>NC_051258.2:6355793-7605793 GCF_015237465.2 Chelonia mydas
TGCAGCTGCAGGAGCAGCTGGGGCAGGTAGTGGGGTGGAGCGCAGGAGCCACATGGAGGGCATGCACTTGGGGGGTGCATGTGGGGGTCTGATTGCTAGATGCTGGGAGCTGCAGGGGTGCTGGGATTTGGGGGTCAAGTTGGGGGTGCTGGGGAGCAGGCTGGGGGGTGGTGAGGGCCTGGGTGGGAAACAGGCAGGGGGGTGTTGGGAGCTGGGGGAACAGGAGGGGGGTGGTGGGGGCCTGGGTGGGGAGCAGGCGAGAGGGTGGTGGGAGCTGGGGGAACAGGAGGGGGGTGGTGGGGGCCTGGGTGGGGAGCAGGCTGGGGGGCGCTGGGAGCTGGGGGAGCAGGCGGGGGGAGGGCCTGGGTGGGGAGCAGGCTGGGGCTGCTGGGAGACGGCCGGCACGGGGCAGAGGAGCAGGCTGGGGGTGCTGGGAGCCGGGGAGGCAGGCGGGCACCACAGATGAGATGGGTCCCTCCGAGAGTGGCTGGAGCCTGGCTCCCTCTCTGCTAGGGGGCTGGGTGCCCAGGGCATGGCCTCCCCTCCAGGCTCAGCTCTGCCTGTTGTCCCCTCCCCTCCCCGCCAGCTGTCCCGCCAGAGGAACGCGGCCAGCGAGGAGCTGGGGCAGGCCCGCCGGGAGCAGGAGCGGCTCAGCGAGGCCCTGCTGCGAGCCGCCAGGGAGAAGGAGGGGCTGATGAAGGAGAAGGCCAGCCTGGTGGTGCAGCTGGCGGCGTCGGAGCGGGAGAACAGGGGGCTGGCGGAGGAGATCGCCGGGCTCCGGTAAGGTTTGGGCAGGCCAGGAACAACGGGGTCCCTCCTGTGGCTGGACACATACAGCCCCTGGCCTCTCCCTCCCCACGGGTGCTGTGAATGGGGATCCCTCGATGGGCACCCTGCCTTTGAGACCATCTACAGGGGTACTGCCATCCTGGAGCGACTTGGCGCTCGGGGGGGGAAAGAAGGGTTCCCCGGCACCGCCCCTCCATGGTGGGGCCAGCCTGTGTTTCCCCTCCCCTTCCCATGGGGGCTCGTCCCCTTGCCATGGCCAGGCTGTCCCCACGGCCCGGGCCACCCCTGCCTTCCCCCCTCACTGCTGGCTCGCCCGGGCCTCTGTTTTGTGGCCTGCGCTGGGAAGGTGCTGTTCACCCACGAGTACGGCCGGGTGAGGCTTAGTGGCACATGGAGACGAGGCCTGAGTGCTTGGCACCAGTCCAGAAACCCTAGCAACCCCCCTGGGATAGGTGGCCCGGAGCAAGGACGAGGGGCCTGAGCTGTGGCGCAGGGAGGCTGCACGTGCCTCCTTGCTGCTCAGCTGTGAGGTTCGAGAGAGGCTCCTGGGGCCGCTGGATCCAGGCGTGGCAAGCTACGGGCGCACGCTGCAGGGGCCAGGTGCCCAGCGAGCTCTCCCTGAAGCAGCTGCCTGTGTGTGTGTGTGTGTGTGTGTGTGTGATGGTTACCAGGGAGCAGTGTTTGCAAACAGGTGTGTCAGGTCAGGGAGTGGGGGAGCACGGAGCCTTCCTGCCGAACGGCAGCCCTGGGTCTGTAGGAGCGGGTGGAATCTCTCATGTCGCAATCCCCAGGCAGGTCAGTGTCTCCCCCCAACTCCGGCCTTTCCTGTCCCGTCTCCTCGTTGCCCTCTCTATGCCCCATGCACGTCCCAGCCCTGGGGTCAGATCTGTGCCGGGGCAGCCGCCCTGGCTGGGACGGAGCTGGCCCTTCACCCGCCCCCCTGCGCTGTCAGGAGGTGTGAGATTGCGTGGGCACCTTCACCGCTGCCCTGCAGACGACCCCACACCTGTGCATCTGCAGGGAGCGCCCAGTGGTGCAGGCCTCTCCTGGGGTCCCTGAGGCCCCGCTGCCGGGAGCTTCCTGACCTCGGGGCAGAAGTTTGCAGAGGGAGCGACTTCCTGGCACTCTGAAATACACCACTGTGCCCATGGCAGGAGGGTGCATTGGGGTGGCTTTCCACGCCTCCTTGGAGGGGCCCAATGGGGATTTTAAGGGCTGGTTGCCCCCCCACTCAGAGGCCAGGGTGCCACCCTGTGCCAGGACCCACGGCGTGCCTGTTCAGTCGTCAAAGCAACGTGCTTCACGTCGCGGATCGTCCGCTCAGGGGCCGTTTTGTTCCGGCTTTGTCCAGCGCCTAGCACACTGGGGGCCTGCTCATCACTTCCTCGGCGGTTTTCTCTCTCTCTCTCTCGGCTTGAGACCTGGGGCGGGCGGGCAGGGGCTGGTGATTGGGAGGACTCACTCTGCTCGCACTTTCCCAGGTCGGAGAAGGATGCCTTGGAGACCACCCTCTTTGACATCCAGCAGCAGCGTGCTCAGCTGGACGCCCGGAAGGAGCAGCTGGAGGCCGACAGCCAGAACCTGCTCCTGGCCAAGGAGATGCTGCAGGGTAACCTGGGCCTGGCTGCCCTACATTTCCTTCAGTTCCCACCTTCACCCCTTTCCCGTGTCTGTCCCCCATTCGCCGAGCTGCTGCTGGCGTCCTGAGGCCCACCAGGCTCTGGTGGCTGGATTGAGAGGGAGGAGGAAGCTGATTCAGTGGGTAGGAGACAGGACTGGGAGCCCTGAGTTCTAGTCCTGCTTCTGCTGGGGAGAATGACCTCCTCCCCTTTGTAATGAGCTGTGTGGCTGAAAGTCCCTAGTTAAGGGCTGTGAGAGAGTCAGGGTCCCTGTCTCCTCCATGCTGCCAAGACTCCCAGACCTCGGGAAGGGCTGTAGTTAGCAGATCTCCCTTCACGCTGTGGATGTTGATCGGATCCTCATTGCTCTATCCCCAGTGGAGCTGGCCAGCATCCGCAAGCAGAGGGAGCTGGACGTGACCCGGCTGGAGAGGGATAAGGAGCTGCTGGCTCAGAAGTTGGCTCAGACGGAGCAGGAGGCCCAGGTCACGCTGAGAAACAAGGAGGTGGCTCACGAGGAGGACGTGGATCGGCTCCAGAGGGAGAAGGTACGGCACAGGGCAGGCCCCATGTCTCACTCAGACCAGTGCCATGTTACATACCCCAGCGGCTCAGCCGGGCTGGCTCAGGCAGTTGGGGGAAGGGATCCCAGTGAGTCAATGGCAACATCTCCTTGCCTTCTGTGGTGCTGGCATAGACCCTGCAGTGGGAGTGCACGAATCTTTCCTATGAGTTTCAGGGGGAGAGGCAGTTAGCTGCACCCCCACCCCCCTCACTGCATCCCTCCCTGTCCCAACCCCGTCCCACCCCTCGCACCCCATCATTGCATCCCTCCCCAACCCCCCTCACCTCCATCCCCCAGTCATTGCATTCCTCCCCCGTCCCATCCCATCCTGCCCCCCACACCTACCCATCCCAGCTCTGTACCCCTTACAGCGCTCTCCCACCCATTCTCTCCACCTCCCAGAGTGGCCACCCCCCACAGCCCTGCACCCCATTCACGTCCATACACTGCTGCACTCCCATTATGTCCCCTGTGCCCCCCCACATCCTCATGCACCTGTAGCCTTCTGCCTCCCCCTGCATCCCCATCCACCCCACATCCCCCCACCCCCACCTCTCTCCTTCACTGCCCCCTCTCACCCCCACCCTGCTCTTGTCCTTGGCCTCTTTCCCTCGCCATCCTCCACCCATCCTCCACCCCCGTCCCCACCCCATCTTTTCCCCTCCAGCCCACCCTCCTCCCTTCCCAGCTGGGTGACTTAGGCAGCCCCTGGAAAAGTGTATGAAAAAGTGTCTCTGTGTAGGCAAGTGTGTGTGTGCATTGTATGTGGGTAAGAGACTGTGTGTCTTTGTGTAGGGAGGTGCATGTATTGTCGCCTGTGTGTATACCTGTGTGAATACAATTTTCAGCCTAACGCTTTGACTTTTATTCCTTTTACTGGCTTGCGCACAAAAAGAGTGTATGGCCTAAAATGTGTGGGTATTCATTTCATAACAAGTTTTTAAGAGGGAAGGGAACACTAAAAGAAACGTATTCTTTCTTAAAGAGTGAATGTTGTAGACTAGGCATTGCAGAAGAGCCGATGTATCACACACGTCTCCCCACCTTTGTCTTGCGACATTATAAATGCTTTGTTGCAGACTCTCTCTTTTTATGTGTATGTCCAGCACCGACCACCCTGGAGCCCTGATCTTAGATGGGGTCTCTAGGCACTAAACAACAATTGTAATAATAAATAATGTGGAAGTACATGTGTTAGTGCGTGCTAGACGTGTACACATGAATACACGTGTGGTTCTGCATGTTGGTGTGGGAGTCAGTTTCTACAGATTTATTTATATAGGTTTCTGGACAGGGGCATTTCTGTGGTTGTGCTCTCTGGATTTGTATTTGGACTTCAGGAGTGGGCCTTTAATGGACCCAGAGCAGCTGTGATAATGTGTGTCCTAATTCCACACACAAAATTACAATAACTTTAGTGAACAAAAACCATGGAGCTGGTTACGACAAATGGGAAGAGGGGAGGGAAAGAATCAGAAAAACTTTTTTGTGAAATTTCATTTTTTTTAAAAAAATGACCCTTTTTGACTATTTTGCTGCCAGCTGTAGCGTCCTGTAACAAGTAACAACTGAACTTAGCATAACACATTGGTCAAAACAAGAAATACGCCTGTTTGGGTCGTGCAGTGAAAATGAGCATGCGACAGAGAGTGGGGGAGAGCAAGCGACGGAGGGCGGGGCGATGGAGTGAGCGGGAGGCGGGGCCTTGGGGCAGGGGCGGGGCAAGGGTGTTCGGTTTTCTGGAATTAGAAAGTTGACAGCCCTGGTGGGAAAAGGGCCACGGAGCCTGCCAGGCCTTCTGTGGTCTATGGAGGAGTTAGCATGGGTTTGGGCAATTTGGTTTGCTGGTTACTTTCCTTGGGACCCGCAGCTCTGAAAGCAAAGGCCTCCAGCCCTGGAACTCTCCATCAGCTGCGTCAGTATTAGGGCTCACGTGCACCTCCCTGGACTCCCGGGCCGTGTGAACCTTTAGCCCATGTGCAGCTCTGCTATCCCCTCCGGTAATGGGGAGGGGCTCATGCCCGAGCCGTGGCTTTGGAGCCTTCACCTAGAGCTCTGGCGTCTGCTGCTTGGTCCGTGCAGGAGACACTGCGCCTGGATATGGAGTCGGAGCGGGAGGAGCTGCTGCACCGGCTGAGCCACGAGCGGGAGGAGCTGCTGGCCCGCTACGAGGCGGAGAAGGAGGAGCTGAGCGAGGAGATCACCGCGCTGCAGCAGGAACGGGACGAGAGCCTCCTGCAGGCGGAGAACGAGAAGCAGCAGGTAGGGGAGGGTGCGCGGGGGATTGGCACTGCTGCCAGCCCCGGCCTGGGGGAGGCTCCCATTAACTGCAGCCGAGAGCTGGGGCCGGATCCTGGCAGGCGCTCAGCGCTCTGAGCAGCAGCAGCAGCAGCTGGCGTGTGGTGGAACGGGGCAGAGAGCAGGGCCTGCCCGGCCCCACACCAGCCCCAGCATGTGCCGGCTCCCAGCTGGCAGAACAGCCGCTGCGGCTCCCACCCACTCCCCAGAATCCCAGAGCTCCAGCCCCTCTGCGCCTTTATCGCCATCCCTGCCCCCCCGAGTTCACCCCCTGCATCTCACCCCTGTCGCACGCCCTCTGAATTTCTCTCCCTCGCTGGGATCTCTCCCGGCCACACAGGCCCTGTCCCTCAAGGAGTCGGAGAAGACCCTCCTGTCGGAGAAGCTGGCCTGCGCCCAGCACAGCCTCGCCGGCGTGACCGTGGAGATGGAGCGGCAGAAGCGAGAGGCCATCAGCCGGCAGGAGCAGGACCGGGTTGGTGTGGGTGCTGTGCGGGCATCAGGAGGGTGGGAGATGGACACACGCACATGAGACGGTCGCTGGTGGTGGTGAGCGCGTTCACCGCAGTGTTTGTGGAGGGGGGTGCTGATTGCTGCCGCCGAACCGAAGCAGAACTCGGGAAGCAAATGTCACCACCAGCTCGCTCCTAGGTAGCGCTTTCTATCAGTTGATCTCCGAGCACTTTACAAACCAGCATTAGCTCCATTTTACACCTGGGGAAACTGAGGCACAGAGAGAGGTGACTTGCCCAAGGTCACCGGGCAGGCCAGTGGTAGAGCTGAGAATAGAACCCAGGTCTCCTGAGTCCCGGGATAGTGCCCTATCCACTAGGCCACATTGCCTCTTGTTGCCCTACACACCTCCATAGATGCTTAATCTGTATCTGCAGAGCCTGTTTCAGGTCCTCTGCTGAGACATTTCAAACCTGAATTGCAGCAATGCCACTGCACCTAACTCCTGGCCCGCAGCCACCCCCCATGCAGCAATGCCTGTGCACCTTGTTCCTGGCCTGCAGCCCCCTCTTTTGCTCCCCTCCTGTCTCCCCAGTGTCCCCTCCCACCTTGCTCCTGATCTGCAGGTCACTTCCCAGCCTAGCTCTGGGCGGAGACTGGCTGCTGCGCTGCGTCACGCTTCGCCTTGAGCTCCGTGACGCAGGACGGGGAGGAAGCCAGATGCCCGTCTCCCCTCCTGGAGCACCAAGGAGAAGCTGATTCCTGTTCACGACGAATGCCCCCTGCCTGTACCTGGTGGCTGTGCAGTGCATGTCGCGGGCAACCGCTGATTGGCAGCTGGCCGGGTGACCCTGGTAAATGTGACCCCAGCGAGGGGGGAGCCGGTGCAGGCCAGTAAGGGCTGGGCCGTTCTTTGTTCGCAGAGCACCATCAACGCCCTGACCTCGGAGCTGAAGAGCTTGCGGGTGCAGTTGGAAGAAACCATCGCGGCCCACGAGCGGGAGGCCCGGGGGCTGCAGGAGCAGGTCAAGGAGCTGGCCAGGCAGCGGGAATGCACCCTCCGCGAGGTGAGTGCGGGCATGGGGAGGGGGATAGTGGAGTGGGCCCCACTGCCAACCTCCCCCTTCCAGAAGGGGATGGAAGCAGGGGCAGGAGAGAGTCACTGGGGGGCAGAAGTGGAGCCATGAGCCACGGCGGATCTCCTTCAGCAGGGCTTGACAGTGTTGCGCTCCTGCAGAGGAGGGTGCCGGGGGGGGGGGGGGGGGGGCAGGTGCTTGGAGATCGTGCCAGGGCCGCCTCCTGCCGAGTACACGGTCCCCATGTGTGCTGGGACAGCAGGGATCTGAGGGCGGCCGCACCCGTCTTCTGCCACGCAGGTGGAGGAGCTGAAGACCCAGCTGCGCATGGTGGAGGATGCCCGGGACAGCATCCGGCGGGACGTGATCGAGGCCCACCGGAAAGTACGGGAGAGCCAGGAGGGCCACGAGGTCCAGAGGAAGGACATCCTGGACCTGCGGCGCAGCCTGAGCGACGAGGCCAAGGAAAAGGAGGCACTGCAGAGCTCCAACCAGGAGCTGCGGGCTGCTGTCAAGCGAGCTGAGAGTGACCGCATCAGGTGAGGGGGGGAGCCGCCGTGGGGGGTGGGAGCGGGGTATGTCGCTGCATCCCACTGGGATCTGACGCCTCCTTGGTCCCCAGCCTGAAGCGGGCCAACGAGGAGAAGGAGCAGAAGCTGGCCACCCTGGAGGAGGCGCGGGCAGCCGTGGGCAAGGAAGCTGCCGACTTGAGGAGCAGCCTGCAGGAGGTGGAGCGATCGCGGCTGGAGGCCCGCAGGGAGCTGCAGGAGCTGAGGCGACAGGTGTGTGTGTGTGTGCATGGGGTCGAGGGGGGCACAGGGGGACGTGGCTGGAAGGAGCAGGCTCTGCGGCACTAGGAAACTGGGCCTGCACCTTCCCCAATTGCTCAGGACCTGGCCTCTGTGCAGGCGAAGCTGCCTGGGGCAGGGCCCTGCTCCTCGGATGAGCCTGTTTTCCCTGACGCGGTGCCCGATTTACCCCCTGGGTGTGACCCCTGTCCCGGACTGTGGGGCTGCTGCCCCCGCGTTTGGGGGCGCGACCTCCTCCCACGGCTGGGAGCTTCGGGCAGGGAATCAAACCCCAGAGGAAATGTGCCCTGCAGGCCCCTCCTCGCCGGAGCTGATGGGAGGTGGATGCTCCTCTGTCCTCCTGGTGAGGGCTGGGACTGGGCAGGCCCATGGTGCCGGATCCCCAGGGTTGTCAGAGGTTGAACGGCTCCGAGGGGCCGTGGGGGAAGGCGAAGCAGGGCTTTGAGTGAGGGGCTTGCGAGGCATCGGGGAAGAGGAGGCTCTGCCCAGCTGCCCCCGAGCCCACGCTGACGACTCTCTGTCGGGAGGACAGGAAGGTGTGGGCATAGTTGGCATAGCAGAGTCTGGGCCACCGGGCCAAGCATCTGTAGTTCAGGAGGGGCCGTGAGTGTGTAGGATCCCGCCCTTCCGGCCCTGGGGCGAGCTGCAGTTCCCCTCGCTGGCCCGGAACAGCTTTGGTGCCTCTCCGTTGTGCTGCACCACTCCCATCCGCGGGGCACAGTCATGTACTTCCCCACCCCTCTTCCGGTGCCCCCAGATCAAGGTGCTGGACAGTGAGAACGCCAAGAAGAACAAGGAGATGGCAGAGCTGCAGGCCCGGGTGGCACTGGATGAGCAGCGGGAGGAGGAGAGCCGGCGGGAATCCTTCGGCCTCAAGCAGAAGATCGTGGAGAGCGAAGCCAGCAGGGAGTTTGCCAGGAAGGAGGTGAGCGTGGGGCTCCTTTGGTCTCGCATGCTCCTCCCGCCTCCGCCCAGGAATTCTCTCCTGGTCGTGCCTGTCGGCCACCCAGCTCTTGCTCATCGCGATGCCGCCGTCAGGGACCGGTCATGCTGTGTACTGCCCATGTGGCCCGGGTGTGGGGAGCAGATGCGTCCCTCCAGGGCAACTTGAAGGAGGCTCATGGAGGTTAAGGCCAGAAAGGACCATTACAGCGCTGTAGTCTGACGCCTGGTTGGACCCAGGCCAGAGAACCTCCCAAGTAATTCCTGCCTCCAGAACTTGCCGACCATACTTCCTCCTTGGTCTTCTTTGCCTGTCCCACTTGGCATGATAAAATGGAGGAGAGTGGCCCAAAGTGGTGGAGACCACGTCCTTCTGGAGTAGCCGTGTGGCCAGGAGGACATGTGGCTTTTGCACGGAGGCGGCTGTGCCACGCTTGGTCCCGTGTGCTCTCACTGGGCTGGCTCTGCCTACCCAGAATGCCTTTCAGCCCTCGCTCTTGCCTCCCCAGCTCCACAACCTGCAGCGGAAGCTGTCGGAACAGGAGGGCGAGTTCCGGGTGAGGGAGAAGGACCTCCTGGGCAGCCTGGAGGAGGCCCGCGGCAATGAGAAGAAGCTGCTGGACAACGCCCGCAACCTGGAGATCAAGCTGGAGAACGCGCAGGCTGAGGCGGCGGAGCTGAGCCTCCGGCTGAGCGCCGCCGAGGGCCGCGCCCTCGGCCTGGAGGCTGAGCTGGCTCGAGTGGAGGGGTTGAAGCGGGACGTGGAGTTCAAGCTGGGGAGCCTGCATTCCGCCCTGAGGCGCACCCTGGGCATCAGCCGGGGAGGCCGGGCCCCCAGCCCAGCCATCAGGGGGCGTAGCAGCTCCCCCAAAAGACTCTTCTCTCCTACCAAAGGTAATGGGTCAGGAGAGCCCTCGGACACAGCCCTGAGGAGGCCCCTTTCTCTCCTCCCCAAACCTCGAGGGCTTGGTTGTCTTCAGTGCCCTGCTGTGTGGGAGTGGCATCTGGTGGAATGGAGCCAGGACTCCTGGGTCCTATTCCTGGCCGTGCCACTGGCTTGCCATGGGGCCTTGGTCAAGTCACTTCCCTTGCCTGTACCCCATCTTTGCAATGGGGATAGGAGGCCCCTGGCGTCCTGGCAGGGTTGGGAGGCTCAATCACTGAGGCTTGCAAAGCACTTGGGGGTGCCCAGGTGGAAGGGCCTGGAGGAGGGTGGGGTAGAACTATTGGCCTGAATGGCTGGCTGGGATTCACTCCAGATCCTGCACTGCTCTTCACGCCTGTCCAGTGGCTTCTCCCTCAGGTCCTCCCTGTTCGCTGCCTTGAGCCCTTCAGGGTGGGGTGAAGGGCCCTTTGCGGCCCTGCTGTACTGGAGAGGGTCTTCTCTGGCCGGGCTGCAGCTCCTCTTCCTGCCAGTAGGTGTCCCCCTTCTCCTTGTGGGATCAGAGCCGGGGGCTAGGAAAACCCTGACAGGTTTAGTGCTGGATTCCCCATTGTTCCCTGCCCGATGATTCCCCATCTGGCTAACTCCCGCTCTGCGGGGAGCCCAGCTGGGGCCCACCATCTCTCCCCTGTGCCCGTCTACCCCTAGGTGACAACGCGTACAGCACCACGGACGGGCGCGGCAGCCCCACCCCACAGGCGGGCAGCCCCGAGCGCAGCCCCAGCTTGCGCCCTCTGTCTCCGGAGCGCGCCCTCTCGCCCGGCCGCAGCGAGCAGCTGGTGGCGGATATCGACCCTGAAGTGGTGCGGGCCGCCCTCCGGGACTTCCTGCAGGAGCTGCGGGAGACGCAGCGCGAGCGGGTACCGGTGTGGGGAGGAAGGGGTTAACATCTGCCCACGCTGCTCTGCCCGAAGTGCGAGCAGCCTGGCGGGTCTCCCGACTGCTGATCGCCCCCTCCTGTCTCGCCCTCCTCTCCGAATCCAGGATGACCTGCGGGCCCAGCTGGGCAGCCTGACCCGCCAGCTGGCCGAGATGGAGTCGGAGCGGGACAGCGCCAGCACCCGAGTGCAGCAGCTGCAGAAGCTAGTGACGGAAAGCCAGGAAGGTAAGGGCTGTGGTGGGGGCGTGCAGAGGGGCCTGTGCCCATCGTAATAATGAGCGCTCTTGGCAATGCTTCACCCATCTCTAGGGCCTTTCAAAGCACTCGGTGTGCAGATGGATGCATTTTGCCTCACGACCCCTTACCCTAGGTTAGTCTTAATAGCCCCATATTCCAGAGGGGTAAACTGAGGCACTGAGAGGGGAAATGACTTGCCCCAGGCCAGTGGCAGGGTCAGGGTCCCCACTCTTCTAAGCCCCTACTTGCACTGTCTCTTCAGAGTAATTTGCATGCTGTTACCCATGGTGCTTTTGCAGTGGTACCTTTTGTTTGTAAACTCGGTGCTTTAATGCCCTTATGCCAGTGGGCTGGGCTACCATGCAGAGGTTATACCCAGCTGGCAGGCACGCAGGCTTGGTCCATTGCAACATGCAGCAGGCCCTAGCTCATCTCTCTTGTTGGAAATGCAAGGACAGACCCAGAGAACGAGAGCAGCACCGTAGGAGGCCGTTAGTGAGTCTCCAGGCCAGGGCTTGTGAGATTTTCTAGAGTCCCCTCCCATTCAAGCCTGTGTGTGCCGTCTCTCCCATGCACCTGCATCTTGTCCCTGTGGCATCTGCATCAAGCACTAGATTGTTGTGTATCGCTGCTCTGTGCTCTTTTAAACAGCTTGTTACTGCCCAACCCCCCAGAGGTGGCTGCATTTCAGTGGTGGGTGAAAGGATCCCTGTATTCAGTTTTTGGGATCACTTGGAATGAGAGGAACACTAGGAAATACCAGCCCTCGTTTTGAACCACTAGCCCCCAGCAGAGCCTGGGCATCGCTTGGTATGGCTGCCCCCTGCCAACACTTGCAACTGGAGGTTTAATCCTGAACTGGGGATTTCCAGGCACTTGGGGTTTTGTGTCTTGGCTCTGGCGTTCTGTATTTGGCTGCCCTCTTGCTGGGCTGCTCCCCTCCCCCCTCAAGGGACAATCCATTTTCCTCCTTTCTCTAAGTTGCCACAGCTAGGAAAGCTCAGAAGACAGCGATATCTTCCCAGGCTCCCAGAGCCCTGTTCCTACATGCGGTGTTGGGAACGCAGCATTTCGGGGATGCTTGGTTATTCCCTGCCCTCTCCCCTTTTGTGGGTGTCATGCTTTCCCCTTGCCCGGGTCTGTGCCCCTTAAACCTTTCCTCTGAGGTTCACTGGGAAGGGGGCCATTTTGAAATCTAGCTGTACATAGAATATCATAGAATATCATAGAATGTCAGGGTTGGAAGGGACCTCAGGAGGTCATCTAGTCCAACCCCCTGCTCAAAGCAGGACCAATCCCCAATTAAATCATCCCAGCCAGGGCTTTGTCAAGCTTGACCTTAAAAACTTCTAAGGAAGGAGATTCTACCACCTCCCTAGGTAACACATTCCAGTGTTTCACCACCCTCTTGGTGAAAAAGTTTTTCCTAATATCCAACCTAAACCTCCCCCACTGCAACTTGAGACCATTACTCCTTGTCCTGTCCTCTTCTACCACTGAGAATAGTCTAGAACCATCCTCTCTGGAACCACCTCTCAGGTAGTTGAAAGTAGCTATCAAATCCCCCCTCATTCTTCTCTACCGCAGACTAAACAATCCCAGTTCCCTCAGCCTCTCCTCATAAGTCATGTGTTCCAGACCCCTAATCATTTTTGTTGCCCTTCGCTGGACTCTCTCCAATTTTTCCACATCCTTCTTATAGTGTGGGGCCCAAAACTGGACACAGTACTCCAGATGAGGCCTCACCAATGTCGAATAGAGGGGAACGATCACGTCCCTCGATCTGCTCGCTATGCCCCTACTTATACATCCCAAAATGCCATTGGCCTTCTTGGCAACAAGGGCACACTGCTGACTCATATCCAGCTTCTCGTCCACTGTCACCCCTAGGTCCTTTTCCGCAGAACTGCTGCCTAGCCATTCGGTCCCTAGTCTGTAGCGGATTGATTCATTCTCAAGCATTATTTTAGCATCAAAATTAATTCCCTGGTTGAGGGGGAACCACAAGGAGAGGCTAAAACTTTTTTACGTAGGGCTTCAAAACCACTTGATCCTTCTTATTGTTACGTGTAGCGACCAGAGGCCTCGACTGAGATCAGGGCCCCATCGCGCTAGGAGCTGTGCAGAGGTAGTGAGCGTCGGCCCCTTCCCCAAAGGGCTTCCAGCCTAAATAACCAAGGCAAAGAGCGGGGGGCAGACGGTCAGTATTATTATCCCCCCAGGGATGAGAGGAGCAAGACACAGTGTGTCTTCTTGTCACAAATCTGCAGGATCTGTGCTACACCCCAGCTTTTGTCTCTTGGAAGAACCCCTTCAGTGTGCCAGAGCCCCGCACTGCTTCCTAGACTGAGCTACGGGGCTCCAGCCCTCCTGCTTCACGCCGTGAGCTGTGCTCAGCGAGTGGGACTGAGAGAGACTCCTGGGAGAGATGAGTGCGTTCTTTGGGGACGAATGCGCCCCAGCCAGTATTTGCAGTGACCCCCTGGGTGGATTAGTCGTCTGGAACACAGCAGAGGAAGCCCTTAGCTTAGCACAGAGGATAACGGTTAAAGCATCGTCCATTCTGGTCAAGCCGCAGTTCACCAGCCAAGCTGTAGTGGGCTCCCATGTTCGGGCTCTGTCTCTCTCTGACTTCGTCGCTTCCCCGGTCCGAGAGCTCCCAGCCTCTTCCAGAGGTCAACACTTTATTCTCTCCCGGTCACGGCTCGGTCCTTTACTCTCCAGGCAGGCCCCTGCTGACCGGAGTGTCCAGCCCACTGAGTGTCGATCCATGAGTCGTTGATGCTTGCGTTGTCTCTCTGGACCCATTGTTAATCTGGGTCAGTTTCAGGCAGTTCCTTAATGGCTCTATTCATCCCACCCAGACAGGAAGGTGAAACACACTGCTATGTCTGTCTCTTAGGGCTGGTTTACAAGTGGGAACTTAGACTGGCATAGCTACATCTCTCGGGGTGTGAAAAGTCCACACCCCTAAGAGACATAGCTAAGAACATAAGAACGGTCATACTGGGTCAGACCAAGGGTCCCTCTAGCCCAGTGTCCTTCTAGCCCAGTGGCCCATGCCAGGTGCCCCAGAGGGAGTGAACATAACAGGGAATCATCAAGTGATCAGTCCCCTGTCGCCCACTCCCAGCCTTTGGCAAACAGAGGCTAGGGGCTCTATCCCTGCCCATCCTGGCTAATAGCCATTGATGGATCTATTCTCCATGAACTTATCTAATTCTTTTTTGAACCCTGATAGAGTCTTGGCCTTCACAACATCCTGTGGCAAAGAGTTCCACTGGTTGACTGTGTGTTGTCAGCCTAAGCCTTGGTGTAGACAGTGGTAGGTGGACAGAAGAATTTTTCCGTCGACCTAGCTACTGCCTCTCAGGGCAGTGGATTACCTGTGCCAAAGGGAGAACCCCTCCCATCAATGTACATAGTGTCTAAGTGTCTACGCTTAAAAGGCTGCATCGGTGCAGTTGCGCCAGTCGCACTTTAATGAAGACGCTCTACGCCCATGGGAGAAAGCTCTTCCGTCGGCATCATTAATCCACCTCTGCGAGAGGCGGTGAAGCTCTCCCGCAGACATAGCGCTGTCTGCCCCAGCGCACGGGTCGGAATAACTACGTCACTCAAGGGTGTGGATTTTTCACTGCCCTGAGCAACATACCAAAGTAGTTCTGCAGTGCAGACCTGCCCAAAACGGAAGCGATACAGTGGTGCAGCGGCAGTGGTTTAAGTGTAGACATACCCTTAGTCTGCCCTGAGAGCAGACATAATCCTTCCCCCTCACTTGGTAACAATGCAAAGTATAGGGAGAAACTGAGGCACACGTCGGATTCATAAAAACATTACCAAAAATTCCCACTTTGTCCCACGTCATGCAGCTGGGAACTGAACTCACTTCTCCTGGATCCCAGCCCAGTGCTGTGAGACGTGGCCCATGCTGTGTGAAGAAGTTGGCTATCACTGGGTTTATACGTTGAGACTCCAAAAGGCAGCCCCCACTCAGGTGCTGAAGATGTCCCCTTCAGGGACAAGTGTTTATTCAAGCTGCATAGTAAAACTTAGCTCTGAGAGTGAGTGCTTCACATCTTCATTGGTAACGGATTTTCTCTCCCTCACCCTTTGGGGTAGGCAAGCATTAGCCTCATTTTACAGATGGGGAAACTGAGTCACGGAGGGTTTAAAGAACTCGCCCCAAGGTCTCGCAGTGCATCAGTGTCAAAGCCAGGATTAGAACCCAAGTGCTCTGTGCCTCCTATTTGCCGCTGGCTTCTGGTGCAAAGTGCCCGCATGCCCCCTCACTGGCTCTGCGCCCGCGTTCTCTGCTTCAGGGAGGCGCAGCGCGGACGGCAAGCTGAGCAGCGCCCAGACTGCCCTCCTGCTGCAGGAGGAGACCCTCCGCCGCAACGACCGGGAGCGCAAGGCATTGATGGACAAGGTGACGGCGCTGGAGCGGAGCCTGCAGTCGGCAGACAGCGACCGGCGAACAACCCAGGTGCAGAGGGCCGGAGGCAGGTCGCTGGCCGGGGAGGTTCTAATGGATCAGGGATAGGAGCAGAACCTGAAGGCAAATACGTAGAGAGAGGATGAATGAGGACACCAGGGGAACAAGGCATTTCAGACGGGTTGAAGTGAGCCCTGTGTACGCTCGTTGGTTGGAATTGGGGTGGGGGGATCAAGGCCATTTGGGGCACCAGGGGGTTAAAATGAGCGTTTAGGGCCTCTCTTCCGGCTGCAGTGGGCACTGAATACCAGCTTGATGCACCTGCCTCTGGATTGGGTGCTTAGAGATTCACCATCGTTCACCCTGGGTGGGCAAGGAGCTGGTTTTCCCAGCTCTGTCTCCCTGGCTGGTGGTGAACGGCCTGGGCTGACTACAGTGGGGATGCCCGGTGCCTGCAGCTCCTGGCAGGGGCTGAGATCATTACTGCAGATCTCCTTGCCTCCGGTGGGAGATCCAGGCGTGGAGTCCAGTCCACTGCCGTGCTCCTGGCGGGGAGCCAAGAGCCGGGGGGTGGCTGGGGGCAGCAGGGTGTGGGGATTGGGGAGGCCGGGCAGCAGCCCAAGCTGGGAGTCTGGCAGCCTGGCTTGGAGCAGAGACTGGGCAGCAGCCTGGCTGGGGAGCCGGGAGCTGGGCCAACAGCCGATGTAAGTCTACACAGACACTGCGTCGCCCTAACTACGCCGACATGAGCCCTGCGCCTCTTGTGGTGGTGGAGATATGATGTCGGTGCAGTAGGGCACTCACATGGGCAGGAGCACAGCTGTAGTGTGGACACTGGCATAATTAGTTCGACGTAGGCTGCTTCATGTCGACCTAACTGTGGAGCGTAGACCAGGCCTTAGACTTGATGGGGCTGGGGCGCCCCCATCTCTGCGAGGTTTCTGTGGGATAGAATGCGGATCGAGGTCCAGATCCACTCGGAAGTGGCTTCATTTTGCATGCTAATGTGACCGGGACCTGCTTGCCTGACCTCTGATTTACTTACACCCATGGAGATCAGGGCCCCATTGCACTGTGCATTGTGTGTGTATGTACATAGGCACTCACACACATGGACACACGTGGACATGGACACGGACACACACCTGTGTACACTCAGACATGGACACATTCACATACCGACATGGACACACTCACACATGTGGACATTCGCACACACACACACTCACACACACTCCTTGTCCCCAAATCACTTACACGGACCAGACGGACATAGCGGGAGAAGGGAAGTGACTTGACCAAGATCCCCCGGCAGGCTTGTGGCAGAGCTGAGACCCATGTTTTCTGAGTCTCAGTCCAGTACCCTGTCCCCTAGACAAAGCTGCCTGCCCCTGATCTGTCAGGCTGTGGGGCTCTGTGCCATCGCAGACCTCCCAGAGGCGTTGGGAAAGAGATCCAGCGGGGTATTGATCTGCTGAGCTGCACTGTGCAACAGACAGGGCATGAGGGGTGAGACTCCTCCAGTAACTCCCTGCCCCCCAGGCTGGCACTGGGGCTAAATCCAGGGGGCCGGAGGGGGCTCTGCTCCATCCTCCTCTTGCAGCGGGCGTGCACCCTCGCTGTGCCTTGTGGGGCTGGCTCTTGGCGGCGAGGGGGCTTCTCTGCCTGGCGGAACTCTTTGCTCACGGTCTCAGGGGCGCCCCGTGTCTGGGCTGTGTGTGTTATGTCTGCCGGGCTTGGAGGCCAGCCATGCCTTTGGGTTAAGGAACAACGCTGGGAGGCTGCCAGTCTGGCAGGGCCTGGGTCTGTCGGCTCAGATGGAGGCCAAAGAAGGCGTTCTGCTGAGCGTGCAGCTTGGGAGCGGTCTGGGAAGGGGAGGAACAGTCTTTCTTGCAGGGGTCTCTGCCACTAGCTGCGCTCGAAGCCCCGGGAAGGGCCAGGTCCCGGGACGGGGGAGAGTGTAGCCGCATCGGCTCTCCCTGCATTCTGCCCTTGCAAAGCAGGAGGAAACTTGCTGCATCTTCGTCTCTTAGGAGAACTTCCCGGGGCTGTGGACTCAAAGGGGAGGGGGCTGTGGGCACCCCTCGAGGCGAAGGCCAGGCAGATGGGCACCCCTGAGAGCCTGGCTGTCCAGGGTAGGGCTGGCAGGGCCCTGCTCAGCACAGACGGACGCTTAGGGCTACACCTTATAACAGAGCCAATTGCCGCCACACTGGCTCTTGGCTGGACGTGTGGCCTGGGGAGTGCCCAGCATGCAATGCGGCTTGCTCTGGCCAGCCTTGTCGCAGTGCATGCTGGATCCTGTGTTGTCTAGTACCCCCTCCTGCACCCTGTGCTAGAGCATGGAATTAACCCCTGCCCGACCAGCCTTTGTCCCGGATCCCAGGGATAATTCACCTCCCCTGTTCTCGCGAAGATCTTCCAGCTCCGGGGATCTCTGAGCTGACTCTGGGGAGGAGGCCAGCGGATTGGTGGCCAACATGCATGCTGGTCACTGATGCACTGCGCTCCTGGGGACAGAGAGGTGTCTGTCCCCCATCATGGCCTCTGGGTGCAACTGGGACTGTCACTTGGCGAGTAGGCTGGGCAGCAGAGCACAGGGTTCTCCCAGGGTTGGGGCTGTCTATTACTGTTTAATATTTGTA
Organism: Chelonia mydas; assembly: GCF_015237465.2. Taxonomy (NCBI): domain Eukaryota; kingdom Metazoa; phylum Chordata; order Testudines; family Cheloniidae; genus Chelonia; species Chelonia mydas. The sequence continues at coordinate 6,373,485 of NC_051258.2, forward strand.
TTGTGGTGGAACCTAGGAGCCCCAGGCCCGGACCAGGACCCCCTTGTGCAAGGTGCTGTACAAACACAGAACAACATGATAGCATCCCTGCCCCAAAGAGCTTAGTTCATAGGGCCCCCCCCCCCTTGAGAGCCCTTTGGCTCTAGGGGTGCTGCGTCTTTCAGGCTTTTGGCTCACAAAGGCCAGGGCTGAGCCCTGGCCCCTCTTCGCAGATTCCTGCTGGCACCTGCAACGCTGAGAGCTGACCTGCCAGGGCTGTGGCTGCCAGCCCCGCCTCAGCCCTGGCTTGTAGCACATGCTGGCTCCTATCCCCTCCACGATAGCAGGGGAAGCCAGCCCCACTGCTGTGTGTCAGCCCCTGCTCCCCACCGTCCGTCGGGATGCGGGGTGACGGCTGGACGTGGGAGCCCACAGTCTCTCTGGCCGAGCATTGAGCAGCAGCTGAGCCAAGCCATGGCTTCCTGTGTGGCGCTGGAGCTCTATTGAATTCCTGCCTTATTGTAACCAGCCTCCTGCATGCCTGGAACGGGAGCGAAGGGGGGAAGGACGGGATGCAGGGCCTGGAGGTGGAATGGGGCCCAGCTGGGCTCACAATGGGGCCGTGCAGTCTCTGCAGATGGAGACTTAGGGCCGGGTGCTGCTCTCCCACTCGCCCCTCAGGCTGCTTCGCGCACCCTTGTGAGCGGCCACACGGTTCAGTTTCACATTGGCCCCCCTGTCACGCTGCAGCGGACGTGGTCTTGCTATGCAATGCTCAGGGCTGATGTGCATGGGCAGAGTCGCAGGGGGAGAAGGGGTGTAGGGCTGGGATAACGGAGGGGGCTGCGGGTCAGGCTTGAGGGGCACCAGCAAACCTGGGGAGTGGGCCCAAGTGCCGGAAGGGAGAGGCGGGACACCGTGGGTTGAGCATTGAGGCTCCTCAGCAGAGTTGCAGGGGGATGTAAGATTGGAATAGCAGCGGGGGGCTGCAGGGTAGGATTGAGGGGCATCAGCTGGGCTGGGGCAGGAGCCCAGGCTGGTATAGCAGAGGATGCTGCGGGGTGGCACTGAGGGGCGTCAGGTGAGCTGGAGCTGGGGGGAGCCCAGGCTGGTATAGCAGGGGATGCTGCAGGGTGGCACTGAGGGGCATCAGGTGAGCTGGGGGGAGCCCAGGCTGGTATAGCAGGGGATGCTGCAGGGTGGCACCGAGCGACATCAGCCGAGCTGGGACTGGACTCGCTGGGGTGGTGCAGGCGAGAATGCAGGCACGTCAGTATTGCTGTATAGGGACCCTCGGGCTGGACTAGCAAGGGGGCTGCAGATCTTTACGGCTGAACGTCAGCAGAGCTGGGTGTGGAAGTTGAGGCAGAGACTGCTCAGGACTGGCCATGCCATTCATCTTCCGTGAGCCCTGAGCTTACCCTGTAAGGCCCCAGAGCCAGATGAGCCCTTAGCCTGGGGAGAGGGGAGGCGGCTGGTGACTCTTCTCCCCGCTGTCCCCCAGGAGAAGATCAGCAAGATGAAAGCCAACGAGGCCAAGCTGGAGAACGACAAGCGGCGCCTGAAGGAGGTCCTGGATGCCTCGGAGAGCCGCTGCACCAAACTGGAGCTGCTGCGGCGCTCGCTGGAGGGGGAGCTGCAGAGGGTGAAGCTGGTGCTGAGTGACCGCGAGGTGGAGATCCAGGTGCTGCAGGACCGCGGTGACACGCTGCAGAGACAGGTAGCGCCGCCGTGGCTTCTGGGCCGGGCCTGTGCCCCGTGGCAGACCGAGGCCGTGGCAGCCTCTTGGCACTGGCTGCGCCCTCTCCTCCTGCGGGCACTCTCTGCGTTTGAGGGGAAGGAGCCGTGATGAGGCACAAAGGCCCACGCTGCTGACGGGCTGCCCCTGCATGTCATAGAGCGGCGCTCTGGGCCAATTCTGCCCCAGCGTGGGGGGCAGGGAGTGACGTGGCGAGTGGGTCTGTGATTATGTAGCCTTGGGGTCATCATCCTGGTGCGGTGGGTGCGTGAGCACCATGTTCCAGCCCCTAGGCAGCAGCTCCCTACTCATGAGCTGGGGTGTGGATTCGATCTCCCCGGGAGTCCAGTCCATTGCTGTCCCGAGTGGGTGTGACCTACTGGCTAGGGGGCGTGGCCTAGCACACTGGACTCGCCGGCTCTGCAGGCTGCTCCTCTTCGAAGGATCCCTCACGGCAGCCGGTTTGGGTAACGCCAGCAGGGCTGGCACCGCTCCAGCCATCCCGGTGCGGCCCCTGCCGCTAAGGGCAGGGCTTTGACCGCAGAGCCTTTGCGACCATCGGATAGTAACTCGGGAGATGCAGCCGTGGGCCCTGGCTCGTTGCCGGACTGTGCCGATCCCACTGCAGGTCACCGACAGCGAGATGAAGGCCAACGCCCTGCAGCTGTCTGTGGAGCGACTGCACCTTACCCTGGCCAAGGCCGAGGAAGGCGAGAGCGCCCTGAAGGACAAGGTGCAGGGCCTGGCCCTGTCTCTGTCAGAGAGCAGCGCCAATGCCGGGGCCACCCAGGAGAAGGTGCTCCAGCTGCAGAAGGCGCTGACGGCCAGCGAGCATGACCGCCGAGTGCTGCAGGTGGGACTCGCCCGGGGCTGCAAGGTGCAGAGAGGCAGTGTGTGTGTGTGGGGGGGTCCGGACAGAGATTTCCAACAGGATTGAGGGACACTGGCAAAGGTGGGCGGGGAACTGGGCCAGGACTGGAGTTCCCCAAGGCTTCCAGCAGGTCAGGATTGGGCGCATTGGTAGATCTAACTTGGATGGGCCAGGACTGGCCGAGCCAGGAGGGGCTGCAGGGGCATCAGGAGCTGTAGGGGAAACTGCTGGCACTGAGCCTGACGGTAGACACCTCCTTCAGTCCCACACCATCCTCCCCGTGCCAGCCACCCCTCCATACAACATGGGGACCGGTTCCCCTCCCCATTGTCTTTGCTGCGAGCGGGTGGCTCCGTCCTGCTAGTGCTGGGTTAATCAGTCCAAGCTCATGAAGCGGGGAGCTTTGCCGGGATCTGTTTTGCACAGCCTGGCCCCTCTGTGCCGTTGGGGTGTCACCGTCTCCTCTCCTGTCACAGGAGCGGCTGGACGCTGCCCGCCAGGCGGTCTCAGAAGCCAAGAAGCAGAACAGCGGGCTGGCCGACCGGGTCCAGGTGCTGAAAACCGAGCAGCTGGAGCTGGAGGTGCAGAAGGAGGAGCTCGAAGGGCAGGTCCGGCAGCAGCAGGAGGTGAGGACACGGGACCAGGTCGGGATTGGGGGCGACTGTCCCATGAATGTAGTCCGAGCTGGCCAGAGAACCATCCTGCTGCTGATCAGCTGGGCTGGTATCGGGGCAGGGAGGCAGTAGGGGAGCTGACTCCGTAGAGACGGAGGAGTGCTGCAGTGGGTCACTGGGTCATGTCTGGCTTTCCATGGTGACCCCAGTGAGAGCATCATTTGAGTGCCACCGGCACAGAGAATGGGACGCGTATGTGGGGCAGGGAGAGCGGTTTCCCCGGAGCACCCTGTGCCACTCATGTCCTGTGCTGGGACGGTGACCCCAGTGCTACATAGTCATGGGGGGCTGGAGGGAGGTTTTCCTTGGAGCATCCCCTGTGGGGTCACTTGTAGCTCCCCCCAGAGAGCATTTGTACACAGGGCTCCCTGTGGATCTGTGACCTCTGCCTGTCCAAGCAAGGGCATTGGGAGCTGAAGCTGCCTTTCCTTGGTGTTTGGGCCCTTCCTGCCCCGCAATCCAGCATTCCCAGGGGGCTGAGCCCCTCGGTTGTTAAACCCCCACTGTCTCTCGCGCTGCTCTGTGCCGACAGCCGCGTGCTGGGCACAGGCACTGAACTCGGGTCTCCCCCATGGAAGAGCTGATCTCTAACCACTCGGCTACCGGGCCGATCCCACGTGCCTATCACTGGAGTGGCTCCCTGCCCTGCGACGTAGCGCTCAGCCACGTCTCTCTTCCCCTGCTGCCCAGCTGCTGCGCCAGTGCCAGGAGAGCGAGAGCGCGGCCCTGCGGAGCCTGCAGAAGCTGCAGGAGGACAAGCACCTGCTGCAGGAGCGGCTGGGCAGCCTGCAGCGGGCGCTGGCCCAGCTGGAGAGTGAGAAGCGGGAGGCGGAGCGCTCCTCCCTGCGGCTGGAGAAGGACAAGATGGCCCTGAAGAAGACCCTGGACAAGGTGAGCGGCAGGAGCAGGGGATGGGGCTTGTGCCTCTTTCTTTCTGCTCGTATGCGTGGCTCCCGGTGCTCTCCCCCCGGCACACACAGCCGGAATGGTACAAGCCTGTTTGTAGGCTTCTTATCCAATGTCCCTCCACGAAATGGCACCAGGATTAGCCATGGGGGGATTGTTTGGGGAATTCGCTAGTTCCATGCCATCTTCTCTGCTGGCAGGGGGCTGCCTGATCTTGGACAGAGTATGGGGGTGACTAGCAGGGGTTGCAAAATTCCACAGGATCCTGGGTCTGGCACTGGGTTTGAATCCCGAGCTGGCATTTGTACTGAGAGCGAATGGGGGTGAATGCTCAGCTTGGCTTCCAATCAGCTGTGACTGCTGGGGCGTGAGGGATATTATCCCTGGCATCGCAGGGCGTTACACTCGGGAACGGCCTGAAATCTCCTCTGTCCGTTCAGTGGCGCTTCGGTCATTGCATTTGTGCTCCTGTGCCTGCGATTTCAACTGGCAACCCATGGAATTATACTGGCCATAGCAGACAGCCCCTTCCTGAGCGACCCCCCACCCGTCTGCCATGGGGAAAACCCACGCAACAGTGATCCACGTTCAAATACTTCCCCATAAAGCGGTGCCTGGCAATGTGCTCTGAGCCAGCAAACTCAGGGCAGAGAGAAACATAGCCAGACTCCCATGATCCTCAGCTGCTGCCTGCAATCCTCCAGAGAGCACAGCTTGGGGACCCAATCCTGTTGGAGGAGTCGTTTCCCCCTCCAGAGAGTTCTGGTGTAAGGGCTCTGGTGAAGAGTGGGGGCCTTATTCCTCCCCAGAAGTGAAGGTTTACAATGCAGTGTGGACGCTCAAGTGCAAGCTTGGAACCTCCAAGTCCACCAGCCCGGCTGCTACGGGCCAGGGCGTAGTGTGGAGTGTAGCCATAACCAGTGTGGCCTGACCCACCCTCTCTCCCTGGGCTTGCTTGGCTGGCAGGTGGAGCGCGAGAAGCTGAAGACGCACGAGGATTCGGTGCGGCTGTCAGCGGAGAAGGGCCGGCTGGACCGCTCCCTCAATACGGTGGAGGAGGAGTTGGCTGAGGCTCAGCGGCAGATCCAGCTGCTCGAGGTCAGCCATCAAACCTTCCCCACTGAGTGCTTTGTCCTGAGCAGACAGGGTGGGGGGCGCATCTTTCCAAAGCCCTAGGCACAGTCCTGGTTCCTGCTGACCCCCGGGGGTGGAAACACCCCGCGGTTCTGCTCGCGGCTTCAATCACGTGCTGCCATGGCTGTTAGGACGTAGCCAAGATCCAGGGTGTGCCGCACCCTGCCCAGACTATGCTGCAGGGTCAGGGCGCTGTCGACGGGGCCTCTTTATAGGCTCCCTTGCCTGACCTTAACCAGGGTCTTTGTGCCTCAGGCAGGACATATTTTCATAGTTCTGCACAAAAAACCACTGGGGGTGAGGGGAAGGAGGGGCCAGAATGGTGGGTGGGGACAGGTGAGGGATGAAAGGACAGGGTGGAAGTGGGGGCAAGGGACACAGAGGGTGAAGACGTGGGTCTGAGAAGGGTCAAATACAGTTTAATTTACAAGGCAGGTGTGCTAGGAAGGGCTAGTGCTGCCTGTTTTCTTGGCCCTCTCCCTGCAAACAGACTAACGGCGGAAACCCCGAGCTCCCATTGCAGGCTGTTTCCCAGCTGCTCCAGCCCGGTGGACGGGCCCCAGAGCCGAGCGGGGTGGACAGGACGTCATCTCTGCCCGTGGGTATAACACGAGGGGGAAGGTGGTTTGGGAGTTAAAGCCCAGGCCGGAGTGTAGGTCAGGAGATCCGGGCTCGCTCTCTCTGCTTGGCCACTGGGACGCTGTGTGAGCTGGGGCCTGGCGCTTGCCCGCTCTGTGCCTCCGCAGGAACGCAGGGATGGGGACGGCGCCCTGGGGCGTGCGACGCTGGGCTGTGGAGGCAAGGGGCTGTGGAAGTGCAACTCGTCAGAAGTTTAGGGGGGACCCAGCCTCGACTTTGCCCTGGCATTGAAGGGTTAATCCTTCCTCTAGGGAGACGGATAGCGGGGAGCAGAGGAGGGGGAAGAGCAGTGAGTGAGCAGCACCCGTAGCTGTGCTGATGAACAGCCAGTGACCTGCCCCTGCTGCCAAAGTCCTCCCTAGCGCCTCCCAGCTACCCTCCCCCCATTCCTTAAGCTCTAGCGAGGCGCGTCTCAAGGTCACCCTCCCTTCCGGCTGCCCAAGCCGGGGCACAGCCTCTCCCTACACGGGCTGAGACCCATCACCTCGTTACACACCTGCACCCTCCTCCCAGCACCAGCCTGGGGCGCTGAATGTGTCCAGACTCCCAGAATGCCCTGCTGCCACCAGAGGCGCCGGGCACGGCTGCCCTGAGCAGATACAGGAAGCGGCAAAGCCCCCAGGACTGAGGCAGGCAGGGGCCCTGCAGCTGTATCCCTGCCCAGGGCCTGATCCAAAGCTCATCGTGGTCGATTGAAAGACGCTCATTGATCAGACTCATGTGCAACTCCCCCACCCCCTTGTCACCTGGAATCCTTGGCTCTCCTGGGAGCGGGGAGCCTTGCTCACCTGGGCCCCTCCCCTAGCTCAGATAACCTTTGAAACCTGGCTCTCACAGGTGTGCTTACTGACTTCTCTCTTTTGGTTGGGCTGCTGGTCCCTGCAGGAGAACCTAAGCATGGTTAGAAGGACGATAACGTGTTCCTGGGTGAGTTACGCCACTGGCTCAGTGCTTATAGCTAGTCCTGTGTGCGGGAGCCTCTCACCCAGCCCCCCCCGTACGACGCTCCCCCTCTTAACAGAGAGCCAGTCTAAAGCAGGCCAGGGCTTGCTGCGCATTATTGTTACTCATATTACAGCCGGCATAACTGCCATCAGGATCCTATCATGGGAGGCCCCATACAGGCCTGGAGTAGGAGACCACCTTGCCAGGTTACCATCTGTATGGACAGGGGGTGGGAGGGGAAACTGAGGCACAGAGCAGAGAAGTATCTCGCCCAAGGTTACACAGCATTTCAGTGGCATAGCCGAGAATAGGGTAGAAGCTGCCACGGTTTGAATACGCTGCCGTTGAGTGCAAGCAACTCACTGGGGATTGAACTGGGGCCCTTCATGAGCTGCTACGGCTTGTACGAAAGCCCCCAGACTCCTGAGCTGGGGGCATTAACGGTTTCGTAGCCTCTGTGGCGTGAGGACATCCAGGGACCTGTAACACGCACTCTGAGTGGGTTACACAGGCAGTGACTGAGGTGAGAAGCTGCCGCGGGTGTTTCTGAGAAACCAGCAGTCAGGGTGCCGCGTGACATGCCGGGGACTTCGGCTCCTGAGCCTGCTCTGGGGCTCCCGCTCTAGTCCGGCTGAGCCCTAGGGGAGTTTTGTCCCACGTTCTCGGGTGTGCAGGAGCAGGTGGTTATGAACCGGAGCCTGCGGGAGCCCCCTGCGGTCGATGGCCTGTGTGAGCGCATAAAGTCCTGGGGCCTCGTCTACACTACAGCACTTACTCCATCGCCACTCAGCTGTGTTGCAACCAAAACTGGTCAGCAAATGTCTTCCAGTTGGGAGCCAGTTAAGGGTTTTCCCTTCCCACAAACTCGGTTTTCTAACTTGTTTCCACTTAGGGGGGCGGGGGAGATCTTTTCAAAAAAAGGAGGGTGGGAGGCAGGAGGGCCCCAAAATCCCAACAGAAAATGGCACCATCTTGGTTTCCAAAACCGGAAATGAAGTGGCGCTGGGTCAGTTTTGAAACCATTAGTTTTATTGTCCTGCTTGGAGCATTGAATCAAGGCTGCCATTGTCCCCTGGAGAATTTTTGTTCTCTGCCAGGAAAATTTGTTTGGTTAAAATATGTCCCCCAGCTTGCATTAAAACCTTCAGCAGGCTGGAAGGGGAACGATGCTTGTGCGTTGGCATGCGTAATCATGGTTGAACCCTGGGCGGGGCCTAGGACCCTTAAAATAGCCACCTTATCGCACAGCAGCCACGCAACCAGCTTTGAAGGTGGGGTTAAATTTGAAGCCAGTGCAGTGCTGAGGTCCACCAGACCTAGTGTGGTGACGAATGGTCACGTCCAAGGCAGCAGAGAAGCCGAGGGACTGTGCAGTGGACTTCAGCCAATACTTGGAAGAACCCAGGCTGCAGCCAGAGACAAACCCAGTGCGGGTAACCGGTCAGATGCTGCTGCCGTGGCAGGGCACTTGGAGCTGAAAACAGGGCGCTAGCCTGTGAGGGAGCGTGGGAGGGGGTGACTCCTCGCCAAGGTGGATGGTGGCCCTTCCACATGAACCGAGGTCTGAGGCTGGCTCCTTCCTGTGTCAGACACAGCGGCATGGTAGGATGGCGCCTCTGTTTCCTTTTAAAGTCCCTGGTGTCTCCAAGCAAAGGAGGACGCACGTGGGGGGGCTGTTGCGGCGCTGGCTGTGAGACGGCGTGGGCTGTGTCAGTAGGGAGCAGGGAGGGGGGGCGGGAAACGAGGCCGGTGGTGGCTAATGAGGGCAGAGTGATGTGATCACAAGGGGGGTTGTCTGGGCCTGGACTAGAGCAGAAGCCAGAAGGGAGCGGGTGTGTCTCTGCAAGAGAGAGAAGAGCCGTCCGTCCCCGTCCCCCCCCCCCCCCCCCCCGAAGGGATACTTAACCAGCTTAAGCCGTGGAGCCAAGGCTCTCCCAGCCCCGAGAGAGCCGACTGGCTCAGAGCCTGGGTTGCGGGCCGGTGGCCCTCAGCAGTAACTCACAGACAGAAGGGGTGCAGGGGACTTTTTTTTGCATGCGGGAGGGGGAGGGGGGAGAAATCCCAAGCTGGAATAAATCAACCCTCAGAGGAGGGCGTGTGTGGTCACTAGCTCAGAGTGGCCCCTTGCCTGTGGAAGCCTGGATGTATGGACCCTCCTTTCCCTTGTTCAGGCTCAGGTAGCGGAGATGGAGCAGACCCAGTCCCAGAGCCTGGTGGAGACGGCCACGCGCCACCGGCAGGAGCTGCAGCTGGAGATCGAGCGGCTGCGCGGCTCCCAGCTGCAGGCAGAGCGCACGCTGGAGGCCAGGGAGCGAGCACACAGGCAGCGTGTCAAGGGGCTGGAGGAGCAGGTGAGCGGCTGGAAATTGACTCGCCGGGAGCTCCCCAGCAGCCAGGGTCCCTACAGTGCCCGCGGCTGGGAGAGGCTGAGACTGGAGCAGTAAGTTCCCCCGCAGCCACTGCCCTCCCACCGCTCCCTTCCAGCTCCCATCCTCCCGGATTCCTTTGCCTATTCGGGGAAATAGCCCTGAAATCGTGCTGCACCGTCTGGCTCTGCCATGGCTTCGGGGGACCCCCATGCAGCCAAAGTGCTGACTGGATTCCCCCTTTTTTTTTTAACCCTCTCCTTCGCAGATCTCGACGCTGAAGGATCAGCTGCAGCAGGAGCTGCGGCGGTGCCAGTCCCATTACTCTCACTCCTCCCTCCTCTCAGGGAACTAGGCTCCCTGCCACTCACTAGCGACACTGTGACCAAGGAGCCTTCAGTGCTAAGCCCCCTCCGGCTTTATGCTCCAGCCCTGCGGTGGGGAAATTGGGTTTGTATAGAGGGGGGATGCCCCTGCCATGGGGACCACCCTCCCCATACGGCCCTGTGGATTCCTTGGGTGCTCAGCCCTATACAAAAGACAAGCACGCACACACGTTCCCCTGAGCGTGCATCGAGTCAGGGCCCCAACGGGTTGACATGGAATCGGGGAGCGTCTCAGAGCTGCTAAGTTGCCTTCTCCATGAACGTATCGTTACTGATACGCTATGAATGAAAAGTAGCTTGGTAATCAGTGACAACCGTCAGCCTGGGTCTGATTTTCAGCAGCGCTGAGCACCCCCAGATCAAAAGTACAGTCCATTGGAGCTGGGGATGCTCCGCGCCGGGAAATCAGGGCCCCGGTGGCCTTGCTTAGAAGCCACCTTCAATCCTTTTGTAGCATCTTTCCAACGGCGAGTGAATTGTTACACTGAATAGCAGCCCCCTTCCTTCTGAAGCGGGGATAGAAGATAACGTTTGCTAGTATTCAGAGCAGGGGAGTGAGGACTCCTGGGTTCTCTTCCTGACGCTGACACATCGTATGATTGCCTCACTCTGTGCCTCAGTTTCCCTATCTAATGCAAGGCTAATAATACTGACCTCATAGAGGAATTCTGAGGCTTAACTAATTACCCGTGATGTGCTTTGAGATCCTCTGCTAGAAGGTGCTCTGCAATGGGTTTATTCGTAAGCAATATTATTAAGTTTAATAGAAACAGTGGCTTCTTTGTCCAGAGGGTCATGTTGGGGGCTAACATTTAAAATGCATCTCTGAAGAGGGGAGTGCATTTGCAGGCCGACGATTGAATGCCCCTGGGTGACTGGAGTCCAAACATGGGCTCAGTCACCAGTGAAATGGGTTTGCTGATCTGTGTCGTCCCGCTATTTCATTAACCTAAAAGGCCCCTTTAAGCAAAAATATATTTTGGGGGTGGGTGGGGACCAAAAAAAAAAAAATCTACAACCAAGCTGAACTAGGTCTTGCAAAACCAGCATTTACCTTCTCAGCAAGGACATTTCTGCCATTCCATTTTTTAAAAAAACAGGACTTTCCTAAGGGTAATACGCTAATGGAGGAGAATGTATATTTGATACATGTCATTTTCTACTGCAGTTTTTACCAGAGGTTTGGAAACTTTTCAATACTTTGTCCTAACCTGCTTCTGCAGCTCTGGTTCATCCAATGTGGTGTTGCCCAGAAGACCCATAACCCTTTCTATAAAATGGAAGGTGGAAGATTTTGTTTTATCAAGGATGTGAGCGTTTGAGTTGGGTGCTCTGCTCTGTGCTGGCCTTCCCAGTTTTTTTCCCTTAGAGCAGAGAAGGGTCAGTTTCACAGAACCCAAGTCTAAACAGCTGTTGAATGTTTGCTCCTCCTTTCCAGAGGTTTTCTCCTTTCCAGGAGCCAGCAGCATCATGCTCTGCTTGAGCATGTTGTCTGAGAAAGTACCCACAGCGTGACTGTGTGTCCATTACCATCTCAGGGCCCCCGCTTCTCCCAGCACCCTTCTCACATCCAGCGCCTGCACTGGGATGACTTATTGTAGTAAGCAATATGAGCTTGTAACTGCTTCCTGAAACCAGTAGGTGAATAAACTCCACCATCAGAGCTATAGTGATTATTTGTGCCGGCCAAATCTTAGTTTACTGCAGTGCTAGTGATCAGGGCGTGGAAAGTTGAATGACCCTGACACCCAGAAGAGCTGAGATAACTGGGTTAGGAGACAAATTGACCCTGAAGAAGTTCTTTTTCCACAATAGTAACAAGTTGATCATTAGTGTCCCTTAGAGTGAGTAGCCTTGTCCTCAGTGTCTATTTAAAGAGACCCTGCCAGCTTGGGTCCTGATGTCTGAAAAGTTTTAACTTATTCCAGGTAACACCAAGATCATGGGCATTTATTTTTCTTGAAGTTTAGTTTGTGAATTTGACAGCACTGCGTGTTTAGTCAGTTTCACTGTGTCCCTTGTTCTATTGGGGGGGGGTTAAGATCGGAAAGTGTGATTGTTAAACGCCACGCCTTTGAGCCAGCGGTGGCCCCCTCACTCAGTTTGATGAGCAGAGCTGTCTAGGCTAATTACAGTAGCATCTCTTCAGACTTTTCTCCTGCCATATTGGCTGCTCTGGTTGTGTGTCAAATGAAAGAATGGGCTGAAGAAGGGCAGCTGTTAAATTAGTGCAGGAGAAGGAACTGCACCTAGTGGAGGTGGCATTTGCAGGGAACTTTTCTCTAATAACCACTGTCCCGGCTTTCCTGGTAAGGTGACTAGAGCAGCTGCCCCGAGGGCTCTGATCTTAGCCCCCAGCACTAGTGTAATGTAACCCCCACTAGCACAGAGTTCTGCCCCACCCTGCAGCCCCCCCCCGGCCCGTGCAGCTGGAAAGGAGGAAGTCAAATTAAGTCCATGGAGGCAGCCCAGGGCAGAAGTGAGCCTGGCTCACTCAGCCATAGCATAAGCTGTTTACTTAGAAAGCCTGGCCAAGCTCTAGCTTATCTGGGGCCCAGGCAAGCACCTTCTCAGCTCAGCTGTGCTCCATTCACAAGTCAGACGACCTAACTTTTGCTCTAGGCTCTGAGTCAACCTGGGCCTAGACTATTCTCAGTGGTAGAAGAGGACAGGACAAGGAGTAATGGTCTCAAGTTGCAGTGGGGGAGGTTTAGGTTGGATATTAGGAAAAACTTTTTCACTAGGAGGGTGGTGAAACACTGGAACGTGTTACCTAGGGAGGTGGTGGAATCTCCTTCCTTGGAAGTTTTTAAGGTCAGGCTTGACAAAGCCCTGGCTGGGATGATTTGATTGGGGATTGGTCCTGCTTTGAGCAGGGGGTTGGACTAGATGACCTCCTGAGGTCCCTTCCAACCCTGATATTCTATGATTCTATGGGCCCTTTCCCTCCCCTGCATCAGCACTAACGCTTCTGCAGGAACCGCCCTCAGTCTGTCCGTGCTCAGTGATGCAGGTGTAACTGATTGGAATCCAGCAAACAGCTCTGAGGCTGCCTAAGGAAGCCACAATGCACCTGTCCCTTTCAGACAGTATTAGCCCTGCAGGAGCCAAGACTTAATTACAAAATACCAAAAAAAAAACCCCACTAAAAAACAGCACACTTTCAGGCTGTAGTTTTTTTAGTCCTTTCACGCCTGGAAAAATTCCTCTCCTGGCCAGTCTGTGATACTAAATTGACAAGGCTTAGGCTTCAGAGTAACAGCCGTGTTAGTCTGTATTTGCAAAAAGAAAAGGAGTACTTGTGGCACCTTAGAGACTAACCAATTTATTTGAGCATGAGCTTTCGTGAGCTACAGCTCACTTCATCGGATGCATACTGTGGAAAGTGTAGAAGACATTATTATATACACACAAAAAGCATGAAAAAATACCTCCTCCCACCCCACTCTCCTGCTGGTAATAGCTTATCTAAAGTGATCACTCTCCTTACAATGTGTATGATAATCAAGTTGGGCCATTTCCAACACAAATCCAGGTTTTCTCACCACCCCCCCCACCCACACAAAATCACTCTCCTGCTGGTAGTAGCTTATCCAAAGTGACCACTCTCCTTACATTGTGTATGATAATCAAGGTGGGCCATTTCCAGCACAAATCCAGGGTTTAACAAGAACGTCTGGGGGGGGGGGGGGTGAGAAAACCTGGATTTGTGCTGGAAATGGCCCAACTTGATTATCATACACATTGTAAGGAGAGTGATCACTTTAGATAAGCTATTACCAGCAGGAGAGTGGGGTGGGAGGAGGTATTTTTTCATGCTTTTTGTGTGTATATAATAAGATCTTCTATACTTTCCACAGTATGCATCCGCTGAAGTGAGCTGTAGCTCACGAAAGCTTATGCTCAAATAAATTGATTAATCTCTAAGGTGCCACAAGTACTCCTTTTCTTAAGGCTCAGGCTGAGCACCCACAGCAGCAGCGTGCTAGGAGGGCGTTACTGAAATCCTGGTTCTCTAGCACAAAAGTTTTCTTACAGATGGTGGATGGTTTTCTTTTTAAAGTGACCAGGTTTTCTACTAGAAATTCCTACTTTTTGTTGTTGTTTTTCACTTGCATAATAATTAATCACACCAGGAAGAGGGGTATTTTTATAGATTACATTGGTACTTTCTTGATGAATTTGGACATTGGGGGAGGAAAAAGGAGAGCTTGCCCCGCACGGGGTTGGTGCTGCGGGGAATGTCAGACTGTCAACTAGCTCACCTGGCATTTGAAGTCCCTAGTGGTCAGTTCCCTGTAAGCTGAGGCAATGGAAAGACCAACCAGGAAACTCTGTGTCTCTGCGTCAGAGTTTTAAACATGTCCAAAGTTTGTATAAATGTTTTACAGGGGGATTTAAAAAAAAAAAACACAACACACCACAGACAGGACAGTGCTCAGCCTGCCTCCCCACTTTTGCTGTCAGGGAGCGGCACCCGGTCCAAAGTCACATTAAACAGGAAGAAAAATGTGTGCCAAGCGAGTGTGTGTGATTTCATTCTCTCCTGCAGTAGGTTGCTGCCATTGGACTAGAATTATAGGGCTGGAGGGTAACTCAAGAGCCAGTCCTGGGCCTTACCCAGTAGCAGATTGCTATTTGATTCATGTTTATAGATTATAAAGCCAGGAAGGACCTCCTGACTTAATTCGTGTTTGAGTTAACATGAGTATATAGTTTTACTGCTGTCATACAGATCCCCTCAGGCTAGCGGTGAAACTGACAAGGATGGTCACTTTCAGGTTGTCACCAGGTGGAGCTGGACTATCTGACTCCTGGAGCCATACCTGCACTAGCTCCGATCAAGCTAGCACGCTAAAAATAGCAGTGTGCCCACAGTGGCGGGATAGGATAGCTGCCCTGAGTACAGTCGAGTCGGGACCATTGATACATATGTGGGCAGCTAGTCCAGCCCGCTGCTCCACTTCCATTTTTAGCATGCTCCTTTGTAGACCTAAATTATCCTGCTCCTGCTGGGGAAAGCTAGAGGCGAACTCGTCGAAGCTAATGCTTCATCCAGCGCTGTCTTGGTACGGATTGAGGTTCTCTAGGCTGGCAAGGAGGGAATGTGGTCTGAGCCCAGGGACAAGTTACTGCTGCTTAATCAGCTCCTGCTTGGCCGCCAAGGGATTGAAGTGTACAGTAGAACCTCAGAGCTATGGCCACCTTGGGATTGGGGGTTGTCCGTAACTCTGGAATGTTCATAACGCTGAACAAAGCAGAGTTCGGGCTCCACATCCAGCAGCTGACACGCCAGGCCAGGTTTCTGCAGCAGCTGAGCCCCTCCCGGGGCTGCCCCCTGCGTGAGGGTGAAGAGGGGGAGACAGGCAGCCCAGATGTGCCTACCTTTGAGATGCAATACAGCCATAGTACAGTATTTGCTTTTCTTTTTTTGGTCTCTGCTGCTGCCTGATTGGTTACTTCCAGTTTCACATGGTGTCTGGTTGACTGGCCAGTCTGTAACTCTGGTGTTCGTATCTTGGAGGTTCTACTGGAGTTAAAATGAAGGGCTGGAAGAGGAAAGGGGGAGCTACAGCAGAAAGCACTAGGCTACTCCCTTCAGCCTAACCAGGACTCTGGCATTTGGCTCGGTTACAATGTTTGCAGGATGCTCCTTGCTGTCGGGATTTTGCTGAAGCCGCAGTGGCGTAATGCAAACTATTTTCATAGTAGAGCGTGTGGCAAGTCACTGACCAGCCCTAGCCGTTCCTCCCCCAGCTCAAGCTGTGAGCAAGCTCAGTGCCGCCAGCCGTGACCTTTTCGGGTTGTTTATTTTTTTAAAACATTCATTTTGTACAAAAAAAAAAAAAAAAAAAAGGAATTATCCGTACAACGCTACAGCGAAAGCAAGAAAACCAGAACAGTACAGGAGAATGCAGTGCTGCGGGGCCCCTCAAAGCCCTGGGAGCAAGTGAGGCTGGGCCAGTTCACCGCCCGCAGTCAGGGTCACATCTGTATCAATGGCCCAGCTTCTTTTTTACAAAAGCTATTTTGCAGCTGCTGTACTCAGCATTGCCATTTAGGAGCCTAAATCTCATTGACTGCCAATGGGATTTAGGTTCCTAAATCATTTACACACAGAAATGCTGAGAGCGGTAACCCTAAATACCTGGCTCGAAGGGAAGGAGGGGAGGGGTCCCCCCAGTTGGATCAGGTCTGGAGCTGCAAGAAAGACAGATTCCTGGCTCATTGAGGCAGAGACGGCCAATGATTTTTAAGTGAACAGTGGACCACAAGGCTTCCCTGCAGGTGGACACGGCTGGGAGTGGTACGGGGGAGCTGGCACCCGCCCGAGGAAGCAGAGAGATGAAGGAGCAAGAGCACGGGGAAAGAGTTAAAGTCCGCACCTGAAAAGGGCTGACTTTGGTAAAGCACAGAGGGAGATGGTACGAGTGGCCTCCATCCACCCTTCTGTGCGGTGTCTACCTCAAAAGAGTCATTTTCTCTTCAAGTAAGGACCAGGTGGGTGCAGGCACCAGCATCATCCGAGCGCTGAGTTTCTGAAGGGCCGAGCTCCTACAGTTGCGGTTGGCTGCAATGGGCGGAAGTTATTTGCTCTGGCAGCTGACCTCTCTAGCCCGTCATCTCCCCCATGGGATCCAAAGTCCCTGCACGGAGAGAATGGGCTTCTCCCATCTCTGCAGCAGCACCCAACGACGAAACTGCCAGCTGTCAAAATACGCCCCGGGCTGCCTCTCGGGCAGTACAACGTACCTGCTGCGGCCCAGCTCAGACATCTTCAGCCGAGCCGCTGTTTCCCTCACGGCAGTCGCCGCGGGTCAGGTAACAATCGGTGCTATCCTGACACTTGAGCAGAGGCGAATGGGGGCATGTGCCAAGCTGCCACTCAGCCAGCCGGCGCGTTCACAAGGAGATGGGGCGTGAGGCAGGGTGGGGGTGGGACGCAGCGGGCAGAGCCCAGCTACAGCAGCGCTGTGGCAGCTACAGAGTTGACCAAGCCCGGCACAACTTTGGGGCCAGATGGGCCCCAAACAATAGAACCTTGGGCCAGCATCCAGGATGAGCTTCGAACTGCACCCTGGTCCAAACCAAGGAATAAAGCAGCAGCCATCAAATCCACTGGAAAGGAGGAGGAGGAGGAGGAAGGAGAGACGGGGGCAACGGTCTAAGAAAGCAGCAAAAGGGTGGGGTGGGGGGGGGGGACAGACCAGAAATTCAGACAACCCCTTACACTTGTTCTCTTGGATACTCTACGTATAAATTGAGCCAGCAGCCCAGCTGGGCTGGCGTGCGCCAGCTGCGTCCAATCAGACTGCACTGGCTCAGCCCAGCCCCTGCCGGTGACTCTTCCAATATCATAAAAAGTAATAAAAAAAACATAAAAATCCCTATATTATGTGCACAAAATGGACTTCTATGCTGTTTCATGCACCATGTTTCCTTAGCACCATTGATTTCATGAGCACAATGACAATGTTATTCTACCGGGGCAGACGGAAGGTAGCTCGGGGAGAGAGCTTTCCTCTGGGTCGGCTTGGCCTGGCCTTGAGCAGTCGTGGCCTGTGCGTCTGCTGGGGCATCCGCCGTCCAGCCTTAGCAGCCGCCGCAGCTTCTGGCGCAGGAGGTAGCCACGGTCTGGCAGAGGCCGCTGGTTGCCAGCACACCGCATTTGGAGAACTTGTCACGGCACAGGTCAGCTGTGGAGGGGAGGCGAGGAACCATGAAGGAACAGAGCAGAGCTCGGGGGAACGGAACACGAAGTTTCAGGGTTTTGTCAAAACTGAAAACCAGAACTCCAGAAAGTTTCTACAGCTGAAGATTTGTTTTTATCCCTGTCTCCCCCGGGGGATAAAAGAAATCAGTTCCCGAGCAGCTGTGTCCAGGAGTTTAGCATCTTAGGAGCAGAGGGGCCAGCCTGTCCTAGGAGGGCAGAGCGAGGACTTAATGGCTGGATCCTCTGCCAGCTTACACACCTGCCTCACCAGCCCCTCTGTACTGATCGAAGAGTGATTCGCACCCACTGAACAAGTTTAGGGTCCCCACAGGGTGTGAGCCAAGTCTCCCCTCCCCGCTTTTTGGAGAGCTGCCATTCAGCCAGCCTCCAGCTGAAATGTCCCTGCCCGGGGTCCTCCAGAGACCAGGACCTGTCCCGTCTTATGGGCCAATTCACACTGTGGCAGCAGCTCAGCCCCGGGGGCTCCTGGCGCGTCACTTCCTTACCTCGGAGCAGCTCTTCGTGGGCGCAGACAGTACGGACACAGATTTCCTTGTTAATAACGTACACCCGTCGAAGGCTGAAAGGGAGACCAGAACACACGGCCTGAGACACCAGGGTGGAGGGAGTCCTGGACGTGGAGAGTGGGGGAAGGGCTCTTTGCTCTCTGCCCATGCTTGTGCCAAAGTGACCTGTATTTTCACTGCCAGCAGCTGAGTCAGCAGCAAAATGGGGGAGAACTCTTCCCCTCTAACACAAGCCACAGGGCAAAGGCTCTGGGGGCCCGTGAGAAGGTGCTGGACCACCAGTGGCTCTCTGGTACCTATGTCCATACTAGCTCGTGGCTGTCAAGGGAGGCTCACTCAAGGTCTGCCCTGTCTCCCCCGCCCCCCACGTGTTACCACGAGTGGGTTGTGCGCGTGGCCACTCACGCTACACGCTCTGGTTCACTGGCTAGTGAGGACAAGCGTCACAAGCCCCTGCCCGTGTGTAGCTCAGATTCACTCCGGGCAAAGGGGCAGCCCCAAACACGGTTCGTCACACCGCGAACTCCGAGCAGCCCAGACGGAACTGTTTGTTTTCCTTTATTAAATGCAGAACTGGGCCATCTTGGGGGATGCTCCTGGGCCGGCCTCTGAAAACACGGGGCCTGGCCCTCCAGCCAGGCCATGCGGCGGGTGCAGCCCTGCCTGCTGCTTACCTGTAGAAGCAGATCTCGTTCAGGCACTGCTTGCAGGGCTTGTGGACGGAGTAGAGCCTGGTGCAGGGATACTGCTCCTCCCGGCAATCTGCCCAACGAGAGAACACAGGCACTGGGGACCGGGCACTGGCACGACATTGAACAGTCCGCGGACAGCCGCAAACTCAAGAGCAGCTGCTGGTGCTCTGGCATTGGCGTGCATGGGCGGTGCCTGGCTCATGGGGGAAGCTGAGAGGTAGGGATGAGTGTTTAACAGGGACCCACAATTTCATTTCAGATCCCTTGGTCAGCAAGCCACCCATCTCCCTTAACCCTTCCCTGAAGGGCAGCCTCTCCTGATTCTTCTGCACTGGCTACTGGTTCTGCAGCATGAGCCCAGCTGGAGTTCGGACCAGTCTGGGGCAGCGCAGGGCTGGGGGAGATCTTCAGTGGGCCCAGTCACCATCTCAATGGGAGTGCCATGCCAGGCACTGACTCGGATGTTCCTCAGCCTCAGCCTAGTCCTGGTTCCCTGAGTTAATGAAGTGCCACACAAGCAGAGTGGAGATGGAGTAGGAATGTCCTCTCTCTATTACTCTTTTCATCCCGTAGGATCCCAAACGACTGTACCCACGTGCATGGGAATTGCTTTCAGGAGCAGTGAAATGCGGCCACTTCTAGGGTGGAACAGCACAACTGGTTAAATAGCCCCACAGCTTAGGGCAGAAAGTGAAGAACTTTATCTCCAATGAAAACTGGATGGGGGGGGCAGGGCAGAGGGACTTCAGGGAAGGAGATTTTAGTTACTGGAGCCGGACAGCTGAGTTAACGCCTTTCCTCTTGTGGCGAGGGCCACGGATCTTTAAAGAGCACAGTGGCCAGAACCTCAGCTTTCGACGACACCTCCAAAGCACAGTAGCGCCCCCTGCAGAATGCTGGGGCATTGACCCAGCTGTCAGAGGGGGATGCCCCTCAACTGCATGAACGCCGGAGCCTTGCTTAGCTTGCAAACCCTGCTACTGGCACGGCTGTAGGGACCAGGAGGCAAAGTGCCCCCCCCCGGAGGGGGGCAGGAATGCCTACAGCTAGTATCTCAATGGGTGAAAGGGCAGGTGCTGATCTCGTGCTGCTACCATGGGTGGGGGGGCTTCGCAGATAAATACCCTGCTGCAAAGAATGAACAAGCTAAAAGCCACATCTTGCAAGGGCCTTGAATTGCACGGGGCTGGAGGGTAACCAGCACTTGGCAGGAGCCAGGCAGCTAACCCCTCGGGTGGTGCCAGCAGCCACGGTGGGGCCATCCAGCAGTTCCTGGAAAGCTGGCCTCCCTAGGCAGGGCTCAGGAGTTCTCCGCCTCCTTTAGTTTGGCCCGGTACAATCTGGAAGGTGATCTCGATTTTCCCTTTTTTGGGGGCGGGGGGGGAGAGAAAGCAGGAAAAATGTGATTTCGCGACACGTGCCAGAGTGGGACCATTGTGCTGCGAGCAGCCGATCTGTGTTTAGCTTGGAGCGGAGCAGAGCAGAGCACCCCGGCTTCTGTGCACGCTCGGCAGGATCGCTGGCGCTGGCCTGGAGCATGGCTTTGGCTGGCCTGCGCTGTCCCTCTGCCCCCACCCTGCAACCACGGCCGGTCAGCCAGCTGCGCGTGTAGCAGCCCTGCAACACGTCACCGGGAGACGGCCGACTTCTAACCCTCTCAACTGCTCTCAGCAACGTGTCCACCTCTGACATCGCAATGCTCCCAGTGGCGGAGCCAGATGGCACAACCCGAGCGATGGGTCGTTGGTGGCGGGCCGCAGAGTGAGCCTGCCCCCGCACCCACCCAGCAGAGTGGGCTCCTGTCCTGTGCCCGGCTCCCCATTCTGGGCGGTACAAGCTGGCGCGTGGGATTGCAGTGCCATATGGGTGTCATGATGGACAGGCGGCTGGGCCAAATTGGAGTGAGTGGCGCTGCAATGTGGCATGTGAGGTCACAGCGCCATGGGACCCCGGGCACCGTGTTGCAATGCTCGGAGTGAGGAAGTGGGTACAGCCCTGCGGGACAGGAGTGGCCACTGCTGGGTGACTGCAGGGTCCCCAAAAGGCATCCCTCATACACCTGGAGGCCACTGGGGGGGGTGTTGCTCCCCACCCTTATTAGCTCTGCCACTGAACGTTCCTCCTACAGGCACAGGTCCGATTCCTAACCCAAAGGCAGAGCGGTAACCAGTGGGCAAGAGAAGGAAACTCCATGGGGCTTTCAGCTGGTTCGTGTCTAACTCTTGGGCAGTGATGGCAGATGGTGTCGCAGGCAGAGTTTAGGGAGAAGGCGGAGGAGACCACCCCCCACTGCTCCTGAAGCTGTGAGTGAGGGGGAGAGAGAGGAAGAGGGATTGAGGAACAAATAAAGTGAAAGTCAAACAAGTGCATCGGAGTGAAAGAGCCAGAGAAATGCTGCTAAATGTAACAAGGTTCATTTGTAGCCTCCAGGGCTCCACCGGGCACCATGGCTTGGAAATCTATCCACGCGGGGGGAAATCAAGGGGGACTTTGTGCTTTCTCTGGGGTTTGGACATTTTCTCACCACAGAGGAGGGGCTGCGCAGTGCAGGGTCTTTAAGCTACTCTCCGACATCCGTTAAAAAACCAAGGGTCACCGAGAGCATCAGCTGGAAGAGCCCGATCCTGCAATGCCGGGAGAAACGCTCCTGGATTCTGCAGGGCTGCTCCCAGAAGGGAGGGCTGCAGGATCTGGTCCAAGGGGAGAACGCTCTGTCCCCATCTACTATCCTGTTTGTTAATGGCAGGTTCTCTCTCAGACTCAAGGCAGCCCCGGATCAAAGGCAGATTGGCTGATATGTGGGGCAGCCATGTCGGAGGAGATACAGGTTTCTTGCGCTTCTGGCAGACCTCAGACGATATGCTCACAATCGGTCAATGGTGGTTTGAAGGATTAGAAGGTACAAGGGTGGCCTCATTAACTCCCTGCTCAATTTAAAGCGTTTCCTGTAAGCGAAACGTCGTCAAAGCTAGAAATCCACCAGGCAGCCCCTGCCAGCTGGAGAGAGCCCCCAGCCCCGCCTCCCAGCTGTGGTGTCTCCTGCACGTTCCACCCCAGGTTGTCCTGCCTGCATGCTTGGGGGCGGAGGAGGGAAACCAGTGCCCTGGCTCCTCTTTCAGAGCTCGAGTGAGCCGCTTTTTCCACCTCCTTTATACTTTCCAGCCTTGCCTCCTGCAGGCCCTTCCTCCCACTCAGAGCTGACTTCAGGCATCTGCAGCTCCCGGAGTCACCCTACGGTTCGGAGAACAACAGGCTGCGGGTCTTACCAAGAGGTCCAGGTTCTGTGGGTTCGGTCTCGGGAAGAGCTGGAGGGGAAAGACAATAGGTGGAGCTGAGAACACAGCACCAGGCTGGGAGTGGGCTGCAAACTGGTATAACTCATGCTCCTGTCTATCTACGGTACATACAGGGCCCCCGTTTTTCCAGCATCTCGGACGTATTGATCCTCACCATGCCTTGCCAGGCAGGGCGGGCCATTCTCCCCATTGTGCAGATAGGGAACCGAGGCCCTGAGAAACCAAGTGACTTGCCCAAGGGTCACACAGGGAGGCTATGGCAGAGCACACAGGTCTGCACAGTCCCAGGCCAGTGCACTAACCACTGCGCCATCCTCCCTCTCTGGGGTAAGTGCTACTGCCCAGGAAAGCTACACACACACTGGACACTGTTTATACTCTGCTCCACATTTGAACAGCGGATCTGCTCCTCGGCTAGTGCACGGCAGCGGACATACTGACTACAATAGGACCACACCGGCAGTGGACACGGCTGCCCACAGCCCCCCTCCGCCAGGAGTGGTGAAGGCTCCACAACGCACCGGGGGTTGGCGCTGGGATGATCTCCTGCTGGGTCTGTTGCTGGGACTGATACTGGAACTGCTCTTCGGGAGTGCGCTGGGTGACATCTGCCATGGAGAACGGACATGTTCAGTTCAGGTTAATCAGGCACCACACGCACCCCCTGCCAAACGGGGCCAGAGACCCCAGCACTCTCCCTCCCCAGGAGCCTTGTTTTATTGGTCATTTTTCCAGTTTTCCCCGGGAGCCTCGTTTTGCAGTTTGGATCCTCCTCCATTTCTTCCTGAATCCAGCAGTGAAATATCAATGCCACATAGTAACTGGGGCAACAGATTGCATCATAAAACCCCAGAGGACTAGACCTTCCCTGCAAGATCAAGGCAAAACAGAAGCCAGGCTGGGAACGGCAGAATTCATATTCCCAACAAAGCACAATTATGCCGCCTCCATGGCACGTTAGTTACACTCCAGCCAGTGCTGGCCAGCTGGAGCAAACAGGGCAGCTCAGAAGAGCAGATGAGTGCTCAAGAGAGAAAGTGCTTACCTTGATAGTCATAGTAATCTTGATTGTCTAAAAACAAAACAAAAACAAAGCACAGAGAAAGGTCTCATTTTAGGAACAGCAAAGACCCAACACAGCATGTGGAAGAAGGAAACAAACTGCTCTTGTTCTCCCTGCACAAAACCTGTCTCGCCCAGTCATCTCGGTGGTGGCTGTGTCTCGCTTGGGATACTGACAGATTTCCTAACCCCAAGGGCAATGGAAATCCCGGTGGTTGCATTGTACAGGGAATCCACTCTAGGGTTTACAAGTCTGCTCTGAGTTGCTGATCGCCCAAGTCAATGGGAGGGAGAAGTGATCAGCATCTCTGGGGGAAAAATCAAGGCATAAACTTTCACCCACTGCAGTAGGGGAAGACATGGTTTGAGCGAGGACACGGTCAAAACTTTCTAAAGCGACTAGTGGAGTGATCAAGACACCGTACAGGGGCCTAGTTTTCAGAGATCAGGTGTCCAGCACTTGCTGAAAGATGTTTCAAGTTGGGCCCCCCAAATTACTCGTCGCTTTTGAAAATCTTGGCCATTGGTCTCTTCAGCCCATTTCCAGCGACTCTCCAGGGGGAATGTAAAATCCCAATAATTGTTTTTTTTCCAGATCAGATTAAATGATAATCCCAGCAGCCTGGACAACACTCCCTCACCGTAACGTCTGAAAGACCCTGGCTGAGAGAAAGCAGGTACTGAAGGCATAGCAGCTGCTACCTTTGCCTGGGCTTTCCATGTACCACCCCCACCAGTGTGTTGCAAAGAGCATTGGGCTATAAAGCACGTTCGGTTTAATTCAGTGACAGTTACCGTACTGGAACGCAACACAGCTGTACCTTTAACAAATCTTAGACTCATCAAGGTTCATGGGCAGTGAATACACTTCTTGGAAGCAGCCTGGCACAACAGAATACCAGGAACCATCGGAGTTTAGTTGCTATATTGCAATAATCATTTCCCTGAAATCTCATGAGCCACTCTGAACAGGGGAAGTAGAAACCTGAGTTAGCCAAACTTCTGTTAATGGACTAAATTAGCTTTGCCAGATGGAAAAAGGCAGATTATTTTACTTGGGAGGACCCTAAATTGCCCAACCTTCTCTATCAGCTAGGGATGATCGTGGGCAGCATATCAGTTGTGAGTTTGTTGGGCGATGTGACAGTGAGAAACATTTCATGCAGTTTAAAGGCAACAGCATCCTGGAATGTAGAACTGGGGGTGCTTCTGTTTGTCTCTGGGCACCTTGTTACCAGGGACATAGCAACAAATCCTGCCCAGTCCAGTCCCCTGCACTGAGATGACCCAGGGAGGTCCCTTCCAGTCCTACAATCCTATAAATCAGAAGAGTTCAGTGAAGCGCATCAGACATTTGGGGGGGAGGTATCGATAGCTCAGTGGTTTGAGCATTGGCCTGCTAAACCCAGGGTTGTGAGTTCAATCCTTGAGGGGGCCATTTAGGGATCTGGGGCAAAAATTGGTCCTGCTTTGAGCAGGGGGTTGGACTAGATGACCTCCTGAGGTCCCTTCCAACCCGGAGATTCTATGATTCTATGATTACCAGAAACTGGTTTAGGGGGAAGTTTAATGGAGCGACATCTGTGGACTGGGATTGGAGCATGGGTTGGGAGGAGATCTCGCCAAGGACCTGAAAGGTGTAAATACCAGGGAGGGAGAGGAAAGGGTTGGCGTGGGACAAACTGGAATGAAATCAAAAAGGGGACATTCAGACTGAACATCAGGAAAAAACCCTCCTAGATGGCGAGATCTGTTAGGCAATGAAGCTGCCTCACCGAGACACACAAAGAGCAGGTGTGTATGTTGAGGGATGGAGCGGGCGGAGGGGGGAGATATATACATGAAGCCACCAGGACCACTCACCTAACTGAGGGTCGTACTGGGAATACTGCAGCTGGTCAAGATAAGGGGGTCCTTCGAGATCGTACTGTCCCTGGGCCAGGAGCGCTGCTGGGAACAGGCACACACACACACACAGGAGAGAGAAATCATTGTGGTTTACTGAGTGATCAAAGTATTTGACCCTTTCAAAACGGCCCCCCACGCCCCTCCCGCTGCTTTTCCCTTGAGTACGGGGCAGACACGGTGTAAGAAAGCTGCCCCCACTGCCCGTGGGATGGACACGTAGAAGGGGAGCCAGCATCCTAGGCACAAGCCAACATCCAGGTGTCTGTGAGTTCAATCCCCCCTCCCACACCACACCCTCAGCAGCCCTGGAAGAGCCCCAATCCGCTGGCCTAGCAAAGCTCTTGGAAATCAACAACTGGACTCCACCGCCATGTTCACACGAGGGTGGACGTGGTCTGAACTGGTTCACCAGCCCCCCCGGAACAGCCCATCGGGGGAATGTTAGACCAGTAGCAATGGCTCCTTTGGGTGGGTGAAGAGCTCAGTGCCTGGAAGTCGGCTTCACCCCCTGCTGCTTTGACAACAAGCCCTTCGCTGCCTCAGTTTCCCTGAGAGTTTCATCGTCAGGGCTCGTCTGCATGAAGAGAGCTGACCTGACGCTCAGCCCCAGGATCGCCAGCGTGTGTCTCCGTGCAGCGTGGCCAGCCACCGTTCCTGGCAGCTGGGAAGGTCGGCTCAGGCCCGCAGGGGCTCAGTCGCTGTGATTGCCCCTTGTCAGGGTTTGGACAGGGCCGCCTGCAGAGCAGGAATTCTCAGGAGAGGACTCCAGGTCGACCCGAACAGCACCAGCACCGTACAACCAGGAGGAACAGTGCAAGCCGGGCGGGAGTCTGAGACAGTTACTTGTCCCACGATGGCTCTACCGAAGCAGCCTCAACTAGCGGGAGCTGAACTCACATAGCGGCGACCCCGAAGGCCGCACAGTGCATTGAACTGAGCTACATGGGCCAGTGCTCTCCGTCTCCGCTGATCAGATGCACAGACTGTGGACTGCCTCCCCCCGCCCCGGGCAGGGACTCGCAGGGGTCCTGGGAGAGCGTGCTTGGCATTGTCCTGCCTCATACATCCTCCTCCTCACTGCAGGTGGGAACTTTATGAGGCCTCAAATTAGCCAAGTGCGTGAACGTTTAGACCCAGCTGTGAGCCACCACCTCTCGGATGAGGCGTCCAGCCGTGTACTCAAGCACTAGGATTAAGGTTGCCAGTTTTGGGTGTGTTCCTGGAGATTTCATCACATGACATAATCTTTAATTAAAGATTAATCTTTAATTCCAGGCCAATCATAGGGTGAGTCATGCTACACAGAGACAGCACAAATGAGGGCCACAATCTCCTGCAGGGACCTCAGAGAGCACGAACCGTGCTAGGTCCCAAAATCAGCAAATGAACGATCTCAAGTGTGGGGCAGGCCTGCAAACTGAGGGAGTCCGTCTGCTCCTGATCCTTGTCCCTCATCCTTTCCTACACCCACAGCAAGGTCTGGTGCCTGGAACTGGCTGGCTGGCAGCTTGGTAAATTTGTCTTGTCAAGCACAAGTTCAGGGAGTGTATTAGAAACGGGCGTCCCCGCCGAGGTGCACAGACAGACAGTCACCTGACTGACAGCCCAACGGATTTACGCGTGGCTGGATCCAAGTTAAAACCACCCTGGGGGTCCAATCTGGGCTGAGCTACCGACAATGCCGGATGCGGAGCAAAGTGGACATTTAAGGCCCTCTCCTCTGGATGTGCAGAGCACGTGTCGCACCCACGGCCCCCTGAGTGCCGATGGGGTACCCACGTCCAGATGGAAACATACCCCCAACCCTGCTGTGCTTATGGGACGCATGCACGCTAGTCTCTTCAGCCATTGCATTCAAATGCAGCTAGGAAAGCCGATGCACTGCAAGTCGAGGGCTTTGCAAATGAAGCAGGAAACTGAGACAAGTCTCCCTCCGTCTGGAAGTCATTGAGTGAACAAGAGCTCCTCCACTCAGCAGCAGATGGCAGAGGAGGAAGGAGAAGAGCTGGCTTAGGCCCAGAAAGAGCAACAGCCTAACATGACTCAAGGCCAGGTAAAAACCCCAACCCTTGCAAGAAGCTGTAAGAGCCGAATCACTGCTCAGCACCCATTGTTTTCCCCTGTCCATCTTCAGGCCCCACGGTGGGGTTGGAAAACGCACTTCCCCTCGGGATGCACATGGAAGTCTGGAAATTCCCACAGGGTCTCTCCTCCCTGCCACACACACTTCATGTATAAAACAAACACAGGCCGAACGTCCAGTGGAGATCACTACCCACTGCCCCTTCCCTATCTGCACCTCTGAAAAAATACACCCAGCTAGTCCCCGGGCCTGCCCCTTCTGCCTGAGGCCCCGCCCACCAGAGCCCCGCGCCCACCCCCCCCGGCCGCCAAACCAGCTCAACCCCCAGGCCGCCTTCCAGCCCCTGAGCGCCAGCCCAACCCCCGAAGCAACCGGCTAGCCGAACCCCAGCCCGAGCTGAGCCCCTGCCGGCCTATGAAATCTGCCACTGTACTCACCTGGCTGCCACCCTTCTGAACCCCAACCCTACGCTGCTCGCCACAGCTGCCACTGTTCATCTGGGTCAAACTTCAGCCTTCTCGAAATCAGCCATTTTGGGGAAATCTCTCCCCCGCCAACCCTCGATCGTAGGCACAGCTCTGCCAGTGGCAGCGAGAGCCCAAGTGTAGACAGGCCTCAGGGACCACAGGTATTTTATAGACCTGCCAAGTTCAGATGACACGACGGTGAAAATGCCCGAGCGCCGTCTACACTCGTGCTCCTGCTGGCAGGGGGGAGATGCCCCAAGAAGCTTTCCTGGAAAAAGCACACACTAGAGCTGGTCAAAACAATTTTGTCGAAAGATTCCTAGGGCATGTACGGTTCTGACGAAACTTTCACGGAGATTTCGCAGGTCCAGGATGGAATTGCTGGTCTCAACCAGAGAGAGAAAGATGCAGCCGAGCCAACGGCGTGGAAGGGGACTCACCTGGGATATGACTCCCTCAAAAGTTGTCATGGGATGGTAAAACCGGTTCCCCTCCAGCTCCCATGCACACACACCCTTAAAGTGACACCGCGTTAAAAAGCACGTTCTTTCACAAACTCGACTCTTCACGTTTGGCGCATATTTCTCACTGTTAACGCCACTTTGCTTCTTTCAGTTCCACCCAAGGATCAGATAGGCTGGCTGGTTTCACTTGCTGGATCTCATGTAATAGCAGGAGGCTGCAACATTAGGGCTGCAAATGCTGCTAGGGACTGCGGTCCCTCCCAGCCCAAAACATAATGACGCAATCAGAATATCTGAAGAAATTCAGAGAAATGTTTCTAGTGACCTTTGATTTTGCAGAAGGTTTGAACAGCAACTCTGCGCGCTGAGAGCAATCCACAAGCATACAGGGGGACTCAGGGAAGCTGCGTTCTATCCCTGACTCTACCACGGCTGGGTGAGCACGTCATGTCCCCACTCTGTGCCGCCGTTTCCCCATCTGTGAGGTGATGGTAACACTCCTGGCCTCCTTTGTAAAACACTTTGAGAGCTACTGATGGAAAGCGCCAGATATGCGCCAGGGGTCATTATTAACACATTTTAAAACCGTGGCGTAGGCAAGACAAGATGTGCGAGCTGGTTCATCGAATCATAGAAATGTACGGCTGGATGAGGTCACCAAGTTCAGCCCCCTCTGCTGAGGCAGGATCAAGTAAACCCAGATCATCCCTGGCAGGTGTTTGTCCAACCTGTTCTTCGAAACCTCCAGCAACTCTGCAGCCTCCCTAGGTAACCTCTTCCAGTGCCTATCTGTCCTTATAAGTTGGAAAGCTTTTCCACAGCAGGGGAGCCCTGACTACACTAGGGTTTAAAGCCATGTTCGCTAAAAGGTTTTAGCTCATATGTTTAAACCGCCTTTCCCCTCTCCAACACACCTCTATCCTAGTCTAGACATACTGTCTATACATGACAGATTCTTCCTGAGAGCAGAGATTGTGCCTTTGTTGCTTGGACAGCACTTATGCATCGTATTTAACTGCTGAGACGTTTTGCACGTTTAATGATTCACAGCTGTTATCTGTTGTCAACAGCAAATTCAGGTCTAGAGAAGCCTGAGGACACAGCTGTAGTGTTGCCAGCTCTTGTGATACTGGATTTAAAAGTTCCCAGCTCCTGGAGTCGTGTGAATGTATGAGAATCTCAACTTTCATTTAAAAAAAAAGTTCCTAGCATTCATGAGTATGGAGAAAAGCTTGCAAATACCAGCCAAGTGCATCCAAAAGGCTCACAAACCAGAAGGGAAGGGAAGGGAAAAAACACCCCCAACATGTATTTTCTTGAATCTCACAATTTTAAAGCAAATCTCATGATTTTGGGGGCTGGACTCGTGATTTTTTTAACGCTTGGGATTGGGGATACTGAAGCTATGCCCTACATTGTAGAAGCTGCTTCTAGCACAGAGCGGGGCTGGCATTGGTACCAGTATTCCCTTGCGCGACAGACACGCTCATCACCACTGTCCTTGATCAATACTCTAAGAGATGAGCCATATTCATAGTAAATAGGCCTAATGGCCTGTGATGGGATGTTAGATGGGGTGGGATCTGAGTTACCCAGGAAAGAATTTTCTGTAGTATCTGGCAGGTGAATCTTGCCCATATGCTCAGGGTTTAGCTGATCGCCGTATTTGGGGTCGGGAAGGAATTTTCCTCCAGGGCAGATTGAAAGAGGCCCTGGAGGTTTTTCGCCTTCCTCTGTAGCATGGGGCATGGGTCACTTGCTGGAGGATTCTCTGCTCCTTGAAGTCTTTAAACCACGATTTGAGGACTTCAATAGCTCAGACATAGGTGAGAGGTTTTTCGCAGGAGTCGGTGGGTGAGATTCTGTGGCCTGCGTTGTGCAGGAGGTCAGACTAGCTGATCATAATGGTCCCTTCTGACCTTAGTATCTATGAATCAGACACTTCTGAAAGATGGGTCTTTGCAAGGGGTCGGACTCCATGAATGCCTAAGGCACCCCTGCCCTTGTCAGCCTAGGATTTTACTAAAACTCACAAAGGGAATCTGCTCTCTACTGGTTAAAACCCTACAGGGAGAAGGGTCTAGACTCAGCTGTACCCGGAAACTCATTCTCACCCGAGAGGCCAGTTTTCCATCTTTCAGCTGCAGTAGCCCACAGACTATCACAACGTGAGCTCTGTCACCTCTTGGGACAAGGTGAGGAGGAGTATTGGAGGTTAACTATAGACTGTTTGGGAATGTTAATATGGTTAACAACAGGTGTGCAACACAAGATCCCCCCCCCATTTCTCCCAGACTCCTTAACTGGGGTCGAGAGTGAGTTGGTCATTAGCGTAGACAGGAGCAAACTGGTTTCAACCCCATCTGGGGAGATGGGCAGGGGGCTTGTGCATGAAATCACCTGTCACCCCTGGCTAATGTAGCCAGGGTCTGACTACTTGATTCATCCCACGCAACTCCTCTCACCCCGGGATGGCGTTCCAGGATCAGTCCATGGAAATGTTTCCAGGAACACATCGTTTTATAAACAACAAAAATTAAATGAATGGGAAGAGCTTGTGGAAAATCACTAAGAAGTGGGGGCAAATTCAGCCCTGGTGGAAGCAGCTGTTGCTGCACTGAAGTCAATGGATTTGCACTGGGTCTAGTTTGGACTTTAGTCTCAAAGTTTTCCTCACATCCACATAGGCCATCAAAACCACGCGACTTGAAATGTGTTTTCAAGGCCCAATCTTGAGATTCATCACAGGGTCTGAGACCTTTCATAGTGGAGACAGGAGCCCACAGAAGTCAGTGAACAAGCTAGTGAAAGGCACGTGCCCGAGGGTACGTCTACACTGTAAAGAAAAACCCAGGGCACCGAGTCTCAGAGCTTGGGTCAATTGATTCAAGTACATGGGGCTCAGAGGATGCGGGGTTAAAAATAGCAGTGTAGACATTCAGGCTCGGGCTGGAGCCTGGGCTCTGAAACCTGGCGAGGGGGGAGGGTCTCAAAGCCGGGGCTCCAGCCCGAATGAGAATGTCTACACGGCTAGTCTAGTGCTAGGCTGTGAGACTTGCTGGCACGGGTTTTTCCTCTGCAGTGGAGACTTACCCTGAGAGAAAGGACGGCCCTGTGCTTATGGCACTGGATGGAGATGCAGGAGACTGGGGTTCATTTCCAAGCTCTGCCGTAAGTCTTGTGTGTGACCTGAGCAAACCATGATCTTTCCATGCCTCAGTTTCCCCGATGTGTAGAATGGGGGTAGCAAAACTTCCTTTTTTCTGAGCTAGTTGGATTGCAAGCTCCAGAGGCATGAACTGCCTTACTGTCTGTGCAGCTCCTAGTGCAACGGGGCCCTGATTTCAGGGTGCTCCTGTCATATAACCACCACCCACCTCCCCGCTCTTCAGTGGCTCGGGGACACCTGCTGTGTCTGCAAATTCCTCCCCTTCCCCATTTTCAAGGTGACACTGTTAACCCTCCCCCCTCTGGAGAACACAGACTGTCTCGGTCCCAGAGGGGTCCCTCAGAGGAACGCCAGCCATGGAGCCACCCCCTGGCTGCCAGCTGGAGCCGACTGCAGAAGCTCCAGCAGTGCAAGGCTGGTTGCAAGGAGGATCCCAAACAGGGCAGGCTGAAGGGAGACAGAGGGAAACCCCAGCACAGTCCAATTACGCTGAACAAGGGCACAGAGGCGCCTCAGCTAGGTTAGCCCCTGACCCACCGCGGCGTTGGTGGTTATGTCCCACTCTCGGTTTCCTCAACAAAGTTCTCCCCGGCTCCATCTCCTCCTAGATGGTCTGCCCACCTGCTCACACCCCTCCCACCTCTACCTGCCTGGCCCGGGTTCCTGCCACCAGTTCTGTATTGCGGGATGTGTGGCAGGATGGGCCAGCTCTGAGCAGCACCTTCTCCCTCCCTCCCTACCTGACAGTGGCCGTCAGGCAGCCGGGCAAAGACGGGTTGGCTCCTTCTCCCCACCGGCGTTGCCTCTGTGTGGGCTGGTTGGGCCTGCCCTTAGGGGTACCAGCTGGGCGTGGCATGACAATCTCAGGGGAGCGCCCGGAGTTGGAGGGGAAGACCCATCTCCGACTGCTTGACCAAGGAACAGCCCAAGTGCCCGGCTGCCGCATGGTTCTTATGCCACCTGCTACGGGCCTGCTCGCCAGCTCTGCACATCAGGTCTCCACCTGTGGCTGCTGAATGGTGGATGCGCGGGGTGCTCAGTGCCTTGTTGGATTGGGTCCTAATTGCACAATTGCTGCCTTGCGAGTAGCTGGGCCTGGGGCAGCCTGCGGGTTCATCAGCCTTCCACTGAGATCTCTTGTTGCAACGATTGTCACGTAAGGAAAGCTCTAAGAGATGGAACCACACGGGTCACCAGCTGTTCTGTGCACTGCCTGGTCCCTTCCCCTACCTCCCACGCCCCTCACCTCTCCTCTAGTCTTTCGTTCCCCACTCCCTGTCCAGCGCCAATGCACATATGCTCTGGTCTCTCTCGGCCCTGCCTGGGAACGTTTCCCACGTTTGTTACCCTCTGTGCAGGCGGTGGTTGAAAAGGGACCCTGGTGGCTCTGGTCAGCACCACTGACTAGGCCATTAAAAGTCCAGTTGGCTGCCAACAGTGGGGCAGGTAAGCTCCCTGCCTGGCTCTCGAGAAGCTGCCGGCATGTCCCTCTGGGTCCTAGGCACATGGATGGCCATGGGGGCTCCGCGCACTGCCCCTGCCCCAAGCACCGGCTCTGCAGCTCTCATTGGCCGGGAATCACAGCCAACGGGAGCTGCGGGGGCAGCACCTGCGGGTGAGGGCAGCGTGCAGAGCCCCCGGGGCCACTTAGGAGGCAGAGGGACATGTCACCGCTTCCGGGAGCCACCTAAGGTAAGCGCTGCCCAGAGCCTGCACCTCAAACCCCCTCCTGGAGCCCACACCCCGTACCCCCTCCCGCACCCCAACCCCTTGCTCCAGCCCAGAGCCCCCTCCTGCACTCCAAACCCCTCGGCCTCAGCCTGGCGAAAATAAATGAGTGAGCGAGACTGGGGGAGAGCAAGTGATGGAAGGAGGGGGGAAGGAGTTAGTGGGGGCGGGGCCTTGGAGAAGGGGCGAGGCCTTGGAGAAGGGGTGGGGCACAGGTATTCAGTTTTCTGCAAATAGAAAGTTGGCAACCCTAACTAGGACCAGCAGCCTCTTCGCTGCCCAGGCTGGAGACATGCAGTCTAACCTCACAGAGCCATCGCCATCCTCCTGCCCTGCTCCGGGGACAGACACCCTACAGCCTCGTTAATTATCCACATAAACCAACAATCAACAGTGATGCCATCTCCCTGGCGCCCCCCCCCATCCCTCCACACGCCAACAGGGACAAGTGCATAAAATGTCATTAATGATGCAATAATCTGCTGTTACATAGGCCCTTGTGTCCCTGGATCTCAAAGCAGCGGCCAGCCCGCCAGCACTGCCGGAGGGTAGGGAAGGGATGTCGTCACATTTCACAGGTGAGGAAACCGAGGCCCAGAGAGTCTAAGTGACAAACAGGGAATCTGTGACAGAGAAGGGAATTGAACCCAGGCCCATTAAGGCCAATCCACTGCTGTAGCCACTAGGCGGTCCTGTCCTCGGTTCCCTTTTTTTCTATTCACTCCTGAAGCCCCATGGATGGAGACTGTTTCGCCCCTTCCTCTGGACCCTCCCCCTGCTCTTGACTTTCTACCTTCTGCCACATTGCCCCATAGGCTTCAAACTCCCTCTCCCCTTCAAATCGCTTCGGATCACTCCTCCCCCTCCACGCCCCTCTTCCGGGAGGCCGAGCAGTGACTGCCAATCCTGGGAGAGGCATTTGAGTCCGAGCTTCAGGAGATGAAAACTCTGCCACACTTGGAGAGCCGGTCGGTCAGTGCATCGTACACCTGAACGGTGTCATTCTTCTGCTTAGATCAGAGGCTCTGTGGGAGAGGGACTGTACCTCTCCCCCCACCCTCTGGGTTTGGTCCGTCACTGACCAGGTGGGTGGATCTCTCACAGTGACTCTACCAGGTCACTTTTCTCCAAGGTACACGCATGCCAGGCTGGCCTGCCCATGCCAGCGGGCTCGGGGCTGGGATGCCTTGCACTCACCTGGCAGACACAGCAGGATGAGACAGACTGCTCTCATGGTCACGGGGGGCAGTGGGGAGGAGCGGAGCAGGGCAGTGCAGGAGGTAGTTGGAGGAGCTTTGGGAAGTCTGGAAAAGAAGATGGGAGAAGGGATTAGCAGGAGGCTTTGGACGTCGTCCCAACCATGTCATTACAGGGACAATCCCTAGGTGTCTCCTGGGGATACTGCCGAGATACCAAAGGGGCATTCTACGCCCTTCATCGTCGTCTCCCAGGCCAATGGGGGTGGAATTACTGTGGGCCGCTGGCTGGACAAGGCTGACATCCTGCACATCTAGCTCTAAGCTCTCCTCCATAGAAACACTGAGAATGAACACTTCCGAACACCTGCCATTTCTGTGCCATCTCCCAGCCACGGGTTTCAAAGCTACTTGACAAAACATTAATGAAGCCTGAACTGCCCCCCCCTTTGAGGATCATCCTCCCATCACAGACAGAGACACTGAGGCTTGGAGAATTTAAGTGACTTAACTAAGGCCCCACAGTATGTCAGTGGCAGAAAAGAGACTGGAACCCATGCCCTGACTCCCCCCGCCCCTTAACCACAAGATCATCCCTTCCTCCCCATCAGGAAACCATCCGCAGCCCCTCCATGTGCATGCTCCCTGCCAAGACCAGCTTTTTTTTTTAAAGGCGTGTTCCATGCTGTCTACTATAATGGGCCCAAGCCCCCACCCAAGCCCCCAGATGCTGGTGAATCGCCGGAACATGCAGCATTCCTTCCCTTCCTGATGGAAGCAGAGCGTGTCCTCTGTGCACATGGCAGAAAGCCTCATTGGAAAGCTCTTCTCCAAGCTCTAAGAAGAGAGGTCCAGCGCCGACAGAATTGCACTGACTACCCTTCTACCAGGAGCATGCCCAGTGCCTGTTGCTAGATCTATAGGGCACCGGGCTGGGAGCCAGAAGAGACAGGTTCGGCTTCCATACATCTGCATCAGAGCTGACCTCGGACAACCGCCATGCCTCAGTTTCCCCATCAGCAAAGTGAGGATAATGTTACCGACCTTCCTTTGTAAAGCATTAAAGATCAGGTGCAAGGAGCCCCGTAAGAGCGAACTGACGATATTTCACCATTTCTTTTTCAGAAGGATTGTCGGGGAACACGACGAATTTCATTGCTCTGAGACAACACAGCAGACAGCATTTATCCCTGACCAGCCAGTGCACCTTAATTCCGGTTTCTGTCGCACCATCTGCTAGCAGGCTGGGACCCTGCCCCCGCGCAAACGCACACTTCTACCACTGCACCTTTCCTCATCCCTCCCAACATTTCCAATGGCTAAAGCGCCCCGCCCTGCCACTCAGGTTCGGCCTTTCTGCCCTGCTGCAGATGGAGACAGAGGGTCGGACGGGCCAAACCGGAGTGGCACTGCGATCCTCTGCACTAGGTCTGTATACCTCTTGGTTTGGGGGCCCTTCAACCAGGACAGGGGTTTTGGGGGGGGTCAAAGCAGGGCAGGCCCATGAAACCCAGGCCTAGGGTTGCCAACTGTCTAATCACACAAACCCAAACACCCTTGGCATGCCCCTGCCCCACCCCTCCCCCTCCTCCGAGGCCCCGCCCCCTTCTCCTAGGCCCCGCCCCACTCACTCCATTCCCCCCTCCCTCCGTCGCTTGCTCTCCCCCACCCTCACTGGGATGGGGCAGGGGGTTGGGGTGTGTGGGGGGGGCGCGGCCTCTGGGCTGGGGCCGAGGGGTTTTCAGTGTGGGAGGGGGCTCCGGGCTGAGCCTGGGGCAGGGGGTTGGGGTGCAGGAAGGGGTGCAAACTCTGGGAGGGAGTTTGGGTGCAGGAGGAGTTGAGGGCTGTGGGCTCCAGGTGACGCTTACCTCAGGCGGGTCCCAGGAAGCGGCCAGCATGTCCCTCCGGCTCCTAGGGGGAGGGGCGGCCATGGGGGCTCGGCGCGCTGTCCCCGCCTGCAGGTGCCGCCCCCTGCAGCTCCTGGCCAATGGAGAGCTTCTGGGAGCTGCGCGGAGCCAGGGGGAGGGAGCCTGCAGGCGGGGGCAGCGTGCAGAGCCCCGCTGTACTGCCAGACTTTTAGCAGCCTCAAATCTCCCGGTTTGGCTTCAGTATCCTCTGCGAGATGGGCCGGATTCCGGGAGACTCCCGGTGAAACCGGGAGGGTTGGCAACCCTACCTTACCCAGTCCTGGGTCCTATGCGTATTTCTGCCACTGCCCCACACTCTTGTCTTGCAACACCCCATAGTAATCCAGTTCCAAGCTCCCCATCCAACAAAGCACTCAGCCCTGGCCTGCAAAACCCTTGCTTCTCCTACACTGGGCCTCAAGAACAGAGGCTGCCAGGCAGAGGGAACTATGCAATGTTGTATCCAAAGGGTGCCAAGAAGTGATGCTGCCAAACTCCTTGCACAAGTGACCAGGGCTGGATTTGAACCTGAGCTCCCCAACAAGAAACAGGCAATGCCGTCGGCCACTTTCCTTGGAGCTCTCAGCAGCCTGTGCACACTGGTAACCCCAGTGCAGAAGGCAGGCTGTTCCCAATTAAAATCCACACAGTCCGCCTCTTTCCACTGGGGTGATGGAAGTTTCTGGAGGGCAAGCCCAGCCCGGCTAAGTGAGAACACATGCTGGGCTCATTTTCCAAAGGTCACTTGACATAAGCACGTACTCTCCTTGTTCTTACTGTATCCACACAGGGTGAACAGCTGGCTGACACCGAGCCAAGTGCCTGGCGGATCTTAACATCTCCCCAAGCGTGTCCTGATGGTGGGAGGTGAGCGAGAGCATCCTTCTTCCCAAAACAAGATGCCTATCTGAGTCACAGCGCCCTGGGGGGAGCAGGCTAATCATCTCCTGGCAATAGCCCATCACGGATGCTGGATTGCAGAGCGGAGGATCTGTGATCTCTGATACGGTTTGTTGTGCGCGGCATCAGAGTCACCAGCTCATCCTCACCTCAGCGCAGGGTTGGGGGGGATCTCAGTCCAGCTCCTAGCGGGACTGGTGTTTATATCCCAAAGCCTCCACTGTGGAGACAGGCACTTACTTCTCCAGCAAGGTGAAGGACCATTTTTGACTGAATTCTCCTCCGGCCCCTAGGGAGGGTCCCTCTGGGGATGGATGGAGGCACGCTGGGAGAGCAGGGAGGGAAGGGCAGCAACCTGGAGAATGCCTGGACTGCCGCCAACGCGTGATCTCTATCCTGCGGCTAAACAGAGGCCTTCAGTGCCGTCAATCCAGCACCGTTCACTTCCTGCTACTCCTAACAGGCCCCAGCTAAGCTCAGAGTCCCATTGTGCTAGGGGCAGTACATACACCCTGCAAGAGCGAGTCCTTGCCCTAGTGAACTTTGCATCCAAGCCAGAAAGGGTAGGAGAATTATGATCTCCACGGTGGAGACGGGGCGCTGAAGCACAGAGAGATGAGGTGACTTACCCAAGGTCACACAGGGAGGCACTGGACCCAGATCTCCTGAGTCCCAATCCAGTGCATTATCTTCCAGCCTTTCACGCCGCCCCCCCTCTCCCCCCACGTTCATGTGAAACTGAAAGTCTTCCAATGTCTCAGTAGAGAAATGGCTTTCAATCCAAGCCAACTCAGGCGAACGTGCTCCATCTTCCTCCTCCGCATCCCTGGGGGAGGCAAGGCGTGGGACGGCGACCTGATCTTGGAGTGGAACAGACTCATCTGCAAGGACCTCATCTCAGCCACTCTGGTTCAGGAGAACGATGCACAAGTGGCGAGAATGTGATTTCTCTTGGTCTACATCAATCCCCCGCCCATCACACGGGGAAAACATGACCAGGGTTGTCAATGCTTAGCCTGACTTTACTCAGCTGTTTGTTTTTTCGCTGTTTTTAACACCAGGATCATCTGAAGCCAGGAGACATACAAAGGGGAATCAGTGGAGGCATCACGGATGGTGCCCTACATGGAGGGCAGAGAAGTGACTCCAGGTAGCATCAGCCTCAAAGGAAGGCAGAACAAGGCAGTACCCCTGGGTGCGTCTTGGGTCACCTCCAAAGATGGCCTCTGACTCAATCCAAAACCTCAAGCGATGGTCAGCACTGACACACATCTATGCTGCATCGCTGCCCTGGCTTCCCAACCTTCATCTGAACCCCCTGTTCTCCTCTCTCATCACACAGGGAATTGCTTAAAGATGGTAACTATATCAGCATGGTCCTCACATGTTCATCAGTAGTCCTTGACTAATCACATGCTTCAGCGTTCTCTTCTCCTCCCACTGAAATGCAGCCACCTCTGGGGTGGAATGTCATGGCTGTGCGATAGAGTGCAGCAGCACGAGGAAACTGTTTATTTGATGGAAAATTGGGGCATAGACTAAAGAAGTTTTTTCGTGGAAAAAGTGTCTGAGTCCCACTGCAAATCTCAACTTTTAGTCGAAAAACTGAATACCTGAAAAAATTTGATTCGGGAATGCTGCTGCGGTGCCTTCTGGGAGCTGGTGTTCAGCTCGTGGCCCCATTCTCCTCTACAGGCAGGTTCCGACTACATCTGCTGTGATACACCATGGTGGCTCAACAAGAAGGGCGACAGTGGTGTATCGTGGGAGATGTAGTCTGACCAGGGACCTGGCCCATAGAGTAAAATGGAGGCATGAGACCACCAAACTAAAATTCCCATGAAGCAGTGGGGCAGCATTTCAAATCAAAATTTTGAGGTTTTGGGGTGGAAGTTTTCTTCTTTTTTTTCAGCAAAAATTCAATGTTTTCCATTAAAAAAAAATTCAGGTCTAAGTATAAACACCATAGTTTGGCACAAGAAGTGAAGAAAACCAACCAACCCCACTGAAACCCAAGGGGAACATCATGGGGCAGAAAGTATGGTCATTGCTCCCAGAGGAGTTTGAGTGGCTAAGCAGTGCTTGCTATGGGGTCATTCCCAATGCCCAAGGGGGTGAGAGAAATATGCAAACCCTGATATAAGAAAAATAACGTAGTTGGATATTTCACTTTTGCCAGAAAGTTTTTTGGAAAAATTTCTTGAAGGGTCCCCAGTTCCGCAGCATGTTAAACTACCTACCAGTATTACAATATCTGTACAAAACGCTCTAGCAAGGAAGTAAACGCTTCCCACAACTAACAAGCTCTCCAGTAAAATCTGAGAAGCCAGGCCCAACTATGGATGCTCTGTATCCCTTGCAGAACTAACAAATACACCAAAACGACTTCAGATTTGGGCACGAAACCAAAGACGTAGCCTGGTTTTGCCCATGGAGAACTGAAAGCCAAGGTGCGTTAGGATACGTCTGCACAGCAAAAGACGACGTAGCAGTGAGTCTTAGATCCTCTGTCTACAGACTTGGGTTGGTGGCTATGTAGACATTCCGGCTTGGGATGGGGCTCTGAAACCGATCTCCCTTTCCAGGCTTCAGAGCCCAAGCACCAGCTGGAGCCAGAACGTCTACATGGCTATTTTTAGAATTGTAGTGCGAGTCTGCTGATCCGAAGTCTGTAGACCTGGGCTCTGAAACTGGAAGCCGCTGTGTTGTTTTGCTGTGTAGATGTACCCTTAGTTACCAAGTAAGTGGATCTCAGGTTGGAAAAATCAGTTTTGGACATGAGATTATATAAAGAAAGGATTGCTGGCATAATTCCCACCGATTCATTAAATACACTGTAGCGTAAGTGGGTTTCCTTTTGGAGTTCAGCTCAATTTAATGACGTGAACTGGGGGGAGAGTAGGAAAAAGAGACCGGGGTTGTATTCTTGGGTCCTTGGGCAAGTCACTGCCCCGCCCTGTGCCTCAGTTTCCCCATTTGTTAAAAAGGGATGATTCTTTCATACTTTTGTAAAGTGCTTTGAGATCTCTGGATGAAGAGTGCTAGATAATAACTAGTTTCAGAGTAGCAGCCGTGTTAGTCTGTATTCGCAAAAAGAAAAGGAGTACGAGTGGCACCTTAGAGACTAACCAATTTATTTGAGCATGAGCTTTCGTGAGCTACAGCTCACTTCATCGGATGCATTCAGTGGAAAATACAGGGAGGAGATTTATAAACCCAGATAAACGTTTGGTGGTGGTAGCAGTGGAAGTCCAAGGGCAAAGGGTAAAATAGTTTGTACCTTGGGGAAGTTTTAACCTAAGCTGGTAAAAGCAAGCTTGAGGGATTTTCATGCAGGTCCCCACATCTGTACCCCAGAGTTCAGAGTGGGGAAGGAACCTTGACGTGGTGGGAGCGGTGGAATAACTAGCCAATTTCTTGGTTTTAGATTGATATGCAAATACTCATTTGAAAAGGTTACAAAGAAACAAACAGAAACAGTGCTGTGGAATCTTCAACTGCTACAAGCGGCAGGGAGCTCGCGTCGATGGGTCACCTGACAAAGCAACTCCAGCAGCGTAGCGCCCCCTGGCGTCCTGCTGGGGCAGTGGGTTCATGCAGACGGCAGGATGCTGCCTCGTTCTTGCAGCAGCTGGGGCTTCGTTGGAGAACTCGCACCTCAGTACTGACAGGAGCAGACGCTGCTTAAGCTTAAGTGTTGTGCGCAGTGTTGTGTAGCCGTGTCGGTCCCAGGATATCAGAGACACAAGCTGGGGGAGGCCACATCTTTTATTGGACCAACTTCTGCTGGCGAAAGACAGAGCTCTTCCTCGACTCGAATACACCCTGCAGGTTGTACAGCTGCCAGCCAAAAGACTTGCTGGTGCAGCTTGTAAAGGGAGGGGGGACAAGGGGGTGGTAACGGGCCAACAAAAACCGCATCTTTTTCGCCCTTCGTCTTTCCCCTCTATTTTGCCCATCTGTTTACCAGCTTCTCTGGCAAAGATGCCGTTGCGACGGCTTGCCCACCGCCTGGACTGCTGCCGGTGTCTCGTTAGTGCCAATGCAAGGTGGAACGTGTCCTTCCTCCTCTAGATAAGGCATCCCTGTTATCAGCATATGAAGCTTATTTCCCAAAACTCCTTTGTGACCAGCACCGCTAACCTGTGCTTAACGGACCTCTGCACAACCTTCGCTAAGCACATTTAAAAAAAAAGGGGGGGGGGATTCCCCTTTGTCAACTCCCCACCCTCAAAACAAAGGCCCGGCTCCCCCATGCACTTACCCACATGCTTAATTTAACCCCCAGGAGTAGCTACTATATGAGTCAAGGGCAGTGTGGGTGTTTGCAGAACAGGAGCCAAAAACAGTCTGGCAGCTGCAGGAACAGCAAATCACATGGGGAGGGAGGGGGAAGGATATGTTTTAAAAGATTCTTTTCCAGACTGATGTGAACTGAAAAAAATACACTGGCATAGATCGCCGCTTTAGTGCATGTGCCCCTTTAAGAAACAGCAGAGGTACAGGGGTGGTGGGTGTGTGTAGAGTAGGATCACATAGCCAAACTCTGCAATTAGCACAGACTGTGGTCAAAAGCCTCCTATTTAAGGGGCCAGCGTACAGGTTGAAAGTCCCACTTCTAATGCATCCAGCAGCTCTTTCCAAGTGTCCTTTGATTTCTCCACGCATGAATAGAGACTTGCTCTCCTGAGCTACAGAGGGGAGAATTTCTTTCCTCTTTCTCCCCCCGCTGCCCATGCCTGTTTTCCTTGGAATGCTTCCCCCCCCCCCCCCCCCACCTTAGCCACCCCCAAGGTCCTTCACCGAAAAGGAAATACTTGCTCGATGCTCTGGGCAAAGTGTCCTTAAAACAGGCCTGGACGTAATACGCTTCGTTCTTTAGGAAAGGTTCCTGGTATTTCCCCCCCTTTGAAGAAATGCCGTGGAACTCTGCTTGCGTGCGCAGAGCATCGAAGGAGGCCATTTCTGCCCGTGCTGATGCTCTTCTCCCCCCACCCCTGCCCCTCCCCAGCTTCCAATCAATTAATCCAGGGCCAAACGCCCCCTTGATGCAGTCAGCTGGAAAAGGAATGAGGTCAATGATCCAGAAAAGCACTTTTCAAGCAAGCAAGCTAGATTCCTCTTGGGCTGCCAGGAGTCCTAGTCAGAGCACAGGGGTGGCTGGGAGTGGGGCCTTTGCCCCAAGGCAGGATGGGATAGCTTAGCATTTGAGGACTGGACACCGGGCTAGACAAGACCATGCTGGGTTCTTCGCTATTTGCACGTGCTTGGCTTTCAGTGGTTTGCAGAGATTTGAGCCCATTTGGGAAGGATTCCTTGGAAGGCTCTGTGTGTCCCTTCCTAGGAGCAGTTTGCTTTGGAGAGTCACGCCAGGCTCCCATCAAAGCACAAGCAATGCCGTGATAGCTTTGGGAAGCGAGATTCGAGAATTGCATTTAGGAGACAAACAACTGATGGTTAATTGTAGGCAACCGTGGAAAGGCGGAAGGTGCTGCAAAGCTTCCATATGCAGTTCTGCCAACGCCCCTCAGTCCCCACACACAGTTCCTCCTGCTGGTCCACCCTTTCCTCTTCCCCCTCCAGTTTGCCCACGCTCCTCAATCCTGTCCTGCAACTTCCCCCTTCCCCCGGCACTCCAGTCCTGCCCTCCACCACCCACCGCGTTGCCAATACACCTCAATCCAGATCTCCAGCACCTCCTGCTATTCCAGCCCTAGGCCTTCCACCACTTTGTCTCTACACCCCGCCATCCTAACTTGCAGCCCCTGCGGCTGGCAGTGAAATACACAACGTTACTGAAAGCTTATTGCAAGATTTCTCCCTCTCGGGGGTGAAACAGAGTTCGACTGCTCCCCTAGATCATATGCTCCTTGTGTCAAGGGGTATTTTGCATCTTGTACAACAGTGGTGAATGAATAGCAAGGATTACAAAATCCGCCAACATATTGTGACTGGGGATGGGGGTCAGAGTTTGAGAGCCCCGGCATTTGTTTGTGGCTTGACAAAGCCACTTAGAGTTTTGCAAACCCTCTTGTGTCTTGTTCTGGAAGCCCAGTCAGCACACAGCTGCGGCCCACGTGACCTCCTCAGGGGCACAGGTCATCTTGGATGCTGCCCACAATGGTAAATAGGTGGTAACCACTGGCCTAGCTCCAGGACAGGGAGCCTGTGCTGTTGGCTAGGGACAAGCCCATCATCCTAAAGGTCTGTAGGCTCTGTTCTCACTCCTCCCAATTACACTCTCCCCTCTCCCTTTCTTGTCTCAGTCTTGCCTCTGAGAGGCATATGAAGCCAATAAATCCAAGTCAAAACTTCCAGGCCCACCATGTTCCAGTGCCTTTGAAATCAGGCCAAATGAGCTTGCCCGGCCCTAATAAAACACTTAACTCTTTTCCTGCCGCTTGTGTCTGAAGGAGTCCAATCACTTTACAGACACAAACTCTTACAAAGGCCCCTGTGAGATAGGCAAGGATAATGGTCCTCATTATACAGACGGGGAAACTGAGGCACAGTCCGGGGAAGAGAGTTGCCCAAGATCACACAGAGACCAGAGTGAATGAGGCTCATTTGCCTCTTAATGTGGGGTTCACACTGAAGATTCAGCTACCCAGCAGACAGCAGCCTGCCCAGTAGGCAACACCCGCTGATGAGAGCGCACCCCACCCCAGCCAGCAGTGGACTAGCTCCAAGGTTTTGGTGGGAGTCTTTGAAGCCCTCAGTTGGCCAATCCTCACTCCTTCAGGCCTTATCTCCATTCGGAAAGATTCCTGCCCATGGCAGGAAGCATGCGCTTCACAAAAGCATGCGCCAGTGGATAAAATGCCTGTGCCCTGGCTACGCAGCAGTGCCGCCGCTCTGGCGCTGGAGCACGGGTACCGCAGCATCTCGAAGCTTTGCTTTGGTCTCCCGTTGACGTCTACAATAGACGAGGGTGCTGTGATTTGCACATGGTCTGTAGG
This sequence comes from Chelonia mydas, assembly GCF_015237465.2. Lineage (NCBI taxonomy): Eukaryota > Metazoa > Chordata > Testudines > Cheloniidae > Chelonia > Chelonia mydas. Next base: position 6,417,195 of record NC_051258.2, read on the forward strand.
CTCTGTTCTCACTCCTCCTAAGAGTCCAGAGTCAACGCGCCAGGGCTGAGCCTTCCGCACCCAGGGTGCAACACGTGTCTGCACATGCAAACCGGCCAGCTCGGACCCCACAGCTGGCAGCCCAGAGAACAGGCAAGTGGGTGGCATCCCAGGAAAGGGCAACTGCCTTGGGTCAAGGGGGTGGAAACGTCCACAGGAGGGGAGACCAGTTGGAGCTGGGCACTGTTTCAAAAAAACCCTTCCCCCACAGGCTGCATCTGGAGCTCTGAAGCTTGAGAAGTCTGGTTCCAAGCCAGTTCTCACCCCACCGGGGCTATAAAGGAGAGGGGAACAGATTCAGAGTCCCACAGGGGAAGGGAAAAGGCCAATCCCGTCTTTTCTAGCGAGTGAGGTGAGGAGGAGGAACACCCCCCGTTGTCAGCCCACGTGCACGGGACGCTGGAATTCAGCTGCCAGAACTGGAGGTGCTGAGAAGGAAAATGGGGCCACCTCCCTGCCCAGCTCCCCACCACTGCCAGATGGACCCAGGGCCCCTTCCTTTGGCATCCCAAGAGGCACTGGGTCTTCTGGAGCCCCATCCTTCAGCCTGACCTGCCACACCGAGAGAAGCACGTGGACTCATCCTTGTTTTTAACCACAGCTCAAGCCTGGCACTCGTCCAGCGCTGCACTTGTATCTCTTCTACCCCAGAATCCAACCGCTCGGGCGGCTGGATCCAGGAGGGTGCATCTAACTCCCACCTCTGACTTCTGCCTCCCTGGATTTCAAGCCTGAATGCATTGTCCTGAGCGGCGCAGTGCTTCAATTCCACCAAGCCAGACTCGTAGTTCTCACAAAGAGATGGGAGAACTGGGCCCATTCACAAAGGAACATCAGCCTGGAAGGGCCCCCCTGACTGATCGAATCCAGGCTTCGGCTATTGCTATTTGCCAGACTTTGGATGTCAGGTTATTCTATTTTTTTCTTTAAGTTACGGGGTTGAAATATGTTAATTCGTTGGGTTGTTAGCATGTGCGAGTGTGGTGGGCATAGGGTACGGGGACAATGGCAACCGCACACACCAAGTCCTCTATCCACACAGTGGGTAGAGCACTGCCAGGAGCGAGAGGGAAGTACAGGCTCCATGACGGCCCATTCAGACCTTAGCCTCTCGGCCAGGACTGCGTGACAAAGGGATCAATCAGTCTCAGGTGGGGTGACTGTGTGCGCGATGTAGACTGGGGACGTGGGCAGAGATCATGTCTTTTGTCTGAACATTCGTATCCCTAAACAGCGGGTGGCAACGCCCGGTCAGTTCATCTTTTTCTAATCAATTCTTTGCGATTCACTTACACCTCAAAAGCCAGCATTTATCTCAGGTTTCAGAGTAGCAGCCGTGTTAGTCTGTATTCGCAAAAAGAAAAGGAGGACTTGTGGCACCTTAGAGACTAACCAATTTATTTGAGCATAAGCTTTCCAATGCGCTTCCCCGTGCAGCGAGCACGAATCAACTCCATTAGCTCTATTTTCATCACTACCATCCAAGATTGGCGATGAACTGAAATGGAGTCAAAATTCTGAGCTAACCTGCCTAGGGGAGGCAGCGTGGGCCAGGGGATTCCATTCCCGGCTCTGCCACTGATCTGCTTTGTGACCTTGGGCAAGTCACTTGACCTCCCTGTGCCTGTTTCCTCTCCCACCCTTTGTCTTGTCCGTTTCTACTCTAAGCTCTTCAGGGCTGGGACTGTTGCTTATCAGGGGTCTGTCCACTACCTGGCACAACGGGGCCCTAATCTGATCGGTACCTCTGGGCACTGCTGTAATACCAAAACCAAACAATATTGCTCCATAGAGTTGGTCCCTGGGCTGCACAGTCTGTTTATTGATACAAAGGGCCACGACAAAGGATGGCCCTTTGAGCCATTAGACTGGTCACGGTGGCCACTGCTGGTTAGTTAATGTCACAGCTTGTCCTCTTGTCTCCACAAGCTGCTGGGGCTGGTCTCCACTTGGCAATTTACTGAAATCCCTCTTAGTCCAGAAAATGTCCAAGTGTAGACAAGCTCTGATTCTCCACAAAGCCGCATTCGAGCCACCAGCTCCCTCTTCCCCTGCCCTGAGTCCTCAATTCATCCTTTCAGCTGTCAGCCCCTGCCCCCTCTTGGGAAGCTCACCCAGTGACATGCTGCTACATTCACTCCGGGCATGCCCCCTGCTTCCCACCAAGAGTGAGTGGTCGAAGGGTCCCAATAGACGGGCACTAGCCATATGCATCCCAGTGTCTCATTTGGAGCAAATCAATGGAACATCATCAGTCAACAGGCACCAAGACACACACACACACTCTCCAGGCTCCAACTCACCGAACTGAAGAACGCCATTAAATGTACCCCCACACCCAGGCAGAGTTGGAAAGAGGATAGATTTTGCTATGAAAGATGTGGCTGTTGCTGGAAGTGGGAGGTGGGAGCTGGAAGTGGGAAAATCTGCCCAAGTTTATGGAGGAACTTTCCTTTCTGCTCTGTGCAGGGGTCTAGCGCTCCAAGAAACCAGATGTTTTTGTAATGCACATCTGGGAACAATCAATCTCAGAGAAAGAACAACACAGTCGCCCTCTTTCATTCAGTTAAACCCCACCTTCCAAAAGGCTGGCCCCCTCCCCCAACTTTTTACACAGCAATCCAGCTGCCAGAGAGTGAGAGAACAAAGAGAAAGAGAGGTTTCAGGTTTTTTTGGCCACTGACCAAAGGTAAAACTCACTGAAGTGGGCTTAATTCCCCCCACCCTGTACACACTTTTTGGGGGGTGGGGGGAGACATTAACAATCTTTTGTACAGTTAGTTTCCGGGGGGGTGGGGGGGGAGTTAGAGCTTCCTTCAAAAGTTAGGATATTTTTAGATTTATTTCATGGCTAAACATCTGTAATTCTACAATTGTCTAGTTCTAGATTTAAAAAATGTCGTCCCCCCCCCCCCCAAACCTTTTTCCCCCCATCAAACTTTTTGGCTGCTCAGAACAATTGCTTTTTGCTTAAAGCCCAGAGTACAGCTTTCCAGAGCTGAGCTCCACCTTAGGCTGGAGAAACACAAACACATTTGGCAAGAAGAAAAAATGCAATTGAGGGGATTTCCACCCCCTCTTCCTCTATTCAACCAAGAAATTCTGCATTTCCGCACTTTGAGCTAACTATACACTAAAATCATACCTCCCATCGTCCCTCCAAGTCGAACCCAAAGATGTCACCTCTCCAGCTGGGAAGCGTTCCGCTCCCCAAATCAAAGGGATATTATCCCAATGTGTCCTCTCACCCCTTCTCATTCTCTTACCAGTTTGGGATCTATGTGCCGGTTTCTTCCTTTCCAGATGCCCTGATCCCTTCTGTCTGGTCTAAAAGCTCCAAAATGGGACAAGTAGCTCCTACCTCCAACATGATTGCACCACTGGGTCCTAATGCTACACCCAGTGCAATCTCAGTCCTGCTTCCTTTAAAGGGAAAATATAAATGGAAGTTACTGCCAGTCTCTGAGTTGCAGGATTATTTTTTAAACTCCTCAAACCCTAGCGGCTGAGAGATCAAGGAAAGAAGAGAGGGGCTGGAGGTTTTGTTTGTCCAGGGCCAAGCACAATGGGATCCTGATCCATGATTTGGCGCTCTCAGGCACTTTTGCAGGGCAGATAATTGAAATACTAAGAACGGAGGCTCAACAGATTGGGAATGGGATGCAGAGCACTCCCATACTGGCTCACTGGTGCCAGCACAGCCCAGGTGGTCACCGTGGTGGTCAGGAATCATTCCCCTTCATCAGCTTTTCAGTGGGAACAACAAAAACACTGGTGGTTTTAGCCCAGGCCTCAGCAGACTAGTGTGCACCTAGCAAAGGCCCCATTATAATTCATCCAAAGTCCTTCTCAAGCCAATTAAGATGTCTACACTGCACCATAAACCCTGGCTTTGGGCCCAGACTCCCCTTCCATCCACACAGACCTTGGTCCAAGAGGCCCTCTAGGCTCAGGTCCCCGGCCCCTGCTGCACATGGGACGGTGAGCGTCCGAGCCCCACTGAGACTCAGGGCCAAGCCGTCACTTTGCAGCGTGGACGCAGGACAAGCCGCAGCTCCAAATTAGTTGCGTGTAGCACAGTAAGGACGTGTTCAGACGGCCGAGAGGCCTGGGTCCAGCCTGAGCTCAGGCCTGGAAACAGTGAGTCCACGAGTGCGGCTCCCACACGGCTGGGCTGGCAGTGCAGCGTGCATCTTGCCCCAGAGATGGTTACCCGAATACACTCTTACTGATGATTCGTATCGCGGTGGCACCTAGGAACCTGCACCACGGACCAGGCCCCCATTGTGCTAAGTGCCGGACAAACCGAACCAAACCACCATCCAACCCTGCCCCAGAGAATGGCTGGTCTAACTGGCTTTGGCTCAGGCTCTGAGTGTTTGGGAGTGAGAGCAAAGAGGCCAAGGACAGAATGGAATTCCTCTTTCCATGCTAGAGCTCTCTTCAGTGCCTAGAAGCATCCCTCCCAGTCACTTCTCCTAGGCCCTGCTGGCAGAGCAGCCTGCCGGAGCTTGCACTATTGTGGCCTTGGATGCTCCATTTCGTGGTTAAACAGAGGATGGCAGTCCACAGACTAGCATCACTACACTGCCGTAAGAAAGTGAAGGCCATTCCCAGATCTCCAAGCTCCTCTGCACTATAGCAGTGCAAAGTACTTCACAAAACTGGATACTATCCCCATTTTACAGAAGGGAGAACTGAGGCACAGAAAGGGGAGCGATTTGTCTGTGGTGCCACCGAAAGTCAGAGGAAAAACTGGGAACAGAACCCCCCAGACTCCATTTCTCAAAGCACTTGGCCCCGCTGCTCCCCTAAAAAGAGAACACACAAGATTAAATTAACCCCCCTGCAAAGGCAGGAATATTACTGGCTGAGATTTTTTTTTTGACAAATCTTTTTTGTTGTTGTTGAAAAAAATGCCCATTTTCTGAAACCCCAACTTGTTCGCGAAACAATGCTGGGTTTGACACATTTCCTGCCTTGAAAACCAACAGGGAAAAAAAAATTCAAAAAAAAAAAAAAAACGTCAAGACATTCTCCACCCAAAAAATGACAGTTTTCTAGATTGTAATGACTTTTCATTTAGAAATGTAAGCCATTAGACTGAAAAAAATGGAAAAGAAAAAAAGCAAAATTCAAATATTTCAATGGACCTGAAATGGGGAAAAAAATTGGATTTTCAGTTTGCAAAATACCTGAAATTTTGACTTTTGATCCTGATTTGAGATGGGGGGAAAAATGAACGCCTGAAAATATTTACTGGACAGGAAAACCATTTCCTGCCCAGCTCTAGGCAGAATATAGTCCATATTGCCTCTCAGTAGAGGTTGCATGAGTGTTAAACTGATACTACATTTGTTGTACAAACAGGACCTATTCCAATAACACAGAAGCAGAGGATCTGTTTGTGTTACCTCTTCTTCCAGGCTTTACCTGGATAGGAAGTAGGGCTCTCAATCGCAGGTAACTCACGCGATTAACTCAAAAAAATTAATCGCAATTAATTGTACTGTTAAGCCATAGAATATCAATTTATTTGAGCATAAGCTTTCGTGAGCTACAGCTCACACGAAAGCTTATGCTCAAAGAAATTTGTTAGTCTCTAAGGTGCCACAAGTACTCCTTTTCGTTTTGCAAATACAGACTAACACGGCTGCTAGTCTGAAACCTGTCAGAATATCAATTGAAATTTATTAAGCATTTTGTATGTTTTTCTATATTTTCAAATATATTGATTACAATACAGAATACAAAGTGTACAGTGCTCACTTTATATTATTTTTATTACAAATATTTGCACTATAAAAATGATAAAAGAAATTTTTCAATTAACCTCATACAAGTACCGTAGTGCAATCTCTTTATCCTGAAACTGTAACTTACAAATGCAGATTTTTTGTTACATAACTGCTCTCAAAAACAAAACAATGTAAAACTTTAGAGCCTACAAGTCCACTCAGTCCTACTTCTTGATCAGCCAATCACTAAGACAAACAAGTTTGTTTCATTTACAACAGATGCTGCTGCCTGCTTATTTACAATGTCACCTGAAAGTGAGAACAGGCATTCACATGGCACTTTTGTAGCTGGCGTTGCAAGGTATTTACGTGCCAGATATGCTAACCATTCATATGCCCCTTCATGCTTCGGCCACCATTCCTGAGGACATGCTTCCATGCTGATGATGCTCCTTAAAAAAATAATGTGTTAATTAAATTTGTGACTGAACTCCTTGGGGGAGAACTTGTATGTCTTCGGCTCTGTTTTACCTGCGTTCTGCCATTTATTTCGTGTTATAGGAGTCTCGGATGATGACCCAGCACATGTTCGTTTTAAGAACACTTGCACAGCAGATTTGACAAAACGCAAAGAAGATATCATGTGAGATTTCTAAAAATAGCTACAGCACTCGATCCAAGGTTTAAGAATCAGAAGTGTCTTCGAAAATTTGAGAGGGATGAGGTGTGGAGAATGCTCTCAGAAGTCTTAAAAGAGCAACACTCCAATGCAGAAACTATAGAACCCAAACCACCAAAAAAGAAAATCAACCTTCTGCTGGTGGCATCTGACTCAGATGATGAAAATGAACATGCATCAGTCCGCTCTTCTATGGATCGTTGTTGAGCAGAATCCATTATCAGCAAGGACGCATGTCCTCTGGAATGGTGGTTGAAGATGAAGGGACATATGAATCTTTAGTGCATCAGGCATGTAAATATCTCGCGATGCCAGCTACAACAGTGCCATGCAACCACCGGTTCTCACTTTCAGGTGATGTAAACAAGAAGCGGGCAGCATTATCTCCTGCAAATTGTAACCAAACGTGGTTGTCTGAGCGATTGGCTGAAGTAGGACTGAGTGGACTTGTAGGCTCTAAAGTTTTACATTGTTTTATTTTTGAATGCAGTTTTTTTTTGTACATAATTCTACATTTGTAAGTTGATCTTTCGCAATAAAGAGATTGCACCACAGTACCTGTCTGAGGTGAACTGAAAAATACTATTTGTTTTTTAAAGGGCAAATATTTGTAATAAAAAAATAAATATAAAGTGAGCACTGTACACCTTGTATTCTGTGTTGTAACTGAAATCAATATATTTGAAAATGTAGAAAACATCCAAAACATTTAAATAGACGGTATTCCATGATTGTTTAACAGTGCGATTAATTGTCCGATTAATTTTTTTAATTGCTTGACAGCCCTAATAGGAAGTATGAAAACTTTGATTTTGGAAGGTTATGTTTTCTGGACATATATGTATTCAAACATGCACCCCGAGAGAGCATCCATTAGACGGTAATAAGGATGAAGAATCCAAGATGAGGGAGGAGAGCTTTATTCTCACTGGAAAAAATAAAAACTTCAAAGCAACTGACACAAAAGTTTTAAAACTGTGCACAGTGAAAGGTAAGTTGGGTGAGGTAATATTTTTTACTGGACCAACTTCTGTTGGTGAGATAGACAAGTTTTCAAGCTCTGTGTAAGCTCGCAAGCTTGTCTATCTCACCAACAGAAGTTGGTCCAATAGAAGACATCACTTCACCCACCTTGTCTCTCTAGTATCCTGGGACCAACACAGCTACAGCCACACCGCATACTAAAATGAAAGATGCGAGTTGCCAGAGAAAATGATTCATACAGCTGAAAGGTACATGAAAAACAGGGGACATCAGAGACATAAGCAAGTAAAGGCACTTGTTTAAATTAAAGCTTATTAAAATTTAATGTCAACAATTTAAAGTCTAGTTAACCTCACATTTGCTCAAGAAGCCCTATGGAATTTCATAGCGTTTAAGGCCAGAAGGGGACCATTAGGACATCTCCTGTATATCACACCCAACTAAATTTCACTTGGTTACCCCTGCGTTAACTTGGGTTAGACTAAACCATTTCAGCCCTCAGGAGACTGACTGTTGTGTGCTACAGGCTGAGACCAAGAGAGACCGAAGTGCCGCCAATGCTGGAAGCTGGAAATGATTAGGTTGATGATCCTAGCAGGTGACCCATGCTTCATGCTGCAGAAGAAGGTGAAATCCCCCCAAAGTCCCTGCCAATCTGACCTGGGGGAGAATTCTTTCCCAACCCCAAATTTGGACATGAGGAACAACCCAAAACATATGAGCAAGACATCAGCCACGCATGTAAGAAAGAAGGTTCTCTGTATCATCTCAGAACAGTGGTCCACCCTGTTCTGTTTCCTATCCCAGTTTAGCCACAGCTGGCGATGCTTTAGAGGAAGGTGAAAGGAAACCCCAGAATGCATCCAGGGGAAAGAAATTAACAGAGCATGGTAACTTTTCCACCCTATAGAGCTCTGTAACAGGGATGGGGCTCTCTATCCAGGTCTGTAAGTCGCTTTAAAAACGCTAGTGAGACGGTACCATTCTCTAGGCTTCTAAAGTTACTTCTATAGAACCCTGTGGGTTTCATCCCTATTAAGTTCTGTAGGAATGTTCCATAAGGCATTCCTTTGAGAGACATTCAGATGCCTGGAACTGTGAACCCAAAGAAACTTTAAACTAGCCCACATGTGGTTCTGTTGCTATCTGCTTGGATTGTCAGTTCTTTGGGGCAGGGATGGTCTTTTTGTTCTGTGTTTGTACAGCGTCTAGCACAAGGAGGGCCTGGGCCATGACCGTGGCTCCTTGGCACTACTGCAACGACACTGATATTTCTCTTACAGAATTACAGAAAGCAAATACGTTCTGTAACGTCTGCACATGTACCTTGTTGCATCAGCATCCTCTGTATGTCACCAGTGATGCCTACTCTCCATCCGCTCCAAACCAGGCCTCCAAGCCACTACTCTGTCCTCTGATTCCCTCCTCAAGACCTTTGTGGAACAGCTATTTAAGGATGTGGCTGCACAGGTCAAAGGCAGGTTCCTGGACCACAGGGCGAGGGGATGAGCTTCTGCCCGCTGCCACTTACAGGTGGCTCGTGGCAATGTCCTGCAATGTATGAATAATACAATCATTGAATCGTTAAACACAAACGCTCTGTGCTGCAAGATCACCACCACAAAAACCATTTCTACCTTGCCGCCTATGGAAAATTGCCAGCTGATCATGGCCAGGTAGGCACAAGTAGGAACTTCTGAAGTTTGTCATCTAAAATTAACTGACTCAAAACCACCCAGCTTCCTCCACAACATGGTTTTGATTCCTGTTTCCCTCCAAACCTCGTTATGATAGTTAACCCACTCATTGCGTTTTATCTTGAGATTGCAAGCTTTTCAGGAAGAGGCCACCTTTCATTCTGTGTTTGCACGGCTCACGGTGTGATGGGGTCCCAGTCAAGATGACAGCTGGGTGGGAATTTTCTGACAAATTGGGGTGTTTTTTAATTTTCATGAAAAAAAACCCAAGTTTTCAAAAACCAAAGCCATTTGTGAAACAGGACGGGGTTCAGTGAACTTCCTGACTTGAAATGATGTTGAGAAAACAAAAGTTTGACATTGTCGAAATGAAAAATTCCAGTTCTCCTGTCTGAAACTGCTTTTTATTTGGAAATTTCAGCTAATTAGGATGTTAAAAAAAAAAAAAAAAAAAGGTGAAGAAAAGGGTCACAATCAAAATGAGAATGTTTCAATTGACCTGTACATTTTTTTTGTTTGTTTTTTTTCAGGTTGTGAATATTTTCGAGGCTGGCTTTTCGTCTCCCAAAAGTTTTGAACTCTTGAAAATACACATGGTGTGGGAAAAGCTCTAGGCGGGACGGGGGGCTCCAGATGGTACCTTAACACAAAGTAACCACCACCATCTCAACAGGAGGGGACAGGTGGTCTGTACAGGGGTAACATACGAACCATTCTGATGAGGCCCAGGTTAGAGGTGTGAGTCACCTGTTTGCATACACATACTCCATGCGAATTGACCTAGCGTGAGTATAAATAGCAGGGCAGCCGTAGTAGTGCAGCAGAAAATACAGACCCACCGGCTTCAGGGTAGGTTTCCGTTTGGCCCGGATCAGCTGGGCCACCTCTGATGCTGCTGCAGCTATGCTGCTGTTGATCCTTGTGCTGCCTCAATGGGGCAGAGGAGTCACACCCCTAGCTCGTTGTGTAGACGTAGTGGGGGACAGCAGACACCCACAGCTGGCTGGCAAGAAGCATGCCAGGCCCCTCCTTCTCCTTGGATGAGGGAAGAATGCAGGTCTATCGGGAGACAGGGTGGGAGGGACCGGAGAGAGATTTGGACCTGGTGGATAACGCAAGCCTTCAGCCTTTCTGTCTGGGCTCTGGTTCTAAACAAAGCAGTCCCTTGCCTGAAGACCACCACCACTGAACTTTGCCCTTATGCAGCATCTTCTGCCCAAGCCACTCAAAGCGCTTTACAGCTATTAATGAACCTCACAACCCCACCCGTAGTAGGAAGCTAAGGACTAACCTCATCTGTAAAAAAAAAATGGGGTAACAGACTGAGAAAGACTAAACAATTTGCCCAAGGTCACCAAGCAAGTCAATGGCAGAGCTGGGAGTAGAACACAGGAGTCCCGTCTTTTGGGTTTTAAACCACAGGACTCTCCCCTTCCCTGCACCTAGTAAATCCAGATACTGAATCTCAGCTGAGCACTCAGACATGAATTACAAACAAAGAGCCCCACAGATCTCTGTGGGAGAGACAGACAAGCCCACCGGACTGGGAACATTCGCTGTTTATTTTGTCTGGCCTTGGTGTTGATGTTAGCAATGGTGGCTGCTGCCGCCTTTGTCTAGACGTTCCCTGTGTGATCGTCTGACAAAAGATGCGAGCAAGCACATTAAATTGCTGGGTGCACATCCAGAGTCAGAGCCTGGCCGGCTGGCTGCTACCAGACCCACAAGCCCGACTTTGAACTCGGCAGCAGGATACGGCAAGCGGCCACTAACCCGCCAGACCTAAATCTCATGCGAGCTGCCCGCACCAAGGCTGGAGATGAGGGAAGCAGAAATGAGCGTCCCATCCCGATCTAACGTGGATCTGAACCATTGGGGTGGTTCCAACTCCAGAGCCAGACTTTATAAACGTGGGTCTTTTCAATTGGAACCCGAATGAGGCTTTGAACCCAGCGCTCCAAAGAGACAAGATGCTGGCTGAAACTCTAGCACGGAAGACTTTTGTTTGCCCTCTGCCCAGGATCTTGCACTGCCCAAAAGGTACCGGCAGCTTGCTCCAAACCTGACAGATCGAACGAGCAAAACGAGACATTTCCTCACAAAAGGAGCATAGATCGGCCGCTGAGTTTCAGGGTGAGTTGAGGGGTTAAGTCCCTTGGACCCTTTGAAAATCCTACCCATGGGCAATAAGTGAGTGAATGGGAAGACTCCCCTTCCTGGGCTTCCCCCGGCCACAACCACAACCTGCCTCAAAACCATCACCCAAAGTAACACCCTCCTCCGCACCCACCACCCCAGCAACCCATACCCCCCTCCCCTATTCCCTCCTGCCTGTCAGCACTGGCTTCACCCACAGGTCACTTCGCCCCTCCCACCCCCCCAAAGTCCCATCATGTTCCTGGCTCTGCCCCGCTGGCCTCCAGCTGGTGGTGGTCTTGCCCTGGAAAGGGCCACCTCCCCCACCCCAAGGGATGGCAGCAAGGCAAGCAACAGCGGAGACACACTCTCGACTCCCGCCTATCAACAGTTGTGCAGTAGCTGCCATTATTCTTGCCAGGAAGTTAGAGAAGTATGGGCTGGATGAATGGACGATAAGGTGGATAGAAAGCTGGCTAGATTGTCGGGCTCAACGGGTAGTGCTCAATGGCTCCATGTCTCGTTGGCAGCCGGTATCAAGTGGAGTGCCCCAAGGGTCGGTCCTGGGGCCGGTTTTGTTCAATATCTTCATAAATGATCTGGAGGATGGTGTGGATTGCACCCTCAGCAAGTTTGCAGATGACACTAAACTGGGAGGAGTGGTAGATATGCTGGAGGTTAGGGATAGGATACAGAGGGACCTAGGCAAATTAGAGGATTGGGCCAAAAGAAATCTGATGAGGTTCAACAAGGACAAGTGCAGAATCCTGCACTTAGGACAGAAGAATCCCATGCACCGCTACAGACCAGGGTCTGAATGGCTCGGCAGCAGTTCTGCAGAAAAGGACCTAGGGGTTACAGTGAACGAGAAGCTGGATATGAGTCAGTGTGCCCTTATTGCCAAGAAGGCTAACGGCATTTGGGGCTGTATAAGTAGGAGCATTGCCAGCAGATCGAGGGACGTGATCGTTCCCCTCTATTCGACATTGGTAAGGCCTCATTTGGAGTACTGTGTCCAGTTTTGGGCCCCACACTACAAGAAGGATGCAAAAAAATTGGAAAACATCCAGTGGAGGGCAACAAAAAATGATTAGGGGACTGGAGCACATGACTTATGAGGAGAGGCTGAGGGAACTGGGATTGTTTAGTCTGCGGAAGAGAAGAATGAGGAGGGATTTGATAGCTGCTTTCAACTACCTGAAAGGGGGTTCCAAAGAAGATGGATCTAGACTGTTCTCAGTGGTAGCTGATGACAGAACGAGGAGTAATGGTCTCAAATTGCAGTGGGGGAGGTTTAGGTTGGATATTAGGAAAAACTTTTTCACTAGGAGGGTGGTGAAGCACTGGAATGGGTTACCTAGGGAGGTGGTAGAATCTCCTTCCTTTGAGGTTTTTACGGTCAGGCTTGACAAAGGCCTGGTTGGGATGATTTAGTTGGGGATTGGTCCTGCTTTGAGCAGGGGGTTGGACTAGATGACCTCCTGAGGTCCCTTCCAACCCTGATATTCTATGAAATCTCTATGAAAGCTCACCCCCTTTCGTGATCATTGAATTTATCCACCTTCCTGAGGGACTTAAGCAGGAGCCATGCTTCCAGCGAGCCCCCTAGAAACAAGGCTATGCTCCTGAGCCGACCAGCCCCGGAGCTGCCCTGCTTGCAAGCTGCCCTGTCCCTCTCTTACTGCTGCCCTTTTCAGAGAGGCACACTCTGCTCCATGGGAGCTAATGAGACTCACCTGGGCTGGCTGAGGGGCAAATCGGCGCAGGAGCACTGCACCTCCCTACGGCTGCTAACACTTCTTAGCTCAGTGGAAGCTGGGAACATTACTGGCTTGAAAGTTTTCCACCTCGCAGGAGCCTGGCTGCTCTGCTACGAAGATAATTTGGTTGTGGGGAAGAAGGAAGAGAAAAATCAGAAGAGGAAACATCATAGGTCAGGAGGCCTTTGTGACAAGAGTGCTTATGTCTGTGTATATGTAAAGAGTTTATGGATAACAGGCCAGTAGATGGCACTCAAGGATGGGGATCATAATTCCTGGGTGGAGCCGGGTTGAAAAGTTTTAGATGGACCAGTTGTCCACTGGAAAATGCAACTGTCGAAATCAAAACGTTTCCCAGGAAAGTGTCGATTTTGACAAAATTTGGTGGAGACAAAGTCCGAATGATTCTCTCATTTCAGTGATGTTGAATGAATGAATAATTCATTCCAACAACCAAAGCACAACATTGCTTCGATTCACTTTGGCTGTTGTGTGTGCTTATATTTAATATTTGTATTAGAACGACAGAAGTATTTAGATCAAATGTGTTTAACAACACTGATTGCCATTGAGTGGATCAGGCTCTTAACACAGCCTCTTAACGCCGCTGTAATGGTTTGCGTTTGGACGCAGGCCGAGTTGGGTTGTCACAGTGTTTGGAGATGGTTTCCAAACAAGTTTTACTAGCCCTAGTGTGGACGAGGTCATATGGCCAATAAAAAGTGCAAACAAACTCTGGACCTGAAAAGCAGCTGTGTTTGGAGACAGGCTCCAGAAATCACTGAAGCTTCTTTACAGCTAAAAACCAGTTTCCTACCCCAAAAGAATTTACAAACAGTACAGGCCTCAAAGCTTTGTCTTCTCTCTTCTAATCTTGCTCAGATCTGCAGAAGAGGCATCTTGTGTCACTGAAAGTAGATCCATAAGGAAATTGACTTGGAGGCTACGGCTTCTCCTCCACAGCCTCAAGCTCAAGTCTCACGTCGCCCTCTAGGGGATATTTGCAGTACCTTTCCCAGGCCTGAAGATGAGCTCTGTGTAAACTCAAAAGCTTGTCTCGGTCTCCAACTGAAGCTGGTCCAATAAAAGATATCACTTCGCCCACCCTCTCTCTCTAATTTGCAGATGGGTGGAAATACTAAATCAGTGCATGCAAATGCAGATCAAAGCCGATCCAAAAGACCAGTTAAGTCAATTGACAGACTCTCACTGACTACAGTAGGCTTTAGATGAAGCTCTTATAATCTGAGAAGGCCTCTGAATATTACAGTTGGATGGGTCTTTGTATACTCCTCCTTGGTGACGTCTGTGTCAGATATTCAGTTCTGAAGTCACAAGTTATTAAGCAGGTGAGCAGAATCCAAAGTCGGAAAGAAAAAGAGAAGCAATAGATTTCTATCCAGGTTGTGCTCTCTGGGCTTCTTGCTGGGGCTGATGAAAGTCTCAGCAGTCCGAATGCAACTGAATGATTTCCTTGCTATGCACAATGCCAAAGGAAAATCGACTCTCTCCCCAATACCTCTGCTGGCTCAGCTCAGGAGCAAGCCTCATAGACTAGTCTGGAAAGCTCAGCCAGTGACTTCTGCATCAAGCCCATAACATCTGTTGGAGCTAAAGCACATCTTTTAGAAAGTCTTGATTTGAAGGCTTCACGTGATGGAGAATCCACCATGCCCATTGCTAAGTTGTTCTCACGGTGAATTACCCTCAGTTAAGAAATGGATTCCTCATTTCTTGTGTGAATTTGTCTAGCCTCAGTTGCCTGCCTTTGGACCTCTGCCACTTTCAAGAATGGTCTATTATCAGAAATCTCTTCCCCAAATAGGCACGTGTAGACCATGCTCAAGTCACCTTCTCTGGGATAAACTAAACAGACTGATCTTGGTTAGTCTCTTCCCAGCTTTCCAGACCTGAAATTGTGCTTGCAGCAGGTTTCTGAACTTTTTCCAATTTGTCAACATGCTTTCTGAAGAGTGGATGCTAGAACTGGATGGTTGTCCAGTGATAGGTTCACTGATGCTCCATACAGAAGTCATGCCACCTCCCTACTCCTGCTCAGTTACTCCCCTGCTTCTACATCCAAGGGTCGTATTTGCCCTCTTAGCTACAGCATTGCACTGGGCACTCATGTAACATTGGTTATCCACCGAGACCCCAAAATCCTTCTCAGAGACATTTCTCTCCAGGATGCAGTCATTTGGAGAAAAGCATAAACAAGAACCAATGGCCAGAAGCCAAAGCCAGACAAAATTCAAATTAGACGCTAATGTTTTAACAATGAGGGTGATTAACCATTGGGGGAGTGGTTGAGTCTCCATCAATTGATGTCTTCAGATCAAGACTTTATGGAAGAGATGCTTTACTCAAACACAAGTCATTGGGCTCAATACAGGGATAACTGGGTGAAATACTGACTGTGAAATACAGGTCAGATGAGATGATCTAACTGTCCTTTCTGGCCTTAAACTCTATGAATTCTGGCCTTAATCATAAGGGTGACTATGACAGTCTGTACCCCATCATAGTCCTGTAAAAGGGGTGAACATAAATTTTGTACAAAGTATGACTTGTGTGATATCATTTGCAAGCTCATAATTTGGTGATCATTATTATCCTGGTTACATGCAATGTTGCCGCACAGATTTCAAGTTATAGGATTCCTCTGTATATTACTAGACATGTTCCAAGTCTGGAGGGGAGAAGCCACAAACCAGCTCCCCAGAGACAAAAATGTAGCCAATGCCTCAGCCAGGTGTCAACAAAATCAAATGGACCATCGCCGGTTAAGTGGCCACTCTTTGGCAGGAAAGAGGATGTGGGTGAAGATTTACATCTTGACAAAGAAACAACTGGGGGTTCCCATCCACATAGACTTTCTGTCTCCTGAACCTCAGCTGGAGATGATTCTCCAAGAACAGAAAGAGCTAAAAACGGAGAGAGGAGATGCTCCGAATGGTTCCTCCTTTCTCTCTTCCCACAGCATCCACAACACCTGAAGAACAAAGGGAACAGCTTTGGACTGGGGGAGGGACCCTGATGGAAACATTCAGGCAGTAAGACTGCTGAAACGTGTGGTGAGAGGCACCTTGGCTTTGAATTCACTCTAACTTGTTCAGTTAGGCCTTAGTTGCGATTTACTTTTATTTTCTGGTAACCAATTCTGACTTTTATGCCTCATTACTTGTAATCACTTAAAATCCATCTTTCTGTAGTGTTAAACTAGTTTTATTGCTTTATCTAGACCAGTGTGCTTGGACTGAAGTGTTTGGGAAGCTCCATTTGAGATAACAGGATTTGTGCACGTCATTTTCTAGTAATAAAATGACGGACTTTCTATGAGCTTGTGTTGTCCAGGAGAGGGCTGGGCAGTACAAGACACATTTCTGGGGGAAAGTCTGGGACTGGAAATTTGCAGGTGTTACTCTGCAGTGTAATTCAAGGGTGGCTGGCTGTAGCACCCCTGCAGTATAACTGGGAGTGATTTACATGCTGGAGGCTGTGTGAGAGCACATCCGGAGTGGTAGCTCTCATGGTGAAGCAGTGTAAAAGGAACCCCAGGTTGGAGAACTGAGGGAACACAGCGGTTCATCAGTCCAGACTGTACCCTGGGTATGTCACAGTGACCTATTATTCTTTGTTCATAGATGTGTGACCTTACATTTGGCAGCTTTAAAATGGGTTTGTATCAGTAAAGCCATCAGACTATGCAAGTGACAGAAGGAGCAGATATAAAAACAAAAATACCACAACCAACAGTACTCAGTAAAAAAACATGAACAATACTGAATATTACTGTTAACTTGTTATTTGAAGAAAGGAATTTTTCCATGCAATCACAAATACATTTTCCTATTTCTTGGTAGACACGTGTTAGTCTCCGGGTAGCCCGGTTCGATCTCCGTACCTGTTCTCCATTACCTAGTTGTGATGCACTGGGGAATGTAGCCCCTCAGAATTAAATGGCACAAGTTAGTTTTCAAGAAAATAATGTTGATTTATTAGATACACTCAAAAAAGCAACACAGCAAAGTTGGAGATTGTACATGATTTACACACCACCTCCTCCCCACTCTCTATACTCTTTGACGAATAAAAATAGAGCTTACATCTTACACATCTTCCGTTTCAATTCCATCACTTTGCCGAAGCGTCACCAGTAACGTTCTAGCAGAGGACCCATCAGCAGTGGAAGTGCACAAACCTGGCTTTCAAACTGGAATCTGGCACGCAGCTTCTCGGCTACAGTGGTGGCAAACGACCCAGCTTTTTGGAACAGTGGCAGCAATCCATGCGCTCCCCAAGAGTGGAGGCAAGGATCGGTTTGGATGGACACTACGGCCAACTGCTACAATTCTACCTGCTCTGATGAACAGGTGGGGGGGGGGGGGCGCAGAATAAATACAGCTCTTAATTAAATATCTCTAATCCCATCCTTGGTCACGTTCCAGCAGCTAGTCATGCCTGGTCTCTCAATGAGCGCTGAGCATCACACGTCCCAGGTAACACTCTCCTTTGCTACAGCAGCTGGGTTGCAAACAGGTCCGGCAAGCTAACAGTGTCTGCTCCGCGTGGCCGTTCGGAGGTCACCGCCTCGACTCCGGCGGCTTGTTCACAGCGAGAAGAGCCGCAAGACGAGGGCAGCACTGTGGCAACAGCAGCCATCTTTTATTAGTGGCTTTTAACACCAAGGACAACGGTGTGGGGTGGGAGGGGTTCCCCCTTTTCAAACATTGCCCCCCGCATCCCTTCCTGACAAGGTGTAACATATCTGTGAGGACTGCTCCCTGCTCAGTCCAGGGCAAATCACCCAGCTGTGGATCTGAGCCAGCCACCCACAGCGAGTGGAAGAGTGGGGTCCCAAGGGGGATGAAGGAATCAGCTGGGGCCCCATACGGGGAAGCTAACCATTCGACGGGGCACTGTGACTAAGACACAGCAGCAGTCCCCGACGGCTCCTCTTCCCGAGTCACAGGCGCAACTGGACCAGTCACTTGCCCGCGTCTAATCCTGACTGGCGCTTGACCCACGCACGCCAGAGATCTGGAATAGTCCCCGCGCGGAGGGCAGCTGCTCTGTGGTAGTGCTGCTGAGGGCTTCCCTGGGGTAACCGCACCTGTCCTGCTTTCCAGAGCGAGGGAGAACTTGCACCCCAGGGGCGATGGGCTCCCCGGCCCTTCTTCTGCCTCCCGCCTCCTTCCCCTGAGACGAGCACCTGGGGGCGATCAGCGGGAGGTTTCTCATTGGGGCGGGGCGCTGAGAACCCTGCTGTAGCCAGAGCCCATGGGGAAGGCAGCGACGGACAGATGAACATAAATAAACGGAGCTGTATCGGGGAAGGCCGGAAAGCTCTTCCAGGCTGTTGCTGGACTCACGGACACTGTCCCTGGAGCGAGGGCTCTCCAGGAGCTGGGGCTAGCTCCCGGAGATGGACATTTTGGGCGTGGCAAAGAGCGGCTCGTTCAATGGCGGCCAGGATGGCTGCTGCTGACTGAGCTCCTGCTCCAGCCTCTTGAATAGCTTCTTGGAGGCCCTCTTCCGGCGCAGCTGCCGCAGGCAGGTGAGCATGCCGTGATCCAGGGCGGTCTGGAGGGGGGAGGACGAGAGGGACGTGGGTCAAGGCAGCCTCAGCAGGGAATGAGGGGAGCTCGTACCAGCGTCGAGCTCCCTTCCCATCACACCCACAGCACTGCAGTGGAAGGGAATGGCTCATTGGCCACCTGTCCCTGGGAGAAGGGGTGAATCTGGGCTGGGAGGATAGGCCTGGATCAGGATTGTGCTGGGACACAGGTCAGAAGGGCCCAGGCAGGGAGCCCATACTCATGCCAGTCCAGAGTGGTACCCTCTGGCTGATGCACTCTGTAGCACTGATTGGCTCTAGAACAGTGGTCTCCAAACCTTGGAGGGTCACACCACCCTTACCCCTGTCCGTGCCTCCCCGCAAAGCCGGGGCTGGGAGCGGGGCCGTGGCTGGTGGGGGCGGGAAGGGAGAGATGCGGATAGGAGTAAGGGGGCTGAGGCTCGGAGTGGGTTTGGGGGCAGGAGCAGAGCTGCAGCCAGGCTGTGGTGGGGGCCGGCAGACAGGCCCCTGGCCAGGTGTGGCTCCACTCCTGGCCTTGGGCTCTGGCTGAGGCTGGGACCTGGGCTGTGTGTGGCTGGGGCCGCGGCCGGGAGCCTAACCGGAGCAGAGCTGGGGGTGGGAAGAGGCTGGGTGGTGCTCCCCCCCACCTCCGTGGGGGCTAGCCTGGACCCCGCCGTGCCCCCCCCAGACGGTCCTCCAAGCCCCCGCAGGGGGGTGTGCCCCACACTTTGGGGACCTCTGCTCTAGAAGGAGCAGTGCCCAGCACTCCCCAGCCCATCGGGAACATCAGCCCATGGGGGGCTTAGTGAGGGGTACTAGTAAGAGGGGGATCCCGCAGGAACCCTGCCCCCGTAGCTGGGTGCTCCCTCTGAATTCAGCTCCCCCCGGCCCTCCTACCTCCAGCATGAAGGCTGTGACGAAGTTGAGCGTGGCCATGCCTAGCAGCAGCAGCTTGAAGCTCATGTCGCCTACGTCTTTCAGCTTCAGCATGGCTTTCACGAAACCCAGCGGGTAAAGAGTTATCCCGATTGTCAGGCCGAAGAGAGCGACGAGGACAAGCAGGAACGGCACTGGGGGGGGCAAGAGGAGACATCACGGACCCAGGACACGCAGCTCCCGCCCCCAAAGGGCCGGTTACAGGAGCCAAGTGACCACGGGAATCACCCCCTGCGGAGAGGAGGCCGGCTCGGCTCTTACCGTTAGCGTACAGCGGCTGCCGGAAGGGGTACCCCTTGGACATGGCGACGGCGAGGATCAGGTACTGGAAGGCCGAGATGCAGAACACCACGGTGTTCTCGTAGTTGGGCAGGTTCTGGGGGGCACTCACTGTGCTGTTCAGCGGGACGTACCTGGGTGAGGAGGGAAGGGGCAGGGATCAGGCACGAGCCTCAACGCGGGGAGCGGCACGATCCGGTGGGACCTGCCTGCAACGTGCAGCTGGCTTGGCCTGGAGCGAGCCACTGCCGAAAGCCGCATTTGGTTCCCAGTTGAGGATTAGTGGACAAGAAAGGGTATAAACCCCCATGCTCCAGGGCATGACCCATCTGACGGGGGTTAGGAAGGAACTTCCTCTGGGGGCAGGTTGCTGTTCTGGTGCCTGATGCAGATGGTGCTGGCCAGGGAGGAGACAGGATGCCCCCAGCTCTGATTTAGTCTGCGGGATTCCCAACACGGTGCCTTTCACGAGGCCAAAATGAGCTTTTGGGCCTCCCTTTTTAGCTGCTGTAGCCAGTTGCAGGCAAGGAACTAGCTCTGCCCCAGGCAGACACTTACCAGCTCTGCGAGACTGTGATGAAGTAACTCATGACTTGAACCGTGATCAGCAGAGCCGTTTGGAGGAGGAGGCTGCCGAGGACAACAATGCTGATCAGTGCCCCTTGGGGGCGCTTTGCGCCCAGCTCCTTGGCAGGTCCGGTCTTGCCCATCAGCACAGCCACGGTCATAGTGATGACCAGGTCAAAGAAGAGGAACTGGAAGTCACTCAGGTTGGTGTTAATCTGGGCGTGGGCAGGAAAGAAGGAAAAATGGAATATTCCCTCAGGAGCAGACGGGGATGGCTCAGGGACTGGGCAGTGGGGTACAGAGCCTCATCTCAAGGTCACTGGTTCAAATCCAACAGTGACAGAAAGTCACTAAAGCAGAATCTTGTGAGGAAAGACCCGAATTCAAAATACTGCAACAAATCAGTGGCTGACTAGGACGTTACGGTGGCTGCTATGCTGCAGAGCCCAGCTGCTCAGACCAGCCTGTGTGCTGGAGAGAGAGAGCTCAGTTATGAAAAGCACAGGCCCTGACTAGATGAGCTAAAGGAGAATCCCAGTTTGCTCTTGGCAGTAAAGGGGGCTATGACACATGGTTGGGCGGTTCCAATTCCAGCGGGCAGTGGTGCATTATGGTCTCTATCATTCTGTCCTTCAAAGTTACAAACACCAGTTTACAAAGAGGACCCCCACAGAGCCACGAACTATCCCACGTCACAGGATGCTCCCCAACCTCTGAGCCCCCCCCTCACCCCCAGATGCACATGCTTCCCTCCGCCCATTCATCTCAACCACCCCCCACTTTTGCTGAGCCCCGACGCTGCAGCTGAGGCCTGGAGGAGATCTCCTCTGAAGCCCACCCCCTCTCACTGGAGGGGGGCTCTCGGAGACACTGGGGAGCACGGGAGCTCTGTGTTTTGCCTCCCTCGGGACTCCCAGCTCTGGCAGTATGCTGGTGAAAGGAGCTTGACTAACAGCCTCAGTGATCTGGGGCCTCTGGTTATACCCGGAACAGCAATGCTACCTCCCCTCCAGTCAACCAGCGCGCCTCGCTCTGGCCCTGTCTGGACACGCCACATCTCTCAGGGCACCAGGAGAGTTCAGTCTCCAGGGCCCGTTTGACTCTTGGCCTCTCTGCCCACACTCCCAAAGCAGCCAGCTCCATCACCTCACTTGCCCTGGCCAGTCAGCTGCGAGACAGCAGCAAGCAAGAGGCCCTTGCAGGATTCAAACCAGGGGGTTTAGAGGCGGGAGGCTCCAGGGTCTCCTTACAGCTTCCCAGAACCATCCAGTCCCCCCTTCTCCTCCAACCCACAAATGATGGTTCCCGAAACACTCACTGTGTAGAGTAGAAGCACGGAGACGAATTGCACCAGGCTGTACAGGGCCATGTACTTAAAAACCCCAAAGGAGGTGACCAGAGAACATCGGCCTTCCCTGAAAGAGAGATCAGAAAGAAAGACTTGACGGACCCGCCATTCGTAGACAAGGGGGCCAGGCAGTTCTGTGCAGGAGGAGAGGTATGAATCGACAGGACTTCATTTTGGAGCAGGGAGGAAGACCAGGTTTGTGGGCCAAGCAGCCGCCTCCATGGCTAGTTCAAAAGCCCTATAAGTGACATAGCCCCTAAGCTAGGGGCAAGGAGGAGGGGACAGAGTGAGGGGAAGGAGAGACTCCCTTTGCTCATGAATACAGCTCGGCAGCAAGCCTCATGGCTAGGACCTCGTGCAGGTCACAGACACTCCCGGCAGGGTGAAGAGGAGAGAGGGCAAGGGGTGAAGATATCAGGAAACACTGTTTCACTAGGAGGGTGGTGAAGCACTGGGGTGGGTTCCCTAGGGAGGTGGTGGAATCTCCATCCTTAGAGGTTTTTAAGGTCAGGCTTGACAAAGCCCCGGCTGGGATGATTTAGTTGGGGCTGATCCTACCTTGAGCAGGGGGTTGGACTAGATACCTCCTGAGGTCTCTTCCAACCCTGGTATTCTATGATTCTATGATCTGGGAATGGGGAGTCAGAGGCCATGGTCAGGTCACTAAAATACAAGCACTGAGATTCTCAGAATATTGTTAATTAACATTAATTAATCTCCGCGTTCCAGGCCGCACACTGGCAGCCACTACACGCCCTTCCAGACAATTTAGAATCATAGAATCTCAGGGTTGGAAGGGACCTCAGGAGGTCATCTAGTCCCACCCCCTGCTCAAAGCAGGACCAACCCCAACTAAATCATCCCAGCCAGGGCTTTGCCAGCCCCTTGCCGTGTTCACATCTCCACCCCGCCCCCATGTTCCATTCCCCCCCCGCCATGCGGTTCCAGGCGGACGCAGCCCACCTTATGACCATGGGCACACACTCGATGTTGGCGATTCTGGAGGTGAACGGCGAAGCCACGGAGGCCTCTGCCTCCGAGAGAGAGATCCCCACGTCGGCCGCCTTCAGCGCTCCGCAGTCATTGGCACCGTCCCCGCACATCCCCACGCAATAGCTGCGGCAAGAGACACGCACACACGAACCGTATAAGCCAAAGGATTCCCACCTCCGCCCTGCCAGGAAACGGAGCGTCCTGGATCCAGGGTCGGAAAGCATGGGGCACGCAGCGTTAAAAGCACTGACGGTACATTGAGATCTTCCAACAAAGGCGCCAGGCCCGTGCAAAGCTCTTCATAGCACCGAGCTTCACAAACCCACTGGGAGATGGGCTAGAATGATCATCGGTCCCATTTTAGAGATAGGAAAATGGAGTCACAGAGCTGGGGGGGACCAAGTTGCCCCAGAATCAGTGGCAGAGTCAGGAGTAGAACCCAGGAGTCCGACTCTCTGCCCTGCCCCCATTTAATTACGAAACATTGCTCCCCATAACAATCATTCCATAAAGATTAACTCAAATCCCCTTACAGGAGGGGAGACATTTGCAACCTGGTATAACGTTTAGATTGTAACCTCCTCGGGGCAGGGACCTAGTGCCTCTATTAATATGGGCAACACACGCTTCCCCCACCTGTCACATGCAGCAACTTCAGCCTGCACTGACTCTGGAAAAAGAGGAGGGCACTCAGCATTTCACAGAATCCACAGATTAAGGCCAGAAGAGACTTTAAGAATCATATAGGCTGACCTCCTACATAACCCAGGCCAGAGAATTTCTTGCTATGCACCGTTTTTTGCTAGATGAAAAAGCATCAGAAATGCTGACCACCACATACATACTAGTGGACTGTGATCTTAAATTTCTTTGGACCTATGTAGGTACTAAAAACAAACCTGAAAGAGAAGTTGAAATGCTTATTTTATTTTAAAAAAATCTTCCATCCCCCCACAATAACTCTACTTAAAACTGTTTAGACTCAAGTCAATAAGAGAAGCCAATTCAGCTTTAAGGACAAATGCGCTAATTTCTCAATTACTTAGATTAACTAAATCTATGTCCCTCTGGCTTAAAAAAACCCAAGATCTCCACTTCCAAAACGGCCAAAGCACCATAGCATTTTGGTTCCGAGTCCTCTAGGACTTTCCTGAGGGTTTCTTGAATCATGAATTTCTTATCTCTCCCCCACAATCTATAGTTAGAAAAATCATTGTTTCCACCTGCCTAGAGAAACCAGAGATGGGTATGGATCAAAAGCCAGGCTCTCAACAAGCTCAGATCTTGGGGAAAACTCCGATTTGAACATCACAGCTCAGACCCCCCTCCTCTATAAAAGGGCCAAACCCCTGTGAATTTCGGGAAAAAGATGGATCCAGGTTTTGCAGCATGAAAGTAGGGTAACCCCCAGTTTTTGGGTGGGGGAGGGAAAAGATGGAAATGGATCCGATGGCGTGGTCGGTCAGAAGGTGATTTCACAGTTGCCAATAGCCCATGAGAAAGGAAGTGTACCACTTTGCATTGACAAGACGTTGCTTTGGAAGGAAGTGTTAGGTCTTAAACTGTCCTGTCACCCTCCTCTTCCCCCCAACTTACTTGAGGTCTTGTAAACTGTAAACCAGCTGTGTTTTCTGGTCAGGCAACATGCGAGCGAAAATCGTGGCCTGAATCAGGATCTGAAAGGGAAAGGGCTTCATGGTCAGGTAAGTCATGACATCAGAAGCACGTAAGCAGAGCTACCACCAGTGTGGCTACTCAGTAGAGACTAATGGACCACTGCTTTAGGGCAATGGGACGATGGGAGTGGCTGTGGGACGATGGGCGTGGCTGCTGCCCGAGAGAAGGGCCATTCTCCTCGCTGTTGTGACTCTGGTCCCTGGATTGTTTCCACAGTGGTTAGGTCGGGGCAAGCAATGTGGCTATGCAGTATCCACTGCTGGTTCCCATGGGGACTCGGGAGTGTTTGGTCCAGGAGACGCCTCATAAATGACCAGTGATGACAGGAACCCAAGGAGCTACCCGTAGGAGAGGTTCCTAGCCATGGGTGGTGGTATCCTAGGCTGGGGAAGGCTGTGCCTCCCAAAACAGCCAGGTGTGGCCCCACCCATGCTCCACCTCCAGGCCCTCCTCTGCGGCGGCCCTGACTTGGGCTGCGGCTGTGCCCCCCGCCCTCCTGGTGCTCGGGGGCGCTAGCC
The DNA here is from genome assembly GCF_015237465.2 of Chelonia mydas. NCBI lineage: Eukaryota > Metazoa > Chordata > Testudines > Cheloniidae > Chelonia > Chelonia mydas. Next base: position 6,442,124 of record NC_051258.2, read on the forward strand.
GGGTGCAAGGGCTGGTGGCCGCGGATGGGGGGCTCTGGCGGGTGCAGGGTCTTGGGCGGAAGGGGTGGGGCCACGGGCTAGCCTTCCTCAGCCGGAAGTTCATGCATCGCCCATGCTCCTAGCTGCAATGAAACAGGGCCCTGAAATCCCACAGGGCAGGGGCTGCCTCCTTACTCGATCTGTAGGGAGACAAACTCATGGCAGTCCGGGAACGCTGCAGCTTGTGCGCCTCTGTTCCGCTACTGCCAGGCTCGGGCAGAAAACAAGGAGGAGAAGCGTCAAGCACAGACTGGTGGTGGGCAGGAGACCTTCGCCGTCCCCACTGCCCTGCGGCTGCAATGCAGACTTCACCACCAGCAGGCTGTTTTCATGAGATGGGGAAGGCGGGAGAGGGAAGGACTCACCCTGGGCAGCAGGTGGGGGAAGTGTTCACAAACCACAGCGAAGGATTTCCCATTCAGTGCCAAGTGGCAGGGCTGCTGCTCGAGGAAACAGCCATCCTGCTGGTACAGGCCCTGCAGAGCAAACCACACCACCAGCCGCTCAGCTCTTCGTGGACTTCACTTCTTTCCACAGTCTAACCTAGCCCCAGGGTCTGTGATCAGCAGCCGGGGAGAGATGGCCGAGGGAGATCATCCCTCTCCACACCCAAACGAGAGCTGGATTTTGATTGAGCTGAGCCACCCCCGTCGGCCCCAAATCAGGGTCACGCCCTGATCCACGACCCAGTCCCCAGCTCGCTGAGCCCGAGCGGTGGCTCCTTTGACGTGCCCTGCCCTGGCTGAGGAAGTGCAGGGTAGATCGGATCCCACTGCCTAAAGCAGCTGGAAGTTCGGAGCAGCCGCGCCTGCCGTGCTCCGGCCTGGGCCTGCCTGTTCCAGCGTAAGGGGGTCAGCTACGACTAGGGGATGAGTATGTTCTTGGGGGTGGGGAACCAGCCTGCCTGCAGGAGCAAGGTACAGGACACGTGTACAGCTCCCAGCACAATGGGGCCCAGCTCTAGACAGGGGCCACGGGGCAACACGACACTGCAGATAATAAAGAAGAGGAACGGACGAGGGCAAGTTACTGAGCCCCACTGCAGGGCCCTGGAGTCCTGGTGCTATGGGGCACGTGTCATCCAGCTCTCTGCTCACCACTGAACCAGCTGGATGCCTCACAAGCCCAGCTGGGGGAGAAGGGGACGGAAGAGGGCTCTTGCATGGCCCTGTTTGTTCCATAACCCATAGTATTGCATGGGGGGAGGGATTCACACACACGGCTGCTGGGTTTTCCCACAGTCCCGGCCGAGACTCACCTGTGGCTGCTCCTGCCCCTGGGGGTCGTCGGAGAGGATGAATTTGAGGGCGGCGGGTTTGTCGTGGCTGGGTGGCGAGGCATTCACGAAAACCACCCGCTCCTTCAGCTCCACCATCCGGCAGCTCTTGGCCACGTTCACCGCGGTCAGCATGTTGTCCCCTGGCAAGGAGAGAGGAATGGGGGAGTTCACACCTCTCAGAACAGTGCTGCATTAGCTCATGGTTTCACAACCAGAACCAGACTTAACATTGCTGATCTTGCCAAGGTTGTTAATAAACAAGGGACTGTGGACACATGAGCCTCCAAGTCCCCCTCCCACCGTGAAGGGGTCTGTTTTGCTAGCTCCATTTTACAGATGACTAAACTAAGGAACAGAGCAACTTGCCCAAGCACAGAGAGTCAGTGGCAGAGCCAAAAATTGAACCAAGGACTCCTGGCTCCCAGTCCTCTGCTCTAACCACTAGAGCCCACTCTTATTAGAAAGGCTGTTTACTCCTTTGCAGTTGCAATAAGCTTTAAACCCGTGATCCCTTCCACAGATCCGGCCTCTCCTGTCCCAACCCCAGAAGCAGCTCTGCTGGTTACCTGTCACCATGATGGTGCGGATGTTTGCATTTCTCAGCAGGTGGATCACGGGGGCCGTCTCCGCCTTGAGAACGTTTCTCATCACAAGGAAGCCAAGGAGAGTCATTCCACTCTCTACGGCATCCCTGTCAGGACACAAGATGGCACTTGGCATAAGTGTCGGATGCCAAAACAAGATTAGGGGAGTGAATTAGACTGGCCGTTACTTTAGTATCTGATCCTTTAAAAGCCGTTTAGATCTCCTGATATTCATAGATTCAGATCAGAAGGGACCATTGCGATCATCTAGCCTGACCTCCTATTACACAGGAGAGAGACCTTCCAGGAACTGAGTTTTGTTTCAATGCTGACCGTGGAGCGATGCCAAGAAGTGATTTTTATGTTTGCTGACAATTCCAAACAGACGAAAAAATCATTTTTGGTTGAATGAAACATTTGACCATTTTTCAACAGTTTTGATCAGTTTAATAAAATTAAAGAACATTTCTAAATGAAGCCTTGGATTAAAAAAAAAAAAACAAAACCCCCCAAACACATCCATTTTTTGATTATTATTTATGGGTTTTCCTCCCCACCCCAGCTGAAACAACTCAGTGAAACAGACACAAATTTGTGGAACGGTGCAGTGTCACAAAGCAACTTTTTTCTTCTCAGAAAAGAATTTCGGTCAAAAACTTTTGCCCAGCTCTAGCTGACTCAGGGAACTTGAAGTGCCCCAAGGCTCGTACAAGGAACGAAAGGAGGAGAGGAAAGTGAGAAGGAAGGAAAACTTCATGCAGGCTCACACACCTAGTCAGCTGCTGAGCTTCTTCAAAGGTTTTGACGGTAGTTAGCGTTTTGTAGGCTAGCCCCAGGACCCGGAAACCATCTGTAGTGTAGTGTCGTAACAACTGGGAGAAATCCAGAGGGACTGCAAAAAAGGGCTGTATCAGTTCAGAAACGCAGACTACGTCCAAGGTCCCAGGGACCACATGCAGAATGAGTCTGGGAACAATGGCTGATCTAGTGTATATCAGCACTTTCAGGGCTACTGGAAATTCAAGAGGCAACTCATTTCACCTACTGCCCAAAGGGTGGCTTGATCCCCTCCCTTTTCCTCCCAAGATAAGGGGCAGGAAGTTGAAATAGCTGGCAACCAAGGTACATGATCTAGAGAGATTTGGGTGGCAGAGATTCTTAGCCTTGCTCAGTGAGTACCTGCTCCTCCCGCCCCCCAAGTCCTAACAGCTGATCTCCTTGCTTGGTCTGCTGTAGACAATGGCCTCCAACATCAGGCTGCCATAAACAGAGATGTCACTATTGTTGCTGCTCATGAAATTTGAGCCATTTGCCTCCTCTCTAGGTCGTCTTTGGAGAGCAAAGGGAAATGCTAACGGGTGGTTTCCACGGCCGACTGCCAAGCCCAGCAGGCAGGTCAGACATCCCTAGCTGTGAGATGTGGGTCCCTGCCCTTTACCTGTTTCTTCCTTACAGAGACTGGCCACCATCTCTGGAGCCCCCTTCATGTACGCCTCCGAAGGGGCGTCGCCAGGCAGCTTCACCAGGACGCTCATCCTCTGCAGGGAGGAGGAGAACGGGAACCGACGGAGAATCCCAGCGGACACCTTGTGTTTCTGGGGAGGGAATGGAATCCAGTGACATGCCCTGACATGCCCAGACAGTGCCGCGCGACACTAAGATTACATGGCACATCAGCCGTGGGTGGCAGGGTTCCAGTCACAAGGTGGCCCATACCCACCCGCCAGAAGCGCTGCTTGCTCCCGGGGTGGTAGGAATGGCACATCTGAATGGGAGCCGTGGGAGATTTTGTTTTTTGGGGGTGTCAAAAATGCATGTTGGGGAGCTCTGAAACTATTCACGAATTTGGGTCGAATTTGGCGAAATAATTTCGACTGAAAAATGATTATTTTTTAGTGTTAAAATGTTTCATTTCAACTTTTCATTTGGGACCAGTGTTTCAAACTCATATTTGGCCAATTTAAAAAAAGAAAAAAAAAAAACCCTCCTGAAAATGGCCAAATCAAAATGGAAAACTTGAAAAAAAAAAAATTTATTTTCACAGAATATCAGGGTTGGAAGGGACCTCAGGAGGTCATCTAGTCCAACCCCCTGTTCAAAGCAGGACCAATCCCCAATTTTTGCCTTAGATCCCTAAATGACCCCCTCAAGGATTGAACTCACAGCCCTGGGTTTAAGCAGGCCAATGCTCAAACCACTGAGCTATCCCTCCCTGCCCCGTAACCTTTTGGTCCACTTGAAACAAAAAGGGAAAAATTTCATTCTGAATCGACCTGAGAGGTTTTGGTTGATCTGAAACAAAAGGGTTTTGAGTTTTCAATTTGATGAAACGTTAAAAGAATTCAGTATGGTTCGAAGTGAGCTGATCCCCCCGGGATTTTTCGCTGAGGTCCCCGAACCAAAACAATACGCTCAGCTCTGGTGCCTCTTCTACGTGAGCTCTTTGGTGTGGCATAGAAAGGCTTGGACACGAGCCTAGACAATTTCAGACTGCAAGTGGGGCGTCGATTTTTTAGCAGCGAGGGGGTTAACCCTTGAAACAATTTACCCAGGATCATGATGAATTCTCCATCACTGGCTATTTTGGAATCAGAAGTGGAAGTGTTTTCTAGGAGGTACATGCTGGGAATTGCTTTGGGGCAGTTCTCCGGCCTGTGTTAGCCAGGGCTCAGACCAGATGATCACAATGGTCCCCTCTGGCCATGGAATCTATGTCACCCCAGCAGCAGGTGCCAGCCTAGTAGTTAAGAGAAACTAAGCTGCTCCCCTCTGAAGTACAGTACAAAACATCCCCTCCCTCCCACTCCAGCCATGGCACTTCCATCCCTGTGCAATCAGGACACCAGCTAAGCAGGGGCTTACCATGCCGTGCGGCTGTTCTTCCAGAGGGGGCGGCCTCATCACCGCTAGGACCTTTGTCCCGAAGTGCTGGACTGCGCGCAGTTTGGCCTCCTCCCATGTGGACTCCTCCAGGGTCTGAAACCAACAAAGTCAGGCACTTTAGAAGATGCCCCTTTTCTGCAAGCCCAGCATCTATTCCCCACCCAACAGCTGAGCTCACAGCACCGAGCCATACAAAACTAATGGGCTCGCTAAACAAAGGCAGCAATTTGCATTTCAGATGCGGCCTCTTAGGATATGTCTACACAGCATTTTGGAGTGAGCCTCCCAGCCAGGGTCGACGGGCTTATGCTAGCACTTGAAGCCTTGGTTAGGGGGTGGGCTTCAGAGTCCAAGTTGCGACTTCAAAGCAGTGTCTCTACGGCTGTTTTTCAAACACTAGCGCAAGCCCCTTTAATCCGTCGACCCTGTCTGGGAGGCTTGCTCCAGAATGCTGTGTAGACATACCCTTAGCTTTGCCGATGGAGCTAGTGCTTCCATGGCTTTAATGCACAGACACAGGAGCCAGGACAGTGCTGGATGGAAGAGAGTAACTCGGAAACATGTTGACCTTTTAGATCTACTGATATGTTGTTTAAAAAAGAAAAAAAATCCAGCTCTCCCCAGCTGCAGGAGCCGCCTCTCCACAGCCCCTGCCTGCAGCAGAATGCCTGTTTCATTCATTCAGTCACACCTGATCCATGAGGCAGGCAAGTGGGGACAGACTGTGTCTCATCTAACCTCTCTTTGAACATTTCCAGGAATTGTGCTCTGACCACCTCTCCGGGGGTTGGACTTGGGGCCCCGACTTTTTTCACGAATGGGGCCCCGTGAATCTTTGGAATCTTTCCCTAAACTGTAGCCTAAATAACTACATATTTTAACCTACCAGTCTGTGTGTTGTTACTGGACCCAGTGCAGACAAACAATCCTCTTCAGGGCTTTGCTATGGCCTCCCTGAAGTACTTACACAGCATTGTTATTTATACACTGCTGGAGAGGCTTTGAGTAGACTAAATGTGTTGTTGGAAAAACAAAGTGCTGCAATTTAAGTGGCTTTTTCTCGACTTTCCCAACTGAGGGCACCACCTTGCTCAACAATGACAGAGCCTGGTAACGTTGTTGGGTGAGACACGAGACTTTTATCGGTGTTATTGGTTCTGTAGCTATTCTAGACACTACAACTCCCATGATCAATGTTCATAGAATATCAGGGTTGGAAGGGACCTCATGACGTCATCTAGTCCAACCCCCTGCTCAAAGCAGGACTGATCCCCGACTAAATCATCCCAGCCAGGGCTTTGTCAAGCCTGACCTTAAAAACTTCTAAGGAAGGAGATTCCACCACCTCCCTAGGTAACGCATTTCAGTGTTTCACCACCCTCCTAGTGAAAAAGTTTTTCCTAATATCCAACCTAAACCTTCCCCACTGCAACTTGAGACCATTACTCCTTGTTCTGCCATCTGCTACCACTGAGAACAGTCTAGAGCCATCCTCTTTGAAACCCCCTTTCAGGTAGTTGAAAGCAGCTATCAAATCCCCCCTCATTCTTCTCTTCTGAAGACTAAACATCCCCAGTTCCCTCAGCCTCTCCTCATAACTCACGTGTTCCAGTCCCTTAATCATTTTTGTTGCCTTCTGCTGGACTCTTTCCAATTTTTCCACATCCTTCTTGTAGTGTGGGGCCCAAACTGGACACAGTACTCCAGATGAGGCCTCACCAATGTCGAATAGAGGGGAACGATCACGTCTCTCTGAACTAAGTCACATGGGCTGGACACCCTCCAGACCTTTCAGTGCACAGACAATTCATGTGAGGCAAAGTGCTTTCAGCTACAAACCAAGCTGGTGGCAAACACTTATTTGCCCCAATGTCTCCATCTCTCCCTTCAGGCCAGTGGGTGCCCTGAACAGTTCCCAGGTGAGGTGGGCAGCAAACAAACATGGAGAGCGCGGCCATCCAAGGACCTCTCGCTTTGCTACACAGGAGGCCTGAGATTCAGTGCCAGAGTCCTGCACTTTGAGAGCAAAAGTGGGGGTGAGGGAAAATGCCCTGGAGCCAATGCATACAGATTACACACAAACACACATCACATTAATAGGTATTATGCTCATGGTATTAATAGTGTATCTGTGCTGGGTATGAATTATAAGAACATAAGAATGGCCCAACTGGGTCAGACCATCTAGCCCAGTGTCCTGTCCTCTGACAGTGACCAATGCCAGGTGCCCCAGAGGGAATGAACAGAACAGGTCATCATCAAGGGATCCATCCCCTGTCACCCATTCCCAGCTTCTGGTAAACAGAGACAAGGGACCCCATCCCTGCCCATCCTGCCTAATAGCCATTGATGGACCTATCCTCCATGAATTTATCTAGTTCTTTTTTTAACCCTCTTATGGTCTTGGCCTTCACAACATCCTCTGGCAAGGAGTTCCACAGGTTGACTGTGCGTTGTGTGAAGAAATACTTCCTTTTGTTTGTTTTAAATCTGCTGCCTATTAATTTCATTTGGTGACCCCTAGTTCTTGTGCTATGAGAAGTAGCAAACAACACTTCCTTATGAATTATGCTTATTCCTGCTCACTTGTGCTAAGGCGTATACCCCACGATGCCCTGGGACAAGTACAGCTTAGCACTTGGCATAGGCAAATACAGAAACCGTCAAGAGTTAGATGGACGAGCATCATGTACTAACATGCAATATCTGGAACAAAAGTACAATGCGGTGCAAGGAAATAGTGTAAGATGTAGGAACGCTTTAGGGCAGAGGTGGGCAAACTACGGCCCGTGGGACCGTCCTGTCCGGCCCCTGAGCTCCTGGCCCACGCTGCTCGCCCCCAGCCCCTCCCCTGCTGTTCCCCCTCCCACCGCAGCCTCAGCTCACTGCACTGCCGGGCGGGGAGGGGCTGCGAGCTCCCGGAGCAGCATAGCTGCAGAGCCCGGCCTGACCCGGTGCTCCGTGCTGTACGGCTGGCTCCAGCCGGGCGGTTCAGCTGTAGCGCCGCCAGCCACCGGTGCTCCAGGCAGCGCAGTACGGAGGCAGGGAGCGGGGGGGTTGGAGAGAGGGCAGGGGAGTTCGGGGGTGGTGATCCGGGGGCGGGGATGTGGATAGGGGTCGGGGCGGTCAGAGGGCGGGGAGCAGGGTGGTTGAATGGGGGCAGGGGTCCCGGGGGGACAGTCAGGAAGGAAGGGGGGGGTTGATGGGGCGGCGGGGGCAGTCAAGGAGAAGGGGTGGTTGGATGGGGCAGGGGTCCTGGGGGGGGCAGTCAGGAAGGAGAGGGGAGTTGGCTGGGGCGGCGGGGGGCAGTTAGGGGCGGGGGGTCTGGGGGCGGTCAGGGGACAGAGAGCGGGGGGTGGATGGGGCAGGGGTCCCAGGGGGGCCGTCAGGGGGTGAGAAGCAGGGGTGGGGGGGTTGGATGGGGGCAGGGACCGAGCCATGCCTGGCTGTTTGGGAAGACACAGCCTCCCCAACCGGCCCTCCATACAATTTCAGAAACCCGATGCGGCCCTCAGGCCAAAAAGTTTGCCCGCCCCTGCTTTAGGGAGTATCTTTAAACCCTGTAATGCCTGGCATTTATTATTCAAAATGAGAGATGGGAAGATACAGGGAGGCACCAAACAAAGCTGGTACCAGCTGGCTAGTTCAACATGAAGTTTAAGTGATATGAACAGCGCTGTGTAACTTGTAAACACCCATGCAATAAACGATGGCTAGTTTAAGTGGGCATTTGGGACGCACCTCTTCTGCGTAAAGTGAACTGAACTTGAAGCCAGAATTCACTTCCTGGGAAGAACTGGTGACGTATTAACTCTTTCTTTCCTGTATCATATTACTTTGTCTTTGGACAATAACCATGCTCAGCCAGATTTATTGGGTCTCTTGAACATTATTAATATTGAACCACAAGTGTAGCCAATTAGTTGGTTACACCTTTCAGTGAATAGTTGGCGAGCCAGGCAGGAGCCGTTTGCTAAACCAATTTGGCATGGGGCAACGGGCCATTTGGATTCAGGATAGCAATCTCATAGTGGTTGGATTTTGGGGGCTAGCGGTCCTAACTACACGTGCAGCAGGCTAGCCCGTTTGGGGGGGTAAGGAGGGTTTATAATAAGTGTTAAATTGGCACAACACCTTAAATAACCAGTTAAACTAATAAAAGCAAACTATTTTTCTGGGCATAAAGTCATACTTTAAGAATACAGAAAGACTAATTACAAGGGAATCTTTTTCTGGGCTGAATGCCCAGATACAACAAACGTTAAAACAGCAAAATGCCAAAACCCGAGAATTAGCAGTAATGATGGCCAAAAACCATCATAAAAGAGCTCTAGAATCTTTTGTATGAAAACATGTAACTAATTATGGGGCTGGTTCACCCACGCGGGTCACAACCCTGGGATTCTTTCTGTGAAATGAAAGTTAAACAAAGAAGGAAACAAGTCAAAGGACTAAAAGGAGGTTAAAGCTAGAACGAGATCAAAGGAGGAAATTAAAACAGCAAACGGACAATATCAGCAACTGTAATGCAGTTGTACCTTGCTTACAGTTTACAAGAAGTGAAGGGAAGACCAGGAGATTGTCAGGTAAGGTACAGCCAACAAGAGGGATAGAAGTTAGGCTGGCAAAGACAGGTTAAAAAGCCTTAAAACTTGTATTAAGTGGCCCAGAAACAGTTAACTGCAGCAAGAAAGAGCATTAGGAGTGCAGGCACAAGCAACAGGGACTTGGGGAACAAATTCAGGTTGTGCGGGGACAGTAGCAGTGCTCACTCTCCTCCCAGAGTGGGGATAAAACACAGGTGTCCTGGCTCCCAGCCCCCCCCCCCCCCCCGCTCTAACCCACCAGACCCCACTCCCTTCTCAGAGCTGTAACTTTTTATTTGATTTAAAGTGAATGTAGTAAAGTGGTATGACACCACTGCAGGTTCGGCTCTGGTCACTACAGTTTCAAGCTCAAAAGAGCGAAGTCACCTCTGCTACTTGCTTCAGATTATAGTCTCTAGGATCACAAAAATCAAGGATAGTGACCACCACACAGACATTCACAAGTACAAGGTCTAGTCTGTTTTATCAACGTTATTAACGTTACAATTACGCTTATAATTATCCAAGCGTATAGAAATCCTATAAAGACCAATGCACGAGCTACAAATATAGTTATACAGGACTCACATCCTTAATGATACTCAAACTCTGATGGCTGCCTTGCCCATTGAGCCTCAGTAGAGGGATGGTTCCTGCTGGAGTTTTCCCGTAGGGAACTCATTTTACCCAATCTGGGCACCCTCTTTTTATAACGTGATTCTAACTACACCTCATTAGCATTTACACACATAGTGCACCCTGCAGTGAGGGCAGGGGTTCTCAGACTTTTGTCCTGGTGACCCCTTTCACACAGCAAGACTCTGAGTGCAACCCCCCTTATTAATGAAAAACACATTTTTATATATTTAACACCATTACAAATGCGGGAGGCAAGGCGGGGTTTGGGGTGGAGGCTGAGGGCTCGCGACTCCCCAGGTAATAACCTCGTGACCCCCCGAGGGGTCCTGACCCCCAGTCTGGGAACCCGATCCAGGGCGTGTGTTAGAAAAATATAACTACTGGGTATCTTGTAAGCAAAAAAAATTACTGTTAATTTTTTGCAGTTCCACCCATTGGCACCTCGTTTCCCATAATCTTGTGGCATCAGGGTCATTCTTTGGTCACTTACTTATGTCAAGCATTTCTTAAACCTATGGCTTAGCACGGCGAAGCTGGCATTTTACAGGGCTCAGCCTGTAGGCCTTAAATTTCAGCCCTCCTTACTTAGATACCTAATGCATACTTCTCCCTTCTAACTACTAATCAATCCTATACTGCTCTAATCCAACAATTTAAATCTATTTCACATACAGTGAATAATCCTAACATCGCACAATAAATGAATGATAAAGTGAAGTCACTGGCTACAGAGTTAACGGCATAACCTTCTTTCACTAACATTTTTACATTTGGGTCAGGTTTTTCCTTTATGTCCTTTCTCTGTCCTGCCCCCCCCGCACCCTTTCTTCTCTTGTACTCAGCTCAGTTTGCTACGCTTGCTGGTGCTGTACTTTCAAATGCCCTCACAAAGTTAATTAATCTCCACTGGCTTATGCTTCCCTCCCTTCCTATGCTGCTTCCTCCATCTCTGTCCTCCCTCTTTGTTTTAAGGGTTATAGTTATTACAGAAACACCCACTGCACAAAGAGATGGGGGAAATGGAAAAAAAAAAATCAACAAAGAAATAATCAAAGTACTTCCAATAAAAACTTTACTTTAAATAAGTCCAGCAAGACTAATAGGTTTAACCCTTTAGGAATGCAACAACTAAAGGAACTCCAAACTTTCCCGAAGATATGGTTGCCAAGAAACAAAAATGCTAATTCTAAATACTAGCCACTAATATATGAAACATGTTTTTTTTTTATTCCTATACAGTAGTATTCTTAAGGTAAAAGTAACGTAAAATGCCTTAAGTTAATTAAACTAATACAAAGACGTACGCAAATAACTTCATAGGGATTTTTATCAATTCTTATAAGTAGTTTTAAATAAAAAGGTAGCAAAACAAAGAACCTGCCATATTACGTATTTAATTCTTTTAATGTTTGTTTTCTAAAATACATTGCCTTAACGTTAAGTTCTTAACGACTTAGCTTGTAGAGGTATAAATACAATTTTGGCACCACTCGTCTTTAATCGTAAGCTTGTCCTATGTTTTATGCACAGTGCGTGTGCCATACGACTTTTTGATTTTACTTTGTTGCAACAAAAATCAAATTTGCACTCGTTATCAAATATATATTAGTGGTCCCACAGTATTTTAACATCGTGGTTGGGTTATAACCATTTCCTCACAATACCAATTCAATTTTTTGCAAAGCTCTAAAAGGCGACAGTGATTAACATATGTACATATATTTCTGCCCCACTAAACAATTCAATTGCAGACAAAGGTTTCTTTTTTATTATTAATCAAAACTTTTTTGCTCAAAGAAAAAAAATAAAAAGAAAACTGAAGGGGAGAACCTCAATATTGAGGCAAAAATATTAATAAAACCATAACTTTTTAAAGGCTTTATAAACTTGTTTGTGCCTTTATTACTATTAAAATATAGTTATAGCTAGGTCATAGCTAATTTTCTTTTTAAAAATATACACAGTATGTCTGGTTATACTGCAAAACATGATAGCTAATCAAATAAACCGCAACAGGGTTCCGTTGGTCTCTCTCAAGCATCAGCAAATGTCATAAAAGTTCATTACCCTCAATGTGTTCGAATAAATCTGCATTTAAACTTCATTTTGCTTTAGTTTTTACACTATTTTCTTTTGTGCTCTGTTAACAAAAGTGTTGGTTATTAAAGTTTGTGCTTTCAAATATTGACCGAAAGTTTAATTGCTACAACAAGCAAATTAACTCTCCAAAGCTTGGGTAAAAAGTCTATTGCTAACTCTCTTCTTAAAACAGAGTGCTTGGGGCAGGAGGAAGAGCAATACATCTTCTCACAGAAGATAGCGAGCATCAGACTGAGCTGTCAAGTACTATATTTATTATGGAAAACTAGTAATGCCCATGTTAAGGAAGTACAAATAAATTATATATAACAAACGAATAAAAAAAAAAGAACCAGGTCATGCTTCTGTCATATGCTGTACCAAAGCATAACTTGTGTTATAAATGACTTGGTCCCTATTACATGGTAAATAAACTGAGCTCATCTCTGTATAAATTTGGGTTACTGGAAACAAAAGAAATGTGGAGAAATTTATCAAGTTAGCCAACTTAAGCAGCTGAAAGGTGAATCCCACAAACCAGAGACAAGAATATATCAGTGAACAGGGAAGAAACTCCCAGGCGTCCGAAGAAACAGAAAAGATAAAGTGCTTTATAAATTACAGATTGGCCAACTACACTTATAGATTCATAGATATTAAGGTCAGAAGGGACCATTATGATCATCTAGTCCGACCTCCTGCACAACGCAGGCCACAGAATCTCACCCACCCACTCTTGTGAAAAACCTCTCACCTATGTCTGAGCTATTGAAGTCCTCAAATCGTGGTTTAAAGACTTCAAGGAGCAGAGAATCCTCCAGCAAGTGACCTGTGCCCCATGCTACAGAGGAAGGCAAAAAACCTCCAGGGCCTCTTCCAATCTGCCCTGGAGGAAAATTCCTTCCCGACCCCAAATATGGCCATCTGCTAAACCCTGAGCATATGGGCAAGATTCACCAGCCAGATACCCAGGAAAGAATTTTCTGTAGTAACTCAGATCCCACCCCATCTAACATCCAATCACAGGCCATTGGGCCTATTTACCATGAATATTTAAAGATCAATTAATTGCCCAAATCATGTTATCCCATCATACCTTCTCCTCCATAAACTTATCGAGTCTAATCTTAAAGCCAGATAGGTCTTTTGCCCCCACTGCTTCCCTTGGAAGGCTATTCCAAAACTTCACTCCTCTGATGGTTAGAATTGCCTTAATAATGGTAAGTTCTTAAACCACTTCAACCTACCATCTATGGACGACTGTGTAAGCAACGAACTATAGAACCATTAAAGAGACCACTAGTCCGGGCAGGGCTAACTGTTATTTAAACTGTATATTATTAAATACAGTGGGTTTATGCATACACCTGTGGTTTTGACTCTCTCTCATTAGAATATAGCTAAATTTGTTTTTTGTTTAAAAGCAAGCATATCATTGTGGGCGGTCTTTGTTAATTAGTATAATAGCATCTTATCAAGATTGTGCATAAAACTCAATAGCTGGGCAAAAGACTGTTCTACAGTCTGGCATCTTTCAAATAGGAGACTCCAAAAACGAAATGGAATTATTGATTGTATTTCAGGACTATTTGGACCTAAATTGTCTATTTGGAACAGGGCTGCTATAGAAAATAAAAAAAGTCATGAACTATTTTGAACATCAGGCAGCTGCAACGGTCTCTAAACCAATCATTTGCGACACGGAGGACCCCCGAGCTATTATAAACATGGGATGTGCTATATAAGAGGCATAACACTGCTAAACTGATTAACCAAACAAGAAAAAAAATGTATGAATTAGTCACAAAATATAGTAAGATAATCAGGAAAAATTGTGTAGGTAAAAAAACCCAAAAACTAAATGAGCTGCTTATGGGAGTTATGCATTAACTACCATAAGATTCAAAAGGAAAACCTGCCTAATCTACCTAAAATTCAGTCCATTTTGATCAATTTCATGGCCATAGGATTTAAAAAAATAAATCATAAATGTCATGATTTCAACTCTTTAAAGCTGAAAAGTCACGGTGTTGTAATTGTAGGGGTCCTGGCGCAAAAAGGAGTTGGGGGGGGAGGAGGAGGGGGAGTTGTGGTACTTCTGCACTGCCGCCGGCGACGGCGCTGCCTTCGGAGCTGGGCAGCCGGAGAGCGGTGGCTCCTGGCCGGGATCCCAGCTCTGAAGGCCGAGCCGCCGTCAGCAGCAGAGCTGGGCCCTCAGTCAGCAGCCGCCACTCTACGGCCACCCAGCTCTGAAGGCAGCAGCGCAGAAGTAAGGGTGGCTTGGTCTGGTATTGCCACCCTTACTTCTGCGCTGCTGGCGGGGCGCTACCTTCAGAGCTGGGCACCTGGCCAACGGCGGCCACTCTCCAGCCGCCCAGCTCTGAAGGCGGCAGTGCAGAAGTCAGGGTGGCAATGCTGCGACCCCCTGCAATTCCCTTTTGGGTCAGGACCCCCAGTTTAAGAAAAGCTGGTCTCCCCTCCTGAAATCGATAGGCTATAGGGTAAAAGCACACAAAAGGACAGATTTCATGGTCTGTGATGCGTTTTTCATGGCTGTGAATTTGGTAGGGCCCTACTTATTAATGATAAGCAATTAGCAAGGTGGTATTGCTCTCTGTGTAGAATAAAAAACAATTATAAATTGGCAATGCACTAAACTGTGCAGACAAATTCTCTTTTGCACAATTTGTACTTTGGGGTCAGAGACACTGCATCCTAAAACCATATTGCTCAGTGTCTGGTTCTGTGTCTATTTCTTTTATGGTATTGTTACAAATACTAGATACTGACACTGAAACATTTGACAACTTGGCTACTGTGCAGATTACCAAAAAAAAAAAAAAAAAAGGAATCTATAAGGAACAAATGGATCCACTTCAGCTACTCGTTTCAATGCAAATCTGGAGGGGGGAAAAAAATAATCAGTTTTTCTGTTAAGGAATATCAATACCTATGTAATTCCTTTTCACTTTGCATCTTCAGTGTGTGCCCATGCAGGCCTGGACCAGTATAATGAGAAAGCAAAGCTAGCAAGCTTCCCATGGCATGAGACGGTAGTGGCTAAGAGGCAATCACCCGCAATAAGAGTAACCTAGAACAGGGGTGGGCAAACTTTTTGGCCCAAGGGCCACACTGGGGTTGTGCAACTGTATGGAGGGCCGGGTAGGGAAGGCTGTGCCTCCCCAAACAGCCTGGCCCCTGCCCCCTATCCGCCCCCTCCCACTTCCTGCCCCCTGACTGCCCCCCTCAGAACCCCTGACCCATCTAACCCCGCCGCTCCTTGTCCCCTGACCGCTCTCTCCCAGGATTCCCCGCCCCTAACTGCCCCCCAGGACCCCAGCCTCTATCCAACCCCCCCTACTCTCTGTCCCCTGAGTGCCCCAACCCCTATCCACACCCCCGCCCCTAACCGCCCCCCGGACCCCACCCTCATCCAACCGCCCCTGCTCCCTGTCCCCTGACTGCCCCTCGGGACCCCCTGTCCCTTGTCCAACCGCCCTGCTCCCTTACCATGCCGGAGCCAGCCACGCCGCCATGCTGCCCGACAGGAGCGGCGGGCCAGAGCGCTGCCGGCGTGGCGGCGTGGCTGCAGGGGAGGGGCCGGGAGCTCAGGGGCCGGGCAGGACGATCCCGCCGGCCGGATGTGGCCCACGGGCCGTAGTTTGCCCACCTCTGACCTAGAATATGAATAGGCAGCACTGTGTAGTTACTAATTATAATTGTACTCAAAACTTTTGTTTTACTCCCCACGTAGGTCGGTACGGTGTCATACAATACTAATGCCCATCCCAGGTTTACAAAATAAATACACAGTTCAAAGTAAGTCCCAGCACCAGGATGAAGTAAAAAATATGTGCGCGCCAGTTTTTAAGTGTATATAGGGATCCCCTAACTTTGCATTTTAAAACCTTATCGGAACACAAAGGTACTCCACTTGGTTCAAATGAGCACTGGCATTCTTAAAGCAGCCCAAACCTTGGATAACCTTATCCATGCAGGTGACCCGGCGGGACGACCTTCCCGCACTTGGGCAGAAGTTGTGTCGAAGGTTTTGCTTCTACGACAAGGTGTATTCGTTTTAATTGTACTAATACTGCTGCTTATGCAGTTTGCTAGAACAGTGTCAATCTGCCATGAAACCCCTTACCGTTGCCTCATATATTAATTTGGCTACGGTGTGACCCCGATATAATTATTACGCGGTCAAGTGGGGGACGGTTAGCCAACGCATACGGGTTATACACACATCACATTACGAGGTATTATTTGCAAGGTATTAACATGAGATATATAAGTGTCGGACAATCATGTTAAGTTGGATTATGCTTGTTCTTGCTCACTTATGCTAAGACACACATCCCAAGATGCCCTGGGACACGTATACCTAAGCACTTGGTACAGGCAAATACAGAAACGGTCAAGAGTTACACGGACGCGCGTCAGGTACCAAAAAGTAACATCTGGAACAAAGGAACAACGCGGCACAAGGAATCATGTAAGACGTAGGACCGCTGTAAGGAGTATCTTCAAGCCCCCTAACGCTTGGAATTCAATATTCAAAGCAAGAGATGAGAAGGCACAGGGAGGCACCAAAGACAAAGCTGGCACCAGCTGGTTAGTTAAACTTTAAGTAACTTGACCAGCACTGTGTAACTTGTAAACAGCCATGCTATGGTGGCAAGTTTAAGGGGCGCAGACCTTCTGTGTAAGCTGAACTGACCACACTGCGAGAATTCTCTTTCTTTCCTGTACCGCATTGCTTTGTCTTTAGACAATAGATCTGGCTGAGCTCGGTTATTTGGTCTCCTGAACATTCCCCCAGTAGAGTAAACTAGTGGCTATCCCTTTCAGTCGATACCTCGACGGCAGCCTCTCTGCAGCACAAATGGGCTCCCCAAGGTGTGTCTTCTGGTCTCTTTTGGCTAGAGGGATGAAGGCTGCGATGCAGAGCCTGTGAAGTTGGGCGAGATGGAAGGAGGAAGCAAATGGGGCGGGGGGGGGGGGGGGGAAGGAAGGAGGGCCCTAAGGCTCAGAGGGATACAGAAGGCCAGCCGCTATCTCACCACTTCTGCAAACCACCCAAAGACGCAAGCCAATACACACTCCCCTGAAAGCTTCCAAACTTCCCCCTGCACTCCCAAAATCAGTCCAAAGCCTTTTGGCTCACACCCTGACTCCTCTCCCTCTTACCCAGCCGGTGGATTCCACCATCTTGAGGTCCATGGGGTCTCCTATGGGCTGCTCCATCAGCAGAGACACACCGTGGCAGGTGGCCAGCGAGTACAGCAAGGGGCCATCGGCCAAGCAGCGGGGCTCATGGGTGATGGGCAGGAAGCAGTTATTCTCCACGGGAACGACGCCCCAGACATCCAGGCCTTCCTCTGTGAGGGTCCCTGTCTGCAGCAAGGGGGAGAAGACAACTTGATCAGCCCACAAGCTGGCAGGCTGTCAAGCCAGCTGCAGCCCCGGTGCACGAGCCCAGGGACTCACCTTATCAAAGCAGAGCAGGCGGATTTTCCCGCAGAGGTTGATCCGGGGAGGGCTGATGCAGAAGATGCCATGTTTCTTCAGCCTGTTCTGGGCGTAGATTGTGCCCACGGTCATCGCAGCAGGGAGAGCCGGGGGCACGATGACTGTGATGAGATCCAGCGCACGGATAATTATTTGCCGGAGAGGAACCTGTCCAGGAGCGACAGCCAGGAACGGGGGGTGGGAGAGGAGAGAGAACACGAGAGCTCAGCTTAAATTGGGTGTAGGATCTTCGGGGGTGGGGGTTCTGCAGGACACACTAGCCCACAGTGCAGCACCCAGATCAGTGGGTCATCTGAGCAGCACTGGGAGCAGATGGACCATGGAGCACAAACGCCCACAATACCCTGCACGGGTCTATTTAATAAAGCTAAACCAGCTTTTCACCAGCAGCTTTCACCTGGGTTTGAGAGCACCTGGGATTTCCCAGATCTTTCCTTATCAGAGACACACACAAGCTTGCCATGCCCCTGACAACTCCAGACAGAGCAGAAAGGAAAAACAACTTAGAATGTGATCCAGGTTTTCAGACGCCACAGCTCCCTTTTTGGAGAGCATGATTTGCTCCGGCACTTTCGCAAGCATATGGATTGCAGGTGCAATGAGATCATAGAATAATCAGGGTTGGAAGGGATCTCAGGAGGTATCTAGTCCAACCCCCTGCTCCAAACAGGACCAACACCAGCTAAAACATTCCAGCCAGGGCTTTGTCAAGCCCCCTAATGATGATCAAATTCTTGATGATTTGCACCTAGGCATTTCTGCAGGTCTCCCGCCTGCAGTCTCTAAATTTAACATCTTGCCTCTGCTTCCTTCCTCAACAAAGACAAGCTGTGTCTGCCATTAGCCCCGCAGGGCCCAGGAAAGTTGAACTGGGGGGTTTATTCTGTGTCAGCCAACTCATCTGCAGGCTGTTTGTTACTAGGAGGGATGAGAGAGCCAGACGGAACCCAGAGCAGATCCCGGGTGGAGTCTGCAGTGCTGGCTGTTAGAGAAAACTGGAGGCAGAGCAATGCCTAGGGTTTCTCCCATGCCAGCATCTGTAACAGAGCCAAACTTGTCTGGACCATTCCTGATTTAAGCCCTGGATCCAAATCAAAGGAGGGGCACAGAAGGGAGAGGACTGGGAGGAGAGAGCTTTCCCCATCACTGGCAACTTACCTGGTTTTTAATCAAAATCACAATGCTGTATGTGGTGCCGATAAGAGCTGCAAGAGAGAGAAGGGACAGCTGTAAAGTGGATTCATCAGTTAATAAGACACTCAGCACCAGACGACTGCTGCTTGCAAGGCCGCCCGCTTTCAGACGTACCCAGAACTGCAAGGAAGAGGACAAACTTCACCGCATCCCTGTAGAACCTGAAGCTCACAGGCTTGGGGTAGAGGATAGAGCTGATCAGGTCCCCTTTGGCTGTACAGAACCCTGCGGGAGAGAGGAGGCAAGGAAAAGAGATGCTTATGGGACTTGGAAACTCACATTGTGAATTGTGGCCATTAAAAGCCATAGATCTTTGGGAGAACTGAAGAAGCCGCCCTGTGATTCCCTTTGACATAACAGCTCATCTCAGATCAGAGGGGCTCTTCCAACACAGCTGAAACACTGAATTCAAAAGCAGGGTTTCTGTCCACACCCAACACGATCAGCTCAGAGCTCCTGACTGTGGAGATGTAGCATCTCTCAACCCTTGCTCACGAGCCTGGCTGCAACAACACTGACAGGCCGTAACCACGGTTCTTCTGTTGTGTGAAGGGGATCCCCTAAGCGCCTGTGCGCATGGGGTGCATGCGTGCCCGTCCGTCTGTCCAGGTTAGTTGGTTTTTCACTTGCCCTGAAAGAAAGGAGAGAAGACTTTCCTTCCCCTTTCTGCAGAGCTCAGTGTTCCCCAGCTGCACTCGCCCTGGGGGGGGCAGGGAATCCCCAGCAGCACGGGTGGGAATCCGAGTCTCCAAGGCTGTAGGCACGGGCCAGTGAAACACGTTGTGAAAATGCTGCCCGGTTGGTGCTCTGAGTCATGAGAGAACAGGGTCAGTGTCCACGTTACACTCCACACGCTCTCCCTGCAGAGCGGGAGGGTCCCAAGGAGGGCACGGCAGAGAACGCTAGGGGGTAACAGGCTAACTACAGAGAACGAGGAGTAGCCAGCAGCCTAGGAACGTTACAGGTTTCAGCAGGAGAACGGCTCTGCCATGGTGCCAGGCTAGCCAAGGAGACAATACACTTTAATTTGGCTTCTAAGAACATTCTGTTCAATGGACCAGGGCTAAACCAACAGCGAAGTCGCTAGTACAGGTGTATCTGGACAGAAGGAGAATTATTATCTGGCCAGGATAAAACAGAACCAGCCCCATGTGTCATATCCAGGGAGCAATGATACTTGAACATAAGAACAGCCAAATTGGGTTAGACCAATGGTCCATCTACCCCTGTATCCTGTCTTCCGACAGTGGCCAATGCCAGGTGCCCCAGAGGGAATGAACAGAACAGGGAATCATCAAGGGATCCATCCCCCGTCATCCACTCCTAACTTCTGGCAAACAGAGGCTAGAGACACCATCCCTGCCCATCTTGGCTAATTGCCATTAATGGACCTAACCTCCAAGAACTTATCTAGTTCTTTTTTGAACCCTGTTGTAGTCTTGGCCTTGGGCACGGTACAGATGGGAACTAAGGACCGGGGGGCTCTGGGTTTGCTCCCCGATGCAGCTACCTGTGCGTGTCACCACAGCCAGGACCTCCTTGCCCACATAGGATTTGGCTTGGAGAACCTGAGTCCCGCAGAACAGCGTGTGCCGTTTGTGCTCCTCGGGGGAATAGATCATGTTGGCAGCTTGGGGTCCGCTGGGTAAAGGCGTCTTCATCACTGGGACACTCTCCCCTATAGGAGAAAATCAGCTGGAGAGTGAGGTTATGGATAGACAGATTCGTACAAACATGCCTTCATATTCAGCCAGTGTTTGAGTTCTCGCTGCGCAGGAGTGGGGCTGGAGGAGAACAAGGGCAGGTTGGGAATCCTTCAGGATCCACCATCCATGCTCTTAGTTTCCCCAACACACTCTTCAAAAGCCCTCTTGCTGGACAGATCCACCCTTCAGCCACAGAGGGCTGCGTGTTCTGATCTGGGCTCCATTCCTGTAATATCCGAGCAGCTCACAATCTTTTACAAGTAGATTTATCCTCCCAGTGCCCCTGTGCGGCAGGGCAGGGCTGTGATCCTCATTACACAGACCAGGAACTGAGACACTGATGTTTAGGTGCCAAAAGATGCCGACAGGTGCATAGTGGGATCTTCAAGAACACCTGGGTGTCAAACGCCCATTGAAATCAAGCACTGAAATCAATGGGAGCTGGGCACAAACTAGGCACCTATCTGCATCTTTATGTGCCTAAATACCTGTAAAATTCTGGCCTTAAGTGACTTGCTGAAGGTCATGCAGGAAATCAGTAGCAGAGCAAGGAATTGACCACAGATCTCCCTAGTCCCAGACTATTGCCCTAACCCCGGGACCAGTCTCCTTGTGTTCCAATGGATGGCCAGAAGGAGTCACTGAAGAGCTTCCCCCTCTCATCCCAAAAGAGGCTTAGGGTACGTCTTCACTGCACTCAGAGGTGTGAGCGTAGCCCGTGTAGACTTGCCTGAACTAGCTTTGCTCTAGCTGGCTCCAATAAGAATAGCACCGAAGCCATGGCAGCATGGGCTGGACAAGCCTGCCCAGGGCCCCAGGTATACACTCGAGTCACTAGCCTGCCCTTCTGCGGCTTCCCTGCTATTAGTCGAGCGGTGACGCTCACAGCCCGTCCTGCTGGCGTCAGGGACCACAGGCTCGGGCAGACAGCTGAGCTCCGATTCCTTGTGTGCACTGCTAATGGCAGGAGGGGGACAGTCAGGTCTGGGTAAGCAGAGATCTCTGCATCCCACAATGTACCTCTCTCGCGCTCCCGCCCCTGCTCACCTGTCAGCATGCTCTCGTTGACCATGCACTCGCCCGTTAGCAGCGCAGCGTCGCAAGGGACGACGAACCCGTCGGAGGGGAGACTGATGCAGTCGCCCGGCACCAGGTCCAGAGAGCTCACCACCGCCTCCTCTGCAAAGGCAGGCAAGCCACAGCGCACTCAGACTCCTCCCACTGTAACAAGCAGGCACGTGGTGCTTGGTACCGGCAGATCTCGCAGCGGCTTCCAAAAGGTGTTAAATAGCACTGCCCCCGGTTTACAGAGCGGGGACCCAGAAGCCCAGGGAAGGGGCTCCCCAAGATCACGCAGCAGGTCAGCAGCAGAGCAGGGAACAGAACCCAGGGCCTTGGACTGGGACCAAGGAAACGCAACACAGGCCACGTATCATGGGCAAATATCGCCGCAGCAACAGTACACTTTGGGTGTATGTGGGTGGGTGTGTCTTGTACCTTCCTCCTCTGCTCATTGCGGGACAGCCTGGCAATACCACTCCTGGCACACACCACGGGGATAAGCCCTCCTAGATTCGGTCCTCCAACTCTTCCCTGCGGTGCTTTAAAGCAGTGACTCTCAACCTTTCCAGCGTACTGTACCCCTTGCAGGAGGCTGATTTGTCTTGCGTACCCCCAAGTTTCACCTCACTTAAAAAACAACTTGCTGACAAAATCAGACCTAATACTGAACAATTGCGGACTCTCTCATTTTTACCATATAATTATAAATTAAATCAACTGGAATATAAATACTATATATATACAGCAGTATAAACAAGTCACTGTCTTTAGGAAATTTTAGTCTATACTGACTTTGCTAATGCTTTTCATGTAGACTGTTGTAAAACTAGGCAAATATCTAGATGAGTTCACGTACCCCCTGGAAGACCTCTGCGTACCCCCAGGTTGAAAGCCACTGCCTTAAAGCAATGGATCAGCCTCCATTTAATTATTAAGGCATTAAAGTCCAAATCTCCACTAAAGAACTTACGCAGATCGCTCTGCCTCGGATCAAGGCTGAAATTGGAGCTAACTGGTTCATAATCACCACTTTAAAGGCTTAAAAGGATGTGCCGTGGTGCATTTAATATCTGTGCTCTGAGTGGCTGCTCAATTATTTTATATCATGTTAGCCTTGCATTGATAGGCACACACAGCAGGAGATGCCATCCCGCAGCGGGTAGATAGCGAAACTAAATCCCCGCCAGCCACCGTAAGAGAGAGAACCTTCCAAAGATTAGATACAAAAAGACAAGTCAGCAGGGGCTGGCGGGAATCGGTTCTTTAAGTCTCATGTAATTTTTAACCTTTTAACTTTAATCTTGTGATCACAGGGCGCGAGACCCCAGGCAAACAGCTACTTAGCAAAAGTTAAAAAAAGAAGCCAGCCTTTTATCTGCCGAGAAAATTTAATTTGAACTAATAAGGCGGCTTACTGGAGTTCAGTGGAGAGGCAGTCGTAAGAAATTCTGCCTAATGGAGCATGATTAAGCTGCTCAGCTGGGCTGGTTTACAAGAGAACTCGTACGCAACATTTCTTAAACAGCAGGTACGTTTTTCACGTTAGAAAGGGACAGAGCAACGACCTGCCTAGGTTCCAAGTTTAGATGTTGTGTTAGAGGTTTTACAAAGCCGAGCGCAGCCTGCCTTAGGGGCTAGAGCGCTGTACTGGGACTCAGGAGACCTGGCTTCGTCTCTAGCTTGCTGGGTGACCCTGGGCAACTCACTGCACTGCCCCATCCTCAGTTTCCCCATCTGTAAAACAGGAATCATGAGCCTGGCCTCCTTTGTAGAGCACTTTGAGATCTACTGATGGAAAAGCGCTTGATACTACATAATAATAACCATCCCGAGTGCCTCACAACAGCACTTATCTTGCTAGAATGAAAAGCATTTCAAAAGCTGGATTTTCCTTTCACTCTTTATATGGCGTTACTTTCTGCCATTCGCTTCCTTTTGGACAATGAAGATAAACGCATATGTTCCCCTTCTCCTTGCCAAGGGCATTTCCATGCGCACTACAGACATACAAGCCCTGATCTTGCAGACCTGTGCATGGCTTTCCTCACATGAATGGAGCTGCTCAGGTGGGTGGAGCCTCCTTACACGTTCACAATCTTGGGGCCATTGGAAGGAAAAGTTAAAATCCCAAATGCTGTTTTCATTGGAATGCTGAAGCTCTCTAATCAAAGTGCTTTACAAAATACCACCATCCCCCATTTTACAGATGGGGAAACTGAGGCACAAACCCAGCAGGTGAGTGGCAGAGCAGGGAATAGAGCCCAGGTCTCCTGAGTCCCAGTCCTGTACTCTAGCCACCAGACCACACTGCCTTCATAATCACAGGGGAGCAAATTGTGTGTTCTATCTGATTTAAATCTAACAGCGTCCTTACACACGGCACTCTTTCACAATGCCTTAACCCTCACGAAGCCTGGCAGTTTACACGTGAGATTTCACTATGTCAGCAGCTCAGGGGGAGCGCAAGGCCTGATTGGGGGGCGGGGGGGGGGGGGAGTTCACAGCCGTGCAGCCAGCACAAGGCTGGTGCACCACTTGAATCCTATTTGAAAGGCTTCGGGGAGACTGGAGTGGCACATGGACCTTGTGCATGGGTGAATTTCATCTTATGAGCAAGGATCTTAATACTTCAACTATCCCCACTGAAGTTACTGGAAGTGCTCATGGGAGCAAGCATACATGCCCGATAGCATTTGCAGGATCAGGGCCTAAGAGCGTAGCCTTTTCGTTTTGCAACAGGCGAAGCATCCGGTCCAGGCTACCCTCACCATCTCAACCGACCCGGCTGCTCAGAGCGAGGACGATGGCACCACAGACACGGCGTGATCTTCCCCCTTGTAGCTCTGCCAACAAAGGCCCATTTACCTCAGCGCTGATGGTGCGAAAGCTCGTGGCATCTGCCTGCCTTTCATGCGGCAGTGGAGAATTACAACCTACTGCTGCTGCTCACCTCCAGCGGCTCGGTGGACTCTCACGCTGATGGCCATCTTCACCATGTTCCGCAGCGTTATGCTTTGCTGCAAGGAATCAAAGAGAACTATCGCTAGCAGGGCAGGGAGGGCTTTACACCCGCACTTCGCGGGGACTAGTCCAGAATGGAAATGGCACCACGTGATGGCGGCAGGAAACCCTTCCCTGCCCTGCCCCCCCCCCCCAGGATTCATAGACTTTAAGGCCAGGAGGGACAATCTAGTCCTCCACCGGCCCCGTGATGCCTGCACCAAGCCCATAACTTCTGGTTGCACTAGAGCGAATCTTTCAGTGCTGATTTCCAGACTTCACTGCTGGAGAATCCACCAGATCTGGCTCTGTTCTGTACCATCTTCGTCTCGTTCCTTCATCTCTCCTCTTCCTTCTTAATCCCCCTCCCACATCCCCATTCCCTTTTATGGAATAAAGGCATCTCCAGTATAGAGCAGCGATGCACTGCGCCCAGGAGGATACAAACCCCAGAAGCGCCCTTGGGTTGCTAGGGCTGGTTGTCTCCAGGCAGTGCCGCAGGGACAAGAGCCAGGGGATGCAATAGGCCGTCACACGCTTTAAATGCACTTGTGCTATGACTGAAAACGTGAGAGCTCGATTTGGCTGTGTGCTGATAATAGCTGCTCCATCCCACCCTTCGCCAGTCGTCCTGGCTAGGAAAAGACTATTGGAAAAAGGCTTGCAACTGTACAAGGAATGCAAACAAACCGCCCCCTGGCAAGCAGCGCACATGCGGCAGAATGCCAGCCTGCAGGAAGAATGGGGACAAAAGGGAAGGAATACTTCTCGAGAGCTCTTAGCCCCACATAAAATAAAATTGGCCCCAAGCCAGTAATTTTTGTAACCACGGTGGTCAGGGATACAACCCTATGCTCTGGGTGTCCCTGGCCTCTGATTGCCAGAAGCTGGGAGTGGATGACAGGGGATGGATCACTCGATTGTCTGTCCTGTTCATTCCCTCTGAAGCCCCTGGCATTGTTTCACGGTTAGAAGACAGGATACTGGGCTAGATGGACCACTGGTCTGACCCAGGCTGGCTGCTCTTCTGTTCCATGGGTGCAGAGCGGGAGTTGCTCAGCATCCCCGGAGTAACCCTGCAATGCGGAGCGGACAGCAGAACGCAGCCATTTGTCCCTCCCCTCCCAAGAGGCCGGACACCCACCTTTCTAGTCTCGTAGAGAGACAGCCCTATGGATATTGCAGAGATGATGAATATGCAGGCAGCGTAGTAGTAGTAATTGTCACAGAGCCACAAAATGATGCTGAAAACCTGGAAGACGTAGAAGGGATTCAACACCTGGAAAGAGAGAAAAAGCAGGGGGCCTTTAGGGCAATCAGTATACAAAGAAACTCTCCGACTCAGTACGTGGCAGCTGGTTGAAAGACAGGGAGATTAGGGGGCTACTGGCAGTGCTGGGAAAGCTGGTGGACAGAGCACATCACGGCCCTGGGTTCTTCACCCGCTGGTGCGGAGCACAGGGCTCCACATCCTGAGGAGCGCAAGCAATCTCCCGCAAGCTACTGATGGGCGTGCCCCGTCTGAGCTAGGAGATGCTACAGCGCTTGTCCGTGGCAGGTATCGCAGCCTGCCCGCCATTAACCGTAACCTGCTGTGGCCTGGCTTCCCCGCCTCACCCACGCCCACCAAGTCTGGCCGACCGGCATCTGCTAAAACGGTCGTCGTCCTGCTGTTGGTGAGTCAATATCCCCACCCCTTCAGAGTTCGGAAAGGGACTTCCCCAGTCCTCCAAGAAAACAGCAAACAAGACCTGACCTGGCAATGCATTACAAACCAAGAGGGGGGTGCGAGGAGAGAGAAACCACCACGCAGTTCACCCCATCCACACCAGCCCAGCCACTGAGTGGAGATACGGGAAGAGCAGCGGGTGTTTTTCAAAGGTCTCTTCTGAAAATCCACATTATGGGTCACTGTATTAGAGATGGGGCAGGTGCTGAGCTGGGTTCGCAGACAGTGAAACGCAAACCACAGAACATCTGTTGGTCGGCCTGCTCCTGGAGGAACCATGGACCAAGGGAGATCTTGCCAGGGCTCCCGACTGGGTCATGTCAACGTGCCCAACGCTGGAAAAACCTCTGATTGTGGCGGAAGGACGTCGGAAGAAGAATGCATTACAGTAGCACCTAGAGGCCCCAACTGAGATCAGGACTCCATCGTGTAGGTGCTGGACAAACGCACAGCAAGGAAGTTTGTAAGCGCTTTGGGGCAGGGACTAACTAGACAAGACAGACACAGGAAGCAACTAGCCCAAGGTCAACCCATAGATCAGTGGCAGAGCTGGGAATAGAACCCAGGACTTGCAACATCTAGTCCAGAGCCCTAGCCACTAGGCCCCTGCACTAGCACATATTTAGCAGGGTTTTTCCCTAACAAGGGGCTTCACAGAGGGCCCCATCTTGTCCCGCCAGGCCTGGCTAACAAGGAGTCTATTTCTGCCAGGTCTGAGGAGGGGAAAGCTGCTCTTTCCCTTCTGCGAAAGGCAACAGCCACGTGACACGTTGTAGCTTTGTACCTCGTCCACCAACAGCTGGAGGTAGGGTTTGACCGGCACATCAATCAGGTTTGGCCCATAGACCTTTCTCCTGTGCAGAACAGAACAGACGCCAGAGGTTTTAGGTGAAGACTCGGAATTTCAAACTTTCCTGTTAAGCGAGCTACACACTGCCCAGATCTCAGCCCCGGCTCGCAGTGCCAATTTAAAGCGGAGCACAGGGTAGTCAGCCTACCGCCGTTAGGGAAGTCTCTACGCCAGCTAGCAGTGCACACAGATCCCGCCTGAGGTTTACTATAACCCCGGCCCCCCACCCCCTCCTACTGATGTTAAACGCATGAGCGCCTCTAGTTGGTTAAGTAGTCATAAGTTCTTTGGGCGTGAGAAGAGAATCTGACCTCTCTGGGGAGTACCCAGCACAATGGGGCCCCGAGCCATCATAATACACAGCGCCAGGGAATAAGTCAGGCAGCTGTAAAGATGGATGCCAAGCGGTGGCTGGGCAAAGGGGCACACAGAGTGGTCACTAGCCCTTTGACCTCTGGGGGGGGGGCACTCTCAAGGTAGGTTAGGATACAAATGAAATTAACACTGTGATCTCCACATAATAGCTAGGGAATCCTTATTTACATCACCCAAGTTATTGCATAATTTAAAAAAAAAAAAACCACCCTGATGTTAAAGCTGAATGAACATTTTAGACGTCTACCCGCCCTGCTCCGGACGCACGTCTGTATCTACAGCCGGTCATCAAGGCCTGTACTCTGCAGTCAAACAGCCACATCCCCTAACTCGTTATAACCGCCATGCTCCCCACCCAAGCTTTGTTGCTGCTCGTTAACAACAGGTACCGAGGTGGCAGGTAGCGAGCTCTTTGGGGCAAGAAGCGAGGCTTTTCTATGGACAGCGGAAGTGCCTGGGCGCATTCTGGGGGGGCCGTACAGGGAACAATAAAGCTGCTAATCAGAGCTGGATCCTGCGCTCATTTAAGTCAACGAGAAAGCCCCCGTTACCGTTAACGGTGCAGGATCAGGGTCTACCTGAGACAGTGTCCACAAAGCTGGGATAGCAGGAGCTGCAGCTCAGAATGGCGCCGCCTCGCCAGAACACCACTGCCCAGAGCCCACCTGCTAGTTCTCCAGGTGCCATCAGTCACCTGAAAGCTGATCTGTGGGGCAAGTGGCTGCGCCAGGCAGTGATCTCTTCAGTCACACAAGCTCATAGGGTCGTGCCTGGTTTGCTACTGGAGGGAAAGCCTCTGAAGCTAGCGCTGGTGATTCAGAAGGTGGTGGACAGAGGATAGAGTCAGGCCCCAGCAGGGCATTTGGGGACATCGTCCTGCTGGAGGTGAAATCTTTCGGAGAAGACCTGAGAGGGGCCGTGAACACTTGTCCACGGGACTTTGCATAAACCTGGGCCCTTGTGTGACCATATTCAGATTTCCCTTGCACTACACTGACACCCGCGTGGGCTTTCTGAGCTGATCAGCCAGGTTCCAAATTCACGTGCTTTGCATTTGACTTTAGGAAGGCCAAAGCAAGCCAGAATGCACAAGGCACAGACTGTTGGCATGGAGGGATTAAAATCCTGCACTGATCTGAGACAGCTCTGCTCCCCGTCCTACAGGTTAACTACACACCAAGCTTTTTACGCTTCCTTGTCCAAACCAGCTTTGCCACTCCCTGAAACAGCCCGATCTGCAGCCAGACCCGTCCCCAATCATTAACAAAGCCATAGTGTACTTACCTGGTGCTGTGGTCTTGGTGGTTGAGGCCTGACCGGGAGAGATGGATGTCTGCACAGGTCCAGCCGTCATCTAAGACACTGAAAAATACATGCACCAAAAAGAAGACACCTGGATTTACACATGTCCAGTAGTAGCCAAATCCAGGTGAGGGTATGTGGATAGAAGTGAAGGCGACCAGAACTCAGGGACACATGGATATTATCTCAAATATCCTGCATTATGAGGGGTAGGGCTCATTTTAAAAGAAAGAGCCCACCACGTAAACCTGTCCCTTAGTTTTATTAACCATTCGAAAAATACTAAGCTGATGCCATCACATACCAATCAGTTATGCAGAGATGGCTGTCACGGTTAGCCTCCTACAATGAAATCTATAGTATTACACAAAACTGGGGAGAGTCCAGAGGAGAGCAACAAACTGATCGGAAGGTATAGAAAACCCGTCCTCTGAGGGAAGTCTAAAAACCTGGGCAGGTTTAGCTTTGGGAAAAGACGACTGAGGGGGGACCTGAGAACAGTCTTCAAATACGTCCAGGGCTGTTACAAAGAAGATGGCGACCAACTGTCCTCCATGTCCACTGAAGGTAGGACAAGAAGCAACAGGCTTCATCGGCAGCCAGGGAGACTTAGGTTAGAAAGTGGGGAAAACTTTTCAACTCTAAGGGTAGTTAAGCTCTTGAAGAGGCTTTCAAGGGAGGCTGCAGAATCCCCATCAAGGGAGGTTTTAAAGAACAGGTTAGACAAACACTTGTCAGGGATGGTCTAAGTATATTTGGTCCTGGCTTGGGGGGTGGGGCAGGACTAGACAGCCGCTCGGGGTCCTTTTCAGCCCTACATTTCTACGTTATAGACCTATGCAGCACACGCACGTGCCAGGATTCTGACTGAGTTTCAACATTTGTCAGTACCAGCAGATCTCAACAGTACAATAACTGAAATAAAACATTGTCAGATCAATAGGTCTGACAGAGCAGACGGACAGGTAAATAAAGCTGAATTAAAGCTATAAAATGCTAAACGCTAACACAAGTGCATCAGGGGCTTGGTCCTGCTTTGAGCAGGGGGTGGGACTAGATGACCTCCTGAGGTCCCTTCCAACCCTGAGATTCTATGATTAAGGTTACAAGGTCAAGCCGTAAGAAACCAGGACATTGTTCACGGGTGGGAGTAGAAAGCTCACACTCTGGCCTAAGGCAGCTCTGGCAACATTAATGCTGGCACTGGGCACTTGCTGCATATTTTATCGTACGTATTTGCAGAGCGGAAAACATTCATTCACCACAGGATAAAGGAGTTTTAAAAGAGGCCACCCAAACCAACACTACAGATGTGCCGTGTAACCAGATGAAAAGGTCTTCTGAAGAATCATTACCCTGAAGAAGTTGTGAACCCCCAACTCGATCTTTGTGTTGCATTAACGGAAGCTTTATGCATTTAATCTGCGAAGTGGTGGGTGTGTGGCTTTTTGTTTTTTAAACAGATATCGGAGGATTGCTACCAGAATTTCCAAGCTGTTGAATCAAGAGGCATATCCTCAGCTAGATGCACAAGAATGCATCTTTCTTAGTGCGCACCTACTAATGAAAAGGACCGGTCTACCTTGCATGCTCCATGGACATTTTCAAATGGCTGCAACTGTGCTAAATTGCAGACAGTCCTCTGTCCCTGCCCCCAAACCAAGCAAGGACACTAACCCAAAAAGAACTATGGCCATGCCATGCTCCAAATATTTTTGAAGTTCCGATCACTAAAGTTTGACTTTTGATCAAATTTAGAACTTTTTTCTGAAACACTCACCTTTGGGGCTGATACTTTCCATGCTCAGATTCTGCTTGAAGATATTTATATGCTTTGCACAAAGGAGGTCAGAATCACTACCCCATTTGACATATGGGGAAACTGAGGCACAAATAAGTGATTTGCCCAAGGTCGCCCAGCAGGCCAGTGGCAGAGGAAGGAATAGAACCCAGGACTCCTTGGTCTCAGTCTAGTGATCTCTTTGCTGGGCTACGCTACCTTTCTCTGGACTAGTTTCCATTCTTAACTACAGAAGGTGCAATCAAGAACCTATAACAATAAAACCTAAGTACAATCACAATCGATGACACCGAGACTCTATTACGGTAAGAAAATAAACCAGAACCCAACATTCACACAGAAACACTGCTAACAGACCTGCCTGGCTGCTCACAAAAATCTGTCTAGCAAAACTAAATGGTTTAATTTTTCTCTGATCATTTTAGCCAGATTAAGAAATTTATTTTTTTAAAAGCACCCCTTGGCTCAGGATTTTCATCTCATCGTCAGGAAGTATCACGAGAAACCTCAAATCACAAGGGCGAAGGGGTGATCGGTGTGTCGTCACAACCGATTTGTGGGCACAACAGCCTCTATACAAGCCCTACCTATGTGAGCTTGGGAAAAATGTATTCTGAAAGTTCACACCATGAAAAGTTCCGATAGGGGATCAGTCAGAAAGCCTCCCAGGAGAGGTGGAGCAATGTGCTTTTCTGTGCCCAGATCCAGAGCTCTCACCCCCTGGCCTCAGGAGTAACACCAGAGACTTATTTCACAGTCCGATGGCTTCAAACTGTCACGGTTTGGACTTCAAACAAACCAAAGTACAGCTTAAAGATTTTTAAGGCCGTAAGGAACTATTCGATCAGCTAGTGACCTCCTGAATAGCACAGGCCCGCCGAGTTTTTTGGTGTCACTGTCCGGATCAGAACTCCACTTTGAGTTCAATATACATGACACAAAGGGGGGAAAAAAAAGCTTCGAGTCAACAAGAATTATCCTTTCACGTGTATTTCCTCTCCACACTCCAGCTGGGAGCCTCAACATTTCAGATGGCAGCCTGAACGCTCTACAGATTTGCAGGCTAGTTCCGGGGGCTGGCCCAGGATGAATCCCCATCCTCCAGATCAGGGTTTCCTGTTACATAAGCACACAGCATTGCAGAGCTGCACGCAAGAAGCCACTTCATTGTGCTGGCCTATTAAATCACTTTCTTTCTGCCTAGGCATGGTTCTGGTAGGGTTGGCTTATTCTTAGGCTTGGCTTCACCTATGCAGTAGCATAACCACTTTAGACCTCAATCCAGGACCCGGACCCCATGGAAACAGAGAGGAGGGAAAATACCA
The DNA here is from genome assembly GCF_015237465.2 of Chelonia mydas. Classification (NCBI taxonomy): domain Eukaryota; kingdom Metazoa; phylum Chordata; order Testudines; family Cheloniidae; genus Chelonia; species Chelonia mydas. Next base: position 6,474,089 of record NC_051258.2, read on the forward strand.
TCCTTTCTTCTCCAGGGAGATTACAATCTAGAGTCAAGGTGATTTCATGCAATCGCCATCAGACAAACCCAAATCATCCCTCTCCTCTGAACCCTCTGCCACTAAATAGATGGACCTAGGTAAGGGCAGCGGCACCCACAAGCCATTTGCTAAGGGTGAATCTACACTATGAAAAGTGATCTTCTGTTATTAAGAGTCGCCAGCCTCCTTCGTCTTACAACTGGACTTGGTATCATCTGGCTGCCAGGGCAGACACGCGGGGTGGGGTGCACTATCCACCTCTAGGTCTCTGGGACACTTTCTGCAATGGACAGTGAAGAAAACTTGTTCCTAATGGTACTTGCTGCTAAACCGTTTTCCACCTTGGTCCATGAGACCTGCTCTTAACGCCCATTGTCAACACCAGGTTATTTGCCCAGTGCAGGCCACGCTTAAGGCATCACCAAACCAGGTGAGGAGATGGCGCAGATGCTTAATATGGGGGTATGAACGCAAGTCATTTTAGCCCCATCCAAAAGCACACAAACTGATGTGACCTCACCTCACACATGGCACTGAATCTGCTCCCGTTAGCTGGCTTAGCCGGATGGAGACACAACAACATGTGAACCAGGTTTCCTCAATCTGGGTCAAAACAGAGTTTGAATCCAGTCCTGCCAACCGGGTTCTCAGCCCAGGGTAGATGTGGGAAAGAGAGGCACCTCCAACTGGATCATCTTTGTAAATTGTGACTATGTGGCTGCGACAAGGAGGGTCCAGGCACCCACAAGAGAGAACAGGACCCCCCAGCCCCGCCAAATAAGCAATTAAATCAACAGGGTTATTGTACCCTACAAATGTGTTGAATAAGAGAACTGTGCTCAGAAACTTCAACTCCATCTCACAGCAGAGGTGAGTGGATCAGACAGCGAGAGGCACCACCCATGCCAGGTGTTTACACGAAACCAGCTTCAAATAACCATCTGTCGCTCAGCCCAGGTAAAGACAACGGTGGACCATTAAAGTTAATGGAAAACCATTGAGACAACAGAGACAAGGTGGGTGGGTTAATACCTTGGTTGGATCAACTTTCGTTGGTAAGAGACACGAGCTTTCCTCTCTTTCACCAACAGAAGCTGGTCCAATCAAAGATATTAACTCACCCACCTTGTCTCTCTAACATCCTGGGACCACAACAACACTGCATACATTGAGACACCTGAGAATTTCCCCCACAACTGAAAAACCATGAGTCACCATGGGCGAGGGGGGGGGGGGGGGAGAAGAACCCTTTTAAAGCAGGTTTGTGTCTGAGCTTTGGTATCCTGAAGCTGTCTATGAAACACTGGAAACCCCCTAAAGCTAGGGGGTACACTGGGAAACCATTCAAAAGCAACAGGTAACTTGTATTAGGCCTGGTCTACACTAAAATAAGGTCAGTTTAACTATGGCCGTCAGAGGTGTGAAAAATCCACCCCCCTGAGCGGTGTTGTTAAACTGACCTAAAGTCGCCGTGTGGACACTACTGGGTCGAAGGAAGAATTCTTCCATTGACCTAGCAACTGCTTCTCAGGGAGGTGGATTAACCACAGCGATGGGATGGATTAGTGTCCACACTGACACATTACAGCAGTGCAGCTGGGCCACTACAGAGTTTTAAGCGTAGAGAAGCCCTGAGAAAAGGGATTTTATCTCATGCAATAGTGTAAAGCCTGAGGGTGTCTCTTGGTGTTTATTTACTGTGTCACTTGTATGGGTTGGGTCTCTCGCACAATTTCATCTCTGAATCGGTGGCTTTTCTATTCAATAAACCTTTTGTTTATTTTCACCCCACGCAGGTCTCTAGTGGGCAAACCACACGGCTGTGGGGCCCAAAGTCAGCTGGTGTCTGGGGGGCTGGTTTCACACCTTTGAGGGTGATGCGCCGGAGGGGAAAGTCAGCGTCTGGTGGTTAAGACCTCGGGGAGGACAGATTTGGGGAGACTCCGGATGGGAAGGGCTGCTGGTGTCACCCTGCAAAGGCTGGTGGACGCCCGGGTGAGACCTTGTGCTTATGGGCCAGCTACTGGCACCAGGGCTCTGAACCAAAGTTGCACAGCATAAAAGCCCCTGAAGTTACAGGGCAGGTGGTGACAGAACCCCTGACTGGTCCGGGCGATCACCAAAACATCACAATGGAGGACAGTTTCTAGAGCAGGCAGCTCTCTGATTCGCCCAGCCAAGAGACAAGGAGGACAGGCTTGTGGTGAAGACATGTGCCTATCAGAAGATCTAGGTTCAATTCCTGGCTCTGGCCTCAGGCAAGTCACTTAGTCACTATGCTCAGCTCCCCAGCTCCCGTTTGCGCATCCGACTCTACCCTCCTGTATCTGCCTGTCTATTTGGGCTCCGATTCAGGACAATACTTGAGGTATGTGTTGAACTTTAGGCATGCGCTTAGATCAGTGGAGGGCACCCTGCGGCCCGCATGCGGCCCATCAGGGTAATCTGATTGTGGGCCGTGAGACATTTTGCTGATGTTGACCATCGGAGGCTCAGCCCCCCGCAGCTCCCAGTGGCTGCGGTTCTCTGTTCCTGGCCAATGGGAGCTGCGGCCGGTACGTCTCTGCGGCCAGCCGCTTCCTGCAGCTCCCATTAGCCGGGAACGGCGAACGGTGGCCAAGCCTCCAATGGTCAACATCAGCAAAATGTCTCGTGGCCTGCAATCAGATTCGTCTGATGGGCTGCATGCGGCCCGCAGGTTGCCCACCACTGGCTTAGATGCTGTCCTGACTGGGGATGTTTTCCAGAATCAGGGCTTCAGCCTGTAAGTTCCTTGCGGGTGGGGCAGGTCGGTCTTCATTGCAGAGCTAACTTGGGCTTTTATTCAGTTGTTGCCCCCAACCTCTCTCCCGTCCACACACAAAACCCTCTCACCTGAGTTTGGTGGTGCTTTCGTTCCAGGCTAGCTGGCCTGGCTTGGGGTGTGAGTTAGAAATCAAAAGCCACTTCCATGTGGGCAGGTAGCCTGCTCGCTTTGCAGTGACAACGTCGGCCGCATCCCTCGATCGCTGACAGTCCTCCAGTACCTTCCCACCATTCCCCGGGCGCCCACAAGGACAGACAAGTTCTCTCACAATTCATTGGGAAAGGACTGTAGAGAGGCTCAGCTCACTATAGCTAAAAGCACCATGGCCACAATGTGCCCCCAGTAAAACGTGCATGAGCGTGACACCTGTGAGGACGGGCAGGGCTTTGCCATCTGGCTGCTCACACCCAAGCGAGGCCAACCTGGGGTGCTCACCTGAGTTAACTCCGCAGCGAAGACAGACCTGGGGTGTCTCTACAGCACCAGCACAATGGGCCCCGATCTCTGCTGGGGTCTCGGATACTACTATTGTGCAAATAAAGTTACTGAGGGTCACAGGCAAGAAGAGTGCAGAAGAACATTCAGTAGAGCACGGAAGGGGAAAGTTCTTCCAGCTGAGAGGATGGCTGCCATACCTGACCTTGCAGTACGCCTGCCGTCTTTCAATCCAGACGTAGCGCGACCCTTCAAAGAGATAGTAGCGCACGACGTTTTTCTAAACACAGAGAGAAACACGTGATGGAGAGCCCCCAGCTCCCAGCACGGCTCAGCCCCCTCTAGGACGAGGTTCTGATGGCCCCAAGGGCAAGACCCAACAGGAAGCAGAAGGAAGGATGTTACCTCCTCCTTCCTTTGAAGCCGGACGGTGTCTCTGCTGTCATCTTCGTCCAACACTCCAATGGCAACACTGGTTCTCCCATCGTCGGCTCTGGCCCCAGGATGATGCTCGAGGCTTCTCGGGAAGAAGAGCGCAATGTCAAAAAGCCCTGCTCCTGAATAAAGGCCCCATCTCTAGGTGCTACTCTGAGCACAGAGCTTCAGTATGCAAGGGCTTTGGGAACCCTGGCGAACTCCAGGAGCCTTTCGAATTGCAACTACACGCAAGCCCATCTTGCAGTGCCTCTTATACCAGCGATGCATGCAGGCAATCCATGAGATGGGGAGTTAATCTGGCTCTGACTCCACTAAGAAATAAACAGTTGAACAACAGTTGTAATCTAAAATAAAACCAAGGTCTTTTCCAGTTATCCATGATCTGTAGCCGGGGTAGGCAACCTATGGCCCGCGTGCCGAAGGCGGCATGCGAGCTGATTTTCAGTGGCACTCACACTGCCCGGGTCCCGGCCACCGGTCCGGGGGGCTCTGCATTTTAATTTAATTTTAAATGAAGCTTCTTAAACATTTTAAAAACCCTATTTACTTTACATACAACAATAGTTTAGTTATATATTATAGACTTCTAGAAAGAGACCTTCTAAAAAGGTTAAAATGTGTCACTGGCACGCAAAACCTTAAATTAGAGTGAATAAATGAAGACTGGCACACCACTTCTGAAAGGTTGCCGGCCAGAGCAATTCCTGCCCAGGTGAGACCTCACTAGCTGTTATAAAGTGCTCTGGGGATGCAGAACCCTATGCAGGTGTAAAGCGTGGTTCTTCTCTGAAAAATGACTATGTAGAAATGGCAGCGTCTCATGCAGCCAATCTGCGCCCTGTGCATATTCAGGATCACATCTGCCTGCTTCAGTAACTAGAAACAGATTCTGGTGCTTTTCACTCCTGTTAGCCCTGCAGGATCCACCATTATGTCACCCAGGTAATCTAGTGATTAAAGTGGAACCATCAACTTAATCACACTTCTGTCTGAAAGGGTTTTGTTTTGTTTTTTAAAACCTACCATTGTTATTTATTACACCCAAGATCACTAGAACTGAAAGATCAGAGGGGGGAAAACACTATTTTACCAGTTTGTTTGCACAAAGTGTTACCCATTTCTTTTGTTTGTTTGGGTCTGTCACACAGCAACAAGGGAGAGAGAAGAAAAAAAGCAGGAAAATGTGATTGTAAAACACCACTTGTCAGATGGATTCAGGGGCTGCTATAATATCTGAAGCTATTTTTGTACAGCGCCTTGCACAATGGAGTTCTGGTCCGTGACTGGGTGCTTGCTATGACAACAAAATAAAACAATCCAATTTTTCAGAGCTGATTGGCTTTCAAAGAGATGGTGACTTTTGGACTCCACAGGTATCGGAGTAATAATCAATCGTATATTCAGTGGATTTAATTGCGTTTCAGTGGGATGGTGGGTTTGTTCATACCCCAAATGCAAATCAGTGCTCTGGGTGCATGAAATGGAACAAAAGCTGCATAGCTGCAAGGGGTTCAGTTTTGCACACCTCCATTCACATCCATTTCATTGTGTTTCAGTCCACAGTGGAACACACAGCAAGCCCCTGAGGGATCATTCACTCTCTTGGCAAAATCACAATGGGATCATTTGAGCACTGACTCAAACACTCAGGAAGGAGTGAATCCACAAGTCCCACTTACCTGCCCTCGCCGAGCTGTTCAGTTTGCACCTGGGTAACGAAGCACTGCCCGAACCGGTCCTGGAACATATAATTTCAAAACAAGTGCTTGAGGAAGGCTGGCCTCGGGTTTAGGGTGCTTGCAGGGGAACAATAAGTCCAGGGCTCAAGTCACTGCTCTGCCACGTAATCTCTGTGTGACCTTGGGCAAGTCACTCAGTCACTCTGTGCCTCAGTTTCCCCCCTAACTTTTCATGCTGTGGGAGCTCTGTTTCTACGCTTTGCACAGTCTCTGGTTACTGGCTGATAACATGTCTCACAGCGGCACTTGCAGCTCCCACAGAGATCAGGACCCTACCACACTAGGCCCTGGATGAGAGCCTCTCCCCTGAAGAATTTAGAAACTGAATTAGGCAAGGCAGAGGGTGGGCGGAAAGGCGCCAAATTACAGATGATCACGCAGGGAGTCTGTTCCAGAGCCAGGAATTGAACCCAGGTCTCTCGACTCCCAGTCCAGCGTCTTCACCACCAGATCCTCCCTCCCTCTCCACAGTTACTCACGGTGACTATGAGCCAGTCGGCTTGCCGCAGACGACACGGCCTGCACTTTGCTCGGACCTCCAGGCTTGGTTTCCAGCGGAAGACGATCAACAGGATTCCTGCCGTCAGCACGGAGAACACGTAGCAAAGGATTATCCGCCATGTTCTGCTTTGGTAGCCGCTAGCCTCCTGGGAAGAGAGCAGAGGCAGGAGAGGTCAGAGCTCAGTCCAGACCAAGTCACTGCTCTCCAGGGTAGAGAGCAAGAGGCGGTGACAGCAGTGACGGGCAGCGGCCGACCTTAGAACCTGCCAGTCCAGGCGCGTCTGACTCCAAGATCCCACTGGCTTCCAAGAGCCACCTAATGGAGTTGCTAATGGGCCCCGCCACCCAGGCCAAGTCCACACAACGGCCTCATTTGACATGGGTAACGTTGATCCCCGGGTCTTGCTGCTTAGAGTTTATGGGAAAAAACTCACATCCAATGTACTCTCAATTCTACCCACTTACCCTGCGATGGGGGATTTGCACAGGTTCCAAGGCCAGAAGGACCATTCTGATCCTCTAGCCCAGTGGCTCTCAACCCGTGGCCCAATCAGCACACAGCTGTGGCCCATGTGACGTCCTCAGGGCCATACAGGTCGTCTTGGATGTGGCCCACAATGGTAAATAGGTTGCGAACCACTGCTCTAGCCTGACCTCCAGTGCAACCCAGGCCAGAAAACTTCAGCCAGTGATTCCTGCATCAGCCCATAACCAGCTGATCTAGAGCAGATCTTTTAGCAAGAGTCCACTTTTTATTTAAAGATTCGAAGTGATGGAGATCCACCATCAAATCTTCCTTCCTACCTTTTGCTCCAATTATATCTCTATAGGAGAGAGGTCAATTGCTTTAGCAATCGCAGGGTAGAGACGAGAGACACTAGGCCAGTGGACTTTAAAATAGAAATATATTAATTATTTTCTGATTGTCTTCCCCCATAGCATGTAGAAACCCCAGTCATGGACCAGAACCCCACTGTGCTGGGCACCGCACCAACACAGAGCAAACAGACTGCCCCTACTCCAAAGGGCTGACAGTTTGAGTAGAAGACAAGAGACAATAGCTAGATACAGCTCAACCAACAGGGGAGTAAAAGGAAAGAACGATACAATATTGGTCAGCATGACAGACAGTGGGCTCTGCACACCAGCTGCCTGACTGACGGCTTTTGCACAGGCATCACGGCAAAGGAGAGATTTACCGGTGGCCTGGGAGGAGGAGGTCACTTAGCCGATGTTTATGGGGAGCAGCTTCTGAGCCTGAGGGGCAGCCTAGGACAAACCACATAGGTAATGGTCTGAAAATTCAACAAGTGGGCGATGGAGGCTGGTGCCGTGTGCGGCTCAGAGGTGTGCTCACGCCATCATTAGTGGGATATTGTTTCACTTAAAAAACCGTCATCATCATCATAAAAAAAAAAGGAATGCCAAGTATACAGCCCCTCCTGATAAAAGCCTTAAGTCACTAAACTTCCTGGCACTGGTGGATTGAAAACAGGGTTAACCAGAGCAAAGCTGCTTTGGTGGGAAACAAAGATATCCCAGACCCAAGTTTTGGAAACCATTGGCCAGATCCAGTATCCACTGAAGGGAAGGGGAGGCTTGCCATGGACGTCAATGGGCACGAGATCAGGCCTCACGTCCGCTCAGCTAACAGCTGTTCAGGTGTCGCTGGTGAGGACCCAAGACACCAGTGGAGCGTGGCTGACCACGTGCCCCGATGGCACCGTTCCACAGGGCGCGGCGGGAAGAGGTTGGATAAATCAGGTCGATCGCGTTGATGATGCAGTGCCGGCAGAGTGGCCCGAGAGAGAGACACCAGCAGAACCGCCCACCTTGTCTCCCTTCACAACGCCTATGTCGAAACGTCACACACAGTCCTTTACTGAACACCCTGCGTGGCACAACGCAGCGGAAAATATTAACGCCTCCATGCCTGAAACCAGCTCCCTCGAGGAGCTTTACCCCTAGCCCTACAGAGAACCCATCGCTGGCCATCCGCTTGCAAATACCCCCTCATTTTTGACGTTGCAAATAACCATTGACAGATATTTTCATGATCCGTTCTGAAAATTTCCTTGCATTTCCCCACCCAAAATCCTCCTACGTACCATGCAGGATTTACCAGGGCCCTGCAGGAGCGTCCCGTAGACTGGGGGCTGGTTTCCCAGCAACTTGCTGCTATCTGCAAATGCAAACAGAGGAACACCATGTTACTTGATGGGTTGGTCGTATTTCCCCATTTTCCCAGAATCGGAAAAAGCTCCAGCACACGGAGGTGCACGGTGGGTCCCGACAGCTGCATTTGGGATCCTGCTAATGGCTCAGAGCAGCGATTCTCAGCCTGTGCCTCCAGAGCCAGCCACGTGAGTGGGCTTGGGAAACACACAGGTCTGACTGAGGGGAATGGTGACCAAAGGGGGCTCCCCATGGAGGCTGGTAACATGCGAGGCAGACAGCAGTCACGGCAACCAGGGAACAGCTGTGCCAAATAGTTTACAGCCCACAAATGGGTAGAACTGTTTTCTTTGAAGACTGTTTTCAGTATCCAATTGGTTGTCTTAGGGTATGTCTACACCACAACTGGAAAGAGGATTGTAGCACGTGTCGATCTAGCTAGCATGAATACCAACAGCAGGGAAGCCATGACAGCACGGGCTGAACAAGCTCAGCTGGGACCCTGGGTATGTGCGCTGAAGTCAGTGCTAATGCTCTTGTTAATCGAGCCAGGAAGATTAAAGCTAGCTGGGTATGACCCTACATGCCGCAATCCCAACTGACTTACTGTAGACACGCCCAGTACTGTTTCTGCAATTTGATTGGAGCACCACAGCTCCACCACCAGTGCATATATTAACAAACGTGGAACAAGCAAGAAACTTCAGATAAATCACTGACTTCTTAAAAAAAAAAAGGAAATTAATAAAATCTTTTAAAAACCAAACCCAAACCCACCAAAAAACAAAAAAACCAAAACAACCAGCCCCCTACTCCAAGCAGTTTGCACCCTGAAAAGGGAGAAGTGCCAGAGATTACCCAGTCCACTATTACTATTGAATTTACATAAGAGGTGCTCAGATACTGCGGTGCTGGGCAGCAGTACAAACCCCCAAGACAGAGACATGAAAATCGAACTCCCGACGAATCATAAAGAAATCAGCCCTGGGATGTAAGAGAACATCCAGGAATCCTTCGTCGTGCCATTGGGTCAGCTCTCCTCATGAGCGATACCAACACCCGACCCTGACTAGCAACCCAGCATCGGGGCACCAGGGCTTTATTCACCAAGGCTGCAAGGCCACGTACCCCCGCCGTCGGGCAGGAAGGCGATCTAATGCCTATGTGGAAAAGGTAGCAAGAGATGCTGGTTTGGCCGGGCTCCTGGCCTTGCCGAGACCTGCCCAAAGGGGTGTTTCACTTCAAAGCCAGCTCTCGAGTCTCCACTCCCACGGCTGCCTCAGCTTTGCCATCAGCAAGTTTCCTTCATTGCAAAGCGTCCCATTCCCAGCCCCTCCCTTGTTTCGGTTGTTCACAGCAGCAGGTGGTATTAAACAAGGACTTTTCACAGAGACAAACACACGCAACGGCACTGAAAGCAAACACAATGACGGCAAAGCTTTTAAAACATTTTAAATCAAGGATGGATGTTTTCCTAGTTCAAACAGGAATTAAGCTCTCTGGCCCGAGTTCAACAGTAAGGCTATGATCACAGAGATCTCGTCTGGCTTTAGAAACGACATATAAAACCAGCCACTAGCACAGAGGCGGACAACAGCATTAAAACCTAGTGCAACAGCCAAGTAATCATTAATGTTTCCCTGGCACCTGCCAGCCAAGGATCTTCAAAGAGCTTCTCAGATACCAGGGAATTAAACTCGGCCCTTGTGGGGTAGGGATGGTGATGATTATGGGCACCGGCAGTGGGATTCATTCGGCAGAAGCGAGACTCCAGTCTCCGGCCACAAACCCAGCGACCTGAGAAAGTTTTTCATCCAAAACATTTTTTGACCAAAAAGGGGGGAAAAAATTTACGTTTTGGTTGAAATTTTCGGTTTGCTTTTCAAACAAAAATGAAAATTTCGTTCCCTGCCCCCTCCCGCTTTTCTGAGATGCCTCAGTTTCTCCATCTGTAGAAACTTTCCTGGCTCACGGTGCATCTGGGGAATGACTGTGTATGGGCACTAGAGGTTAATAGTGTGTGTGTGTGTGTGAGAGAGACTGAACATTCAGACACAATATGCAGCTGCATTTTATATAGTATCTTCCGTGCAAACTGTACCACTAAACACTTTATACAGTTACACAGTCACAAAGAGGAGAGAGAGGGTGTCAAAAGATGTGGAGCGTAGCAGGGGAATGAAATGATTTGGAGCCTCGCTGGAGGCAGAGATGGCAGGAGATGCAGTGGAGAAAGCTCTTGCGATGAAAGCGCTGAGAACGTGAGGGTAAAGAGGTGGAGGATGGTTCATAGAGGCCTTTCTTTTTTTTTTTTTTTTAAAAGGCCATCTTGACTTGAACCCAGAAACGAATGGGAAGCCAGTGCTGTTTGCATGGAGTTGATGAGCCAACCCCAGGGCAGAAGAGCGGAGGTGTGGACATAGCGAGCGACCGATGGCAGGTCTGCACTACAAATTCACATTGGTAGGGCGTCCGGTGAAGGCGCTCTAAGCCGACGGGAGAGAGCTCTCCTGTCTGTTTAATAAACTCCACCTCGGCGAGAGGCGGTGAGTGTGTCCCCGAGAAACGCTCTCCTGTTGACGTAGCGCTGTCTGCGCCAGAGGTTAGGTCGGTCTAACGACATCGCTCAGGTGTGTGGATTTTTCACACCCTTCAGCGACGTAGTGGAGACCAGCAGTTCTCAACCAGGGCTCCGCAAGCTGGTTTCAGGGGGCAGCGGGGCCCTGTGCCTGAAGTGTGGAGCCCCGAGCCCTGGTGCCTCCAGGAGCTGAAGCCAGGAGCAGAGCCATGGGGAGCCCCGAGCCCCGGCGCCTCCCAAGGGGCTGAAGTCCCGAGCCCTGGCACTCCCCCCTAGTCTAAAGCCCTGAGCCCCAGTGGCTCCTGTGGGGCTGAAGCCGGGAGCGGAACTGCAGGGAGCTGTGGGGCTCCCCCTGGGTCTAAAGTCCTGAGCCCTGATGCCCCTGTGGGGCTGAAGCTCCGAGCTCTCCAACTGCCTTGAGCCCCCATCACATCATGGCTGAAGCCCCAGCCTTTTGCCCGGTGGCTGAAGCCCTGAGCCCTGCAGGGCTAAAGCCCCATGGGCCCCCCCACCCCACACACTCGGTGGCTGAAGCCAGGAGCCCCAACCCCCCCCCCACTGAGCCCTGGAGTTTTTATAGTATGTTGGGGGGGGTCCTTGGAAAGAAAAAGGGTTGAGATCCCCTGGTGTAGACCAAGCTTGAGTGAGAATATTGCCTCCCCCTGTGGTTAGAGACAGCCCTGGGCAAGCAGAATAGCTGCAGAGCATACAGAGAAAGCATACAGCAGAAGAGAAACCCTGGCTTAGAAGCCGGTGGTTTCAGCTAACTAGAGCTGTTTGGAAAATGCTCTGTATTATACATACATGAATCTCCTTGGAAATTTTTCATGGAAGTTTTTCGGTTTCTCAACAAAACCAGACTTGCGTGAGCACGTGTGCATGTATGTGTGTTTCCCCTTTTCCTTTTCTTCTCCCCTTTCCTCCCATCACGGAAGGCCTAAGAGACTTGCCCAAGGTCCCCCAGGAAGTCAGTGGCACAGCGGGATTGGGAACTCAGGAGCTAGATCCCAGCTCTGACGAGAACAAGACGCCTCGCTAAGAGCATTTCCGCCTAACTACGTAACACTGTAAAGCAGCGTCTACAACGCTGTCGTGCTTTCCAGCACCTGTGACTCAGTGACAGACGAGCACGGCATACAAGCCAACACTGTCAGACCACAAGGATTCAACAGCCGTATCCGGCCTCAAGACGGCACAGTAATGGATTCAGTGTCCTCAGAGTGGCATGAAATCTTTGCACTTGTTCTCTCCTGGTTTACAGCTGCACCAGATCTTCACAGCTCGGCCCAGACTTTCTGAACGAGGCCGACATGCATTCCAGCCCCAAAGGAATGAAGACACAGCAGCCGTTAATACACTGGTGTCCTCCTGATGCAATCATCCTCTTCCTCCCACTCCTTCCCACTGCCTCTTTCACTTAAAAACGAGGAAATCCAGCATGCTATCTTTACAGCTCCTAGAGCAGGGGTGGGCAAACTTTTTGGCCCAAGGGCCACATTGGGGTTGCAAAACTGTATGGAGGGCCGGGTAGGGAAGGCTGTGCCTCCCCAAACAGCCTGGCCCCTGCCCCCTGACTGCCCCCCTCAGAATCCCTGACCCATCCAACCCCCCAGCTCCTTGTCCCCCGACTGTCCCCTCCTGAGACCCCCACTCCTAACTGCCCCCGGGACCCCACCCCCTATATAACCCCCCCTGCTCCCTGTCCCAACCCCATCCACACTCCTTTGTTCCCCCCCGACCGCTCCCCCTCCCCAAACCCCCGACTCATCCAACCCCCCCTGCTCCTTGTTCTCTGACCGCACCCTCCCAGGACCCCCTGCCCTTAACCCCCCCTCAGGACCTAAACCCCATTCAACCTCCCCCATTCCCTGTCCCCTGACTGCCCCCTGGGACCGCCTGTCCAACACCCCCACCCCCTTACCATGCCGGAGCCAGCCACGCCGCTGTTGTCCCCGGCAGGAGCAGCGAGCGGAGGCCGCAGGGGAGGGGGGACAGCAGGGGAGGGGCCGGGGGCAAGCCTCCCCGGCCGGGAGCTCAGGAGCTGGGCACGACGGTCCCGCAGGCCGGATGTGGCCCGTGGGCCACAGTTTGCCCACCTCTGTCCTAGAGCAACAGCTTTCAGTGGGTAACTAGCATGAGAAAGAACACAGAACCGTCCAGCTACCCTTTTCCAGCACGGCTGTGGGGCTCTTACAAGGCCCTTTGGGCCTGGAAAGCTGTGGATAGAGTTACTACCCAAGATCATGAATTTCAACACATGGAGCTAGCGCTAGGACAGTGCTGCGTAAAGGCCAGTACGTAGGGAGGCCAGGCTAAAGCCACGTCTACATTATAGAGCCCGTGTTGGCAGAGCCCCTAGTTTAGACGCAGCGTGTGCCAACAGGAGGAGTTTTTCTGTCGTGTAGGCACATTACCTTCCCAGACGACATTAGCTAAACCGACAGACGCGCTCTTTTGTCGGCAGAGCCGTGTCTACACTGGGGTTTCGATGGCAGAGCTGTATTAGCTAGAAGAGTGTGTGTTTTTTTTTTTTGCTGCTTAGACCAGGCTTTAGGCAGCACCTGTGTCAGAGCTGGTGCAGGCAAGCAAAGCTGCTACATATACCAGTGCAGATTTCCCCTGCTTGAAATGGGACTAAACTAGGGCTCTACTCTGACTAGAGCAGGGGTTTGCATTGGTGCAGCTATAGTGGAGGCTGGTCGCTGCTGGCCATAACCTAGGCAAATCCCCAGGGTAACGAGGGCATGCTGGTTTGTCCCTTTAAGTGCGGGAATGGAGGACAGCTCCCAGGGAGGAGGCTGAGTAAAAAAAGACGGGGTTTGATCGAGAGGGCTACCTACAAAGGGACAAGGAGCCCAGGTGATGGACAGATAGCACCAGATAGCTGGAGTGGCGGCAGCCACGGATCGATCTCAGACAGAGGCTGGATTTGGTGTCCTCAGACTCCTGAAGTGTCAAGTGCAGTAACCCAATCCAGCTGCGAGCCACAGAGCAATGCTGGTCCAGCGGCTCCGTCAGCGAAGGGGCAGCTGTGACCTGCTCTTCACTGAACATGCTGATGGCTTTCAAACCCATCCCCCCCATACCAGTGGACATTTGCAAAAAGCGAGCCATCAGCGTGCTCCCTGAAGACACACCTGCTGCCGGCTGTTTGCTCATTGTGTTCACACAAACCCAGACAGCATCGGCAGCTGCAAGGGGAAAAGGGTGTTTCAAGGGAGAGGATGTCCCGTTGTATTTTTGAAGTGGAAACCATCTCCCAAATAGGTCCCATATTTATACCGTGTGCATGTCCGTGTGCCCCTCTCCCTTCTCTTTGCATGAACAGCGCAATGCGGCTCTTACTCTGTTCCTTTGGTGTTTAGCAAGCTGAGCAGTTTGGGGGGAGATTTCCCCCCTGGCCTGGCTTTAAGATCCACCTTTTAATGAAGCAGGTGGGGGAGGCCGCGAGCCAGCAGCCTTGAACTCTAGCTTCCTTGTTTAGCTACACAGCATGGCCCTCAGAGTGGCACTTTCCCCTTTTGTACCCAGGACAGACGAATACACCTTGAAGATAGAATGAAAGTTGGGTGATGGCGACCTGGTCAATGTCACTCTCCAGTGTGAGGTTGCGGATTCTCGAGCAGGCTCAGAAAGAGGCAGAAGGGAAAGACGAAAGCATCCTTGAGCCTACACAGGTGCAAAATCTCATTTGTTGCATTGCACTTGGGTCTTTGGCGCATTAGAAGATTGAGACCCAGTTTGAGGGGAAGGCTGATAAAACTGAAAGGGAACTAAAGGGCCAGACTCTGATAGACAGAATCGTACCTTGCTCCGAAAGCAGCCCCCTTGATTTCAGGTGAACTATTCGGGGAGGATGGGGCTATTCAGCATGAGAAAGGAGATCAGAAAATGGCCCTAAGGGCATGTCTACCCTCCTAGCCCAGGTAGACAGACTCACACTGGCTCAGGTTTAGGGCTTAACATGGCAGCACCAAGATAAGGACAGTTCAACATCTCAAAGATGACAAGGGGATCTGAGTCATGCAGCCCACATCCTTGTCAGTGGCGGCCATGCAGCTAAATCCACTGGTCAGCTTTGGTAACAGACACAGATCTTCCAAGGGAGAGAGCGTTCTGTTGAACAGCTGAAGTGGAACCATCTCACCAATAGGTCCCACATTTATACCGTGTGTACGTCCCTGCGCCCTTCTCTCTGCATGAACAGCAAAGGGGCGTCGCAGCCAATTGCCACCAGGCCTCACAGATCCCATTGCGAGAAAGTCTGTTCTAAGGGAGCTTACAACTGAAGGCTTGTCTACACTTACATTTTACAGCGCTCCAACTTGCTGGCTATGGGGTGTGACAAAAATCACCCCCCCGAGCCCAGCAAGTCTGAGCACTCGGCGCTATTCCCCTCGTGGAGGTGGATTACCAGGAGCGCTCTCTCCCAGCGCTCGCGCGCGACGACACTCGCACTTCAAAGCGCTGCCGCGGGAGCGCTTTGAAGATTCGAGTGTAGACGTAGTCTGGTTAAAATTCAGAGGGGCAGCTGCTATAAATCTGACAACAGAACTCAGCTTCCATTTACGCACCACAACAAGGGGCTAGATTTTCTGAAGAGCCCAGGGCGCTGGGTGCACATTAGGTGCTGGGCATGCTCGAAGATCCAGCCCCCAGTTGTGGGTGCTGAGCACCTGGAAATCCGGCCCTGAGCTCTTTGGTAAGATCTGGCCTCCCAAGGGGAAGCTAGCTGGTCGCTTTCTCCACTCACCCAACCTGGTTCGGTTTGTTCCGCATTCCTGTTGTTTGACTACAAACATTTCCTACTGGCTATGTCACCAATTCACAGGGAACAAGTCTGAGCAACCGTTTCATCAAATAAAGTCAAACCTCACAGGCAGGACTCCAGAAAGTTTGTGAAAAGCACGGGAGAGAGCTGGGTTAACTGCATGCTCCAGATCTATTAGTTATCAACCAAACACCATGGAACGAGCGGGCCTGCGATACGTACATTTTGGGCAGGTCAGCTATACATATAAGTTGCGTGAACACAAGGTTGAAACCATCTGTCTTGGATGGTTTAGACAACAAATCCTGCATCTTGGCAGGGGGTTAGACTGGATGACCCTTGCGGTCCCTTCTAACCCTTTGGTTCTATGATTGTATTCTGAATCTATTTAAAATTTAAAAAGGAGGGGGGAGAAAAGAGAAAGGGGTTGTTTTAAACACAAGCCTTCCCTAGCTGCCTTTGCAACCCAAATATTGCAGCTAAAGCATGTGAAATTACAAATGAAATTAATTAGAAACTGACCACCCAAAGGAATGTGGAAGTGATGAATTTGCTTTCTGTACCTCTCCACATAAACAGGAAGGAGAACATTAGCATTTTAAAATGTCTTTTCCTTTTAAAAAGACGGTGTTGGCAAGATAAGGAGCTTTGTTTCAGTATCCGACCGGGTCCCTTTCGGCCTTCCTTTTCAACAGACCTGAGAAATCCAGGCCTCAAAAGCCCACAGCAAGATGCTTTTTATGTGGCTGCATCTCTAGAGTAACAGCACTTCAAGCCACGGCTATCTGCTAACCCTGCACACCTGCATTTTTATCTCCCCCTCTCACACCAGCTGCCTTCCAATAAGCGCATTCTAGAGAGGACTTCCTGGCTGCTTACCTGTTTCAAAGCAGGTGGCGATTCCCCCTTTCCCAAGGTATTTCCTGTTCTCTTGCAGAGAAATCACAGCCTTGCCTTACGTGGACACTGCTGTAGGGCAGGTAACATTCGGGGCGGGGTGGGGAGGAGGAATGGGGGCGGGCAGTAACAATGCTCCGCCTCAGAGGCCTGCACTACCAGTATGAAACAAAGCAACCACACCTACTGCCCAAACACAGCCCAAAGGGGGAGGGAATTCTCACCCCCTTCCACGTCATCAATTTTTTCCCCCACCCTTGCAAGTCCTTTGTGTGTTCACAGAGCCATGTAACAGTGGCTGTGGATAATAATCTAATAATAAGAACTTCTTTGTTAGCCGCAGCCAGGGGAGCACAGAACAATGGCGAGTGATTGACAGCCTGCCTAATGACAGCCTTGGCAAGGAGAGGGGGCAGGGAGGCCCAGGGCTCTTTGATTTCAAAGGTGTGATGCCCGCAGGAAGCTGCGAAGTGCCCCCTCCATTGCGCTGTCAGCTGTGGACGTGCAGCACCAATACCCTACCTAGGCACGGATTTCAGGATAGAAATCTGACCCCTCCAGGAGAGACGCTTGCTGGGTTTTCACTCTCGGAATCAGAGACCGAGCGCATCTCGCTGCCAAAGTGGGATCGTTCACTGCAATGTGACTGCCTAGGAAGGAGCGCGGCAGAAAGGTCAGAGTGGATCGCAAGCTACATATGAGTAAACAGCGAAACACTGTTGCAAAAAAGGAAACATTTGGGATGTATTAGCAGGAGCATAGACACTGACTTCCCCGTTACCCGGGGGGGGGGGGGGGGGGAGGTGCTCGACCCCACCCCCGTCCCAGGCCCCACCCCCACTTCACCCCTTTCAAGCCCCCACCTCTTCCCGCCCCTGCTCCACCCCCTCCCCGCCTCTTTCCACCCCCTCCCGCTCCTCCCTCGCAGGCTGTGAAACAGCTGTTTGCGGCAGACCGGAGGCGCTGGGAGGGAGGGGGAGGAGCGATCAGTAGGGCCGCAGGGGGAGGAGAGGCACTGGTGGGGGCGCAGAAGGGGGGAGCTTGGCTGCTGGTGGGTGCTAAGCACCCCCTAATTTTTCTCCATGGGTGCTCCACCACCCACAGAGTCGGCACCTATGAGCAGGAGCGTTGTAAGCAAGACACGAGAAGTAAATCTTCTGCTCTACTCCGCGCTGATTAGGCCTCAACTGGAGTGTTGTGTCCAGTTCTGGGGGCCACATTTCAGGAAAGAGGTGGACAAACTGGAGAAAGTCCAGAGAAGAGCAACAAAAATGATTAAAGGTCTAGAAAACATGAGCTATGAGGAACGACTGAAAAAATTTGGTTTGTTTAGTCTGGAGAAGAGAAGACAGAGGGGACAGGAGAACAGTTTTCAAGTACATAAAAGGTTGTTACAAGGAGGAGGGAGAAAAATTGTTCTCCTTAACCTCTGAGGCTAGGACAAGATGCAACAGGCTTAAATTGCAGCAAGGGCGGTTTAGGTTGGACATTAGGGAAAACTTCCTAACTGTCAGGGTGGTTAAGCGCTGGAATAAATTGCCTAGGGAGGTTGTGGAATCTCCATCATTGGAGATTTTTAAGAGCAGGTCAGACAAACACTTGCCAGGGATGGTAGAATACGTAGTCCTGTCATGAGTGCAGGGGACTGAACTAGAAGACCTCTCAAAGACCCTTCCAGTTCTACGATTCTATGAATACAGGGAAAATGCATTAAAAACCCTGCCTTTATTAAGTGACTAACTGCCCTAAGCATCAGATTCCCTCTTGAACTAGTTCTTCCTGATAGCGTGCAGGAGTGACCACGCCTTGTGACCTCGCGTGGGCTTGCTTTTCTGCAGTTATAAGGATATTCTTTCTGCAAAACAGGTTTCCTGAGTAGAGCTGGTTTTGTCACCTGTAGAACCAATGCACAGACCTGAGCTGGTAGCAGAAGTAGGCTGTTATCCGCTATGTGGGCCCACTGCTAGGGAGAGATGGATCACACGCCATGCAAATTGTTACATGTGCAAGGTCGCCAGTGTCCAAACTGTGGGCCCTGCCTTGTGCACACTTCTAGGGATGAGTCAGTAGGGCAAATTCCCAGTGGCTGGCACCAAACCCAGGAAGCATTTGCAGGGGCTGGCCCCAGGGTTTGTATCCACTGACTCTTGATTTTGCACTTCCCTAGGAGAGGCGGCTGCTGCTGCAGCTGGGAACAAATCTGGGTGCACTCTGGTCGCTTAGTGCAGTGAAATGCAAGTATCCCAAGCGGTCAAATGACAGCTTCTCTTTTACAAAGACTCCGCTGGAGAGAATAAATCCATTCAAGATCATGAGATGCTCAGATTCTATGGCAATGGAGGCTGCATGGCACCTAAAATAGATTTTACAGACAGGGACATTAAGACACAGAGAGGGAAGGGACGGTCAGCTGGGAACAGAATCCAGATCTCCCCACTCCCAGTGCCAGGCTCTAAACACAAGATTAGCCTTTAGGCTCTGGCATCCCCTTCCTCCATATGTGGGCGTTCCAGGTAAATGGAATCATGCTTGCTGGAAGTTCACCCCAATAAACATAAGCCCCCTAACAAGCACCCTAATTTAAAATAAGAGTCACCCCCTCCCCACCCCCACCCCCCCTTTTTTTTTTTTTTTTTTTTTTTAAGACATTAACTCTCAAGCTCCCTCTCCTCTCCCAATCCATGCCAGATGATCTTCGCTCAGCGGGAAGTCCTTCGGGCAGCACCAGTACCTGAGATTGCACCTGCTGCCATGTGACCACCTAGAGTTTTAAGTATCCCAAAGGGAACGACTCTGTTTCCATTTGTTGCTGGAGAAGATGGCGAGAGCCAGGGGTAGGCGGGAGACGCGAGATGCACCCAGCGCTTGTGTTAGGGGGCTTATTCCTTCACCCACTCACTTCCCTGGTCCTTCTCGCATGAACAGAGAGCAACAATACCCGAAGTCCAAAGGTGCAAACAATTCGATGTTTATTGGGGTGAACTTCCAGCAAGCATGATTCCAGTTTCCTTCCTTAGTATCCTCCTTCCCAGCTCTGACACCACAGAGCCTTACACCTGTGTCCCTGTTCCCATTCCTGCCCTTAGCAAAACAGGATTCCAGTTTCCCCACTCCCATTCCCTGTTCCCATCTCCCCCTTCAGCAAAACATGATTCCAATTTCCTTACCCCCGTTCCCTGTTCCCATCTCCCACCCACAGCCACCCCCTCCCACCCACGCCCACCCACTTCCTCATTGACTACAGATTATATAGTAAAACTTGAGTTCTGCTTAGCTATACCTTAACCAATCATTTTCCTGAAATTTAACTAACCAATCCTAACATATTGTAACATGATTATGTAACCAATTATATCCCACCACCTTAATTAGTTTACACCCAGCAAAATTAATTATACAGCAGACAGGAACAATCACAGAACCAGACAGAGATTATACAGACAAACAATAGCAAAGTGGGAACTATAACGACAAAACAATACAGAAGTGAGGATTTCACATGCCAGTATTGATAAGTGAGTTCTTGCCAGACAGGATGCTGTTTCCTTTTACATTTTCTAGGCACTTCCCTTTCTCTGGAGGTGATAGGCATTATCAGGACAGGATTGTATTCAGGACAGGATTGTATTCGTAACAGCCCAATAGCACCTTATTTCAATGTGACTAGTTTGGAATGTGAGGATGTGACCGGTCACTTCCCAACTTATGGCTGCCTCTGTTGCTTAGCCAAAGGCCTTAGCCTAAGAACAGGGCCTCAAACTGTCACAGTAAGAGAAGGCCCTTACACCAGCAGACAGTGATTTTGATTCTCTTTTGTACCTCTATAACTAGCCAAGTGATAAGAATACACCAAAATTCTTAGAGTATAGGCCTTTACAGACAGGCCTGAATATCTATATCCTAACAGCTTGCTTTTTAAGAGAGAATGTAAAGGGCTGGGCTTGCTATCAGCCGCCCTCGTTTGCGGGAGGCCACACAAAACGCAGCATTGTCGGGATGACTGAAGCACCAGCGGCACCCCAGCACAAAGGGAACACAGGGTACAAAGAGAGCGACCGGGATGAATCAAGCGCAAATTTCAGCTGGAGGGCGTGCAGCCACCCCCGGAGGTTAGAAACGCTCGTTGTTCTAGAAGTTAGGCCTGGTCAGGTTGTTTATGAAGCAAGCATTCTCGGGCGTCCCATGCCCTGTGTGCAGAGAGAGAGGTGGAAAAATCAGGGTGCAGTGGGAGAGATCCATGAATGCATGAGAGAGATCAGGCTCTCCTCCAGGGGCACATTCACACGCAATGAAACTTACCAGAAACTCTTCCTTAGCATAGCTGGAAGGCCTCTGTTTCTGAGTCAAAGGAACAAGGAGGAAAGGGGGCTGTGGGATTACAGCACCAGACCTGGAGGGGGGAGGGATGCAAGATCCGGGTTCAGGTCCTGTCTCTGCCACCGAGTTCATGTGTGACCTCCGGCAAGACACTGAGGGCCAAATTTTTAAAGATATGGAGGCACCTAATGCCCATGGAAATCAATGGGAATTAGGCACCTAAATACCTTTAAAAATCTGGTCCCTATGTTCCCCATGAGTTGGCTTCACCTTCTCTAAAATGGGATAATAAAACTCCCATCTCACGCAGGGGGCGGTGAAAGAATAAAACTCATAGCTGGCGAGGCGCTCAGACACTCATGTGGGGCCTATAATTTCCAGCAGTACTTCGGGGGGTGGTGGGGGGTAGGGGAAGAGTTATTCCTCTACCAACAGGAGTGTCAATTTCAGCTTTGTTCCTAGCTGCTTCCTAGCTACATTTGTACGCCTTGTCTGGAATCATAGTATGGGAACATCTTACAGACACGGCTGTTTACTTCCCAGGTGGGGCTAGTGAACAGATCTTTGTGCTAGCAGGAAGTTCATAAAACCCAAACACTCACTCGTTTTAAAGCCTAACCAAGGCAGGAGCAGAAATAAAAAGCAATTCAGTTATTTCAGCACGTTCCCTTCTCCTTATCAGGTAAGCAACAGTCCAAAGAGGACAGCTGGGCGTGATACGGCCACCCAGCAAATGTTTAACTCTCCCTTTCTCTGTCTGTCTGACTTAACATGGAATTTAGTGTTCCTGTCCTCCGTGGGCGGAGGGATAAACTGACCGCCACTCACAATTGTTTGGGGATAGTAATGGTGCAATCTGCCCAGCGCAAGGGGCAGCATGCAGCTGGACGGATCCAGGAGCAAGGCCCAAATTGTGACTCTCGGTCACAGGACTGTCAGCTCTTTGGGGCAGGCAGCGTTTTGTTCTGTGCTCGTACAGTGCCTAGCACAACGGGGGCCTGCCCTATGGCTAGTGCTCCTAGGCCCCACTGCAATACAAATAATCATTCGGTGTCTGCTTTCCACTTGCTCTGGAGTGGGGGATACTAAGCCACGTCCCTCCTTTCCCCCGCACTGCTCACGTCCCACTCCACAACAGCTCTGCTGCAGGGACTGCAATGTGGAGTAGGCTGAGCGAAGGCTTTACCCACTCATTGCTCCAGTGCAGGGGGTAGCCCACTTTCCCTATCCACTTTGTAACCCCCAGCGTGGGCAGCCTGCATGGAGAGCAAAGAGGTTCTTTCGCCCCCCTCCCATTCCTTTTCGTGGGTCACATAGCACAAGCCCTCTGATTACAAACAAGTCCTTCCAACCTAGTTGTTGAGGTTCAGCAGAGACTTTAAACCAAGGTCTCTCCCTTCCCACAAGTGGAAGTTAAAGGGCCAGAGAAGCCAAAATTCCCCGTCTGTTTCAGCAGAAGGGTGCCCTCTACCGGGCAGCTTGGTCTATGAAGAAAGCCCACGCCGTGTACTACTCAATGAGCACCCTATGTTGCGGTCGCTCCTGAGATAACGACGGTGGGGAATTTTTGTAAGAATCCCCTAGTGCAGACAAGGCTTAAAACACCACCTTAGCCATGCTGGTTAGTTCCGCCTTACTGCGCAGACACGACTTTAAACCCTGTCCCTGAACGGCGCCAAAGCCTTGGGCAGAATAAGAAAGCAATAGGACTTGGGTGCCTAATTCCCCTACATCCCTTTGGAAATCCCAGCTGTCCTGGCCCTGGTTCAGCACCCAACTCTACCAATAAAACAGGACCACACTGTCTCACCCCGATCGTCGTGCAGATGCTTACAATAAAGGACAGCATGTCGGTCTCGAGACTAGGCCCCATGATGCCTCCAGACTTGGTGTAGTTGCACTGCGAGCCTAGTGCCACTGGATTAGAAAGGATCAGAGCATCACCCGCTACGCTACTCGTTAAAGCCGCAGGAGCTTAACTCTATTGAGCCAGGCTCATCCAGACTCATGCCGGCTGGAGCACTTTTGGCTTTATTACTGCTTGCACTCGGATGGCTCTTTAGATAACCTCGTCACCAACCAGGGTCAGGCCTGGCGTGAGAGAAAAACTCCCCTCAAGTTAATTAGTGCATGAGACAAGCGTGAAAGGTTCAACTCTGCAAGTTCTGGACTCCGGATTCCTGGGCAGGGGGCACTTCAAAGCAGACGGCCCAATGCTAGGCAAAGGGAAGTGTTGAATTAACACCACCAGAACCTAGAGCCCTCCACCTAGATCAACACGCCCAAACCTCTGGCTGTGGGCCTCAGTTAGGTACAGGCAAGACAAGGAGACTCGCATCAGTTGATTACAGCAAAGGCTCATAGGTAATGATGGGAAGCAGCGGCGTGGCCAGGGTCCGATTCCACATCGCCAAGGATTCTGAAGGCTCCAGAGGCACTTTGCGGGAAGCTCCCCGACAGATGTTTCACAAGCAAATGAGCCTCAGACAAGGATCACCGAGGATATTTAGATCCTTTGGAAGGAATAACTGGTTAGGCGTCACTTGGACCCGGACCCAAGGAAACGCACATCTGCCAGCCCCAAGAATAACTGCGGACGGAGCCGGCACTTTAACAGAAGCAGCTGCTGTTACTTAGGGATGTTTCACAAACATCCCACAGTATTGCGGGAAACCCTAGGCAGTTATGTACGCATGTGACCTTCTGCCTGTAACCTACTTCCCTTTTGCTCTCGCATTAAGGACTGAGCAGGAGAACGTATGGAGCGCGGCCGAGAAACTGTTCTGCCTTGGTCAATGCTGGAAACTCGGGACGCTGCAAAGCTGGGCTTTTTTTTTTTTTTTTTTAAAAAGCCTTCCTTAAAAATAAACCGGGGTCATTTTGTTTGCTGATCTCACGGTTTCCACGTAGCACGGCCTGCAAAACGGCTGCCACAGAGGGGAGCGTGACTGCAGGGCCGCACGGGGTGCTGGGTCCGGAGAACCCACTTCTGGGCAGCTTAGTTCTCGGGCTTCTTTCTTGTTCTTCCACGACGTGCCCAAAGGGGGGCTGGGGCTAAGGCAGGCCGAGTCCCGCCTGAGGGCAGCGGCTCCGGTCGTGCGCAGCCCACGTAGCGCACCTGGGCGCGGGGCAGCCGGACGGGTCAAACGGCAGCCGGACGGGTCAGGCACAGGGGAGGTGTTTAGCGGGAAGGGTGGGGGGCGCGATTGCCCATTAGAGGAGGGGCAATAGGCAGGGCTGGCATGCAAGAGGCAGTTCGGGTCATGTTTAGGGTGGGAGCTGCAGTGTCACTGGGGAAGGGAAGTCCCAACAGAGCATGCCCACGGCCCCTCTTCTCACACTCCTAGGGCTGGGCTCGGCCCTGGGGCTCTCCAAGGGCAATGGAGCACCCACCTCGAGAAAGGGCTGCCTCTTCTCATAAGCAGAGCGGGGACGGAGAACGCCTGCGTGGTTAAAGCCCCAGGGCTGCAAATCAAGAGATCTGGGCTCTGTTCCCAGCTCTAAACACAAGCTTGCTGTCTGATCTTTCATGACATCCGAGGCACAGAGAGATATCCCTATTTCACAGAAGGGGGGAGCGTAATAATTGCCTTGGGGGTGGGAGGCTTTAATTCTTGCATGTTTGCAAAGTGCTTGGAGATCCTCAGATGCAGGGGGATAGGAAGGGTTGTTCAAAACAGAAGTACTGGGTTAGGTGGCGCAGCAAGACAGGGGGCTGGTGGCACGGCCTTAAAGACCATTTCTCTCCTGCTGGGAAAGACGGATAATGTCGTCTATTTGTAAGATCCAAACCCCGAGATGCTGCTCTGTCATGTCAGCTCACAGCTGGAACATGGCCTGGTTTTAACCAGCAACATACACTGTGGGAGAAAGGGAGGAATATCTTAACCAGCTAAAAGTAAAGGGGAAGTTTAGGTACCACCCAGAATGCAGTAACCAGAGACGCAATTCAGCCAGTTCTTGAGAGGAGAGGGCTGTGGGATCTCAGACAAACACAAGTGGTTGGGACCTTGTCTGGGCATTATCCCACAGATGGGTCCTACAGCAGAGCGCACCAGCCCTGCACTGAGCCACTGGCTCCGTACTGATTCAGAGGTAAGAGCGCCCCCTTCTGAATCAACACCACCGTGACCTGCAGGGCAGGCCTGAACGTTACCCTCCCCCTCTGCAACAGATCTGGGGGCTACTGCACAGGCTCAAGGCCAGGACCCATGTGTATTTCATTCCTCTGTGCTCCAGAATCTCACCTCTCACCCTTATGGCGAGAAGAAAACCTGGAAAACACGAACCAAGCAGATCTGATGCAAGAGTTTGCAGAGAGCCTGAAACAACAGCGGCAAGAGGCACGTCCTGCCCCGTGCGTCTCCACAATCGGCTTCATTGTTTCAGTGGAACGTGGCCGTCTTGGTTCCAGAGTGAGAGCATTGGCCAAACCCAAGCAAGGGCTTTGGCTATTAGGACAAAGACCCTGACTTGGGGTGGGGGTGGGGGAAAATGAATTCACAGCACCGTTAACCAGATGATCTGCTGAGCTTTGTAGCAGTTCAAGCTTTTCCCAGACCATTAGGCTTCACTCTTAGATACAGAAAGCTACAGCACTTGAGCCGGAGGTCAAAATTAACCACACTGTTTATTTTGGAAAGAACACAAGGACAACGACGATACGTGAGCAGTTTCCTTTCATCCCCGTGGCCCAGCTACACCCATGCATCTGCTGCTGAAAGAAGACACCTGCCGGTCTTGTCGTACGTCACACAGCCATCTGCTCAAACAGAAGGACGTCAAGACCAGGACTGTGATCCTGCATCTGAGCCATGCAGGAACCAGTCACTTCCTCCCTCTAAAACAGACAACTCAGTGGCCTTGTCTACACTAGGGAAAGTGAGGGGGTTTGCACCATGATTGGTCTCAAACTGTAGAATCTTAGTGTAAACAGGGCAAGTTGGAGTTATTCCTCAGTTTGGCTGGTTGAGCTGAAACCTAGGCTCCCCCTTGGTTTCACCAGCTAAAACAAGATCTTTCCCATTTCCATTAGAATGATACAGTATGTTCTAGCTATGTATGGGAAAAGGCACCCATCACCATAGGATATGGGTGCCTTGGTCTTTAATACATTTGTTCTCACACCAACCCAGTGAGGCAAGGCACAGTTATCCCCACTGCACAGATGGGGAACTGAGCCACAAAGAGACTTAAAGTGACTTGCCCAAGGTCACTTAGAGAGTGTGTGGCAGATCAGGGACTCGAATCGAGGTCTCCCAAATTCTACCCTAACCGCTGGACCAGGGGCTAGAGATTGTGCTGTAGAAACACGTGTTCCCTACTGCAGATGCTCTGAGTAACACGCAGGCAGGCACACAAGAAGAGGACCAAGCTCAACTCCTGGCTACAGCCAAGATTTCCAAGACTAAGAATTCTGGATCGCAAGTTTAGACACCGTGAAGGAGGCCTGGATTTTCAGAACATGCTGATCCCTGCTTGCACTCCAAAGCGCCCTGTATCCACACCCTACACACCATTGTGATAGTCTTCATACAAAATATACCTTGTGAGGTCTCATTTGAAAACTACCACCACCCTGGTCAATGAGATCACGGTGAAATGCATAGGTAGCAACATTATATGTGAAGTTATAAATTCCCCCTGTAGGATGTTACTTGTCTAAAACCAGGCAGCCCTGTCTAGGCAAAGTTGTTAAACATGCCCAGTCTGAACATAGGAATGAGTGTTTACGTCAGTTTATACCTATGTAGAGAACAGGGCCATTACCATCACGGCAGCGGGGGAGATGGCAGGAAATCAAAGAATTTGCATTTCAGCAAACACAGGTGGGGGAAGAGAGCAGGGAGCCTTCTTCCCTACCAGACTCCGTGTCGCCCCTCTCACGGCTTGAATGAGTTTGACCGTGGGGGCATCTTTCAGAAAAACCCATTTCAAAGAGTCAACGGCCTATAAAAGAAAGAGGCAGAGAACGCCAAGTTCTCTTTTTTACCTAAGAAGCCAAAGGAACCAGCATCTTTGGGCCTTTGGAAGAGATCCCGACCAAGGAGGGATTCACACCGTCTTGCAGGAAGACCGTGGGCGAGACGAGCCATCTTGGACAAAGCACTGAACCAAAGCTTGTTAGACTGAAGTTTTAGATGTGTGATTTCACTTTTATTTGCCGGTAACCATTTCTAACTCTCTCTCTTATCCGTGAACTCAAAGTCCAATCTTCGTTTGTTAATAATGTCGTGTTAACAAGAGAATGTCAGCTCCAGCTGGTGTGACAACCTCCTTACAGTTTTGTCTCCTTAAAGGAATAAATGGATGTTCTTAGCCCGCTGAACTAAGGCGGGGGGCTGGGAGTTGCCAAGCTCACGGGTTGGGCAAGTTTGGGGGTGGGGGTGTTGGGGTCACCGGCTAAGGCTGGTAAAGACAATATGTCTGTGATAACTGCTGTCAGGCAGCTGGATTCAGCACGGAGGAGTCAGAGCTGTACCGCTTACAGAACAAGAAGTGAACGCTGGCTGTTAGTTTTTGGCCCCTCTTGAGTTAGAAATGGCACAAATTTAGATTTATCTAACGTGTCGTGGATTTTACCCACGTCACAAAAGCCATCACATCGTTTGGCATCACTAGCGCCCACAGGACGGGCCCGGCAGCTGAGCACTGAGATGCCCTGGTCAAGCACCACCTGGGAAGTTTATACAGGACCTGTCATTAGTAAGGCTAGTCCCTACCAGTGCTGTCAGCTCCTCATTCCCAGGAGCAGCAAATTCATCCCAATCACTTGCAAGGCACATTCATTTACTCACCAGAGTCTCGACTGGATTAATGTAACTGTGGGGAACTTTCAGGGTCTTGCCAGTACGTAGCAGTTTATTCACTCAAAGTGCATTTGACTGGCTCATTTAGAACAACAGAAAGACAAATCCACGCTCACCGTGTCCCTTTCTTATAACAATATTAATGCACGCAGTCTATTACCATACAGGCATCTATGCAAATCGTTTACCTTCTCACATCACTGTTCTGATGTGCCCTGCGGAAACTAAGAACTGAAACCCATTATGAAGTCGAGAAGTAGTGTGTTACAAGATTTCAGTTCTGCCAAAGTCCTTTGGTATAGGGAGTGGGGCGGCGGGCGGAACCCAAGAATAACCCTGACCAGCTGTTTACTATGCCGCACGTGGAACTTCTCTAAAGGGAACTTTACATTCATTATTGGTTTTGATTCCTCTTGCAAAGAGGAAATTCTGACTGAGGTTCATGACCGCCAGGTAGGAGTTTTTGCAGAATGGTGCATTCAGTCTGACCCTGGGGAGCAGCTCTGCTTTGGGCAGGAACCCTGTTTTATGTACGTTTATGTAAAACGGAGTGAATGTTTCCAGTGCAACAGAAGCAAAAGGGCTCGCTGATGCAGAGGTCATTTACCATATATTATCAATGCCTCCGTGATCAGCATAAGAAAATTCAGATTTAAAGGGGGCATCCTTAATTTCACAGGGTAAATTCTCCGGCCTACGTTATGCAGGAAGTCAGACTAGAAGATCATAATGAACCGCTCAGGCCTGGAGGGGCGGGGGAAATCTATGAAACTGATATGATTTGTTTCCAGGCTGTTACCTCTGTGCATTCGACAGAACTTTACCATCAGTTTCGCTGCTTCCTGTCTGCTCAGGCCACCATCCCAAGAGCCTTATGCAGGTGCTTCACTTCGGGCAGTGAGAGGTCCAGTGTCCAAGTCTTTGCGGGATCAGGGCCTTAGCTCTCTCTTTGGAGAGCATGTTTAAAAAGTTCCAGGACTTGCTATTTATAGGAGGGCTCTGTCAGATACTGGAATTTTTAAAAAACCCAGTGGGGGGAAAAAAAAGAAAGTTGGCAGCGGCCCTTTAAAACAGAAAGCAGCACACAAACCTGGTTTTCTTCAGCATTCCTAAAGCCCGCAGCTGCAGTGTATTCACCTGGGTAAAACCTGTCCACACTAGGTAGGTTCTGCCCAGTATAATTCGATCAGGACAGTTGGTAGTTAAACCAGCAAACCCCTCCGAGCAAGGATGCGGTTATATAGTTCTGAGTGCTTATACTGGTACAGCTTATGCCAGTTTGGGAGACTGGCATAAAACCAGGGCTATACTGGGACGGCTTTGCCAGGGCAGCTATACCAATATACTGTTATCACCAGCAAAAGTGTGTTCAATGCACCTGGCACAAGGGATATCGGTTAGACCAATATCAGCATGTTCACACTCGGGCTTACACCAGTACGGCGATGTCAGAAATACAAAAGTCACACCCCAAATGAAATAGCTACACTTAAGTGGAGACTAAGCTGTACATGCGTTAGAACCCACTTTCCTGGATCATTTCTAGCTAGACTGCCCGCTGTCATGGGGGCTGGGGGGGGGGGTCAGCCTACCTATGACAGGCTCCACTAAGGAGAATGAGCCAACCCAGATCCCCCCGTGACTACCTGCCTACATAGCTGGGTGACAGTTAATTAGGTAACGAGCGTCTGGGCCTAATAAAGGCTTAGCAGGGCTCAGGCTGGAAGGCGGATGCTGCTCCCAGTGGCATCTCCCTGGAGAGCGAGGCTCACAGGCAGAGGAACAGGCCCAGACCACAGTGCTGCCACGCAAGGCACTAGAGAGCCCAGGAGAACGAACTGGGCGTGGGATGTCCTGGCTCAGCAAAGAGCGGCACACTGTCTGGGCAAGACTGGCATCCGGCCGAACGCGCAGAGGCCCAAGCTCCAGGCAGGGAATTCGGCGTGAGAGGGCTCCAGGGCTAGTGAGGGGAGATCAGACTGATCAAACCACTGGCAGAGAACTCCTGATGGGGTAGCTGACGGAAGCTTCTGTTTGTTTTCCTGTTGCCCTTTTTGGTTAAATAAACAACACCTTCCAAAGAGGGTGCTCTTTACTACTCGAAAGGCCTGCTTGGACTTGTTTATACCCTGGGTGAGGGGAAACTGAGGCAGTGGCTCACCAGCAGTGCTGTGCCTGACCACAAACGGTGCGCTGGGGTCACCTCCATGCTATTAGACCCCCTTTTTTAAAGAGTAAGTGCTAAGCCGCCCAGCGAGGGTCACAGCTCTCAACTCCAGGACTCAGCTGCCACCTCCCCTTTTGCTCTCAGGAGCAGTTTACAACTCGAGAAGAGAGACTCCAGGGTGGTAGATCCTAGGTTATCAACTGAAGACTAGCTGCAGAACGCTCTCTAGATCCCTGGCGGGCTGAATGGCCACCCCTCCTTTCCCTCCAGGGGCTGCGAACGCACAGTCAAACACAGCTAAAAATACATCAAGACTTCCCTAATGTCAGTCTGGTGCCTAAGCGACTTCGGCAGCAGCCCCAAGGACAATGGGTGATTGTAAAGGGGATAGGGAGGCTCTAAGCCATAAGCTGGACAACCCCTGGTCTAAGACACGCAAGGGATGGGACAAGACAGTCCCTGGGAAATAAGTTTGCTGATCAGAGGCGTGTTGGAGACTCAGCGCAGCCCAAGGGACCTGAATGTTCCCTGCTCCCCAGTTTGGCAAGGGAGGGCTGTTGAGCGGAGCAGCCCCAGAAACACAAACCAAACAGGCGCGTGCCATCTCCGGGACCTGGGTAACGCTGTGGCGTGAGTCCTCCTGCCCCCACAAATGGCCACCCCCCAAAGCAGCCTGCTCCCCTGAGAGGGACTGTGTCACAGGGCAGGTCCAAACTGCCCAACTTAAGAAAGCTTTGGGGGTGGGAAGAGACAAATAGATCATTCAAAGAGCAGACTGCCAGAGCCCCAGGGGTGGAGGCAGGTGTGTGTGAATGAAACCGATTCTCCTCTTTGGCGGGGACAGATACAGCTTGTTCCCAACGGCTCACAACTGCACATCAAACAACCCCAAACCAAGCCAGCCAAGCCCCCAGTAAGTGGGGCAGGATGGGCTGGGAGGAGAGAATCAGAACGGACTGGCATAGCTTCATCTCCGCGCCCCCACGCTCACAGTAGGAGGTTACCCCACTTTCTCCACGCTGCCTCCCACCGCTCCCCAGAAGCATCCCACCAGCTGCGCCCCAAGATCCGCCTGGCTCCAGCATCCTTGTCAATCCCAGCAGCAGCGTCCCCAGCTTCGCAGAGCCCAGGCTTTGGGGGCGTGCGATGCCCGTAGCGCCCTGCTCCGGAATAGCAGCGCGAGAGGGATGCACCGAACAGCCCCCCCGGCCCCCCCCGGGGCACCGACTCTTACCCTAGCTGGGGCCAACGCAACTTCCTTCCCCTGCGGCTCAGCTCCCCCCCCGCAGCAAGAGCAGGGCTCCAGCCCGCCCGGGAGAGCGCCCTGCCTGCAGCCGCCCCGCCTGGCCTCGGGGGTTCCTGTGCACGGCCCGGAGCTTGCAGCCACGCCCGGGCCCCCGCTCACCTGCGCTCATGGCGGCCCCGGCTGCGCGCATCAGCAGCACCCGGCGCCCCCCGGGAGCCGAACCCGCGCGCGCCGCCCCGGCCCCTCTGCTTCGGAGACACAAAGGAGCCGCAGCTGGCGGGTCAGCGGGGCGGGCCTCGGCCGCGCAGGGGCGGCTGGGACTTGTAGTTTCTCTCTGCCCGGGCGTCCTCTCGGGTCGGGGTCCTGTCTTTACCCAGGACGCCCGGTCAGCTGCCACGACGCCCCCAGATCATGACCCGCAGAGGGTCTCTCGGTCCCGGCACCGATTCTGAGCCCTGGTAAGAGCCCGCCTGCGGCAGGACTGAGCTGGGAGGGCGCCCCCGGGTATTAGACACACTCCAGCGCCCCCGGTTTACAGATGAGAAACTGAGGCACGAGCAGAGGACTGGGCTTGCCCACGGTTACGCAGGGGGTAACCCACTTCTGTGGCAGAGGCAAAGTCCATTCCTGACTTCCCCTCCTTTGCTTTAGCTGCCCAACCTCTGACACACACTATCTAGAGCTCTGTGTGTCCCTCCATCTATACTTCATATGTACAGCTATGGACCGCACCCTCTCTTTCTCTTCTGCGATCCGCCGAATTAGTCCCCTTGACGCTGACCATGCCACTCTTGGGGGCCAGGTAGGTTATTATCTAGTCCCTTCTACTCAGCCAGCGCAGGATGGTTCTGGTCACTGTTTGCCCAGTGTGCCACGAAGCCTGGTTTTAAATGACTCACTGAGGCTTCCACCATCTCCCCTTGGAGACTATTCCTCATGTGAACTGACCTTCTCAGTGGGGCAATTAATCCTAATTATACCCTCATGGGCACCATAAACAATTCCTCTCCCTCCCTGGGATTTTATTTCTCATCTGCTAGTAGGGGGCAGGCTTAGCAGCTATGAGGCTCATTTCTAGTGTTTACCTTATCCTCAAAGCTCATGCTTCAGGGTTGAAACTGGCCACCTCCAGGAGTCAGGAAGGGCACTCCCCCCAAGTATTCTGTTATTTTTTTAAATCTCCTTCCTCTGAAGCATCAGGGATGGCCATGACTTTAAATGGGACATTGGATGGGATGGAGCAGGGCTCTGAGGTGGCACCCAGCGTTTTCTTCCTCCGGTGCTTGGCTGGTTCTTGCTCAGGCGTTCAGGATCTCATCAGTTATCATAGGTGGGGTCAGGAAGGAATTTCCCCCAGTGACCTTGGAGATTTTTCACCTTCCTCTGCAGCCTGTGGATGCAGGTCACTTGCTAGGATTACCTGGATGTATCTTACATAATCATTTCCCCGTCATACAGGGGCCTTTGTGCACCTTGGTCCCTGCTATTCTCAGCCTGTGGGCACAGTCTAGTTTCAGGGTGGGGTGGGTGGCCTGTGATACACAGGAGCTCAGCGCAGCTGATCTAGTGCTCCCTTCGGGCCTTAAACTTTATGACTCTACAGTTTCCCTTTGTTGTTTAAACCAAGCTATGCCTCCTTGACTTTTAAGCTTTCCGACTGAGCATCGGCTTGGCCAGGTAAGCTGAAACAAAGACTCAGCATTCACTTGTCTCTTTCCCATGCCGCCATAAATAGGGCCCTACCAAATTCACGGCCATGAAAAACACATCACAGACTGTGAAATCTGGTCTTTTGTGTGCTTTTGCCCTAAACCGATTTGACAGGGGAGACCAACATTTCTCAAATTGGAGATCCGGACCCAAAAGGGAGTTGCGGGGGGGGGGGGGTGTTGCAAGGTTATTTTAGGGGGGTTGCGGTATTGCCACCCTTGCTTCTGTGCTGCCTTCGCAGCTGGACAACTGCGCTGCTGCAGCCTGCAGAGCTGGGTGGCCGGACCGTGGCAGCTGCTGGCCGAGGGCCCAGCTCTGCAGGCAGCAGTGTAGAAATATGGGTGGCAACATCACACCAGGCCACCCTTCCTCTGCGCTGCTGCTGGCCGCGACTCTGCCTTCAGAGCTGGGATCCCAGCCAGCAGCCGCTGCCCAGCTCTGAAGGCAGCACTGCCACCAGCAGCAGTGCAGAAGTAAGGGCAGCAGCACTGTAAACCCCCCCCCGTACAATTACCTTGCAAACCCCCCAACCCCTTTTTGGGGTCAGGATCCCTACAATTACAACACTGTGAAATTTCAGATTTAAATAGCTGTAATGATGAAATTTACAATTTTTTAAATCCTACAACTGTGAAATTGACCAAAATGGCCTGTGAATTTTAGAGCCGGACCCATAAATAAGAGAATGAGATGAGTGCGCTTATCATAAATGCTGGATTGCTGTAGCCATTCGGAACTGGAGCTAACCAGTAAGCAGCACCCTCCCTGATCTGAAAAGAAGCCATAGCAGCTGAAGAAGAAGGATGTTAACCCACACTCCAGGCAAATTCCAGCTCTGGTAATTACATGGTAAAGACCTGAGGTTCCCTGCACTTTCCGCTACATACAGTGTTCTCCACAAGAGTTGAGGATGGAGAGTGAATTGTTGCTACCTTCTTTACTGCAGAGGTGGCTGCATTTCAGCAACAGGTAAAGCCACCCTAGTGATGGACACAGGGGCCAGCCCTTGTACTGTATTTGGGATGCTTTTGACATGAAGAGCTCAAAAAATGTAAATCTTTAATTTTGTATAGGCCATGGACTTCAATCCTCAACTAGTGGAAACCGATTAAAAAGACATCCCCCTAAAATATGCCAACCGGTACATTCCCTTTCCTTCCCATTAAAACAAAATTCTGCATGGCCGGGATTTATTTATTCTTAGGTGAAGAGACAGTCTTAAGAAATCATCAAAACTTTGTTTCACAGAGGAAACCTTCTACACAGATAATGCTGATGGTGCGCCACAAACTTTATTCTCGTTCTTTCCTTGCCTTCTGCAGGGTTTCTTTCACTCAATATATGATTTTGCCTCTGGCATCATGAAGATAAGTAGCAAATTGATTTAAGCTGTCAGCAGATAAAATTCACCAGAATTCAAGAGGAGATTATTCATTTGACTCCAGGAACAATATGTGATGAAGATATGAACATCTACTCAGATGCTGCTCTGCCTCTTAGCAATAGGGAGCATGGAGAGAACATTTTTTATAAGGTAACAAATTATTCATAAGGAAACTAAATTCTTCCCATAGATGGAAGAGATTGTAGATTTTGCAGAAGGGAAGATGTAATAGAATACAGACATATCAATAAGTTAAAGGGGACATGTGCCTGCAGTTAGCTGAAAGCCATTAAAATATTTGCACATGGAATCTTGTGGATCTGTATCCAATTAGGATGTTAACCGGTGCTGATGGCTTTCAGGAACTATTAACCACAGGTCAGCTGCAACTGAGTGAAATATGTAGCACACAGGGGTGTGACGAAGTGGGACTGTTCTTAATGTTTCCTCTGAATAGTGTGGGGGTGACTCAGTTCCCCTATGAAGTTCTTAAGTATCTAGGGGGTGGGGTAAGGGTGTATGATCATTGCAGAGCCCTAGAGGGCAGGTGTGTGCAGGGGTCTGGACACAGAGAATGGCCGACACCCTGTTTCCTGGCAACTGATGGCCTGAGCTCTTCCGCCCTGCAAGGTGAGAGCTAAAGGGTTGGAGAACAAAGGAATCAGGTGACCTCCTGGCCCGGGAAAGGAACAAAGCCCAGAGGAGGAGGGGCTGGAGGGACTTTCAGTTTGGGGCTGGCTGGGACATGGAGTGAAGTGCAGACGTGGTTGTCTGGCTCACTGCCCCCCAAAATGGACCCAGCCGAGGGGTCCCGTTCTCTGCACCTGCAAGCTCTGTTTTAGACCATGTTCCTGTCATCTAATAAACCTCTGTTTTACTGTCTGGCTGAGAGTCACGTCTGACTGTGAAGTTGGGGGGCAGGACCCTCTGGCTTCCCCGGGAGCCCGCCTGGGTGGACTCGCTGTGGGAAGCGCACGGAGGGGCAGAGGATGCTGAATGCTCCGAGGTCAGACCCAGGAAGGTGGAAGCTGGGTGAGCTGTGTGTCCTGAAGACAGGCTGCTCACAGAAAGGCGACTGCCCCAGAGTCCTGCCTGGCTTCATGGGGAGCAGTTCCAGAGCATCGCCCGGGCACTCCGTGACAACTGGTGGCAGCGGTGGGATGCACTGCACCCCGTGGATGGCGCTTCCTGCAGTAAGTGACTGGGGAGCAATAAAACGAAGGGGGATTGACGAGGACCAGGCGTGCTGAAGGCTCAGAGAGGAGCGGTTTCAGGGGGCGGTAAACCCCTGGGAGTGTGTGACCAGCGAGAAGGACTGTGCAGTAATGGGGTCCCCCTGGGGACTGCAGTGAGCAGGCTCAGGGGTGGAGGAGCCTGCGGCTTGGCCCTGGGAGAGAGAAGGACTTTTGCAGTAACAGGGTTCCCCTGGGGATTGCAGCGAGCAGTCCAAGGGGTGGAGGAGTCTGCGGCTCGACCCTGGCAAAGAGGTGGTGACCTCGAAAAAGCTGGCATACTTGGGGTTCTTCCTGGAAACCGTGGGGAGCTGAGAGCACACAGGCTTGTGAGTCCACAACAACGTGGGAAGAGTGGAGTGATGGCCTGTCACTGTTTCCTTAAGAAGGACATTGTAACCCTGTGCAGAAAGCGAGGGTTGAGCATTGGAAAGTTCACCAAGGCACAGTTAATCGTGCAGCTGGAGGAGGAGGACCGCTCTAGGAACAGATTCCTGACCCAAATGGGGCTATCGCAGGATCTGGGAGCAGCTGGAGTGGGAGCCAGGCATCGCCAAGACTCCTGTCCCCGACCAGACGAGGGTCTTCACGATCGGGTTCCCCATCCGGGGATCGGAGATGCATGGGTTGGAGCTGAGTCCGAGAGAGCAAGAGGACTGTGAGAGACAGCGAGAGCCCGAGAAAGAGCTGCAGAAGCAGCAGCAGCATGAACTGGCGGTGGGGGAGCGGAGAGGCCTAGGGGACCTCCCAGGGGTGAGTGGGGATAGACCCCGGGGGGCCAGTTCCGCAGGGAACCTCGAGACTAAATTGCTGCCCCTGGTTAAGGAGTGGGGGGATGTGGATGCCCACCTCACTGCCTTTGAGCAGGCTGGAGATCTGAACCAGGGGGACCCTGCGGAAAAGCCCCGGTGTCTAGCTCCCTCGCTGGGTCCCAAGGCCGTAGACTCCGTCAGCCAGATGGATGGGGAGGTGGACGGGCTCCCACTCCTGGTCCCAACCTATATGTCTGTGTGGAGTTTCCTGGGGTCGGGCCCCTCGGACCCCCAGGGGGAGCGGAAGGTGATGGTCAATGGGGAGACATTCCTGGGGTGGCGAGATCCTGGGACAGAGAGAACTGTTGTCAGGCCCTGGGTGGTGCAGCCTCAGATGCTGAGGGGCTGTGTGAGCTGGGTAAGGGTCCCAGGGATGAAGCCCCTCGCCCTGCCTACTGCCCAGATCCCTGTGCAGACCCAGGAGGGGTCAGGCTGGCTGGTTGTTGGGGTTCTCCGGGATATCGGCTGCGAGACCCTGTTGTGGGGTGACTGTGTCTCTTTGGGACAGGATCCAGACCCTGCTCCTGTAACTGCCAAGGGTTTGAATTTGAATCCAGGGAACCAATCGGTGGAGAGGGAAATGGTCAGTGAAAATGCAGATGACCTGGCTGGCAGCAGGGAGGAGCGGCTAGGCTCAGGCTACCTGCCTGCCTGTAACCAGACCCCTGGGGCTGGGTGGGACAGAGAGATGCTCCCTGCGCCCTTGCACACTGGAGAAGGGGCTCACGCTGGCTCTGATGCTGTGAGGAAAGCAGCGAGCTCGCTGCCTACCCTCACTGGGACAGCAAGGGCAGTGCTGAGCAAGGGGGAAGATAAGACCCC
Organism: Chelonia mydas; assembly: GCF_015237465.2. NCBI lineage: Eukaryota > Metazoa > Chordata > Testudines > Cheloniidae > Chelonia > Chelonia mydas. The sequence goes on from NC_051258.2 coordinate 6,510,949, forward strand.
AGCTGAGTGGGGGGAGACACAGGCAGGGCAGGGGATCTGTGGGGAGTGGCAAGGTGTTGGTAAGGAAAGTCTGGATGAGCCTAGGCAGCCTTGTGAGCCGATGGCTGTGTCTAGTCAGCAGGGTGGGAAGGCGAGGAGAGTGGAAGATGAGTGTCCCTGGACCTTACCTGTTAGCTGGGTGGAGAATTGGGACAGGGAAGGAAATGTGCCTGTGTCTGTCAGGGGTATTGACTTGCCTATGGAGGGAGCTACCCTGATCTCCAAGCAGTTGTCTGTGACCAGCCTTGTGTGCTGGGACAAGGGGAATGAGATCCCAAGCTGTGTGTCTAGGAAAGGAGAAAGTGTGTCCGGCTCTTCTTTGTCTGTGAAGCAGACAGAAGGGGCCTTTCAGCCTGTGACGGTTGAGGGTCGTGCAGTTGTCTCAGAGTTGGTTCTGGATTCAGCTAAAGCCCAGGAAGGGAAGGGTCCTAAGTTTGGGTCTGCTCAGGAGAATGGCCCTGTAACTAGGTCGCATCCAGTTAGTGTCTATGTAAAATCCCAGAGCCCAGACAATTCTGGTGCTTGTATTTTGCCTGTTGCTAGTGTTTTGTTGGGAAAGGGTGTCGCAACTCTGTCTAGTCAGGGTGAGATCCGAGCCAGGGCACAAGGAGAGCATGAAGGTGTGTGATTGTGTTACCTACTGAGGGTGTGGAAACCTGTAGCAAGAAGGAAAAGATTCCTGAACTTGTGTGTGGCAAAGGGAAGGAGAATGCTTCTGACCTTTTCTCTAGGAAGTCTGTCAGTTTGCCTGAAAGGGGATTGTGTAGGAATCCGCCGGATGGGCCAGAGGTAATTCTGGACGTAAGGGAGACCCAGAAAGGGTCTGTTGTTGCTCAGGAAAGTGTTCCTCTAGAGCAAGCCCTAGGTAAAGAGGGTAAGGGCAGAATTTCTGTGAGGGGTGAATTGTTGCATAGAAAAGCCCTAGGGAAGGGAATCCTCATGGAGTCTTTGCAAGCAGTTTACTGCCACTGAAGGGTGTGAAAGTGATTTAATCAAGACAGTTTCAGTTCCTAACAGCCAGAAATTTTCTGTTGTGAATGGATCCACTGACTGTCCTGTTGAAAGATCCAGTGTGGAGAGCCTTGAGAAGGTCTCAGATGAAGTGAAAGCTGTTAAGAAAGTTAAACCGTCCTATAACCAAGTGGCTGTGTTTGGCCTGCTTGATGGGGAGAAGACCCAATCCCAGTTTGACCCCCTGGGGTTTTGGGGTGGCCAAAGGGCACGGGCCGCATAAACCTTCCCACATGCGGCCTGTGAGTGCTATCGACCACCCCCGACCTAAGGGAGGGCGTGAAACTGGAAGGGCCTGGTGTAACTCCTACCAAGGAATGGGAGAGATGCTGGGGCATCCATGGGAAAGTTGGCGGCTTCGAACTTCCCCAGGTCACTGCCTAAGTGACCCCGCTCAGTTCGATCTCGAAGGGGGGAGAGATGTGACGAAGTGGGACTGTTCTTAATGTTTCCTCTGAATAGTGTGGGGGTGACTCAGTTCCCCTATGAAGTTCTTAAGTATCTAGGGGGTGGGGTAAGGGTGTATGATCATTGCAGAGCCCTAGAGGGCAGGTGTGTGCAGGGGTCTGGACACAGAGAATGGCCGACACCCTGTTTCCTGGCAACTGATGGCCTGAGCTCTTCCGCCCTGCAAGGTGAGAGCTAAAGGGTTGGAGAACAAAGGAATCAGGTGACCTCCTGGCCCGGGAAAGGAACAAAGCCCAGAGGAGGAGGGGCTGGAGGGACTTTCAGTTTGGGGCTGGCTGGGACATGGAGTGAAGGGCAGACGTGGTTGTCTGGCTCACTGCCCCCCAAAATGGACCCAGCCGAGGGGTCCCGTTCTCTGCACCTGCAAGCTCTGTTTTAGACCATGTTCCTGTCATCTAATAAACCTCTGTTTTACTGTCTGGCTGAGAGTCACGTCTGACTGCGAAGTTGGGGGGCAGGACCCTCTGGCTTCCCCGGGAGCCCGCCTGGGTGGACTCGCTGTGGGAAGCACACGGAGGGGCAGAGGATGCTGAATGCTCCGAGGTCAGACCCAGGAAGGTGGAAGCTGGGTGAGCTGTGTGTCCTGAAGACAGGCTGCTCACAGAAAGGCGACTGCCCCAGAGTCCTGACTGGCTTCATGGGGAGCAGTTCCAGAGTATCGCCCATTGGACTCCGTGACAAGGGGCACTCAATGAGACTGAAAAGGAAGCAAATTGAAAATTGATTTAACCACAATCCATAGCTAACCTATGGAACTCATTGCCACACGTTCTGAGAGCACCCCAGAGTTCTACGTACTCAAAAAAGGAGCAGATAGTTATATGGATAAGAACACGCAGGGTTCCATTAAATAGAAGTATGCTTCAGGAGGGATGTAACTCCTCGTGCTTCAGGGCAGACCAGTAACTAACAGGGGAATAAATAACATTCCACTATGGGTAGCTTATTCCACAGTTTTGCATTACAGGGTTTCTTGCACTCGGAAGCATCTGATGCGGACAACTTCTTAGCATGTATGCAATGTACGCAGCGCCTGACCAGGATTCATCCCTGAATTTGTTGTGCTGGTTGGATCATTAAGTTCTCGGGCTGGGAGACCACTGGTCTGAGGCAGCATAGCACTTACCTAGGTAGTTACAGTTTCATTGACAGGCAAGGTTCTTCCCATAAAACCTCCCAAATTTTCAGGCTGATGATTCCCACATCACATGTAATTTCTACCCACACACCTTCCTTGAAAGCTTCTCCCATACCTTTAACCTCAGCGATGGCTATATTTGAATGAACGTTATCAGATGAATTATCGTCTTCGGGTTACTACTTTGCTGTGGTGCCAACGTGGAAACAGATGGACTTCCCCATATCCAGAATCTTAGAGTGAAGCCTGAGGTGTAGCACTCCCATAACCTGCACACACCAAAGGTCAACCAATTTCAGACTTCAGCTGGAATTTACAAATTCATCCAGGAGGCACAGGGGAGAGAGAGAAGTTGGTTCAATTATATTAATAAAGTAGGAGCTCTTATTTGTTCTTTACAGTATTTATTGTACATGCATATCTCTGGAAAACATAAGTCCCTGCTGGAACCCTCTTTCTAAATCAGATATAAATTACCTTCAGCTACAGTATGTGCGTTTTATGTCTATGATTAAGAAACAGCATTATGCGCTGACTGCCTTCTCTTTGTAAGTTGACATCATTTTCTTGATTTCGGCAATTGCTTTTCCAGGGTTCAGTCCCTACAAAGACAAAGTGTAACAGTTAGCGGACAGAGAAATTAACACTACACTTAATAGAGTTTCCTTTACATCAACCTGGGTTGGTGTTGTAAGCTCACAGCCACGCCGGCCCCACTGAGACAAGCTGGCAGAGTGTGGGCTGCAAAATCCACGCCTTCTCATTTTGAAAAATAAAAGTAGAGTCCACCTGCTCCCATGGCAAGCCCCAGTATGGTGTCTCCTTTTGGTTGTTCGCATGATATGGGTGCACAGGGGAGCCACTCAGTTATGATCTGCCCCAGACAAGACAGGCGATATCCTGGATGTCTCTGCATACCATAATGTGAGAAGATGCAAAGTCACTGCACCCCCAATTCCAACTTTTCAGGGAAGGAGTGGAGCAATGTCTGGGGGTGGGGGGGAGCAGAGAGGAAGAGGCAAGCCAGGTGGGGTGAGTGGGGACACATCCAGCAGGTAGCTGCCTCTCTGCAATGGTGCCCAATTCTGACCCTGATAAAATCTTCAAAAAAGGCCCTTGTTCAAATGTTTGCAGCCCCTTCCTGGGCCACAATATATATTTGTTAGCACCAGCCCATGTCATTTTAAGAAACAAAAATATTTGTTATCTTTTGGTCTGAATATAGCAAGACCTAACAAGCAGCCACTCAAGGGACTGACAACAAACCTAACGGCTCAGAGATAAGATCTCTTGATTAAGTTGGAGCAGAGTTGTACTCAATACATTTGGAGGTATTTTCACATGGGCGCCGAAGGCAGGAGCTTGCCTAATCAAGATGGTCTCTTGTGTAAGTTTCACTGGAGTCAAGATACAAAATCTAATGTTTTATTTAAAACTAGGAGAAAAGCAAGAACGGCATCTTAAATGGAACCTGAGGGATAGAAAGCAAAAGCACTTCAGGCTACAACACAAAAATGATTCTAGCACACCATCATGCTTCTGGTTGTTCAGTTTTCCAAAGGATTTGTTGTTGTATTGTAGAGCCACCATTCATGCCGTGAAAGGCCTTTATATAATCCTGTAGTGCTGCCTAACTAAATGAGTATGCTTAATCTCAACATAAAAGGGAAAAATCACAAGCACCCTGCCAGACCGCTAATCATGGAGAATTCAGATATGACCAAGGGAAGACCCAGGGTTACAGTGTCTGGGTTGAAACATGGTGATTGTTAACTAATAAGTCATAGATACCGGTAAGAAATGCAAAACCCATGATTTGCTGCTTCATTATAATGCTCCCACAATTCTCCCTCTCACCTGTGCACGCACACACAGGATCTTCTGTTAGTATAGATGAACAGTGACTTCAAGGGAACTACATCAGTTCACATCAACTGATGATCTCGCTCCAAATGTAACTGGTTACCTACATTCTCTAGAAGTCAGCAATAAATGTAACCTGGAATCACAATTTAATACGCACAGAAGCACTGAGTTTTAGTGATCAGCACTTGTAGAGATGGATGATCCCTGAGAATCTTACTTCCAAGAGTTATGTAGTCCTGGAGCAGGCATTTGCCTCCTGCCTATTAGGTAGTGGGCTTTCAGTTGTAAATCTGATTAGAAGCAATTTCTTTGCTGTTTTCAAAAAGCTATAGGGAAGAATTTCACACCTTTCCAGCTGCAACCCACGTAGAGTTAAAGAATACTACTATTTGCAGGAGAGCTAGACCCCTTCAAACTTGATTATCTGCCATGACAACTCACTAGGTCACTACATGATGGAGATTTTACTTTCTGCACAGATTTGATTTGAAAAATTCATTCCCGTCGTTCTGAATGTAGCGATCTGCACGTTATTAACAAGCAAACTGGGAGCTACCTAAACTGGCCCTGGTAACAGGCTCCCACTGCATTACAATTCCCAGACATAGCTGAAGCCCACTTTAGCCTCTTCACACACTCACACGCTATACAGCACTTCAGTGATACCCTGAACGGCAGGAATATGAACAGATACTTATTTAGAGGATAAACGTACTGCTCTTGATGGTCGAACACCAAAATTTAGAACCACGATAGACTTCCCTTGCCTACCACAACTCAGTCAAGGCACTGCAGTCCTTACCTGCACCTCCCACTGCTATTATAGCCCTAATCTCTGAAGCAGAGACTACTAATTGTGCCTAATTGAGTTGAAGTGCATGGCAAATATTCCCTAAGAAGGCAGCTTTCAAGACTTTCTGGAGTCTTGCATCCGATGAAGTGAGCTGTAGCTCACGAAAGCTTATGCTCAAATAAATTGGTTAGTCTCTTAGGTGCCACTAGTACTCCTTTTCTTGGAGCTCATAAGACTCTTTCCTGGATTTTTTTCTTAGGGTGGGAGGGAGGTAATGAGGCCCCTTGCTCAGGGGGTGCATATGTTCCTAGGAAAAAATCCCAGCATTTCACAAACATGTTAGTCAAGAGACTTTCTTGCTCGCACCCCAGTCATTGGGCCCACAGCCTGAGTGCGAGTACCCCTGCACCTATGACCCCCACTGGTGAGGGAGAAGAGATGTCACAATTGCTTGTAATACAAACAATGGGCTTCAGTCACCGCTCCATTCCATGATAGGTTTCACTTATTGCTATACAAGTGCAGCAGCTGATTGTTCAGACACAAGAACATACAGCAAAAAGAAAAGGAGTACTTGTGGCACCTTAGAGACTAACCAATTTATTTGAGCATAAGCATACAGCACATTTCAGAGGGTAAGTTTAAAGTTTTGTTCAGCCTGATGCGCTCTCATTCCTCAACCTGATCGTCTAACAACCTACATGGGACTCTACTCACCTGCTCCCACCGCACATCATCTTTGCAAACATCCTAGCAGTGAGATCAGGCAGGGAGGGTGTGACCTTACCCAGGGCACAATCTGACCCGGTGAACAGCTGTATCCCCTCAGTTCTCCAACCTGCGATGCTTTTTACACTGCTTTGTTGTGAGAGCTACCACTCCTGATTTGATCACACACAGCCTCCGGCATGTAAGTTACTCCCTGTTATACTGTGAAGGGTGCTATGGCCAGCCACCTTACACAGCAGAGAGACACAAGCAAATTCCCAGTCCCGGACTTTCCCTCAAGAAATGAACACCTCGTACTGCCCAGCCCTCTACTGGGCAACACAAGCTCATATAAAGTCTGTCATGTTATTAATAGAAAATGATATGCACAGATCTTGTTATCCTAAATGGAGCTTCCCAAACACTTCAATCCAAACACCCCGGTCTAGATCAGTGGTTTGTGACGCATGACCAGAAAGGGTTAAACATCCCGCAGGATAAATGATCCAAATCCAACACTTAAAGACACATTAGTAGATAATGTTTGTGTTTGTGTGTGTTTACATATATATTGGTAGAGGTTAACAATGTAATCAAACAGTCCCTGGCTATGCTGTATTGTTAATTCAGAGATCAAAAGGACATCTTAACATTTAAATGAACTGTAAACATAGGATATCCTATATTCATCTCTCCTTGAAATGTATAGCAAATCATCTGCGAATGGTGGAAAAACAGGCAATTGCCTTATGTTAATCTGTGTAGATAATTACCAGTGATGCTTAGGAAATGGATCTACTTCAAAAGTCTCCATAATTGCCTATTGTTCACTGAAGGACTCCGAGCTGTTACAAGAAGGCCTGAAACTATATAAAGATGTTTTGGGTCCCAATCCTTTTATTATATCTCAGCTTCTGCTTGAGACTTCATGCAAGGGAAGCTTAAGCCACAAGGCTGAGATTCCTGACTGGACCACCCTGAATATATATCGGAATATAACCTATGAACTAATTCTGAAAGAGCTCTGTGCAACTACAAAGCTCCCATCTCTGCTATGAATTTGAATCTCAAGAATTGTACTCATGTCTGTATGTATACTGATCTTTTAACCAATACACTCTTATTTTTCCAATAAATTTTAGTTTAGTTAATAAGAATTGGCTGAAAGCATCTATTTGGGTAAGATCTGGAATCTTCATTAACCTGGGAGGTAATGTGTCTGATCCTTTGGGATTGGTAGAATTTTTTTATATGATGAATAAGATTTTCAGTAATCCTCATCATATTTGACTTGGGTGTCTGGGTGGAGGCCTGAGGCTGGGTTGCTTTAAGGGAATGGTGTTGTTGGCTTCTGGGTAACCAGTGAGGTATTGTAGAAGCTGTTTTGTGCTGGCTTGGTAAATTTAAGTATTGGAATATCCACCAGCTTTGGGGATTGTCTGCCCCATTCTTTACTGTTCACCCTAATCGAGCGACCTCAGCTGGCTCCCCTGGGACTCCAGTCACAGTGGTTCTCAACCAGGAGTACGTGTACTCCTGGGTGCATACAGAGGTCTTCCAGGGGGTATGTTGTTAGGATATAGATATTCAGGTCTGTCTGTAAAGGCCTATACTCTAAGAATTTAGGTGTATTCTTATCACTTGGCTAGTTCTAGAGGTATAAAAGAAAGAATCAAAATCACTGTCTGCCAGTGTAAGGGCCTTCTCTTACTGTGACAGTCTGAGGCCCTGTGCTTAGGCTAAGGCCTTTGGCTAAGCAGCAGAGGCAGCCATAAGCTGGGAAGTGACCGGTCACGTCCTCACATTCCAAACTAGTCACATTGAAATAAGGTGCTATTGGGCTGTTAGGAATACAATCCTGTCCTGATAGTGCCTATCACCTCCAGAGAAAGGGAAGTGCCTAGAAAATGTAAAAGGAAACTTAGTTTGATAGCATCCTGTCTGGCAAGAACTCACTTATCAATAGCTGGGATGTGAAATCCTCACTTCTGTATGGTTTTGTCATTATAGTTCCCACTTTGCTATTGTTTGTCTGTATAATCTCTGTCTGGTTCTGTGATTGTTTCTGTCTGCTGTATAATTAATTTTGCTGGGTGTAAACTAATTAAGGTGGTGGGATATAATTGGTTACATAATCATGTTACAATATGTTAGGATTGGTTAGTTAAATTTCAGGAAAATGATTGGTTAAGGTATAGCTAAGCAGAACTCAAGTTTTACTATATAGTCTGCAGTCAATCAGGAAGTGAGTGAGTGAGTGGGTGGGTGGGAGTGGGGAAATTGGAATCATGTTTTGCTAAGGGCAGGAATGGGAACAGGGACACAAGTGTAAGGCTCTGTGTTGTCAGAGCTGGGAAGCAGGATACTAAGGAAGGAAACTGAAATCATGCTTGCTGGAAGTTCACCCCAATAAACATCGAATTGTTTGCACCTTTGGACTTCCGGTATTGTTGCTCTCTGTTCATGCGAGAAGGACCACGGAAGTAAGTGGGTGAAGGAATAAGCCCCCTAACATATGTCAATTAATTTAGATCAGTGTTTCTCAACCTGGGGGTCACAGGACAGGTTTTTTTGCGGGGAGGGGGGAGGTGTCGCAAGTGCAGGGCCTACATTAGGGGTGCCAAGCAGGGCTACTGCCCGGGGCCCCACAAAGCTAAGATACACGCTTGAGGCCCAAGGAGGGGGCTCGAGCTTGAGACTCCTGAAAGGAGGAACAGTAGTTTGGAAAGGTTGAGAACCACCGGTCTAGATAAAACAGTAAGACAAGTTTATTAACAGTAGAAAGAAGGTAATGACTGAGGCTATGTCTACACTATGCGGTGTTTAGCGACACAGCTGTGCCGTTAAAAGGCGTGCAGCCTAGCCACTGCTTGTCGGCAGCTCTCCTGCTGAGAGAAACTTCCACCCTAAACAAGTGGCATTAGCGTTTTACAAAGCGCTGTTCACACCGGCACTTCTTGTCTACAAAACTTCTGTCTTTCAGGGGTGGGAGTGGTTTGGTTTTTTTTTTTTTAAAAACATCTCTGAACGACAAAAGTGGTGTCTTTCACTTGCCTGTGTAGACAAAGCCTGAATCTTTCAGCCAAGATCCCTCCCCCAGTCCAGAGCTGTTTAATTTCTTCTTCAGGTGTTATGGAAACCGTGGGTAGAAAGGAGGAACAGGTAAAAAGAGATAGGAGATGCCCCAAATTATAACTCTTTCTCCTCTTTGAGGATCATCTCCAGCTGAGGTTCAGGAGACAAAGTCTGTGTGGACAGAACCCCCAGCTGTTTCTTTTTGTCAAGATGTAGATTTTTGCCCACATCCTCTTTCCTGCCAAAGGGTGGCCACTTAACCAGGTGATAGTCCATTTGATCTTGCTGACATCTGGCTGTGGTGTCGGCTAAACTTGTGTCTCTGGGGAACTGGTTTGACTCTTCCCCAGACTCGGAACATTCTTGTGTTAATATCATTCAGCAGAATCCTATAACTTTATATACATCACCACCACATATTTTACCAGAACAATAATGATCAGTAAATTATGAGTTTTCAAATGATACCTTACAAGGCATACTTTGTACGAAATTTATCATAGTGTTGAAAAAAGGGGTGAACATAGGGGTACATGCTGTCAGAGGGATACATACCTTGGGGCAAGTCTGTGTGCAGTTCATGATGGTATGACAGCGGTAGAGGGAAAATGGGTCCTCAAGCTGTGCCAGACGTTCTTCTGTGTAGTCATCTCTGGAGTCAATCATCCAGCGATATGCCTGAAAAGCAGAGCGTTACTGGGCATGCTGTATCCTTCCATACTTGGAAAAAAGCATTTGATTAAAGATACATATCAAAAGCATGATTTAACTTAAGGCTTTCAGTGCGGAGTCTAAATCACTTCCTTTAATATGCTGCAAAAATCTAACTACTTCTTTAAAATCTTGTGTGCAATTGTTATTGGAAGTAATTAGTTAAAATATCTGGAAATTGTTGCAATAGCTAATGTGATCTTTCATCAATGGAACAGTGATTAATTTGCTTCCTCTGCCAGTGCAATATGCTCAGTGCATTAGCATGACAGGTAAGATGTAATAAAAACTACTAAGTAGTTTTCATCTTCAAAGCACTTTAGAAAGTGTTATTTGCTCAGAACACCCATGTGAGGTAGGCAAGTATTACTGTCATTTTAACACCACAGGCAAGGAAACTGAGGGAGAAAAATTAGAGAAAATATCATAGTCACAGAGGGAGAGTCTCAGAGCTGGAATTTGAACTCAGGAATTCCTGGCTTTCTATCTTGTGCTCAGTCTCTCTCTCTCTACAAATGTATTATATTCAGTATTGACCCACTGATCTTTTGGAACAAGCCAGGAAGTGGGTTTAATACCCTTCTTTGGAATGAGGAAAAAAAAAGGGGATCTCTAAAGGACAGTAAAGAACATGACCCAATTAGTCTATGTGTATCATCCAGAAGAGCAAGCCAGCCTCTGGTAAGCAGTGGAAAAACAAGATACCGTCTTTTTGTGCCTTACTGCTCTTCAGGCTGTTAGATAATGAAAAACGCTTGTTACCTAACCGTTAAGTAGTATCACAAGGCCTTTCATAACATCTGTATCATGCCCCATCCACACTGTTCACAACAAGCAGGGCTTAGAGTGGATAACCAACACTAACTGGGGATGAATTACACAGGATTAGAGAGAGGTGCACCCCGTGTGGGTCTACTGACTTTTCAAAATTTATTTTCATAGAATATCAAGGTTGGAAGGGACCTCAGGAGGTCATCTAGTCCAACCCCCTGCTCAAAGCAGGACCGATCCCCGACTAAATCATCCCAGCCAGGGCTTTGTCAAGCCTGACCTTAAAAACTTCTAGGGAAGGAGATTCCACCACCTCCAGTCCCCTAATCATTTTTGTTGCCCTCCGCTGGACTCTTTCCAATTTTTCCACATCCTTCTTGTAGTGTGGGGCCCAAAACTGGACACAGTACTCCAGATGAGGCCTCACCAGTGTTGAATAGAGGGGAACGATCACGTCCCTCAATCTGCTGGCAGTGCCCCTACTTATACATCCCAAAATGCCATTGGCCTTCTTGGCAACAAGGCACACTCTTGACTCATATCCAACTTCTCGTCCACTGTAACCCCTAGGTCCTTTTCTGCAGAACTGCTGCCGAGCCATTCGGTCCCTAGTCTGTAGCGGTGTATGGGGTTCTTCCGTCCTAAGTGCAGGACTCTGCACTTGTCCTTGTTGAACCTCAGATTTCTTTTGGCCCAATCCTCCAATTTGTCTAGGTCCCTTTGTATCCTATCCCTACCCTCCAGCGTATCTACCACTCCTCCCAGTTTAGTGTCAAATATATTTTATAGTATTTTAATATATTTGAGGTTATTTACTAAATCCCCTTGCTCTTGAGCTCTGAGTAAACAAGACCCCCTTAAAAGGATTTACAGTGCCACGCTGCACATTTCCACTGGCTTCAGAAAAAGGGGAAGTGCCAGAAAGTAACTCAACAACCCTGTTTTATCAAACACCATCATGCCGCCCTGCCCCCGCCCCTCCCCCACGACACAGCAGTTACCTTCTTCTTACCTGCATAAGCACCGCAGGGCCCAGGTACTTGTCTCCATTCCACCAGTAACTGGGGCAGCTGGTACTGCAGCAGGCACATAGAATGCACTCATAGAGTCCGTCCTGAATACAAACGGGAGAAAGGACAGCCAGCAATGCAAGACATTATCTATGAAACAATTCTTCTGAAAGGTGATCTTCACAGACATGTGCTTCCCTGGCCACCCTCTTCCCCCTTGTGACTTCCTACTTCCATATGTTCACATGCTAAGTGTGGTAAAGGACCAGTTTCTGCACTTGCAGAGAGATTCCTGTCAATTGGTGCTTTGAAACAGGAAACCAGGGATCCTTTACTTCTGGCTGTATTGTAATAAGATTCTTTGTGGAGGTAGGGGGCAATGAAAATAGTGGGGGAGTAGGAGAAGTGGAAGAGAAAACAATGCTTATATTCCAACAGCTTGTTTCAAGCAGGCCCTACTGGGCTTGTAAGGAAAAGCATGGATGCATCAAGAGCTGATCATAGCTCAAGTCAACATTCCCAGGAGGAGGAGGAAATAGTGAAGGCTACCAAAAGAGGAGGGCAAAACCACTAAAGAACAGAAGTGGTATTTTACCATGTGTTTTGAACAGATCCACAAATACAACTTAGGGCAGTCACACCATCCCTGCTCTCCCAGCCACAACATGAAGCCACTTCTATATACAAAACACTGGAGTTGTGTTTTTCCTTTAACTATTTGCTGGAGCATCACAGGATCTGGCACATTATATGAAAACAGATAATTATCGTATCCTGACTGTTCAGAGTTCCATTTATTAGGGACACAGAGAAAGAAAAAAAAGAAAAAAAGTACTGTACTATACAGTACGGCACTGGACCTCTAGGCCAGTGTAGACACAACGCCTGTAGCTAGGAACACAATAGTCCATTATTTCATAGTAGAACTCTCAAGCGTAGACTATGGATGAACACAAGTCAGGAAGTGTCCTCTGATAAGTAAAAAAAAAAATAAAAGTAACAGGGTCATTTTTGTAAGAAGGTCCTCCATGTCCTTCCCCCCACCTCAAGTTAAAGGGTGTTGCTTGATCTGATTTAAACTTCATTTCTGAGTATTGCTTCTTGGGGATACACTCTAACTGGGCTCCCCTTTTAAAGAATGAACCCTATTTGCACAGGACTGCAATTCTGAAGGTTTTGAATTAAAAATACAAGAATAAATTTATCAGCGAAGAGGAGCAATAAAATAAGTCTACAGGAGAAGAGATGGGCTGTACTGCAGTGAAATCCTTCCAAATGTAGGAAGTATCAAACTCATTTTCAACACTTCAACTATATTTTCCTAAAAAATTGAAGCTTAAGTTTCAAGAAGCTAATCAGAGTTTGTGGCAAAAGTGCTATATGACTGGAGAAAAGGATTCAATGTATTTTTGGAAGACTTAAAAGGACAAAGTCAAACTGAAATTAGCTTCTTTCTCAAAACTTTTACCAGTTAGTAGTAATACCCGAGATTACAAGAAATAAAAGATTTGAGAAAAATGTTTTGTTTTTTCAGTTTACTTTGTGCATTTGACATCACATCGTGCCTGGTCAGTTTTGCTTTGTGTAGGTTTTCACAAAGCAAGGTAAGAATTTTTTTTAGAAAAAACAGCAAAACCCGAAACATTGGTAGTATCAGACTCCAGCACTGTATAGCAACTGAAAAGACTTTTAATTCATTTTTTTAAAACTGATGAGATTTCAAATGGATGCCACTTTATAAAAGGAAAGCTGACAGGACTTTTAATTTAATCATCCCATATACAGTTAGCACCATGGCATCTTTTCCATACCCTAATCCAGACTTTCAGACCTTTGGATGGGAAATTCTGGGGTTTTGTTAAACAACGTACAGTAAATGCTTTTTTATCTGGCATGTTGGGGGAATGGGGGGTGCCGGTAAGTGAAAAATTCCAGTTAACTAAGAGGGAGGGAGTTTGGGTGCGGGAGGGGGTGGGGGGTTGGGGCGTGGGAGGGGATGCAGGACACGGGCTCTGGGAGGGAGTCTGGGAGGCGGCTCGGGACAAGTGCACAGTAGGGGCTTTGGGGTGCTGGATCTGGGGGCGCTTACCTTGGGTGGCTCCCCACAAGCGGCGAACTGTCCCTGCTGCTCTTAGGTGGAGGCATGGCAGGCAGCTCTGCATGCTGCCCCTGCCCCGTGCCGAACGCTGGCTTTGCAGCTCCCATTGACCGTGAACTGCATCCCCTCCCACATACCAAACCCCTCGTGGCTGTTCCTTCGCCTAGGAGCAGCAGGAACATGTCACTGCTTCTGGTGAGCTCCAGGTAGGGAGCCTGCCAGCCCCGCGCCAACTGGACCATAAACTGGACTTTTTATGAAGATTAGAAACACCGGTTTAGAGAGCTTTCCAGCTGGTACAAGGCTGGATAACACACCTTTTTCTGTACTGGTATTTTATGGTACCACTGACATTTTTAGCAGTCATATGATGGCTTCATATGTCAGAGACACTGGAAATTTTCAGATATTCCTTTAGAAATGATATCCTATTATTTCTCACATGTTTTTAAACAATTTCTTAGGGTTGTTTTGTTTGTTTTTTAAAAAAGGAATATTTGCAGTTCAAACTAAGCCCTCTTTCACTTCTTTGGACAACCTAGCCCATCTGCTCCTCCTTGATACTGCAGTGATATTGCAAATGCAACACCATGGTATTGGCCATAGCAACAGACCAATGTCCCTAGCACAGAATTATAACTTGATCGCAGGATCTATCCAGACAGGCTGGGGTGTGAAGAGAAAAAACCTGTATTTTTCCACCAACTGTAGCAAAAGGGGAAACATACAGAAAGTTACTGGCAATGTAAAATGTTTTCTCTAGAAATGTTTTCTTTTTTCCTTCAAGACTTTTCCAGTGGGCAAATCTCTTTAAAGGCCCTCCCGTCTTCAATCCTAGCTGTCAACAGTGTAAAGCCCCTAAGGGCTTATTTACCTGGGAAAACAACAGTGTGTTAAAACATGACCAACAAAGACTCATGGTACCTTATACAATATTAACTGTGGCTTAACGCCATGGCTATGTCCACAATGCCAAAAACATGTGTTTTCACAGTGAGCTAGCTAACGTGCATTAGCTATTTCCCTGTAAAATCCTAGTGGAAACAAGGCACTGTCATTTTTACCATGATGTAGTCAGCTGAGGTCTAACTTGGATAGGGGGTATAGAGTTGACCACACCAAGCTACGTCAAGGTAATACCTACAAAGCCTAGTCTCACCTCGCTGTAAAATCACAGAGATCTAATGCATGTTATCTTGATATAAAAAAAGCAAAAACAAAAAACCACAAAAACATTTTTCTTTGGCAGCGAAGACAAAACCTCAGTGCAGACAGCTGATCTGATGTTTAAGTCCGTGTCTATACTGCTTGTTGTCCAATCACATTAGACTACAACCCATAGGAGTTGTGGTAACTAACACTATGTAGTTAGTTTTCCCATGCAAACAAACCCACAGAATCCACATTCCAGCCAATCAATTCCCACCACATAAGGGAATCTCTGAAAGGATTCTAGCAGGGATGTGAAATGATTGCACCTTCCACTCTGCACCTACCTCTAAGGAACAGCCCTGACTTACGTACGACGACAGACATATTAAAATATCTAACCTAATTCTTATATGGATGAAATTAAAGCACCGGGGTGGGGTGGGGAGGAATAAAACATGAGTATTAACCAGTTTCTGACGATCTTCTATAGACTGCAGATACTGTTCTTTGCCCTGATTCGATTCATCCCTCTTCTTCAGGTAAGGCTCAATGGCTTTGTACTGAGCATAGAAGTTACTCATGTCCTGAGTTTAAACAAAAAGACAAAAATTATTTCACTGACTATTTACTATGATTTGTACTAGCAAGAGATCAGACATTCTGTATGCACATTCAGGCAAAAAAAGTGTTGCATTTGCCCCTTTAACTTCCCACTTCCTATTTAACAGTAACAGGTGTAACCACTGGCTATGAAGCTACAGGAATAAGGAGTCAGTTACTCAGCTCTCTCTGCCCCAGCTCTCATTGTTCTGTCACAAAATTTTTTAGAAAGACATTATATAAAGGTACGAATTTTGGAATGATCTCTCAGCGGCATGCCGCTCTATCCCTGAAAACCACGGTATAGTCTGAAACACTGTCATCCGTGGTCCCACAAATCACAACAGAGGCAGAAACTCACCGGAACAAGATCCTTTACCACATACATATGGGGGAGAGGATAGATTTTGGAGACCTTGCTAAGGTTGGTGTCAATTCTTTTGGTACAGGCCAGGGTGTTCCCACCATTGATGTTCATAGCGCAGGAGCCACAAATGCCTGAGAAGGAGAGAAGAGACAATGGAGCATCTGACTTGTACCCTTTCACCCTCTTGGTGGGGCCTTCTTGCCCCAAACTACCCCTTTCCCCCAGCCATTATGCCATCTTAAAAGCTAGTGTAGTTGTCACTCTTCTACCAGAAGAAAGATCAGAATTCTCTTGGGATCTCATTCAAAGCCACTCTTGTGCCAGCCAGAAGTGTCACTGTTTAACAATGAAACAGGCTCCATCAAACTTCCATCAAGAGTTGACTACGTTGGATCTGTAGCAGAAGCTGGCAAATTCAGGGTTGACAAAGGTAAGGTAATGCACATCGGAATGAGTAATCTGAACTACACATACACATTACCAAGCTGTAGCCATGCAGGAAATAGATTTGGGTGTAACTGTGGACAGCTCCCTGGAAGTTTCTGTGCAATGTGGAGCAGTGTTCAAAAAACACATGCAAGCAAAATATATTTGAGGCTCTACAAAGAATGGAATGGAAACTATTAAGATTATAGTATCTTTATATAAAATCCATCACACCCCCTCAGCTGGAATACTGTGTTCAGATCTGGTCACTCTATCCCTAAAGGGATGTAGCAAAAACAGAAGGGGGCCTAACACAGGTGACCCAAAAACCAAAGAAGACTGATGGCACAGTGAACTTCGATACAGGGGAAGATTGAAACAAATTGGGATGGCGTAGCTTAGAAAAGAGACATGACAGAAGATTATAAAACAATGAATGATATACAGAAGGTATATTGGATGCTGCTATTTATCTTTCCACAATTGAAGAACAATGGGAAAGCCAGTGAAACTGAAAAGCAACCATTTTAAGCCTAACAAAAGGAAACACTTTTCTGCACTGGTAACAGATTCTGTGGAACCTGTCCCAAATATCACTGAGACGAAGAGATTTAGTGTTCCAAAGAGGGATTCACTTTTTATACGGACACAAAAATTTTAAGGGGCATAAAGCCCAGTTTTAGGGGATAAGCCAACCAGTAACTAACAGGTTAAGGAGCTTCCTTTGTTTATTCCATTATGCGGATTCTTGAACTGTTCTCAGAAGTATGTGATACTGGCCACTTTTAGACAGGATACTGGACTAGCTGGACCACTAGTTGGATCTGGTGTGGAATTCCTGCACCCTCTGACAGCCCAGCAAGCTATCAATAGGGACTGGAGAGCAAAACAATGTCTGTGGCAGAAGAGGACATATATTAGGTCAGCCCAACACGATATGGGACTGTTAAACTTTTAAAGAACAATATTCAAAGCAACTACTTCCAAATGCATAGGGAACTGAACTGAGAGTAAGCACCACCTCTTAGGTATTTGTTTCCTCAACACCAGATTCTGAAAGCAACTGCATAGTGTGAAATTCCTCATTGTGATATCCAGAGTCAATACTGGGCAACAACATTTAAAACCAGATGTCTTTTAGACAGTTCTGGGGAAAAGATTCTAGTACTTGAGACTAAACAGAAATCTATTCCCCTTCCCTTTGTTTCTGGTTTTTATTTGCAACCTTGTATAATTAGTTAAAAATGAGGACTCTGCCCCTTTCAACCCATCTTTCTGTCCCATGCCATCACAGCACAACTGTTCCCAGGTCAGCACACTGTCGTTCCCAACAGAATTATGGTCTCACCCTGGGACTGAGCAAGAGAAGCAAGGCTGGATAGCAGAGAAGCTACAAAATCAACATGGTACTCATTAAATGGATAAAAAATTGGCTAGCTGATAGGTCTCAAAAAGTAATTGTGAATGGGAAATTGCCATCAACTGGGAGTGTTTCTAGAGGATCCCACAGGAGACTGGCTCTTGGCCCAACACTATTCAATATTTTTTATCAAAGACCAGGAAGAAAGAGAGATTACTGATAAAGTTTGTAGACTACACAAAGATTGGTGGAATGGTAAATAATGACGAGATAGGTAAATGATACCGAGCGATCTGCATCACTTAGTAAGCTCGGCGCAAGAGAACAGCATGTGTGTTTCAAGACAGCCAAACCAAAGACCTAAGAACGAAGAGCCTAGGCCACATTTAAAGGATAAAGGGCTACTCTGGGAAGCAGGGACTTTGAAAAAGACTAGGGGTCATGATGTATAATCAGCTGCGCATGATACTTACATAGAATCATAGGGTTAGAAGGGACCTCATCTCCTAGTGCGACACTGTGACTAAAAGGGCTAATGTAATCCTTGGATGTATAAACAGGAGAATATTAACTACAAGTAGAGAGGTTATATTACCCCTGTATTTTACACTCAGGTGACTGCTACTGGAATACTCTGTCCAGTGCTGGTGTCCACATTTCATGAAGAACATTGGAAAAATTGAAGAGGGTTCAGAGAAGAGCTGAAAAAATGACTGAAAGATTGGGAAAAAAGCCTTACAGTGAGACTCAAGGACTTCTACCTACTTAATTTATCAAAGAGAATAGATTAAGGGATGACTTGATTAAGGTGTATAATTACCTATATGGGGAACAGAAATTTGATATTAGAGGGATGGCTCTTCAATCTAGCAGACAAAGGTAATGGATGGAAGTTGAAGCTAGACAATTCGGACTAGAAATAATCCGCAAATATAGAACAGTGAGGGCAACTAGCCACTGGAACCATTTACCAAGGATTATGGTGGATTTTCCATCACTGGACATTTTAAAATCAGGATTGGATGTTTTTCTAAAAGATCTGCTCTAATTCTAACAGGAATTAATTCAGGGAAGTCCTATAGCGTGTGTTCTGTAAGAGGTCAGGCTAGATGAACACAGTGGTCCCTTCTGGACTTATAGTATATGAAATATTTGCAAAACCAGAAACAATTCTTGGCCAATTACCCTCCTGCATTCTAGCACACACAAAGGTACACAACAGAAGTGGCTTTTAAAATCATCAAGGTTGATTTTCCCCCCGACGCTAATCATTTAACCTGGTCAAGAGGAAAGAGTGAAAAATCCTTCAATCATTCCCAGCAAACAAAACAAAACTCAGGAGCAATAATTTTGACTGATGTACTGAGATTGAAACAAAGTTATTTGATAACTTTCCTCTATGAATGAGCCTAGCACTTGAACCTGACAGATAATAGCATCAGAGGCAGTATAGTATACGAAGGTAGGGTGACCAGATGTCCCGATTTTTGGGTATTTTTCTTATATAGGCTCCTATTATCCCCACCCTCGTCCCGATTTTTCACACTTGCTGTCTGGTCACCCTATACTAAGGTCTATCCTGAGTTGTTCTTCTGGACATAGGATATCCACTCTCATCATCCACTTTTGTTTAGATGAGTATCTTCTCAGAACCCAGTGTGTCAAATGATCCACAGCATAACTGATTTTATAATTAATTATAAAAAGAGCACCTCACCTTCCCTACATGATCTGCGGAAGGTCAGAGTGGAGTCCATCTCATTTTTTATCTTGATCAGAGCATCAAGTACCATAGGCCCACACCTATAATGGAAACCAGTCACTTTAATAAACCTGCATATTCCCCACAGCCCAACTATTTCCTTTCCACTCTTTTCACACATTAGATTCTGGAAACAAAGTTACTTGTCTGACCTTGTTTGCAACAACTCCCTCTTTGCTCCTGATGAAATTCTGAAGAGATTCATTTCCTTATTTGAGGAGCAGTATCTGCACCCTCCAGCTATCGGCCTATATGTCTGTTGTTACAGAACACAGATCCTACAAAAACTGGATTTTTTATTCTTCGCATTTCTATTAGGAAGTGCCTATCAAATATACTAAGGATAAAAATTCTAAATACAATAGCTTGCCCATTTAAACCAATCCCAAGTGACAAAATATATATCACCCAATCAAATAAAACACAGATACTACCCCATGTGCCTTAATACACACCCTCACCAAAATTCCTGGGGGGGTACGAAGCCACCAAAAAACCAGATGAGCTTTGCACTGTGCCCCAAAGATCAATAACACTCTGGCTGGGTTGGACAGTGGGGAGGCTTTCATTGTAAATGACCTTGCTACAGGCTCCTCCCTTTTAAATCAATTATGAGTTTATTATTATGAGTTTGAGTGTCCTCATTAAGCATAAATGAGGTGATAATACATAAGGAAAGCCAGGTCTCAAAATCATTCAAGTATGTAACAGGTTTATGTAATACGTTTATGTAATAGGTTTATGTAATAGGTAAGAAACAAAATTCCACCCAGAAACTAGTCAGAAGCCAATGCTGACTACAGAGTAGCAACAGAGTCAGCTCTCTCCGCGAGATGTTTTTTTTAATAAGCATGTGGCTACGTTCTGCATTAGTTTAGAATTTCAGAATAGACTTAAGATGGACCCCAAGTAGCGTGCAATGGATCCTGAGGAAACAGAGGCACAGGTGTTTGTACCGAGGTTCCTTCCTACATCCCAGAGAAAAGGCTGCACACTTCTTGCTAACTGCAGAGGGAAAAAGTGTTCTTGGCCACAGCTACCACCTGAGCATCTCTAATACAACCCCAAGCTGCAAACCCAAGTGATAAATGGCAGGCACACATGCTCACTTTGAGAGGAGCTGATGTAACCTCCATAATTTCTACTCGATCCTTCTCTTGAAGGAGCATGAGCATGAGCTGTACATGCAGCATGGTTCTACTTTGGAATAAACATGGAAACTTTATCATGTATTCCAAAACATGTTAAAACCTTGGATGTGTTTGCGTTTCTAGTACGGCTTGGGGACATTTTAGGGTCTCATGTACATTCTGAAATTGAACTATCCTTTTAATCATCTTGAGAGACACCTGTGTTGGACTCCTCTGGACACAGTTCTACTTATCATGTTCTGGCCCTGTGTTACCATCAGACTAAAGGAATTGTACAACATGGTTGTACCAGGCTTCCTTTACCTGGTGACAACATTATCTGGTCCCATCTACACTGGCAAAATCAAGCCTTGTCATAACATGATTGAGACACGTCTGTGCAGTAACTGATCATCCTAACATAGCTCGAATGATCATGTAAAGGTCATAACAGCTCTATTAGTTTTAATTAACAGCTACAGAGTGACTAAATTAAACCCACGTCTAGAGTCTTAAAGGATTTACACCACTCCAAAGCTGACAGAGGAAAAGGCATCTCTGTGGAGCAGCACTCTGGGGTCAGCATCCATATAATCTGACATGCATACTCACTTATTCAGATCAATTTCATAGGTCTGCATGTGCGGCTTGTCCCCAGGCTTGTCTGGATCCCATCTGTAGATAGCAAACGTCTTGATACGTGGTGCTACGGCCTGAGCAGCGGGTGCTGCTGCAGCTGCTGTCTGTGCTCCACGGCAGGCCTATGCTCAAACAATGACAACACAGCCCCTGAGACTTCCTTCGTGTATTTTTCTAGACAACACATGTTGGGTTGGGAAGAGATTTATTTTGCTGCCTAGCGATTAAAGCAAGATATCTGTAGTCAGGAGCCCAGGATCGACCACTGACTTACTGTGTTGCCTTCAACAAGCGTCCACCTCAGCATTTTCATTTTCTAATTAAACAGACAGAGATAATACTTACCCCTTACCTGCTACAGTTTCCAACACTGCTAACATCAGAGGAGAATTACAGATCCAATTTTGGCTAGCGTAACCACCACATATAATGTCTACAGGGCGTAGCCTATCTAGATGTCCATTACTTACTCATATATTTTTGGCATAAATCGGTAGAGAGAACCATGACCAACCTAGAGAACTTTCAAAATGATTCACGTGCCTCTCAAAAACCTCATGTTTAGCCAAACAGAACAGCTGTCACCAAAGTCACCGACGTGTCCCTGGTGGCCCCAAATCTATCCAGCCTCGCAGCGCCCGCCCCTATTTCACAGAGAGAGAAACTGAGGCACTGAAAGGGGCAATGATTTGCCCAAGATCAGACGTTAAGTCAGTGACGATGACGGGGGAGCCCCCAACCCACTCCCAGGGGGCGATGAGGGGGGGCCCGGCAGAGGCGCGATGGGGGCAGGAGACCCAGGCAGGGCGCTACCAGGAGACTCTTCACCCCGGATTCCCTCCGCCCAGGGGGGCCCCCCTTTCCCCTCACAGCCCCCCGGCACCCCACCACCTCCTCCCCTGCGGGCCCAGCCCCCGATCCGCTCCCTGACGGACCCGCCCGCCGGGCCCCCCTCACCTGCCGCGCGGCCGCCCACAGGATCATCGCGGGGACGCGGCGCTTCAAGGAGACGCCGACTACGGCCGCTGCCATCTTGGGCACGGACACCAACCGCGACACGGTCCGCCGCAATCCCACAGGCCACCGCGACGGAACAGGAAAGCACGCTGCTTTCCCTAAAGACCACAGAGCCGCGACGAGGCGGCCATACTGGGAGTGGCTAAGTAGGGAGACAATGGAAAGGCCTATGGGGAGGGGCTGAGCCGCTGAGGAGCGATGGAGCCAATGGGAAGCCACATTGGGAGCGCGAGAGGGCAGAGAGAGCCAATGGGAGGCCATATTGGGAGAGGCAGCCGGCAGATGGAGCCAATGGGAGGCCACATTGGGAGTGGCCCAGTGCAGATAGAGCCACTGGGAAGCCATATTGGGAGAGGCTCAGCAGATAGCGCCAACAGGCGGCCATATTGGGAGTGGCGGATGACTGGTTGATGGCTATGCGGTTGGCTGATTCAGAAGAAGGTCTGATGAAGTTGGTGGAGAAGATTATGAATGGCAGAATAGGGTCTAGAATTGAATGTGGTTTGCAAGGATCGTGGGAAACCACGAAAGATCACAGTGATCGACATGGCGGTTCAGCAAGGAGAAATTATTGCTGCTTAGGGCACATCACGGTGGACGATGGAAGATCGGGATCCTGAAGCCAGCACCGGACCAGCAAGAGCGAAAGAGACATTCCGGAAGCATAAACGTCTGATGAGATGGTACATAAATCTGAATCAGACTCTTAAAAACGTACATTTGATCTGTGTTAAATTACAGCTGTGAAACAAGGACTTTCAAACAGTCGATAATACAGACGGCACGAGCGGTCATGCTATAGAAGAATTCTGAAAATACCCTGGGTAGACCAAGTAATCAACTAAAAAGTATTGGACATGACTGGAAAACTGCAAATGCTAGTCAGAGATTTGATGAAAAGAAAAATTCGATTTGCAGGGCACATTTTAAGAGGTTCAGTGCATAATACATGTCTACGGGCACAAGAAGGGAAAGTTGATGGCAGAAGAACACAAGGCAGAAAAAGATCTTGGAGGAGCAATGTGCTATCCTGGGTGGATTAAAAAGGATTGTTCACCCACAAAGATTAGCAGAGGATCATTCAGAATGGTCTGTCATGGTTGCAAACCACCAGTAATGGAGATGCCACATAAGAAGAAGAAGACTGGGAGTGGCTGAGGAGAGATGGAGCCATTGAGAAGCCAACTTGGGAGTGGCTCTGGAGAGTGCTGGAGGCAGACCTGGGAGCATCCATACCTCACAATATAAGGACACATTGGTGACTTGCTAGGGGCCCACCAACTGCTCCTACTTGGCGTAAAATGAAGGAGATTCCACCTGCCTTTAGTACAGTGGTATGGCACCAAGGGCATGGGGCTGTGACAGGATCCTTTGAGTCTCATCTTCAGGCTTTGTTAACACACTGGGAAAATGATGGCATCTTTAATCAGTGATGGCAGCAGGGACTGTGCAGTTATCACCAGGGACAGATCTCAGTTTCGGGATGTCACCTTTGAGATACAAATAACCAGGACATCCAGGACAATCCTGAGCCCATAAAATCAGATAGCTGGTCTGACAGTGTGCACTGAGCACCCGTACAGATTTCTGGGGACAGATACTTCAAAAAGGGGATGATCTAGGGAAAGCGTGGACAGGTAGCAACCCTATCTCAGGCCCTACTCTTCCCAAAGTGCAGTCCTTCTACCAGGAGGTACAGCAGAACCTCCTTTTACTACAGTGGCATTAGGGCTTCTAGGCCTCCCACCGCTAGAGCATAAAAGGTCACAAGTACATGAGAAAGTCTGACATTCCGTCCCTTGGAGGTCAGCGGTGACATGTGGTGGCGATTGGACATCTAACATAGTGAATGCCAGTGAAAATGAGGTAGGATCAGAGTCTAAAACAGGGAAAGAACAAGTCAAATATTACTTAGCCAAGTTAGATGTCTTCAGATCACCAGGGCCTGATGAAATGCATCCTAGACTACTCAAGGAGCTGACTGAGGAGATACCTGAGCCATCAGCAATTATCTTTGAAAAGTCGTGGAAGACGGGAGACATTCCAGAAGATTGGGAAAGGGCTCCAGGATGAAGACTGTGGGTGAGAACTTCACTTCTCTGGCACAATGGAACTATCTACAATAAGGGTAAAGCCCATCTGTGTGGGAGACAGAACTTTCTTCGGGGCTGGTCCAAGACTAGAATAAAATACCCCCAGGAACTAAAAACCATCACCTTCCCCACTCCATGTGCCAGAGGCATGTCTTTGACCTGCCTTCTCTAACTTAAATATTTAGCAACATTAAAAAATAATCCAAAACAAGACACTCCTCTGTACACACATCTCCCCCTGGGGAGAGAAAGAGAGAACAAACGTGACAGATGTCAGACAGATTACTTAATGCCCTGCTGGAAGGTGCTCAAATGCCACGGTGTTGAGCGTGGTATAAGAACCTATATAGAATAGAACAGAAAATTAGATTAGGACACTATGGGGTTGTTTTAACACTTTGAAGGAGATTTGCACTGGAGAAAACTTTCAATAACGTCAGATTTAAACTTGGATGTGTTTTGTCTTTTGGATGTTTTCTATAATTTTGCTTGGCACTTGTTGCTGAGGCTAAATTCTGTTCACATGCTCATAAGGGCTTGTTCTTCCCCCCATTGCATCTAGTCCACATAGTGGAGCAGCAACGTCATAGTACTGAGTTTAAGAAGATAAGAACATAAGAATGGCCCTACTGGGTCAGACCAAAGGTCCATCTAGCCCAGTATCCTGTCTTCAGACAGGGCCAAGGCCAGATGCCCCCGAGGGAATGAACAGAACAGGGAATCATCAAGTGACCCATCCCCTGTCATCCATTCCCAGCGTCTGGCAAACAGAGGCTGGGGACACCTTTCCTGCCCATCAGTCATTTCTGCAGCCATCAAGCTGAGATGTGCTAAATACGGATGGATTCTGACTCTGCTGCATGGTCAAGCAGAGGGAGACGCTGGGATGAGACGGAGAAAGTGGCCATTGATACACACCTGCTGCGTCAGGGTGCTGTTAGCATCTATAAAACGAGCCCTACTATGACAGCTACCATCTAATAGTCCAAAGAGAGAGGTAGAACTCACTCAGCCCGTAGTTGCTAAAAAGCTGGCGTAGACCCCAAAGTGGGTTTTTCTCATGTGTTTCTTTGCTTATAACTCGGCACGCTGCAGGCTTGCCTGCACTGTAGAAGGAATCATTGCTAACAACAGGTGTCAGCACAGAGGACGCTGCTGAACCTGTGCATGACAGTAGAACCTCAGAGGTATGAGACCAGGGTTACGAACTGACCAGTCAACCACACACCTCATTTGGAACCGGAAGTATGCAATCAAGCAGCAGCAGAGACCAAAAAAACCAAAACAAAACAAAAGGCAAATACAGTAAGGTACTGCATTAAACATAAACTACTAAAATAATAACAGGGAGCATTTTAAAAAAGATTTGACAAGGTAAGGAAACTGTTTCTGTGCTTGTTTCATTTGAATTAAGCTGATTAAAAGCAGCATTCTTCTTCTGCATAGTAAAGTTTCAAAGCTGTATTAAGTCAATGTTCAGCTGTAAACTTTGGAAAGAACGCCCATGACGTTTTGAACAGAGTTACGAACATTTCAGTGTTTTGCACAACCTCCATTCCCGAGGTGTTCGTAACTCTGAGGTTCTACTGTACATGGTTTTAACAATGCTGAATATCTGCCTACGCTGAGCAGTCTGATCAGCTGCACTCTTTGCTGACACCTGTTGGTAGCACAGGGTATTTTTGGTAGGATAGATGGTATTTAAGACTACCAGATTAAAACCTCAATGGGTGAATTACTTTTTTGTTTGGCTGCTGAGCAAGCTGACCCTCTCCTGCAGCTTGCAAGTCAGTCTTTGTCAGCGATTGTCCTCCCCTCACTTCAAACACATACCTACAGGAGCAGATTCCTGCCCTCCGTGTTGGGAGGTGTAGCGGGGAGGGGAATGGCCTTTTAAACCCTTATGACACCTTCAAGCAATTAATTTCTATCCTGACCTGTAGCAACCCTTGCTATTCTTGTCCTGGGCCCCTCACAGTGCTGCAGCTGCAGCTCACTCCTGACCTGAGCACCCCTTGCTATTTCAGGCCTGGGCCTCTCATGAGTTTGCCAATCATGCTCAATTGTGCCAGAATGTGTGGTTGTGTTAGGAGCTGGGCAGATGTCCACTGCAGACTCAGATGAAACCACGTGACTCATTTTCACTTATGAGCTGATCTAAAACAGAACTGAAGTCGCTGGAGCTGAATGCCTCTGCTTTAACCATTGAGCAACCTAATGACCAGACAAAGGGCTCTTAGATGTTGAAAAGAACTTTCTCTGTTCTGCAGTTATCTTTAAAACCAGTTGTTACATTAGGTAAAGGTCAGCTTTTCTCTAGAGATTAGAATAGCTTTGTCAAGTATTAAAGATCTTATCCTGCATTATTAAAGGCAATAGGAGTTATGTCATTGATTTCAATGGGAGAAGAATTGGGCCATTAGCTTGCTTTTGGTCTGGGTCCCTTTCAGTGCCTGGACTCCCCTAGGCTGGGCAAGACCAGTTTTTATAACATCGTTCCTCCCTGATCCCTTCACTGTCAGATCAGCAACTATGCAAGAAATACCTTTTTCTTTTCTATTGACCATTTGCAGAATTGAAGACTAGTAATGACAGGCCCGGATCACCTGGTACCATTTTCTGCTCTGTTACCTGGGTGCAATTGCATCAGCGTAACTGAAAGCAGCGTTTGGCCCTATGGGCCCAATCCAAAGCCCATGAAATCAAGGTGGGGGGAACATTCAATGGGTTTCAGTGGGCACTGGCTCAGGTCCTATATTCCCAACTGTGACCCGGGTGGCAATTGCCATTACAGCTTTGAAAGGCATCAGGGAGAATTGCTTGGGCACAAAATCTTCTGGTCTGCTTTTCACAGTGATCTTAATGAAAACTGATGCTCTTTAAAAATAATAAACCCAAATGGTTGGAATGCTGACAGTTGAGTTAATATCTGTAACATCAAAGCAATGTTCATTGTAAAGATTACGGGCGAGAAAACAGCAAATTAAATATTCTGTTAAATTTTACATGCCTGAATTGGTTAGTATGGAAATTCCTGCAAGAGGTTTCTTACTTTAGTTACAGGAAAGAAACACTGTTTAAGGCATTCAGTATCTTCAACTATGTTAGCCAGGTTATAATTCTTGGTTACTTCTGACCCTCTCTCTTGCACATCAGGTTTTCCTTAAGACCATTTCCGTATTAGAATTTTAGATCTGTTTATTAAAGCATCAGCAAACTCCTGTCTTTTTAAGCTATGCTGACTGACACCAGCTGAGGATCTAGCCCTATGTCAATTTACACCAAGCAAAGACCTGGCCCCATGACTTTGCCTAGCTTCTTAATATTTCACTTTCCAACTTGGAGAAGCTGTGGCTACATTAACACTTAAAAAGTGCATCTTCTGGGGGTGACAGAATTTCCCCATCCTTAGAGGTGCTGAATTTGAGCGTTCTCTCTTTTAAGTGGCAGATAGAATTCAAAGGCATTATTGCAGGCCCAGTGGACAGGTGTGTTAGAACCTGTCCCACTGGTAAAAGGATATGGTGGGAGAGGTCACATGACAGCAGGTGAGGGAGATCTGCTGCTCTGTGCTGCGCATAGCTCTGGCATTTCAGGCACTTTTCCCTTTTCAAGCAGGATCCTGTTTCCCTCGTGCCAAAGACGCATCCCATTCCACAGCTGTGCCCCAACTCCAGCTCTCGACTTCAAACCCTTTGACCTGCCTGCAGATTACAGAACTCCATTTCCCCTGCTAACGTACCCACTCCCAAGCCAGGGTCGCTGGTAACCCAAGGTGCCCTTTGCATAACAGAGAGGTGACCGGGAGTTGGCATGCCCTGTTCCCTTCAGGGCAGAGAAAGCAATGCCAAGGAGCCATGGGGCTCTGTCCTGTGTGTTGGCAGCCGTTACTTTTAGAACCTCTTCCACAATATTTGTCCTTAATACATCACCCCCTTCCCCCCCCCGGGGTTGCTAATAGTCTGCTAGGCTAATTGATCTAGGTCATGATAGGCATCAGGGCTGCCTCATCTCTTGCCTTCTTCATCTTGGCCTTGTTGAAATGATCAGTTATTGATCCCATGTGAGTCACAGGAAACAGAGAAGAGGAGGCAGTCCCTGCCCTGAGGAGCCTACAATCTAAACTGCAGAGACCATGCAGCTCAGATGCAGAATGAGCACTAGGAAGCAATCGGAAGGTCTAACTAAATTGATCTCAAAGCAGTACAGGCACTTATGGCCTGGTGTTCAAAGATGCAGAGCATTTGCAGTCACATTGACTTACCTAGGAGCTGGGGTTGCTCATTAGCTGTGAAAATTAGGCCAGTATTGTCACTCGTTATCATGCTACGGAACACGCCTCGTCTGGCAGGAGAACAGATGGGGCAGGATAGGTCTCACAAGGCCAGAGTAGAGACTGCAGATCCACTGTTGGATATTCAATGGACCTTTCGTTATGACAGATGTGAGCTGGTCCCCTGCAATGCTGCCTTCACTCCAGCGCTGGCTTACGGAGGGTCACCAGTGTGAGGATCGTTTGAGAGGGGTCACTGATTTTGTTCATGCCAACAAAACTCCTGGTTTTCCCTCCCATCATGATCTTCTGTTGCTCTGGTTGCTCATCAGCTGTGGCTCACCTCCATTCTCACCCCTCCCATCTCCTGATTTAGGGCCTGATGCTGAGACAGGCAGGTGATTCACAATGCCCATTGACTTCAGGGGGACGGGCAGGTGGCTTAGCACTTCTTCCACCATTTTCTTTCTTGCCACTGCTCCCTGCCCTCAGACTTTTGCTGCCAAGGGAGCCTCTGGGGTAGGGCACCATGTGGGATGGCATAGTTCACATGGCCCTAGCTCTGCTCCCCTCATGACTGGCTACATCAGAATTCCCATGGGCTCATCAGACCCTATAAAGCTCTGGTCGGGACACATTAAATCACTGTCCCTCTGCTATAATCCTGGGCAGTCTTATCTAATTCATTCCCATTGGATCAGTAACCTGATTGAGTGTCACACAGTCCATTGTCTTTTCTGATCCATTCATCTCTAGGCACCTGGGGTAACAATGACGTGGATGAACCTGGAGGTGCCGGGGTGCATACAGGCGCTGGTTCTGAGTAAGGGTGGCTTTGTGGCCACGGCCCGAGACGGGGATGCCGTAGAGCTGACTTCGGTTCCTGACTCCACCACTCTTCCTTGGGCAAGTCATTTAATCTCCGAGATTCACTTCCCCATCTGTAAAATGAGGAGAATAAGCCCTTGGTTAGGGGTGAGTTAAACCTTGTTGCAACTGGTGGGAGTAACAGCCGCCCTTCATTTGGGATAAACGTAAGAGACAATTAAGCGCCTTGTAGAACAATAGGAACCTCCACCCAAAACACAGAAACAAGGAAAGCCGCTCGGGAACCTCAGCTTTGTGGGTGAAGGAGTTTCGGGAGAGTTTTGTGCCTTTGTGTGTGCGAGAGAAGCAGGAGACACAGCTAGAACAAGCCCTGGGAACATGCCACTGAGGACAGCCTAGAAAGAGAGCTTTTGGGTTAAATGCTGGCTATAAAGTGGCTTAGTATTGTGAGCAAAGAAACTGTCACCTACTGTTTGAGTCCTCCTGTGTTCAGGGAAACAGGGCTTTGTATGTTCTTTGAAAATAAACAGGAACTCATCAAAGAAATACCTGACTCCCTCATCCATTTTTCCCTCCTAAGCAAAACACCACGCTAGCCCTTGAATTTTGGCTAACCTCTTGGGTAAAAGAGAGGTTACACGTCCTTTCTTCCATCTTATGTCTGTCTTTCAGGGCAGGGACTGTCTTTTACTATGGGCACAAACAGTGCCTAGCATAATGGGGCCCCCCAATTTTGGATGGGGGCCCCTAGGTGCTGCTGTTATACAAATAAATAATCATTCCTCACACTGGTGCAACACCGCAGAAGAAAATGGAGTTACTCCTGCTTTACACCACTGAGGAAAGGAGGAGAGAATCAGGGCTGGGGTGTCATATGCCCACTGTAGCTTACAAGCAGAACGGAGAAGTCCTTTGGCATGCTCAGCACAAACTCCGCGTTGGAGAACAATGCCAAGACTTGAACTTATAGGAAGAATCCTTTTGATTTCTCTGCTCAGAGATGACACTGAAGAGCGTCAAAAGACTCAGGAGTTTATTTGGCTGAGAGAAGTCTTAGCAGCTGATCTTCCTCTGCATTCATCGCTGGTGGAAAATCTAATAATCGGGGTGTTAAAGATGTCGATGTATATGTTACTGCCGCTTGTTACTAAACACAGTGGAAATTTGACCTGGGCTCATTAAGTGGATGTCCTCATCTAATCAGCATGGCCACTGCCTCACAAGTCAGCTATTTCTCCTGTTTGCTTTGGCCGAAGACCTCCGAAAACATTCCACACAAATTGAGGAGCATAATTAGACCCTTCATTTGGGAGAGAAAGAATGTCTGACTAAAGCTTCCTTCAGCTGTGGACTCCATCTTCCAGGACAGGTGGATGAGGGGCAACAGGCATGCCCGACCTGGACCTCCCGCTAGCGGGGTGACGGCACAGCCCCATTTGGAGCGAGAGGGCATGCACCCCCTCGCTTGGGTTGCATTTCACATAGTTGGAGGCACTTCAGCTGCTGCAAGTTCTGAACACTTTAGCAGGATGGTAACCCGATCTGGCATCACAACAAAGACAGGCAGGTTTGGAGCTCACCAGTTATGTGGTCTATCTTTCTCTAGCCTCCACTCTCCATTCCTCCAGCGGGCAGATTCCCAGAACAGACAGCGATGTCATCCGTTGGCCCTCCCTGGCAGCCAGCTGACTGGCCTGTCCTTACTGGGAGTCTCACCCCCTACAAGCCATTTAGTATCTTTTGAGCCACTTGGGACTAAATTTAATCTTGGGCCAGGGTGGCGGTGGTATTAGCATCAGCGGTGACACTGTCTTAGTGAATGCTCCGGCTTTATGGGGGCTGCAGCCGTCTCTTGTCACACAGCACCTTGCTCCGGCTCTTTTTCTAACCTGATCTCCTTGCTGGAGGGTTTGGGCTCAGTCTAGACGGCTGAGAATGCTTTGCACATGCAAACAGTGCCCTTCACTTGAGCCTCTTAAGGCACTTCTCCACGTTGGTGAGTGCTAGCCTCCTGGCTTGGGAAACTGAGGCCCAGCTTGCTTTGCTCAAAGTTACAGAGGGAATCAGTGGCAGAACAGGGCATAGAACTGGGCCAGCAGTAACTTAGGCACCCTCTGCTTTCATGATTTGGGCCTCTTGCCTGGGGATTCTGGCGTCAGAGGGAGCTGGATGCCAACGTGAAAGCAAAGGACTTTAGTGAAGCTGTTGGTCTACCGGAGATCAAATTCCCTTCTAGTTCCACAGGGGGGCAGCTTCTTTCTGTGATGCCAGGGAACCTCACAGCGTCTCCAGCCCCAACTCAGATTATTTCTGCGTAGAGAACAATCTGCCCCCAACAAATTAATGCTGTAAAAATCTTCCATAGGAACACAGCTAAAAGCTATCAATTTAACTTCCTCCTATCAAGCAAGCAACTCAAGGATCACCAGCTTGATTGGTTGGAGGCCTAGTCCAATTCCAGTTGCTGTCTCTGGCGGGTAAGCCATGTGCCATTGTAACTGCCCCCTTGCGTTGCCTCCAGCAATTGTGCTAAAAAGAGGACTGGTTCCTGGTTTCCGTGGCTAGTAGGAGAATCTCCTGCTCAGTGTTAGTATGTAATTGGCAATATTGGGGCTTGTTCCTGAAATATGTCAAGCCACTAAAAACATGGGGAGTTGGGGGCACTCAGCCCTTCACAGGATTAGGTCCATTCTGCCTTCTATCCATGGATCTCAAAGCACATTACAACCACTGGTGAGGCAAGCCTCACTACACCCCCTAGGTGTGCCTTATTTCCAATTTTCAAATGGGGAAACTGAGGCACAGAGCAGGGAAGGCACTTGTCTGGGGTCTCATGGTGTGTAAGAAATGGTATACAACTAGCTGCTTGGGTCTGACTGAGGCATCAGCTTGCATGTTGCTGATGGGAGGGGGCCCTTACCTACACTGGACGATCAAATGCATGCCAAAGACATTGTGGCTACAGCAGCTAATTTACACTCCATATAACAGATGGGAAGGATTTGGTTCTGTGTGGTTGGCTTTCACAATATCCCCACAGGCAGATCTATAACGCTGTCTCCTGTCTACATTCTAATCCCCAAACAATCTCCCAATGACTGGGATTTCAGAGGGGAGGGGAGCAGGGAGTAGCTGTCTGACTCTTTTCATGGCGCTTCTACCCTTTCATCCTTTGCTGTCCTCTTGTTCTGGCTCTCCAGAGCACTAGCCTGGAACGGGGTGAGCAGCCTCTTGTTAAAAAAGAGGTCTTTTCTGGGCCTTTGCCCCCGTTGAAGGAACCCTGCGTCATCTAATAGTCTGTGTTGCTTTCTATAGTATTGTGTGTGGTCATTGCTTGTCTCGCTCTTCCACTGGCCACTCTGCTGCCTTGACTGGCATGTAACTGAAGCCTGCCCATAGACTGGAGGAGGGCGTGCCCTCATCTCCAGCTTTATTTTTTGTGGTGCAGGTTGCTGAACTCTTATAGAGTCCAGATTCTTCACGACGCATCATTTACTCCAGTGAGAAGTGCTGCCAGATCAGAAAGGTAGAGTTTTCTACCCACTTTGGATCAACGTGGATGACTGCCCAAGATGCAAGGCAGTGGAAAATGAGGTCCCTAAAATCTGCATTTTAGACACATTAGAATGGACTCAAACCTACAGAAATGCTGGTTGGAGAGATGGACGGAGCAGGGAGAGAAAACGAAGAGTTTTCATAGTGAAATCTAACCTCATAGAAAAGTAACATTTCAAGCACGAAAAGGCGTTATTTAACGTACAATACAAGGTACTCTCAGAATATCCCAGGGTTGCATTTTGCACTCCCCCACCCAATACACAGTGAAACTTGCACACAGGAGCATCGCCATTAGGCACTCCTCTCTTTTAAGCAACAATGTAAAGTGTCATCAAGGTTTCCAGAGCAGTTTTATTTCTCCTTCATTTATATGCCCATCTCTACTAAGCAACCAATTTTTGATGGTCTATTGCATGGTCACATGAGGCTAGGTTCAGAGCTGGGCAAAAAAAGCCCAGTAAACTGTAATTGACTAGCACAGAACCAGCCAGGGATACATTAGAACTGCCATGAAGAGTGGTAATTGCTGTCTCCGGACACCTAGTATTTAGGTATCTAACTCCCTTGGAGGATCTGGGTCCTGGTTACTATGTAGGATTCTCAGGGAAGAGGGATTTGGCTGAAAATCAATCTGCGCCTTCTCTTACTAAGTACAAATAATACAAAGAGATTCAGTGGAAATCAAAGGCTGGACAGACTAGGCTCTGGTTCATCATATTTGGACCATTTCTTCACTGTCCAGAGTGTCTCCTTTAAAAAGGACCAGTTTCCTTCCACTTGGGGCAGAATGCCATCCAGCCAAGAGGATGGACCCCTCTCTACAGTTCTGGAGAGACCATACCTCTAATATTGTGTCCCTTTCTGTACCTCAGGTCCAACAGATACAGATGTGCTGGGGATAGTATAAAAAAGAGCAAAACGATGAAGAAAGGTTGAGGGATTGATTGATTTACGAGGAAAGATGTGCAGAGACTGGGTAATGCATGAACGTAACGATCTCAGCTAACCGAGGTATGTAAATACCAAAAAGAGAAAATATTTAAGGTGTGCAAAGAGGCATAACTGGAAATGAGGGGATGAAGTTAAGAAAGGGAAAATTTAGGCTGACAATAGGGGAAAATCTTCCTGGCAGCGAGCGTGACACCCAGGCACCACAATATTCACCACTATCATGTAATTAGGATATATTTTGCACAAAGTATGTCTTGTGAGGTATCATGTCTTGATCTGCTAGACAGTAATATCTCATTGGATTGTATGTGCTATCATCGTATGTGAAGTTTTGAAATTTGGCTCTGTGTGTGTTACTGAAACATGTTGTGAGATTGAAAACACCCACAAGCAGCCTTTCAGGTGCAACAGTAAAAAGGCCAAACAGTGTGAATGGTTTATTCAGGAAATGCACACAAGCACAGGGATTACCCCAGGAACTGTGTACAATAGAAAGTTCTCAGAGATAGCACTGCGCAATGGGAACTGTTTGACCCAGGTCATAGCAAAAGAGCTTTCCAGCAAGTGAGTAGAAAATATAAAAGGGGAAAAATGACATCATGGGCGGTCCTCACTCTCCCTACAACACCACACCTGGAAACATCTGAGGAATAAAGACTGAACAGGGGGGAAGTGATGATCCCAGGCTAAGGGATTGCTAACCCATGTATGAAAACCTGGGAAACCCAAGCTGCAAAGCCAAGGTAGCCTGTGCCTTAAGAATCTGCCAGCCTGTTTATCACTCCGGGTGGGAATTTGCTAATTCATATCCTATCTAGTATGTTAAATTCAGTTTGCAGTTTTGTTTATTTACTAGGTAATCTGCTTTGAGCTGTTTGTTATCACTTATAATCACTTAAAATCTATCTTTTTGTAGTTAATAAACTTATTTTATCTTTTAATCCACACCAGTGTGCATTTGACTAAGGTGTCTGGGGAAAAACTCAGCTTGGTTACCACAAGTGTGCATGGTCCTCGTCACATTGAGGGAGAGGCGGTCCGGATATTAAACTCATATACTGGCCAGATTTGACTAGGGCAGGATGGTACTACTCTGGGGTCCTAGGCTGGTGATTAGAGAGCCCGCATGTGACTGCAGCTGGGTGTGACCCTACCTGTGTGAATGCTGGTGGAAGTACAAGCTTGGAGGGCTTTGTAACTTGTCACAGCAGCACAGTGTGAGAGGGAGCCTAGGCTGGTGGGTCAGAGGGCTCAGTGATAACCCCAGTTCCAGATGGCACCCTGCGGGGAACCCATCACAGCGAGATCTATGGAATAATCTCCCAAGGAAAATTATGGAAACCACGTCTCATGGGATTTAAAAGTAGACTCGACAAAAATACTACCAAACATAATGCTGAAAACAATACTACAGTAGCAGGGGAATATACTAAATGCATGATCTATTAGGCTTTTCTAACTCTAATTTCTATGAATTCATGGAACAAAAGGTGTGAGACTCAAGAGCTTTTGGGCTGATGTCCAGTCCAAGTCTGGCAGCTTGATAGCCTTATACATGGACAAGACATTCCTCTTAATCGAGGGGTCACTTCACATGGGTTGAACTCTGATTCCAGACAGTAAACAAAGCTTGTCTTCCATATCTACTTGAAATGCAGGAATGTCCTGTTTGTTTGGATGATGGAAGCAATCCCTAAATTGTCCACTTAGACATAAAGCCATAGAATTTAAGTCCAGAAAGGACCATCAGATCATCTACTCACCTCCTGTAGATCACAGCCACCAACACCCTCCAGCATCCACACACTGAACCCAACAATCAAAATCAGACCAAAGTATCACAGCCCACAGGAGACTAAACTATTATGTGCCACAGACAGGGGGACCGAGGTGGCCTTGAGGGAGGTGGTTCCATAGAGGAAAGCTTATAAACAAAATTTTGCTTTTGAACAAAATCAGACCATATTCTCCCCTGCTGTGATTCCAATGACTTCTGTGAATAAGTTTGGCCACTGATGCTTAATGTTCAGCAGCAGATTTGAGACTTTCAAACCCAGTAAAACAATGTCTTGGATTACATGGAACAAGAAAGGGAAGAAATTAGACTTTTGAAATAAATGGTGATTGGTTAACTGCTGTGCAGGGACTTCTTATAGCCTAAATTGGAAACAGATCAGCTCATTTGCCCTACGCATCCTTCACAGCATAAGAATACTGCTGAATGCCAGAAGCAACCATGTTTTCGGCAGATTAGTGTGTTCCCTGGCAGTTTAAAGTTTAAAAAAAAAGTTACATTCCATTGCCAGATGATAAAAGAATTTATGTTCCTTTCATCCTTTAATTACTCTTCCCTTTACACCTTGCTTTCCAAATTTCCAGAAGTGATGATTAGTGTGGTGTATTGTGGACTGTGTTGGAATTGCAAGGTATCACTTTAAGAGTGGAGGGAGGGGTTCCTGGTCCTCCTTGCTAGGGCGTTTTGTAGGGAAGTATGTGAGCTGGGTCTAGCAGCAGTCATTCTGCAGCTAGCCAGCCTACAGTAAGGTGGGATGAGTTGTCCCTCACTGCCGTAGGCAGCAGCCTGCTTTGTCTTTCTCTGTTTTTTGCATTCTTGTGTGTTAT
The DNA here is from genome assembly GCF_015237465.2 of Chelonia mydas. Lineage (NCBI taxonomy): Eukaryota > Metazoa > Chordata > Testudines > Cheloniidae > Chelonia > Chelonia mydas. Next base: position 6,547,415 of record NC_051258.2, read on the forward strand.
CATGCTGAATTCTCAGAAATAAAGTCGTGTTACATTGCAACCTCCCAGCAAGAGCATTTTATGTTTTTATCTCACTTCTCTGTTTGTGTGCTGTGAAATATACCTGGTAGATCAGCACTCACACCTTTTGGTAGCTGAAATTTTGGTTTCTGCCTCTAATGAAGAGACTACACCTTGAACAATGCAGTGCAGAGAACTAGTGCAGCCAGGATGTGCGTATTTAAAGAAAAGACCAAGAGATTTCCACACTTTTTCCATTTAATTATCATGATTACAAATTATTGCCATCAGAACTCAGCAGAAGATGGCTTTTGCTACCATAGTTTCTATCAATCTTTTTTTGGTAGAATACCCCTGATCAGTTCAACCGCCAGCTGCCATAATCTCCAAGGGCTTGAAAAAAACCAGAATGGAATGGGCTGGGACCTGCAGCATGCAAACCAGAATGGCGTGTGGCTGGAGGACCTTCCCATCTAATGGGTGAAACACATCACACACAGAGGCGCCAAAGCACAGCACCGAGACTCCATACCAAAGTTCTAGTGATTAACTCGACCAAGCTCAAGCAAGCAAGCAACCAACCAACCAACAAAAAAAGCAGTGCCCACGTGAGCTTCGACTGCAGGAATCTCCACCTGCTCGGCTGCTAGGGAATCACATGCCACCACTTGAAGGAGAAGGGCTTGCGATGGACATTGGTACCGCAGTGGACCTCTCCCAGCATCTTATGGTAGGAGGAAATGTCATCAATGAAGCTGCACATCAGCCCGAGTGGCTCCAGCAGAGAGCGGACATGTGCTTCCAAGCAGCAATCTCCCTCGATGATTGGCCCGAATGGCTTTGGGATTCCCAGGTCTTGAGATAGGACAATCATGTTCACCTGTGTAATAAGGGAGGAGATCCAGGGTTGCATTTCAGGGGAGCCAATGCCAAGGCATGTATGGGGTTTTGAATATGTTTTGATTGAAATGTCACCTTAACATATAGAATAAAAAAGGCTAGTAACCAAGGTAAGAAGCAAAGGTAAAACTGACGTCTTGCTGTCCCTCCATGACTTCCCTGAGGAACTCACAGGTCACAACAAACATCCATGGAGCACATTGCTCATGTGTTTTGGAGACTGCATTGCTTTCCATTGGCCTCTGGGTGCAGTGCAAGGTGCTGATGATAGATGGGTGGGAAACGGTTTTCCTGTCCAGCGAAAATTTTTACGATTTAAATTTTTTTCCTGTTCAGGGTCAGGATGAAACTGTGACCTTTTGAAGTGGTTTGCAAAAAAACAGAAGAGACCAGAATAGCCTGGTGGCTACAGCACTCACCTGGATGTGGGAAAAGTTCCTGTTCTAACCAGTTGGTAATTCGGCTGTCTCTCTGGTTTTGACCAGAAATTCCATTCTGGACATGAGAAACATTTCCCAATGAAGGTTGAGTAGAAACTGTTACATTCCTACAAACAGTTTTGGTTTCAACAAATTGATGGACCATTTTTTAATTCTGATTTTAAAAAAATTCCATCGGAAAATTCCCAACCAGCCGCAGTATTGATCTAGCACTATAAATCTAGCACTTTATGGTTCAGGTCACAGATATGGTATCTTTTGCTCTGTCCCTTCCTTTGCGCTTTACCCTGACAGTGCATCAGCTGGGCTACTCAAGTTGGGTTTGAATATCTGAGAGTTCAAGGCTAAAGTGTTCTGAACAGGGGGCTCTTAACTCTGAGATTTGCTTCCCTTTCCTTGGTCTGCAAGACCCTACGTTTGCTGAGCTTGTGGGCAAGGGGCCAGGTCAGTCTATTTATTTAGGCCTAAATTAAAAAAAAGAAAAATCACTAAATGTTGGGTGCCCAACAGGAGACACCTCGGGGCCCCATTTTCAGAACGGCTGAGCACCCGTGACGTCTAATGAAGTCAGTGGGAGCTACAGGTACTTAGCAGCTCTGAAAATCAGACCCACAGAGTCCCAAATTGGCCCCCCAGAAACCAGGGAGTCTCTTAAGAAACGTTGGCCCTAGGCTTTGTTCTCAGGAGAAGGGTCATTTGGGCTTGGTAGTTCATTTCAGCGTCGGCTGCGGACACTTGGCACATATTGTGGAATTTATATTGCCTGTGTACCGGCAGCGATCATGATAGGCACCCTATTGAAACATTGAAACAGAATGGGTGGGGCCCTGAGCCAACCGGTCCCAGGGGAGGGGCCTCTCTCACCATGTTGGGGAAGTATGCCATGGCTTTGCCCATCTTGTCTATCTTGAAGAGCGCCGGGAGGTCTATGATGTCTTTTTCAGTCAGCCCCAGCTCTTTCTTGAGGATGTCTCTGTTCCAGTCGATGCAGCGCTGGGGTGGGTGGGGGGTGAAGAGAAGGAGGATAATCAGAGGGTTAATATGGACAAGCACAAGTTGGTCCAACAAGTGGAACAGCAGTATGGGATGGTCTAGGTGTTCTTGGTCCTGCCTCAGTGCGGAGGGATGGACTAGATGTCCTCTTGAGGTCCCTGCCAGCTCTACAATTTTATGATTATCTGATGACAGGGTAATCTCAGCTCCCACTGAAATTGGCTTGGTTCTCTAGCATGATTAAGGTGCAGTTGCATTAGCAGTGCAAGATCCCCACAGGAAATTCAAGGAATGAGGCTAACGTGAAAACTTCCAGGCAGCTGGCACACAGGATCACCACATTTATCTTCATCCTCGACTCTCGAAGCAGGTCAGGAGACCCCAAAAGAGCCTGGAGATTTATTGCCCAGGTCCCTCTTAGAGACCTGAAGATTTGCTTATTTCACTCCCTTGTCCCAGTGTTGATTCATGGCGTTGAAGGCCAGAAGGGATCAATACATCAGAGAAGACCCATGAGAATGCTTAAAGGATTAGAAAACATGTCTTACAGTGATAGACTAAAGGAGCTCAATTAATTTAGCTTATCAAAGAGAAGGTTAAGGGGTGACTTGACCTGCCAGGGTACTTAAATGGGGAACAAATATTTAATAACGGGCTCTTCAATCTAGTAGAAAAAGATATAACCTGATCGAATGGCTGGAAGTTGAAGCTAGACAAATTCAGACTGGAAATAAGGTGTACATTTTTAATGGTGTGAGTAATTAACCATTAGAACAAGTTTTCAAGAGTCACGGTGGATCCTCCATCACTTGCAATTATAAAATCAGGATTGGATGTTCTTCTAAAAGATATGCTCTAGGAATTATGTTGGGGCAGTTCTCTGGCCTCTGTTATACACAGGTCAGACTAGATGATCATAATGGACCCTTCCAGCTTTAGAATCTATGAGTCAACAGTGTGCCCTTGTTGCCAAGAAGGCTAATAGCATTAGTAGGAGATGAGCATTAGTAGGAGCATTGCCAGCAGATCGGGGGAAGTGATTATTCCCCTCTGTTCGGCACTGGTAAGGCCACATCTGGAGTATTGCATCCAGTTTTGTCCCCCCACTACAGAAAGGATGTGGACAAATTGGAGAGAGTCCAGCGGAGGGCAATGAAAATGATTAGGGGGTTGGGGCACATGACTTATGAGGAGAGGCTGAGGGAACTGGGCTTATTTAGTCTGCAGAAGAGAAGAGTGAGGGGGGATTTGATAGCAGTCTTCAACTATCTGAAGGGGGGTTCTAAAGAGGATGGATCTAGGCTGTTCTCAGTGGTGGCAGATGACAGAACAAGGAGCAATGGTCTCAAGCTGCAGTGGGGGAGGTGTAGGTTGAATATTAGGAAAAACTATTTCACTAGGAGGGTGGTGAAGCACGGGAATGGGTTCCCTAGGGAGGTGGTAGAATCTCCATCCTTAAAAACCTCTAACAAAGGTTTGACAAAGCCCTGGCTAGGATGATTTAGTTGGGGTTGGTCCTGCTTTGAGCAGGGGGTTGGACTAGATGACCTCCTGAGGTCTCTTCCAACCCTAATATATGATTCTATGAATCATCCATTCTGATCTCCTGTCTTTTGCAGGACATTCAGTTTCACCCCGTTGCAGTGACTGCCCGCCAGCCACGAGAGTAGGAAGGTTTCCTTTCATCAGTCCTCCCACTAGGGAATGAAAATGCTGCCTTTGCAAACTCTTAGCTCCTGCAATGACCCCCCCCGTGCTTCCACTAGCTTAACCTTGCCAGCTATGTTTCTCGTGGCACATATTTACTCAATGGGACAATACCATCTTCCTTTTTCCCCCTTGCCCTCCTCAGCAGCAGCGAAGCGCCTTTTGGGATGTCCTCCACATGCCACAGCCCCACAGTCAGCCCTCAGTAGCTATTTACCTGTACGTATTGATTCTCCTGCACCATGACCTCATTGGACAGGACCTTGTTAATGGTGACCCGTTTTGTGTCTGCCCCAGAATAACCTATACAGAGAAAACAAAATCAGCCATCTGATTAATGAAATGACAGCCAAAGCAAGCACCCTACACTAGAACATTCCAGTTCATGCTGGAGTTTCAGGGGCCTTGATCAAGGTACTTAAAATTATGAATAAAGTTGAGTCAAACCAACGCCCTGGATCAGAACACCCTGAACTTTGAATTTACATCAGGTCCATCAATAATTATAAAGGACACAGGGCCTGATCTTGAAGTCAACAGAACATCTCCCCCCTCCCCAACTTCTGTGGGTTTGGAGCAGGCCCACAGTGACGCGTGAGCCAGACCTTCTGTTTTACAATAGTTGATATACGCAGAGGTTTCTGGAATCAGGATGGAAAGTCCTGTGGTCAAGGCACTGCACGGCAGCTCAGGAGATTGGGAGTCAGTTCTAGCTTTCAGAGTAGCAGCCGTGTTAGTCTGTATCCTCAAAAAGAACAGGAGGACTTGTAGCACTTTAGAGACTAACCAAGTTATTTGAGCATAAGCTTTCGTGAGCTACAGCTCACTTCATCAGATGCATTCGGTGGAAAATACAGTGGGGAGATTTATATGCACAGAGAACATGAAACAACGGGTGTTACCATACACACTGTAACGAGAGTTCTAGCTTTGTCATTGTCGCACTATGTTACGCTGGGCAAGTCATCAAGGGCTTGTCTACACAGGGAAGTTAGTGTGGAGTCAGATAGGGTGTGACTTTAAAGTGCACTAACTACTCTAAATTAACTCCCTGTGTGGACACTCTTGCTCCGCACTAAGAGTGTCTTTGTGCACTTTAACTTAATATACTTCCAAAGTGTTCACGTGGGAGTTAGCACATGCTGGCGGCTCTGGGCTTTCCCCCGCATGTAGATAACCAACTAGGCCAAAGTTCCTAACCACGGCCAGTGATTTTGGGTGCCCGACTGGAGACGCTCATTTGCAGGGGTGCTGAGCACCCAGGGTTCTTGTGGACTTTATCTGGGGCTGTAGGGGCTCAACGATTGTGGAAAATCAGGTGAGCACGGTCTAAAGCTGTGTCCTCAAAACCAGAGGCACCTAAAAGCTGTGCTCATCCTGAGAATGTTGCCCTTAATTCCTCTGGGCCTCACATGGCTAATGATACTTCTCTACCTCGTATGGGGGTTGTGAGGACGAAGCTCTCAGTAACTATGGTGATGGGAGCTGTGTCAGTACCTAGGCCTGCACCAGAGATGGGCTGAAGAGTTTAAGTGGTGCACTTGTCCCTGACACTAGGGGGAATTTCATCCTAAGGGAAGAACTCATAATCAGAAGGTGTCCAAGCCAACTGTTCAGTCCAAAGAATCTGAAATGTCAGTGCTGCTTTGTGTGCTATGAGCCATCTAACGCCTTTACTGTTCATGAACGCTATTCAACAGCTGCACTATCTCGGTAATCTTCCTCTTTCTAAATGAGAGATTAAGTCCCTGGCAGAGCCGGCACAAAATAAATCATGGCACGTCAGGCCCTATATGGGAGAAAAGCTGCTGGAAAAAAAAAATCTGCAATTTGCAAACTATGGACCAAGTTTCAAGAGCTGTCAACAGAAGCATTAAAATATCTACTGTTGGTGGGTCCATATATCATTGTCTCACGGCCTCCATGTTACACAGTAATCCAGAGATTTAATGGCATTTCACCCCGGGGGAAATTCACCCCTATGCAGAGGGCCAACTCAAACCATATGCATCACTGAAGTCCCACGCAACTTCTCAAAATAGAGCTTGAATGGGACATTTGTGAATTGCACCCTCAGCAGGTGGTTATCTTGTGGGATCGGCTGCTGCAGGGGTTAGAGACAGTCAAATACCGGGGGCTGGATAACTTATGATAATTAACAACCAGCATGCTTGCTGACAACGAAAATACATCAGCTTCATTCTTCCGAGTGTAAGACAATCACTTCCGGGATTAGGGAAGAATTCCTTTCTTATTCCCCCTTGGAAATCATTGATGAATTGGCCAGGTGCATCATGGGCTTTTCCCACTGATGCATCTTGAGGCAGGACGTCTGACTTGATGGACCAAATGACCTCATCCAGTTTGGCAAATCTTCTCTTCTCTTTGGGAAAAAACCCCCAGCACTTTAGATGCCCCTTTCGGAGACCTAATCAATTTCTCCCATCTGATGAAAATGACAGTACTTTGGATACATTTCAAATGAAAACACAAGTACATTCTATGTGCCAGCTCAACATTTTGTAGATCCCCTTCTTTGTAAAGGGGCGCTAATTCCTTTGGCTTGTCCTGAAGCACAAAGAAAATAAAGACATGAAATCAGATGCATCTGTAGGGAAAAAAATACTTTGGAACACTTCAGATAGAATGTCCAGTTCAAAGTAATTATTCCACAGACAGAAAGGCCTATCTGATGACACGATGTTTCAGTTTTGGGTTACAGTCAGAGTTGCCTGAGTCTGGGGGTGTGCAGTAATATATGGCTCTGCACCATTCACTGAGGGTCAATACCTGAAGCCACATTTTATAGTTGGGGAAACTGAGGCAGGGAGCTGCTAAGTGACTTGGGATGAGTCAGTACAGGGTGGGGAATGGAACTCAGGCCGTCTATCACCCTTATTTGCTCTCACCACTAGGCCATACTGTCTCCCCTTACTGACTGCCTCTTTTTGCCGGGAAGCAGGTATGTAGTAACTTACCTTTGAACATGGTGGCTTCTCCATGGCCCTCCTTCTGCTTCTCTCGGAAGAGCTTGTAGCAGGCCGACGTGCTGGCCATGAGCATCCGGAATTGCTGGGAGAAAGAGGGGGAGGAAGGGAGTAAGGGACTCGCGAAGAGGAAAGCACCAAATAACTATAATCAAGAGCAGCCATAATAATTTACAACTCAGTAACAAACGCACAGTTGGTCCACCGCACTGAACACAAACTCCTTCTGGTCAGGGACCGCCCCTAAGAGCCAAGGGAGCTAATGGGAAAAAGCCAGGTTACTATAACTCCCTCTTACTCCACTGGGCACGGCCTCCCTATTGTACCTCATCAAGATTTGGAAACCCACAGCTCGCTGGTGCAGTTTCTCGGATCCTCCCAACCTAAGAAGCACCCGGCGCCTTTCACCCTGCATTGAACCCTATATATTTACTCCCATGTCCTGGAATCACTGACACTGGTTACAAAGCTCTCAAGAGCCATCGGTAAGGACCAGCTGTGCTAGATCTTCTTAAGGCCAACCAGCCGCTTCTGTCAAAACAAGGACTAAGAAGGTGTTTGCTTAGCAGCTGTGGCAAAGAGGACTGAACTGTCCATTATAATGGCTGTGCAATGAGCAAGGGAAATTCAGTGAACCCGCTCCACTAGGCACGCACTTCACAGGCAGAAGAATTTAATACATGTCTAGATGCAAACATTTCTGGCCATTTGTTTTTGGCCGGGCTTGTTTTTGTTTCGGTCGGTCAACGATCTAGTTCTTGGGATGGCGCGGCAGTCAAACTATTCTCTTCCGGGGCTGCATCCTGAGGGGTAAGGAGCAGCTGCAGCACCCACTGAACCTGTCTTGCCCACAGGAAATGCTAAATTAACCCTATGCCACTTTAGCTACTCGCTGCTTTTAGTCGCCCACATTTTAGACCTTTCTCATTCATTCAGAAATGAGCAGGCTGAGTTTTCTTTTGCGCCTGTCTCACATCACTGAGGCCTCGAAGCGCCTCACAGGCAGAACAAGGCCTGGGATGATCAAAGGAATCTAGCGGACAAAGGCCTGGTCTCTACTACAAAGTTTTGCAAGGATAGCTGTGTCAGCTAGGAATATGGAACGGGTGGGGGGGGGGAATCACACCTCCTAGCCGACACAGCTATGCTGGCAAACCCCCCCAGCGTAGATGTGACGACGATGAGAGAGCAGTGCTTCTGTTGGCAACACTAATGTCATCAGGGGTGGCAGGGTTGTATCATTTTTGGTGGTGCCCAGTACGGGTCCAAGTCCTGGAACCCCCCCCCCCCGCCTGCCTTGTAAGCCGATATATATATTTTTAAATAATGTAAGAATGTGAGGGCTCTGGGGTAGGGCTGGTGTTGAGGGGTTTGGGGTGTAGGAGGGGGCGTAGGGCTGGGGCAGAGGGTTGGGGTGCGGGGGGGGGTGAGGGCTCTGGCTGCAGGTGCAGGCTCTGGGGTGGGGTGGGGCTGGGGATGACGAGTTTGGGGTGCAGACAGGCAGCCCCGGGGCTGGGGCCAGAGAGGAGGACTCCCACCAGCCCTCTTCCCGCCGGCAGCAGCGAGCTCCAGAGGAGGAGCCCCTCTACCCCCTCGGCAGCACACTCACCCCGCACCACTGTCCCCTCTCAGGTGCAGGAAGCTCCCTCGCCTCCCCTATGGTGGGTGCTGGGTGCGGGCGGGGGGGAGGGCTGCCATCACGTGTGCACCTCCTCCCCTGCTGCTGCCCCTCACTGTAGCCTCACTGGGGGTGGGGGATGGGGCTGCCCCATGCCCAGCGTGCGGCAGGAGTGGTGACTGCGGGCAGGGGGGCCCTCTCTGCTGCTGGAGGGTCCTGCCAGAAAAGGGAAGGGTCCGTCTGTCCGTCCGAGGCAGAAGGGCAGGGTCAGGGTCAGGTTGCCCTGGCACTTGTGGTTGGGGGGTGCTAGGACCCAGCGGTGGCAGTTGATGCCGGGCACAGAGCGGAGCATGGAGCTGCAGGGGGCAGCCCCCCAGGGCGCAGGCAGGGACGCCCGGGGGCGGCAGGCTGGGCCGGGGCAGAGACCCGGCCCCGAACATTGTTGGAGCTGGGCCCCCGGGCCCTGAATATTGCTGGAGCACGGGCACCACGGGCCCATATAACTTGCCGCCCCGAACGTCATCCAGGAGGAGGTGTATTTACGCGGGCAGAACGCCTACTGGTGGTGTCTGCCAGCCTAGCAGTACCAACGTGGGCCCTGTAGAGTAGGCCTGGCCTTAGACACCCAACTCTGACTGAACTCCCATCGGTGCTTTTGAAAATATCAGCCCATGCCTCTAACAGCAAATAGATCAACGAACGGCCTCCTTCCCTGCCCTGAGACAACAGGGGCAGGTTTCCCTTTCAGTTTCATTTTTTCAAAGATGGGGCAAACATTATGCCCAAAGAGCTTGATAAATTTCCAACAAAAACCTAGCAGGGGCTTGAAGCTTGTTCCTTTCCCTTGTAACCTTTGGAAAATTGCCACCTGGTAGGTCACCTTTTTGTCAGGAAGGGGCACAAAAGTCACAAACTCATCCACATGACCCACGGTCAGCCAATCAGAGTAGAGCTCCACAGGCGACTGGACTTGCTGAGCATAGAGGAACTCTCTCACCACCTTGGTCATCCTCCTCCCAGCAGATCTAGCAGTTGATTGTCCAAAGGGCAAAAAAAAAAAAAAATACAAATGAAGAAAATAACATTTTAGACGGGAGACAAAGTGACAATGACGATGGTTTGAAGAAAAAAGCGATGCAACCAAAAGCGTGACTGCCCCGTCAATCCCCATCCAGCCCGGCAGAGACAGAGATTGTGGTGATGCTAACAATTCCTTTTCTACTGGCGTTTCCTAAAGACACCAACAAATACATTCATGAAGGTCACTCTGCTCCTGTGCGGACAGACAGCTCAAGTGCATGACCCACTTAACATCCATCCCAAGGTGATGCTGATAAAATTTCATAGCAAATTGTTGGTGACGAACGATTGCCATGGCCAAAACAGCTAAGAAGAGTCAGCCCGTGACCTTGCTAAACCACAGTCATTCACGACTGGAGAGGAGTCCAGACACTGCTGATCTTTGGAAGGGATTGTGAGGGACGATTGGAACCCAAATTGCAAATTGGATTTTGCACACACCCCTCCGTAGATTTACAGATTACAAGGCCAGAATGGACCATTGTAACAATCTGCTATGGCCTGTGTAAACCAGGCTGTAGGACTTCCCTGACTCAATTTGTGTTTGAACCTAGAGCAGATTTTTTAGAAAAAACATCCATTCTTGATTTAAAAAATGCCAGTGATGGAAAATTATGACGGGCCAAACAAATCCCCCGAATCTGTTGACGAGGTGTCAACAACCACAGCTCACCCTACAAGAGGGATCGAGAACTGCTCGGGCTAGAAATACACACACACACACACCATATACCCAGCTGTGTGGAGACAGATGGGCAGTTAACAGAGAACAGTGGTATCCTTACGACCCCCGATTGCTGTGAAACACGCCATCTTCCTAACTCTCTCTTACGTGGGGAAGCTGCTTCCAATGAGGATCCTCCCCAGGGGATATGCCTTCCCGTTGACGGTCACCGGAGGGCTGACTTCCAGGTTGCCGAAGGAGTCGAGACTGGTGACAGCCTCGAACAGAGGCTCCCTGGTCACGTAGCCGAAGTCTGGGCCCTGGGAACACAGCAATCAGCACAAGTGTTTATAGTGAATTCTCCTTCCTTGCCCCAACCCCATGTGGTCTTTACCAGACACGCCCATTACGCCTAAAGTTCCTGAACTCAGCATAGATGAATAAAATTAGTTTACCAAGATTGCTAGGGAACTAGAGCAGTAGGCATAAATTGGGCTAATGCTGCACTAGGGATTAATGGTGGAGCAGCACCCTTGGACCTGCTCTGTCTTTGGCATTTGACACACACAGTGCTCATAGATACAATGGCTTAACTGCTTCCCTTACAGCCTGAAGGTTTGATTGTGTCCGACAGTCCATGGATACATGATGAGGGTTCAGGAGGAGGGGGTTACATGGCAAGGGACCCCCTTCTCTCCATGAGATGCCCTCACTCTTCTCTGCACAATTGAGCAGATCTGTTTAGGCACGGAAGGAAGTGCAAGTGGACGAGAAGCTGGATATGAGTCAACAGTGTGCCCTTGTTGCCAAGAAGGCCAATGGCATTTTGGGATGTATAAGTAGGGGCATTGCCAGCAGATCGAGGGACGTGATCGTTCCCCTCTATTCGACACTGGTGAGGCCTCATCTGGAGTACTGTGTCCAGTTTTGGGCCCCACACTATAAGAAGGATGTGGATAAATTGGAGAGAGTCCAGCGAAGGGCAACAAAAATGATTAAGGGTCTGGAACACATGACTTATGAGGAGAGGCTGAGGGAACTGGGATTGTTTAGTCTGCGGAAGAGAAGAATGAGGGAGGATTTGATAGCTGCTTTCAACTACCTGAGAGGTGGTTCCAGAGAGGATGGTTCTAGACTATTCTCAGTGGTAGAAGAGGACAGGACAAGGAGTAATGGTCTCAAGTTGCAGTGGGGGAGGTTTAGGTTGGATATTAGGAAAAACTTATTCACTAAGAGGGTGGTGAAACACTGAAATGCGTTACCTAGGGAGGTGGTAGAATCTCCTTCCTTGGAAGTTTTTAAGGTCAGGCTTGACAAAGCCTTGGCTGGGATGATTTGATTGGGGATTGGTCCTGCTTTGAGCAGGGGGTGGGACTAGATGACCTCCTGAGGTCCCTTCCAACCCTGATATTCTATGATTCTATGATTCTATGTTTGCAGGCTCACATATCCCCACCCACAATGCAATTATCGGAAGATCACTGTCTGACTTACACAAACCCTTTGCTGGCCGAATGAATAGATAGGAGGGTAAAGTGGCAGCTGGAATGGTTTACAGTAAACAGTCAGACATGCAGATGGGAAAACGTCCTCCTCCTCAACTCAACACTGCTCCAACTTCCGGAGGGTCAAAATATCAAGAGTATTAGCAGAGGGAAACCTGTGAATGAGCAGTTCTTGATGAAAGCTGGCAAATGTTCATGGTACAATGTGGTCACAAAGGATGAAATTCACCCCTGTGCAGAGTCATGCCAAGGACTATGTCCCACTTAAGTCTTATTTTCAGGGGCTTACTGGAAGTGGCACTTAAGCGGTCTTGGGGTGATGCTCTGCAGGAGTTGAATTTCACACTATCTGCATTGCCCGCAATAATTTGCTGACATTTTGGGTCAACTGCACGGCAATATTGAAAAGGGAAATAAATGCTAACAGTGCAGCAAAACCGTTCACTGCCGTTCCAGAGGTATGGTAAGACTGTCTGGCAAGTGGTTTACAAAAGACAACACAAGAAGCCATTGATGTGCATACACATTGCTTTCACACTGTGATGTGTGAGTGACAATCTGATTTGCAACGTTATGGTTTAAATTCTAGGGGAAAGGGAAAAGCTGACAATGGAAGAGGCTGCTCGCGCTTGGGTATAAAGAAGTTGCATTAGCAAGGGAAAATGTATTGCAATGTTGCAGAATTGGCAGGCAGAATTGGCAGGCCGCTGTGCAACTTCATTGACATCAGCCTAGTTGTGCCAGGGATAAATTTGGGCCACTTAGTTTAGTGCAGCTGGGGGGAGGGGAACGGGGGGGACTGATTCTCCACTACCTTGCATCTTGTGTTCTCATTTACACCCATGCAAAATGCTGCCAATCCAGAATCCTACACTCACATTAAACCAGGAGGCCTGCTCTGCATTCACTGCCACAAGTGCGTATCAGCCTATGCGCAAGGTGCCCAGCCACTTGATGGCGTCGTCATCAGCCAGGTGGACGCCGTCCAAAGAAGTCTGTGGGCACTTGGCAAGGACATGCGACACCGTCTGGAGTTCGGAAGCCTCTGTCTGAACGAGCGGACGAGGACACATTGGACGGTGCTGGTTATAATGGGATACGCACTTGGACATGGGCCTCCGGCATCTCTTTCTTTTTCTGGAACGGTCACAGGCTTGTTTACGCTATGCCCGGGAGACACACTTGGCCAAAAGGGATCCCTTCACGCGCACAGTAGGCCCCATTTCTGCGGGGGCCATTAGACTGATTTATACGAGAATGCGGACGTGTCGGTTTAACAGGTTGGTTTCTGCTTACTCCTCCGAATGTTCTGGGCTCATTTAGCTCTAGAGGCACGAGAAGGGAGCCTGCTTTTATACGACGGGGAAGAAGATCTCACTTTCTCTTTCCATCCTCTCGCCAGCTTCCAGAGATTAGTTGTTTGGACTTTTTTTTTCTGAAAGGGCCTGAAATCCTTCCCTTGCCAGGATTTCCCTGGGGGAGCTCAGGGTTTATTTTTGCTTAAGCAGTTCAGGTTCTAAAGCACGGTCTGAACCAGTGATACTCAGATGGCTCGGGAGCCGCAAGTGGCTCTTTAATGCCTCTCCTGTGGCTCTGCAGCATATGGTATTAAAACACAGTGTAATATCACTGTTAACGAATCTAAGTTATGAACCAATCAGGATGCTTTCCCTGTGTTATTAACCAGTGAAGTTATCAACTTGCACTCAGTTATTAACTTACTTGCTGTGAGAATAATATATAAACTAAATATTTCCCAGTCACACTGTTTAAATATGAATGATGAGCGATCACTCGTTACCGAGTATGATCATCTTCCATGGGAGTTATGGGTCCTCAGGTGGCTAATAAGGCCAATCCTTGAACCATAAGTTCTATTACAATGAGGGCAGATGTTTTCAGGCTCAGCAGGAGGCTGTTCACCATGACTGGAAGCCAGTCTCTCCTTTCTTCTGCGCCTCTTGTCCTCTTCAGCTTGTCGGCGAGCAAGTTCACTATGCAAGGGACCATCACGTAGGACTTCACTCCATTTTAAGCGATCCTGGGCAAGTGTCTCCCAAGTGTCAATATTACACTTTTTTAGGTTGTCCTTCAGCAAGTCCTTATAATGCTTGTGTTGTCCACCCACGTTATGGTGCCCTTCTTTCAGCTGAGAGAACAGGACCTGTTCTGGGAGGCGATGGTCTGGCATCCGCACAACGTGACCAGTCCAGCGGAATTGCTGACGGATGATCATTGCCTCGATACTGGTGGTCTTTGCCTCTTCCAGAACATTAATACTGGTGCGCCTGTCTTCCCATTTGATCTTCAGAATCTTACAAAGGCAGCGTTGATGGTGCCTCTCAAGGACTTTCAAGTGGTGTCTATAGGTTGTCCAAGTTTTGGACCCATACAACAGTGTTGGGAGAATAACGGCTTGATAAACAAGAAGCTTGGTGTCTGTTTGAATGTCATGATCTTCAAAAACCTCGTGCCATAAACGAGAAAAAACTACACTGGCACAGCTCAGGCGGTGTTGAATTTCTGCATCAATATCTGGCTTGGATGAGAGATGACTTCCAAGGTAGAGGAAATGATCGACATTCTCCAGTGCCACTCCATTGATTTTGATAGATGGGGCATGAAATACCGCATTTGGAGAAGGCTGATAGAGCACTTTAATCTTCTTGATATTAAGAGTGAGACCAAAGACATGCGTAAGCATCGGCAAACACGTTCAAGACAGTTTGAAGATCTTTCTCAGAGTGGGCAAAGATTGCGTTGTCATCAGCATACAGGAGTTCCACAAGAGATGGTGTGGAGATCTTACTCTTGGCTTTCAGCCTGCTAACCCTGAACAGCTTTCCGTCCATTCTGTAAATGATTTCAATGCCAGCTGTAAACTTCCCAGCAATCAGGTAAAGAATGACAGCAATAAAAACTGCAAACATGGTTGGAGTGATGATACAGCCCTGTTTGACTTCTGTTTGTACTTTGAAAGGTTCACTCTGGGAGCCAGTGCTGCTCAGAACAGTAGCTTTCATGTTATCATGAAGGAATTTTAGGACATTGATGTATTTATCAGGACATCCAATCTTAGAAAGTACAGTCCAGAGGGCACGGTGATTCACTGAATCAAAGGCTTTAGTTAGATCAATAAAAGCTATGTACAGTGGTCAGTTTTGCTCCCGACACTTTTCTTGCAGCTGCCGTGCTGTGAAGATCCTATCCGCAGTTCTATGACATGGTCGGAAACCACTCTGTGACTCCAGTAAAATTTCTTCTGAGAGGGGCAGAAGGCGGGTTGCAAGGATCCACGCCAGAACTTTGCCTGCAATGGCTAGGAGGGAGATACTACAATAATTTCCACAATCCACTTTATCTGCTTTCTTGAAGAGGGTAACAATCAGGGCATCCCGCATTTCACTGGGTATCTCCTCCTTTATCCAGATTTTAAGGATAAGCAGGTAAAGCTGCCAAATTAGCTCTGGTCCACCATCTTTAAAGATTTCAGTGGGGATCCCATCTAGACCTGCTGCCTTGTTGTTCTTCATCTGCTTGGTGGCATTGTGTACCTCATACAAATCGGGAGGGTCTCCGAGCTCATCCCTAAATTGTTGGTGTGGGATTTGCTTAAGGACTTCATCTGCAACCATAGAATTACAGTTAAGGAGCTCTTCAAAATGTTCTTTCCAGCAAGAATTGATGGCTTCATTGTCCTTCAAAAGTGCGGTTCCATCCTTAGAGTGAAGAGGATTCATACCATGGCAAATTGGCCCATAAATAGCCTTGGTGGCACTAAAGAAACCACATGTATTGTGGATATGCGTGAGATGTTGGAGTTATTGCGCTTTCTCAGTCCACCATTTGTTCTTGAGTTCTCTGGTTTTAGGTTGGACTTCCGCTCTTGCTTTGGCATGGGCTTCTCTCTTTATGTTACAGTTTATGTTGTTCTGCCAAGCAGAAAATGCCATTCTCTTCTCATTGATGAGTTGCTCAATTTCAGCATCGTTCTCGTCAAATCAGTCCTGATGTTTTCTGGTTTGGTAGCCTATGGTTTCCTCACAGACATTGATGATTACTGCTTTCAACTGGCTCCAATGTTCCTCAATTTCTTCCAGAAACTCTGATGGGAGCTTTTCTTCTAAGAATGCTTGGAAGTGGTCACGCTTAATAGGGTCCTTCAAATCTTGAACCTTCAACTTGCGCCTGATCTACTTCTTTTGCAGCCTCCATTTGGAAGCGATCTTAATTTTCACTGTGGATCGAATAAGGCGACGATCAGTCCAACAGTCGTCAGCACTTGTTATTGCTCTTGTGAGAAGTACGTCACTATGAACGCGGGCACGAACTATGACGTAGTCGAGGAGATGTCAGTGCTTTGACCGTGGGTGTCTCCAAGATGTTTTGAACTTTTCCTTTTGTCGGAAGAGAGTATTCGTAATAATAAGTTCATGTTCAGCACGCTTGGTAAGGAGCAGAATTCCATTTGAATTGCTTTTGCCAACTCCTTCTTTCCCAATTGTTCCTTTCCACAGGTCTGGGTCTCACCCAACACGTGCATTGAAATCCCCTAGAAGGCTGATCTTGTCTTCTGTAAGGGTCTCTGATAAAATGGTTTCCAACTGAGAATAAAAATCTTCCTTTACATTCTCACCAGCATCCAGTGTTGGTGCATAGGTGCTCACAATAGTTGCCTGTTGATTTTTGGTGAGCCTCCATCGGAGTGTCATAAACCGCTCATTGATGCCAACTGGTACCTCAGAGAGGCACCGTACGAGCTTGCTCTTTATAGCAAAGCCCACTCCATGCAATTGGGCTTCATCCATAGATTTTCCCTTCCAGAATTAGGTGTATTCTCTTTTCTCCTCCCTCACCTGCCCTTCATCAGCTCTTCTAGTTTTGGACAAAGCAGCAATATCGATGTTAAACCGACTCTATTCACAAGTAATAATGGCTGTACGTCGCTCTGGTCGGTCGCTGTTTGAGTTGTCCATCAGGGTACGTACGTTCCAAGTTCCAAAGTTGAAAAGTTTATTACATTTTCGACTGCTGAGGTGATGATCTTGCTAGATGAGCCTATCCAGACAGGAAAAACAGAGGCAAGACTATTTTTAGGGTACCTTTTCTAACCCCCTCCCCATGTGGGGTGAGCAGAGTGGATCCTAAATAGGACTGCTCAGTTGTGGGTGCAGCTGCTGAGATGCTCGACCCACTTCGATCCTCGAGCAAGATCACTGTATCAACACCCACCGCCTGTGTGTCGTTCTGTAATTAGGAACTTCCGGATTTCGCTGTCCTGTTCCTGTTGCCACTCGCCGACTGCCATCAGACTTTTGATTTGTGCAAATGTTATTTTCCCCAAAACTGGAAGATGCCTGTGCGGGACTTCTTTTAAAGTGGGGAGATGGTGCACAATAGTCACCATGCTATCCTTGACAGATAGAGGACTTGAAACCAATGGCCTGGGCACTGTGACAATTGGAGATCCTCTATCTGCTGCAGCCTACGTCCACCTTCACAGCCATTGTAACAGAACACAACAGTTATCCTCCGTCTGCTCTGCCGTTAGGGACTTCTTGGATCACACTTTGTCTGGAACCTCGCCCTTGACCTTTCTGCCATGGGTAGCCCTAAGGGAGTACATCACTCCAGGCAGCATCGCTCTCGGGGTCATTGAGACACGCAAGCCTCTCCACCACTACAAGGTGGTGATCCATGGAGAGGAAATATCAACAGTACTATAGTAAATGAAACAATTAATTCACATGACTGGAACTCTTTTGGGTCATGTCGGTTGCTAATTTGGCTCCTGAACTACTGAGATCACTGGTCTGAACCATGGTCTCATAACCTGCTCAGCTACTAGCCTTTCCACTGCTTTGTATAACACTTGGCACCAACCATTCCTTTCATTTGAGGATCTCAAGGTGATTTACCAAGGTTGGGAAATAATATATTTTATGCGTGGGGAAACAGACAGAGAAGTTAAGACCAACATTTGCCAAAGGGGCTATTGGTTTGGGATGCCACAAGGTTTTGGTTCCACAACCCGAGACGCCTTGAGCCAGATTTCCAAAAGAGCTCAGTTCCCATTAAGGTGCCTTACGTAAGCAGCCCGATTTTCATAAGTGCCTGGCACCTGGTACCCCCTGTTGTTCTCCAAGGGAGCTGCAGGGAGCTGAGTGTTTCTGAAAATCTCACCTCTTTATTTAGGCCCCTAAATGGGAGCTAAGTTCTTTGGACTATCTGGTCCCCAGTGCTGATTTTCAAAGCTTACGAGCGCACCTAGCTCCAAATGGAATCAATGGGAACTGCTGGGGATCAGTGTCTCTGAAAATCAGACCCTGGATGTCTCAAGTTGGGCAGACAAATAACAAAGCAGCCAAAAGCAGCAGCCATTTGAATGTTTTATCCCAAATGAGTAAGTGGCAGAACTAGGAACAGAACCTCAAAGTCCCTGCTCCCAGTCCTGTGCTCTAAGCACTGGTCATTGCCAGATCCTTATTTACAACCTCACTTAGATTTGCATTTTTGAGGGGGAGCAGAAGGCCCATTGATGCCCCCAGTAATGGATATTGCTTGACTGAGGCTAGTGGATCAAGAGGTCTCTCATGGGGTCTATAAAAGGGAGCTGAAATGAGGAGGGAAGCTTTGCTGAAATCTCAGCTATGCTATTGAAACTTCCCGAGACTGAACGGTCTTGAAATCCCATTAGTGGTTTATCCCAGCAGCTGGAACACTGCAGAGATGCCGCATGGTGTTGCTGTCTCTGGTCAAAGCTGATCCTATGGGCACAGCTTGCAAAGAGCCCACAGACATATGGCTCTAGCCTGTTGGCAATGACTGTACATGGCAGGTTATAAGATTGCTGAGTGAAAATCAAATTCTAAAATATAAACAGTGGAGAAAAAAATATGCCCTGGATGAGTCTCCTTGGAAAAAACCCCTTGTGTGGGGCACAGTCACTGTTCTCAATCACCTGCACATCTGTTTTGTTTCACAACGGGTCCAATCAAAGGAGTCAGCAGCTGATTTTGGCAGGGGAAGGAAGTGGGTTTTCAGCGAACGAAAGACAAGACTAATAAGGCCATTTGTGTTCAGCTGTGCTCTGGGTATTTCCCCCGCACCCAGTGCTGCAAGATCTGCAGCTCCTGACTCTTGTGTGAGTCTCAGCTGTGGGTTAAAATGGCACAAGAGAATCAGGGGCTAATACAGCGGGTTCAGAGGGCCCCACCTGCAGCAGAACCAGCACAGATCTGCTTTGTGGGGGTGGTGGGATGGGACAGGGTTTGCGGCTGCCTGTACACTGTTTGTTTGGAGATGGCCAGGGCAGATGATCCACCACCAGGTAGCTCATTCAGTTCTTCCCTCCCTGCCAAAGGGGGGCACACTAGTGCTGTGGGGTGGGGATCTTCCCCCAGGTCCTAGATTGGAGTAGTGACCATGGGGTGGCTCAACTCCTGCTCTGTGGCTTTGGGCAGAGGGGAAGGGAACGCCATCCTCTCTCACCCTGATGAAATTGCTCAAGGCCTTGCCTAGTTATTGCGGCAAGGGACTGGGTCTGTAAGACATGCTAACCGTCTTTGTTTTAATGCACAATGGGGAGGGAGGCTGCCCGCAAGGCTCCAATCTCCGATACACCCTCGTTCTCCTCCCCACGGCCATTTCATCCCCGCTGCCCTGGGAGCATTCAAGCCCTATCAGCTCCAGCAAAGCTCAGTTTCACTCCAAGAGGCTAATTCCCTGCATCTCTTTTTCATGCTGCGGGGGGAAAAAGTGTGTGGGGCTAAATTGTGCCAGCTGGAAAATGAGATTGGGGAGATAGAAGGGGGATTAGGTGAGGCTTCAAAGCACAAGATTGGAATATAATATGTTAGCACTCCCAAGGCTGAAATTGCTTCTCTAAATACTAAGGAAAGAATTTATCAAGGGGGGGCAGAGATAAGTAGTTGCCTGGCTTATTTGTAAAGAAGACGGTCAATGTGCTATTCCCATCCTGCATGTCGACTCCAGGACTGCTTGTACTCATTTGAGGCATGGTAAATGATATATTTCAATGCATTTGAAAGCGATTAACCTTCTCAGAGTGGACACATAGCAAAGGGAGCCGCTTGTGTTAGTTCTGTGGCACCTTGCTCCCTTCTCCGGTTACCAGCTGCGCCGAGAGATGGGCCTGCCGCCATTGGCTTGGGATCCAAACCGCCCCCCATGAACTCAGATCTGGGCACCTTCTGTAGAATAAATAGGAATCCAACCACCGAGCAAGAAGTAATGGCTGTGGAAAGCTCCCTGCTTGACCCCTCCCTATGCCATAGCATTGCTAGATGCCGACAAGGATTTTGCCTGCCCTCAGCTGGAGCTGTCTGTTGCAATCTCTGGATGGATCTGGCTGTGGGAGGTTGGTCACAGGGTTCAGAGCTCCACAGAAGGACACTGAGAGGCAGGGGGATACCATTTTTATAACAGAACCAGAATACCTATATGAATAATAAAAAAAAAGACACCGGCCTCCAGCATGTAAAGCCTGGGGATGGCTCTCAACCAGATGCCTTGCATTCAAGCCCTTCTTTGCACACACAGCTGCCTGTTCTCTACTCTAGCTCCCCAGGTTAGAGTCCCTGCTTTGATGGGAACCTTTCCCAGCCTAACTTCTGGAGAGCTGACCCTTCACATTCAGCAGTGATAAGCCCTGAAAACAACCTAGTGGCAGCTGGCTGCATCCTCCCTCCTGCTCCGGGTCCAGTGGGTAAGTGAATCCTAGTAGGTTGTCCTTTCCTCTCCTTATGAAGGGGATGCCGCACATTTACAGGGGCACAAAAAAGCCCTTGGCCTCAAATAAGCAGGATCAAGGAATCCCTGGAATGGTAGCAAGAAAACATGACTGTGGCCTCTCAATTTAAATAGATATTAGGGCTATCCCATGACCCCCTTGATCTGGGATGCCTCGGCAGGAGAGCTGGGGATGTTCCCTCCCCTTCTGGCTTAAAGGTCAGCTGGAGAAATCAGAATGTTTCTGTGAAGCAGAAGAGGAGCTGGTCCCTGGACCAGGAAGGATTTAGCAGAAAGGGTGATTCATGGGACATGGGACATCTCCCTTGATGGCTTGGTCCTGCCATAAGTGCAGGAGATTGGATTAGAGGACCTCTCGAGGTCCCTTCCAGTCCTACAATTCTGATTCTTTACTAAACTGTGACCTATAACTTAAAAGCCTCAGCAAGCTGGAAGTGGACACAGGGGGATAGTTGCCTCTCTCGGTCACCTGCACAGCAAATAAATGGTATTAAAAACTCATCTTGTAGCAATTTGTTCCAGAGTCTCCCTGCCAGCCTCCGCGGTTTCTCTTCTACGCATTTCCTCTACTTCTTTGAAATAGTAAATACTGGGGCCACATTCTCTGTTGTGCTTTTGGGAGTCCAGTGAAATCCATACAGCTGCACGGTCACAGTGCAGAGGAGAATTTGGCTCTTGGTTCTTAGCAAAACTGTTTGAAAAATTTTAGACTGAAACAGTTTTCCAGCAGGAAAAGTGGTTTCAGCAAAATCAAAATGTTTCATGGGAACGTGTCGATTTCAATGAATTTTCCAAAGGAAAATTATTGAAACAATTCAAAATTGAAATGGAGTGTTTCATTCGGCCTTTCTTGTTTCAGTTCACTTTGACTTTTATATTATAAAACATTGATTATGATATGTTATATTTAAAAGATTATATTTAATACCACATATATTTAAGATCGTATACATTTAATATTATAAGAGGTTTTGTCATTATCAAAACAAAATAAATTAAAATCCGAGAATCTAACTACCAATACAGATTTAGCATAAAGAGCTATTTGAGATTGAGGCTTGGAAACAATCAGACAGGTTTTCTGGTCACAGGGAAAGCAGGAAATGTTGACACCATGTGAACTACCCTTACAGAATTATGTTCTTTCACACTGGGAAGTTGAGCTGGGAGCAGCCTTTGGAGAAAGATCTAAACAGATCTTAAACCCAGAACTGGGTTAAGCATCGGATTCCTCTTTGTAGAGATAAAGCACAATACAACACCAGACTATGGGGGAAATAACCAAGTGCTTTCACAGGGCCCAGTCCTGTTTCAGGATCCATGACACAGACCCCTGAAGTCCATGGGACTCTAGGCTAGGCAGATCCCAGCCCTCACTCAAGCAAATTCCTGTAGTCTTCAAAGGGAGTTTGCATGTATAGGGGGCCTCAAGATTTGGCTCCTACTCTTTTGTCACCTGGCCTAGAAGATGCTCACTGATAACCACAAGCCTCTCCCTCTGCCAGGAGACAATACAAGAGAGACCAAACATGTCTGCAAAACAGATAGGCTGCTCTTACCAGAATCTCTTTGATGGGAAAGTCTTTCAGGCCCCCATCTCTGGGAGAGTCCAGAACCACAGGGAAGCATTTGTGAGGAGCATGTATGTAGCCAAACTCAATTTCATCCTGTCCAAGTGAGAAAAGCCATCTATTACATACAGGCAGATGGAGAAGAATTATCCCTCTCTAGTAACACGCTCATACTCAGCTAGGATGGCCACCTTTTCAAAAGGCAAAAGTAGGATGCAAGCAGGAGCCCCGCCCCCATCCATGGCCCCGCCCTCACTCCTCCTCTTCCCCTGAGGCCCCACCCCCTGGCCAGGCAGAAGGTGGAACCGGGTCGGGAAAGAGTTTCCCAGGGAGCACGGGCTGCTGTGGGGAGCCCTGAAGTCCCAGACTCTCCATGTGCCCTGGGCAGGGGGCCGGGATGCTCGATAGCAACCCCCAGCCTGTGTCCCCACCCCGCCTGGGCATGCCACCCAAGGCAAGTGGAGGGTCTGGGACTCCAGGGCTGCCCACAGTGGCCTGGCTTCCCTGGGCAGCTCTTACTACTGCCTGGCTCCGGCTTCTGGCCTGGCCAGGGGCAGGGCCTCGGGGGAGGAGTGGGGGGGAAGAGAAGAAGCTGGGGGGGGGCCTCATCGTGAGGGGGGGGCTAAGGCCCACCTCAGTCCGCCACCCCACCAGGAAGAGGCTGGCACTGCCCCTGAGCCTTGGGCAGGCGTGGAGCGGCGCCGCAGGGAATCCGGGACAAATGCTGTCCTGGAGTCATTCAACCCAGGACCGGGACTAGAACTCTGCATTTTGGGACTGTCCCACGCAATTCGGGATGGGTGGGTACCCTATACTCAGCACTGATTGAGGCCCAGATCCTCAGAGGTATTTAGGCACCGAACTTCCACGGATTTCAATAGGAATTAGGCAGCTAGTTACTGTGGAGGATGTGGGCCTGAGGGCCTTTCACCCAAGCTCCTGTTGGCAACTATCGGCCCCATTTTACAGATGGGGAGAGGGGTGCAGAGAAGGGAAGAGTTACGTTTTCACAAGCATCCGCTCATTTGCGGGGCCTCAACGTGCGGAGACAACTAGTGTCTGATTTGCAGAAGCGGCGCACCCCCAGTTCCAGCCAGCTGGTTTGTGCAAGCCTTCCTCCCCACTTGGACAGTGCCCCTCAATCCAGCCCTGCAGCACCCTGAACAGATCTGCCAGTAAGCCTCTGTTAGGATTCAGAGTCCCCTCCCCCATCCCCAGAGTGCCCCACCCAAAGCAGAGATGATCCCAGTAAGCTCCCTGGGGCAGGGACCATCTTTGTGTTCAGTGTTTGTACACCACTGGCACAACGGCGCCCTGTCCACCAGTGGGGCGCCAAGAAGCTACAGTAATGCCAATAAGGAACTGACCATCATCAAGCGAAGCTTTGTACTTTATACGATTCAGTCTCTGGTCAGCTGGCCCTTTAAGGGGTTGGGGCTCAGCTGCATCCGTGCCAGGCTTTGCCCAGCTTCCCAGGTGATGGGCACGAGTTTAGGGGATCACATGACAAGGATGTCATGTGATTGAACTAGGTCTGCTGGGAGGTATTAGGAAGGGGAGCGAGGCCAAGGAGACGGTGAGGCTGCTGGGAAGAGAGCAGATGAGAACTCGCTGGAGTTCCCATGGGAGAAAGAGACCTGCAAAGGAGCAGGAGGTGAGAAGCCCCAGCTAGGAGGGCTGCAAAGGAATGAGTCTGGAGGGAGAGCGCTAAGGAAGGGGAAACGGAGGCAGTGTCTGAAGCCAGACTGGGCAAGCCTTGCCATGGAGACTAACACAAACCAACTTCATTTAACAACGGCTTTTGGCTGGCAGGTTCTAACACTGGAATTGTTTAATGTACTAAAGGAAGGAAGAGTCTTTGTATCGTCCGCCATCTCCCACGCCACCTCACCTGCATCCAGCGGTCTCCACGATTCACATACCCAAAGCAGACCTTCAGGTCGCAACTGGCTTTGCTCACTAAGCTCTTCACCGCCTTCAGGAAAAGATAATTATCCTTCACACTGTGAAAACAAAGGGAAAGGGGAAGACATTGGAAGAGGAGGCGGGGGGGGGGGAAGCTCACAGAAAGGAGAGGGGGCCGAAAATTACATTCCTCGTCCCAGGCTTCAGAAGTGAATTGTCCCTGGCAAATATACCCTTCCAAACTCTTACTGGGATGGGCACGGAAGCTGGGAGTTAAATGCTGTCAGTGGTGACATGTATGGATCTGGCCACAGCTATGAGGCTAGGCTGCTGTTGGCAGCATATTGCTGAGCTGGGTTCCGATGGATGGGTTTAGATTTTGGGCTGGGAACTCTGCCATACTGGGATGATCTACGGGATGAGAAAACCTGCCTTGCAGTGATGGATTCAAAGAGCTCTATTTGTTTAGCATAAAATAGAGAAGATTAAGGGGATGACTTCTTGATCTACGAGTATTACTAGCTGATCATGAGTCAGATTTCAGCCACTGGATCGTGTTATACCTTTTCTTGTCTAGATTTCACTCCTACATAGACCTGTTCTTGAGAGAGGACACATCAAGATTTTCAATATTTCAAGTTGCTTTCAGGTGAAAACTCGTTTCCTACTGAAAACATGTGACGTTTGAAATCTCACACATTTTTGAATGGGACTACGGTTATTGTCACCAAAAATGCCACGCACAAAGAGTTCTGGGCTGGGAATGGCCCTGGAACATTTCAGAACATTTCTGATATTTGCACAGCTCCAGTCATAACCACGCCCAGATTCCTTACCAGGTGGACACGACAGTAGGTTTATGGACCAACCACGCCAGTATTTCTAACCTCCTTTTGACTTTATATAGTCAATTGAGTGGATCATCCCTGGTGTAACTCAACTTCAGTGGAATTGCAGCAGGAAAAGTTGGAAAAAGCAGGAAAGCATGAGGTCCAGTAGCTTTGCCTTAGTGGATAGATCCTCAGAATAAGAAATTGCTGTGCAATACTTTGTACTCGAGCTCCCATCATGAGTGTTCCTTAACTGTGGACTGGAGCTCCCATCATCCTTCACTTTGAGTCACCTGGTTGAGCCTGGCCATCCTGACTCTCAATACTTAATCAATTAACAATCAATGGGACTGCTCTCAGCTCAAGTCTTCAGAAGGTTGGGTTTCTAATAGGTATATAGACAGGCACAGGGCAACAAAATCTGTTGGCCTGCACCATGCCCTGCAATCATTTGTGTCCCAAGAGATGCCAGCAACAAGCTGGCACGTGTACAGGGAGGCATCTTCACTGACTCTTTACCTGCATACAAAAACGTTCACTGGTGCCAAGGTGTTTGGAGTCATTATCCACGGAGCAACTCGGAAAACTACCGTGTCTGTGAAAATTGGAGCCCGTGGAATCCCCTGGAGGGGAAGCAGAACATTGCACACAATCAGCACATTCATAGGGCTGCAAAGCTCAATAGTAACAACGCATGGGTGGGTGAACAGAAAGGGTAGACAATGGATGTATAGGCCGGCGTCCCTTCAGCCGCAGGTAAAACCGGCAGCTGAACAGGTCAACCAAGATTTGCTGAGCGCTGAACTCTTACTCCCAGAGTTGAGAGACATCTGCTAGGGATAGGTTCAGAGTAATTCACTCAACCCCACCTCGGTACAGTGAGATGAGGCACCCTTCCAACCCTGAGGAGTCAATGGGCCAGATCCGCAGCTGGTGTAAATTGGCACAGCTCTATTGGCTTCCACAGGGCTATGCTGATTTACACGAGGTGCAGATCTGGCCTTTGGACTATCTCAAACCGTTCTCCATGGCTCCTTTGGACCCTATCTCCAGGAACCATGGAGTAACTGTGGAAATTGTCCTAATATAACCTGGAAGTTGGAAGGGTCAGTGTAGCCATAAAGCAAAAGCAGTGGAGAGCTGAATGACTGAGATGAGGACACGAGATGTGCTGTGAGGTGAAGAGATGCAGGGATGTCATGGGTACCCTTTTAATTTGGGATCTTATGTTGCATTCTAGGAATTCCTTACTCCATAGGTGGCTGCTTATTTGTGTTATGCAGCTACAGTACGCTCTGCACTGATATTGTCTGGGTACTGAGATTCCGGGGGAGTGCACATTTCTCGGGATATATTTCCCAAGTCCAGCTGACTTGCAGCACCTCAGATTTGCCCAAATTGGAATGTAGGCAGTGGAATTTAGAATGTAGATATGGTTTAAAACAGTGGAATTTAGGGATGTAAATATCGTTTTAAAAGTTAACCGTTTAAACGATTACAAATATTTTGTTTAAACGGTTAACCGATTAAAGAGCCGGCTGGCGCAGCTCGGGCCAGGGCTGATCCGGCCGGTTGGTGCTGCTCCGGCTGGTGCAGCTGGGGCTGGCATGGCTGGGGCTGCTCCAGCTGATGCAGGGCTGCTGGGGTTGGCGGGCTGGCCAGCCCAGGGGTTAACAGTTAAGGCAGGTTAACCGGTAAAACTAATGCTTACCTTTTAACAGGTTAACCAGTTAACATTTTACATCCCTAGAATTAACCTCACGCTTCTCTACTAACTTCCTGACAGAAAGACACCCATGATTGCTGTGTTCTGTAAACCCAATTCTGTGAGCAGTGAGGTCATAGAATCATAGAAGATTAGGGCTGGAAGGGACCTCAGGAGACCATCTAGTCCACTCCCCTGCTCAAAGCAGGACCAACCCCAACTAAATCATCCCAGACAGGTCCTAGCAGGGAGATCACAGAGCCAACCCCCTATGCATGTCATATTACATGCAGCGGCATACTCTGGTCTCAGAGAAAGGCTGAGCCTCTCAGCGGTAGGCCGGTGGTCTGTGTCTCCATAAAATTCAGCTCACTCTAAACCACCAGAAACCAGGTGCAGCATGCTCCAAAAAGACACTGACAACTTAGAACACAAAAAGGACTTTGAAATAAATATCTCAGGCCCGGGCCAATTTAACGCTGGCACATTAGATGTGCTAAGTGACGTGTTGAGCTTTAACATCACCAGCTCCTTCTTCTGTTACATAACAGCTCTAATGGGGAAGACGATGGCTCACACCAGCTTCTAGCTGGACCCCGCTGGGGAAGACCCCAAATTAACCTGAATGCCTGTAATTCTCAAAGGGAAGGGTGGGAGGAGTTTACTACTGGGGTGCAGCCCCAGGAGAGAGAGGTTATATATCCCCCTCCACGCCTGTCGCAACCCCACTGAGACATGGAACATTAAATCCCTTGTGGGCTTGGCATGGATCATCATTCCCTCTAAAACAGAAACACTCACACAGCAGAGCGTTAAGAACCGGTGCAGGCTCCGCTTCCCACCACAGATTTCATTATGTTACATTTACACATTTAGCCCTTTACTTTGCGGAGACATTATTTGCTTTGCCCAGGTGAAAATTTAGTGCTGAAGGACACAGCAGCCATGGAGACTGAAAACCTGATTGGTGCCCACCTTGTGTCGTCACTTACCCTCGTGCAAAGTGACTGCAGAACTCTGCCGCTGGTGTGAGGATGCAGAGAATTCTTGGGGGCCGATTCTGAACTCACTCACGCCAGTTTTGCACTGGCAAGACTCCAGTGGAAGTGCTCCTAATTTACCCAGGGGGGTAGTGGTCAGAATCAAACCCTGATTTGGTAGCATTTTGCATCTGCTTTATCTGGGGGATAAATGATGATACACGGTGCAAGGCCGTGGTCTAAAGTGATAAACACAAGCTGTCCACCCCATGTGCTTTAACGCTCAGTTGGAATGATCACTTCAAGGCTGGGATACCAGCAACTTCATGTCTATGGCTCATTCACTCCTTGGCCTCTCTGGTGAGTCTGCCAGTGAGGGAGCCAACCAGTGCCAACTATGGTGACATATGTGATATGGAGTCTATTCATGAAAAACGGAACTGAGACCCACCAAACTCACTTCATGTGAGACTCTGAAAAGTCTGCGTAACACCTTTCAGGCCCTACCGACCTGGACTGGATTTGAAGGAGCAACCTACAGGCTAAAGAGTCCATATCGCCTTACTGATTCCTTGAGACGTCCAGTCCCCATGCAATGATTATTGTAAGACAAGAGTGGCACAAAAGCACATCTGGAAGGAAATGTAATTCACAAACATCCCTGGGTTTAGCACATTTGACCTGTTCTTGGGCTTCCAATAGTTACTGAAATAAATTAATCTCCCAGATATCAGCTGAGTTACCTAAGGATGCATCATGCCAGTCGACTGATATTTCACAGCTTGCTATGTCCGTAGTGTTGCTAAACCCATGCAATTAAACATCCTGTTCCCAGGTGACATCATGCCCTCCCCTCCCTACCATGCCCAACAACCTCAGTTAATGACTCTAGAAGGCTGATGTTGATGGAGACCAGCCCAGAGAAGGTGTCATCTGGGAAGTGGAGACCCTCCACGAAGAACTCCAGCTCTGCAGATCCACCTGTGTATTTCACCATATGATACAGCTTTCTCCTACCCAGAACATGGATGTAACGCTGACCAAAGAAAGGATCTAGAAGAAAAAAGGGTGTTGGGGAGAAGGAATGTTTAGAAAAATGGGACTTTCCTGTAGCACATTCTCTCCAGCTATGTGATTTTGTGGGGCTCCCTTCCCCTCTCACCCTTAAGAGGTCCATGCTTGCATCTTTAGTTCTATGGCCCACATGACAAAACTCTGGGGATCACTGATGGCTCCAGGCCATAATTTGGAGACCAGTTGTTACTCCTGAAGGAATTCTGCACCACTGCAGACACAAAGAATTCATGTCCCCACAGATTTTTTTTTCTCTGCAGAATATAGATTCTACTGGAGAGATGCTGCAATTACACTTTTCGTCCAGCAGAGGCTGCTGTGGTGCCAGAGGCGAGGGCAGCCAGCCAGCAGAGAGGCTGCAGTCCTCACAGTGAGGCCAGGTGAGGAGGCATGGGACAGATAGAGTGGGGCACACAAGGCTGCTGGGGGATCATGCAATGGGGTTCAGAAGCGCTAGTGGGGAGACACACTGGGGCGTGGGCTCAAGAGCTATTGAGGTGACAGCATTGAGCCAGGGGCTGAATGGAAGGGGTGCTGCAGAGCCACATGGGGACAGGGAGGTGGGGATGCAGGACCACATGAGGACAGGGGTAGATGTGCCATACTGAATGGGAGAGGCTAGGGGTCTGCCAGGGTCTGCATGGGGGAGGCTCCTCACCTCCCTAACAATTCCCCCCCCCGCCAAAAAAAACACCCTGTTCCATACTTCTCCCACCCACACCCAACAACCCTCCAGGTTCACTCTCAGGCTTCTTTCCAGCAATTACTTCCTTCTCCCTCAGCTCCTCCATTACCCCGAATCCCCCAAGCCTTTGCACTGCTTCTGAGGGGTGCAGGAAATACGTTTCTGTATTGTAGTTTAAATGAATTCAAAGTTCTGTATTAATATGCCTAGTAAGAAATCTATTTATCAAAAAAACATTTCCTGAATCTTTCTCTTTGTCTGTATTGTTACAGACATACTGGCTGACAGGTATTTTGAAATAATTGAAACTGGCGTGATTATACTGTGTTATTTTGACAAATAAAATATGCAGAATTTTAAAATACTGTGTGCAGAATTTTTAATTTTATGGAGCAGAATTCCCGCAGGAGTAAATCATTGTGCTCCACAGATACAAGCGGAGACTGTCGCTAGTCTTTTAAATAGCCAGTTAATAAGTTAATTAAGTGGAGGGGTTATGAGCCCAAGTATCCAGCACTCCAGACCAGTGCACCGTCATTTGAGCTAAGGGAATGGCTCCACGCAATCTTGCCAAGCAAGGTTCTTAGATTTCAGTCCCAGAAAGGCAGGGCTCTCCGCATGCTGGAGAGCTGTGGCGTGATCATGTGCTGACAAGCTGCAGCCCCATACAGAGGTTTTCCTATAAGCTTCAGAGAACGATTTTTGTTTAAACCCGCGTCTCTGTTTTAGCTGTTCTTTCAGCATTGCGGGTGCCAGGTTTTAGAGGCACTTTGTGTTCTAGGGTTTTGATTGTGCTCTGTGGCCTCTTGAAGGCAGGATCAAAGCCGCATCCCAGCGAGGTTTCAGGCTTGGTCCCAGATGACACCACAAAATTCAGCTTTAGAGCCTCCTCTTGCCCAAGAGAAGCCGCTGTGGCTACTCCTTAATTCACGGCCACCAGGGCGTGCATTTTGTCCTTTCAGATATTTAAGATAATACTCTTATAGCGTCATTGAGTTTAAGGCCAGAAGGGACTGCCAGATCAGCTGGTCTGTTCTGTCTATCACAGGCCATCAGCCCCACCCAGCATCCGGACACTGAAACCAACCATGGTGAGCCAATTAAGGAATCTTGGACTAAGCTGTAGAGAAAGGAAGAATGGCCCTGTGGTTAAGGCACTGCCCCTAGAGTTGGGTGAATTTTTTTTCGGGGAATACATTATTCACCAAAAAATGCACCTTCAGGCCACCTTGAAACATTTTGTTTTCAAAACGATACATTTCAACACAACGTTGCATTTAGAAATGCAGCTAGATTTAATGAACCAACACAGAAAAGGAGTACAAACGCCCTCGGCTGAAATGAAATGTTTCGTTCAACCCAAAACAATTTTGGGGGAGAGGGGTTGGGTTCGGCCACCGAATCAGAAAAAAAATCAGTGATTTGCCCAGCTCTACTCAGGTGCTCTGGGATCAAATCCCAGTTCTGCCATAGCTTCACTGTGTGTCCTGGGAAGAATCACTTCACCTCTAGGTTCGCCATCATTAAAACAGGAATAATAATCCTCTCTTTTGGGCCAGCGGCTAACTCATTACATGTGTACCCCAGCACAGTGGCCTTACCTTAAAGCAAATAAAAATGATAATAAAGATTGGGTAAATCCCATGTCCCAGAAAGGGTGCTTAAAAAACACAAGTTTAAGAGCAACGAGCCAGCCTTGAAAACACTGTAGCTTTCCTTTCATGTATTATATTATTACATTGTTTTGAAAGGATTCCAGTGCACCTGGAAGAAACTCAACACCCTGCGAAACACCTGTGCCAGCTTCACTCCCTGTCTGAACGACTCAGAAGCATCAGAGAATTTGAGGTCAGGCAGGACGAGCATTTCAAACAGAATGCATGTGTCCTGGCTTAACGGACGGGCACTGGCTTCCTAGCAAGGTCCCATGAACGAAAGCTCTGAGAAGGAAGCAGCCTGGCCTTGTGGCTAGAGCCCTAACCTAGCACTTGGGAGACCTGAGCTCTCATCCTGGCTCCTTCACGGACTTGCATGTTGTGTCCCCTCTCTGTGCCTCAGTTTCTCCATCTGTAAAAGAGCGATATTCATCCTGACCTTCTTTGTAAAGCACTTTAAAATCTGTGCATGAAAACGTGCTACCTAAAAGCTAGGGATTATCCTGGCAAGACTTTTTCCCGGCAATGATTTTCTAAAAGCCTCTTTGCTTTGATTATTTCTCCCAATCTAATAAAATTTCATCTGGGTGATACGGCTTGTGGCAGGTAAAGATCTGGTAGCTAAGTCTCTCTTTGGCTGTTAATTGGAACCCAACCATAGGCAGGCACTGATTTTTTTTTTTTAAATCAGTCCAAAGCCCAAGTCAAATATGCTCTGGCATCTGCAACTGACTGCACTGCCCTGGTATGAACGGCCAGCTCTGGGAGAAACATTAGGCCAAAGGCACTTGCCAGAGATGCTAACGGCCCTGCTCTCTGTAACATGAGGTATTTAATTAATGTTCAGAGAGAGAACACAGTGCTTACATCAGTGGGAGCTCGCAGGGGAATCAGAGTGGAATTTTGGCAAGGGAGTGGGATCAACTCATCACTCATTCATTCGCTCCCTGGCAGCTCTCAATGGGGGGCAGGTAGTTGGCCTGGTGGATGCTGGCTTTGCATTGCACTGAGCTAAGGCAGAACACATCCCTGGGGGGAAAGGCCTCACCATTTCACAGCTCCAATAGGAAGTGAAGGTCGTTGGCAGCTTTAAGCATAGCACGCCTGGTGGGCATTGCCCCGTCTGTGTGACTATGGGAGACACATTGTGTCATCAAGCGGCACAGGGCCTGGTTGTTCAAGAAGATGGGAGACTGCCCAGCAACACCCGAAGGCTATAGCAGGGGTGGCCAAACTTTCTGAGCTGCATATGATAATCTTCAGAAGTTCAAGTGCTGGGAGTGCCTACTGGGGCTTCAGACCTGTGGGGTGCGCCTGCCTGGGTTCTCGCCCTGCAGCAGGGTGGTGGGGCAAGGGATTCTGCCCCGAGCCCCACCAGGTGCCTCCCGTGGGGCAGAAGTGCCAAGACCCCACTCTCCATTGGGCAGAAGCTCCTAGCCCCACCACTGCATGGCAGAAGCCCCGAGCTCCCCACCGACACTGGTAGTTGGAGGAGTGGGGGGCTCTGCGAGCTGCACTTTACCTGTAAAAGAGCCGCATGTGGCTTGTGAGCTGCAGTTTGGCCACCCCAAGCTATAGCAAAGCATGCTGGGTACTCAGCGGGAATCAACAGCGCATACACGTTTCCCTTAGAAGACAAACAAAACCATCCAAGAATAAACCTAATACAAACCTGGTCACCCCAAGGACCCCATAACCTGATTCTGAGTCCATTCCTCCGTCCGTCTATCCCCATTGCCTGTTACTACCCCCAGTGGTTTGTCTTGTGATCACCTTAGGCTGGGACACGGTCAGTGCGTCTCCTTGCTGTGTAAAGCACCATGCAGACGTGTAAAGCACCATTCACAAGTGTGAAATAACAAGATCAACTTGGCGTGGTGAGGATTCCGGCACAGCCGTGCTACGGCTTGAGATTACAGGGTACGAGCAATGGGGTGGGGGGGAATCCTACACAGACCTTCACCATGTCTGTGCTCAGCAGTGTTATCCCTAGGCCCTCACTTTCATTGAGGGTGAACTCCACCCTCAGGGAAAGCAGACATGAGATCCCAGGAAACGAAATATCTTGTGCTAGTTTTGCTCCCAATATGTCAGATGGAGACCGAGAGAGGAAGGGCCTGTTCCCAAACTCCACCCACAAACGGAGAGAAGTCAGATAGCTTTGCTACATTAACGAGCGGGGAAACTCGTAAATGTCAGCATTGCTTGGCTCATCATAACGCTTCAGAGTCAACACCCCATTGGGAGGGAGGAGGCAGTTCGCACTTCCCAAAACGGTTGTTTCTGTCACATCTCTTTGAGACAGGCACATCTCTAGTATCGGACAGACAGCATCGCTTCAGGGTCCATATTGGGAAAGCTATCTTTGCAACTATAAAGCTAGAAGCCTAGGGCCGCAGCCTAGTCTGTCCAAGGACTCCAAGGACTCCTAATTGATACCAGCCCAAGCAAGATCAGGTATTCTTTTACATGACAGTAAACTTTAAATTCTGGGGGAAATGCTGGAGCCACCAGAGAAGTGCTGGAACAGTGAACTACTGCCCGCTGGGTGAGTGATTCCCAAAGGGTCAATTGTTTTAGTGGGAGGGATGTGCATGGAAACCTTCAACAAAGCACATACAGGAAACAAGAGAAAAGGAAAGGAAGAGTTTGCAGCACCAGAGAGGGATAAAAAGCATCATGAAACAGGGGGGAGGGGAAGAGAAAGAAAAGAGGAACCACTTACTCTCCACATAAAAGACTCCTACTTTGTCAGAGTCAGACATAGGAATGTAGAGAACCATTTCATACCCAGCAGGCAGCCTTTGGGGGCCTTCGGTTCTCAAGACCATCCGAGACATGTCCCGCAAATCTAAAAAACAACAACAAAGGCAAATGAAGGCAGGACATCGGATACAGCATTGTCACCGCTTCCGTGGTTATTAAAGTTATCAGCTAACAACTGTGTGTGGCAAATTAATGAACAAGAAACATATGGAGGTGGGTGCCTGGGTCAGACTGGGAAAACCAGAGCACCTTCCCTAGGTGATCCATGAAAAGACCAATGGCAAAGGGCAGTTGCAGACACCCAAAGTTTCAGAGAATTCACAAACCGATTGCTTCTGCGCAGAGGACTCTGGAGAGGAAGGCGGTGATCACACTGCTGTGCGCATCCCATCCCTGGTTTAGAGACGCATGGTCACACAGGCGACCATCCTGCTGCCAAGCCCCAGAACGAAGGATGAGAACCACACAGGGGCAGACCAATCTCTTTAGCCTGGGCAACAGCTCCATTGCCTGAGTGTCACAATTCAGCATTTCTGATGCAAACAGCTGCCAGTAATAAGAGAGAGACTGCCAGTAGCTGGCTCACAGGGAAGCCTGCTGTACAGTTAAATAAAAACAGTAACATCTGTCCAGTGTAACGAGGCACAAGTGAGTGGTAGGTCAACGTGTGCGCTACAGCGGCTGATAGGCAACCCGGGGTCTTCCCCTTGATTACACCATCCAGTTATTACTGGAGGAAGTGGAACCAGCATGTTGCGTCTGCTCTTCACAAGTTCTCTGGTTGCTGTGCAGGGGAGATGCTGCCCTTCCCCGTTGTTACTGGCCTGTGAATCTTCACATATGTTGGAGAAACAATTTCCACTCTGGCAGAGGTTTAGAACTGGGGAGCGAGCACTTTGGACCCAGACTCCCCCTTAGCTCTGAAAGTCTGGCCAGGTTCTTCCCTTTTCTCACATTGGCACCTGTCATAAAGACTCTGCAGGCCAAATTCTGCCCACAGTGGTATCAGCGTAACTTCCACTGTCTTCAGGATCTGTCCTTTTACCCCTATGCAACCTCACCGAGGCAACTGGCTCACACGGATGTAACAAACCGAGAAGGGAATTTGGTCCTGCCATTGGAACTTAGTTACGGATTCTGTTTGTGATGCAGGAGCCAGAAGAGAAGCCAGCTCACTCACGGATGGGTTGCTAAGTGTAGCACGGCAGGCACTCACCACCACGGCGCCTCCTGCTGGTCAGCTGGGAATTAGCTCAGTTCCAGCCTCGGAGCGCCTCCTGCTAGCCGGTGTCTTCCTACCGGTGGGGCCTGCTTCCTCCTGATCTCCACCACTTATAGCACTTCAGGCCCTGCATCCCTCCCACACCCCAGTGCCTCTTACCTTGGGGTGCTGCCCCACAGCAGTGCTCCCACAGTCCGGATCTCCCCTCCCCGGGGAACCCCAATCCCCTAAGCCCACCTCGCCTCAGTGACCCACTGCCAGTCCTCAGCTAGCCCCTTCCCTCAGGGGCAAACTGTAGTCTGAAGTGGCCACTCATCATTGGCAAAGGGGTTTGGACCTGCTGCCTTTCCAGCCCCAGCTGCCTCCCTGCAGCCCTACTATTTCCCCTGGCCTTTAGCAAGGCCTCAGCCTGGGGACGCACCAGGCCAGAGCTCCCAGCTCAGCCTGCCTTTCCCCAACTCTGCTCTGCCTCAGGTACCCCGCTTGCTCTTCCAGGCAGCCTGGTCCTCTCTGCTCCTCAGCTGGAGCAAGTCGTCTCTCACTCCCTCCGCCTGCCCTTTCATCAGGGTCAGCTGGACCCTAATTGGGTGTGGCCACATCCCTGGCTGTTTACCCAACCAGCCTCCCCTGGCTGCTTTTAACCCCTTCGGAATCGGAGTGCGGTGACCAACCCGCTACACGACGCAAAGTAAAACTTACTCATCCCTAAACTGATCTGCCTCTGACCTGCCTCAAACACACGGGATGCAGATCTGCTGAGTCCAGGGTCAATGCTTATGTAGTTGCTTTCCAGGAGAGAACCTCACTTTAAAAGGACACTGAAGGGTCAAATGTGGCCCCAAATGCAAGTTTAGTGAAAAGAAACTTTTTAAAAAAGATAAATTATACCATATCAGAAACCGGGGGGGGGGGGGGGGGGGGGGGTTTAATGAGTAACCCATTCCTTTGCAGTTTTTGCAGCTTAAACACCGCAGCGTGGTGCTAGCACACGAGAACCTTAACCGTGAAAGCGACGAGAAAGTGAAACGGACTTTTTTCATCATCTGTGCAAATGTGACAGCAAACCTGAAAAGTGAAAGGTAAATTCACTTTTAAAAATTCTCCCTGCTTTGATAACCTGCGTTGTTATTAGCAACATAGAAAAGGAAATTTAAAAACAAACCAACACTCCCCAAAGAGTTTTAACCCAACTGTGAGTTATAAAGGACAGGGGTCTGCTTATACCTTCTTTGCTGAATATTTTTTCATCGTCGCAATCCAGTCCAGAGATAAAAGGGTTGTCCTTGTCGCAGTTCACCAGCAGGATGGCTCCTTGCCCGTCTGGGCCCCACGTCCATGTTCCCTGAAAATATAACACTCTGGCTTAGTGCATGGGCTCCCACGTCTCCCGCTAGTGGCCAACCCCAGTGACTATAAGCCTGTTACTCAAAGAAAAGAATAATTCCTTTAGCTCCCAGGGTTGGAGGCCTGTGGTTTCAGTGCATTCACTCCTCACTGATAAGAATGGTGTCTGCACACATGCGACCCCAGTTTGTGCCAAACAAATTGAAGGCCACTTTTAGGAAGAGCATCTCCAAAAACCCATAGCAGCCTAGGTGAGCAGAGAAACTCTCTCCTCCACCCCTTCCCAGCACCTGCTACAATCGTCAGACACCACAGTAATCTATCTTTACCATCCCTTCCAGTCCTAAACTGCTCTGCAGTGTTGGGAAACGGCATGTGCGGGGGAAAGGGAATCTCTAGCTAATGAAAGGATGCGCCCTCTGAACAAGTTGGAGAACTACACATGCGTTGCGTGGAGACCGCAAGGAGGAAGTTGCCTTGGAAGGATAGGATGCTTTTTAAACCCAAGAATGAGTGGCTTGATAGCGCCATGTGGACGCCTTCTCGCAATGGAGAGAAGGCAACTCTGATGAGGGCGATAAGGAAATGCATTTGCCTTGCTGACTTGGTTGCATTATACTTGTTCTGTCGTGACATGTACATTGTGATGGTGACTTGTGTGTGAGCAAAGCTTCATGTCTGATGAGGTTCAATAAGGATAAGTGCAGGGTCCTACACTTAGGATGGAAGAATCCAATGCACCGCTACAGAGTAGGGACCGAATGGCTAGGCAGCAGTTCTGCGGAAAAGGACCTAGGGGTGACAGTGGACGAGAAGCTGGATATGAGTCAGCAGTGTGCCCTTGTTGCCAAGAAGGCCAATGGCATTTTGGGATGTATAAGTAGGGGCATAGCGAGCAGATCGAGGGACGTGATCGTTCCCCTCTATTCGACACTGGTGAGGCCTCATCTGGAGTACTGTGTCCAGTTTTGGGCCCCACACTACAAGAAGGATGTGGATAAATTGGAGAGAGTCCAGCGAAGGGCAACAAAAATGATTAGGGGTCTAGAGCACATGACTTATGAGGAGAGGCTGAGGGAGCTGGGATTGTTTAGTCTGCAGAAGAGAAGAATGAGGGGGGATTTGATAGCTGCTTTCAACTACCTGAAAGGGGGTTCCAAAGAGGATGGCTCTAGACTGTTCTCAGTGGTAGCAGATGACAGAACGAGGAGTAATGGTCTCAAGTTGCAATGGGGGAGGTTTAGGTTGGATATTAGGAAAAACTTTTTCACTAAGAGGGTGGTGAAACACTGGAATGCGTTACCTAGGGAGGTGGTAGAATCTCCTTCCTTAGAGGTTTTTAAGGTCAGGCTTGACAAAGCCCTGGCTGGGATGATTTAACTGGGAATTGGTCCTGCTTCGAGCAGGGGGTTGGACTAGATGACCTTCTGGGGTCCCTTCCAACCCTGATATTCTATGATTCTATGATTCTACGATTCTATGTGAGATGGAGGGGGGCACAAGGACAGAGACACCCCCCTACCTGTTTGCATTATTCCTCTGCTCTAGCATTTGTTTTAATAGGTAGCTATGGAAACATTTCCAGAGGGACTGTGACATCTACTCAAGTGTCTGCCACTCACGATGCAATGACTTTGAGACAAGGGCTGGAAACAACCTGCCGTGAAGGGATCTGTGCTTACATACTACGGTGATGGATCCTCCCCCCTCGTCCCCTATTGCTTCATTCTTGGGACCACCGCCTCGTCTTCTGCAGGCCACAGATTTTTTTTTTTAAAAGCAAGCACCCATCGGCGCCAGGAAAAGTCGGCACCTGTGACTGAGATACCTAAGCCAGGGATTTAGGTGCTGAGCTCCTTCCGGGCATTCAGGACCTCAGCCAGATCCTCAATGTATGCAAATCAGCATACCTCTATGGAAATCAGTGGCACTGTGCTGATTTATGTGGGTGAGGATCCAGGCCTCGGACTGCACCTCTCTCCGCTCAGGCTATGCCATTGACATGTATCTGGCGCAGCATCAACTGGTCATAGATGAAAAATTGTAATGAGCAAGCAGGCTTCCGAGTGAAAAGATCGTGTGCAGATCACATCTTTACCTTGAGATAACTGATTGAGAAAGGGCCAGCCTGCCAGAGAACCTGTTGAACGTCATAGATTTCACCAGAGCTTTTGACTGCATTCATAGAGAGTCACTATGGAAGATCTTATGACAATATGGGCTTCCAAGAAAGATACTGTCACTGGTCAAGATGAGTACGAAGGTTCAAAATGGAGAGAAAGTGGCAAGACCAATCATTTTGATATCATTACTGGAGTATGGCAGGGCTGAATCCTATCATCCTTTCTTTTCTGCATTATGATCGATTACCTGATGTGAAGAGCAACATCAAAGGAAGATACAGGAGTTATATGGAATAGAGGAAAACTTCAAGTTCTTGACTTTGCAGGTGACATTGCTCTGTTGGACACAGATGATGATGCCATGAAAAAGACCCCTGTCAATTGCAAGTGTGAGACTGCCAAAGTAGGATTAACAATCAGCCCAAAGAAAATTAAAGTCAGGACTGTTGAAAGAGGAATTAGCAGTGATGGTATATATGTGATTGACAGTGTAGAATACGGCATGGTTAATGAGATTGTATACCTTGGGATCACAATCTGCGCTGATGGCCAACTCCATAAAGAGATGGAAGCAAGAATTGCAAAGACAAATTGAGCTTTTTTTGAGACTGGCTAATATTTGAAAAAATGAGGAGATTCACACAAGAAGCAAGATAAAGTTATACAATGTCACGGTGATACCTACACTGTGATATGTGACTGAAACTTGGCAAATACTAGAAGCCCACAACAGGAAACTCAACGCATTCCATCAGAGATACTTGCAGAGAATACATGGTGTCCACTGGTGGCATAAAAGTAACTAACGCTGATGTGCTTCGAAGGACTGGCCACCAGCCTGTAGAGACAATGATTCGAGAAAGAAGGCGGAAGTGGTTTGGGCATGGTGCAGATTCCTAGACAAGTCCCTGACTGGATACCACCTGGTGGAAGATGAAAAAGCGGAGCACAACAGATGACATATAAAAAAAACCCATTGAGAAAGATCACTGTCATGGAAACAGAGTATAATGGAGCAAGAAATGTGCCACCAGACAGATGGAGGTGGAAACTCGGGATTGCCTCCTGTGTCACAATGCGTGAGAGCATCTAATCTACCCTGATCTATCCTTCGCGGAGGCATCCAAGTGTATTACCACACAGGATGGATCTCCCCCTCAGCCACATGATTTGCAGCTTCTGGAAGCAAGCCCTGTGTAGGGGTGCAGCCACCAGTGGCTATGTCAGACGTGTTGTGTTCTATGTCAGATGTTGTTACTCTGTGGGAAACAACATAGCTTCTCTCTAACTCTGCAGCCCCCAGCTTCCTGTGGGGAAGAACAATCAGCCTAAAGTGCAATTTAAGCCCTGCATCAGATGACTGTGATTGACTAAGGCTGTACATAGGCACCAGGGGTCAAACACATATCCTAAGGGAAGGAAAGTCACAAGTTTATTGAACAGCGATTTCATTCCAGGCTCCACACCCGGGCCAAGGAGTCACATTTCACAAAGTGTCCTAAGAGGCCAGGAACAAGTGGATCCTTTAAAAAACACAATGTGGAAAGGCCTGTCGGAGTCTGCAGTGCCCTGCTGGCACATGGTAGCACGGTGGAATCAAAGGCAAAGTTACCTTCCTTGGGTTGTTCTTTTCGACCACTCCATCGCGATCTGCGTCAACGTCCAGAGAGATCCCTAGGAATACAACACTGCTATTAAAGATCACTGCTAACCTTAGGGCAAGTGGGGGAGGGACATCTCAGTGGTTTGAGGATTGGCCCCCTAAACCCAGGGTTGTGTGTTCAATCCTTGAGGGGGCCATTTAGGGATCTGGGGCAAAAATTGGGGATTGGTCCTGCTTTGAGCAGGGGATTGGACTAGATGACCTCCAACCCTGAGATTTTATGAAGCCCTGAGCCATGCAGTGCAAACAAGAATTGAGGCAGAAGAGGCAATTAAAAAAATCTGCATGGAACATAATATTCAGTGAATGTAACAAATCCATTTTATAGATTCACAGATGGTAAGGCCAGAAGGGACCACGGTGATCATCTAGTCTGATCTCCTGTATGGCACAGGCCAGAGAACGTCCCTAAAATAATTCCTAGCACAGATCTTTTCAAAAACTATCCAGTCTCCACCTACAAATCGTGAGGGATGGCGAATCCACCATGACCCTTGGCAAATTGTTCAGCTGAGATCCTTGGGCTCAGTCTATGGCGTGCTTTCCAATCCTTCCGTTGTTCTCGTGGCTCTCCTCTGATCCCTCCCCAAAGTGTCAACAGCCTTCATGAACTGTGGGCGTCCCTTCTGAATCACCTGGGAAGCAAGTGAGTTAAGCCCTGCGAATTGGACGGGTGCAAACATCTGCAGGGAGACCAAGTCTGCATCGGCAGCAGGCAGGGGGGAGACCCCCCGGTGCATTCGTTCAGGAGAACAATCTCACCCGGGTTTCGGAGCACTCCAGGGATGGGCGCTAGGGCCTGTTCATTAAGAGAAGCCACGCTAGGCGCAGCTGGGCCCAGTATTGGCATCACATCATCAGGCAAGAGACACTGGTGAGTTCCCTGGCCGCTCCTTGTCTCAGTAGCACAGAGGGGAGAGGGAGAAATTGTGGAGGTGGATGCCCAGTGCTGATGTATCAGCATTCCCTCTTGACAGGACAGTTTGCAGAGCCCTATTTACAGTGATGCAGACAGGGCCCCATCCAGCCCCCTCCCAGAGTCCCGCAGCTTCCTCATGCACGCAGCCCCCTCTGTTGTCTCCCGTTGAAGACGCCCCAGTGACCGCGGCATTCGGAGAGCTGGGAAGCCGGGGGGGAGCTGCAGTGCACCTGCCTGAGTAGGGAGAGGGCAGGATGGGCATTCAGGGGCCGATGGGCCACTGATGTTGCTCCTCGCGGAAGCATTTACGCCCGTGCCCATGGAGTGCACTTTGCACAGGTGCAGGTGCCATCCTGACATGCAAGAGCAACGGAGACTCAGGACGTCAGAGCCGGCAGTGGCCCAGTAGCACCAGAGCTGCGGACGGAGATGGAGACAGTGATTTGCTGGCACTGGGCGGGGTGAAGGGCGGGTGGGTGTGTATGGTGTAGGGGTCCTAGAATCACACAGACATTAATGATGCTTTATACTTCTCCAATTTATCCATTCAGGGGGCTCAAAGTGCTTCATAATGAAATTAGCCTCACAGACCCCTTGTGAGATGGGTATCACTATACCAGGGGTTCTCAAACTGGGGGTCGAGACCCCTCAGGGGGTCATGAGGTTATTACATGGGGGGAGGAGGGGTCGTGAGCTGTTAACCTCCACCCCAAACCCCACTTTGCCTCTGGCATTCATAATGGTGTTACAGAAGTTTGAGAACCACTGCACTATACTAACTGACCAAATGGGGAAACTGAGGCATAGGAAGATTAAAGTGACATGTCTAAGGTCATGCTGGAATACTATGCAGGGCTTCTGACTCCCATGTCTGTGCCTTAACAACAAACCTAGCTGTCTGCCACTTATCTTAACAGCTAGTTCTTACCTAGCACTAGATCTCAAAGCACTTGAGAAAGTAGGTCAATCTCATTATCCCCATTTTACAGATGGGGAAACTGAGGCACAGAGCGGGGACGTGACTTGCCCAAGGTCACCCAGCAGGCTAAGAGCAGAGCTGGAACTAGAACCCACATCTCCTGAGTCCCAGTCCAGTGCTCTATCTGTTAGGCTACCCTGCCCCCTGCAAACTGCCCCTTGGAACCATCGCTCACTGGAGCCCAGCGTAGGCATCTTCCTTTGTGGCTGTCCTGCTGAACAGCACATTTGAAAAAGGAACTCGCTTACAGCTCAGCGCCCAAGCATAAAACCAGCGCTGTCATGTGCTCTGCCAGGGTGCTAGGCAGATTAAGGGGAAATATCACAAGGATTGTGTTCACCGGGCACAGGGAACTTCCGAGAAGCAGAAGAGAAAGAAACTAAGGAGCAGCTGGCTCTTCTCTTCCCCTTGTCTCTTTTCAGTACCGGCTCTCCCGGAGCTCTCCCTCTGGTGCCGTCAGGTGGCCAGGTTCCGTCTAGGCTGTCATCGTTTCTGGTAGGGCATGGCCCAATGGCTAGAGCACAGGACAAGGAACCAGTATAACCCACACACCTCCTGGGTGTGGTGGTCTGGCCCAGCTAGTGGCCCGGAGACCAGTTAGAGATTAATGAGTCTGCTACAGCCTTAGCTAGTAGCCATGTGCCTTTTAGCTCACGCAGTAGTGGTTCATGCACTAAGCTTCAGAGGTCCCAGGTTCAATCCGAACGACCGGAGTCTGTCGGTGTTACACCAGAACTCGTGGGTTCCACTCTGAGATCAAGGAGTACGGGTGGTTCAGTGGCTACAGCAAGCGAGTGGGTGTCAGGATGTCTGAGTTCTGCTGTGTGACATGGGGTAAGCTGCCGCTCTGCTGTGCCTCAGTTTCCCCATCTGTAAAACTGAAAATAATACTCACCTTTGTAAAGAGCCCTGCCCTGGCACAAGGTCTGTAAGTGCAGCTAGTAAGCGTGAGAGCTCGCTGGGGTAGGAAGGGATTCAGCCATCACATTAGAAAGGCCTAATCTCCTCCTTTTGTGCCCCCCCCAACAGATATTATTTCACTCCTCCAGACTGCATGCGTGCCTTGGTTTACTACAACGGACCCCTGGAAAGCGGCTGCCTCTAGTTAGCCTGCAGGTCCGAGCGAATAATTGATTTCTCAGTTTGGTGGCCGAACCGAAAAAAAAAAAAAAAAGTTAAGCTCGTTTCAAACCAAAAATGATTTTCTCCCTGTTCTTTCTCACGAAAGGGGGAAACTGAACCCCTGAATGAAATGTTTCAAATGTCATTTTGAATGGCTGTTTTCTAAACAAAATAGCCAAACGGTTCATTTTGAAAATGTCAAAATGAAACATTGCTTGCAGTGTCGGTCCCAGGGTATTAGAGAGACAAGGTGGGGGAGTAGGGTTGCCAGGCATCCAGTTTTTGACCGGAACACCCGCTCGAAAAGGGACCCCGGCAGCTCCGGTCAGTCCAGTCGGCGACACAGCAGGGGTTTGGGGCTAAAGCAGGCTCCCTTCCTGCTCTAGCGCCGTGTGGCTCCCGGAAGCGGCCTCCAGGTCCTTGCAGCCCCATGGCGCTTGGGCAGCCAGGGAGGCTCTGTGCGCCGCCCTCTTGCCAGAGTGTCGGCTCCGCAGCTCCCATTGGCTGGAACCGTGACCAATGGGAGCTGCAGGGACGACACCTGCAGGCACGAGGGTGGCGTGTGGAGCCTCTCTGGCCAAACAGGTGTCTAGCGGCTGCACGGACCTGGTGGCCACTTCCTGGGAGCCGCGTTAAGTGCTGCCAGGACCCGGCCCACCCCAACCCCCTGTCCCGATCCTGGGCCCCCCCCAACCCTCTGCCCCAGTCCGAAGCCCCCTCCTGCACCCCAAACCCCTCATCCCCGGCCCCACCCCAGCCGGAGCCCTCACCCCAACCCCCTGCCTGGAGTCTCCTCATTCACCCCAAACCCCTCATCCCTGGCCCCACCCCAGAGCCCGCACCCCCAGCCAGAGCCCTCAGCTCCCCCCCACATTCCAACCCCCTGCCCCAGCCCAGTGAAAGTGAGTGAGGGGCAGAGCAAACTACGGAGAGAGGGGGGATGGAGCAAGCGGGGGCGTGGCCTCAAAGAAGAAGCGTGGCAGGGGTGGGGCCTTGGGATGGGGCGGGGCAGGGGCGTTCGATTTTGTGCAATTAGAAAGTTGGCAACCCTATGGGGGAGGTCATATCTTTTATGGACCAACTTCTGTTGGTGAGAGAGACAAGCTCCTGCTTACAAAGAGCTCTCTTCTTCAGCTCTGGAAAACGCTGACCTGTCTGACAAGAAAATTGAGGTTTTGTTTGGTCAAAACTATTTGCGCAATTCGACCCAACTTCATGAACAGTTTTGGTGCCCCGAGAGATGCATTTTTCGGACCAATTTCCTATTTGCCAAAAAGATTTCGCTCAGCTC
Organism: Chelonia mydas; assembly: GCF_015237465.2. Taxonomy (NCBI): domain Eukaryota; kingdom Metazoa; phylum Chordata; order Testudines; family Cheloniidae; genus Chelonia; species Chelonia mydas. The sequence continues at coordinate 6,591,915 of NC_051258.2, forward strand.
TAGGCCCAGCTCAAGCTCTCAGCTACAAGGCAAGTGGTACAGACCCCGGACAGACAGAACGACGAGAGGTGAAATTCTGGCCCAGGAGTGCGGCTTCCCGTTTCCATAGTGCTGTCTTCTGTGCCAGCTTGTGCTGGAGAACCCAGATCTCTGGCTTTGTACTGTGCAGTGCTGGCCCTAAACCAAACCAGCTGGGGCGGGAGGGTGGCTTTGCTCTTCCAACGTGCCACAAGAAACCGAAGCCGGGAGAAAATATTGAAAGGCATGTACTGTTGACCCCAACAGAGGCGTGAAACTTCTCCAAGCTGCATGCCGGGTGTTTAGCATTCTAACAGACACATGGTCAGTTAAAGCCAGAGCCTAATCTCATGTCCAGTTATCTCCCAGGAGGACATGCTTGTTTTCAGATATGGGCGGGTGGGTACATAGTGGTGTGCATGTTTAAAAATGAACATCCGATCCTCAATAAAGAAATGTCTGAGGCAGCATTTCGGCTCACGCTCAAAGGCTTTAGCAAGCTGTCAGGGTTTGAAATCACTGCTCCCAACGTGACTATTCGTTTTCACTCATATAGCACTATAGGATTGCCAGGCATCTGGTGGAGCACCGGAGCAGGGCCGAGGCGCATGGTGAGGCCCCCCGACCCGGCGCTCCTGCCCGGGCACCGGATCGGGGCTCATACCATGCGGCTCGGCACTGTTCTGGGGCGCAGGGTCGGAGGCCCTCCACACTGGTATAAAGCAGGAGTAACTCCATAGAAATCAGGGGAGTTACTCTGGATTTCTACTGGTATAAACGTATGGCATGATCCAAACTGTATAGAAATGGGCAGAAAGACTCTCACTGACTTCAATGGGCTTTGGATCAGGTCCCAAGTCCCTGATTCAAGCCACTTGCTCCCAGAACCTGCAGCTATCCATTATTATTACTGTAACACCTAGGAGCTCTAGCTGTGGACTGGGACCCCCGTGTGCTAGGCGCTGTACAGACACCAAACAGAGTGACAGTCCTTGCTCCTCCGGTGACAGCAAAACAGTGTCTTTTACAGAGGCGTGGGTCCGAATGGCACCCACTGAGTCCGGTGGTGCTTCCCAAACAGTTTCACGGTAGCAAGCCAAGTGGTTTGTTGGTGCGCAGTGTTGGATTTCAGCGCCTAGTTTTGCCACTAGCTATCTATTTCAACACTTGGTGTGTCATCAGTATTTGCACTGAGGGCGTTTCTTTTTAAAGGCGGCTTGCGGTGTTATAAACAGCACCTTTTGAGTCACGGCAAAACCAACCCCCACATTAGGAGAGGAATTTTCGAGTGCGTGTCACTCAACCTTTAAGTCATCTCCCTGCTTGGGAAGATAAAAATCTCACCCTCACACTCCTCGCTGGTGCTTCCTTACTATTGGCATCACCTGCAAGACTCCCATTACTCAGGGCTGATTCTGCAAACTTGACATGTAGGCCTTGCACTAACAGTCCCACTGCGACCCCTTGCCCCACTAAGGGTTAGAGAACGGGGCGGCGGAAGCTTCCGGGGGGGAAGATTGGGGGGAGATAGGGGATGGTACCTGAACCATCCCCACACCCCCCCTTCCCCGAGCCTCCACCCTCATGCTGCCCCTTCCCCGAGACCCCACCCCGCGCCACCCCTTCCTCTACAGCCCCTCCCCCTGCTGCTCATCCTTACTGCCAGTAAAAAGTAGGAGGGCTCTTTTAAAAGTGAGGGGCCAATGGCCCCTTTGCCCCCCCCATTGGAGAATCAGGCCCTTAGGTGCCACTCCTGCAATTGGATGTGTGTGGGTGGACGCTTGCAGCTGTGTGGAGCCCTACTGAAGTCAAGAAAGACCCTTCTACGGGATCAGGGCCCTATGCGGTCGCTACGGGCCTGGCACAAAATCTCAGCTCTAAACGTGCCATCATTTTGCAGTGTCCTTTGGGGAAGAGGCTGCCGTTCGTCATGTGTTTTTGGACAACACAGACAGCAATAGGGCCTCAATCCTGACGGCATTACATTACAAATAAGAGAGCCCATGTCTATTAGTCGATCAAACTGCAGATCATGTACATGGCATTAGTTTATTTAGTCACATTGATCACACTCTAGATTTTATTCAGTATTAGCAGCAGTATTCAATACGTTTTTTCTTTATTCAGGCAAATGGATTTGGGCCGATTACCATATTCTTCTCCTAAGAAGTCACAGCTCCAAAGCATTTAATGAAGGCCCCAGTGCCTCCCACAACCTTTCCGTTTGCTCTCTGCCTTGCCGTTCAAACTCACAGCTTCTTCGCCACCAGTCCCTTTTTGCATGCGTGCTTCGATGGAGTCATTTTTCCACAGCTGCATGGTACCGGGGAGAAGGCTCCAGTATATTGGGTTTCCAGACACATTTCGAGACATCATGTGAAACAATTCTGTCCCTGCATAAGCTGGTTTGCTGCTAAGGCGACAACAGAAACAGCTCGGGCAACTCCGGTTACTTTTGAGTGAATTTTACAAGAGAAAAAGAGATTTGAGGCCCAGCGCCAAAAACAGCAGAAGCTCAGCGAAAGACGGTGAAGACAAACTACCAACATTTCCTCTGCACAAGCCCTGCGCAAACCAGATGCTACGGGCTAGGTTCTGATTTCCATTTTACAGATGTGACTCGAAAGCAAATCAATCAACAATGCTGCTAAATGGATGTATTGGTGTAACAACGCAGACTTCTCCTCGCTCTTGTGCGTCTGCGGGGACAGCATCCAGGACACACAGAAAAAGTTAGGCATTTGTATTTCAGACGTGTCTAAAAGTTTCAGCTAAGATCAGCGCCCCATCGTGGTAGGTGTTGTATAGACACATCTCAGAAATGCTCTCTGCCCGGAGGAGCTTGGACCCAGATCCTTGATTTCAATGGAAGTTAGACATCCCAATACCTTTGAGGATCTGGGCCCTGCAGTATAAAGAGCCAAAACAGACAAAGGACCAGCAGAGAAAAGGATCCCTATTTTACAGGGGGGGAACTGAGGCACAGAAAGTTTTATGCCTGTATTTTTGGGAGTTTTTGGCACACACAGGCAGGGCCAGATTTTGAAGCATTCAACTTCCATTTAGACACCAAAGCGAGAGGCTGGATCTTCCAAAGAGCACCATGCATCGGGCGCATGCGGTTTACGGAGCCCTTTTTAAAAGCCTCCGTCCAATTGCACCCCCAAGGAAGCTGCTGGCTCCTTCGAAACGACGATGCCTGTCGTGGGTGCTGAGCCCTGGAAATTCTCAGCGTGGGCTCTTCTGAAAACCTGGCCGGAAGCGACTTGCTCAGGCCACCCGGAGCGTCTCTGGCCAAGCCAGGAATTGAACCTAGCTCTCTTGAGTCGCAGACAAGCGGCTCATTCACAGATGTATCCGTGTTTGCCAAACTGGACAGGCTCGCTCAGAATACTTGCTCTTAAAAAAAGAAAGAGCCCCAGCCCTGTTTATTTTTTCCATCATCAAGGGAAAGCCGAGGGAGTAGATCGTGCATCTGGGCTTGCGTGTTTTCATAACAATATTGCAGCACTGGACTCTGACCCCCCAGTTCTGTTAGGATTACAGATGAGTCCAGAGTGTAACCCCAGATCAGAACACAGAATCAGGGAAATGTAGGACTGGAAAGGAAATCAATACATCATCTAGTCCACTCCCCTGCACCGAAGCAGGGCTAAGTATTATCTGTAGACCATCCCGAACAGGTGTTTGTCCAACCTGTTCTTACAAACCCCCAGGGACAGAGATTCCATAGCCTTCTTAGGTAATTTGTTCTGGTAATTTGTGCTTAACTACCCAAACATCCTTCAGCTGTGTGTGCATGAGAGTGAGAGGAAGAGGGAGAGAAAAGGACACAAATACATAATGGGGAATAACTGGCTTGGCAGCAGCACTGCTGAGAAAGAGCTGGGCGTTGTGGTGGATCACAACCTCAACAATGCGATTCTGTTGCAAAGGAAGTAAATTCAATTTTAGGTTGCACTGACAGAGGCATAGCATGCAAGTCACGGGAGGTGACAGTACCACTCTGCTCGGGGCTGGTGAGGCCTCAGCTGGAGTATTGTGTCCAATTTTGGTCACTGCTGTATAGAACGGATGTAGAGAAACTGGAAAGGATCCAGAAGTGAGCAACAAAGATGATCAAAGGGCTGGAATTCAGGCCGTACAAGGAAAGGCTGAAGGAACTGAGTATGGTTAGTTTGGAAAAGAGGTGATTACGGGGGGCATGACAGTGGTTTTCAAATACGTGAAAGGCTGCCATAAAAAGGATGGAGAAAAATTGTTCTCTCTTGCCACAGAGGGCAGAACAAGCGGCCCTGGGTTCAAACTACAGCCCAGCAGATGTAAATTAAATCTCGGGAAACACTTCCTAACTGTAAGAGCAGGAGGCCAATGGCACAGACGGCCTAGGGAAGTCATGGAAGCTCCTTCACTGGAGGTTTTCAAAAAGAGGCTGGAGAGCCACCTGCCTTGGATGGTTTAGACACAACAAATCCTGCCTCTTGGCAGGGGGTTAGACTCGATGACCCTTGAAGTCCCTTCTAACCCTGTGGTTCTATGATTCTATGATCCAATCCTGGACCCATATCCATATCTCTTACCTATGTAACCCACACAGCTCCTGGGTGCGGTGCTCTGTCCCCTCTAGTGGCACTGAGACCACTTGGAGATGAATGAGTCTGCTACAGCCTTAGCTAAGGGCCCTGTGGCTTTTAGCTCATGCAACAGAGGCTCATGCATTTCGCTCCAGAAGTCCCAGGTTCGATTCCGCCCACTGATGACTGGGGTCTGTCGGCATTACAGCTATATACCAAGGTGAGCAAAGTCCCAGCAATCCCACTGCACTTCGGGATTTTGGAACTGTGACTGAAATTCGGCAGGTTTAACCTGTCTCCAGTTAATATCAGGCAGGTAGCAAAGCATTAGCTCAGTACTTCAGGGCTTCCCAATGTCCAGACCGCTCCTAGCATGGAGAATGACTATGTATCAATGTAGAGGCAAACCCTGATGTAAGATCCAGCTTCTGAAGAAGATAAAAATGGGTTTAAATGGGCTAGCGTTAGAAATCTCTTCCTGCCCTTGCTAAGCCCAACACCAGCAGTAATGGTCTCCACAGCTGTATCTGTGGGTTGAGTGAGCCTTGGTGTATTTCTCAGACACAATAGAGGGGTGGGGGACAATTGCACCCACATAAGTGCCTCTGTTGCTAAGAATTCTCCATCTCAGATGCTTCTTTGACTGGGAAGGCAGGCACCAGGCAAAGACACAGCAGTGGGTCAGAACAAAATTCCCAGTGGGCCCTGGCCACTTTACTGCATGCAGCCGACTAGCAAGACAGCTGACTTCCCAATTTCATCTCAAAGACGCATCAAAACCGCCGACTAAAATCAAGAGGCCCCGTTTCTGAAAGAGTTGTGCCTCTCAGACAGTACCTCAGCCACAAACTTTCTAAGGCTTTGTGTACCCTGGCAATTGAAGGACAAAACTTATGTCTTTCAGAGGTGTTCCCCCCATCCCAATGAAAGACAAACGTTTTGCCACGACAAGTGCCTGTGTGAACAGCGCACTGTCGGCAGGAGCACCCACCAGAAACCAGCATCCCCTCCTCCCCCCACAATACCTCCCGCCCACTGGCGGACCTGATGATCACCTCCTCCCACGCCCTCCACGATCAGCTGGTCCGTGGCATGCAGAAGGTGCTGGGAGGAGGGGGCGGAGTGGGGCTAGGGCGCACTTTGGGGTGGAGTGGAGGCAGGAAGAGGTGGGGCGGGTTGGGGCGGAGTGGGGGCAGGGCCTGGGGCTGAGCAGGGCTTGAGCACCCGTGGGGAAAGGAGAAAGCTTGTGGGGCTCAAGAACAAACCCCGGGCCCTCTGGTTACGGACTGCGCTCGTAATCTACACGGCGGCTGGACGGGCTTGATGTCTCTGGATGCTGCTGCTGTGGGAGGGTGGCTACATCACTTACCCAGCCGCTAATTCAGTGCTTGTGCTGTCACAAGCCACGTGCCGGAAGACGACCCAATGGCAGAGGTGGGAACAGAACTACGGTCTCCTGGCTCCAAGGCCACCCTCTTTCTCTGCAGCACAGCCACTGGACCCAAAGGGAAACTGGAACCGTTTCTGCTAAGCCCAGCAGCCTAAAGAGGCCAGAACCCCCGTCACTCTTACGTGGGTCCAGAGCAGCATGGTAACTCCTTGCAGGCGAAGCATGGGCCATCACTTTGACTACAAGCTCAGCATTGCTGGATTTGCTTGGTCTTTGGCCCCGTGCTTGCCAGAAGCAGGACCAGCAGTTCATTTCATTCCAGAGTTCCCAGGTCTAAGCTGATTTCTTTAAGTAGCTCACAAAAGCTGTCTTCATTTGCAACATAAAACCCAAGTGACACGAGATTATAGGTTTTGGTCTGCCCCGAAAGCACTTGCACTTACCAATGCCTGTCAGGAAGACGCCAGCTTGGTCTATGGGAGGCCCTCCAGTCTCGCCGTAATAGTTCACCGTTACCTGGAAACACACAACGCAGGCTAGTGAGTGAGAGGGGTGGGCAGGACAGGGCCTGGCAATTTACACCCGGTAACCGGAGAGCGACACAGTGCCAGATCCTTTGTGCCACTCTCCCAGTGCCGCTTTCTGCCCCAGCGCTAGCACTCCAACCCCTGCCTTGGGCTTGGTTCTGTCCCTGCCGTTACTCCTGCCCCTGCTCCTCTCTGGCCAACTTTGCTCCCTTCTCATCCATCCAAATTGCTGCTGCGACTGTTAGCTGCCACCAGGTCGCTGCCTTCCCGGAAGCTCTCCCCTCAGATAGGGAGCCATGAGAACAGCAGGCGTTTAAGCACAAGGATTTTACAGTTAAAAACCTTTTAGTTTCACGATCCCAACAGCCAGATTGTGCATCTATTTCACAGCCCAGCCCAAACTCCCCAAGTTTGCTAGCTAGCTTGCAGAGTTGGACGGAGGATCCCATGCAATGAATTGATCTGATCGATTGGGCCCGTTCACCCCCTCATTTGCAAGTTGTTCATGAACAGACCAACAAAACAAATTTCAGCCGAGGAGTTGTCAGCAAACAACCGGTCCTGGTGTGCCACCATCTCCGTAGGTCACAGGATATTTTAACTGCTTCCTCATTGGGTGAGTGAAACACTTGAAACATGAGACCAGCACCAACTCCTAACAAGATTGTGGCCATCCAACGCTTGCCAGCTCCCGTGGATGCCAATGAACGTGGCAGTGTCTCGGGAATGCTCAGCTCTGGGAGTTTTTCTTGCTGGTCCTGCCCCTGGTCACTGAGTGACCTGAGTGAAAAGTACAGCGAGTGGAACATTACGGTCGGATGTCCTCAGACTGACCCTTCATCAAGGGACAGAGTGGTGTTACCCTGTTGGCTTTGGGCCCATCCTAGTACAGCAAGATCCTGTGTCAGGTGCCCCTCACGTGGTAACCTGCTGTTACCTCATCCCTGCTCCTGTCTCAAGCCAAGTGAGTGCCCAGGATACAAGAACTCTCACTGGGCTTTCCTTTACCTTGTTGTCATTGGCTTCGGTGCTGGCTTTGTTCATGCTGAGTTTCAGGACTGTCCCGTGGTCGAGAGGCCACTGCTTCCCTCCATTTGCGGGGGCCACCTGCGATTGGTCATCGGTAACTATTTCAACTTGAACCCCGGCCGTGTGCTTCACGCTGAACGACACAGCACCTGCGGGAGCCGCTCTGCAACAGAGAAAGGGAAGGGGATCAGTCAGAGGGCTGTGGAGAGAAGAATCGGAGATGCCTCACTGTCCCCTACCCGGCAGCCCTGACCCCCTGACTTTAGGCAAGAGGAAAAAGCGGCTCAGTGATCGCTGCAGACATGCATCCCGGCAGCATTTTCATATGTAGTGACCTGATTTTCAGAGAGGCAGAGCGCCCGCAGCTCCCATCAACAGAGGTGGCGGGTGCTACAGCTAAGCACTTAAATCCCTATGAAGGCACCTACAGAAGTGGCACTGGAAGAGATGCTGGGCACTCCTGAGTTTACACTGAAGTCAATAGAGAAGCACCTGCTCAGCACCACCAAAGATCAGACCACTCAAGCGCCAAAACATGGATTTAGCTGCCCAGTTTCAGGCATCCGAGTTTGAAAATACTGACCAGCCCACGTAACACAACTGACGCCAGCATGGTGCAGCCCTTCACTTCCCCGGCTGCCCACAGAGCTGGCTAAGCAGGGTGCCTTCTTTGCAGTTAAAATGAACTCTCGACTCTTGCTGCCCCGATAAGAAAAGATCAGACCTTCCATTGTGTGCATGATGGGAGCAGCCTACCCCAATGGTTGGAGCAAGGGACTAGGAGCCAGGAGCCCTGGGTCCTATTCCCCCACTCTGCCACTGGCTAGGTTAGTTTGAAGAAGTCACTTAACCTCTTGGAGCCAGATTTTTAAAGGTACCTGTGTACAAAATCCCACTGATTTCAAAGAGTACTAAGCATCTAAATACCTTTACAATCTGGTCCTGTGTGCCTCAGTTTCCCCATCTGCACAATGAAGAGAGTCATATTTTCCCACCTTTGCAAGAGCTCTCAGATCCCTGGCTAAAACTAGGGATTTCCTAGATGGGAACTAGCTGTGAGAGCTCTTTGAAAACACTAACCAACCTGATCCTTAATATCCAGGCCTTTTAATGCTATGCACGTGAACTGGATCACGACCTCTCTTCCAGCCAGCCCCAGTTATAACAAGCCATGCGGCTCAAATGCTGAAATCTTAGACAAATGCCAGGCGTCTTTTTGGAATGACTCGTGGACATTTTGTACATACTACAGAAGGCAAAGATTGCATGACTAGCTGGAGACCCCCAAAGACCCTTAGGATGGGGGAAATCTAAAGAGACATCCAGCCAGTTTCTCACAATTAAAGACTTCTGTCTAGAAAAGGATTAACACTGGAATGTCAGCTAGTTGTAACTGATGGCTAGTTTTAATACTATAGGACAGCTTACAGACCCCAGTCTTTGTGCCAGGCGCTGTACAAACACTTATGAGACAGTCCCTGTCCTCAAGGACGTACAATCTAAACAGACAAAAGAGGGGGTGGGGAAAAGGCAGACGACATTCTAGTAGAGTGATCAGAGCGATGTTTGACAAACATGTTTATTTCACATTTTTTCACCCCTTCAAGCAATTGACAAAAATCAACCAATCAACACCCCCCCTCCTCCCCCCAAAAAACCAAAAACAAAACCACCTCTCCCAAACCACAACAAAACTGAGCGCTGAAGAACATTCCCTCCAGTTATAGGACCCAGTCAATCCCTTTTTAACTTCTCTGATCACAATGAATGGATCACAAATCTATTCCATAAGCCGACATGGGCATGTCAAGTGCCAGTTAAAATTGCTACGTGACAGTAATGTCCTGGCCTACCCACCACTTACAAATGCAAGCAGTTTAAACCCAGTGGAATGAATCCCTGAGGAAACACACAGCTTTCCCAGTGCACTCAAAGAAACACACACATTGGGTGAGATTTTCAACTCAGAGGATTTAGCCATACGACTCCCACTCACTTCAATGATCTTGCAAGGGGCTGAAGGCCCTCAGCTTCCACTGGAGTCTGAGTCTCTTCTAAAAAAAGTTTAGATATGTTTAAGAACATAACGGCCAGACTGGGTCAGACCAAAGGTCCAACTAGCCCAGTATCCTGTCTTCCGACAGTGGCCAGTGCCAGGTGCCCCCGAGGGAATGAACAGAACAGGTCATCATCAAGGGATCCATCCCTTGTCGCCCACTCCCAGCTTCTGGCAAACAGAGCCTAGGGACCCCATCCCTGCCCATCCTGGCTAATAACTTCATGGAGGATAGGTCCATCAGTGGCTGTCTAGTTCTTTTTGAACCCTGTTTCTGTTCTGATTGGCTGAACACGGTAGATCTCCACTGCAGAAAAAGGGGTGGTCTTAACTCGGGTGAAAATAGCAGCCAAGACTCAGCCGTGTACTCCAGTGAGCAGTTCGAGTTCGAGCCACCAGGGCAGCCTGGGGTTGAACTTGACTTGCCAGTCCACGTTAAAACCCAAGTTGCCATGTCTTCACTGCTATTTTAACCTGGCTTAGGAACATACCTTCGTTTCCTTTATATTTTTTTTTTTGCAGTGTAGACTCACCTTTAGGATCAGCGTGAATACTCACGATTATACCTCGGAAATGGCCTCTCTGCGAACACTCCTCACGGTCTGTCTAACGATGTGCTGCTCCTGCGCTCGCTAGGATAGGAGTTGCAAGGGAATGCTAACAAGGTGCGGCTCAAACTGGAGCGAATTCACTGAAAAACCTCCCAGAGGAGGTTCAGTGCATTCACCCATTTCTATGTACAAGGCATTCTGTGGCTCCCCCATGCCCAGCCTCGCAGCCCCATGCTAATGTGAATACAACAATACAGCTGGCACAAGCCCCAGTCCTGTGAAAGTCACATTTTTTAAAACGGGGATGGGGGGAGGAGATCAGAGCAGGAAATCTTTCCAGGAACCCATTTGCCGTAGTGCGGCCAGAGCCTGCTGGCACCTGTCTGCTGTGCGAGCAAACAGGATCCAGGCTGTCCTCACTCCTTTTCCCTCCTCCCCCTGGGATCTTTGGCTTTGCAGCTACCTGTGGAGGAAATTAAAGGGAAAACATATATACCAAGGAGGGAAGCAGCTGCAGGAAGAGCCGAGGTTGCAGCCCGGGAGCTGGTCTGACTCTGGAGCGAAGTGAAGTTCTCTTTACAGTAGTTACCTGGGCCCAATCATGTTACCCTTGAAGTCAAAGGCAATACTCCCACTTATGTGGGAGTTGGCCCCACTGACCCACGCAGGCTTCACCGTGTGTTTTCAGGGCCCATCCTGTGCCCTTCGATAGCAATGAGACCAGGGCCGTTCATTGTGCTGGAAGTTGTTTTGGGCTCTGAGCAAGTCTGGGGTGGTCCGTGGGGACAGGCGTCCCGTAAGCATGCTGACAAATCTGGGGAGGCCACCTCTCAATGCTAAGACGACGAGACCTCTCGGCTGTTTTCAACACAGCGTGCGGCTGGCCTGCCTCTGTGACGTAGCAGGAGTAGAAGGCGCTCTGCCTGGCGCCAGCCATCCCTCCCCACAGGACTCTGGAAGTAGCGACGGGCCAGCTGACTTAGCGATTGGCCACATTCTGTTGATGTCCCCCTGCTGTATCGCTCGTTCTCCACCAGTGCAATCCCTGCCTCTTCTAAGATGACTCTGTCCTTACAGGAGATCAGCTCCTGGATGTAGAGCAGCTGGCGCGAACTCAGCTTTGGCAAGGCTGAAGTGATGCTGATCAGGAAATGCTTGGAGAACTAGCCAGGTGGTTGTCCTGCCCTTCCATCGAGGGCATCTGCCCCCTGTTTAAGAGGCAATGTGGCCTAATGGCAAGAGCAACAGATTGGGACTCAGGCAACCTGGATTCCATTTCCAGCTCTGCCACTGACATGCTGAGTGACCTTGGGCAAGTCCCTTCTCACCCTGTGCCTCAGTTTCCCCACCTGTAAAATGGGGATAATGAGACTGACCTCCTTTGTAAAGCGCTTTGAGATCAGCCGATGGAAAGCACTAGATAAGGACGTGTGCATTATTTTAAGCCTCGGGAACCTACTCAATTCCGCATTTAGTCTGGATAGCAACGTAATGCCCCCTTCCACCTCTGCCTTTGCTAGGAAACTTCAACTCTTCCTGCCTGACAAGGATCAGCCCAGCACGACCCATATGTTCCTTGCTTCCAGTGTGGTTAACTGCAACTCGCTGCATCTGGGTGTGAAGGGGCCAGCAACGTGGCGGCCCCACCACATGCAGAAAGCAGCAGCCTGCTCGTCAGTGAGATGCAAGCTCATCGCCCCTCTACCCCTCCACTGGCTGCCTGGCTGCTTCCATTGCCAGGTCAGGGCCCATGTCCTGATCTTGGAGACCATCAGAGGGTCAACGCTTAGCTCCCACCAGCGGTCGCGTCTCAGTCTGCGTTCCACCAAGACCTCTGCAGTCCTCTGGACAAAGCAGGCTCACAAAGCCCAGGACAAAACGAAAGCCCCAGATGCAAACTGTTCTCTGTTGCGGGGCACAGCTGGCTGCGGAACGAGCTCCAGAAGACGTCGGACCATCCCAAGCTGAGCCCCCTCCGCTGGGGAACAGAGAAAACTCGTGATGGCCACCAGGGTCCTCACCAAGCAGATCTAGTTTACTGGGATGCCACGCTGACAGGCACTATAGCAAACCCTGGAGAAACTTTGCGTGTCAGGGGCCTGATCCTGCAGGAGGTCCTGGGGTGGAGCACTTGCACTATCAGATCCAGGACACCAACATTGGGTCTGACCTTATCACTTGGAAGCAGGAACCCCCAGAACCTGTTGAGCTGTCTGTTATTTCAGATAGGGCCCGATCTTGTCACTGACTCCCGTGGGAGTGCAGATCTCAGCCCCCTGCACCTTCAGGCATGTAATGAGTGGGCTCGTGTGTCAAGCAGCTGCCTCATAACTGCACAGAGCCTCCCTGCTCCCCAACACCTCACGCAACCAGGCCTGGGTAGGCGGCGGTGAACCTGTGAGACGCCCAGCTTGAGCCGCAAAACGCTCTGTGTGTCAATATCGTGGGCGGGTTTATCGCAGCAGACACATGTCAACCCAGCTTATGCCGGTGAATCCTGACACGTGGGAACTCTTCACATGCCCAGCATAGCTGCCTCATCCTCGCTATTGCTAAAATAACCCAAGGGCAACAATCTAAGAGCTGGGCGATACCAGTGGAGACAGATTCAATTTCCTTTCAGTCTAATAAATACAGGATCAAACGTAGCATATTTGCATTGGGCTAGAGGGGAGTCATCTTCTCTTGGCAGGAGATGTTTCCGAACAGCAGAGGGTTTGCTGGACAGGGTGCCACAATAAATGGAAAAATAGCTTACCCTTCTTTGCAAATAGCTTCATGGTTATTTTTCCTGCGAGTTTGACTTAAGACCCGGTGGCTAGCTAGCCTAAGAACTTGCGGGTACGTGAGAATGACAATGTAAACCCGGGTCTTTGGGACCTGGGCTTGCGGACTCACTTCCAAGCCTGCACTTGTGCATCCTCACTACACTGTAGACTTGGGCTAAGAAGTGCTGGAGCTGGGTCTCCCAGCTGTGCTAATGCGTCCACACTGCACTACGCAGCTCTTCTGACTCCACACTGCGAAATGACAGGGCTTGCACCCGAGTCACAGTGGGACTTTGGCTCTGATCCATTCTCCTTGCTGGGTGTGCACACCCAGGTCCTCAACCTTTTACAGCAAAACCCCTTCCTTTGTCTCTCGGTCACTGGAAAACCCAGTTTTAACCAGTCTACGCAAAGCATGGCCTGGGGTGGAATTTCTCTGCAGCTGTTTACAGTCCCAGGGCAATCCTCCCTCTCCCCCCTTTTAGCTCCTGGAGGAGCTGCAGGACCCCTCCCCCCCAGAGTAGAACATGGTCACACATAAACCGTTCATTAAATTCACACGATGGTCCCCAAAGATGGGGTCGCAGCACCTGTCACACCAGCTTCCAGGTGGAAACTCTGGCAGGTTTTAAAATATTTCACATCCTCTCCCAGGGCCCGTCTCTGGTCACAGGGTCATGTCAGTTCTCGGAGTGAGCGTGTGAAGGTTCGTCTACACCACAAAGAAATACCTGCAGCACCGAGTCTCAGGGCCCAGGTCAACTGACTCGGGCTTGTGGGGCTTGGACTGTGGAGCTGAAAATAGCAGTGTAGACATTCCCACTCAGGCTGAAGCCCGGGCTCTGAAACCCAGCAATGGGGGAGAGTCATTTCGGGTGTGTCTAGACTACACTGCAGTTAAAAACCAGCGGCTGGCCGGTGCCAGCTTCCTCAGGCTAACGGGGCTGTTCAGTTGCAGTGTAGACGTCTGGGCTCCGGCTGCAGCTGAGCTCTGCGACCCTCCCACATTGCAGGGTCCTGAGCCCCGCGAGCCTGAGTCAGCAGGCATGGGCCAGCCGCGGGTTTTTAACTGCAGTGTGAACATACCCAGGAGACCGGCCCTAGGTCAGGGCTGTTGCTTTAGACAGTTCTAGTTCCTTTGTCGGTTGGCCATCTTGAACCAGCTCAAACCAGTCTACACTATTTCCCCAGGGGCCAACACTTCAAAAATACCATCCCTTCATTAGAAAGACAAGGCGGGTGAGGTAATATCTGTTATTGGCCCAAAAGAAATAAGCTTTGAGTTTACACAGGGCTCTTCTTCAGGTCTGGGAAACTGAGGCCATGTCTACACTACCAGTTATAAGAAAAGGAGGACTTGTGGCAACTTAGAGACTAACAAATTTATTTGAGCATAAGCTTTCGTGAGCTACAGCTCACTTCATGAAAGCTTATGCTCAAATAAATTGGTTAGTGTCTAAGGTGCCACAAGTCCTCCTTTTCTTTTTGCGGATACAGACTAACACGGCTGCTACTCTGAAAACTACCAGTTATGTCAGCAAAACTTATGTCGGTCAGGGGTCAGAATATTCCACCCGCCTCAGCGACATCAATTACACCGTCATAAGTGGTAGTCAATATACACAGGTGTGGCTGAGGTGTTTCTGCAAGATGTTACCTGCCGCCCTGCTCAGTGGGACCTGGAATCTGTTATAACGAGATGTGTCAGGGCTACAAAATTCACAAAAGAACATGTAAGCTCTGAACACCTGTTCCTAAACGCATGGGGGGTGGGGGGGGGGGTGTAGGTCAGCCTCTCGGAGAAATAAGGGCCAGCTGCAAAATTTGGATCAGACTTGGGTCAGACTGCAAACCCCTCCCAGGTGTTAGGTGTGCAGGCACTGGGTTTTGGTCAAGCCAATTACAAAGACACAGGGCAGCTAGGATACCTGAATATGGGTTATGAATTCCTACGTCTTGGGGGGGTGCATGTTTGAATCAGGGCTTTTGGTTTCACTTCTACTAGAATAAGTCTTGTTTGCTGACCGCACTGTGGCTTCCCATCCCCTTAGCAAGTGAATGGGCCAGATTTCACAATACCAAAGAGCTGATTGCTTTGGCAACGTAAGCTTCCAGGTGCAGTTATTATGGGCTCTTTCCAAAAACTAGCTCCGAACATTAATACAGAGACCATTATGTTCAGAAAGCCAACCTGGGGGGACGTGCTGATTAGATTTTGCACCACGCATCCTGTTGCTGCAGGAGAGCATGAAGCTTGACCACAGCTGTACCGGGTCTTGTTGTAATCCCTCGCCTGCTGCGGGTCACTGCAAAATAATCCTATAACCAGCCCACGGTGGTGCAACAAGTAACCAGAAACTCACAGTTACCAAAGCAACTAATCCTGTGGCTCATGTCTAGTAACTGGAGCCTCTCTGCTTTCAGACACATTCAGCCCTGTTCATTGCAAGCGGTGATGTAGCTTGTCTCCCCAATGACACGGACCCTCCCCTCCTCCACCCCCTTGTGAGGCCTCACAACAGAGCAGACGTTGCCAAGAAAGAGGCAGCACCATAAAACCCAAGCAGATGCCCTGCACGTCTCTAGGAGGCCTGGGTGATCGGCAAGAACTGGGGCTAGGCATCTTGACACCATTTCTTTTGAGTCGCGATACCCTATAAGGAACGTTTTCTGGTTCGTCCAGGAGAGGGGCAGGGGATTGGTTCATGAAGTTGTCCGTCAATCCTCAGCACGTCCTTCTGACCTTCTCAGCAAGCTCTGCTGTTGGAAAGGTCTCAGCTTGGGACCGTCCCTTTGAGGACATCTCTTTTCCATTTACAATTTACTGGGGAAATTCAGTCAGTCTCGGTAAGAGAGACCAGCCAGGTCAGGTGCAGATTTCTAGAACCTTGGGGAGAGTCGGAGGCCAGGTGAGTTCAGCACAACAGGAAGGGCAGGTGCTCACAAAGGTGGCACTGCAGAGGGAAGGGGTCTTTAGCAGCTTAGGCCTCGTTGACCATGGGATTTTGCCCCAGTTCCAGCCATCGGGATAGGAATCCTAGTGCTAACTCTTGTGCAAAGCAGGCCAAGTTAACAGTAACACCAGTTTCTAGCAGAGTTTGGGGCCACCCGTGCAAAGGGAAGCTTTCCATTTCTGCGCTCGGAGTTGATCCGAGTGTCCCGTCACCAAAGGCTAGAATCAAGGCAAGCGAGGATATGAAAATTCCTGGAAAACACTCCAAGGAAAAATAGCATTTTAAGGGTTCCTCCCAACGTCAGTACCATCTTCCCAACCCCCTGCATTACTTCCAGCATCTGAATCTTCACTCCCGAGAACCTGGTCCTTGTAGCAAGGACCTGGAGTCGCCATAAAAATCAATGTCATTTGCCCAAACTCCTATACACTGAAAAGCCCCCCCCCACAGCACTAACTCTTCACCCACCCTCACTCCTCTTCCCCACCCCGTCTTCCCTCTGCAATGGCCTTTTCGCTATTTTGCTTGATTTTTAAAAAAAAAATATTAAAAAAACCAAACAACCCACCAAACAACCTAATATTATAACTACAGGGCTGTGACAATTGACAAAACATCACCTGGTGCCCGAGCTGTATCATAAACAGATAGCATAGGTGAGTGATCCTTTATGCCCTTGAAATTCACATGCAAATGCAGGCCCGCGCACTGAAAGCTGGCTTACTGTGATTTGGCAATTACAGAAGCCCTGGGGCGATGCTTTCTTGAGCAGCGTGAAAGTTTGGAGAGGCAGCTCCAGCTGCTAGCTACCGGCTTATAAATACTAGGGCAGCAGCGGTGCCAACTCCTCAACAAATGAGTTTTCATTATCTTGAGAGTCGCCGGAGGCCAGAATCCCTCTGTAATGCTCACCAAGAAAGCCCTCTCGCTGGCTCGCCAAGGGACAGGCAGAGACTCGGGACACCCAGGTCGTGGCCTCCAGGAAGGCTGTGTATGGAAATTCCAAGTAAATAGGCTACAGGGCCTTCAGCAAGCTTAGAGGTGCATGATGCCTTTCAGAAACATTCAGAGCAGAGACTGTTCTGCCCACACACTGGCCCCTCTACAGGTTTTAAGAGCCTGCCGGATCCTTAACCTCCATCCTGGGCCAAACCCAGCTCACTGGACTAGTCCCCTCGAACTTTGTGGAGAAACCCTGTCTGCCTAGCCTCCTATCCACCTGTTGTCTCCTGTTTGACACAGAGATTGTCCGCTTTTTCAGGCAAAGACCATCTTTCTGTTCTGTGTGCGCTAGGTGCTGGGCAAAATGGGGCCCTGGTGTGTGGCGATGTAAATATTTACATTCAGGGATTTTAGGGGAAAATCCCCACCCCAGGCTCTCACTAGAGGGAACAGTAGTGTCAACAAAGCTTTTGTTTTTTCTCTTTTAAAACCACAACGTCAGTTATGTGTCTGGGTCGTGAAATAGACACATACTACACAACCCCCGGCAGTTTCACCTGACGGCCGATACCATGTGGAGGGGCAGACAGAGATGCAAAAGAGAAGCGAGAAAAGGCAAGGAGAAGAGTATCCTTTTTAGAGAGGTGCTTGCATTAATTGCTTCTTTGGGCTGCCAGCCCCAGTCAAATCCTAAAATTCACCATGCGCATTTGACCATGGGTTTGTAATAACCCCAATAGACAAAAGTGCTATAGAAACTCCCTCCTCTGACAAACAGATTATTTTCTCCCCACTGACTCAGGATGTCAAATGGAGCAGAAATAGAGCGGCAGCAAGTCCATTGTGCCCCGTGGTGCAAAAAAAAAAAAAAAAAAAAAAAAAAATTCTCTTTGCAGCATTGCCAAGAGAAGTGGTGCAAGTGAGCCCTGCGAGCGGCTGGGCTCCTGCTGCATAGACTGCAGGGGGAGTGAAAACCATCAGCCTGGATTCTGCTACGCGCTGGGGTGACGCCCTTGATTTCCAAGGAGTGGACATGACCTTGGAGCGGGCTGGGGCGGTTGTAAATGAGAGCAAAGTTCCGCTCATCGGCTTTCATGGGAGCTACTGTGTGAAAAGCCTTTAGAAACCAAAGGGCCCAGCCTTCTGGAGCGGATGAGAAAACGTCCGCTGACTTCATTCAGACCAGAATCTGGACCATATGTGCCAACATTCTACTTTCCCTATGGGTGCTCGACCCCCCACTCTGCCCCAGGCCCCATCCCCACTCCACCTCTTCTCCCAAGGCCCCATCCCTGCCCCATCTCTTCCCATCCCCGTTCTGCCCCCTCCCCTGAGCATGCCCCCCATCACTCCTCCCCCCCCAGCACCTCCTGCATGCCGCTAAACAAACACTTGATCTGAGGCAGGCAGGAGGTGCTGGGAGGAAGGGGGAGGTGGTGATCTGGGGGGGGCGCCAGCGGGTGGGAGGGCTCAGGGGGGAGCTGATCAGCAGGGCTGGCGGTAGGTGCTGAGCACCCACTATTTTTTCCCCCGTGGGTGCTGCAGCCCCGGAGCACCCACGGAGTCAGTGCCTGTGATATGGACAGTAAAGTACTGGTATTTCTTTTTTTAATTCTCAACAGCTTAGTGATGGACTGAATTCAAACCAACCCCTTGGTATCCTCTCAGTATCTAGAATCCCAAGCCCATTCTTTAGCATCTTTTAAAGAGCCTCAGACCCCAGTAAACACACACACACAGCTCCTGCCGACTTCACTCGATGGGGTAGTGTGGTCTAGCAGACAGGGATGTAGGAGACTTGGGCTCATATCCCAGCTCAGCCTTAGACTTCCTGTGTGATGCTGGGCAAGTCAGTCTCACCTGATAGTTTTCCCCTACCTCATGGAGTGTTGCACAGGGGAAAAAAATCCATTAATCATTAGGATGCACTCGTATACCTAGACCAGCCCTGGCAGGGCCGGATTATGACATTCTGAAGCCCTAAACTATGTCAAGTGTAAAAATAATGTATTATTTTCACAGAAAGGACACTGAATATATAAACACGAAAGCTTTATATTTGCATATATACAAAGGCGAAGTTGTAAAAATAGAATAATCATCTAACTAAAACACATCTTGCAAGATGCCTGTTTGCATTATAAAATAGTTTCAAAGTAACATATTTTCATCTATGATTTTTTAATTAGTAGATATGAAAACTTTATATCTACAGGAACACAAAAGCAATTACAGTTACACAGATCAGCTTACTTAATGGAAGCAACCTGCAGTATGTCTGTTTGCACATCACATTAATTTTAACACTGAAATTGAAAACATTTTCTTTCGGGATTTTTGGAGAGCAAAATCACTGATGATGTCCTCGAATGATAAGCTATGGAGTTTGTCACTTTCGATGCACAGAATGCTTAGGGCAGGTAGCTTTTCTCACAGCACCTTCTAGGCAGAGATCTCTCTTCGCATTCACTTCTCTATCCTCTGTCTCCCCCAGAACCACTAATTAATCTCGAGTAAACACCTCAGGCATACAGAGTGACAACAAGCTATATGTGCGAAAGAAAAAGAATTTACCAGAAAAGAGACTGGTAATCTCTAGACAGGCACTGAAAAAGTGAGAAAAACTAGCCTATATTCAAGCAAATATAATGAATATTATAGACTTTAACAGCCTATACATCATAGATGCACATTGTTTGAAATAGCTTGCTCACCAAGTACTCAGAATATATATCTTCCTTCACTTCTCTCAAACCCTTTATTTATTCTTTCGTCAGCACTCTGATATTTACTGTGAAGGTTCCCGAAACTGACGGAGGGAAACCAACACAAATTCATCCTCCTCAAAATCCACTCGACCCAAGTCCATAAGACGATCACCTGCGAACTCAATCCCGTGAAGCACAGACAGCGCATGGAGCCGAAAGCGGCGTGCGCACTAACACACACAATTGTCCGTAGGAACAGATCAGAAGAGGAAAGATCACACGGACCCTTAAAAAACGAAGAAAAACAGGAGGGAAGGCACTATACGACTGAGTGTGCTGGACCGTAAACAAAAGACGGCGCCCCTCTGGCTATTACCCGCCACGAGGGACGCGATACGTGACGTCACTCCTCAGATGAGTCCCGTACGAGCATGAGCTTGGCAGGATTGTTTCACGACACTGCCGTCTCCGAGCTCCCATTTTTCCCGGGTTTAACAGCAGTGAGATTATTTATTTGTTGAAATAAGATCTGAAGGCACAGTCCGAACTTTACCAGCAGCAGCTGGCCAACAAAATGCTGCCTTAGGAGACCGATAGCAGACTTATTCGTAGAAATACTGATTTTACAAGTGCAATTATCATTTTTTCTCAGCCCTGTCCTCCCGCCTGTCAATAATGAACAATTAGTGACAGGTAAGGGTATTGGTGTAGCCAGATGTGTATATTTTTGTCATATTTGAATGAAAATGTCTATATTTAGAGAGAATCTTCCCCCCCTCATATCTCCTTTATTTATCAACCGATTTTGATAACATTTGAAGTAGAGTCAGATTTTTCTTTTTTAGAGGCCCCCCATATTGCGAGGCCCTAAACTGTAGCTTAGTTAGTTTATGCCTTAATTCGGCCCTGCCTGACAGGGGTTTGTCCAACCTGTTCTTGAAAACCTCCAATGATGGCTATTCCACAACCTCCCTAGGTAACCTGTTCCAGGGCTTAAGTATCCTTAAAGTTCGAATGCTTTTCCCAATATCTAACCTAAATCTCTTGATGCAGATTAAGCCCATTAACTTCTTGGCCTACCTTCAGTGGCCACAGGGAACAACTGATCACCATCCTCTTTGGAACAGCCATACCTGAAGGCTTATCAGTCTTCTTTTCTTAAGACTACATGTGCCTAGGGTTTTCACCTTTCCTCATAGATCTAAACCTGTTATCATTCTTGTCGCTCTCGTCTGGACTCTCTCCAATTTGCCCACAGCTTTCCTAAAGGGCAGTGCCCAGAATCGGACACAGTTCTCCAGCTGAGGCCTCACCAGGGCTGAACAGAGTGGAACAGTTACCTCCTGTGTCTTACATACAACACTCCTGTTAATACACCCCCCTTATTAGCCTTTTTGCAACGGCATCGCCTTGCTGGCTCATATTCCCTTTATGATCCACTAGAACCCCCAGGTCCTTTGCAGTAGTGTTACGGCCTCGGCAGTTATTCCCCATTTTGTAGCTGTGCATTTGATTTTTTCCTTTCCAGTACAGCACTTTGCACTGGTCTTTATTGAATTTCACCTTGTTGATTTCTGACCAATTCTACTATTTATCAAGGTCTTTTTGATTTTGGATCCTGTCCTCCAAAGTGCGAGTAGCCCCTCCGAGTTCAGTGTCATCCATACATTTTAGAAGCATACTCTCCCCTCTATTATCCAAGTCGTTAGGAAAAATATTGATCAGTACTAGATCCAGGACAGACCTCTGGGAGGGTGGGAGAGCTCAGTGGTTTGAGCATTGGCCTACTAAACCCAGGGTTGTGAGATCAATCCTTGAGGGGGCCATTTAGGGATCTGGGGCAAAAATTGGGGACTGGTTCTGCTTTGAGCAGGGGGTTGCACTAGATGACCTCCTGAGGTTCCTTCCAATGCTGATATTCTATGACCCCATTAGATATGTTCTCCCCGTTTGGCAGCAAACCATTGACAACTCCTCTGTGAGTAGAGTTTTTCAACCAGCTGTCCATGCACTTTATAGTAGTTTCATCTAGACTGCATTTCCCTAGTGTGCTTATGAGAACATCACACGGGACTGTGAGAGACAAGATGGGGGAGGTAACATCTTTATTGGACCAACCCCTGTTGGAGAGAGCTATCCCGGAACCAACATGGCTATAACAACACTGCACACGGGACTGAGCCAAAAGCCTTATTAAAGTGGAGATAAATCATGTTTACTGCTTCCTCCCATTCCTCTAGGCCAGTATCCCTACCAGAAAAGGAAAGTCTGGCATAATTTATTCTTGGCAAATCCGTGCTGGCTATTATTTATCACCCTATTATCCTCTAGCTGCTTACAACGCGATGTAGAGCGTTATTGTAGGACCACATTTTCCCCTGATCATTTCAGGACACAATGGGTCCATTTCTGACAGAGAATATCGCATTTCCACTGTCCACACAAAGGGTCTGTAAATCTAACCCATTCACAGATGGTGCCCAGCACGGATGCTTTGCTTCATGCAAATATGTCTCTCAAGTCTTTAAAGCTCTGCTTCCCCTGGGTTCACATGGGCCCGGTTTTTAAAGCCCAAGGGACTATTTGCCAGCACCAAGGCAGAGGGCCAGGAAAAGTGCTGTGTTTGAAGGAGCAACGGAGCACCATCTGCTGTAAATAAGAGTTTACAATGACAACAGTGGTTTATATTGGATTAAGAGAGCTCATAGCTGATGGCTGGCTGTTAAAAATATAGACAATATATCTCACGGATTAGAAAGTGACAGCTAAATGTTTATTCCCTTCCCAGATTACCACCTGCTGACCAGGAGTTTGGCAGAGCAGCTCTACCAGCTGCATGACATCTTCCTAGAAATAATATGTAACTCATAAATAAAGTCATCAGAATTCCATAAGGATCACAGGCGTTATGGATGGAGGACCATTCAGATCATTGAGTCTATCCACCTGTAAAGGCAGGGCACAATCCTCAGACAGGGGATGCATCAGATAGGACACATGAGAATGGCCATACCGGGTCTGACCAATGGTCCAGCTAGCCCAGTGTCCTGTCTTCCAACAGTGGCCAGTACCAGAAGCTTCAGAGGCAATGAACAGAACCTGGACCCCCCAGATCTGAATTTTGTGGCGTTGCCTATACGCTGAAGAGCTGAACCAAAATCCCGTATTGAACCACCCCCAATCACTGGGGTGTCAGTGATTGCTGGATCTGAATTTTGTTGCCATAATTACAAATTTGAGGCTGGCTGAGTGCACACCTTTAAAGCATCTACAAGTCTTTTTAGCCTGCTCCTGCACAGTGTGGTGTATTGCCCGCACCCAGGTAAATGAAAGCACTGGACAGCCTGAGAGGTCTCCCCTCAGCGTAACCATTGGCAAATGAGGATTAATGCTGGCCTCAGGGAGGCAGTGTGACCTAGTGGACAGAACACTGGACTGGGAATCAGGAGACCTGGGTTCTATTCTCAGGTCTGCGGTTAGCTTTCTGTGTGACCTTGGACAAGTCACTTCCCCTCCCTGTACCTCAATTTCCTCATCTGTGAAATGGGGATAATGATACCGAACTCCTTTATAAAGTGTGTTGAGATCCACTGATGAAGAGCACTAGATTAGAGCTAAAAGAAAAGGAGGACTTGGGGCACCTTAGAGACTAACAAATTTAATTCATTCATTCATTAATACCCCCCCCCCCCTCACAGAGCTAGGAGCTGCTGTGAGGGGGGGTATTAATGAATACTTGAAGGGCTTTGAGATTCCCCCGACAGGACAATAAGGCTGTCCCTAGGTCACTGCTGTGATGCAACCCTCTCGTAGAGACGTGCTGCACTGGCACAAAGAGGGGGTTTATGCCAGCGCTGTTTGCTTTGGTGACTGCAGCGTGTTTGTGCTAAAGACTTTGCCTTGGGGTAACTGCATCAATCTGTTTGCATAGGTGCAAATTTCCTTAATGTTGCCAAGGTCAAAGTCTTGTGTTTCCTTAAGCCACATTCAACCTAAGGAGTGGCTGGCGTCAGTGTCCTGGAAAGGGAAGCAGAGATTGCGTTCCCTGCACACAGCTCCGTTTAACAATGGGGAACAAGCACAACCAGCCAGCGACACCCGTGGGAACAGAGCGCTCCATGGAGAGAGAGAGGGGTGTGTGTGTGTGTGTGTGCGTGTAATGCCAACTGGCATCTCCACCAAGGTTTACTGTGTTGTGATCTTTGGGTGCCTTGCTACTTACATTCTACCAGAAAGAACCCCACCCCACAGCCACCACCCCGTTGACATAGATCTCACCCCGCAAGGCATCGCCGATGGCCACTAAAATACAAGTGAAGAGACTTGTACAACACCGAAAGTCCCAGGGACCTTGCAAGGTTGGGTTGGGCCTGCTCCGGAGCCGGCAAACCACTCCACCACCTCCTGCCCCAGCACAAGCAGCCACAAAATCAGAAGTGCAGGAATCCAGGGCTCAGGACTGAATCTGACTCCCGCACCCGCTGCTCCTGGGGCCGTGACTGACACCCACATGCCCCTCTCCCTGGGAGTCAAATGCTGGATTTTGATCCCCCAGGCACTGTTTAAGTGAGCACACTCATTAAATAAGAGCTTCCTAGGGGAGGGGAGATGGGTGCAAAGGGGCAGGGTGGGGAAACCCGTAACAGGGCAGGTGAGCTGCAGAAGGGGGTGGAGGGGGGGGGCTGCATTACAGTCCAGGCACCTACAAAGGAAACATAATGCCTGGCTGCAGAGGAGCAGGAAGTGCTGGCTGAGTTCAGGAGGGAAGGAGGTGAAAGGTGCCAGGGTGCAGACGGAGCAGCGAGAGGGTGCCAAATGAAGGCTGCAGGGGCAGTGTGTGGGTGGATGCTTCAGTGTCAGGGTGCAGTATGGGGGGGGGGTGCGGCAGGGGCAGAGTGCCCAGGTGCTGGGGGCACAGTGGGGGGGGGGGCGGCAGGGGCAGGGTGCCGGGGGCACAGGGGGGGGGGGCGGCAGGGGCAGGGTGCCCAGGTGCCGGGGGCACAGTGGGGGGGGGGCGGCAGGGGCAGGGTGCCCAGGTGCCGGGGGCACAGTGGGGGGGGGCGGCAGGGGCAGGGTGCCCAGGTGCCGGGGGCACAGTGGGGGGGGGCGGCAGGGGCAGGGTGCCCAGGTGCCGGGGGCACAGTGGGGGGGGGCGGCAGGGGCAGGGTGCCCAGGTGCCGGGGGCACAGTGGGGGGGGGCGGCAGGGGCAGGGTGCCCAGGTGCCGGGGGCACAGTGGGGGGGGTGCAGCAGGGGCAGGGTGCCCGGGGGCACAGTGGGGGGTGCGGCAGGGGCAGGGTGCCCGGGGCACAGTGGGGGGGGTGCGGCAGGGGCAGGGTGCCCGGGTGCCGGGGGCACAGTGGGGGGGGGTGCGGCAGGGGCAGGGTGCCCGGGTGCCGGGGGCACAGTGGGGGGGGGGTGCGGCAGGGGCAGGGTGCCCGGGGCACAGTGGGGGGGTGTGTGGCAGGGGCAGGGTGCCCAGGTGCTGGGGGCACAGTGGGGGGGGGTGCGGCAGGGGCAGGGTGCCCAGGTGCCGGGGGCACAGTGGGGGGGGGTGCGGCAGGGGCAGGGTGCCCAGGGGCACAGTGGGGGGGGGGTGCGGCAGGGGCAGGGTGCCCGGGTGCCGGGGGCACAGTGAGGGGGGGTGCGGCAGGGGCAGGGTGCCCGGGTGCCGGGGGCACAGTGAGGGGGGGTGCGGCAGGGGCAGGGTGCCCGGGTGCCGGGGGCAAAGTGAGGGGGGGTGCGGCAGGGGCAGGGTGCCCGGGTGCCGGGGGCACAGTGAGGGGGGGTGCGGCAGGGGCAGGGTGCCCGGGTGCCGGGGGCACAGTGGGGGGGGGGTGCGGCAGGGGCAGGGTGCCCGGGTGCCGGGGGCACAGTGGGGGGGGGGGTGCGGCAGGGGCAGGGTGCCGGGGGCACAGTGGGGGGGGGGTGCGGCAGGGGCAGGGTGCCCGGGGGCACAGTGGGGGGGGGGTGCGGCAGGGGCAGGGTGCCCGGGGGCACAGTGGGGGGGGGTGCGGCAGGGGCAGGGTGCCCGGGGGCACAGGGGGGGGGGGGGCGGCAGGGGCAGGGTGCCCGGGGGCACAGTGGGGGGGGGTGCGGCAGGGGCAGGGTGCCCGGGTGCCGGGGGCACAGTGGGGGGGGGTGCGGCAGGGGCAGGGTGCCCGGGTGCCGGGGGCACAGTGGGGGGGGGTGCGGCAGGGGCAGGGTGCCCGGGTGCCGGGGGCACAGTGGGGGGGGGTGCGGCAGGGGCAGGGTGCCCGGGTGCCGGGGGCACAGTGGGGGGGGGGTGCGGCAGGGGCAGGGTGCCCGGGTGCCGGGGGCACAGTGGGGGGGGGGTGCGGCAGGGGCAGGGTGCCCGGGGCACAGTGGGGGGGGGTGCGGCAGGGGCAGGGTGCCCGGGGCACAGTGGGGGGGGGTGCGGCAGGGGCAGGGTGCCCGGGGGCACAGGGGGGGGGGGGTGCGGCAGGGGCAGGGTGCCCGGGGGCACAGTGGGGGGGGGTGCGGCAGGGGCAGGGTGCCCGGGGGCACAGTGGGGGGGGGTGCGGCAGGGGCCGGGTGCCCGGGTGCCGGGGGCACAGGGGGGGGGGGTGCGGCAGGGGCAGGGTGCCCGGGGGCCGGGGGCACAGTGGGGGGGGGTGCGGCAGGGGCAGGGTGCCCGGGTGCCGGGGGCACAGTGGGGGGGGGTGCGGCAGGGGCAGGGTGCCCGGGTGCCGGGGGCACAGTGGGGGGGGGTGCGGCAGGGGCAGGGTGCCCGGGTGCCGGGGGCACAGTGGGGGGGGGGTGCGGCAGGGGCAGGGTGCCCGGGTGCCGGGGGCACAGTGGGGGGGGGTGCGGCAGGGGCAGGGTGCCCAGGGGCACAGTGGGGGGGGTGCGGCAGGGGCAGGGTGCCCGGGGCACAGTGGGGGGGGGGGTGCGGCAGGGGCAGGGTGCCCGGGTGCCGGGGGCACAGTGGGGGGGGGTGCGGCAGGGGCAGGGTGCCCGGGTGCCGGGGGCACAGTGGGGAGGGTGCGGCAGGGGCAGGGTGCCCAGGGGCACAGTGGGGGGGGGTGCGGCAGGGGCAGGGTGCCCGGGGCACAGTGGGGGGGGGGGGTGCGGCAGGGGCAGGGTGCCCGGGTGCCGGGGGCACAGTGGGGGGGGGTGCGGCAGGGGCAGGGTGCCCGGGTGCCGGGGGCACAGTGGGGGGGGTGCGGCAGGGGCAGGGTGCCCGGGTGCCGGGGGCACAGTGGGGGGGGTGCGGCAGGGGCAGGGTGCCCGGGTGCCGGGGGCACAGTGGGGGGGGTGCGGCAGGGGCAGGGTGCCCAGGGGCACAGTGTGGGGGGGGGTGCGGCAGGGGCAGGGTGCCCGGGTGCCCAGGGGCACAGTGTGGGGGGGGGGTGCGGCAGGGGCAGGGTGCCCGGGTGCCCAGGGGCACAGTGTGGGGGGGGGTGCGGCAGGGGCAGGGTGCCCGGGTGCCCAGGGGCACAGTGGGGGGGGGGGTGCGGCAGGGGCAGGGTGCCCGGGTGCCCAGGGGCACAGTGTGGGGGGGGGTGCGGCAGGGGCAGGGTGCCCGGGTGCCCAGGGGCACAGTGTGGGGGGGGGTGCGGCAGGGGCAGGGTGCCCGGGTGCCGGGGGCACAGGGGGGGGGGGGTGCGGCAGGGGCAGGGTGCCCGGGTGCCGGGGGCACAGTGGGGGGGGGGTGCGGCAGGGGCAGGGTGCCCGGGTGCCGGGGGCACAGTGGGGGGGGGGTGCGGCAGGGGCAGGGTGCCCGGGTGCCGGGGGCACAGTGGGGGGGGGGTGCGGCAGGGGCAGGGTGCCCGGGTGCCGGGGGCACAGTGGGGGGGGGGGGTGCGGCAGGGGCAGGGTGCCCGGGTGCCGGGGGCACAGTGGGGGGGGGGTGCGGCAGGGGCAGGGTGCCCGGGTGCCGGGGGCACAGTGGGGGGGGGTGCGGCAGGGGCAGGGTGCCCGGGTGCCGGGGGCACAGTGGGGGGGGGTGCGGCAGGGGCAGGGTGCCCGGGTGCCGGGGGCACAGTGGGGGGGGGGTGCGGCAGGGGCAGGGTGCCCGGGTGCCGGGGGCACAGTGGGGGGGGGGGTGCGGCAGGGGCAGGGTGCCCGGGTGCCGGGGGCACAGTGGGGGGGGGTGCGGCAGGGGCAGGGTGCCCGGGTGCCGGGGGCACAGTGGGGGGGGTGCGGCAGGGGCAGGGTGCCCGGGTGCCGGGGGCACAGTGGGGGGGGGTGCGGCAGGGGCAGGGTGCCCGGGTGCCGGGGGCACAGTGGGGGGGGGTGCGGCAGGGGCAGGGTGCCCGGGTGCCGGGGGCACAGTGGGGGGGGTGCGGCAGGGGCAGGGTGCCCGGGGCACAGTGGGGGGGGTGCGGCAGGGGCAGGGTGCCCGGGGCACAGTGGGGGGGTGCGGCAGGGGCAGGGTGCCCGGGTGCCGGGGGCACAGTGGGGGGGGGGTGCGGCAGGGGCAGGGTGCCCGGGTGCCGGGGGCACAGTGGGGGGGGGGTGCGGCAGGGGCAGGGTGCCCGGGTGCCGGGGGCACAGTGGTGGGGGGGGTGCGGCAGGGGCAGGGTGCCCGGGTGCCGGGGGCACAGTGGGGGGGGGGTGCGGCAGGGGCAGGGTGCCCGGGGCACAGTGGGGGGGGGGTGCGGCAGGGGCAGGGTGCCCGGGTGCCCGGGGCACAGTGGGGGGGGGGGGGTGCGGCAGGGGCAGGGTGCCCGGGGCACAGTGGGGGGGGGTGCGGCAGGGGCAGGGTGCCCGGGGGCTGCCCAGGGGGCCGACACTCACCCGTACACGTCGGCGGAGATCTGGGTGCCCAGCACACACACCGCCTCCATGCGGCTCCCATACTGCAGCCGGAGAGTCCGGTCCCGCAGCATCTCCCCAGAGCGGCGCCCGGCGCTGTCCAGCCCTCGGCCGCCCGCTCCCTCCTCCTGCCCCACCTGCCGCCAGGTGAGTCCGAGCCAGCAGCGGCTCCAGCGGCAGCGAGCCCCGGCTTATCCCCCTGGCCCCAGACACGCCCCTCCGCCCCAGCGGGCCCACAGGGAGCCAATCAGCGGCAGCCGACTGCCCAGGGTGGGGCCTCGCCTTTGTATTTAGAAAGGGGGAAGTTTTGGACAATTTCCCCCTAGTGCAACCCCCCCAGTCCCGTCCCCCATAGCCCGGGGGCTGCATCCACACTACAGCGGACATGAACATGAGCTGGGGGGCAGACCCCAGACAGCTCCAAGCCCCCAGACAAGGGGCTCCCCCCGCTGTCCCAAACTCAGACCCGGCCGAGCTGTAAACCGATCCCAATGCAATCAGCCCCCCCTCCCGGCCCCACACTCTGCCCCAGGCCGCCCAGGGAGACATCCGGGGCCGCTAGAGCCCTTTAATCCTGCCCAAGATCTTCCTCAGTGGTGACATTGCGGCACAAGTACCACCGAGGAAACCTGAACCTGGCACAGTCCCTGGTGGCAGGGCAAGCCCCACTGCACGAGGGTGCCAGTGTTAGGGGGTATGGCCTGGTGAGCCACTGAGAGTCCTTAGCTGGGGGCAGGTTATGGGGCTTTCAAATCAGCTGCCATCTCTTTCCTTCCTCCTCCAGTGTGCTGCTGGTCTTAGGAACCAGAGACAGTTGTCTGATGATTTGAAGAAGTCTCTCTCCCACAACTGTCACATTTTTTAACACTAAAGTTACAGTGCCATAGCTAAAAGTTGTGTGTAGGGGGAAAAAGCAGCAAGATGAATCTCACTGATGTGTGGGGCAGTCGTAATTCATCCACCATTGAATCCTTTAAAATGCACTATGTTTATAGATGTATATAGATTTTTCTTTTGTTATAGTGTCTCATTTGATGAATTTATTAATGCTCAAGTTAAATATATCTTTTTGAAACATGCTTTAAAAAGAAGATGTCTTCCCTGGGTTACAAGATAACCAGCGTTAAATGATTAAACCTGAAAGAATTTTAGAAACATCCAAAGATCCCAGTCAGAACGGAGACCCCTTTTGGTCCTAGATGCTGTGTAAACACATAGCAAAGCACAGTCCCTGTCCTGAAGAGCTTACAGTCTGGGTCCCTGGGTGACATTTTAGTCAATTTAATTTCTGGATACCCAAGCCCTTGCCCCAGTGATCTAATGCAGTGGCTCTCAATCTTTCCAGACTACTGTATCCCTTTCAGGAGTCTGATTTGTCTTGCATGCCCCCCAGTTTCACCTCACTTAAAAACTGCTTGCTTACAAAATCAGTCATAAAAATACAAAAACGTGTCACAGCTACACTATTACTTACAAATTGCCATAATAGAGGCTCTACTTAAATGTACACCCCAAATTAAAAAAAACATAGTAAAAGAACCAAAAAAGTGCCACCGTGGCTAAACAACAAAGTAGAAGAAGCAGTGAGAGACAAAAAGGCATCCTTTCAAAAGTGGAAGTTAAATTCTAGTGAGGAAACTAGAAAGGAGCATAAACTCTGGCAAATGAAGTGTAAAAATATAATTAGGAAGGCCAAAAAAAGAATATGAAGAACAGCTAGCCAAAGACTCAAAAAGTAATAGCAAAATTTTTTTAAATGCATCAGAAGCAGGAAGCCTGCTAAACAACCAGTGGGGCCATTGGACAATCGAGATGCTAAAGGAGCACACAAGAACGATAAGGCCATTGCAGAGAAATGAAATGAATTCTTTGCATCAGTCTTCACAGCTAAGGATGTGAGGGAGATTCCCAGATCTGAGCCTTGTTTTTAGGTGACAAATCTGAGGAACTGCCCCAGGTTGAGGTGTCATTAGAGGAGGTTTGGGAACACATTGATAAACTAAACAGTAATAAATCACCAGGCCCAGATGGTATCACCCAAAAGTTCTGAAGGAACTCAAATGTGAAATTGCAGAACTAACAACTGTAGTCTGTAACCCATCATTTAAATCAGCTTCTGTACCAAATGATTGAAGGGTAGCTAATGTGACTCCAATTTTTAAAAAGGGCTCCAGAGGTGATCCTGGCAATATCAGGCCAGTATGCCTGACTTCAGTACCGGGCAAACTGGTTGAAACTATAAGAAAGAAATTCTCAGAAACATGGATTAACATAATTTGTTGGGGAAAAGTCAACCTGTTTTTTGTAAAGGGAAATCATGCCTCACCAATCTACTAGAGGGGGTCAACAAGCATGTAGACAAGGGAGATTCAGTGGATATAGTGTACTTATCACAATCGTGATTTTCAGAAAGCCTTTGACAAGGTTCCTCACCAAAGGCCCTTAAGCAAAGTAAGCAGTCATGGAATAGGAGGGAAGGTCCTCTCATGGATTGGTAGCTGGTTAAAAGATAGGAAACAAAGGGTGTCAGTTTTCAGACTGGAGAGAAGTAAATAGTGGTGTCCCCCAGGGGTCTGTACTGGGACCAGTCCTATTCAACATATTTATAAATGATCTGGAAAAAGGGGTAATCAGTGAGGTGGCAAAATTTGAAGATGATACAAAACTACTCAAGATAGTTAAGAGCCAGGCAGACTGCAAAGACCTACAAAAGGATCTCTCAAAATTGGGTGACTGGGCAACAAAGTGGCAGATAAAATTCAATGTTGATAAATGCAAAATTATGCACATCCCTGCGACAGGGATGGTCCTTGGTTGATAGCAATGAAATGCAGAGCCAGAGCCAGAGTATTTATGGAAAAGGAATGCCCAAGCATAGCTGGATCATTGCTCTTTTGACAACATTCTGTTACAATGAGGCCAACAATGGAGGGAGATGTCATTGTTCATTGCGCTTGGCGGATATCGCTTCTGGGGAGTGACATGCACAGTGCACTGTTTAGGAATAACTACATTCTGATTGGCTTCGGGCACAAGATAAGTGCGATTCAGCCAATCAGGGAGCAGCTTAGCCATAAAAGTATGGAATACACCGATGGCCAGCCGACATTTACTTTTTTTGTTTTCCATTTAACCCTTCTCAGTCAAGAGGTGATGCCAGCAGAGACTTGCTGACCAGCCCCTGCTTCATCAGCTGTAACAAGGACGTTCGTCTCTTCCGAGGAGATTAAATACTCAGCATTGCTAAAGAGAGGCTATTCATATCGGGAATATCCTCCTCGGTGCTGTAGCTATGGGTTCCAATTCCACTGGTGGTTTTCATGGAAACCAAAAAGTCTTCAAGTGACCCTGAAAGGTCCTGGAGCTTTTGGGAGGCCCTGGAGCTTTTGGGGTTTGGGGAGGCCCTGGAGCTTTGGGATTTTGGGGGATTTCAGAGACCCTGGAGTTTTGGGAATTTTGATGGGATTTTCATTAGAAATTGGATCATCTGCTCTTGTTAACTAATACAGAGGTCCCCAGGAAGAGGACCTGGCGGGTGTGCGGAGAAAAGATGGTCTTGCAATTAAGGTACTGGACTGGGACTCGGGAGGGATGGGTGTGGGCAAGTCACAAAGTCAGTTTTCAAAAGAACTCAGCAGCCTTGATTTCATCACTTCATTAAGAACGGTTGGGTGCTGAGCACGTCTACAAATGCAGTCACTTCCCTTTGGCTCTCTGGCAGATCGCACTAGGGTCAATATCCCTGTAAATAGTCCGAGACCGTCTCGTGGTGCTCACTCTGTGCTGTGTCTTAGAACCCACCCGAAGGCAGCCTGAGCAGCCGTGTATATCGAGCTGCTATGTGCAGTTAGCAAACACAGTTGTTTGGGACCCCACGGTGCCTCTGTGATTTCCTGACATGATTTTTGTTGTGTCAGAAGCGCAAGACACAATAGGTGCCTGAATGCTAGGAGTTCATTCAGAGATCTAGCCTGACACTGCTTTGGCGATGTCTACATTATAAACTAGGGGTGTGAGTCCATTTGCACATACCAGCGCTAGCCCTTATTGGGCGAACAGGAGGATAAATAGCTGCGTAGCCTCGGTAGCGTGGGGAGTGGCAGCTGAGGCGTGGCTTAGCCGTGCCAAGCACCAACCTGCCCGAAACCGGTGGGTCCATGCTCAGCATGGCTAAGCTGAGCCTCCGTGGCTACACTGCTATTTATAGTCAAGCTAGCCCGATGAGAGCTAGCCTGGGTATGTGTCTGCGAGCAGGGGAGCCATGCCCCTAGCTTGTAATGTAAACGCAGCCTTTGTGTCTCCGTTCCCCTTTTGCAAAATGGAGGTGCTAATGATATTTCCCCACCTCACAGAGCTGTTGCGAGGATAAATTCAGGAATGAATGTGATAAGTACTGCCATGAGGAGGCCCAGATAAACACCTAAACAGAAGGGCTAAAGCTATTTTTACGTGTGATCACCATAATTTTGCAAGAACAATTTTTTAAGCAAACCTAACAGTTATAAAAGGGATTCATTTTAGTGGGGCTCTCTCACTGCCCACTTTTAGCTCTTTGATTATAAGCAGGCAGGTGTAAAGGGAAATCATGCCTCACTAATCTATTAGAATTCTTGGAGGGTGTCAACAAGCATGTGGCCAAGGGTGATCCAGTGGATATAGTGTACTTGGACTTTTAGAAAGCCTTTGACAAAGGTCCCTCACCAAAGGCACTTTAGCAAAGTAAGCTATCATGGGATAAGAGGGGAGGTCCTCTCATGGATCAGTAACTGGTTAAAAGACAGGAAACAAAGGGGAGGAATAAATGGTCCGTTTTCACAATGGATAGGAGTAACTAGCGGTGTCCCCCAAGGATCTGTACTGGGACCAGTGCTGTTCAACGTATTAATAAATGATCTGGAAAAGGGGGTGAACAGTCAGGTGGCAACATTTGCAGATGGTGCAAAGTTACTCACCATAGTTAAGTCCAAAGTTGACTGCAAAGAGTTACAAAGGGATCTCCTAAAACTGAATGACTGGCAACATTGATAAATGCGAAAAAATGCACATTGGAAAACATAATCCCAACTATACATACAAAGTGATGGGATCTAAATTAGTTGTTATCACTCAAGAAAGAAATCTTGGAGTCATCATGGATAGTTCTCTGAAAACATCTGCTCAATCTTCAGTGGCAGTCAAAAAAGCCAACAGAATGTTAGGAACCAATAGGAAAGGGTGAGATAGGATGAAAAATATCATAATGCCACTGTATAAATCTATGTTCATCCATGTACAGTTCTGGTCTCCCTATCTCAAAAAAATATATATTGGAATTGGAAAAGGCACAGAGAAGGGCAATAAAATGATTAGAGGTATGGAACAACTTCTGTACGAGGAGATATTAAAAAGATTGGGACCTGAGAGGTTTTTAAGGCCCGGCTTGACAAAGCCGTGTCTGGGATGATTTAGTTGGGGTTGGTCCTGCTTTGAGCAAGGGGTGGGACTAGATGACCTCCTGAGGTCCCTTCCAACCCTGAGATTCTATGATTCTATGTTCAGCTTAGAAAAGAGATGATTAAAGGGGAATATGATATAAGTCTATAAAATCATGAACGGTGTAGAGAAAATGAATACAGCAAGTTTTATTTACTTCTTCACATAACACAAGAACCGGGCACACCCAATGAAATGAATAGGCAGCAAGTTCAAAACAAATATAAGGAAGTACTTCTTTACACAATAGCCAACCTGTGGACCTAGGGTGACCAGATGTCCCAATAAAATTGGGACTGTCCCGATATTTAACCCTTTGTCCCACGTCCCAATCGATGTACGATCGGGATCCCATTTGTCCTGATATTCAGGTAAGGAGGCGAAAGGGAGGGAGGCACTGACTCCGTGGGTGCTCTGGGACTGGAGCACCCATGGGAAAAAATTAGCGGGTGCTCTGCACCAACCGGCAGCCAAGCTCCCCGCTCCTCACCTCCTTCTGCCACCCCGAGCGCGCTGCGTCCCCACTCCTCCCCCTCCCTCCCAGTGCTAACAAACACCTGTTAGGTGGCACTTAGGACTTTCTGGGAGGGAACGGGAGCAGTGGGGACCTGGCATGCTCAGGGGAGGAGGCGGAGAAGAGGCAGGGCAGGGGCGGGGACTTGGGGGACAGGGGTGGAATGGGGAAGGGATGAGGGCATGCAGGGGCGGGAAGAGGCGGGGGGGGGTGGGCGAGCACCCACCGGGCAGAGGAGAAGTTGGTGCCTTAGGGCAAGTGGCGGGCAGGGGGATGAAGAGGCGAGCGGCAGGCCAGCAACGGTCGGGGGGTGTGAGGAGGCGAGCAGTGGGTGGGGGATTGAGGAGGGACTCAGCAAGCCAGGGCGGGCCGGGGGATAAGGAAGGGTGCGGTGGGGGGAAGGGAGCAGGACCTGGGGCAGAGTGGGGGCGGAGCCTGGGAGGAGCAGGGGTGGACTGTAGGCGGGGCTGACGGCACCCCAATGTGTCCCGATATTTTGTTATGATCTGGTCACCCTATGTGGAACCCATTGCCAGGGGATGTTGTGAAGGCCAAAAGTATAATTGGGTTTTTAAAAAAAATTAGATAAGTTCATGGAGGACAGGTCCATCAATGGCTTTTAGCCAACCCCACATTCTGAGTGACCCTAAACCTCTGACTGCCGAAAGCTGGGACTGGAGGACAGGGAATGGACCACTTGATAATTGCCCTGTTCTGTTCATTCCCTCTGGGGCATCTGGAACTGGCCATTGTCAGAAGACTGGATACTGGGCTAGACACACCATTGGTCTGACCCAGTGTGGCCATTCTTATGTTCTGTAGGTTGATTTCAGTTCTAGGGGGGAAGTGAGGTGGTATTCTTTTATATTCTAAAATGGTTGTAAAATCCATTGACACGAGCCTGTGGAGGAGGAAACCCCACAGCTTCTCACACTAAATCCTCCCACTGTTAGGTATTCAGGAACTGTTGTCAGGTGTGGTGCTCTGCTCTATTCAATGTTGATAACAGTCGGCTGCGTGGATGTGTTCCCTCTGTGTGCTGTCCCGGCTCTGCAGATTGCTGACACATCAGACCCTGAGAGAAACCCCAATGACCACAGACTCCGATAAGGTACGAAGGCACCCTGCCAGGTTTATTGCCAAACAAAACACAGTCTCTAGCTCCCCGGATCAGATGTCTGCAGTTCTGCTACTACATATGTGCTCCCTGACAATGGACCAGCTCAGTCAGTGGTGGGCCCCTTAGGCCAGACAAAGACAACTCTTTTATACACAGGTACAACCAAGTTACACATCACTCCCAACGTATAGAGGTGCAGCCCCTCTACGTGTTAAGGTGCCGCCTCTCACCTTGTACATGTTGGTTTGAACAAAACAACTCTATCCTATTACTCTCCTGCCCCTGTCTTTAGGATGGGTCAGCCTGTTCCTTGTTATCTATGTGAAATGTGCTTGTAGTGGAATGTTCTGGTACCATCCTGGCACATGTTTATATTACTTGTGCTTAGTACCTTTTAGGTATGTGTATATGTGCAATATCAGCCTTCTTCTTGCCAGCTTCTGAGGGGAGGGCCTGCCTCTGGCTAACAGCTTAACTTTACTTTATGTTAGCAAAGTCTTGACCATTACTTTAGTTCAGGCCTTAGGCTTCATACCAGGCCTCTGATACGAGGACTTATGTTTCAGGACCTCATCTTACTACAGGAACATTATGAAATATGAAATTAGTGAGTCTTAAACAAGAGGCATTTGGTAAATAAAAGTACAAACTCTAGACACAAACAAATAGGTTTCCACATAGCTTGCGTCCCAGCTTTGTCTCCCTTGTGTACCAGGGATGCCACCCTGCTGGAAATTCTATAAAGCTTACAGAGACATAGAATGGTTAAACAGCATAGTCAAAGTATACATATATTTATAGGGGAGACGCATGTCTTACAAATTCAACCCTGAGACATTTGTTCTCTACCAAGAGGCAGAATTCAAGACTTCACAGTGAGAGACTGATAGCCCTGGCTAGAAACAGGCGTGACATACTGGATCCACTTTACAATCCATGGCTGCATATGTGTGCAGGGAACTCTGGCCAATTAATAGCCTAGAGGTCAACAGAGCAGGAACTGAATGTGATCTTCCACTCTGAAAACACAGTTCCACTTGAGCGCTAGAAGAGATTCTTCTAGATTGCAGCCATAGCTTGACATGCTCTACTCAGGCCAGTCTCTCCAGGGCTAACAGTATTCCCACAGTATTCTTGCCAGCAAGTTAAAGAAGTATGGGCTGGATGAATGGACTATAAGGTGGACAGAAAGCTGGCTAGATTGTCGGGCTCAACGGGTAGTGATCAATGGCTCCATGTCTAGTTGGCAGCCGGTATCAAGTGGAGTGCCCCAAGGGTCAGTCCTGGGGCCGGTTTTGTTCAATATCTTCATAAATGATCTGGAGGATGGTGTGGATTGCATCCTCAGCAGGTTTGCAGATGACACTAAACTGGGAGGAGAGGTAGATACGTTGGAGGGTAGGGATAGGATACAGAGGGACCTAGACAAATTGGAGGACTGGGCCAAAAGAAATCTGATGAGGTTCAACAAGGACAAGTGCAGAGTCCTGCACTTAGGACGGAAGAATCCAATGCACCGCTACAGACTAGGGACCGAGTGGCTAGGCAGCAGTTCTGCAGAAAAGGACCTGGGGTTACAGTGGACGAGAAGCTGGATATGAATCAACAGTGTGCCCTTGTTGCCAAGAAGGCCAATAGCATTTTGGGGTGTATAAGTAGGGGCATTGCCAGCAGATCGAGGGACGTGATCGTTCCCCTCTATTCGACACTGGTGAGGCCTCATCTGGAGTACTGTGTCCAGTTTTGGGCCCCACACTACAAGAAGGATGTGGAAAATTGGAAAGAGTCCAGCGGAGGGCAACAAAAATGATTAGTGGACTGGAATACATGACTTATGAGGAGAGGCTGAGGGAATTGGGGATGTTTAGTCTACGGAAGAGAAGAATGAGGGGGGATTTGATAGCTGCTTTCAACTACCTGAAAGGGGGTTCCAAAGAGGATGGTTCTAGACTGTTCTCAGTGGTAGCAGATGACAGAACAAGGAGTAATGGTCTCAAGTTGCAGTGGGGGAGGTTTAGGTTGGATATTAGGAAAAACTTTTTCACTAGAAGGGTGGTGAAACACTGGAATGCTTTACCTAGGGAGGTGGTAGAATCTCCTTCCTTGGAAGTTTTTAAGGTCAGCCTTGACAAAGCCCTGGCTGGGATGATTTAATTGGGGATCGGTCCTGCTTTGAGCAGGGGGTGGGACTAGATGACCTCCTGAGGTCCCTTCCAACCCTGATATTCTATGATTCTATGATTCTAACAGCCCCACCCTTGTGAAGAGGGCCATAGGATCTTTCATTACCCCATTTCAAAAGCTCAGACTTGCGGTGCATAGCGCATGCGCATAACTCTCAGTGGAATACAATAGGGACCATCGCTTGAAGGAGAAGAAGAAGAAGAGCGCCATCTACTGAATCACGACCCTCTGCCCTTGTAGCAGCTGGGTTTTTCTGGGCCGTGTCCCAACTAACTACTGGCTAGACTCTTCCCTTCTTAACTTTCAAGCTGTGGTCTTTGTAAGTGTCTGGGGAGCAGCCTCAGGAACCCCTAATCCAGGGGACGACTCTAACAGAATGCCCCTGCAGCAGGGTAAGTTTTTCTAGCTGCGTAGCTGACAGGTGCCATCTGTGGGAATGAGGCCTGATGAGTTATTTCCTCTTCAGATGCAGCAAAAGCAGAAGTGGCAAGAAACCTCCCGGTTGAACAGCTGGTGATTTATGTGACCAGCGCTGAGCTGTGGACTCTTTCAGTTTGAAGGGGCTGGTTTACATCCAGCCTAGTTCGGGAAGGACCAAACATTAATTACCAGCAGAGGGGAAAGTAAGCCGCTACGCCTCGGTACGGCATACCAGTAAGAGCTGGTGCACCGTACCGGTACCGGCTTTCCCAGAAGGCAATTTAAAACCTTGGAGTAGCGGTGGCAGGGCTGCCGCAGGGATTTAAAGGGCCCCAGAGCTCCAGGCACTGCTACCGTCCCGGCCCTTTAAATCTCCATCTGAGTCCTGCTGCCGAAGCCCTGGGGTAGCGGCGGCCGGGCTCTGGCGGGGATTTAAAGGGCCCCAGAGCTCCAGCCCCTGCTACCGTCCCGGAGCCCTTTAAATCCCCGCCTGAGTCCTGCTGCCCGAGCCCTGGGGTAGCAACGGCAGCGGGGCTCCGGCAGGGATTTAAAGGGCCGGGGCGGTAGCGGCGGCTGGACCCCCGGGGCCCTTTAAATCCCCGATGGAGCCCGGCCACCGCTACCCCAGGGCTTCAGCAGCAGGGTTCAGGCGGGGATTTAAAGGGCTCGGGGCTCTGGCAGCCGCTACCACAGCGGAGCCCCAGACCCTTAGCTGGAGCCCTGGCCCTTTAAAACAAGATTTAAAGGGCCCGGGGATTTAAGGTCCTGCCTCTTCCGGTTAAGGCCACGCCTCTTCCGGTTGAGGCCACGCCCCTGCTCAGGACTCCGGCGTACCGGTAAGTCCTTTAACTTACTTTCATCCCTGATTACCAGGCTGAATGGCTGGAGAGTGGCCAGTGGGTCCTGTTGCTAGTTGAACAGGTATCAGGTCAGCACCCCATTCAGTGGCAGTCCCAGCAGCCAGGTTAAGAACTGAAGGGCTGTGCAGACCAAGCCGCCCCCTCTTGCACTGGTGGACATGGCTGAGGTTCATTGGTGGGGAGATGTGACTGCTACTGTCCAGCCTGTACCTGTTTTATGGCTACAAGGAGGCTGCCGTTCCCCAGGGCTCTCAAGCCAGCCCCCCTGAATGGAGCCATGAGCATGGGCATGGTTGTGGAGCACAGGCTCCAGGCACCTGGCCCTCCTGCAGCAAGGAGATCCTAGTGCCCTACCCTCAGTGCATCAGGTCGCAGCCCCTCTTCCAGGTCCTCCAGAACCTGATGCTGAGGTTCTCGCTCTGCTTTTCCTGAACACGCCCCACATCTGGAGCTCCACAGAGCCCACAGGCCTCTTCGCCAACCTCTTCCTGGTACCGGCCAGGATGCCATCTACCAATCCAGGAAGCAGAAGTTCTCCAGAGACGTTCCGTGCTACGGTCAGGTCTACTTCTGTTCCCTCACTGGCTCTGGGCAGCATCCATTGACTCCTTGGACACTTACATGGAGCAGCAGGTGCTGTCTGGGGTTCTCCGCTTGGTGTCCCCATCCAGTTCCCTTGTGTTTGCCTGCCCCCTTCTCACGGGGTGGGCCTGGTGCTTGGTGGGCCAACCTCTTCACCACCACATTCAGTTCCAGTACAATGACCTGAGAGATTGTGTCCCTCTAATGAACTTTTACAGCCAGGAACGATTCTCTGACTGAGGGGAGGAAGTTCACTGCTGGAAAATCCAGGGAGGCCTGAGTTGTGGGGCCAAGGTGTTTTAATTGGCTGCGTTACCCAAGGGATAAATCTGGCCCAACATAGTTCCTGTTGTCCCCTCTTCTGGGCTTGAAGGACCGCCCTGGGGCTCTCTCATTGGTAGTATTGGATCTAGTACTGCTGAAACAGTCTGAATGGGTTTAAACATCCTCTCAACAATCTTAAAATCGAATGGGCAGCTCAGAGTCTTCACAGCTGTCAACACTGTGACTCCTTTGTCTGGAAAGAGGTTATTTGTCTGTCTTAATTCCATCCGACCCCCCGTGCCTCGGACCACGTCTGAGGACAACCCTGCGAGGGGGTGTGGACCCCAGACTGGGCTCGAGCTGCTCCGTGTGTGTGTGTGTGTGCACCAGGAAGAAACTGGGATTATAAAAGAGAAAATGGTGACCCAGAATATGGGGGAGGATAAAACGGTCTCCTAGCTCCTCAACACACAGAGTTCCTGCATCCGGAGCGAAGAGCCCCCCATAGCGTGTGCTCCTGGCTGAGATGGGGCACATATTTCTGGGGTCAGCAGATTGGGGGGAGGGGGGCACCTGACAATAGCCTTTCCCAGGTTGGGAAATACCCTGATCTGTGCATGCTGGGAAACATGCTGCAAGCAATGCCACCAGCCCCCCAGTGGCCACTAGGTGTCGCCTGGGCACCACATCACGGTTCTCAGCACCGGCTGGGATGTGACACAATTCAGATGGGAGAACTGAATTCTCTATTTGCTGCCCAGCCCGTCAGGAAGGTGTCCCCAGGCCCTTTGCTGTAGGGTGAAGGAGGGGAGCGGGGAAAGCTTTAGGGACTGAGCGCTGCTGGGGATCAGGAGGACATGGCTAGGGGGTCCTTGGAGGAGGGGGTTACCAGGCCTGGTGGGGAAGGAAGAGGATTATTTATAGCTCAGTTGTGGGATTCCTATTGTTTGTCCACTGTCCAGACCCCACCCTCCGCCGAGAGTGCATCACCATATATTATATGATAAAATGAACCATAACCCCCCGCCCCCAAACCAGCTATCTTAGACCCCCCCAGTTCAGCTGCCAATAGGATGCTGACACCACACAGCTGTACATTTTATTCCCAGCTGACACAGCCATGGTCACTGCTAGAATGTCCACAGGAAGTCAGTTCTTGGGTGAAGAGCCCCTGGCTGCAGCTGAGCCCTGGCAAGACCAAAATGATGCTGGGCACAGAGGGGAGACCCTTCGAAGAGGTGGCCAAGATATTGTCTGCACCTGCCATCGAAGGCTTCAGCCTCAGGGTCCCGTCTGTCTCCTTGCTAAGCTAGCTCCAGGCATCGAGGGCTCTCAGCACCCATATGACTGGGTGCTATACTCACATTGGCTCAGGCATGCGTTTCATCCTGGGAGATGCACGGTTTGAGAAGCTAGCCTGTCATAAATATAAAGGGAGGGTAACCACCCCTCTGTATACAGTGCTATAAAATCCCTCCTGGCCAGAGGCAACATTCTGTTACCTGTAAAGGGTTAAGAAGCCTAACTAACCTGGCTGGCACATGATCCAAAGGACCAATAAGGGAACAAGATACTTTCAAATATTGGGGCGGGAGGGGGGAAAGGCTTTTGGTTGTGCTCTTTGTTTACGTGTTTGTTCTCTCTTGGGACTGAGAGAGGCCAGAGAGAAATCCATCTTCTCCAAGCCATCCTAATCCAAGTCCCCAATATTGCAACCCGTATAGGTAAACCAGGCAGGGTGGATTAGTTTATCGTTTGTTTTATGTGAATTTTCCCTGTGTTAAGAGGGAGGTTTATTCCTGTTTTCTGTAACTTTAAGGTTTTGCCCAAAGGGGGATCCTCAGAGTTTTGCATCTGAATACCCTGTAAAGTATTTTCCATCCTGATTTTACAGAGACGATTTTTACCTTTCTTTTCTTTTTAATAAAATCCTTCTTTTAAGAACCTGACTGGTTTTTCCATTGTTCCAAGATCCAGGGGTTTGGATCTTTGATGATTTTGTAACAGATTGGTTAGGATATTATTCTCAAGCCTCCCCAGGAAAGGGGGTGTAGGGCTTGGGGGGATATTTTGGGGGAAGACGTCTCCAAGTGGGCTCTTTTCCTGTTCAAGGGTTCAAGGACAAGGCGAAGTTTGGGGAGGAAGTTTTGTTTCATGGTCTCTGCGTGTATATAATGTCTTCTGCAGTTTCCACGATATGCTATGCATCCGATGAAGTGAGCTGTAGCTCACAAAAGCTCATGCTCAAATAAACTGGTTAGTCTCTAAGGTGCCACAAGTACTCCTTTTCTTTGTACCTTGGGGAAGTTTTGAACCTAAGCTGGTAAGAATAAGCTTAGGGGGTCTTTCATGCAGGTCCCCACATCTGTACCCTAGAGTTCAGAGTGGGGAAGGAACCCTGACATCACCAAAACCTCACTCAGCTCTGGCATTGTTCAATCCGCTGTTCCCAGCCTCTGGTGCTGGTTGAAAGCTCCCACAGCACAGCTCCTGCAGTGGACTAATCCGGGGAGAACTCCTAGTGTTCAAACCGGTTTCATCGCTGATGTTACGAGTGAGGCCGAACCTGCCACTATGTGTCCCAGACGGCACCTCTCGGGCATCCCTTTTGTTCAAGTTGGTGCAATCTTTAGGAGGGGCTGATTCCTGGGGCTGGAGCTGGGCACAGGTTTTGAACTTTCAAAACTAAAATGGGAGGAAGGGGGGAGGAATTTGGAAAAAAAAATGTGAAATTTCCCCACAAACCAGCTCTGCTTGGGCTCTGGCTGCCTTGAGGCTTCTCCTGAAATCCCCCCACCACCGAGAAGATGGTTGATCTTGTCATTAGGCACAGGTTGGAATAAAGACCTGTAGAACTGATCAATGAAATTATTTTTAATTG
The DNA here is from genome assembly GCF_015237465.2 of Chelonia mydas. Taxonomy (NCBI): domain Eukaryota; kingdom Metazoa; phylum Chordata; order Testudines; family Cheloniidae; genus Chelonia; species Chelonia mydas. The sequence goes on from NC_051258.2 coordinate 6,634,509, forward strand.
TTCACTTTATTAATATAACTTCATAAGTAAAGTATGATGAATGAAACTACATTCATTCATAAAACCAGGTACCCCAATAACTGGCTAATTGAGTTTCACTTTCAATCCAATTGCTGCTGAAATTGCTGAAATTTGCACTGTTTCAACATTATAACTTCTGCTCACTGTTTGCCATTCCTTACCCTTGTCCATATTGTAACTCAGACTCCATTTTAACTTGTCCCAAACTCCATTTTAAAATGCTCACTTCATTTTTAAAACCCTGCTGTAATCTGATTAGTGTAGCTTAGATGTGGGAATGAGGTATGTATGGATGATGGAATCAACCTCCAGCCCCAGGCTGTCCTGATGAAATAAAGTGTAAACACCAACCACTGAAGATGCAGACAGCAGCCCTGACAAAGCAAGAAGAGTCCACCCTCAAAAGAAAAGAACAAAAGTACAACTGAAGAAACATCAAAGCCAGGTCCCAGGCTGAAAGTCATTGTCTGCAATTGACGGGTGATCAATCACACCGAACCCAGAGACCGTGTGACACAGCAAGACCTGTAGACTCTGGATTCAAACTAAAGCCTACAAAAAGAATGAGTGAGATGGAAGACTTTGGAGGGTAACATTCTGCTACCAACATGGAAGGGCATCGGTGCGCGCCCAACAGAGACCCAGTTCTTTCTTGTGCCCGGCTTTCCTGGCCAGTTAGCCGCCACAAGCTACGAACCCAAGCCACGAATTCAAGCTACATTCAGGACTGGTAACTATCTAGCAGCTGCAGAACATTTGGGGGGGGTGTGTGCGTGTGTTTGTGTATAGATATTATATATTAGTTATTGGTCTTAAATCCAATTGTGTTATTATAATAAACGTGACATCTTGTCTTGTCCCCTGGAACAATCCTGTGCAGTTTTGTCCGTATAACAGACCCGCTGCATGACTTTGGGCAAATTACTCTCTCAATGCCACTCTGGTCCCCATGAGTCACACAGATAAACCCCTCCTGTATAGAGAGATGGGCCCTACATGTGATTTGTCTGTCATCTCCATTTAGACTGCAAGCTCTTTGAGGCAGGGACTTCTCTGTCTCCATGTGCAGCGCCTAACGAAATATGGCTCTGATCTCAGAGCCTCTAGGCACCACCATAACACACCCAAAATGGCAGGAGCTCTGGTGTAGACTGGCCAGCAGGGCTTTTATCACCATGCCATCTAGATCTGTTCTAAGCAGGGTTAGACAACCCGGGAGTTGGAAACACCAGTAGTTACTATACATGGGCATCCCTGCTGTTGCTACCACCTGGGAATTTGGACTTCTGCTAGACCGACAGTGGGAGAATATTCAGAAATGTCTCCGTGTAGATGCAACCAGGGAGGATTAATTTTCCTCCCCACCTTGCACCTTGTGAAGATGTTATCCAGGTCAGGTCTGAGCCAGGATTCTTTCCGAATGCTTAGTACCAGTCACACATGGTAGCAAGGATTTTGCTGCTTGCCAGACCAAGCCATTCCACTGCCATGCCCTGATTCTCCAACACGCTGCACCAGCTTTGTGTTAGTAGAACTCCATCAACTCCAATGGGGGCTACGCTGCAGTAAGTCTGGAGTCATTCATCGCAGGGTCCGGTGCCCAGCCTCCACTGAGGTTATATTCTCCACCAAGGTCTCCTTGCTTCCTCCATCCCTAACGGAGTCTCTTGGAACACATCCTTTGGCTACATTTTTCAAAGGCAAAATGATGACAAGTTCCAAAGCAGTCTCTGATGTTCAGTGCCTGCATTTTGGGACAGTCAGCTAGAGACAGGTGGGGCCTGGCTTTCCGAGGAGCCGAGCACTGGAGTTAGTTGAAAGAAAATTCAATGAAAAATAGCTTTTTGACCAAATGGATGTTTTCCTCAAAAAATCCCATTCCCCTCAAAAATTTTCAGGTTATTGTTGAAAAAAACAGAAACCTCAAAATGGAAAGGGGTGGGGGGGGGGAGGGGTGTTGTTTTGGTTTTGGTTTCCTGAAGCTGGAAAACAAATATTTTTCTGTTTTTGGATGAAAACCTAAGGGTTTTGTTGGTTTTCAGTCACGTATTTCATGGGGAGTGAAAAAGACTGGCCAGTTCAAACCACAGCGGACGTCAGTGTGAGCTGTGGGTGCTCAGCACCTCTGAAAAACTAAGGTCCAAAGAGTCTCAGGATAGACCACCAGGAACGAGACGCAGCTTTTCAAAACGTCGGCTTCGGCTGGTGGGCAAAGCACAAATGCACAACGATTCTCATCGTGGCCTTGGTCTGGGCGCCAGCCCATTCCAGTTTGGTCTGTTATGGGAGTGACCCTTCACTCTGGAAGAGGGATAATCGTAATGACTTTGTTTCTGCAAAACCGTCTGAGTCACGTTTGGCGGGTGCCAGACTCCACACCAGTGCAGAGACGGTCTGAAGCGGGGACACATTTTTACTAAGGGGGGACTTGCAAAATTTTGTGGTGTAAAGTGATTCATAGATTTCAGAGCCCCAAAGGACCATCCTGATAGTCTCACCTGAGCTCCTGCATAACCCGGGCCAACTAATTTCAGCCACTAGCAAATGGTTCTGGTGTAGGGCCCATCTCTTGATACAGGAGAGCTATTTAGGATGTTCCCAGGCATTCTGGAAGCCAGGTCCAGACAGAAAAGCAGCTCACATTTGCACTAGTGCTGGATAACAATCAATCAACTGTGCAGATGGGAAAACGACTTGATCAAAGTCAGCCAGTGTAGCGGGGCAGGAAACAATGTTATGTCCCACAAGAATGCGTAAGAATTGTTTTCCCATCCAAATTCGGATGAAAAGTGGAAATCTCAAAAAAATTTTGCAAACTGAAAATCGAAACTTTTTTGGATCGGTGCGATCAAAAAGTTTTGTTTCAAGTTTGACTTTTTATTTTTTTCAAACACTATAAATTTACTTAATCCCAAAAGAAAAAGTTGTTTTTAATCAAAAAAAGAACACTTTTGTTTTGAAAATATGTCAAAATGGGATGTTTCAACAATTTCAAAACTTTTTTCCAAAATTTTTTGCGAAACAGGAAATTCATTGAAACTGGCCCTTTCCCCTGTAAAGCTTACGCTTTAACAAATTTGCATTTACCAATGAAAAAAAATTGAGTAGAAAAATTCCCAGCCAGCTCTAGTCAGTAAGCAAGAGCTGGGAAGAGAACCCAGGAGTTCCTCACACCCACCCCTGGGCTCAGTCACCTACATCGCACCATGTCAGAACACACTTCTGTTGTCAGCATCCCCGTTTTACACAGAGGCCACAAAGGCTTGGAGAAGTTAAATGACCTGCCCATGGTCGGACCATGGATAAGTGGCAGAGACGGGAAGGAAAGCCCAGGCTAAAAGGACCCACCAGGCTTTGCTTTAGGGCCACCAACTCCCCCATTTGGGTCATTTACGTAAAGTGCTTTAATTAATGATTATGTAATTCTGGGAAATACTCTTCTTACTGATCATTAGCACTTAACTGCACACTTAATGGCTTTATCTTAGGTAAGGCATCGCTCTTCAAAGCCATCTTCAGTCACGCTCTGCTGCTCCTTGCTGACCTCAGCAGGAATGCTGCCACTTACACGCAGTAATGGGTCCTCCCTTGATATTTTTGGAATCATCCCTGTATTTCTGGCGAAGGTGAAGAGGCCTGGCCTGATTTTTCCCAGAGATGCTGAGTCCCCGCAGCTGCTAGTGACTTCAGCGGCAGTTGGGGGTGTCAACAGCTTGGACCCCAACCCATTGTGCCCAACCATGTAGGAGAGAACCCGGGCAACACAAGGGTCTTTACTTCTCTCTTATAACTGGGTTATTACGGTGGGTCACAGAGTAAGGCTCCTTCAGCCAGGAGTCAGAGAGTATTTAAACCCCTCTGAAAGCCAAGGTGTCTATACGGACACCAAGTTCCAGGAAGACCTGGTCGGCTGACACCTAGTAACCTGGAGACCCCACACCACCAACGGCACTTAAAGAGTACCGGATCTCTGGTTCACCCATCTGAGTACAACATTTACAGTTTTGCCCAAGGACACTCAGACACCTCGTGCCCACGGGCCCCGTTCTTCTGTAGGCAGCAACAGCCCACAGAAGAGCTGAGAAACACGTCTCATTTTGCCACGAGGTGTTGCCACTGAACAGTCTCATTGGCTGTGGGGAGGTGAGACACAACTCCCTCTCCCCACCACACACCTTCCTTCATGGAATAGGGGATAGGACGGAGGTCACTCTGCTTCGTCTGTTGCTCTTGGGATACGTTGGGAAAGGGAGGCCATCAGCACACAGGCCCTGTGTCTCCCCCCAGCCCTAACTAGGGTTGTCAGCCCTCCAGGATTGTCCTGGAGGCTTTAACTAAAGATCATGTCATGTGATGAAACCTCCAGGAATACGTCCAACCAAAATCGACAACCCTAGGCATAAAACAGCCGTGTGGCTCACCAGGAAGTGAGCTCCCGGGCAGTCATGGGTAGCTCGTAAAGCGGTGGCTTCTCTCAGAGAAAGGAGCGCCTATACAAGAACCCCAAAGAATCATCAAGATCTTTGATCCTTGCCCAGACAAGCCCTGGCAGGGCCAGTGGGGAGCAGCTGTCCTCCCAGACCTACCCCTTTCCCAGCTCAGAGCCCAGTCCCCACAGGGCACCAGGGGAGGGACTGGGAGGGAGAGGGGGAATCAGAAGGAAAGGGGGAGCACATCACAGAGCCAGCTGTCGTGCTCTTCTGTGCCCCTCCTCGCCCTGATCTGCCCAACTTGGGGATTGCCAGGAAACCAGGGGGACAATCAACCCCCTATATCAACAAGTTCGGCCCCGCCCCCTGCAGAACCTCCGAGCAGGTGCCATGTAAAACCAAACCAACCAGTTGTTAAACAAACCAGCTCTGCACCCTGAGCTCAACCCCTCCTTTAAATGAGAAAAGCCGAGAAGTTACCAAGCGGGATTGTTATTCCTGGCATTGAACGTACAAGCGCTTATCTTGTTGGCTGCTGCCAGACCTGCCAAGCATGTACAGACAGGACGCAGCCAGGATGGTCTTGCGGCTGGTCTCCATGGCACTTCAACGGCCTTTCTCAGCAGCGCAAGGGGTCGAGCCACGGTGCCGTTGAGTTTCACGGGTGCGACCCTGGGGCCAGAGTCGCCCCAGGCAGGGGGTCAACACAAGCTCAAAACGGGGTTTAGTTGTTGACTTCAATGAAGCAAAGGCCCCTGTGCTGGCCCATCTGTACTGGGACAGGTCCACCCTGAATGATCAGTCGAAAAATCAGGACACACAATGCCATCAAAGGAATCAGAGGGAGAGGAGAGGAATGACAAAACTTCCCTCTATGCAGATGTCCGGATTTACCGACGTTGGTCCCTCTACCATGGCTCCTCTCACAAGCATGGAAACATGGGGGAGGGAGGGATTTTTCACAATTTAAAATAACTTCGCCAAGTCTGAACCTTTCCCCTGCTGACCCCTCTCATGGAGATCTCTCTCAAATGGCCCCGTAGCAGCTGGACGGGACTGGGGACTCAGAAAGCCTTGCAAGGTCATCACATGCGTATACGGGAACAAAACTTACTCTCCCACCAGAGACGCCACTTCAGATTTTGGAGGGGGCTACTTAGGCACCTGAAAACTCTCTTTATTTTATTTTATTTTATTTTTACTTTTTTTGGCAGATAACTTAGCAATTAGCTGCCAGGAGAACTGTATCTAATTCCTATGTAAAAGAAAGAAAATTAAATAAATATTAGACCCACTTCAACTTTAATACTAACATGTTCTGACATCTTATGGCAAGTCACTTAAGGGACCCTGGTTACATTTAAAATTGTAATGTATATTCTTACTTTGTTACTAACTCTGCAGAGAGAGAGACCCTGTCAGGACTCCTGGGTTCCAGCTCGGCTCTGGGAGGGGAGTGGGGTAGGGGGCAGATAAAACTGGGTTATATATAAGAACATAAGAATGGCCATACTGGGTCAGACCAATGGTCCATCTATCCCAGTATCCTGTCTATCGACAGTGGCCAATGCCAGGTGCCCCAGAGGGAATGAACAGAACAGGCAATCATGAAGTGATCCATCCCCTGTTGCCCACTCCCAGCTTCTGGCAATCAGAGGCTAGGAACATGCAGAATATGGCACTCCCTGCCCATCCTGGCTACTAGCCATTGTTGGAACTATCCTCTATTAATTTATCTAGTTCTTTTTTGAGCCCTGTTATAGTTTTGGCCTTCACAACATCCCCTGGCAAGAAGTTCCACAGGTTGACTGTGAAGAAGTAATTTCTTCTGTTTGTTTTAAATCTGCTCCTTATTAATTTCATTGGGTGACCCCTAATTCTTGTGTTATGTGAAGGGGTAAATAACACTTCCTTGTTCACTGCCTCCGCACCAGTCATGATTTCATAGACCTCCGTCACATCCTCCCTTAGTCGCCTCTTTTCCAAGATGAAAAGTCCCAGTGTTTTTATCTCTCTTCACACAGAAGCTGTTCCACACCCCTAATAATTTCTGTTGCCCTCTCTGTACCTTTTCCAATTCTAATATCTCTGTTTTGAGATGGGGTGACCAGAACTGCACACAGTATTCAAGACGTGGGCGTACCATGGATTCATACAGGGGCAACATGATATTTTCTGTCCTATTATTGATCCCTTTCCTAATGGTCCCCAACATTCTGTTGGCTTTTTTGGCTGCCGCTGCCCATTGAGCGGATGTTTTCAGAGAACTCTCCACAATCTCTTCAAGATCTCTTTCTTGAGTGCTAACAGCTAATTTAGACTCCATCATTTTGTATGTATAGTTGGGATTATATTTTGCCATCTGCATTATTTTGCATTTATCAACACTGAATTTCATCTGCCATTTTAAAAACAACAGGAGGATTTGTGGCACCTTAGAGACTAACAAATTTATTAGAGCATAAGCTTTCGTGGGCTACAGCCCACTTCATCGGATGCATAGAATGGAACATACAGTAAGATATATATATATACATACAGATAAATTGGAAGTTACCATATAAACTGTGAGAGGCTAATTAGTTAAGATGAGCTATTATCAGCAGGAGAAAAAATTTTTTGTAGTGATAATCAGGATGGCCCATTTAGACAGTTGACAAGAAGGTGTGAGGATACTTAACATGAGGACATAGATTCAATATGTGTAATGACCCAGCCACTCCCAGTCTCTATTCAAACCCAAGTTAATGGTATCTAGTTTGCATATTAATTCAAACTCGGCAGCGTCTCGTTGGAGTCTGTTTTTGAAGCTACGCTACCAGCACTCCCAGCTATCTTCAAGACACCACTGACTTCCTGAGGAAACTACAATCCATCAGTGATCTTCCAGAAAACACCCTCCTGGCCACTATGGATGTAGAAGCCCTGTACACCAACATTCCACACAAAGATGGACTACAGGCCGTCAGGACCGCTATCCCCGATAATGTCACGGCAAACCTGGTGGCTGACCTTTGTGACTTTGTCCTCACCCACAATTATTTCACATTTGGGGACAATATATACCTTCAAGTCAGCGGCACTGCTATGGGTACCCGCAGGGCCCCACAGTATGCCAACATTTTTATGGCTGACTTAGAACAACGCTTCCTTAGCTCTTGTCCCCTAATACCTCTACTCTACTTGTGCTACATTGATGACATCTTCATTATCTGGACCCATGGAAAAGAAGCCCTTGAGGAATTCCACCATGATTTCAACAATTTCCATCCCACCATCAACCTCAGCCTGGACCAGTCCACACAAGAGATCCATTTCCTGGACACTACTGTGCTAATAAGCGATGGTGACATAAACACCACCCTATACCGGAAACCTACTGACCGCTATACTTACCTAAACGCCTCCAGCTTCCATCCAGGACACATCACAGGATCCATTGTCTACAGCCAAGCTCTAAGATACAACCGCATTTGCTCCAATCCCTCAGACAGAGACAAACACCTATAAGATCTCTATCAAGCATTCTTAAAACTACAATACCCACCTGCTGAAGTGAAGAAACAGATTGACAGAGCCAGAAGAGTACCCAGAAGTCACCTACTACAGGACAGGCCCAACAAAGAAAATAACAGAACGCCACTAGCTGTCACCTTCAGCCCCCAACTAAAACCTCTCGAGCGCATCATCAAAGATTTACAACCTATCCTAAAAAGTGATCCCTCACTCTCACAGATCTTGGGAGACAGACCAGACCTTGCTTACAGACAGCCCGTCAACCTGAAGCAAATCCTCACCAGCAACCACACACCACACAACAAAAACACTAACCCAGGAACCTATCCTTGCAACAAAGCCCAATATCAACTCTGTCCACATATTTATTCAAATGACACCATCATAGACCTAATCACATTAGCCACGCCATCAGGGGCTCGTTCACCTGCACATCTACCAATGTGATATATGCCATCATGTGCCAGCAATGCCCCTCTGCCATGTACATTTGCCAAACCGGACAGTCTCTATGCAAAAGAATAAATGGACACAAATCTGACATCAGGAATCATAACAATCAAAAACCGGTAGGAGAACACTTCAATCTCTCTGGCCACTCAGTAAAAGATTTAAGGGTGGCAATTTTGTAACAGAAAAGCTTCAAAAACAGACTCCAGCGAGAAACTGCTGAGCTTGAATTAATATGCAAACTAGATACCATTAACTTGGGTTTGAATAGAGACTGGGAGTGGCTGGGACATTACCAATATTGAATCTATTTCCTTAAGTTAAGTATCCTCACACCTTCTTGTCAACTGTCTAAATGGGCCATCTTGATTATCACTACAAAAGTTTTTTTCTCCTGCTGATAATAGCTCATCTTAACTAATTAGCCTCTCACAGTTTGTATGGTAACTTCCAACTTATCTGTATATATATATATATATATATATATATATATTACTATATGTTCCATTCTATGCATCCGGTGAAGTGAGCTGTAGCCCACGAAAGCTTATGCTCTAATGAATTTGTTAGTCTCTAAGGTGCCACAAGTCCTCCTGTTCTTTTTGTGGATACAGACTAACACGGCTGCTACGCTGAAATCTGCCATTTTGTTGCCCAGTCACCCAGTTTGGGGAGATCCCTTTGTAACTCTTTGCAGTCAGCTTTGGAATAATTTTCTATCATCTGCAAATTTTGCCACCTCACTGTTTACCCCTTTTTGCAGATCATTTATGAATATGTTGAATAGGACTGGTCCCATTAAGACCACTGGAGGACACCACTACTTACCTCTCTCCATTGTGAGAACTGACCATTTATTCCTATCCTTTGTTTCCTATCTTTTAACTGGAGTGCCTGGCAATGCTTTCAGGATCATCTAAAGATCCTTAATTTAATTTAATTTAATTTAATTTAATGACAAGCCTTTTGTTATCTTAATCACCGTGCCTCTGTTTATAAACAAACTCCCTGCCCTAAGGACGGAAGCTGGGAGCAGCACAGAACTCATCACATTCCATCTGGGGCTAGGGCGTGCGCTATGAGAAGACCTCTGGTAGGAAATGTCGGGGTGCGGGGGGAGGGCAGAAGCCCCCTCCACCCCTCCAAATGGCACCCCATCTCCCACTCAGATGGCAATGAAAAGAACCAATGATGTTATACTGAACCATCAAAGGTTTCAGCGTAACAGCCGTGTTAGTCTGTATTCGCAAAAAGAACAGGAGGACTTGTGGCACCTTAGAGACTAACCAATTTATTTGAGCATAAGCTTTCGTGAGCTACAGCTCACTTCATCGGATGCATACTGTGGAAAGTACAGAAGATCTTTTTATACACACAAAGCATGAAAAAATGGGTGTTTACCGCTACAAAAGGTTTTCTCTCCCCCCACCCCACTCTCCTGCTGGTAATAGCTTATCTAAAGTGATCACTCTCCTTACAATGTGTATGATAATCAAGTTGGGCCATTTCCAGCACAAATCCAATGCCCCTCTGCCATGTACATTGGTTAAACTGGACAGTCTCTATGTAAAAGAATAAATGGACACAAATCAGATGTCAAGAATTATAACATTCATAAACCAGTCGGAGAACACCTCAATCTCTCTGGTCACGCGATTACAGACATGAAAGTTGCGATATTACAATAAAAAAACTTCAAAACCAGACTCCAGCGAGAGACTGTTGAATTGGAATTTATTTGCAAATTGGATACAATTAACTTAGGCTTGAATAGAGACTGGGAGTGGCTAAGTCATTATGCAAGGTAACCTATTTCCCCTTGTTTTTTCCTACCCCCCCCCCCCCAGACGTTCTTGTTAAACCCTGGATTTGTGCTGGAAATGGCCCAACTTGATTATCATACACCTTGTAAGGAGAGTGATCACTTTAGATAAGCTATTACCAGCAGGAGAGGGGGGTGGGGGGAGAGAAAACCTTTTGTAGTGGTAAACACCCATTTTTTTCATGCTTTGTGCGTATAAAAAGATCTCCTGTACTTTCCACAGTATGCATCCGATGAAGTGAGCGGTAGCTCACGAAAGCTTATGCTCAAATAAATTGGTTAGTCTCTAAGGTGCCACAAGTGAACCATCAAAGTTAGTCCAGTGGGCTCATGGCGTTTTATAAGGCCAGTGATAAACGGGCTAGTAAATCCCCAAACTCGCACATCCTTTACTCCTTCGTAAGCATGAGAAATGTCCAATTGCTGTTTGAAGTTTGCTAAGCTTCCCTGCCTCCACCTCCCCATCCTCTCTCATTGTTGAAATCTCCCTTTTTAAAGTTTAGCGTCACGGTGTCACTCGTTGGTACGCTACATCCCCGAGGAGGTTGACCCTAGTTATATCGTGATCAGTATGAAAAAATGGCTCAGCAACAGTTGCTTGCTGAATTAGCTCCCGTGTGCTACTTGTGAGACCCAAGTGTTGCTTGGTGAACTGATCCTGTGCTTCTAAGGTGGCCACTCACACATCTCCCGAGTATTGTACATTCCAGCACTGCTGGGAATGGTTTGGGGCTGCCCCTGCTAGCACGACTGCACCTCCACCGGCATGATCGGTGTTGGACCCAGGACAAACCATTTAAAGCCAGGACCGTCTGGCTTAAAACTGGCCTGCCTTCATGTGTCTGTGCTCTTACGTCACTGAATGACACACAGGATATCTAGGCCCACAACGAACTCCTGTCATGAGGGAGTGCAAGAGAAAGCTTTCCTACCTATATGCCTCCAGCTTTCATCCAGACCATACCCCACGATCCATGTCTACAGCCAAGCTCTACGATACAACCGCATTTGCTCCAACCCCTCAGACAGAGACAAACGCTTACAAGATCTCTATCAAGCATTCTTAAAACTACAATACCCACCTGCTGAAGTGAAGAAACAGATTGACAGAGCCAGAAGAGTACCCAGAAGTCACCGACTGCAGGACAGGCCCAACAAAGAAAATAACAGAACGCCACTAGCCCGTCACCTTCAGCCCCCAACTAAAACCTCTCCAGCACATCATCAAGGACCTACAACCTATCCTGAAAAGTGATCCCTCACTCTCACAGATCTTGGGAGACAGACCAGTCCTTGCTTACAGACAGCCCCTCAACCTGAAGCAAATCCTCACCAGCAACCACACAACAGAACCACTAACCCAGGAACCTATCCTTGCAACAAAGCCCGTTGCCAACTGTGTCCACATATCTATTCAGGGGACACCGTCATAGGGCCTAATCACATCAGCCACACTATCAGAGGCTCGTTCACCTGCACATCCACCAATGTGATATATGCCATCATGTGCCAGCAATGCCCCTCTGCCATGTACATTGGTCAAACTGGACAGTCTCTACGCAAAAGAATAAATGGACACAAATCAGACGTGAAGAATTATAACATTCAAAAACCAGTTGGAGAACACTTCAATCTCTTTGGTCACTTGATTACAGACTTAAAAATTGCAATTCTTTAACAAAAAAACTTCAAAACCAGACTCCAACGAGAGACTGCTGAACGGGAATTAATTTGCAAACTGGATACAATTAACTTTGGCTTGAATAGAGACTGGGAGTGGATGGGTCATTACACAAAGTAAAACTATTTCCCCATGTTTATTCCTCACCCCCATCACCCACTGTTCCTCAGACATTCTTGTCAACTGCTGGAAATGGCCCACCTTGATTATCACTACAAAAGTCTCCTTCCCCCCCCACTCTCCTGCTGGTAGTAGCTCACCTGAAGTGATCACTCTCCTTACAGTGTGTATGGTAATACCCATTGTTTCATGTTCTCTATGTATATAAATCTCCCCACTGTATTTTCCACTGAATGCATCCGATGAAGTGAGCTGTAGCTCACGAAAGCTTATGCTCAAATAAATTTGTTAGTCTCTAAAGTGCCACAAGTACTCCTGTTCTTTTTGCGAATACAGACTAACACGGCTGCTACTCTGAAACCTGTTAGCTGTACAGATCGGGAAGTGAAACAGACACATACTGCGTTTCCATTAGCTGACCTTGGTACTCAGAATGGGAAAATGGGCGTACGTGCACAGCCAACCAAGGTGTAGTCATTGGTATAAGGTGCCAGGAAAGTGACACCCACAGGATGAGAAAAGCAACTGGATTTACCTGAATTTCAAATGGCAATAGGTTTTTGTCCAAATTTTAGCTAAACAACAACTGAAATCCCAAAGCGTGTCACAGCTGGAGACTGCCAGCAAGGAAGAGAACATAACATGCTTTGATCAGAGACGTGCTCCAAAGACACACAAAGGCCAACACTTCTGGTTGGAAACCTCCTTAGGTGAGCCAAGCAAGCACCACAGAGAGAGAAAGAGAATTATGACACATCAGGCTAAACCAAAAGGAGCCACGGAGCTATCATTGCCTTTATAACTTGTCTCCCTGAGGTTTGGGGTCCAACACATCTAGTTCTTAAACCTTGATCCCGCAGGTCCTTGTGCTATGCTCAAAGCTGTTTTCTTGCCATAGGGGTGTGAGTGGAGGTGCCACGGGGTGGTTTGATATCTGGTTACTGTGCGACTTAAAGAGTCCCAGCTTTTGCTCTCATGGGCAGCAGCACCAGACATTTGGTTGCCCTCCCTTAGAACAGGCAAGAAGCTGATAGTTGGGGAGGATGGTTGCAAGAATCTAAGCAGAATAGATTAAATGCAGAGGAGCTGGACAAGTCCACTGAGGAGCCAGATCTTCCAGTCTACTTGAGGCTCATGGAAAGACCTAGGCGTAGAGGAATGGGTGTGATTCCATGCCAGGGAGGAGCCAGATCCTGCACTGAGGTTCAGTCATCTCCATATACCACAGGCCACCTGCTCCTCACGGATTCTATCCGTTGTAGACACTGGCACCAACCTTCACCAGGAGAGAAGCTTTAATAGCCCTTCTGAGCTCTGCCAGCAGGGGGCAGCTGATGAATCAGGCCAGGATGACGATCAGTGGTTTGTATCGTGGTAGCCTCCGTCAGGATCGGGGCCCCATTCTGTCAGGCGCGTTACCAACATATAGGAAGGCAGGTTCGCAGGACCACCTCAGTGTTAACACTCCCAGCCCATTAAGCACAAGCACATAGGACAATCTTGCTAAACTTGGCTGGAGGTTCTGTGCTCATTAGATAGGCTTTCCATATGGTACAGTCGCCCCTCTAATTAAATAAATCCTTATGCAAACAAGAAGGGCAAGCGACGACTGGTTCAATGCCTCTCTTTATTGCAGGTAGTTAGCCAACAAGGCTATTGAAATTACTGCCTTCAGTTACGCACATGGAGGAATAAATAATGTGTAATTATCAGCTCGGGGAGATTATCAGACTTTTCCTGCTATGAGGCCGCTTAAAACATATGCCCAGCAAAGGGTCAGGTCAGCTCTGACTCCCTTCTCCATAAGGGAGGGATTTGTTTACCTAGGGGTCACGACCCAATAGGGGGCATGTATAGGTATCAAGGGATTGTAACCAACCTGCTCCACTCACGCTGCTAAACGGGAGATTGGTAGATCCTGGCTCGGAGGTGGGTCCTAGTAGGGAAAAGACAGAACTACCGCCATCAGGGAAACCTTGAACAGAGAATATGGCGAGGGCTCATCTGTGTGTGCACATTTCCATGTCAAACCCTGTTGTCAGCATGAGTAACTGGGCTGGGAGCTGCGCAGCCCTAGGTGGGTGAGGAAAAAGCCTCCTTCCTGGGCCATGGAACCAGAAACTTAGTTCCTTGGCTACTATTCCAGATTCAGTGGATTCTGCAGCTCTCCGCTGCAGATGGCAGTACGGCCAGTGGATCCATGCATCCGCAGATCCACCATCCGCAGCAGCCCTGATTGCTGGGGGTCATAGCACACAACGCCGGGCTCACTCCCCTTGAGCAGACGCTCCAAAGCCTGTCTCACTCCCACACTACACAGCCCCAGCGTTGATGCTGTATCTGGGACCCTCCAAAACTGTGGGAGCAGGGAGTTGCCAAAGTCATATCAGTGAGTGCCTGTATTGGGACCTCTTGGTATGTCACAGGTTTGGGTTCTACCAACACTAGCCTGGCTACTAATTCACCCACAGGACCCTGGGGTAGATCAGGATTAAGTTACACCCCATTTGCCAGACTGGTGGGTATGAAAAAATTACATGAAAGGTACTCCAAACTGGCATGGAATTATTTCTGGAATTGCCTTCTCCGGAAGGTGGCTCTCCTCAGATGATTTCCCCATCGCAGCGTCACCTGATCATATTTCCTGAGTCTGATGAGTCTCTTCCAGATAAAAGATCGGCCCGATCCCCGTGTGCAGTGTGAAGTCGCTGACACCCGTGCAAGTCAGAAGGCAGTTTGCACAGTTGACAGCGGTTCCAGAAGGCCCAGGGTATTAAAGAATCAGGTCCAATGTGTAGGCAGCTCGCTCCCCCTTGTTAGAGTACAGTCACACAGTCATTTCTATTTCTGCAGGCCCTGCTGCACGATTTTCAGGGCGATGTTAGTTTCACAACACCCAATTGTGCAATACTGCTTATAAAGTTATAAATAGTATATTTTCCCCTTGCGAGAGATTTGTGTAGCATGATCGAAATGAAATTAAACAGTATTTTGGGGGGCAGGGGCCATTTTTTTGCTCTGTGTTCATACAATGCCTAGCACAATGGGGTCCTTCTAGGAATACAAATAATGATGATAATTACAGCAATATTTAAATGGACCACATGGAATGAATTTTCAACAAAACATTCTGAGGAAGCATTCCCTCTCCTCTGCCCCAGAATTAATCATCCCGGAGCTCTGCTGTGAATCCATTCTGGATCACAAGCAGCTGGGCAGCCTGAATTGGTGTGTGTGTGTGTGTGTGTGTGTGTGTGTATTGCACCTTTCAGTGTTCCGGGGTCTGCTGGAGGTGGCTGCCATTTTGGGTTCAGGTCAGCTGCAGCTCGGGTCAGAGGAGATGCACACTGTGCTCTCTCTCATGGAGATCTGCTTTTGTGCTGGCACCCAACTGCGCTGCTGCCCTTGAAGAATTTTTCTGGCAGCCCCAAAGTCAACGGAGTAGATTTCCCACCTCTTGCCCTTCCCTGTTCCTCAGGTTCCTGTCTGTCTCCCCGCAGCCTCCTAGCCTCTCTCTCAATAGGGCAAGATCATTGCCTTAGAGCTAACCAGGTATTTTCCTACAACCTCTGCTTCCGAGAAGAGATCCTTCCGGTCACAGGGCTTCTCGAGCGCCACCCTAGACAGTGGAAGGGTGCACAGGTGTCTAGTGTAGCCTCTTGCATCTCTTTAAAAAACACCTGCTTATACCACTGAGCAGTGGCGGATCAATGATTTTGCCCCCCCAGGCCCTGAAATAATTGCCGCTCGCCCCAACAGCGCCCCCCCCAACCCCAGCTCACCTTCGCTCCGGCTCCACCTCCTCCCCTGAGTGCGCCGCCGGGTCCTGCCTCTCCCCGCTCCCTGCCAGAGCTTGTGCGCGAAACAGGTTCGCGAAGAGGGGGAACGCGGCGCGCTCAGGACAGGAGGCGGGTCCGGGGATTTGGGGAAGAGGACCGATGTGGGCAGGGAGAGGGTGGGGAAGGGGTGGAGTTGGGGCCGGGGGACGAGGGCGCGAACCGGCGCCGGGGGAAGCAGCTGCTATTATAAATTTGCCGCCCCTGCAATTTTGCCGCCCTAGGCCTCGGCCTTGTCGGCCCAGGCATTAATACGCCGCTGTCTCTGAGAGCTGCTGATGCACTGAGGGGTTGGAGCAGTGGCTTGTTCTTGGCACAGGCCTGGCTGCATCCAGGAGCCATTTCAAACACGATGACACAGGAAACGAAACTACGGCGGGGCAGAGAATCTTCCCTGGGTGGCCAGTGCTGTAATCAGAGCCAGGGGAACGAGTCAGGCTGAAAAACAAGCCTGACCAAACCAGCTCCTTTACAGTCTGCCAGGCCCCACCCCAGCTCAGTAAATTCAATTTGACACGGGGGGGGGAAATAATGCTACCACCAAATAGATATGTGCATGTCGGTAGCGTGTCGAGGCACCGTGACGTGTCGGTCACAGGCTGCAGACATCAGAAGGTCAGGAGGATAGGGCCACAGGAGAAGAGTAGCCACAGGAGAGCTTTATACTCCAGGGGAACCCGTCTCCGGAGCACAGAGGGGAGTTCACTGATCTCTCTCTGGTCCAGATTCCTCCACCCACCCTTAGTTGGGTGTCTTCCAAGCTTTTAATAAGCAGCCTCTGGTACAAGGTATAATTACGAGAAAACACTCAGCCCTGACCGAATATACGATTTAAAGTTCGAAGCACCCCGCTTCCGGGTGGGCAGGTAAGAGCCACGTGCTAGCTGCTGGCAGATGGAGGAGGAAGAGGTGGGTGTAGCTTTCAAGCAAGGGACGTTGTGTGTGTTAACAGGAGGAACTGTTAGAGGTCACCCCCGTAATATAGCTGCTAATTACACAGAGAGCCGTAAACAGACAGGGGTCCAGCTACAGTACCCACAGGCATGGTACTTTTCCATCTCTCCTCCTCTGCCCCAGTATGGACGCAGCATGCACCAACAGAAGGAGTTTTTCTGCTGGCACCTCCCTGAATGTCATTAGCTGTTGGCATAGCTGCATCTGCACTGGGGGTTTCGTTGACATAGCTGTGTCGGCAGGAGGTGTGACATGCTGGTATCTGTTTTAGTTGGAGATTAAGCCACAGGAACATTGGAGCTCCCACGACATGGGAGCAAATTCTACACCACAGGCCTCGACACCCTGACAAGGGAAGAAGGAGGATCCTGGGAACTACAGGCCAGTCAGCCTCACCTCAGTCCCTGGAAAAATCATGGAGCATGTCCTCAAGGAATCAATTCTGAAGCACTTAGAGGAGAGGAAAGTGATCAGGAACAGTCAGCATGGATTCACCAAGGGCAAGTCATGACTGACTAATCTAATTGCCTTCTATGATGAGATAACTGGCTCTGTGGATGAAGGGAAAGCAGTGGACGTGTTGTTCCTTGACTTTATCAAAGCTTTTGACACGGTCTCCTACAGTATTCTTGCCAGCAAGTTAAAGAAGTATGGGCTGGATGAATGGACTATAAGGTGGATAGAAAGCTGGCTAGATTGTTGGGCTCAGTGGGTAGTGATCAATGGCTCCATGTCTAGTTGGCAGCTGGTATTAAGTGGAGTGCCCCAGGGGTCGGTCCTGGGGCCGGTTTTGTTCAATATCTTCATAAATGATCTGGAGGATGGCGTGGATTGCACCCTCAGCAAGTTTGCAGATGACACTAAACTGGGAGGAGTCGTAGATATGCTGGAGGGTAGGGATAGGATACAGAGGGACCTAGACAAATTGGAGGATTGGGCCAAAAGAAATCTGATGAGGTTCAACAAGGACAAGTGCAGAGTCCTGCACTTAGGACGAAAGAATCCAATGCACCGCTACAGACTAGGGACTGAATGGCTCGGCAGCAGTCCTGCAGAAAAGGACCTAGGGGTAACAGTGGACAAGAAGTTGGATATGAGTCAACAGTGTGCCCTTGTTGCCAAGAAGGCTAACGGCATTTTGGGGTGTATAAGTAGGGGCATTGCCAGCAGATCAAGGGACGTGATCGTTCCCCTCTATTCGACATTGGTGAGGCCTCATGTGGAGTACTGTGTCCAGTTTTGGGCCCCACACTACAAGAAGGATGTGGAAAAATTGGAAAGAGTCCAGCGGAGGGCAACAAAAATGATTAGGGGACTGGAACACATGACTTATGAGGAGAGGCTGAGGGAACTGGGGATGTTTAGTCTTCAGAAGAGAAGAATGAGGGGGGATTTGATAGCTGCTTTCAACTACCTGAAAGGGGGTTCCAAAGAGGATGGCTCTAGACTGTTCTCAGTGGTAGCAGATGACAGAACAAGGAGTAATGGTCTCAAGTTGCAGTGTGGGAGGTTTAGGTTGGATATTAGGAAAAACTTTTTCACTAGGAGGGTGGTGAAACACTGGAATGGGTTACCTAGGGAGGTGGTGGAATCTCCTTCCCTAGAAGTTTTTAAGGTCCGGCTTGACAAAGCCCTGGCTGGGATGATTTAGTCGGGGATCGGTCCTGCTTTGAGCAGGGGGTTGGACTAGATGACCTCCTGAGGTCCCTTCCAACCCTGATATTCTATGATTCTAAGGTTCTCGATCTTGGTTCATTTCTCACTGCAGCTTGTGGACTGGAATAGCAGGGCACTGTGGGAGAGGAATGAGGGGAGTTATCAGGGCAGCGGGTGGCTCAGGACTGGTCTGCAGATGCCAGAACAACCTGAGGAAGCTAGCACTACGCCCAGCTCAAGCGAGGAGCTCACTGATAAGCAGTGACAATGTCACTTGCACGGATATATAGCACTTTCCAGCCACAGATCTCACGACAGATAACAAATAAGAATTCCTTCTCATAGTTGCCCTGTGAGGTAGGTACAGTATTATTACACCTGTGTCCACACTGGGGTGGTTGTGCAGTTTAAAGTATATCAGTGTATATACAGTCAAAGCTTATAATATGTTTGTGCACACAAGACTCCATGTTAAACAAGAGCTATCCCAGCACTTCACCCAGACTCTGTCTGGGAAGCTCAGCCCTTAAAGGTGCAGTCCTCAGTACCACTCCTCCATGAAATTTGGTTCTTTATAACCTTGACCCTAATCTCACTGAAATCATGAACTTCAACAGGGCAGGATCAGTCCCAGGAAACTGCAGGTTTCTAAAGAGTTTTAAACATTTAAATATTAAATGGCTGTGAGCAGTTTTTCTGTCATGGCTTCCCATGACCAACTCCTTCACGGGCATTAAGGGCTTGTCTACAGAAGTCGTACCACTTTACCAGTGTAATTAAAGCCGCACAACCCCCTATACGGTGTGGATGGAGTTCTATGGGTATAAAGGTGCCTTGGGCTTGGTCTATGCCTAAAACGTAGGTCACCCTAGCTATGTCGCTCAGGGCTGTGCAGAATTTAGCTCAGAGTGTGACTTACTGGGGCCGACCTAACCCCCACTGTGGATACAGGTAGGTTGACAGAAGAATTCTTCGGCCTCTCAGAAATGTGGATGACCTGCATTGATGGAAAGACCTCTTCCGTTAATGCAGAAAGTGTCTACACCTCAGTCAGTGCTCCTGAAGCAGGCAGAGTTGCAACTGACCAACCGAGAGAAGAAAATGTATCTATTAAGTGGCTCTAGAACTAAAATATTTCTAAAAAGAAAAGGCAACCGGAAAACACAGGGATTATAACAGGCATTACAATGAAACCTGTCTAAAGATCACACCCCTGAACAAAGAACCTTCAACTAAATTCACTATGGCCGGTATTCACTTACAACTTATCCTGGCATTACTATGTCAGTTACAAGTGTGATTTTTTTTTTTTTTAACCAACATATGGTTGTGTCGGTATAAGCCCTAAACACTTACATAGGCATACAAGTTCTTCTGCTGGTACAGCTTGTGTCTCCCAGGGAACAGGTATCAGCTATGCTTGCAGAAGCATTTTTATGCCAGCATAAGCTGCATCTACGCTAGGAGGGTTTGCTGGCTGTCAGCAAAAGGCCAGTGATTCTGGAACAAGCTTTGTTAAGATCCTCAAACTGGCTCCAAGACTGGGCTTGATAACTTTATGGAGGGGATGGTAGGATGAGACTGCCTACAATGGCATGGAGCTGATCCGTGGTTGCTGTTAGCAAATATCTCCAACAGCTGGAGATGGAACACTAGTTGGGGGGGGCTCTGAGTTACTACAGTGAATTCTTTCCCAGGTGTCTGGCTGCTGATTCTCACCCACATGCTCAGGGTCCAGCTGACTGCTTTATTTGGGGTCAGGAAGGGATTTCCCCCTAGCTCAGATTGGCAGAGATCCTGGGGTCTTTTCGCCTTCCTCTGCCGCATGGGTCACTTGCAGATTTAAACTAGTGTCAATGGTGGATTCTCTGTAACTTGAAGTCTTTAAACCATGATTTGAGGGCTTCAGTAGCTCAGCCAGAGGTTCTGGATCTATTACAGGAGTGGGTGGGTGAGGTTCAGTGGCCTGCGATGTGCAGGAGGTCAGACTAGATGACCTTGATGGTCCCTTCTAGTCCTAAAGTCTACGAGTACGTCGGCTCCTTTTGGTATCCAGTACTTATTTTGATTCTTTCTAGACCAGGGGTCGGCAGCCTTTCAGCAGTGGTGAGCCGAGTCTTCATTTATTCACTTTAATTTAAGGTTTCGTGTCCCAGTGATACATTTTAACGTTTTTTAGAAGGTCTCTGTCTATAGGTCTATATATTATATAACTAAACTATTGCCGTATGTAAACAAGGTTTTCAAAATGTTTAAGAAGCTTCATTTAAAATTAAATTAAAATGCAGATCTTATGCTGCCGGCCCGTTCAGCCCGCTGCCGGCCTGGGGTTCAGTTCACCTAGGCCGGCAGCGGGCTGAGCGGGGCCAGCGGCTGGGACCCCGGCTGGCAAGGGGCTGGCAGCCAGAACTCCAGACCAGCAGCGGGCTGAGCGGGGCCGGCAGCCAGAACCCCAGACCCGCAGTGGGTTGAGCGGGGCCGGCAGCTGGGACCCCAGCTGGCAAGGGGCCGACGGCTGGGACCCCAGACCAGCAGTGGGCTGAGCGGGGCTGGTAGCCAGAACCCCAGACCGGCAGCGGGCTGAGCGGGGCCGGCAGCCAGGACCCCAGACCGGCAGTGTGCTGAGCGGCTCAACTCGCTGCCACTCAGCCCGCTGCCGGTCTAGGGTTCAGTCCACCGGCTCCTGCCAGCCAGGGTCCTGGCTGCAGGCCCCGCTCAGCCCGCTGCCAGTCTGGGATCCTGGCCCTGCCCACATACAGTGGGTACCTACCTTCTCCCTGGTTCTAGCCCATTCTCTTCCTCTCTCTCTGCACTGAGCACAGGGCTGGGGGTGAAGGAGCAAGCTGGGGGTTGGGGTGTAGGGTCTGGCCAGGAGCTAGAATGAGGGATGGGGCTCAGGGTTGGGGCAGGAGGTTTGGGTGTGGAGTGCTTACCTGGGCAGCTCCCATTTGGTGTGAGGGGTGCAGGTGGGAATGTGTGGGGGGTGCAAGAGACAGGGCATAAGGTGTTGGGGGGCTGGGTATGTGTGGGGGTGCAGGAGTCAGGGCAGAGGGCTGGGGGCGTGTGAGGGGGGTGCCGGAGTTAGGGCAGAGGGCTGGGGGCATGTGAGGGGGGTGCAGGAGTCAGGGCATGGGGTGTGGGGAGGCTGGGTATGTCTGGGTGTGCTGGAGTCAGGGCTGGGTGTGTGTGTGGGGTTGCTGGAGTCAAGGCTGGGGTCGTGAGGGGGGTGCAGGGGTCAGGGCAGGAGGCTGGGGGTGTGTGAGGGGGGTGCAGGGGTCAGGGCAGAGGGCTGGGGGTGTGGGCTAGGGTCGTGGGGGTGTTCCCAGCCCCCTGCCCAGAGCAGCTCATGGCAGGGGGCTGGAGGGGATATGCCCTGATTCCACCGCCCTTCCCCAAGGCCCACTTCTCCCCCTCCCCAGCAAGGGCCATCAGCTGATGGGTGGCAGGGAGGGAGAGGACAAGGGGCAGGAACCCAGCATGGCGGGGGAAGAGGTGAGGGAGGGGGGACCTTGCTTGCCCTGCAGCAGCAGCTGGCAGGACCAAGCTTCTTCACCCTGCCCCGGGGTGCGGGGGGCGGAGAAGAGCGGGCCAGGGAGGGCAGGATTTTTAATGGCTCGTTGCTGCCTGCCGGGGTCCCTGCCTGGGTTCGGCAGCGGGCTGAGCGGGACCGGCAGCAGGCAGCAGCGTGCCATTAAAAATCGGCTGGCATGCCATAGGTTGCCGACCCCTGAGACTGTTGGGAAGACATTTTCTCCCCAGTCCAAGTTAACAGATATTTTCACTGGGTAAAACAGAGCCACCTCAGTTGGGGTCAGAGATCCAGAGTCACTATGCAAAGTGAAAAGGACTCTCTTTTCTCCCCTCTGGTGCAACGTCAGACAGGATGGACTCCACCCCACGCAGGGGGTCAGCAGGAGGAGCCTGCTAATATTATTTATTATTTGTAGTGTCTTGGCACCTAGGAACCCTAGTCATGGAGCAAGACCCCATTGTGTTAGGTGCTGTACAAACACAGAACAAAAAGGATGCAGGGCTGGCCTTCCGGGTGAGTGACATGGGGTGACTGCCGTAGTCAGGGGAGGCGCCACAGTCATGATGCAAGGAGCAGAGCAGGGCGGGCCTGCGGGAGGAGGCCATGGAGGGGGAGGCAGCGGGGGCCAGGGACAATGGAGGGATGGGTGGGGAGGCAACGGGGGCCAGGGATGGTAAAATACAAGTTGTCCCAGGGTGCCAATTTTCCTAAGGCCGGCTCTGCTCAGATGAAGCCAAAAATGGCATGGGATTTCGCCACCATTTGATCCTACCCATAGCCTCGATTCAGCCTTGAACCTGAACCCAGACCTCTGGGCAGAATGGAACCCAGAGCTGGGTCTGGACACCACCTCCTATAACCCTCCCGTTTGTCTACCCCAAGAGGGGGTTTTAAGAATCAAGTAACCTTATAAAGCCCTTAGCCCGTGTGAAGAGCTCCATATGATCATCCCCAGGAGCCACGCACCATGCAAATGCCCACGACTGTCCTATCTTCCACACCTGAGTTTGCCGCGAGCCTGTCTCTACCATGCAGTCAATGCTTGGAAGTGACAAACTCCAACTGGGGCTTGGGTCAACACAGCTCCGGCCCATTCTTCCCTCACCCCCTAATATAAAGCCAAAACAGAAGTAGGTAAAGACCTTGGAGGGGGAAGGGACTGTGCCTCCAGCTAGTCAGTTCAGAAAGGGAAGGGAGGAGGGTGGAACAAATTTTCCATGCCTTGTAATCCAGTCATGCTGGTTTGCCTGTAAAAACAGAACAGCACGGGAGCACAGCCGCTCACTTCACACACGTTTATGGTCCAAGGCCAACCATGACGCAGCGGAGAGTCCGGGTGTCCACCGAGAGTCCCAGCTACGCCGTCTGTGTGGTGGGCACAGAGGTCTCTATAGACATCTATGGGTAAGACATTCATTTTTAATACCGGGAGATTTGCCGATCTTTGTCACTTTCTCTAATCCGTTTCGACGGTCCGAGGCCATAGGGTGGGGAGCAGCCTCTAGTATTTCGTGTTTATTTTACAGATGAGCGCCAATGAAAAACTTGGATCTAAACTCCCTCGCTGAAATTTGGATCCCGTCTCTGGCCCTCCATCCCAACTTCCTATGAAGCTTTAGCATAATGAGAGATCTGGGGTGAAATGCTCCCATTTTCAAAAGGGAATCAAACACTTACTGAAACGCAAGGGAAGTGACTAGGTCACTTTTGAAAATGGGACTTAGGCACTTTTGGAAATTTTCCCTTGGTCTCCTTGCGTCCATTCCACTGCTGGAAGGAGACCACGGCCTTGCATCCCCGTGTCCCCTAAATGGCTACGGGAGGTATTACAACAGTTCTGAAATGCATAGATTCAAACACAGACAGCTGAGACAACTGCAGATACTAAAGCCAGTGCACACCCCTGCTAAATGGATGCTATTTTTGGCCATCAGAGTGCTAGGCAGCAACCTTGCTGGGTGAGTAACTTGTAAAGAATTAAACTGGATGAAAGAATAAATATGCATTCTTCTAAGCGCATAAAAACACATGAATATGCCAGAGAAAGTTTTAAGGGGTAACCTAAGGAAAAGAAGATTTTTCCTGTGCAAAGACCAAGAGTTACTTTATTGTACAGCAGTGAGGCTGTATTTGCTAACGCTGTTCCATTATTATGATTGAATGACATTTGAACGGATATAGTGCCTACAGGCAAACCACGCTGGGAACCTATTTTGCTAGATGTTGTTCTACACATGATTATTAAAAGCATTTCTATGACTGGAGCCCCCGACTGGGACCCGGACCCCACCGCGCTAGGCGCTGTACAACCACAGAGCGAAAGTACTTGCCGTCTAGGTAACACAATGGTCGTCATTTAAAGGTCAACATTGACCTGTTGTTGCCTTATTGCTACACAAGAGCAATGGTGGTGCAGGAGCCCAGGTTGTGGGGGTGAGAATTTGCTGCAGGGTTGGAGGTAAGCGTGGAAGTTAAGAGTTAACGATAGTTTTTGGCTATGAAGATCGAGCATGGGTGGGGCGCCAGGCCCTGGCTGGCTGGGAGCTTCCACCCTCACTAGCAGCCCTACTCTGCCTTTCACAATCACGGCACTGTTCGATCCTGCTGCCTGACAGGCGCTGCGGCCCAGATCCATTGAAATCAGCAGGGGTTAGGCACCTCGCTGCGTTGGAGGATTTAGGCCTAAGTCAATAGACGACTTCCTTCTCCCCCAAGCACGTACAATAAAACCAGGAGAACACACGCACGTCTGGCGCCAAGCCTCGATTCCTCTCTTCCATCTCCAGCCACGTCCTTTGGCAGCCACGGCCTCAGACTTCGGGACGGAATTAAAAAAATAATAATAGAACAACTCGGACCCATCCAGGGGTGGACGTGGTTCCCCGTATAACCAGGGAGTCACCCTCCTCCTTCCTTTCCCCATTCCCTTGAGTCATTGTCATGGTTACTACCTAATGTAAACCAATCAGGATGATTTACATTGAGAACATATGACTAAGGGAACATGAGCAATGTACTGGTCTGAGAATCACCTCTTCAAGCAGGGGTGGGCAAACTTTTTGGCCTGAAGGCTACAGCTGCGTATGGAATGTGTGGCGGGCCATGAATGTTCACGAAATTGGGGGTTGGGGTGCAGGAGGGGGTGAGGGCTCTGGCTGAGGGTGTGGGCTCTGGGGTGGGGCCAGGGATGAGGGGTTTGGGTGCAGGAGGGGGCTGTGGGCTGTGGGTAGAGCAGCGGGGTTTGGAGTATGGGAGGGAGTTCCAGGCTGAGGCAGAGGGTTGGGGTGTGGGAGTGGGTCTGGGCTCTGGGTTGGGGGTGCGGGTTCCAGGGTGGGGCCACAAATGAAGAGTTCAGGTTGCAGGAGGGGGCTCCGGACTGAGGCAGGGGGTTGGGGTGCGGGCTCCAGTTGGGGGTGCGGGCTCTGGGGTGGGGCTGGGGATTAGGGTTGCAGGAGGGTGCTCTGGGCTGGGACCGAAGGGTTTGGAGGACAGAAGGGGGATCAGGGATGGGGCAAGGGGTTGGGGAGTGGGAGGAAGTCAAGGGTGCAGGCTTAGGGTGGCACTTACCTCAAGCAGCTCCCGGAAGCAGCAACATATACCCCCTCTAGCTCCTACATGGAAGAGTGGCGCCGGCTAGGCAGCTCTGTGTGCTGCCCCGTCCATAGGCGCCGCCCCTGCAGCTCCCATTGGCCACAGTTCCAGGCCAATCAGAGCTGCAGAGCCAGCGCTTGGGGCAGGGGCAGTGCGCAGAGCCCCATGGCTGCCCCTACACGTAGGAGCTGGAGAGGGGACATGCCACAGCTTCCAGGAGCTGCGTGGAGCCACAGCACGCATGGGGTGAGGCAAATCCCCGACTCTGCTACCCAGCAGGAGCTTGAGGGCCACATTAAAAGGTCTGATGGGCTGGACGCAGGCCGTAGTTTGCCCACCCCTGTCTTAAAGGCAAGAGCAGGTGAGGCCAACCTGGGTTCTAACCACATCATCCTACTGCTTCATCTCAGCGAGGCTGATTGCTGGAGCCAGGTGACAGACGGGAATTTCCAACCCCATTGGAAATTTGCTACATTCACTTAACTCTGTTCTGAATCCAATTAAATCAAACCTAAAGAAAAGGGGGTTTAATGACATGGGTTTAAAGTCACATGTGAGGTGAAAACACCACAACTTCCCTGTGCAGCCAAGCCCTGGATTGAAGTGAGCGAAGGAGTCTTGTGGAGGAAGGTGTCAATGATCCCCGTTCGCAGCGGTTATGGAGCTCTGGGTGGATCAAGTCACGTGCCCCAAAAGCAAATTCCCATCGGAGCGGGTGTATTTAAATCCCATGCAGGCCATTCGGATTCAGAATTAAGGAGCCGACTGGAAGTGACCTGGCGAACATTTTTGACGGCCCCAGCTAAGGGGACCAGAGAGCAAGTGTGAAAAAATTGAGATGGGGGGCGGGTGGAGGGAAATAGGTGCCTGTATAAGACAAAGCCCCAAATAATCAGGACTGTTCCTATAAAACCTGGGACATCGGGTCACCCTAGCCCAGTCCGGGTCCACAAGGAGGGGAGGGTGTATGGAGCCTTTCCCCCCAGACCTCAAACAGGGCTGCCCAGTTATGGCCCTTGCCCTCCCCGCTAGTGTCTGTGTGGACACAAGCCATGCCAGAAGAGGGAAGAGGCTGTAGGGTCATGTCCCAGCTCCCGCTGTACTAGCCTCAGAGAGGAGCACACTCTGTATGTAGCAGCGGCCAGGCTTGCTTTGGGGTGGTGCGAATCCATCCCAGCCCCCGCGCTGGGCCAGAGCCTGGGAGATGCACCCGAGGCCAAGGTATTTCCTCCCTCTTGGAGTGGTCCCCACTTGCAAGAGTAGCATGGTACAGTCTGTGGCTGAGCTGGTGAGCCCCAGTGATGAGTGGGTCAACCTGTCTGTTAAACTGCCTTTCCTGGCCTCCCCGCTGCCTGCGGAACAGCGATTTTGCTTCTATGCAGCATTCAGATTTGTGGGAAATGCTGGGGAGCCTTTGGTTATAAACAAAAATCAAACCAGGCTGGTCCCAGGAACAGGGTCCACTCTATTGAATAAAGGGGCAGGCTCTGGGCTGCATCTCCTGAAAGACACAGCATAGAAAATGCAGTCCAGGGACAAAGATTTGTGCTGCCTGAATTCAGTGCTGATGTAGGGGTCAAAATGGCCTTTGGCATAAATTAGAGCAGCCCTGGGGCTGCTCTAACTTACAGCAGCCTCTCCACAGCTGCCTAGAGGCTGTGCTGTAGCCTAAAATTCTTGTAGCACTGAGCAATATGAATACAACTCCTCATCCACCCACTCCCGGCCTGGTATCCCCTCTAAGCAAGGGCCTGGAGTGGGGTGGGGGGCTCTAGGTTGCTCAAGTGCTTGTGGGGAGGGGCAGGAATTCTTCCCTTGATCCTTGTGCAGCCACCAGAGCAGCAGAGAGGGTCAGGGGACCGGAATCAGCCACAAAACATTTAGCTTTAGAGCAAAGATAGTTCTTTTACACGCACACAAAAAATTGGGTTGGAATCTTTAAACATGAACCAAGGTCAGAGTTGCGTTCTGTGAGAGCTGATGTCACTCATAGATTCCAAGGCCAGAAAGGACCATCGTGATCATCTAGTCTGCCCTCCTGGATAACACAGGCCAGAGAACTGCCCCAGAATTTTTCCTAGAGCAGATCATTTAGAAAAACATCCAACCTTGATTTTAGAATGGTCAGCGATGGAGACCATGGCTGCATTTGCTACTTAGGGGTCAGCGTGATTGCAACATCAGCAACATCAGTGGGTTCTTCAGACTTTGCTTCCAAGTGGCTGTTGTCAGTTAGGTGTGTGCGCGCGCCCTCCGGATGCTGTCCCAGCCCTGTGCAGATCGGAGGTTCAGCAGGCCTCGATAGCACTACCCAGAAAGAATGACCAGTGGCACGGTTCAGTGACAAAGGCTCTCGGCCAGGTTTACCATCCCAGCGCCCTGGCTAACACGAGTGCCCTGTGGCAAGGAGCAGCTCAACAGCAGGACTTTCTGCTGTCCCCTAGGCTGCACAAAGGGTTAAGGCGAGGTACCCTCACATTTATAGGCTGAGACAATTTACATACCACCTTACAGGTTTCATGACATCGGTTTGTTTGGTCCCCTTGTCCCTGGCTCCACGTGTCTGGGGCAAAACATCCCTCTTCATCACTTCTGTCAAACCCTCTTATCTGGTGCTAGGTCAGGAGGTCCCTGGGCTAATCACACACATACCCAGTATCTCTTGCTTCTCAGGAGTGCCTGTGTTTTACCAACAGTACCAATACTTTTGCCAAGGTCATGTATTGGACTGTGAATTTTTGAGCATCCATTTGAACACATGGCCTCACTTTGGTGCAGAGCCTCTGGCTGAGACCTCAGGTCTTGCTCCAGGCCCAGGGCTCCAGGATCTCTCTCTTTCTCTCCCCTACATGGGTCATCTCACCCTACATCTTAATTTGAGGGGAATTTGGTCCAACTCTACTCATACAAATCAACCACGTGTCCAAAGATAATCAAGTTTTCCCCCAACTCCTCCAAGAAATTATGAAACGATTTGTTAGTTTCAGTAAATCATCTGCCCCCAAACCTATAAGGCAGGGGTGGCCAACCTGAGCCTGAGAAGGAGCCAGAATTTACCAATGTACATGGCCAAAGAGCCACAGGAATACCTCAGCAGCCCCCGCATCAGCTCCCCCTGCTCCCAGCGCCTCCCACCCACTGGCAGCCCCACGATCAGCGCCTCCCTCTCCCTCCCCACACGGATCAGCTGTTTCGTGGTGTGCAGGATGCTGGGGTGGGAGTGGCGGGGGAGCGAGGGCATGGCAGGCTCAGGGGAGGGGGCGGGAAGGGGTGGAGTAGGGGCAGGGCCCGTGGCAGAGCCAGGGGTTGAGCAGTGATCTCCCCCCCACCCCCCGGCACATTGGAAAGTTGGCACCTGTAGCTCCAGCCCTGGAGTCGGTGCCTAGACAAGGAGCCGCATATTAACTCCTGAAGAGCCGCATGTGGGTCTGGAGCCCCAGGTTGGCCACCCCTGCTACAAGGATACAGCTCTGAGTCCATAACATGCCAGATCCTCATGACTATAAAGGAGCTACGATCATTTACATCAGCTGATGTAATGGCACAAAATGTAGAGCTAGCAGAAAAATGGAAAAGCTGTCATGAACAATTTGGTATGGTCTACGTTGTTTCTGTGTTGCAGGCTCCAAAATGGAACTATTTTTCCTTCCCCCCCCAAAAAAAAATCGTGAAACTTTTTCAAAATGTTTAGATGTTATTAAATGTATCTCCCAGGTCCTCCCTTCCTCATTGGTGCTGTTGAATGCAATTAAATGAATGACATTCAGGATTCTTTCTTCCATTTTTTCATCCCTCCCCCCACCGCTTTCCATTGGCTACTCTGCAACTTTTTACACTTTCTCTAACCTTGTGAAAGGAATAAAAGGATAAAAAGGAAGGGGGGGGGTTAAAAAATCAAAATCAGGCAATTTAAAATTTTGAGTTTTGACAAAAATCTAGAACATTTGTGAAATTTTGTTTAATGTTTTTGGTCTGGGGAAAGGGCCGTATTTTCTGAAAAATTGCTTCAAACCAAAATTTCAACCAGCTTGAATAAGATGTCATAGGATGCAACCCCATTTTCCCGTCCTCTTTCCCCCCAGGGGGCTTTCCCCTCCCTCACTCTGGGTCCCCGCTTCCATGCCTGCCCATCCACCCAATTTGCCCCATAGGTGGAGTTTGGGGGGGCATGGGAGGGCATTGCCCCCCCAAACTGCAAGCCTCAGACAGGCAGCCTGAGTGTGCAATGTAAGAGTTCTGCAGAGGAGACAAGAGACTTGTCACGAGCTGCTCCCAGTTTACGCCCTTGAGGCAGGGAGTCAGAATTTTGTTTATAAATAGAGTGATTAACTGGTGATTAAGATAAGAAAGGGCTGTGAGGGTGTTCCCTAAAGTTAAATGAGCTGTTCCAAGCTTGGTGAACTGCAAAAAGTAAGTAGTTTACAATTGTTGTATTCAAGAGGTAATAACGAAAGTTACCTTTCTTTGAGCTGATAACTGATTGTTTAGACAAAGGAAATGCAGCAGATCTAATCTCCCTGGATTTCAGTAAGGCATCTGATACCGTTCCACATGATTCAGAGTAGCAGCCCTGTTAGTCTGTATCTGCAAAAAGAAAAGGAGGACTTGTGGCACCTTAGAGACTAACCAATTTATTTGAGCATAAGCTTTTGTGAGCTACAGCTCACTTCATCGGATGCATGAGAAATTATTAGTTAAATTGGAGAAGATGGGAATTAATATGAGAATTGAAAGATGGATAAGGACTGGTTAAAGGGGAGATTACAACAGGTCATACTGAAAGGTGAACTGTTAGGCTGGAGGAAAGTTACTAGTGGAGTTCCTCAGGGATCAGTCTTGGGACCAACCTTATCTAACATTTTATTCCTTGGCACAAAAAGTGGGCGTGTGCTAATAAAATTTGCAGATGACACAAAGTTCGGAGATATTGCCAATGCCGAGGAGGACCGGAATATCATACAAGAAGATCTGGATGACCTTGAAAGTGGAGTAACAGAAATGGGATGATATTTAATAGTGTAAAGTGCAAGGTCCTGCATTTAGGGACTAACAATAAGAATGTTTGCTATAAACTGGGGACTTATCAGTTGGAAGTGACAGTGGAGGAGAAAGAGGTGGGTGTATTGGTTGATCACAGGCTAGCTATGAGCTGTCAACGTAATGTGGCTGTGAAAAAAAGCTAACGCAGTCCTAGGATGTATCAGGTGAGGTATTTCGAGTAGAGACAGGGACGTGTTAGTACCATTGTACAAGGCACTGGTGAGACCTCATCGGGAATACTGTGTGCAGTTCTGGTCTCCCATGTTTAAGAAAGATACATTCAAACTGGAACAGGTGCAGAGAAGGGCTACGAGGATGATCTGGGGAATGGAAAACCTACTTTATGAGAGGAGACTCAAAGAGCTTGGCTTGTTTAGTCTAACCCATAGAAGGCTGAGGGGAGATCTGATTGCTCTGTATAAATACATCAGAAGGATAAATACCAGGGAGGGAGAGAAGTTAAAATTAAGCACCAATGTGGACCTCAGAACAGATGGATATAAACTGGCCATCAACAAGTTTAGGCTTGAAATTAGGCAAAGGTTTCTAACCATCAGAGGAGCGAAGTTCTGGAACAGCCTCCCAAGGGGAGCAGTGGGGGCAAAAAACCTAACTGGCTTCAAGACTGAGCTTGATAAGTTTATGGAGGGGATGGTATGACAGGACCACCTACAATGGTGTGCGGCCCATCGGCAAAAATCCCCAACGGCTGGAGACAAGACACTAGATGAGGAGGCTGACAGTTACTTGGGAAAGAAGAACGCTGGTCAGAGAAATAACCCACTCACTTCCTTTCCTGATGAACCAAGGGATGCACCCCACCCATGTACTTATTCACTACACCAATACTGACTTGGACTCGAAATACATTCTATGGGTGGCACACCCAAGATCACTTAACCACTGATGTTTTAAAAACTCCCACACCCCAATCTGGGTCTATGCTGGTTATGTGCTATGTATGTATGTATGTTATGAACTTTGTAACTGATACTTGTAATCCCTCATAACCCAAGCCTGACCCCAGGTGTACCTTCCCTCTTAACTTGTGTACATTTGACTTTAAACATTAACTTTAATCAAATTTTTAAATCTGCCTGGTGGGTCTCGCCCACATGCTCAGGGTCCAACTGATCATCATATTTGGTGTCAGGAAGGAATTTCCCCCTGGGTCAGACTGGCAGAGATCCTGGAAGGTTTTCACCTTCTTCTGCAGCATGGGGCACGGGTCACTTGCAGGCTTACACTAGTGTAAATGGTGGCGTCTCTGTAACTTGAAGTCTTTAAACCATGATTTGAGGACTCCAGTAACTCAGCCAGAGCTTAGGGGTCTATCACAGGAGGAGTGGGTGAGGTTCTGTGGCCTGCAGCGTGCAGGAGGTCACATTAGATGATCATGATGGTCCTTCTGGCTTTAATAAGAGTATCTGAGTACGAATAGACATTACGATTTTAAACTAACCAGTGTCCCTTAAGTGACTTGCCACAAGATGTCAGAACATGTCAGTGTTAGAGCTGAGTGGGTCTAATATATATTTAATTTTCTTTCTTGATATAGGAATTAGATACAGTGCTCCTGTCAGATATTTCTAAGTTATTATCTTCAAAAAACACTGGAGTTTTCAGTTGCCTGACTAGCCCCTGGAATCACAGTTAAAGTTGCCTCCCACCCCGAATCTGAAATGGCGCCCCTATTGTCAGGCATGGAATTCCCCCCCCCCCCCCCACGCAGCCCTGTTGGCCTGATTGGAGCCCCTGCCCCCAAATATAGAAGTGAAACTACACCTATGCCCCTCTGGGTTTCTGCTTTTTTCAATCACCATTACTCCCCCAACCCCTCATTCCTTTGCAGGTCCCTGCTCCCCCTTGCCAAGTCCACTCCTCCAGCCCCAGCCTCCCTATTCCTTTCCCTTGGCTTGCTCCCCATCAGGTCCCCACTTCTCCCACTACAAACCCTCCCTATAAGGCTCTCTTATGTCTTAAGTCCAGGCTACAGACAATGTCTCCGTGCAGCAAATGAAGCTGCTGCCTCTGATATTAATAGGCAGCAATAGGGGGCTGCAGAAAGATTTCTCTGCCGGCTGCACAAGGCAGCCCGGAGGCCCCGATTTCCTGTGACTCAGTGATCCCATTTAAATTAAAATCAGTAGTCGTGTGCCCATGTCCCCTGAAACGTGAGGGCTTGATGGGACGTGGCATCCCCAAGTTAGCACATTACAGACAAACACCATTGAGTTGAACATTAGACTCCACTTTGCTCAGCCAATGAAAGATTATGAGACGCTCAGATACGGCAATGACAGGGACCACATAAGTACCATGCCTGGAAGTAACTCACACAAAGTCTATGGCTGTTCTCTTCATGCCGATAAACCCACGCGCACTTCGCCAGTCTTCCAAAGGTGGCCCCAGAAGCCATGTACTAGTTCTGGCGGCATGCGATAAATCTCACATTAACACTTCAGCAGTACCCACCAGAAGGCAAGAAGCTATTACACAGGTCTATAGGTAGATTTAAAATTCTGGAGGTGGGTGAGTGATGATAGATTAATCTCTCTCTTTACAAGTTGCTTCAGGCACTGACATACTCATGCAAAGGGAAACAGGGAATAAATCACTGAAATATTTTTCTTATGGTTAATGTTTACAACTTCATCCCTTTTCTTTGGGAAAGGAAAGGAGGGATGCAAGTCACATGCAAGACAAAAATGCCTCCCCACAGCACATTTAGGTTTTAATAGGTTAATTAATGTTCACAGGGTGCTTTGAAAGCGTGACGTGCCATGTATGCTGCGTGCAAAGAATAATTATTGCTTGCAGATGGACTGGATTTTGCATTTAAATGCCACCTTTTATCTGAGAATCTCAATCATTAATTTTTAGCGTCATAAAAATCCCGTTTAGTCAGGATTAGAGCTGGGCAAAATTTTTCAGACAACTTCTTTTCCACACAAAAAATAAATGCAGATTTGGCAACATCAAAATGTTTCGTGAATGAATTTGCGCCAATTTCACTGATGACCCACAGCATCTATGGGAGTTTCCTGAGTCTATGGGGATCTTTAGTTAGTGCTTTTATGCGTATACATAAACAGTGAGAGGGACAACTCTGAGGGACCTGGGGATTACAGTGGACGAGAAGCTGGATATGAGTCAGCAGTCTGCCCTTGTTGCCAAGAAGACCAACGGCATATTGGGCTGCATTAGTAGGAGCATTGCCAGCAGATCAAGAGAAGTGATTATTCCCCTCTTTTCGGCACTGGTGAGGCCGCACCTGGAGTATTGTGTCCAGTTTTGGGCCCCCCACTACAGAAAGGATGTGGACAAACTGGAGAGAGTCCAGTGGAGGGCAACGAAAATGATTAGCGGGCTGGGGCACATGACTTACGAGGAGAGGCTGAGGGAACTAGAGTTATTTAGTCTGCAGAAGAGAAGAATGAGGGGGGATTTGATAGCAGCCTTCAACTACCTGAAGGGGGGTTCCAAAGAGGATGGAGCTCAGCTGTTCTCAGTGTTGGCAGATGACAGAACAAGGAGCAGTGGTCTCAAGTTGCAGTGAGGGAGGTCTAGGTTGGATATTAGGAAACCCTATTTCACTAGAAGGGTGGTGAAGCACTGGAATGGGTTCCCTAGAGAGGTGGTGGAATCTCCATACTTTAAGGTTTTTAAGGCCCGGCTTGACAAAGCCCTGGCTCGGATGATTTAGTTGGGGATTGGTCCTGCTTTGAGCAGGGGGTTGGACTAGATGATCTCCTAAGGTCTCTTCCAACCCTAATATTCTATGATTCTATAACAGTAACCAAGCGCTCTTTTCTGTCTCAGATCCATCCCAAGTGGTGCCACGTCATTTGATGCCCGTGGCACCTCTGGAGTGAGGGTCTATGTTGTCTACAACCATAGTGATGTGAAGAAACCTGCTGGTGCATCGAGATGGACCCTCAATTCTCAGGTGGAGGTCATAGTGTCCATGGACATCCCAAGCAGTACTGTCAATGATAGCAAGGTGCGTGGATTGCTGGGCTTTGAAAGAATCACATGATCACTCCTGGAAACATGGGGTCAATCCTTTGCAGCATCAGAGGAAAGGGGATATTTTAACTACAGGATGCGGCTCAGTTGCAGAGTGCTTGTATGTCAGAAGCACAGCGATCACCCAACTTCTAAAGAATAGATTCCTAGTTAAATCTGTGTCGTTAACAGCCACAAAAAGACACAGAAGTGAGTAAGGGTGTGTGTGTGAAGGGGACAGAGGTTGTCCAAACAATGGAGAGAGGAAGGGTTAACGTGCTGGAAATTCAATGACTGAAAAGTCTGGTGGTAGATGCTCAGGAGCTGGTGCAAGAGAAGGGAAAACCCTTCTTTCACCTGGCTGGTGCAACGCACATTGGTACCTCCAATGGAGATTAACTGCCCACAGGCATTGTCTAGATGAGTGGTGCGCAAACTGGGGGGGGCGCTCTCTTGGTGGTGCACAAGAGGTTCGGCGGGGGGGGGGGGGGGAGGGCGAAAAGAAACTGGGATCCCGCGGGTCCCATGAATGCCCGCTCCAGCAGCTGCTGCTCTCTGGCCGTGCAGCTCTGAAGGCAGCGTCGCCGTCAGCAGCAGCGCAGAAGTAAGGGATTACTTCAGATTACAAGTAAGGGGGGGGACGGGGACGGTGACGGTGACAAATTCTGTGAATGGCAAGGGGTGTGTGTGTGTGACTGGAAAAGCTTGCGCACCGCTGGTCTGCATAGCCCAGGGCAGAGAGCCTCCCAGCCCGGGTCGGCAGATTCTCTAAAAATAGCTGTGGACTTCAGAACACAAGCTCCAGGCCAAGCCACTACTTCAAAGCACTGAACACACAGCTATGTTTAGAGCGCGAACGCAAGCCCTGCTAGCCCTAGTTTGTTAACCCGGGCCGGGAGGCTCGCTGCCGTGAGCTGAGGACACATGCGCCATGAGCCCAGAAACGACACAGAGGATTCCATGGAATGGGCTTCCCCACCCACTGTTCCATTGGTCAATTGCCCGGGGGTATAAATCCATTGCCAAGACCTTTCCCAACTTCCCTTAGCGTGAATGAGGCCCGTTGGACAGTTGGTTTTTTGTCTGAATGAATGACCCCCCACTGAATCATCAACTGCCATGAGCATGCAGGATGGTCCTACAGTTGATTTATTGAGGGTGGTTTCCATACCGCCATCACCCAACCTCAGCAGATATCGGGCATCACGCCTCTCTGAGGGCAGTGAAGAGATCACCTTTGACAACGGGAGCATGGCATGAGATGGACATTTGCTGGAATTTGTCGTGACCAGGCAATGTCTTCACAGGTTAGGATTTCGTACTATGGACAGAAAGAGAATGCACCTATAGAGGGGGCTTGGTTGTACCTCACCTGTGTCAGTAAGTATTGTAAAAACAATTGGCTAAATACACTCGAGACAGGCAACCTATTCAGCAAATGGGAATTAGTTTGTGTGCGTGTATAAATACTGTAACATTTTCTATTTTTCCATCCACTTCATTATCAGCTATTCAAAGGGAAGAGAGAACTGGATAAGCCTCCCTTCATTAAATATATATAAGATATGTGTATGTGTATATATTAAATATAATATGTACAAACATTCCTTTCAAATAGATCAAATGTTTGTGTCTACGTGTATATTTAATATATATGCAGTGTATATAATAGAAACCAGTGGTTTTCAACCTGTGGTCCACAGACCACTGGGCGTCCGCAGACTAAGTCGAAGATTTCCAAAGGGGTCTGCACATCCAGTCAATATTTTATTGGGGTCTGCAAATGAAAAAAGGTTGAAACCCACTGATATAAACGTATTATACACCCACACCCTCACCATATATATATATTAATGCAGGGAGGTTTGTACGTTTCTCTCTTCCCTTTGAACAGCTTATAATTAAGTGGATGAATGCAAGAAATAGAAAGTTAGCGTGTTAATCTTGCCCACCCCAGCAAATCCATCTGCTGTGTCATGGCCCTATCCACCCAGTGTTCTACACCCCTTTCCTATGAACAATACGACTATCTGGCTGGCTAGCAAGGGGCACAAGGAAACTGGGTGTGGGATTTTCAAAAAAGGCACATACAGCAGAACCTCAGAGTTACGAACACCAGAGTAATGAACTGACCAGTCAACCACCCGGAAGTACACAATCAGGCAGCAGCAGAGACAAAAAAAAAAAGATACAGTACAATGCTGTGTTAAACCTAAACTACTAAAAAAAAGGGGAAACATCATTTTTCTTCTGCATAATAAAGTTTTAAAGCTGAATTAAGTCAATGTTCAGTTGAAATTTTTTGAAAGAATGGCCCCAATGTTTTGTTCTGAGTTATGAACATTTCAGAGTTACGAACAACCTCATTCCTGAGGTGTTCGTAACTCTGAGGTTCTACTGTACACCCTAGGAAGTTGGGCGATGGACACTGGCTTCACAACCCAATGTTTGCCCTGGGCTCAAACTCTGGGCACGTATGGGCACTCCCTTAGTCTCCAATTCTACCAGGGCACACAAAGTGATACAGCTTCTCTGTGTAATGTTCACAGCACACACACAGAGAGAAGTTAGATAAACTCAGCACTCTCTTGCTGGAAGGTTGCAATGTAACACTACTCTATATCTTAGCATTCAGAACCCTAACACAAAAGAACCCGAAACCAGAGTTAGACAAAGCAGGCTGCTCCCTAAAACAAAGAGGCACAACTCACCCCACCGTACTTCAGGGTGGTTCTCTGCAGACTGACTGCTGAAAGACCAGGTTTCAAGCTTCCTGCAGATCCTCTGAGCCTGCAAGCAGGACCAGGAAGGCCCTTGTAAATTAAAGTGATGGCATCTCATTTTAACACAGTTTTCAACATACTGACCACACTCTACACTGTGACCTGCCTTTTGATTTTCAGAGAAGTAGCCACCTCCTCCTCCATTCCCATACCCTCTTAATGATGCTCACTTTGTTTCTCCCACTGTCTTTTTTGATCAGCTCAGTGGACTACCAGACAGAGAACCACCTAATGTCTACTATTGACTAGCGGTCCAGTAAGGTGCCAGAAACCTGGGGAGGAGGGGGGAAGAAGCATTTGCTTACGAAGGGCCCCTTTAAAATATTTCATCACTGCAAGCAAATATTTTGGTGTTTACATGCCCATATTCTGGAAACATTTCTTCCTGCTTCCACTGCATTTAATTTTCATTCAACAACAAAAGGCAGATATCAAGGAAACAGGTAAAAGTGCATCCATGAAACTATTTCCACCCGTGCTTTCCTGCTCAAGGGACCAAAGATGGGAGTAGACACATGAAAATCATAGGAAGTGGCAGGAAAAGGCTGGAACATACAGATTCTGAATGGAGACCCGGGGAGTCCTGTTCACACAGCCCTATCCTGTTGCGTGTGTTGGGGCGGGGGGGGGGGGGAGGGGGAGTTGGTGCTGTCCAGGTATGGATGGATAGCATTAAGGAAGCACCCAAGACATCAGTGATTTGAGTGTGATCATTCTCCTGCCATCTGAGACCAGGGCTTCCTTCTCCCTTTGTGATTTCAGATGTCTCTCTGGATGCCGACACGGACCGCAGCGGGATGGTGAAGAGCAATGGAACCAACAAGGTAATGCGACTTAGTTCATATTTGTAAGCAAGGAGCAAGGTAAAGCATTCGGCATTGAAACACACTGGGTGGATCCACTTCCATTCCCATTCCTAAAGGGCACTAGCCACCAGAAGCTGACAGTGACAAAGGTTGTGAGTGGAGACAGGCTGTTTTCTGGATCTCTGAAGAAGCCAGCCTAATCCCGGTATTGTTTTTCCATGCCCTATCACTATGAAACCATGGCATTGGCCCTGGACAAAATTCTCCTCCCTGCTTCTCAAGTGCAGAGTCAGGGGTCAGGAGAGCAGAAGTAGCATCAGAGAAAAGAATTTGGCTCCCTATCTTTTTCCATTGGGCTGTGCAAAAAGAAAGAAACTATCCCTTTGGTCCTGGATCTGTGTATTTGCTGTGGGTCCCAGCTTGCTCCATGCCTAGATTAAAGAGTCAGATGCCCAAGTTCCCAGGGAATGTTTTTTCATGGAACAATACCGGGATAGATTCATCCCAGCTGCTCTCCTGTAGGGACTCTCCCAGGGGAAGGCAAGTAGCTTCTGCTTTTCGTCAAACCATGTCTACACTAGAAAAAAAACCCCATGGGTTAACTAAGGTTATGTCTACACTAGCACTTTCATTGGTACAACCTATGTTGCTCACAGGTGTGAAACTCCGCGAGCGACATAAGTTTCACTGACAGAAGCGCCGGTGTGGACAGCGCTTTGTTGGTGGGAGACGCTCTCCCGCCGACATAGCTACTGCCACTCGGTGGGGGTCGTTTAATTATGTTGACGGGAGAGTCTCTCCGCGGGAGATCTTGCTGCGGTGCAGCTGCATCGGTACAGCTGTGCCGCTGTAAGATCTCTGTGTAGACATGGCCTAATTTGGATTAAAATGCTAGTGTAGACCCGGCAGCTGTAGGTTTAATGTGAGTTTAATATGGGGCTGAGATCTTACCAATGGGTTAAAACTACAACTAACTGCCTTGTCTACATTAGGGTTTTAGCACATTAGTTTGTTAACATGTTAAAATCTATTTTCCTAGTGTAGACATGGCTCTGGGTTTTTGCCAGCCAGGGGCACCCTTAGAGTATGTCTGCACTGCAATTGGGAGGTTTGATGGCTGGCTCCGCCCACCCAGGGGTACATACGTGAGTGGCCACCGAGAGTCCTGTCCAGACAGGGCTAGTCCATGCAGCCACCAGCTGCTGTGGCTTCACAGCGATTGTTTCTTGAGCTAGCTTTGCTCTCAGGAACGTCTCCTTGTGCGGCAATCACCTTCCCCGTGCGTCGCAGATGGACCTGTCGTTTCTGCTGGAGGCTGCGATCCAGATGTGCTGACTCAGCACATCTGCTGTACACGCCTGACCACACCCCATCACAGGTGTGGCCCCATGCCCTGATCATTGCCAGGGTTGTTCGGAGGGAGGAGAGGAAGGGTAGATTCCGGGTGAGGAGGAAGATGGAATTCAGGCTCACTGGCCTGGTTAGTTTTTGTTCCAGATCCCTTTGTGTTTCCTCTACAGACGAAATGGATGTGGGGCCCTGACGGGCAGGGAGCCGTGCTGCTAGTGAACTGCGACAGGGACAGCCCGGGCGCCAAGCATATGGACAGTGCTTACCAGTATGTGCAGTCCTACGCAGGTACTCGCTGGGAACAGACCTCTGCTCTGGGCCAAGCGTTAGACAGGTGCAGGGGGAAGTCTGACCGTGAGCCAGGCCAGGCTGGAACTAGATGGGCCAACTCTCATGTGCTACCACTACGATTCCAACACAGGGGAAGTGAGCTTCAGTGTGTAACACCTGGAGATGGGATCGGACGGTCCCTCGACTCATGTCTCCAACCACGGCTACTTATCTTTTGTTGTGGGGAGGCCATCCCCCTTTCTCTGCACATCTCCCTCCCCTCTTAGGGCTCATCTACACAGGGAAGTGAGTGAAAAACAGCTAGCGAGGGTATGAATTTAAGTTCAGTAACTATTCTCCATTAACTCCTCATGTAGATGCTCCTTTTCCTCACAAACAGTGCCTTTTACGCAGTGTGGCTTAATCCACTTTGGAAGTGTACTGACCTAATCTGCACAAAGGCACTCAGAGTGTGGAATCGGCGTGTCCACACAGGAAACTCACCTGGAACAGCTATTTGGCTACTCTGCACTAACTTTGGGGGACTTTTCCCCTATGTAGACAAACCCTTAGATGCTATCCTGGCTGGGAAAACAAACCGAGTAGACAAACAGAAGCGGGAATCTAATATTGTATCCTCATGGCTTCAAAAGAGGCTCCAATTTTCAACCTTTGACCCCTTCATGACAGAAGATTGACAGGCTCCCTTCCTCTGCAAAATTACCTCCCCAACCCCATGCACCTCTCACCTGTTACATCCCATCCTATCCTTTGGTGGGTTGTGTCTGGTTTGGACCCAAGGCGAGGGCCTATCATTTCTCTGTTTGTTGCCCCACGCAGATCTATGGCACTATACAAACAGTAGCAATTAGGGCTGTCAATTAATCACAGTTAACTCACACAATTAACTCAAAAAAATTAATCGCGATTAAAAAAATTAATTGAAATTAATCGCAGTTTTAATCGCACTGTTAAACAACAGAATATCAATTGAAATTTATTAAATATTTTGGATGTTTTTCTACCTTTTCAAATATTTTGATTTCAATTACAACACAGAATACAAAGTGTACACTGCTCACTTTATATTATTTTTATTACAAAAACTTGCACTGTAAAAATGATAAAAGAAATAGTTTTCAGAGTAGCAGCCATGTTAGTCTGTATTCGCAAAAAGAACAGGAGGACTTGTGGCACCTTAGAGACTAACAAATTTATTTGAGCATAAGCTTTCATGAGCTACAGCTCACTTCATCGGATGCATTCAGTGGAAAATATAGTGGGGAGATGTATATACACAGAGAACATGAAACAATGGGTGTTAGCGTACACATTATAAAGAGAGGGATCACTTAAGGTGAGCTATTACCAGCAGGAGAGCGGGGATGGGGGTGGGGTGGGGGAAGCTTTTTGTAGTGACAATCAAGGTGGGCCATTTCCAGCAGTTGACAAGAACGTCTGAGGAACAGTGGGGAGTGGGGGGGGGTGGGGGATAAACATGGAGAAATGGTTTTTCTTTGTGTAATGACCCATCCACTCTCAGTCTCTATTCAAGCCTAAGTTAATTGTTTCCAGTTTGCAAATTAATTCCAATTCAGCAGTCTCTCGTTGGAGTCTGTTTCTGAAGTTTTTTTGTTGAAGTATTGCCACTTTTAAGTCTGTAATCGAGTGACCAGAGAGATTGATGTGTTCTCCAACTGGTTTTTGAATGTTATAATTCTTGACGTCTGATTTGTGTCCATTTATTCTTTTACGTAGAGACTGTCCAGTTTGACCAATGTACATGGCAGAGGGGCATTGCTGGCACATGATGGCATAAATCACATTGGTAGATGTGCAGGTAAACGAGCCTCTGAAATAGTATTTTTCAATTAACCTTATACTAGTACTGTACTGCAATCTGT
Organism: Chelonia mydas; assembly: GCF_015237465.2. Lineage (NCBI taxonomy): Eukaryota > Metazoa > Chordata > Testudines > Cheloniidae > Chelonia > Chelonia mydas. The sequence continues at coordinate 6,676,279 of NC_051258.2, forward strand.
TTATCGTGAAAGCGCAAATTACAAATGTAGATTTTTTTTGTTACATAACTGCACTTAAAAACAACAATGAAAAACTGTAGAGCCTACAAGTCCACTCAGTCCTACTTCTTGTTCAACCAATCGCTAAGAGAAACAAGTTTGTTTACATTTGCAGGCGATAATGCTGCCCGCTTCTTATTTACAATGTCATCTGAAAGTGAGAGCAGGTGTTTGCATGGCACTCTTGTAGCCACATTGCAAGGTATTTACGTGCCAGATATGCTAAACATTCGTATGCCTCTTCATGCTTTGGCGTCCATTCCAGAGGACATGCTTCCATGCTGATGACACTCGTTAAAAAAATAATGATTAATTAAATTTGTGACTGAACTTCTTGGGGGAGAATTGAATGTCTCCTGCTCTGTTTTACCCGCATTCTGCCAGATATTTCGTGTTATATCAGTCTCGAATTATGACGCAGCATGTTGTTCGTTTTAAGAACACTTTCGCTGCAGATCTGACAAAACACAAAGAAGGTACCAGCGAGAGATTTTCTAAGGATAGCTACAGCACTTGACCCAAGGTTGAAGAATCTGAAGTGCCTTCCAAAATCTGAGAGGGACAAGGCGTGGAGCATGCTTTCAGAAGTCTTAAAAGAGCAACACTCCAAGGAGGAAACTAGAGAACCTGAACCACCAAAAAAAGAAAATCAACCTTCTGCTGGTGGCATCCGACTCAGATGATGAAAATGAACCTCCGTTGGTCTGCTCTGCTTTGGATCATTATCGAGCAGAACCCCTCATCAGCACGGACGCATGTCCTCTGGAATGGTGGTTGAAGGATGAAAGGACATATGGATCTTTCGCACACCTGGCATGTAAATATCTTGCGACACCAGCTACAACAGTGCCATGAGAACCCCTGTTCTCACTTTCAGGTGACATTTTAAACAAGACGCGGGCAGCATTATCTCCTGCAAATTGTAACCAAACTTGTTTGTCTGAGCAATTGGCTGAACAAGAAATAGAACTGAGTGGACTTGTAGGCTCTAAAGTTTTACATTGTTTTATTTTTGAATGCAGTTTTTTTTGGTACATAATTCTACAGTTGTAAGTTCGACTTTCATGATAAAGAGATTGTACTACAGTGCTTGTATTAAGTGAATTGAAAAATGCTATGGGGGAATGGGGGTTACTGGTAAGTGAAAAATGCTGGTTAACTAAGAGGGAGGGAGTTTGGGTCGTGGCAGGGGTGTGGGGCTGGGGCATGGGAGGGAGTGTGGAGTGCAGACTCTGGGAGGGAGTTTGGGTGCAGGAGGGGGCTTGGGGCAGCAGGTTGGGGCATGGGAGGGAGTGTGGGGTGCTGGATGCGGGGGGTGCTCACCTCGGGCAGCTCCCCGCAAGCAGCGACCTGTCCTGCTGCTCCTAGGCAGAGGTGCAGCAGGTGGCTCTGTGCTCTGCCTTCGCCTGCAGATGCCACCCCTGCAGCTCCCATTGGCTGAGGTTCCCAGCCAATGGGAGCTGTGGAGCTAGAGCTTGGGGCGGGGTGGGGGCAGGGCACAGAGCTGCTTGCTACGCTTCCACCTAGGAGCAGCTGGGAGAGGTCGCCGCTTGCAGGGAGCCACCCGAGGTGAGCGCCCCCCAGATCCGGCACCCCAAAACCCCTTCCCATGCCCCAACCTGCTGCCCCGAGCCCCCTCCTGCACCCAAAATCCCTCCCAGAGCCCGCACTCCACACCCCCTCCCGTGCCCCAGCCCCTTGCCAGTCCTGCACCAACCGGACTTTCAACGAAGATCAGAAATGCCGGTTTATAGAACTTTCTGATTGGTGAAGTGCCGGATAAAACAGCTTTTATTGTATAATAAAAAACAAATGTAAAGTGAGCACTGTACACTTTGTATTCTGTGTTGTGATTGAAATCAATATATTCAAAAATTCAGAAAACATCCAAAAATATTTATATAAAGAGTATTCTATTATTGTTTAACAGCACGATTAATCGGGATTAATTTTTTTAATCGCTTGACAGCCCTAGTAGCAAGAACAGAAAAACATAGCAGGCGTGCCATATAATCTGACAGCCAGGTATAAGCTCAGTATAAACTCTGTATCTGGACACACACTGGGAAAGTCAAAGTTTCAAGGCTTGAGCTTGAAAACCTCAACAGGTCACTGTAAGAAACTACTTGTCTTCACTTTCAAGGCTGTTCACAACATATCCCCCCCCCCGCCATCATCTCTCATCCAATAGCAAAAGGTCGACTCCCACCTCCGATCAGCCCATGATGCCAGCCTCCTTCACCCACTTGCTAAATTTTCAAACCAGCACCTTCATGCTTTCTCCCAGGCAGCCCCCTCACGCTTGAGAGAAGGTCCTTATAGACATCCTCAAAAATTAGTTAGTCTCTAAGGTGCCACAAGTACTCCTTTTCTTTCTTCAAAACTAACTCATTCTCCTGCTTCAAACCCTCCTTAAAACTCCCCTCTGGCAGAAAGCCTACAGAAAACTGGACAACGGGTGGGCTGCTGGTGTTCTGAGATCACTGCCTGTCATGATGACCAGTGTTGTTTCATTGTTTGCTTGTATTCCGCCCATCTGACCCATCTGTGGTCGCTTGTCTCATACTTAGACTATGAATTCTTTGCAGGGCAGGCAGCGTCTCTTTGTTCTGTGTTTGTATAGCTCCTAGCACCATGGTCCATGACTGGGGCGTCTAGGCATTATGATAATACAAATAATAACAGCGGCTAATGCCGATCTCTTCTCTTTCCAAGATCTTCAAGACATGTCACTTATGATCCTGAGGATCCAAGGACCCAGTGCCATCTTTGCTGACTACAAGTTGGTTCTTCATGTTTCTGTGTCCGATGTGGATAAAGTGAGAGTTTTCCATGCCAGTGGTGAGCATTTAGCCTTCCTGTCTATCTAGGGGCTTGGGTGGCCCCATCACCAGAAAATCGAGCCACTCACATATATTAATGAGTTTAGGTGGAATTTGCTTGAGTGCCTAAATGAACTAGGATGGCTAAGCAGAACTAGACAAAAAACAGATGTTTTGATTTGCTGAAAATTGCTAAACATAAAAAAATAGATTTGAGTCAAATGAAATGTTTAATTCAACCCCAAATAAAATGTTTATTTCATTTTTGAACATTTTCTAACGTTTGGAAAAACTTTGAAATAAAATTAAAGGACATTTCAAACCAGAAAAGTCATTTTGAATCGGAAAACTGAAAAGTTTCATTTTGAAAAGGTCAAAATCCGGAACTGTGCGGGTTTGTTTGACCGAAAACAATTCAGTGAAAATTGACACAAATTGGCAACACACTTCAGTATCGCCCAATCTGGATTTTTTGCTGGAAAACAGTTTTGGCCCAAAAATGTCCCTCCAGTTCAACTCCTAAGACTTTGTTCCACTGTCTGTTTCCGATATCAGCACCAAGCAGGAAAGTACCAACCCTAACGGAGGCGCTTAGAAATTAAGGACCAGACTGGGAAATGCTTTATGCTGCCAACAGTCCCCCTCCTTGTGTGAATAACTGATCAGCAGGGTGAGCAAGGGGTTTAACGCTGACCCTGCTACGTCGCTCAGGGACAAGGAGTCTGTGGGAACGTCTACACTAGGAGCGAGGGGCGTGACTGCCAGCTCGCACAGACAGACTCACGCTACCCCTCGTTGAGTTAGCATGCTAAAAATTGCAGTGTAGCTTCAGCAGCACGGGCAGAAGCATGGGCTCACCGCCCGAGTACAAACCCGACGGGACGTACACCGGGCAGCTCTCCCCAGCCACCATGGCTACGCTACTGTCTTCTAGCATGCTAGCTAGCACAAGTATTTCTGCATGAACTGGGAATCCCGCCCCTAGCGCATAGTCTAGACGTACCCTGTGGCTGAGCCAGAAACAGAATCCATCTCTCCGGAGCCTTAGCTACAAGACCATCCTTCCTCCATGGCAGTCTTGACGTCCAGTGATCTGACAACACACTTGGAGCATAACTCTACAGCTCTCAACAGTCAATATCGTTCTACTTCTGCTTTCTCTGGCTTTGTAATCATCCTGATAATTTAGGCGTCTGTGTCATTTTACTTTCCTGTTCCTTCGACTCATTTTTCCTGTACAATTTGATGTCCTCCGATTTCAAAGGTATTTCCTGTCCTCTGAGCATCTCTGCATTCCCTTGCATTAGCCCTTTTAGAAGATCAGGTTACAAGACAGTTAGGGTTATTAAAAAGAAGAAGAAGGCTTTGTTTGACATTTCAGAGGGCAAGGTCTGCTTCTCACACCAGTTCGTCTCCAATGATGAACTGCGTTTGACGTTCCATTAGGCATTTCTAAGCACGCCTGGGGCAGGCCTGACTGCCTGGAGAGCCCAAATACATATGAGTGGTGGGCATTGCTCTGTAATATGACTGCCAGCCCACCCACCCCACCAAATCATGATGCAAGTCAGTTTTTGCAGGACAAACTTCAGAGGGGGGCAGTGTGACCCAGGGGAACAAATACAAGGCTAGTATCCAAGATTGCCCAAGTTCTAATCCTGCCACTGACTTATTGCATGAACTTGGGCACGACACTTAGATCAAAGCTGGGTACCTCGCTGGGCAAACAGATTCTTATTTCAACACCTAAATCCATGGCTGAGAGCAGAGCCCCTGCAGCTCCCATCCAAAATGAGGCCATGGATTTAGGGAGCCAACTTTAGACAACTCACACTTGAAAGTTTTGGCTCCAGGGTATACAAAGGAATATTAACTGTATCCACTGGATAATGCAGGAGATGCTCTCCTTTGGTATACACCACCTTCCCCTGGCTGCCCCATCCACTCCAGTGTGTGAAATGTCCCGGTCACACTGTGGTGTGTATTCCTTTGTGTTCCTAGGCAGCGGCTCACTCGCCCAGTACGAGCATGTGCTGGGGTCGGATAAACTCTCCTACGTAGTGGATCGTCCCAGTGGACAAGAAGAGGAAACCTTCTACGTCGAGGGATTAGCCTTCCCGGACGCTGACTTCTCAGGGCTGGTTTCCTTCAGCGTCACCCTGTTAGAGGTCTCCGATAAGGTACAATACACTCTTGGACTATGGGCAGTACAGAGAGATGCTTCTAACTGCAGCGCCTTTCAGCCAGTGGAAGGATGATCACATAGGGAGGCAAGGCTCAAGGACACTGCCCTCACGGGGTTCCCCAGGCCAGCGTAGTCCCCTTGCCCCGGAGGAGGTTTTCGGAAAGACCAAAAGGCTCAGACAAATCAGAAACAACCCTGAATTTCCAGCCTTCCAGCTCTGGCTCTGGCTTTCATTGCGTTGAACAAGGGTTCCAAGAACCTGAGCTTCTGGTCAGTTGCTCAGAGAGGAACCTTCCCTTGGGAGCACTTTTTGAGCACATCAGGAAGCATAAGACAGAATAAAGTCAATTAAACCAGCCTCTCCCAGATGCCCCATGAGGTGGGCTAGCCTGTGACACTCATCTACCCTCTGCAGCCAAATCTGGCACCCATCGGGGTCTCCGTGAAGAGAACCTGCTGTACCCCCAATCAATAACTTTCCCCTGGACAGTTTGGTGCTATCCATGGCTCTCCCCTCGAGCCCTCTTCCGGCTGAAAGGATGGGGCGGCTGACTGAACCCTGCGTCTGAATGACCATCGTTTTAAAGGGCCGTACACACTACAATGTTTTATTGCGTTTGTTGCCAGCTTGTGATGTGATTAGGGATCTGTGTTTGTCACAGAGGTTTCAGGAAGTCACGGAGGTCGTGTTTGTCACGGGAGCGACTGCAGCTCTGTGGCTCCCGGCAGCGATCTCGGGGCGGCCAGGGCAGTGGCTGGCCCCCAGGGCCTTCCCCCGCTCGGTGGTGGCCGGAGTGGCAGAGAGGCCCCCAGGGCTTTCCCCCCCCGGAGGCTGGAGCGGCAGTTGGGCCCCCACCCCACAGCTGGTGCCACGGGCCCCCCAGGGCTCCCTCCCTGCAGCTGGTGCCACGGGCCCCCTGGGATTCCTTCCCGAGATTCTATCAAGGGTATTTATGGTTTATGTCATGGACAGGTCACGGGCCATAATTTTTTTGTTTCTTGCCCGGGACCTGTCCATAACTTTTGCTAAAAACACCTGGGATTAAATCGCAGCCTTAGATGTGATGGAGGGGTCCCGGCTACACACGCGGCAGTTAAGGCCCAGCTCCTAACCACATTCGTGTTTTGACATTGCCAGGGCTAGAGATGAGCTCAGTTACACCAGGACAAAGTGTCGTTACTGTGCAGTGTAGACAGGACCTCCTGACCATGTCTATGGAATTAGGCTAGCCAGGCCCCCCAACAGAGAGGAACCACATTCAGCACATGTTAAACCAACTCAGCTCTCCCTGCTGAGCCCTTCCAAAACTCAGACTGGGGTTTCACCCTCTTTTCCCATGGGAAGGGGCTTTGAGTGGCACTGGAGAAGACCGCTCCCTTCCGTGGGTAACAGAAGGGGTTAAGAAAAAGCCATGAAAGTGGCCAGCGTCCCCTGCACCCTGTGTGGAGATGGCGTCATAAGCGAAGTGGCAGCCATGGATCTAACTATTGGGTGGCCCTCCTTAGCTGCACACTTGCAGTTTAAAGGCGTTTCTTGCCAGGAGCTCTCCGTCTTCTGCTCAGCTTGCTCTGCAGTTCAGTTCCCGGAAGTCCTGTCACTGCTGCGGTGCGCCTAGTGGGGAGTGGCGCACAGTTGGCTTCTGAGTCCTTCGTTTTGGAGCCATCCTGTTAGCCAGCAGCCGTGAATGGGGCATCTATCTAGGTGCTCAGCAATCTTGGACGCGAGTCCTTTTGCCCCTTCAAAGACCGGGTTTTGCTTTTGCTTGGCGCTCAGTGATTTTCATCTCTTGTTGCCTGTAGAACGCGCCAGACACCCCGATTTTCACAGACACCGTGGTCTTCCGGGTGGCCCCATGGATAATGACGCCCAACACCCTGCAGCCTTTGGAGGTTTTTGTCTGCAGGTGAGAGCGATACAAGTCATACGACTGATCGTTTCAGTCACCAGTCTGTCGTAGGGTGGGGTGGAGTCACGCTGCTTCCGTGGCTCAGAGGAGCACAGTGGGTACATGTGTATCACACTCACACAGCGTCCTGGTACAATCACCCTCTACCGCTACCAACTACAGACTTATTCCTTTAGATCAAGTGTGCTACGGCGCCGAAGCCTGGATGCAGATTCAAACCATACTGGTGCCCCTAGGATGGTACAGTCGGCTCCCCTCCCTGCATCCGGCCATCTGCTGTTTGTGGGGCAATTTGTGTCCTTGGGGATGCATGGAAGGGACAGTCCCTGAGCTTCGTGACAGCAGAAACTGCAATTCTCCGTGGCACCCAGGGGAAGATTCTCCTTGAGCCTTGCCCCCCGTCCCCTCCCCTCTCTTCCCTTCCCCTCCTCAAGGACAATCTAGCCCCGACTGCAGGGGAAGCCGTGTTGCAGGCTTGCTCTCCTGTTCTCCAGGTGCCCCGGTCCAAATGTTGGAGAACCTGGACCTGCTGCCACTGGCATCCATTGAAATAGGTGGAGCATCAAGGCCCCATTTGTCATGTTGCCGTTTTGCAAAGTTCCTCCTTCCACGGGAGCTAAACTCACAACATTTAACAAACAGAGCAGCCTGTGAATGGGGAGCGCAGGGCACGGTTTGGTTTCTGGCTGGGTCCCCGTGACCCATTCCCCATAACGAATTGGCCCCTCTGCTCCATTTAGGTCCCTCTCTTTACTCATTTTCCTTCCAGCATGGAAAGAGACTCAAACCCTAATGGGGACTTTTTGGAGGCTCTGAGAGCCCTGGTGAGGAAAGCCAACTGCAAGCTGACCGTCTGCCCTGAGGTCGAAAACCGACACGACCGCTGGATCCAGGTGATAATACATGACTCTTCCCTAACACTTTTCATCAGTAGATCCCAAAGCGCTTTATCACGATCTCCATTTTACTGATGGGGAAACTGAGGAACGGGGAGGCAAAGTGATTTGCCCAAGCTCACCCAACAGGCCAGGGACAGAGCTGGGAACAGAGCCCAGGTCCTTCAAGTCCCAGGCCACTGCTCAGGCCACTAGAACACACTGCGTAGCCCATCACTGTGTCCACACTGCTTCCTCAAACCCCAAACCGAGCCAACAGGGACCAGGAGCCTTATATGGGGCCAGAATCAAACAAATAAAACTGGCGACTTTCATCAGTAGGTGGCGTTTTGATCAGCGGTTGGCTACTACGGCAATCAGGACGGTACAAATGACGCCAGATAGGTAGCTAGACCCTGCCAACCGCCCCTTCGCTGTCTCAGCAATGACTCTCTCAGCTGGCATTACCCAAGGCATCATTTTGCAGGCACTGGGGGAGAAAGGAAAACCACGCCCCCTTGTCATGTGGGGCCTATTTCATACTTGTGATCCTCTGCTTAGTTAACGCAGCCTGAAGGGGAAGGACGAGGGTTCATAGGCCCTGCAGGAACAGCATGGATTAAGGATGGGATTGAAGGAGGAGAGAGCAAGGTTTGGCGTATACAAGCGTAAGCCACTGGTGAGCAGGTATTATAGGCCCCCCTGGAGTTGTTGCAGCCCCCAGCTACGTGTGCAAGCTCACGTCGTAGCAGCTCTGGAGAGCTGCAGTTCAATCCCCGGCGTGTCCACCACCAGGGGAGCCATCACCCAAATACCCCCCATGCACGCTTAGCCCGCACCACCCGTGCCCGCTAGTCAGCGACTGATAGCACTGCTGCTGTAAGAGACCTCCTCCCCGCTTTCTCCCCACAACAGGACGAGATGGAGTTTGGCTACGTGGAGGCTCCCCACAAGATGTTCCCCGTGGTCTTCGACTCCTCCCGGGACAGAGGCCTGAAGGATTTTGCTTTTAGAAGGATTCTGGTTAGTAACTATTTTTTTAAACGGCCGAGAACAGACTCTCTCCAGGGTGTTCCTGATCCTGGGGCGAGGTTTGGCCGCTCAGTGTCATCCAGTCTCTTAAACAGAACAGACGGACTTGTGGCACCTTAGAGACTAACAAATTTATTTGAGCATAAGCTTTTGTGAGCTACAGCTCACTTCATCCAGTCTCTTGGAGCTCACCGCCCTGGAGAGGGGCTGTTGCTCATTTGGGGGCTGCTTGGCGGGTTCCTTCTGACTTTGGTGAGTTTACTTGTCAGGTGTCCAACATGTGCAGATTAAAAGCTCTAAATGCAGAAGCACCATTCAGCACACATTAATTCCAGCACACGACCGATAAGCAACTAGCATCCATTAAAGCACCATTGCTCTAACCCTCAGAAAAAACCTGCCACTTGCAATAGATGAGTCAGACAATCAAACTCAGGGCAGCAGTCTCCTTTTGCTTACCTCCATTGTACAGGGCCACAACCGCACTGACTACAGTGGAATCACTCCCAGTTTAGCCTCTAATGTCGCAGTTTGATGCCAGAGGACGGAATCACTCGTGTTTTACATCTGGCTTCACTCCCTGCAAGGCCTGAACCTACAGACTCAGCAGGAGAGTTTGCCCTGGATGGCTGGTTCTAAACAACGCCAACCATCAACCACTATGTCCCCCCCCCCCCCCCCCCCCCCCCAGCCTTTCTGCATAGACTTCTCGCTGGAAAAAAAATCTCCGTCTTACTGCAACGGAGCCATCCTCCAGAAAGGGCTAGAAAGCCCGGCTGTTCAAGGATCAATCCAAACAGCACTTCGCTGAACACAAGACCAAGCCCTGGGCAAAGTTAGAAGCAGAATCCGGCTGCAGAGTTGCTTTGCTCTTTCCTTTCGCAGTTACGTTACACAGAGCAGAGGCCTGGCCACTCTGACCTGTGGGGGAAGTTGGTGGGCGTGTTCTGCGATGCTGCCAGGTGCATTTTGCTCATGGAGACTAGACTAACTTTCTATGTCCTGGGATGGCAGGAAGGGGGCTTGTGATTACAGATCTTTATACCCTCCCACACAGCACCCCACCTGTGCTTGATTTGGTCTCATATTCTTGGCTGTTGTGTTCATGGGCAGTTGGTGCTGGGGGCTCCATATTCTGTCCTCGCCTGGGGACGCTAAGGGGGCCGCTTGTTTTGATGGCTAAAACAAAAGCACTTTTTTAAAAAAGGTGGGGGAGGGGATCCCGGGGGGGGGAAGCTCCACTGGAGAGGGATGATTGGATGAAACTAAAAGGGGGTGGAGTCAAGGGACTATAAAGCTGATTTCCAACAAGCTAGGTACATGAAGCCAATGCAAATGTTAGTTCAGATTAGAGCGGGGGGAAGTGTGGGATGAATTTGTATATGTGTGTGTGTGTGTGTGTGTGTGTGAATCAATTATTTGCTGTCAGTCACGAAGATGATGAAGAGTCAGTGGGGCAATCAAAGCGCAAGAGCGACTTTACAGCCTGGTGCTTGGGGCATGTCCAGAGGATGAGGGAGATGCAAGTTTAGATCTCTGTTCTGATGACTTATTTAATTTGTCATGCAGAGTGGAACAGCAGTAGGGGGGAAGTGAGCAAGAGTAAGGAAAAAAACCCGGCCTGTGGCTTAGTGGCTGGGCTGCTCTGTAGCCCTGTAAGAGACCTGAGTTCAAACCCCTTCTCTACAGCAGGCAATGTAAAGCCCTAACCCCAGGTTTCTCACATCCTGGGTGAGGTCCTGGGCTGAGAGTTATAAGGAGACAAGCTCCTCCTCCATGTGTTTGTGAATCTTGGCTTCTTGTTAAAATGCCCCAAAATTGAATGAAAATTGGAGATAGGTCAAAGGAAATGTGTCGCTCCACTCCACACAAAATGTTTTGACTTTTCGATTCACCAAAAATTCTGGAAAATCTTCATTTTCCATTCAACCTGAAACAGCCCTTTTTTCAATTTTCTTTGGAATTGCCAGTGAACTGAAAAATCCATCATCTGCCCAGCTGTACTCATAAACCCTCCTCGGGCTAGTCACGAGAGAGAGTCAGAGAGCCAGGCGGGACCAGTGTGGGTTAAACTAGCCCAGCCCAGCTCTTTCTATGTTGCTTCTTGTTGACTTACACCCCTCCCCAGCTGGGAACAAAAGTCAAGAACTCCTGGGAATGGATGGGGCATGTTCTACCACTTCAGGGAGGTGCCAAAGTGTGGCTCTGGATCTAATATTATATGGTTTCGCAAAGGAGGTTGAATGCTTACCCTCCAATGATAGGTTTTATTGGGGTGAGGCACGATTGGTTGAAAGGAACAGTGCCCCCTCCTGGCAGGGTTTGGAGAGGAGCAGATTTCCTTGCCTGGAAGACTGGCTCCTCTGCTCTTCCACATGGCCGGCCTGGGTAAGGATTCTTTTAGATGGGCAGGTCAAGCCTTTAGCACATGTTCTGACAGCAGCTGCATGGGCGCAGGCAGGATTGCAGCTCATCACCGCAATGAATAGCGCGTCTAACTGGACGGTGCGTTGTGTTGTTCTCGTCCCCAAAAGGGCCCTGATTTTGGCTACGTGACCCGAGTACCTCCTTACGGACACGTCTCCAGCCTCGACTCCTTTGGAAATCTGGATGTCAGCCCTCCGGTGACGGTCCAAGGGAAGACGTACCCGCTGGGAAGGATCCTCATTGGAAGCAGCTTGCCCAGGTGAGGGAGGAGCATGAGTTGGGACTTTTAGGCCTCCTACACTGAGGTCTTGGTGTGCGAGAGGATTAAAGGTGCAGCTAGCGGAATAAAGACGCCAGGGGGGAAAGCTCCCGAGGGGGGAATTGGAGGGGAAATTTGCAGATGCAGGTAGCTTAATAGCTCACTACTAAGGCCTGCAGTGGTGCGACCTTCCCCCTACAACCAACACGGTCAGCTTGCTGCCGAATTGCTGCTTGAGCCTCGAAAACAGCAGAGAGAATTTTCACGTTCCCTCTGCTGCCTGTCACTGCAGCTGCTTCAAGTCTGTTATCATCTCCTTAACATGGAAGAGGTGTTTTTAACCATGTGGAGATGCAATGTCTGAGCCCCATTCTGCACAGAGACATTAATGAAGCCAGAGGAATTTATACCCGCACCCCTCCGACCGTCTCTATCATGCAATGGGAGGGGATGGGCAACAAGATCATACCCTGCTGTTCCTAGCTAGTGACCATGCTTGTACGGCTCCCTTCACCACAGTATCTGAGCATCTTACAGGGGGGAGGGATAGCTCAGTGGTTTGAGCATTGGCCTGCTAAACCTAGGGTTGTGAGTTCAATCCTTGAGGGGGCCATTTAGGGATCTGGGGCAAAAATTGGGGATTGGTCCTACTTTGAGCATGGGATTAGATGACCTCCTGAGGTCCCTTCCAACCCTGATATTCTATGATTGATTCTATTTATCCTCACAACGCTGCTGGGAGATGAGGCAATGCTATGGCCCCATTTTGCAGACGGAGACCGGAGGCAGGGAGAGCCAAAGTGACTTGCCCAGGGTCACAGGGGATGATTGTGGCAGAGCAGGAAGCTAAAGGCTGGTCAGCCCAGGCTGGCATCTGAACCACCAAGCCATCCTTCCTCATTGGCCAGTATTGCCCCTCGTTTCAATGGAGCGCACGTCCGTGGCCTGCAGTTTGCAAGGCTTGCCAAACCATGTATATTTGAACACACAACCTTAGGCGCCAGCCATCCCCAGAGCTAATAGACTTGAAGACCCTGGAGTGCATGTTGATAGAACATAGTAGCAGCAGGGGAAGAGCCTTATCTAATCCAACCGTCCTGAGTTACAGGAATAGGAAGTCTCCTGGACTGCTCTTATTTGACAAGCTTCTGAGGTCACGTTTGCTCAGAGACGTGTGTCTCCAAGCACCACCTCCAGATGTTCTGTCCAAGGAAGCAGGTCAAGGCTCATCTCACCACCTCCACTGTTATCAGCCTGTGTAGCAAGGTAATATACTTACAGTGAGGGCTGGTGGATAGTAAAGCATAAGTGGAGGAAGAAGTGATTCCACTTACTTTCGTTATATGGACAGAGAATGGGATCCCTGCCTGCCGACCTAGGAGACACCTGTTATCCCACCAAGAAAGCATTCTGCTTTGAACCTGCCCTTTGAATGAAGCTGAGCCAAGCCCAGCAAGGGCTGCTGGGAAACTCTCAGCAAGCTGGCAGCTCTGCACTATCAACAGATCCTGGTGACATTGTCAGTACCAGGGTCTGGAAGAACAATCCTGCTTCTTGCTGCGGAAGAATTCACCAGCCATGATGTTCGGCTAGAGGAGGGACCAGAGTGGAAGTCTGGTTTCTAATATCTCCACACTGAGAGTGGAGCTGGCCTCCGTGACTGTAGAATGGCTTGAACCAAACCCCCCTGATCAGGACACCACCAGACGATGGAGACATTTGGATCTGAGTTCTGCAGCTTGGGCCCATTTCCCAGTTTGAGCAATGGAAATATTATTGATCTGCGACCCTTCCTTGCTCTGAGTCGCACCGATCTGGATAGTGCCGTTGATCCGAGTGGGACGGCTAGCATGGATAAATGCTACTCAGTGGATTGAGAGTGGGACCTAAATTCCCCATGTAATAAAGTCATTTGAGCTCCCCTGTGCATGTCAACCTATTAGAGATTGAAGCTAAAATATAGAGTTTAGGGGCTTGATTCCTCATTGGCTTGCACCCATGCAGTATCATTTCCCCCCGTGCATGAGTACAAGCTGCTACCATTCTGATGTCTACACCCGTTTTGCACTGGTGGGAATGACCCCACAGATTGCCGGGCAAGGGAGAGGCAGGCCTTAAACAGGAAAAGAGGGACGGCTCAGAAAAGGTTAAAGGCCTGGAGTGAGTGGAGGCTGGTTTGCTCTGCTCCGAAAGACTGCTGACTTGAACTCAGCAGCTGTTCCGGGCAGCCAGTACAAGGCGGTTCAGCTAAAACAAGAGGGCTGAGATGTGCTTTGTGTAATAAAGAACCCTGCTTTACAAAGCAGTCTGTTCACTGAGACAAACAGCCCCCTCCCCCTGAATCTGGCCTGGCGTTTATGTGGGACATTCAATGGAATAGCATTACCAGCACAAACTCAGGCATTTGGAAAGGTCAAGCAAAGGCACTGTCTCAGAATAGCAGCGCATTGGCAATTTTTATCAAGACACAGCTAGTTACGGGGGAGGGCTGGGAGTCGGGACTTCTGGGACTGATACGAACTCCTGTGTTCTCCCCTCCGTCTGAGTTCTCAGGTCGGGCGGCCGGAGGATGACAAGGGCCGTCAGGGACTTTCTCTATGCCCAGAAGGTGCAGCCCCCCGTGGAGCTCTACTCTGACTGGCTGAGTGTGGGTCACGTCGATGAATTCCTGAGCTTTGTCCCGGCCCCCGATAGGAAGGTACCACTCCCCAGGTGACGTTTCTAACCAGCCCTTCCCTCCCTTCCAGTCAGGCATGGTGCTTGGAGAGCATTCTTCATCTGCGCCTCTGGAAGCAATTTACAGAGGTTGGGAAGCATTCCTCCCATTTGATTGATGGGGAAATCGAGGCAGATGGGGAGGGGAAAGTGACTTGCCTGAGGTGAAATGGTGAGTCTGTGGCAGAGCTGGGAATAGAAAATGCATCTCCTACCTCCCAGTTTGGTGCCCTACCTACTAGACTGTACTGCCTCCTTTTAGAGGGGGAGAAGTCACAGAACATGTGTCTATAATAGTTACACTCTTGCAGTAACTTAGTCTGTAAGCCACATGGATGTACTTTTGGCTGTGTTCCTGTTATTCTGGGCTTGCATAATCCTCTCCACACATACTCTGAACTCCTCTAGTGCCTTTCACCTGAGACTCTCAATGCTCTCTGTATACATCAAATAAGCCCCGCAAGCCTTCTGTTAGGATGGGTAAATAGCATGGCCATTTTACAGATTAGGGAAACCGAGGCAGAGGAAGTGACTTGTCTGAGATGACACACTGACTTACCTCAAGGGACAGCATCATGTAATAATAAGAATATATATTTGTAAAAGAAAGTCTCTTTGCCTCTGTTACCTGATTCTCTTTGGGACCGTGTACAGCTCCAAGCACATGGCTGCATCCTGATTCTACGATCACTTCAGCAGAACCAGGCTCGTTACACTTCTGGTTCCAAATGCAGATTTTCAGCCCAATTGCCTTTCATTGTTCTCATGCTTCCATGGGCAAAAAAGCTTCCAATTCCCTGATATTCCGCTGTCTCTCATGGGGGGGGAGGGGGAAGGAAGAAATCACACGAAATGAAGAGGAATGTTCTAGGAAGTTTGGGTTAGATGCACATGGTTTTAATTCTAATGTATATTTCAGCAGTGCTGAAACCCCCCCAACTATAGTTGGGGGCCAGCTGTACCTGCGCAAGGTGACAGAAAGTCCTGCCCCAAATCATACGCAATCTAGATAAGGCAGGTGGGGTGGAACAGACAAGTCTGCAGCAGAGCTGGGGCTAGAACCCACGTCTCCTGATTCCTAGGCTACTGCCTGGTCCATTGCCTGGATGTACTAGACCACACAGCCTCCTGTGAGGGTCTTTTTTGGCCCCAATTTCCCCACTGCTCCTTCCATTGGTTCACCTCCCCCAGAGATAGCAACAGTGGGCACTCTAGTGTAGACAGGATTCCGGCAGCCATTGGTGTTCTCACCATGCTCAGAGCACGTCTGCGTGAGGCAACGCATCAAGTGCCGGTGAACACCAGTTCCCCAGCTACAGGAGCCCTCACACCATTGTGTCACCAGTGAGGCTGAACCAGTGAGATGAGAGATCTCGGAGGAAGAAGTCTAATGTAGACAAGGCCAGACACTGACTGACTCTCTCCGTTAAGGGTTTCCGGCTGCTCTTGGCCAGCCCCGATGCCTGCTACAAGCTGTTCAAGGAGAAACAAAGAGCGGGGAACGGCAACGCGGCCCAGTTTGCTGGTGAGTGGCTCAGTCAGGATGCCTTTGGCACTCACAGAGGCCGTCTGGTGGTTCTCACTTGCTGTATTCCTTTCCTCCCAGGGCTGGAGAATGTGAAGACCATAACAATAGACGAGATGCTGGCTGATAAGACCCTGAGGAGTGACAGTGAATACGTGCAGGTAGGAGTGGGGAAGAGGGAAGGCCTGAAAAAGACCCCAGTAATACCAAATGCAGCACCCTAGAAGTCCTATGGCTCCTCCCTTACTGAAGGAGCATGCATCCTCCTGCAGCTTGAGCAGATCAGCTCATGGGCTTTGTCCCAGAGTCACCTTGGATGTGATCCATGAAGAGGCGGAGGTGTGACTGTGGGCGTGAAGTTCATGAATTCCATCACATGCAGAGGGTCAGCTACCCATATTGAGTAATGCTCTTCATCATCATCATGGCACACCCCAAAAGGAGGTCGTCTCCTTGCAGATCAAGACCACCCCGGTTGATCTCTAGCTAAGTCCTTAAGATGGTCTAGTCGGATGGTCAGATTATGTCCATCTTCTCATATTAACCTCAAAATTCCCCATCTCCTCTGTGACTCGAGGTGCCTAGGGTAGCCCACACTGAAAATGCCAAAGTCAGGGCAGGCTGCTCCCCGAACTGGTGGTTAACACTGTAGTTGGACTCACCAACCAGTCACAAACTGTGCTCCTGATCCCCCACACTGGTTATCAAGAAGCCAACCAAAAAGAAATCAGCCCCCTTTCTTGCATTCCGGTCTCAGGCTCCCAATCAGCAAATAGGTCCAGTAAAGTGAGAAGTTATTTAAAACTCTACTCACTATACAAAATGTTCTTCTGATCCCCAAAGGACCAGCCGCATTACCAGATCAATACTAGTTTAGATCTTACCCAAAATACCACGCTGCCAGCCAATCCTTTTGTATCTAAAACTGAACGTTTATTATAAAAGAAAGGAAAAGAGAAGAGAGTTGTTAAATGGTCAAAGCAATCAGATACATAATATGACTTCAGAGTCCGTATATCAGGTTCATAGCAGCATTGGTGAGTTAGCTGGCTTATAAAGTCCCTCTGGGACACACCCAAAGCTTGGATGGGTCTATCAGTCCTTTGTTTAAAGCTTCAGATTGTAGAGAAGTTACTCCAGAGGTGAGACGCAGGAGTGAAGACAAAATGGAGAAGAGGCAGCTGCCTTTTTATATCCTTTGCCATGTGCCTTGAAAATCCTTTGTCCCAAACACAAACTCACAGCACATGGGCATGGAAAAGCTCTTGGTGTCCCTGTCCACAGGCATGTCCTTGTCCCTACATGTCCTGCTGACTCATAGGGGTAGCTCCTGGCTTCTCAATGGGCTCATTGTACAGCTGATTGTCCTTGGTGGGCCATCAAACAGGCTAGATAGTGCTGACACCAATCTGTCTGGGGGCGTCAGACAGATTGCAAAACACAAGTTTGAGACACAGCTATATCACACATATTTATAACTCATGATACAACGATGATACATACCTATAAACAAGATGATCATACTTAGCAAAGCGTAACTTCTCCACTGATACCGTACATGGCATATCTTGTAAGATTCATAGCAATTTTGTAATATTGGTATCAATAATATTATAAATGGCCATACAGCATCACATCCTCTCCCTAAAGACCACATATGCGACATGTCTGAGGGAGAGAATCTTTTATAGCAAAGCAAGGGGAGATTTCTAGTGGGTAGCAAGTTACAACCTTCATTGCTGTAACAGCGGCTTTCGAACAGGTGCTGCGTAGACAGGAGAGCAGAAAAGCCCGGGGAAGACCAGCTGCAATGGAGCAGTGGTTTAAAGCATCTAATGGTACAAAAGCAGCGGAGAACATGGTATCTGGGGTCAGGGGGCCATGCGCGACAACGTTCAGGTGGAGTCCCAGTGCGGACGGGGGAGAATGAGAGGCTCCAGGGGTCCTGATCCAAAGCTCATTGATCTGAACGGGAATCTTTCCACTGAACACAATCAGGTTTCAATCAGGTTCCTCATGGCGTTGCTATGTTGTGTCCCGTTGCTTCAAGCTGAGAACAGGGATGGACTGCACAGTGATTCCTGACAACATCTAGAAGGGGTAGAATCTTTGCCCTGGGAAATTAACTTATCCCAATAAAACTCCTCCTCATACAGAATTACCTGCGCGTTTGTCGCTGCAAATCACTAGCAGCAGAAATACAGCGCCTTCGCTCCACGCGTCCCAACTGGCCCGTAGTCACCTCCCTCCTCGCCAATCCTTTCTTCCCCCAGAGCTGCATTGACTGGAATCGACATGCCCTCAAGGAGGAGCTGGGACTGACTGAGCAAGACATCATTGACATCCCTCAGCTGTTCGTGTTGAACAGTTCTCGAGCGGACGCTTTCTTCCCAGACATGGTGAGGGGACCGTCCTGCTCATGCAGTTGCTTCTCATTTCTGTCCCATCCTCTGCATTGCCCAACAGGCTCCTATTCCCCACTTTGCTTCCCCCTGCCAAGCACTCAGTCCTTATCTTCCATAATGTCCCTCTCTTCCCTGCCTTTCTCCTTCCCCCTGGTGACCTCCTGGAACCCATTCAGCTCCCATGCCGTCAGAGAATGGGTCTCAGACAGGAAGCGAGACCTCCCCGCTAAATGCAGGAAGGTTGAAAGCAGAACTGAGCAAATGACAGATTTTTCAGTTCTGTGGTGATTTATAAAAGTCAGGGGGAAAATCGTTTTGGGTCAGACCAAAAAGAAAATTATTGATGTTTTCAGCAAAGAGTAAACAACAATGGTTGAGGGGTTGAAGGAAACATTTTGTTCCACTCGAAACATTTCATTTTGATTTGGATCATTTTTTAATTTTTGAAAAACAACTTAAAAATAAAAGGAAAGGAAATTTCAAAGCAAAGGGTTGTTTCACAATGAAAAATGGAAAAATTTCCATGGGGAAAAAGGCAAAATGAAAAGTTTTGATTTGGGGGGAATTTAAGATTTTTTTTAAAAAACATGAACAATTCTGTGAAATCAACACAAATCCATACAACATTTCAGTGTCACTGAAACTACATTTTTTAGTTTAAAAAAGTTTTGGTCGAATAATTGAGACCAGCTCTAGCTAAGAGGATAGGACACAAGCCGGGGTTACACGTAGACCACTGAGGAGATGCCCTGTTTGGGACCACGTCTGCCTGTTGTATGTTCCACAGTCCATCTGTCCCTTTTCTCCTGGCTGCAGGTGAACATGATCGTCTTGGGGAAACACCTGGGCATCCCGAAGCCGTTTGGGCCAATGGTCGATGGACAGTGCTGCCTGGAAGAGAACGTTCGCTCCCTGCTGGAGCCGCTGGGCCTGACCTGCACCTTCATCAATGACTTTTTCTCCTACCACACCCTCTTCGGGGAGATCCATTGTGGCACCAACGTCCGCAGGAAACCCTTCTCCTTCAAGTGGTGGAACATGATCCCCTGAGCAGAGGAGGTGAAGCCCCAACCCGCTGCTCAGCACTAACGAAGGAACATGGGACCAAGTTGATGCTAACAAACTCTGGATAAGGGCTCCTGGAATCTGGCAATCTAAGAAGTTTTGTAAATAAAGAGAACACCATCCAAGGAAGCCCTAGACCCTAAGTTGGAAGCCCTAGACCCTAAGCTAGAAGCTCTATCTAGCATGCCATTCCTTCATTCCTCTAACACACGTTCCTGCCACTGCAATTAGAGCTCAGGTGCTCTTTAGAGGTGCATGCTAATCACAGCTACACATACATAGCGGTACATAATGCACAGCTGCACGGCTCCATTATTCCTCTGCATTTTAATATCCACCACAAACTCACCACCTACAGCGGATCCTGCTTCAGAGCTTGGTGTTTTAGCCATAAGCCTGGTCTCCTCTCCCCCACCACAATGCCTACCCCTGTATCAGTTTCAAAACCTACTAATGTTCCAGTATTATGGTCATCTATTAGGGAGGCCGAACTAGGGAGCCAGGTCTCTTATTCCCAGCTCTGCAAGTGACCTGCTGTTTGATCATGGGCAAGTCACTTCCCCTCTCTGTGCCCATCTGTAAAATACTTCCCCTCCTTCATATGGGGCTTTGAGATCCAGGGCTGAAAACCCCAATGGTCATGCAAAATATTATTTTTAAACTATATATCTGGATAGCCAAGGAGGAAACGTCTTTCCCCCTAACTTCCCTGGCAGGGCAGTGATTTTTAACTGTCATCAAATCTCATTAAGAGTTTGCACTGCTTCTGGCATGGTGTTGCAGAAAGGCTGCTTAGGGCAACACAGTACATGACCGTGCAGTCAGAATGTGGGCATTTCAACCAGCGTCCAGGGCTTTCTCCACATGTCTCCTGTTTCCCATGTATTCTTCCGTGTTGAATTTTGGATGTTGTAAATTGTTGGTAAGAGCTAATTTATTAATTACTAACTTGCCTCGAGTGTATTTGCACCTTATCGACGCACAGCATGGATTATCAGCTGGATTTCACTCAAGACCTTCAAGTGCAAAGCACAGTTCTCTGCCACTTGAACCAGAGTATGAGCTCCATCAGCTGATAGCAGTAGTAAGCTATTACTGTGACACTTTGGGGGTTCACCCACACCAGTAAGGGGTTGTGTCGCCAGCCTCCCTGTAGCCCTGGGTGCCTCTGTGCTGTGCTCCTTTGGGTCAAAGCCCTGACCTAAGCAGCACTATAACCTCACCATGGCTTCTCTCAGCACGGTTACTCCTGGCAGAGTGACCCCAACAAACCTTCCAGTCCCGAGTCGCCCCCAAACCATCTCCCCTGCAGAGTCCAGTCCCTCTGCCTGGACCCACACAACAGTTCTCAAGTTCGCTGTCTTCAAAGAGACAGAGCCCACCCCAGCCTGTTAGTTTGGCTGCGGACTCACACTAAGATACAGCACTGAGCTGGTTTTGTAATAAAACAAAAATAAGTGTATTAACAAAGAACGGAGGCGAAAGCGATGACGAGCGTGAGTGAAAGAGACCGGGAAGGTTACAAACAGAACACACTTCCTGGCCAGTAAAACCTCGCAAGTTACAGTCTTTGCCTCCCGTTTCCTCACCTACCTCATGTTCTCAGCATCCCTGGTCCTCCAGACTAGGGGTCCCAATTCTGACTGGCTCGAAGGGTGCCGCACCCATCATGTCCCCTCAGTCATGGATGACAAAATGGCTTTTGCCTCTGCTTGTATCTTCCCAAAGTTCAATTGTTGCTTTGCGTTTTACTAGTCACCACCTAAGTTCCCTCTAAGGTGCGTGGCTGTGCAGGAGGCCACCAAGGGCCGTGCATTTAACTCCCACAAGCCTCTTCCTCCCAGCTCTGGGCCTGCGGCGGGGAGAGACGCTCTCCCCCAGCCCAGGTGCTGCTGTGAGGAGAGAGAGCTGGGGGGAGTCCTCTCTCTCCACTGTAGTCCCGGGGTAGCCTGCACCCCATACCCCTCATCCCCGGCTCCACCTCAGAGCCCGCACCCCCAGCCAGATGCCTCACCCCCCCCAACACACCCAATCCCTCTGCCCCAGCCTGAGCCCCCTCCCGCACCCTGAACCCCTCATGCCCGGCCCCACCCCAGAGCCTGAACCCCCAGCCAGAGCCCTCACCCCCCTGCACCTCAACCCTCTGCCCCAGCCCTGAGCCCCCTCCCACACTCCGAACCCCTCAGCCCCACCCCCACCACACATCACCTCCATCTTGGTGCAGATAACAAAACTCATTCCGCACATGGATGGAAAAATTAGAGAGAACATTGGACAGTTGCTAGTTTTCCTCCACCACAAACCCCAGTTGTTCCTGGGGGGGGTGCCACCTCCATCCCTCGTTGGGGGTGCTCCATGGTCATTTCCCCCCAACTTGCTCACCTGACGGCTTTGTTTACCTTGCATGCAAATGTGCTTTTCATTGTCTCAGGTTCCCCCTGGCTTAGTTTACATTGGAGACACAGAACCCGTGAAACCACATTCCTTGGGCTTAAGCCCTGTCTGCCAAACACATCTGAGGAACGGATTGCCAGCCCATCTCTCTAATTCGTTATGCGCCGCCCAGACGCACATCACATGATAGTATGAATGGCCAGCGCGTGACCAGTCGGCCTTCGACACATCATACGATACCTTTTCGATTCAGATGATGACAACAGCGAGTTGGGCAATGAGTGTGCCAGGCCTGATGAGAGTTATGGGGTGCTGGGCCCTCTGCAATGGGACTCTCTGGGTCAGTTATCCTCAGGGTTGCTGCTCCACTAGAGAGGGGCATGACGCGCCTAGCCAGCGTGACACACGGCTCTCTGCAGGAGAGCTGCACTCCGGTTCAGACGGGTGCTCAAAGGAGGAATTGGAAATGGGACCTCCCAGGACCGGCTGCTGGGGACAACACTCATTTAACAGCAAGCTCCTGCAGGGTGTTATAGCCTCCCTCTCACTGAACGGGCCCTAAATCACTGGATGCACCATGTGCTTCAAGCCATTTCTCTGCCTTTATTAAATCATCTCCATTCCCAGGCAGCCTCAGGAGACAGAACTCTTGCTCCCCGACAGAGACTGGTCGGCCCTTAGCAACATCATGCAGGGGGCGGAATTGCAACCCTGACCGTTGTACAAGTCAGTTGCTTTCAGGCCGTTTCCCCAGGAGAACAAATTTTGGCATTTTGGCATCAGTTTTCCAATGAAAAAATGCCTACCATTTCCAGGACGCTCTTTCAGGCGTGACACCCTAATTAGTCTTTCCACTTTAGCTATCCAGTGGAGTTGCTTTAGATTAGCAGTGCCCCCAGCCCTGGAGTGCTGGACACCACAGCCGCAGAGCCCCCAGCCCCGGAGCACCGGGTGGGACGCCTCAGCACCCCCAGCGCTGGGTGGGTGGCTCCAGCACCCACAGCCCCGGAACGGTGGGTGGGCCCCAGCGCCAGGTGGCCCCAGCACCGGCCCTAGCTGCCCTAAGACCAGGGCCGCAGGCTGGCCCGCCATAGCCCCACCCCCAGCTCCAGCCCCCTTTGGGGAAGAGGAGCAGCCTGGGCTGGGGCTATGGGGGAAGAGCGAGAAGCAATAGGGGGCCTAGGGGCGGAGCATGGGCAGGGCCATGCCTGGCTGTTTGGTGAGACTCAGCTTCCCCTGGCCTGCGATACCCGCTGTCCATGGCACAATTCCATGTCACTGGTCCTTGTTGCAGTGTGAGGAGGGCTTAGCTAATTGAGCCAAGACTGAAGGACTCTTGACAAACTGGCTGAGCTTGAGCGTGGTGGACCAGAGCTGAGTCTGAGATCTCACTATAGGCACATTTCAAAGCACCGAAGTCCTATTTTCAAAAGTGACTTACGCACGTGGGCCCAGATCCTCAGAGATATTTAGGCACTAGTCCAAGTCCCATCAACCTACAAGGAGACTTAGGCCCTATTTTCAAAATTGTCTTGGGCACTTAGGAGCCTAAAACACTTTGGTGCCTTTGAAAACTTTATCCTAAATGCCTACGCTCCCGCCAGCCCACATTCAGGCCTCTGCATCCCAAATCCAGTCGCTGTAGAATTCCATGCCAGGCTCTTCTGTTCTGGGCAGTGTGCTAAATGCTCATGATGTTACTGCTTTCAACTTGAAAGCATCATTAAGTCCAGCACGTGAGCTCATCATAATTAATTGCTGCTGGGGTTATTTTGCCAGGGATCAACCCCCATTGTGAGGCAATAGGTCATTGGCTATTAGGTTGCACAAGGTCATTTCCCAAAAATAAAAGTATAAACCGAAGAAGTCGGAATCTGAGGCTTGCTTTTAGTTCGGTACAAATTCAGTCCCATGCTTTGCTCCCCAAAACACCAGTGCACCATAGGTAAGACATAATTGTTGCACACACACACACACACACACACACACACACACACACACACACACACACATTGAGCACAGGCCCACGAACTCTTGAAATGAAGTGGCTCAGACGGGGCACCCAAAATTAGTGAAAATGTAGGCCTAAGCCTTTCTGTGCCTCAGTTTCTCCATCTGTAAAATAGGGATAACAGCACTCCCTCAATTACCTCCCAGGAGTATTGGGGCTTAGTAGAAGATGTAAAGCACTACATGACTGCTGAGAGTTATTGTTGTTACAGCTTTATAGGCAAAATTATAGACATGTGCAAACATATACAGACGCCCCCCGAATGAGCTCCATTGCGGTGAGTGACCAAGTTTGTTCCAGGAACATGCTAAATATTTTAAGATGCTGGCTCTTCTTATATCCGCAGTTTCTGTTTCCTTGGTGTGCAGGTATGTAAAAGAACCCTACAGTACACGGACAGGCAGGCACCAGAGAGGATGCTGATCTACTCCGAGCCCTGGTAATCGGCAGTACCTTAGATAACAACTGGTGTTTCCCCAAGTTAACCTGTCTCTCTTTCCTCCCATTCTTTCACCCCCTGCTGATGCTGCTGACCTCTAAACAGCTGATCACAGCAAGCAGAGTTCTGCTTGCTTCACAACCTGCCCCTCCAATCACCAAGCCGAGATCCTGGAGGTGGGATTACATCTATCTCCAGCTAATCACAGCCTACCGGAGAGAGAGAGAGGAGGGGTGGGACACTTGGCCCATGCCTTTTAATCTGATCAAGCTGGCTCATCTGCTGTAAACAGAGCAGCACAAGAAAGACTGCAGCTGAGAGAAGGGTACAAACATGTCCCAGCAAAGAACCATACGGCTATCCTTGCAGCAGCATACTAGCATGGTTTATGTGCTGGGCACAGAAATCTCCATTGACATACAGGGGTAAGAAATGCGAGCTTTAATAGCTGGCGGTTCTCTGATCATTTGGCTCTTTACTGGTGTCAGCTTTAAATGGATACTGTTCCCTGGGTTGGGGAAGGCAAGGGGTGCAGCGATGGTAAAAGTAACTTGGAATGAACTCAGCTAGAAATATGTTGTTGTAAACTGAAAATTATACCCTGGGTGCCAGCAGCCACATATCAGACTGGGAATGACTAAACAGATAAGGGAAGTGGCATTTTCTATTGGGCTCCAGATGCGTGTCTGTCTAAAGTCAGGGGCCAGATCCTCACTGGTGCAAAGTGGCTCGGCTCCCCTGAAATCAGTAGAGCCGTGCGGCTCTATCCCAGCTGAGACTCTGTTTGGTATGCTCCGCACACGTGGTGTTTGTGCACGCATTATTGTTAGGGATGAACGGCTTGGCTGCAGAACTCCGAGATTCTTTGCAATGCCCAGCTCTCCGCTGGCCGTGCTTGGCTTCTCATACCAGTGGCGTGGAGGCCGAGATCGAGGGAGGGGAGATTTTGCACCCGCTCTCTGGGATATAATGCGGCTTCCTCACTCCAGCACCCTATTTTGTCTGGAGTGAGGAAATTCACAGAGTTCATTTACTGGCACTAAGGGACGAGGAGAAAGTTCAGAGGCAGAATGGTTAAGTGACTTGCTCAGAGAGTGGAGCAGGCTAGTGGCAAAGTCAGGCATTAGAATGGGAACTCTTGAGTCCCTCCTGCTGGTAGAGTACATAGGGCTGCTTTGTCCAGGGAACTCTTTGCCATCACCTGAGATTGTACGTGTAAGATCTTTAGGGGAGGGGCTCTCTCTTCTTATGCGTATGTACAGCCCCTAGCACAGTGGGGCACTGATCCCAGACGGGGGCCTCTGCATGCTACTGTAATACAGATACTTAATAAATGAATCCGCAGCATCTCCAGCAGTGCCATCTTTTATTATTATGGTAGCCCCTGGGGTTGGGAAGGCAGGGGGAATTATCCCTGGTTCGATACCCAGGGCTGTAGGAAATCAGGTAAAGTTGCAAAGAATACACTGGAATTGAAGGTGGGGTGAGATCAGAGTGCAGATCTCCAGGTTCGCCTCCCTATAGACACCCACCTGTCTTTATCTGTTATCCTGCAATGTCCCTCCCTCTTCTTCCCGAGAAGTCTGAACCTTTGTAGTTGCATGTTGCAACTGCTGCTGAACTCCAGGCTTCCCGGTGCAAGGCCCGTCTGCAGTTGTGTTTCTCTCCCGGGGGAAGCAGGAAAGATCTATGTTGTATCACACTTATCTCCAGGTGTGACTGTTCGTTATCAGGGAACAGGTGACCTGAGGCATCCCAGACCTCAGCCAGAGATGAACAAAAAGCCTCTGACAGCTATTATTCAACATCGGTTGCCTGGCAGAAAGCCAGAAGTTAAATAACGGAAGGTCTCTCTGATGCAACTTCTTGCTGCCACTTGCAGGCACGCAGAGGGTCTAGCCAGCTCCCCAGCCTCATGCAGAGCTCCAAGGCCAGCTCTTTGCTGCTGGGTGGCTCCAGGGTCGGGATACTCTCTTGGTCACTGTGATGCTGGCAGACCAGGTGCCAGCTCAGGTCAAGGCCCTTAGGCCTTACCTGAACACTGACAAATGCATCGCTGGTAACCAGCGTGGCTCACCTGTCTTAGTGTTGTTATTCTAGGTATTAGAATGATAAACGTGTTTAGACTTTATGAAGTGCTTGTAAGTTGCTGCCTGCATGAATCTCACTTACAACAGCTGTATCCCATGCTTAAGTAAGGCTGCGAGTTTGTCCCAGAGGTCACGGACTCTGGGACTTGCCATGACTTCTGCAGCGGCTGGTCCTCTTGGCTCAGGGGCAGCTCAGGCAGCCCCTGCACCAGGCATACTGGCAGCTGCTGGGGCAGTCTCGGCCCACCGCGTCCCCCCAGCAGCAGTGTTTGGCTGTGGGAGGGGGCAGGGGGTTGGGGCACCGGTCGGGGTGAGGGCAGTGCTTATCTGGGGGGCTCCCTGAAAGTGACAACATCCCCCTCGCTCAGCTGGTAGGCAGAGGCGTGGCCAGGCAGCTCTGCGCGCTGCCTACGCCCACAGCGCTGGCTTCGCATCTCCCATTGGCTGGGAACCGCAGCCAATGGGAGCTGTGGGGGCGGTGGTTGCACACACAGGCAGTGCGCAGAGCTGCCTGGCCACCTCTCTGCCTAGCAGCTGAGCAAGCGGGATGTCACCGCTTCCAGGGAGCCCCCCTCACCCCGTCCCATGCCACAACCCCCGACTTCCTCCCACATCCAAACTCTGCTGCTGCTGGGGGCGGGGGAGGCATGGAACCAGGTAGGGAGCCTGCTGGCCCTGCCAACCATGCCCCCCCAGCATCAGCGGGGGTCCCGGGCCAGCTTGCTCCACACCCATGAAAGTGCATGAGTAATTGTCCCATCAGCTTGAACCAGCACCAGATGGGGGCTGGGGCCGCAGGCCACCCCCCGCATCCTCCGCCCCCCCAAGCAGTCGGGCCACCCTCCCCCAAGTTTTATTCACTGGTATTTTTAGTAAAAATCATAGACAGGTCACAGGCCGTGAATTTTTGTTTATTGCCCGTGACCTGTCCGTGACTTTAACTAAAAATACTTGTGACTAAAATATAGCCTTAGTTATAAGGTAATAGTTAAGTGCTTGCTCTGAAACGGGAAACCTCCCCAGTCAGGAGAGGAGCATTACCAAGTGTGAAATACCAGTTTGCCCCAGGAGGCAGTATCTCCTGCCCAGTGAAAGAAGGCCCATCGAAACGACACAAACCATTGTGAGACATCAGAGGACAAAAGACTTTGTGAATTGCTTGCTCCACACCCATGAAAGTGCATTAGTAATTGTCCCATCAGCTTGAACTCTGGGGGAAGGGGATAAAAACCCCTGGCAGGAAGAAACTGGGTCTTTATGGTTCTTGGACTTTGAGGGGCAAGGATTTCTAAGCATAAGCAAGGGATTCCCAGTACTTGGCCTGGGTTAGCCTTAGAGGACTTATAGAGCTTGGACATAAGACTTACAGCAGCTTCTATCCCCTTTTGAACCCGAAGACTGGAACTCATTGGTATGTGTACGTTTATCGTATTTACAAGGTTAAAGAACTCCTTTCTTTTTCTTAGTTAATCGATCTTCACATAGTTTATTATAGGATTGGCTACAAGTGCTGTCTTTGGAGTAGGATTTAAGGTGCAATTGACCTGAAGTAAATGATCAGTCCTTTGGGACTGGGAGTAACCTGAATATTGTTGTGATTTTTGGTGTAAGGGATCACGTATCACAAAGGTAGGTTTATCTGGGTGGCAAGATAGATAGGAGTACCCAAGGAGACAGTCTGTGAGTACTGAGAAGTTCACACTGGATTTGTGAAATCTAAGTATAGAACTCATACCCAATTTGTGCTGTGTGCCCTGCTTAACAGTCTGCCCTGAGTTGGCACTCATGCTGTCTGGGGCCACTCCAGACAGCTTGACAGTCACTGTTTCAAATCCAGTCAAAGAAGATTAGAAGTTGTTAGTATGGGTAACATGCTGGCTAAGTGTGTTGTCTTCCTCCAGTGCCTGATTCATAGAGATAAAAGCCTTCTACTGCTACCACATAGTGGAATTACTCCTTTAGGTCACATGGCAGAGACCAGTGTCTTGGAGCTAAAGAAGTGGGGTTCAGTCTCCACAGACACCCTTTTGGGTGGGGGGATCATTACACATCTGATGGCTGTTTGGTAGCCTATTTGAATTGAGCACAGTTCATAGGAGACAGGTGTCTGTCAACACTGGCACCCTTGTTCGTTTTCTCAGTGGAAGGGCCAGGGACCGAATGGTCTATGGTCACTGAACTCAATCTCCTCTTGTCCTTAGGAAGGGTCTCCCCAGGACAGTGCTGATGCATGTTGGCAGGGCAGCGTACAGGAAGTTCACCCCATTGCGGCCTGAGATGCATCTGCTCTGGGAACCAATCCGCTCCTGCTTTCCTTCCCCATTCTCATCCTGCAGCCAATCTTGTTGGACCACAGTCCAGTCCCCGACCTTCATCATTGCCAGCACGTATATTACAGTAGCCCCTAGTGGGCCCAGTTGAGACTGGGGCCCCTCTGAAGGGAATGCACTCACCATGACAGGGCCTCTATGGGGCCAAGCATGGCATAGTGTCTCTTTCCCCATCCAGTGCCCCCTGCTGACGGCCTCTCTGGTCCTCTGCCTCTTCCCACGATTGGGCCCTCCAGCCATGTCCTAGTTTCGTCCACTCCTTCTGGAGTAACAAAGTCCCACCAACAGAACTTCACTGTTGTTATATCAGGTCTCTGGCCCCAATTCTGGGCCCTGTGGTCCTTGTGCGCCCTATGCTCAGGGGTTCCAGTCATCCTTTGTCCCCTTGTTCAGCCTGTGTCACCATCCCAGTGGCTGGTAGGGAAATGCAGGCCCTCACACTACACCAGGTTCCAGCTTGGGGATCCTGTAACCAGTAGCCCAGGTCTGCTCAGTCCTACACGGTGCTGCTACTTCCTTGGGCTTCTTCCTACTCAGCCTCTCTCAGGTCTTCTCCCCACAACCTCTGTGGGCTCACCTGGCTCTCAGGACCCCAAATTAAAGCATAATCTTGAACCCACTGCCACCCTCCTCGGGCTTGGCCTTTCATGCCTTCCTTCACTGAGCACCTCCCTGGGCTCTCTACCTCCCCGGAGGCCTAGATCCTGCCCTTTTACCAGGGCTTATCGCTGGAGCCTGTTCCACGCCTAGCGGCTGCTTCATCTCTCCTAGCCTCTTGCCAGACTTCCCTACTCAGGATACAGTCCCAGGGCCTACTCCTCACACATTCTCTCGGCCCAACTGATCATGTCGGCAAGAGCAAATGGGACAAATGCCCACTTTTGTCGAAAAAGTCCAGACAAGGCTTAAAAAAGGGACTGTCCTGGCCAAAACAGGACATACGGTCACCATAATCCTGCCCCAAAGAGTTTACAGTCTCAATAGTCAAAGGATTATGCTCCCCTACCTTTACAGCAGGGGAAAGTGAGAAATACATGACTTGCCTAAGGCCACACATGGGGTCGGTGACAGAGCCAGAAATGGAAGCCGGATCTCCTATATCTCAGTCCTGGGGCCTGAACCACAAACTAACTTTTAAATCCCAACGAGACTCGGTAAAATCAGGCACTCACCTGATTTCCTGTCTCCTCCAATCCTGCCTTAATGGCTCCTCTTCACTGAGATTGCAGCATACACTCTGTGAAAGACCCTGCTGGGAGTGCAGTCTGCTTCCTGCATTCTCCCCCCAACCCTCCATATGAACAACTTTCAATCTGCTCTTCCTAGAGCTACTCGGCCCCTCTGTTTCCATCCCTCTTCTGGCAGCAGCAGCCCCCTGGTTCTGTTGTGGTCACAGGGCCTATCAATTTACCCTCACAGTGAGCTCAACTGTCAAAAGTCAGTGTAAGGTCATAAGATGTCACAATCACCTCCTACAACAGATGGGGATGGGGAAAGGGAGACAGACTGGATTGGTCCAAACAAAAAGGCCGATTGCTACAACTCTAGGACGGTGTTAGGATCATGTCTGGTAAACAAGAAAAGTGTGAAACCAAAAATCAGTGAACCAAATGTGGTGTGTTGGAAACGAGGGCTAAATGGTGGACCAGATAATGAGGGGATGGGCCACTCTGCCCACCACTCCCTCTGTGGGACCTTCAGAAAAGAGACATTGGGAGAGAAAATGGCTACGGGAGCAAGCTTCACCATCATGCCTGCCTCCCCCACCATCTCCTGGGACCTTTGTCATCCTGATCCTGAGAGATGTCCTGACTGGACTGGACCAGAGAGAGGGACCCAGATGACATGGCTACCTCCACCAGCTCCAGCTGAATTCCAAACACCACCTGGGATGAAACAGGATCGGACTTTAACAACAGCAACACCTCCAGCCCATCTCAGCTAACTTCTCTTTTCCCTCAAAGGACAGTGATTAGCGTTTCTGATATTAGCTGAGAGACTGTCCAACAAGGGGTTTTTCTTCTAAAAACTCCCTCCAGCTCAAGGAAAGGGAACAAGGGATGTTGTTAAAAAGAAAGGTTTATTTAATACAGTACATTTCAGATGCTTTAACTGTCCTTTTCCTGTATCTTTAATAAAGGGTTGAAAGGATTTCTAATCATAGATTAGATTAGATTAGATTAGATTTGCGGGGAGGGATAGCTCAGTGGTTTGAGCATTGGCCTGCTAAACCCAGGGTTGTGAGTTCAATCCTTGAGGGGGCCATTGAGGGGGCAAAAATTGGGATTGGTCCTGCTTTGAGCAGGGGGTTGGACTAGATGACCTCTTGAGGTCCCTTCCAACCGGGATATTCTACCACTATGATACTAATAGTGTGTTTGCTGTGGTACTAAGCAGACCAAGGTCTCTGTGCACCAAACTCGGAACCTTGTTTAATGCTGCTTAATGTTGGACAGTGACTGGATGATGTTAACGCCTTTGGCCCATATAGTCCATCTAAATAAATACATCTCCTCCACAGACTGTCCAGTTGCTCAGGCTCATGGCTTCCTCAAAGCTCTTTATGTTACATGCTGCAGATGCGAATTCCCTTCAGGCAGCCATTTGGACTTAAATGCAGAAGGGGAGCCCTGCCTGTGTTAGGGGAAGAGAGGGCAAAGTGTTAGTCTCTAAGGTGCCACAAGTACTCCTTTTCAAAGTGTTTGAGTTGCTCTTGTGTTTCCTTTTCCCTGTGCTATCTCACGGTTGTACAGCAGGGAAGTAGATGGGCTAATAGTTTTATAGTTGGCTCAGAGAATGGCTTGGAGTGTCACTGTTGCACATTGTAAATTTAGAGCTCAGGCTGTCCTTGGAATCAGAGGAAGGGAGGGGAGCTTCACTGTTGTGTAACTGCATCCGGTAGCTTGGTGGACCAGCCACCACCAGGCCTGCAGGAAGAGGGCACAAGGGGGCAGTTCTGGGTGTGACTGGCAAGTGGCAGGATTGCCAAACTGAAGAAATCAAGCACCAGGCGATGTGGAATGCCCTCAATTAGAGCTGAGTGAATCATTGTTTTTTTTCTGTTCAGTGACCCAACTGAAAAATCCCAGCTGCAAGCTGTTGGAGTTTCAAACTGAAACAGAACTCTTTTCTTGGTTTGTTTTTCTTGCTGAAACAAAACAACTGAAAAAATACTTTGTTCGGGTAGAAGGAAACATTTTGAAATGCTGGTTTTGAAGTGACACTTCAATTAGAAAATGTCAATTCAAAAGGACCCGGCTTCTTTAAAAACAAAATGAATTGCAAAACCATTCAAAAGAACCTGGTTTATTTCAAAGCAAAATGGCAAAACGGTTCGTTCAGAAAATGCTGACATGAAAATGGCTCAGAAACCAGATATCAAAGATTAAGAATCCCCAGTGTATTTTTTCTCTTTCATGATTTCATGAGTTTTGGGGGCTAACTCATTAGTTTTTAAGCACTTGGGGTTGGCAACACTGCACTATGGCGCCTTTGCTAGATGCAGCATGTCCCAAACAAGAACAGGGAACTTCCTGGAAAATACCCACAGGTAGAGGCTAAGGGTGGTAGCTGCATTCCTTGCCTGCCAGACTTGACTATATCCCTGACAGACCCGCCTCACATCTTGGCTCTCCTGTCTTTAATCATCTTTGTGCCCCGCTTATTGTGAGTCTTCGTAACAGTTAATACCCCGGTCTCTGGGGCTGGGGCTGCACGGTGGGGAAAGCTTTGCTAATCCTTATCTACATAGGCAGCAACATACTGGTCACAGATTTCTGTGATGTGATCTCTTGTTTGTTCGGTGCTTGATGACTAACACTTGGCTGTTCCCTCCGTGTCAGCTGGAAAAAACAGTGGACTGGCATAAGTTTGTCATGAGTTCTCAACCATGGAGCCAACCGTCCTTGCTAATCTTAGAATACCAGGGTTGGAAGGGACCTCAGGAGGTCATCTAGTCCAACCCCCTGCTCAAAGCAGGACCAATCCCCAACTAAATCATCCCAGCCAGGGCTTTGTCAAGCCGGGTCTTAAAAACCTCTAAGGATGGAGATTCCACCCCATCCCTAATTGAGCAGCATGAATTGGCAGGACGAAGTAGTTGTGTTCAGCCAGGCTTTTCCTCAAGTGATAATCCTTATAACAAGGAGGCAGTCCCTCCTCCAAACTCTCCTTTGCTGCAATGCCCACAAAAAACTGGACAATGGTTAGGCCACTGCTGTGCTGGGACCACTGCCAACGTGCTGACCAGTGCTGTCTCAGCGTTTCCTTGTACTCCCCCGTCTGTCTGTATCCGTCTGCTGGTTTGTAAGCCCCTGGGGGCAGAGACCATCTTTTTGTTCTGGATTTATCCAGCGCCAGGTGCGACTGGGTCCCGGTCTGTGACTGTTGCTTCTCAGGGCTATGGTAACCCAAGTCATAAATAATAAAAGGTGAAGGAAACAGCCTCTCAGGTTGGGACTCGGCTCAGGGCTATGAGCTTTGGGAACGGGTTCGGACCTTCCCAAGGCATCCCCCCAGCTCTGCGCCAGACAAGGGGAAAGCTGAGCTGGGTTTAATCCCTTGTTTGCTGGGAACCAGGTAGGGTTACTGGCCATTGTCACCTCATGCAGAGGGTTGCCGATGACTGGGGCACTTTCTGCTGAGGTGAGGAGGACGTGCTGGGAGAACTGCCTTTGGAACGCCTGTCTCCTTCCTGACCCTGCACTGCCAAAAGGCAGCACAAGCCAGAGCCTGCCAGCAAGCAGGCAGGTTCCTCCATCCATGAAGGACGGCTGGGATAAACTTGTTCTTTCTGCTTTACTGATTAGCAGGAAACCTTAACTCCACCTGTTTGGCAACAGCTTGTTTCCTGGGTCTGCTTCTGGCCAGGTGTGACTAATTCAAAATGATCTGGACTAATGACTAAAGGGGGGAGGGGTAGCTCAGTGGTTTGAGCATTGGCCTGCTAAACCCAGGTTTGTGAGTTCAATCCTTGAGGGGGCCATTTAGGGATCTGGGGCAAAAACTGGGGATTGGTCCTGTTTTGAGCAGGGGGTTGGACTAGATGATCTCCTGAGGTCCCTTCCAACCCTGATATTCTATTCTATGTTTTCTCTTGAAGAGGTTTGCATGGCTGCCACAGGAAGGATCCGCACCCTAACCACAGAGACCGTGACTCATGGGAGTTAACAGGAAAGGTGGATGCTGAATGACAAGCTAGGGCTCCCAATTGTAACCGGTGTCCTCTGCCCCTGATGGCTCCAAGGGGCCATTCTGCTGTCACTGGTTAGGAAGGGGGTTGAAAACATGCATCTGAATGATTGAATTGAATGCATGGACTGGATTGTCTCCGGTCAACCAGAAGTGCTCTGCTTTATGGCATGTCTTCAAGTCACCAGGGCCTGATGACATACATCCTAGAATACTCAAGAAACTGACTGAGGAGATATCTGAGCCATTAGTGATTATCTCTGAAAAATCATGGAAGACAGGAGAGACTCCAGAGGACTGGGAAAGGGCAAATATAGTGCCAACCTATAAAAAAGGGAATAAGGACAACCCAGGGAATTACAGACCAGTCAGCTTAACTTCAGTACTTGGAAAGATAATGGAGCAAATAATTAAGCAATCATTTTGCAAACACCTAGAAGATAATAAGTTGATAAATAATAGTCAGCATGGATTTGTCAAAAACAAATAGTGTCACACCCAACCTAATAGCTTTCTTTGACAGGGTAACAAGCCTTGTGGATGGGGGAAGCAGTAGATGTGGTATATCTTGACTTTAGTAAAGCTTTTGATACTGTCTGGCATGACCTTCCCATAAACAAACTAGAGAAATACAACCTAGATGGAGCTACTACAAGGTGGGTGCATAACTGGTTGGAAAATCATTCCCAGAGAGTAGTTATCAGTGGTTCACAGTCATACTGGAAGGGCATAACGAGTGGGGTCCCGCAGGGATCAGTTCTGGGTCTGGTTCTGTTCAATATTTTCATCAATGATTTAGATAATGGCATAGAGAGTATACTTACAAAGTTTGCAGATGATAGCAGGCTGGGAGGGGTTGCAAGTGCTTTGGAGGATAGGATTAAAATTCAAAATGACCTGGACAAACTGGAGAAATGGTCTGAAGTAAATAGGATGAAATTCAATAAGGACAAATGCAAAGTACTCCACTTAGGAAGGAACAATCAGCTGCATACATGCAAAATGGGAAAGGACTGTGTAGGAAGGAGTACTGCGGAAAGGGATCTGGGGGTCATAGTGGATCACAAGCTAAATATAAGTCAACAGTTTAACAAGGTTGCAAAAAAAATCAAACATCATTCTGGGATGTATTAGCAGGAGTGTTGCAAGCAAGACACGAGAAGTAATTCCTCCACTCTACTCCGCGCTGATTAGGCCTCAACTGGAATATTGTGTCCAGTTCTGGGTGCCACATTTCAGGAAAAGATGTGGACCAAATTGGAGAAAGTCCAGAGAAGAGCAACAAAAATGATTAAAGGTCTAGAAAACATGACCTAAGAGGGAAGATCGAAAAAACTGGGTTTGTTTACTCTGGAGAAAAGAAAACTGAGAGGGGACATGATAACAGTGTTCGAGTATCTAGAAGGTTGTTACAAGGAGGAGGGAGAAAAATTGTTCTCGTTAACCTCTGAGGACAGGACAAGAAGCAACGGGCTTAAATTGCAGTGAGGGCGGTTTAGGTTGGACATTAGGAAAAACTTCCTGCCAGAGTGGTGAAGCACTGGAATAAATTGTCTAGGGAAGTTGTGGAATCTCCATCATTGGAGATTTTTAAGAGCAGGTTAGACAAACACCTGTCAGGGATGGTCTAGATAATACTTAGTCCTGTCAGGAGTGCAGGGGACTGGACTAGATGACTTCTCGAGGTCCCTTCCAATTCTACAATATGTGAAATATTCAGCAAGCTTTTTGTGGTCCCCGGTTCAATTCCTTTCTCTGCCACAGACTTCCTGTGTAATCATGGGCAAGTCACTTAGGGGATCATTTTAAAAGTGCCTAAGTCTCTTAGACTCTGATGCAGAGCTGGGCAAATAACTGATTTTCGGTGCATTGGCAGTTCTGAAAAAAAAATGGTTTAAGTCGAACGGCATCTGAAATGTTTCAGATTTTTCCTTGAATTGAAAAAGTTCATTGCAGGCTTGTTCCAGAGCAGGGATGTGGAATGTGGGTCTCCCACGTCCTAGGTGAGCGCCCTAATCACTGAGATAAGACCACTGAGCAATCTTCTACCACCATTACCGCCTCCTTCACCTTGTCTGGCCACTTTGTGAATGGCTCAAGCTAGTCATGTCAAATTTGTCAATGCTTTCCAGTTGACCAAATCTTAATTTTTCCTCAAATAACTATTTGTCCCAGCTTTACTGGGAGATATTTGTCTCAGATTTACTCCTAGGTCCTGGTGATTTTTAATGAGACTTAGGCTCCTAAACCACTTAGGCACTTTTTGGTCTCCCTAAGCCTCAGTGTCTCTGAGATCCTTAATCTCTCTGTGCCTCAGTTCCACATCTGTACATTAAAGTCTGAGATGCTTACCAGATGGTGATGTCAGCCATAGAAATCCCTTAGATTGATAAAGACCCATGTATTCCTACACGCACCCTTGCACACCCCCAGTCCTCTAACCCTGCTCAGGAAACCACCACATGGAATAGGGCATTTACAGAGCATAAGAAAGCATTGCTAATTCCAACCACAAGGAAAGGTATCGGGGGGAGTACCGGGTTTATAGGAAGATTTAGTACCACTCTCCAATGTGGTATTATCAACGTCTATTCCTATAACCTGCCACAACTGTACCCAGAGAAATGGGGAATGAACTTGTCAAAAGTTAGGGCAACTGCACCTCTAATCCCCCTCTGAGGTCCCTCGAGGGCACCCACTCCTGGCTCCTCAGGCATCATCTTTCTTGGGCAGAGACCAGTGTCTCTCTTCCTCCTGATTGGGGTTTTTCCAGGCTGCAGAGTTCCCTGTGTATACCATGATATCCCCAGCAAGCCAGATTGCTTTAAATGGGCCAGTGTCTGCACTTTGCTTTCTCTTAGCCCTGGTCTGCACTGCAACGGGGAGGGGAGGGAAAAATCGATCAAAGTTACGCAACTTCAGCTATGTGAATAACGTAGCTGAAGTTGACGTACTTAGATCGACTTACCGTGGTGTCTTCACCGTGGTGAGTCGACTGCTGCTGCTCCCCCATCAACTCTGCCTGAGCCTCTCGTGGTTCTGGAGTACAGGAGTCGAAGGGAGAGCGCTCGGGGGTCGATTTATCATGGGTAGACTAGACGCGATAAATCGACCCCTGCTGGATCGATCGTTGCCCACCATTCCGGCGGGTATAAGTAAGCACCTTTATTTTTAAGGTGAAAGCATTACAGAGAAAACCTATTAAGATAATAAAGATCCTGCACATGTGCTACTAAGCCTACCAAAGATCACCCCCCAACTCCGGCAGGGGCTCTGGTAGGAGGCAGTCCTTCAAACTCCACCACATGGGGTGGTTACAAGTTCATAACAGCCTTAGCTCAGAATTAACACCACCATGAATAGCTCAGGCTATGTCCACACTACAAATCACTTTGATGCAACTTACATCGCTCAGGGGTGTGAATAATAAATGCTCCTGAGCGACGTAAGTTACACCAACTAAGCGTCAGTGTAGACAGCGCCATGGCAGTTGGAGAGCTTCTCCTGCCGACATAGCTACCACCTCACGTGAAGGCAGGAGTTATGAAGCCAATGGTAGAGCTCTCTCTTGTCTGCTTAGAGTGTCTTCACCAGAAGCATTACCATCAGTGCAGCTTGCGCTGCTGCAAATGATGTAGTGGAGACATAGTGTTAATCTTTCCTTTATACAGCTTGGGCCCTTGACCTTGAGATTCCAAGAACAGGCAATCACCAGACAATGATCTCCTTCTCAGGACACAACTTCCAAAGGCTGGGTTTTTGCATAACCAGAGGTGGGAATTTGCATTCAACTCCATGTAGAGATTCCCCAGGCAAACCACTTGACACTATTTGTCCCCAGAGCCCATTCGTGTCTGGCACGTTGTTCATTACGGTACTTTGAAGTTCATAACACTTCCCAGGATTCAAGCCCCCTCTGCCTTCTAGGGAGAGGCTACATATAATCCCAACCCACAATAATACATAAACCACACGTAAAAATACATTTAATACAATAGACCCCAAACACACAAACTTAATTCAGTAAGGTTTCCTAAGACTATTGCAGGAAATTGCCATGTCTGTCACAGAGATGATTGGTAAAGTCTCTAAGTATTTTTCTTCGGGTGTAAATGAACTGGCTGATCCCTACCTAAAGCTTTAGCAAAGCTTTTGACACGGTATCCCATAGTATTCTTGTCAGTAAGTTAAAGAAGTATGGGCTGGATGAATGGACTATAAGGTGGATAGAAAGCTGGCTAGATTGTCGGGCTCAATGGGTAGTGATCAATGGCTCCATGTCTCGTTGGCAGCTGGTATCAAGCGGAGTGCCCCAAGGGTTGGTCCTCGGGCCGGTTTTGTTCAATATCTTCATTAATGATCTGGAGGATGGTGTGGATTGCACCCTCAGCAAGTTTGCAGATGACACTAAACTCGGAGGAGAGGTAGATACACTGGAGGGTAGGGATAGGATACAGAGGGACCTAGACAAATTAGAGGATTGGGCCAAAAGAAATCTGATGAAGTTCAACAAGGACAAGTGCAGAGTCCTGCACTTAGGGCAGAAGAATCTCATGCGCCGCTACAGACCAGGGACCGAATGGCTCGGCAGCAGTTCTGCAGAAAAGGACCTAGGGGTTACAGTGGATGAGGAGCTGGATATGAGTCAACAGTGTGGCCTTGTTGCCAAGAAGGCCAATGGCATTTTGGGATGTATAAGTAGGGGCATTGCCAGCAGATGGAGGGACATGATCGTTCCCCCCTATTCGACACTGGTGAGACCTCATCTGGAGTACTGTGTCCAGTTTTGGACCCCACACTACAAGAAGGATGTGGAAAAATTGGAAAACGTCCAGCAGAGAGCAACAAAAACAATTAGGGGGCTGGAGCACATGACTTAGGAGGAGAGGCTGAGGGAACTGGGATTGTTTAGTCTGCGGAAGAGAAGAATGAGGGGGGATTTGATAGCTGCTTTCAACTACCTGAAAGGGGGTTCCAAAGAGGATGGATCTAGACTGTTCTCAGTGGGAGCAGATGACAGAAGGAGTAATGGTCTCAAATTGCAGTGGGGGAGGTTTAGGTTGGATATTAGGAAAAGCTTTTTCACTAGGAGGGTGATGAAGCACTGGAATGTGTTACCTAGGGAGGTGGTGGAATCTCCTTCCTTAGAGGTTTTTAAGGTCATGCTTGACAAAGCCCTGGCTGGGATGATTTAGTTGGGGATTGGTCCTGCTTTGAGCAGGGGTTTGGACTAGATGACCTCCTGAGGTCCCTTCCAACCCTGAGATTCTATGATACCGCCCATTCCCCCCGCCCCCAGTTGTGTTTCAAAAACTTGATCTAAATTGGCGAAATATTACATGAGTGAATATGTGTAAATAGTTAATGGTTCTCATGGATATGGAGCATAGTCTCAGGGTTTTGTAGGACTAGTAAGACTACCTGTGCACTGTAAACCAGTGGCTCTCAACCTTTCCTGACTACTGTACCCCTTTTAGGAGTCTGATTTGTCTTGCGTACCCCTAAAGTTTCACTTAAAAACTACTTGCTGACAAAATCAGACATCAAAATACAAAAGTGTCACAGCTACACGATTACGGAAGAGTTGCTGATTTTCTCATTTTTAACCATATAATTATAAAATAAACCAATTGGAATATAAATATTGTATTCACATTTCAGTGTATGGTATATCGAACAGTATAAACAAATCGTGGTATGAAATTTGCATTGACTTCACCAGTGCTTTTTATGTAGTCTGTTGTAAAACTAGGCAAATATCTAGATGAGTTGTACCCCTGGAAGATCTCTGCATACGCCCAAGGGTACATGTGCCCCTGGTTGAGAACTGCTGCTGTAATCAGTTTCCTTTGTGCAGCTTTTGACACCAGATCTCAGCTGTACCTGCCCACCCCAAAATACTGAATGAAATCTGCTCACCTACAGCAGGTCTTCTCCATCATGGAGTACGAACTCCTGCAGTTTACGTCAGAAGCTTCCATGGGTGCCACTTACCTCACCCACAGGAATTCCCTCACCTTAGAACAGGAGCGGTCACATGACCACTGTCTGGCTCTGTAGCGTCTTTACGGAGCTGAAGTCGGGAGCGGATGGGATTTCCAGCTGCAACAGTAACTGAATGTCCTCCTCTGCTTCAGATCAGCCCCAAAGGACGCCACGTCGTTCGATGTCCGTGGCACCCCTGGTGTTGACATCTATATTGTCCACAACCCTGAGGTTGCCAAGGTACCAACGTGCGTGCCCAGATGGCCCCTGGATGTCGGGGTGGAGGTGGTGGTGACTATGAAGGCGCCAAGCAACGCTGTCAATGATAACAAGGTGAGTTGGTCATGGAGGGGGAGAAGCACCCTTGGAAAAAACGATGTCAAACTTCCACAAGTGTAGGAGCAAAGAGCCGTTACTTGGGACTTGGACCAGGCAAAAGGGTGTTTGAAGTTGGACAACAGACACTGTGCCTTGGCTGGTGAGATGTCTGCTTGCTAAGGGTGCCCACGTCCTGGGCGTTAGAATGAGCGGGGTATCCCATGAATCCCTGGGCGATGCGTTCCCATTTGGGGCTTTCGTCACCTCACGGACTGAGAGAACAGCCCAGTTATAAAACTGCTTCATTTCAGCAGCCGGGACCTGTTGCTTTGGTTTTACTTGCTGATGGGTTGTTTATTATTTAGACTCCTTATCCTATTGTGCATTTCCATGAGGGAGCAATACGACTCTAATCTGCATTAGGGTTTGTATTACAGTAGCACCCACAGGCCGCCTTGTCCTAGGTGCTGTACAAACACAGTGAGAGGCCGTCCCTGCCCAGAAGAGCTGCCTAAATTAGTGGTTTTCAAACTTTTTTTTCATTTGAAGACCCCTCAGAAATGTTGAATGGAGGTGCGGACCCCTTTGGAAATCTTAGACATTGTCTGCCGACTCCCAAGGGTCCGTGGACCACAGGTTGAAAACCCCTGGTCTAAATGGAGAAGACAGACAGTGGAATAGTATAATCCTCATTTCACAGATGGGGAACAGGGACATAGAGAGAATAAGGGACTTGCCTGACGGCACAGAGCCACAAATTGAGCCCAGAACTCCTGAGTCCTGGCCCAGGTCCCAAGCCACATGACCATCCTCTTTGTCTTAAACTAATGAATTTTCATGAAGGAGTCATCTGCACAGCACTCCCAGTTGCTCCCAGCGTAGAGAGCGGAAGACCGCGTGCAAGACTCGCACTCTGGTCTCATCCGTGGCAGCATTATGTCCCCAGGCAGTATCTGTTTTACTCTCAGCTTTGCTACAGGCGACGGTGTCCTGAAAGTAGTAGTGCTGATTGTGGTGTCTTTGCAGGTTAGGATTTCATACTATGGGCAAGATGGGGGGCCTCCTATGCACACAGCCATGCTCTACCTTACCTGTGTTGGTAAGTAGAACCGAAGAATCCACCTGTTCAATAAACTCAGCCCCAAAAAGCCGCTCCCTTCACTGGGTAGGAGGGTGGGAGGACACGTTTTCTAGGTTGGCTTCTGGGTACACTGGCAAAAATATTGGTGGGGGAAGGTGGAAGAGGGGCACAGAAATTTCAATTTTTCAGGGGAAATTCAAAAGCCAAAATATTTCTATTTGGAAATGCTGCAACAGTGACTCATGGGAGTTATAGTTTGGGTGCCTTATGCTCCCATTCTCTTCTGTAGGCTAGGATCCCTAGTCAAACTACATCTCCCAGGAAGCACCACTGTCTCCCCCTTGGGGAGGGGGCTGGTGTACTATGGCTGGCTCTGGCAATGGTGCATCCTGGGAGATGCAGTTCAGCCGGGAGACTGGACCACAGGGGATCATGGGGATAAGAGGCACTTGGACTACGACTCCCATAAGGCACCATGGCAGCATTCCCACAGTTTCGAAATATTTCAGTTTTTGGGTGTTCTGTTTTTCAACTAAAAAAAAATCAAAATGTTCTGTGGAAAGCAAATGCTTTTCATGAATACTTTCATTTAGTCAAAGACAGTTTTGATGGAAAATTTTCAAGCAGCCCTGCTTATAGGGACAGGCTAGCTGATCTGAGCCCCATGCTGTAATGGAGACCGGTTCCCTTGTAGCTCACTCCTCTCCCCATTGAGCTGTGTTCAGTTCAGTCCAGGCCTTGTCTTGCCCTGTGGCTATGGGGGCTGCACACTTTTAAAGAAGCCTATAATGGCACATACCCACCGAAGGATGCCCCTCTATCTCTGCTTTTGGTACTGAAGATCCCAAGCTTGGCTAGAACATAGTTGAGTCCAGTTCATTGGTTCTCAGAGCCCTCCAGCCTGATGGGTTCTCTTCTTCTCTTGTGCCATTGCAGACATCTCCCTGGATGCTGATACAACTCGCAGTGGGGCGGTGAAGAGGAAAACAACAGATATGGTAAGTATGATTCATCTTTGTACCCAAGGAATAAGGGAGACCAGTAGGCTGAGTAAATCCTGAGCTGAACATCCCAGAGCTCCCCAGCAGAGTATCAAGTGTAAAGGAGACATGGTTTCATAGAATCATAGAATATCAGGGTTGGAAGGGACCTCAGGAGGTCATCTAGTCCAACCCCCTGCTCAAAGCAGGACCAATCCCCAATCAAATCATCCCAGCCAAGGCTTTGTCAAGCCTGACCTTAAAAACTTCCAAGGAAGGAGATTCTACCACCTCCCTAGGTAACGCATTCCAGTGTTTCACCACCCTCTTAGTGAAAAAGTTTTTCCTAATATCCAACCTAAACCTCCCCCACTGCAACTTGAGACCATTACTCCTTGTCCTGTCATCTTCTACCACTGAGAATAGTCTAGAACCATCCTCTCTGGAACCACCTCTCCGGTAGTTGAAAGCAGCTATCAAATCCCCCCTCATTCTTCTCTTCTGCAGACTAAACAATCCCAGTTCCCTCAGCCTCTCCTCATAAGTCATGTGTTCCAGACCCTTAATCATTTTTGTTGCCCTTCGCTGGACTCTCTCCAATTTATCCACGTCCTTCTTGTAGTGTGGGGCCCAAAACTGGACACAGTACTCCAGATGAGGCCTCACCAATGTTTATCTAGTACTGTGGTCTGCAGCCTAGAGCACCAGCTACAATAGCATTAATTAAGGGTTTGTCTACATGGGGATGCTCAGGAAAATTAATCTGAATTAATTAAAGGTGTGAAGTTCAAGTGGATTAGTTAAATGGCATTAAACCCCTGTGTGAACACGCTCATTCAGAATTAAAGTGGCTTTAATTCAATTTATTAATTCACTTTGGAAGTTAATTAAACTAAACTGAATTAAGGCTACTTTAATTCTGGAGAAGAGCTTCCACAAAGGGGTTTAATGCATTTAACTAATTGATTTAAAATTCACACCTTTAGTTAATTTGGATTAATTTTCCTGAGTGTCCCTGTGTAGACAAGCCCTAAGTGATTTTATTTTTTTTTGTTGGAAAATGTCAGTTCATCAAAACAGAAACTTTTCACAGGAAAGGGTCAGTTTTGACAAATTTTTTGACTTGGAAAAAAATCTGAGAAGTTTGGAAATTGTTAATCTTTGGTTTTGACATTTCCAAGATAAAAACATGTTAGTTTTCTGGGTTTCATGTAGAAATTCAAGCTAATTATAGTAAAAATAGTAACCAAAATGTTTCTAAATGATTGAAGTGTTTCAATTGACACAAAATTTGTTGATCTCTCAGAAATGTTCCTGGGATGGGAAGACAGTCCTCCACCCAGCTGTATCAGTAGGACCCTGGCTCCCAGGCCTATGCTCAGACCACACCACTTGCCTTACAACAGTGTATGTGTGTGAGTGGCTGGAACCTGGAAGCTCATATATTTCTGAGTTGGGAATGAGTAACATGGAGAATAGCTGGGAGGGAAACACTTTCCATAGGGGCTAGTGCAATAGGAAGCGGCTATGTCACATGCCTGTCCTCTCGGCTTTTATTACTGTAGTAGTGAAAAGAATTGGGTTCCAGCTCTCTGGTCTTGTTCCTCGTTTCCGTACCAAGCCTGTCTGTGTCTTGCCTCTGCAGAGAGAGTGGACATGGGGCCCAGATGGGCAAGGAGCTATCCTGCTAGTGAACTGTGATAGGGATGACCCAAAGTCCTCGGATATGGACAACATGGATTTCTGTGTGCGATCGTATGCAGGTACTGGCTGGGAATGGATCACTGCTTTTGGAATGGGCATTAATCAGATGATGCAGAATGTTTGAAATTCCAGCCAGGTCAGGCCAGAATGCAAGATGTTAGCTGAGTCCTAAGAAGAAACTACACCTATATAAAAGGGAGTAGTGAGAGTATGAACACTGGGCACTAACCCAAGGAGCGGTTCATGGGCTCCACTCATCAGAGCTAGGCCTGGATTTTCAGGGCCCCCATCCATGAATTGCTACCAGTAGAGCTATAAAACATGTACTCTGGAAAATGCCCAGATAGTCCACTATAACCGCCGATTATCAGGATGTCTCACTTATTCCGA
Source organism: Chelonia mydas (assembly GCF_015237465.2). Taxonomy (NCBI): domain Eukaryota; kingdom Metazoa; phylum Chordata; order Testudines; family Cheloniidae; genus Chelonia; species Chelonia mydas. The sequence continues at coordinate 6,720,447 of NC_051258.2, forward strand.
ACACGGCTCCAGGCACATCCAAGGGATCTCAGTGATACCATAAGAACTGCAAAAATGTTTGCCAAGTGGCTGTGTTAGAAGTGTAAATGTTTGCCATGTGACTGCCGGACTACTGGTCGGGCAGTGAGACAACTCCAGCTTAGGCCAGTTTTCAACCCATAGCTGGTCTACTTTCTCGGGGAGTCTAGATGTTGGGTGCCTCTTATGGAAGAGCATGTTCAAGATATCCAGGGGGTTTATTTTACATTGTGATGCTACTAACCTTAAGGCGCAAGTCTCTTGGAAATAAGCCTGTTGAACGGAATAGCCAAGGGGGCATATATCTCCTTCTCTCTCTTGGGTACCCAACCACTTCTAGTTTTGATTTTTGGAGGGTCACCTTTGAGTCTCCAATGCTAAACAAGAGACACCTGGATTGACAATAGAGCTTACAGTCTTCCCTAACCCACACCTGAAAAAAGGAACACAATGGAAACCGATGGGGTGGACAAAGCACAGGGGTCCCGTGTTCCGATGCTCTAACCTCATAGCTTCATAATGATCTGCATCTTCCTCCTTTAGGACCAGCCCAAAAGTGATTTCCCCATCCCTTCTTGATACAATTGAGATATATATATAGTGGTCCTATCAGACATAGCGTTTCCTGAGTTTCTGTAGAGGGATCACATACACTATGGACCAGATCCTCCCCCGGTGTACATTGGCCTAGATCCAGTGACATTGGTGGGGCTAGGCTGATAGGCAGTAGCTGAACATTAGGTTCCAGAGACGTGATGATCCAAATCTGAAAGCAGCTACTTGAATAAGCCCCACTCTTTTCTCTGTTGGTCTCCTCTTACCCTCAGACCTTCGGGACATGTCCTGTATGATCTTGAGAACTCAAGGCCCTGATGCAATCTTTGATGACCACAAGCTGGTTCTTCATGTTTCCGTGTCAGACGCATACAAAGTGGGAGTTTTCCATGCTCGGGGTGAGTATCTGGCCTTCTGGCTGCTGCGGGTTTGGAATTACAGCTCTTGGCCAAGGCATTCTGAGAGTGTCTAGAATTGTCTCTGCCTTTGCGCCGCCGTGTTACACTGCAGTCTGGCATGCCATGATAACCTATTCTGGTGAGAGCTGGCACTTCAACTGTCTGCTACACAGCAAGTGGAAGTTGGTAGTAAACATTGGCTGGAATATTGAATCCATCCGAGGACCTGCTCCTGCTCCCTGTGAAGCCCGTGGGAGCTTTGCCACTGACTTCAAGGGGCGTGGGATCAAGTTCTAAATCTGCCCTTCAATTAGCTGTTCTCTAGCTGTTCCCTCTCAGGAAGGCTGCTCTCTGCATCCACGTCCATTTACCTCCACCCTTTCACCCCGGTCTCGCAAACACTTCCACACATGGCATGCTGCTGGCCCGGCTCCCCAGCTCAGGGAAGACCAACGACAGGCCCCAAAGCTGGCCCGGCCCTTCCTGAAGGGCACAGTTTTATTCTTTAGGCACAAACCCCGCAGCATATCAAAACAAAGCTATTCTGCCAGCCAAAGCAGGCTTCAGTGGCTTTTCCCCTGTTGTCTTCCTTCCTACTCCAGGGCCTGCCAGCATCCCTCCTGCAGTGCTCAGGCCTGGACAGGACAAGGAATCTCCTGCCCACTTCCCAGCTGGGTCTGCTCACCCCGCTCCCTGTTTGGAAAAAGGCTCCATCCCCAAACAGGGCTGAGGGTGGGGGGAATCCCAGGGCGCCAGCCCTTAAAGAGGCAGACCACCCTATTACACACAGGCTCAGCTCTAAGCGAGTGAGTACTTCCATTGACTCAAGTGGACCTATTCAGGTGCTTTAACTTGTGCCTGGATGTTTGCACAGTTGGGGTTTTCTACTGTATTGTTTGAGAAACAGTGGGCTAGCCCTGGACTGGGGGAACTCACAGGCCCTCTTTGCACCCCAGGGCACTCCTGAGCAGCACTGGAGGCTCATGGCCAGAGTGCAGTGCTGTAATTGTACTGTATCACAATGATGATACGGGAGCAGGCAGAGTTAAGGGTGTCTGGTTGACCTTAACTGTTGCACTTCTCTGCTTTTTTATTGACTACTACTCCGTGCCACCTTAACATCCTTCTAGTGCGACATCCTAGTGTAACCAAGTGTCACTGCTGCCCATTATGGGTGGCCGCAGTGCTGCCGGGCCAGCCTTTGTCCTGGCACCACCCCTGCTAGTGTGCCAGATGCCCCACAGCTGAGGCAAGTGCCACAAGTGATTCAGCTGCCAAGTCTCTGTGCACCTTCACACCTGGGGGCCTCCAATGTGTGCTCTGCCAACTACCCCTAACACCACCCTCCTTCCAGGGCCACTCAGAGCCCCACCCTTCCCAACGTGCAAGTGCCCTCCTGCCAGTGTCTTCCCCAGCTGGAAGAAGTGACCCACTTCCACCAGATCCAATACATGTTTCTGTTGACCTGTTCCCACGATCCACCACATGCCTGCTACTGACCTGCTCCAAGTAGATCCAGCACAGCGGGTGTTTGTTTTATGGAACAGTATCTTCACTTGGGGAAGATCTGAATTATAAGTGTTTAGTGCACTGGGGTTAGGGCAGTGGAAGTGAAGATGTGATATCAGCTACCAATGCAGTGAAAAGGAGAGTATTGCCCAAATAAGTTACTGAGACCAGACATCCCAGAGAGACATGACCAGTTCCAGAACAGGGGCAGCAAGTAAATGCAGAGTGTCTGCTGGGCTCTCCTAAAGGATGTTAAAACCTAGTTTCTGGGGAAGGACAGAGGTGCTGTGTTCGAGGGACGGGGCAGTGCACCTGGAGACCGACTGCTTCTGCTTCTCTTCCAGTCTGGGAAATGAAAATCCAGAGAGTCCCATGGGGCTCCTGGGGGTCAGTGAGGAGCAAACATCAGATGCGCAGGGGGAATTCAAGTACGTAGATGAGCCGGGTGGCTGGCTGGCAGGATCAGAGTGGAAGCAATTCCTTTGATGGTTTTCAAAGGAAGAGAGAGAATTTCACCCATTTCTAAGTGGTACTGGGCTCCAGGCAAAGAACGACACAGTTTGTGGGAGAGTTAGAGGTAACTGACTTGATTGCCCTACCACACTCTTAAAAACTCCGCAAGGACAGGGTGAGGGTTCGAGAGAAGGCGATTCTGTTTGGTGCTTGAGGCTGATGTGTGTAAAGCATAGGCTTGGCAGAATCTGATTTCTATAATTTCAACCAGTAATATTGATTTACATTTTTACAGTGGCGGGGAATTGTGGCAGTGGGGGGCTGTCAAACAATTACTGAGTGACAGCAGACGCTGATACTCAAAGAGACAAAGCTTCATAAAACTTTCAACCACAAATTTTTCAACATCACAGGTCACAATATAGAAAGTAAATATCCCTAAAATCAACAACGCTGACCCGTTTTTACTAGCCGTTCGCTAGTCCATTTGTAACAAGCCTAATTCAAAAGCCTAAATCCCTGGAGTTTGACTCTAATATGGTCTTATGTAGCATTTTTCCTCACTTTGCCTATCTGTAAATTTCAATTATTGTCGGTGAAAATATTTAGTTGTTGGTTTGCATGTGTACGGTGAAATTGACCTTTACCGATAAAAATCGAACCTTTCCAAGCTTGCTTATGGAGCCGAATGTAGGTCAAACTAATTCCAAACCAGAACTGAATGTTAGGGTCCTTTGCCAGGACTTGCCTGTGCAAAGCCCCTTTGTGGCCCAACTTACCCGGCCGTGGGATCGTCAAGTATGGTCCCCCCCTCTTGTGGTGTCTGATGCAGTCGTGCTTTAGCCCGCTGGCTAAGGAAGGCTCGAGTCCCACCCCTTCCGGGTACTGAAGTCCCCAAAATAAGAGAAAAGTAAGAATTCAAAATAGGATTGGCCGATGAGTCTTTGGCACTGTTTAGGGCCTGTGTTCAAACCGGTCTCCCTGGGTCCAGCCGTCCCATCCGCAAGCTGTCCCAGACTCCTGGCTCTAACCAGGGTTCCCTCACTGGGGTGGGTCGTAGAGCTCTGTCTCCTTTCTGGTCAGCCCCAAACTGAGCTGGGCCATCTCCTTTTAACTCCCCTGTCCACGTGTGATGCCTGCTGCCAGTGTCGCTGGAGAAGGGCCAATTGGGTCCACAGGCCTCATGCACCCCCTTCCGGTCAGTGCCTTCCCATCACGGCTCCTAGAGCCTCACCTGGGCTCTGAAAAAGACTGCCTGGTTCTCAAACCTGCCGAGCCGCCCGATGATTTCAATGAAAGCTGCTGGATGCTTAGCACTTTTGAAAACCAGAGCACGTCTGGAGGAGTCCAAATGTAGATTTAGGGATGTAGGCTCCTTTTTCTGAAAGTCTTTGCCATACACTAAGGATATGTCTACACTACGAAATAGGTCGAATTTATAAAAGTCGATTTTTAGAAAGCGATTTTATACAGTCGATTGTGTGCGTCGCCACTAAGCGCATTAAGTCGGCGGAGTGCGTCCACAGTCCCGAGGCTAGCGTTGACTCTCGGAGCAGTGCACTGTGGGTAGCTATCCCACAGTTCCCACAGTCTCCGCTGCCCATTGGAATTCTGGGTTGAGCTCCCAATGCCTGATGGGGCAAAAACATTGTCGCGGGTGGTTTTGGGTACATGTCATCAGTCGCCCCTCCCTCCGTGAAAGCAACGGCAGACAATCGTTTCGCGCCTTTTTTCCATGCGGGCGCCATACTGCTTTCAGCAGATGGTGCAGTAGGTCTGCAAACCGTCATCATCGAACGACCACTTCCGTTGCCACTCTGCTCTCCTGGTGGTCTCGCAGATCCTCTATATGACCGTTGTCATCTGCTGCTTCCGCTGCAACTCTGCTCGGCTGCTCTTGTCTCGCCACACCACGGCAAGCGTGCAGCCCACTCAGCTGTTGTGTCCTGGCAGCAGACAGTGCAGTAGATCTGCCAAACTGGTCATCCAACCACCGCTTCCCCTGCAACTCTGCTCTCCTGCAGACGCCATACCACGGCAAGCATGGAGCCCGCTCAGATCACCGCGGCAGTTATGAGCATTGTAAACACCTCGCACACTATCATGCAGTACATATGCAGAACGAGAACCTGCAAAAGCAGGCGAGGAGGCGATAGCAGCGCGGTGACAAGAGTGATGAGGACATGGACACAGACTTTTCTCAAAGCACAGGCCCTGGCAATTTGGCCATCCTGGTGGCAATGGGGCAGGCTCATGCCATGGAACGCCGATTCTGGGCCCGGGACGGTCCCACCAGTCTGGATCAGGGATGATTCCCAGTGGCTGTGAAACTTTCGCATGCGTAAGGGCACTTTCACAGAACTTTGACTTGCTTTCCTCTGCCCTGAAGTGCAAGAATACCAAGATGAGAGCAGCCCTCACAGTTCACAAGCGAGTGGCGATAGCCCTCTGGAAGCTTGCAATGCCAGACAGCTACCGGTCAGTCGGGAATCAATTTGGAGTGGGCAAATCTACTGTGGGGGCTGCTGTGATCCAAGTAACCAACACAATCACTGAGCTGCTGCTATCAAGGGTACTGACTCTGGGAAATGTGCAGGTTATAGTGGATGGCTTTGCTGCAATGGGCTTCCCTAACTGTGGTGAGGTGATAGATGGAACTCATATCCCTGTCTTGGGACCAGATCACCAAGGCAGCCAGTACATAAACCGCAAGGGGTACTTTTCAATGGTGCTGCAAGCACTGGTGGATCACAAGGGACATTTCACCAACATCAACGTGGGATGGCCGGGAAAGGTACATGACGCTCGCATCTTCAGGAACTCTGGTCTGTATGAACAGCTGCAGCAAGGGACTTACTTTCCAGAACAGAAAATAACCGTTGGGGATGTTGAAATGCCTATAGTTATCCTTGGGGACCCAACCTACCCCTTAATGCCATGGCTCATGAAGCCATACACAGGCACCCTGGACAGTAGTCAGGAGCTGTTCAACTATAGGCTGAGCAAGTGCAGAATGGTGGTAGAATGTGCATTTGGACGTTTAAAAGTGCGCTGGCGCAGTTTACTGACTCGGTTAGACCTCAGTGAAACCAATATTCCCACTGTTATTACTGCTTGCTGTGCGCTCCACAATATCTGTGAGAGTAAGGGGGAGACGTTTATGGTGGGGTGGGAAGTTGAGGCAAATCTCCTGGCTGCTGATTACAAACAGCCAAACACCAGGGTGGTTACAAGAGCACAGCAGGGCGCGCCGAGCATCAGAGAAGCTTTGAAAACCAGTTTCATGGCTGACTAGGCTATGGTGTGACAGTTCTGTTTGTTTCTCCTTGATGAAAACCCGCCCCCTTGGTTCACTCTACTTCCCTGTAAGCCATCCGCTCTCCCTTCCCCCCTTCAATCACTGCTTGCAGAGGCAATAAAGTCATTGTTTCAAATTCATGCATTCTTTATTAATTCGTCACACAAATGGGAGGATAACTGCCAAGGTAGTCCGGGAGGGAAGCACCGCGTGGGGTGGGGGAGGAGGGAAGGACAAGGCCACACTGCACTTCAAAACTTATTGAATGCCAGCCTTCTGTTGCTTGGGTAGTCCTCTGGGGTGGAGTGGTTGGGTGCCTGGAGGGCCCCCCCCCCACGTTCTTGGGTGTCTGGGTGAGGAGGATATGGAACTTGGGGAGGAGGGTGATTGGTTACACAGGGGCTGCAGTGGCAGTTTGTGCCTTTCCTGCACCTCAACCATACGCCGGAGCATATCAGTGTGATCCTCCAGTAGCCTCAGCATTGCATCCTGCCTCCTCTCATCATGCTGCCGCCACCTGTCCTGTTGCTCCAGCCATCTGTCCTCGTGTTCATTTTGTGCTTTCCTGGACTCTGCCATTGTCTGCCTCCATGCATTCTGCTGGGCTCTTTCAGTTTGGGAGGACTGCATGAGCTCATAGAACATTTCATTGCGAGTGCGTTTTTTCACCTTCTTATCTGCGCTAGCCTCTGGGACGGAGATGCTAGTGGCAGTGTTGAAAAATTTGCAGCTGCAGGAGGAAAAAAAGGGAGAGTAAAATTGAAAAAGACACATTGGCTATTTAAAAGGAGGGGCTGATGTTTTCAGGTTAACATGCAGCACAAACCCAACTAACCCCCCCCCCCCCCCCACAATTCTCTGGGATGATTGCTTCACCCCTCCCCCCGCCACGTGGCTAACAGCGGGGATGATTTCTTTTCAGCCACAGGCAACAGCCCAGCAGGACGGCCACCTCTGAATGTCCCCTTAATAAAATTCCCCTATTTCAACCAGGTGACAATGAATGATATCACTCTTCTGAGGATAACACAGAGAGATAAAGAACAGATGTTGCTTGAATGCCAGCAAACACCGGGACCACACGCTGCCAGGCTTTCTGATGCAATGATGCCAGACTATGTGCTACTGGCCTGCCGTGGTAAAGTGTCCTACCATGGAGGATGCAATAAGGCTGCCCTTCCCAGAAACTTTTTGCAAAGGCTTTGGGAGTACCCCTAGGCGAGCTCCATTGAGATGTCCCTGGAGGATTTCCGCTCCATCCCCAGACACGTTAACAGACTTTTCCAGTAGCTGTACTGGCCATGAATGCATCGCAAGTCTTCAGGGCAAATTAATCATTAAACACGCTTGCTTTTAAACTGTGTATTATATTTACAAAGGTACACTCACCAGAGGTGCCTTCTCCGCCTTCAAGATCTGGGAGCCTGGGTTGGGAAGGTATTGGCTCCAGGGTGATAAACAGTTCCTGGCTGTCAGGGGGAACAGTTTTTCTGCTGCCTGGTGTGCGCTATCTTCAACCTCCTCCTCCTCATCATCTTCCTTGTCCCCAAAATCCTCATCCCTGTTGCTTGAGACTCCCTTGCAGGAGTCCACATACAGGTGTGGGGTAATTGTAGGGGCACCCCCTAGAATGGCATGCAGCTTATCATAGAAGCAGCATGTCTGGGGCTCTGACCCCGAGCAGCCGTTTGCCTCTCTGGTTTTTTGGTAGGCTTGCCTGAGCTCCTTAAGTTTCATGCAGCACTGCTGCGGGTCCCTGTGATAGCCTCTGTCCTTCATTCTCTTGGAGATTTTTTTCAAATATTTTGGCATTTTGTCTTTTGGAACGGAGTTCTGATAGCACAGATTTGTCTCCCCATATAGTGATCAGATCCAGTACATCGCGTTCGGTCTATGCTGGAGCTCTTTTGTGATTCTGGGACTCCATGGTCACTTCTGCTGATGAGATCTGCATAGTCACCTGTGCTGATCAGCTTGCCATGGTGGCCAAACAGGAAATGAAATTCAAAAGTTTGCGGGGCTTTTCCTGTCTACCTGGCCAGTGCATCCGAGTTGAGAGTGCTGTCCAGAGCGGACACAATGGAGCACTCTGGGATAGCTCCCGGAGGCCAATACCATTGAATTGTGTCCACGCTACCCGAAATTCGACCCAGCGATGTCGATTTCAGCGCTAATCCCCTTGTCGGGGAGGAGTACAGAAATCGATTTTAAGAGCCCATTAAGTGGACAAAAATGGCTTCGTTGTGTTGACGGGTGCAGGGTTAAATTGATCTAACGCTGCTAAATTCGACCTAAACTCATAGTGTAAACCAGGGCTGAGATTAGCTGGGATTAGCCTCTCTGCAGCTGGGAGCGTCAGTTACTTGGGTGGACCCAATATGGGTATATTTAAGTGATGCTTCTTAAATGTTGTCAGTAAGCTTCTAGGTGCAACCGTGCCCCCGTGCTGTGTAAATGGATAAAATGATCAAAACTGGGGCTGCCCCAGATTCTGCTGTAATAATGGAGTGCAGGGAGATAGCAGGTTAGTAAATCAATGGTGAATAAACCCCTCCAATCTGTCTTGCTGTTCGTAGGGTCACACTATTCATTGTGAACATTCAGTGACTTCTAAGGTGTTTTTGAAACACTTCACCCATCCTGAAAGTTTCATGAATTCAGAGCTGAAATGCACTGCCCACTGTTTGTCATTAGCTAGGCTCCTATGTTCTATGTTTGGTTCTCAAATCCATCACCTGAAAACTACTCATCCAACCAAATACATTGGGCAGCTGATGGGGCTGGTTCACACCTGAAATCCCAAGGCTACCATTGACTGGATGCTCTCTGACTAGCTCTAAAAGATGATGAAGCTGCTTTCATGGCTTTGGGTAACATCACCTCTAACCCCCGGCCTTTCCTCTCGTAAATTCCAGTGCAAACTAGAGATTGATGCAGAGACAGCAAGACCGCATCCAGGCCTGTAAAGCACCTCTCATGTGATTGAAGTAATCAGACTTTAAGTCTGCTCGCTCTGGTCTTTCCTATCATGAAAATTGGCCCCAGTTGCTAGCATTGGTGTATTTGCATCAGTGTAGGCTGCAATTTACACTGGTGGATTTAACTCCTGCGAGGAATTTGGTCCACTGGTGCAAATCATGGCTTCGCCCGTCTCCGTGAGGGGTTTGCACTGGTGCAGCCACAATGCTGGGGCTAATTCTCCATGTAGACAAGGCCCTACACACACAGCATGCAAGGTCTAGTCCAATCATCCAACAATGCACTTCCTGTCATGCCTGGAAGCTTGATCCCCAGGAGCTGGGAACAGCTGAGCTACCTCTGCTAGCTCCATTGTGCTCAGTGTGGTTCCCCCGACCTGTCAGTATACTCCTCTACATTCGTAGGTGATGACGTTCTCCAACAGTATGAGCACGTGCTGGGGTCAGATGAGCTCTCCTACGTAGTGGATCGTCCCAGCGGACAAGAACAGGACACCTTCTACGTGGAGGGATTTTCCTTCCCGGACGCTGACTTCTCAGGGCTGGTGTCCTTCCATGTCACGCTGCTGGACGCCCCGGTTGAGGTACAGTAAGCCGCTGCGCTCACTTGGCCTGCGCCTATCTGGGCTGGAGAGAACGAATGCTCTGCAGAGCGGCTTCTCTAGCGGGGTACTGCCAGTCCACCATGCCCCTTGGTGGCTCAGCAGCAGCAAGGACTGAGCCGTGGCCCGCTGGATCTTAAAGTCTGAGCTCTACTGCTGGAGCAAAGGTTCAGCCGTGGCAGGCCTGTCCACTGCTGCACGTGGCACGACCACCACGGGGGAAGCCAGAGCACGGCACAGCCTGGGTGTAGGAGATCCAGTCATGGGGACTGAAGGGCTCGTGTCCCCCTCCTCTGAGCTGGGTGTTTTGGTCATGGAATGGTTCAGCTTTGGAGTCCTGACACTGGTGCCAGGCCGCTGGCTGCTAGCCTGCGGGATTGGCCTTTGCAGAATTGGTGTCTCTGGTGGGTCGCCCAAAGGAAAAGCTGCTTCTAGACAGGCTTGTTGGAGGATCTGGAGAGAGGGGATGGAGACCGAACAGTATCGGAATAACACGTCCCACGGCCCCTAAAACCAGCAGGGCTGGGCGCGGTCTCCACGTGAGCGGTATGCTTTCCCAGTGGGCTGCTTGGTCCGTAACTACTGCTGTGGAGATCGCTGTGCCAACCGCCTCGGTACTAATGAAACACACTGGCAAAGAGAGCGTGGCAAGTCCACAGCTAGCAGCCGGTTCACCACGGGATAACTACCTACAACTGCTGCCAGCTAACGGAATTGCTTCTTTAGCTGACGTGGTCGCAGGCTTCAGCAGCAAAGGTCATTGGGTTGACCCATTCTGGGGGCCATAACATTGGTAGGAGAAGGTGAAAATGTCCTGGCTGGATGAGGGGCTACCCTAGCTGAGCCAAGGGTTTTGATGCTAAACACTTAACAGGAGGAAACTGCTTTTCAATAGCAACTAAATCGAGGTCTCCTGCCATTTGAGCCAGGCCTGAGCTTCCCCTTCCTTCTGGGCAGAGGCTTGAATTACAGTGGGGTAAAGGGCCAAATGCATGGGAGCAGCAAAGGGAATGATAAAAGGCATCACTGCCCTCCAGATCCTGTGGGGATGACGTAGCAGAGAGATGGCAGAGGCCACATGCAAGCAGGGATCTCCCCCCTGCTCCAGAGAGATCTTTGAAGTTGGACTAAGATCCATAAATCACCCCTTGTTTTTTTTCCCCCCATAGAATCTTCCCGAGACCCCGATTTTCACAGACACGGTGGTTTTCCACATGGCTCCCTGGATAATGACCCCCAACACTCAGCGGCCTCTGGAGGTCTTTGTCTGCAGGTGAGGGCAGGATGGGTCAATTGCCCTGGGGAAATGGGCTGAGCTGTCATTTTCTACCCAGGGGCTTGATCCTGCGAGGTGCTGAGCCCTCTGCTCCCGGTCCAGTGCAGCCCTTCAGCACACGCATAACATCAAACACGTGCATAGCCCCGTTGACTTCAATGGGCTTTGGATCAAGCCCCAAGGGCCTAACTGGGATTTAAGAGCAAGCCAGGTTGGAAGAGGCCACCCCCAAAGACCCATACTAGGATGGGCCTCTTTAGGCACGTGAAGTCAGATTGTGGAGACCTTACAACTGTCCCTGGACCCATCATGCCTGGAATCACTTGATTATAGCCTGGACCATTTCCGTCAACACACCTTTGTGCCATGGGAGGGCAAGAACACCTGGGCCAAAAGCCCCAGGTGGTGGCAGTGAGACTGATGGGTGAAAAATTCTCTCTTGATACCCAGGAAAGGGGCTCGGCTACTCTCAGGCACCAAGCCAATTAGCACCTCGTTAACATACTAAATCCCCTGTTGGATAAATAATGGTTGGCCAATCCATTCCCCACTGTTGTTTGACCTGGGCCTGCTGGGATCTCCCCAATGATGGGGTTTTTTTGGGCTGGCGGGAGAGTGTCTGTCTGTCCCCTAATTTAGGCCTCACTCTCCTCCCCCATTTCATTCCCAGTGTGAGCGACAACACCGACTTTGTGGAAGCCGTGAGCGAACTCGCCAGGAAAGCCCACTGCAAGCTGACCATCTGCCCGGAGGTGGAGAACCGCAGCGACCGCTGGATCCAGGTCATACCACCGGGAATGGGAAAGCCAAATGCACGGGGCCTGCGTCTCTGCTGCCTTGCGGAGTCATTGACGGCTGCCGGGTGGCGTTTTGTGCCCTTGTTATGCAGCAGTCAGTCACTCAGTGCAGAGCAGTGGGGGAAGCGGGCCATAAAGCTCAGTCACGTCCTGCTGCATCACAAGGGTCCCTGGATGAAACCTACGAGGTTCAAAGCTGGAGGAGTGGAGCTAACACTCTAAAGATGTAGCTCCAAGAACACGATGGGTTGAAACGAAGAACCTGCCTGGTCTCTAAGTTGCTGCAAAAGCATCTGTTCAGCAATGGTACAACTGCAATCCCATGTGGGCTTGATCCAAAGCCCATCCAAATCAACAGCAATCACTTCTGCACGTTCTGGTTCAAGCCCCGTATTGGCTGGCTGTTTATTTGCCATTCTCTTTGTCCCCTCTAACAGGACGAGATGGAGTTTGGCTATGTGCAGGCTCCCCATAAAACGTTTCCCGTGGTCTTCGACTCGCCCAGGGACCGAGAGCTGCAGGACTTCCCTTTTAAGAGCATCTTGGTATGTGACGCTGTCTAGCGGTGCCAGCCCTCAATTTAACACCAGCTCGTTGGAAAGCTTGTGTTGAAAGGCTTTGGGTTTTTTGGACAGAAATTGCAGTTTTCAGCTATTGAGACATTTTGAAAAATGCATCGATTTTGACTAAATTTCATTTAAAAAATGGAATGAAGTGTTTTTCAGAATGGAACATTTGGATTTTTCATTCCGAAAGAACTTTTCAAGACTAAATTTATTGGGTTTTTTTATATAATTTTTATTTAATGTTCAAAAATCGACATGAAATGTTGTGATTTTATCAAAATGTTTTGATCGACCCAAAACAAACTTTTTGGGGTCGTTTTGTTTAGCAGAAAATGTTGACGTGTCTTATTTTTGGTGAAATAGAAAATCTGGTTTCCGTCCAGCTCCGTGCCTCTGCGATGAGATTCTGACTCCTTGGAGGGCTGTAGGACCGACTCAGATTCTGTTCTTCACAGCCAGATGTGCAGCCCTGTTAACTTGTATTCAAAATCCTGTCAAAGTCAGATTCAGGACTCACATAATTTGTCAGACCACTCTGTTTATTAGCAAAGCGCTTTGCCAATGCACCCAGATATGTGAGTCCCTCTCTGAGGCTCAAGCTAACTTATTGATACAAATAAGCCAAAGCCAATTTAACATAAGAGACAAAAAGAAGCAGAAACTGACAAATATACATACATATCTTATTTGCATACTAACATTTACCAATCTTCTAGGTCAGTAGGAGCTCTAAGTTAATTAGTTTGAGGACCCATTGTCTCACACTCCTTAATGTTTCTCTTCCTGACAACTATATTTCAACAAACCCTTCAAGTAGCATTTCTTTAATGAATTATAATTTCAATATCATTCATTCTACTTTCACAATCCCTCCTTTTGGTCAAGTTACGCAATGACCAATAATGACTGGGTTCCACATATCAAGCGTTCTTTATCTCTTTGTTCATCAGTGATATTTAAAATCATCAAATTAGCACTCTGGTTTGGGGTAGCTATCTGTGTAGCGTGCCTGACACAATTTTGGATGCAACAGGAAAGTAACTGAAAACATACAAAAATTATTGGGATTCCAAACAGGAGAGTTAGGACTTCCTGAAACAACCAGTTTCCTATGCCAGAGAAATTGAAAAGGTTACTTAGCCACTTCCATAAAGAACTTGGCTCTTCGTGGGGAAGATATGCGATTTGTTCTAAGTGGCTAGCACGATCTATCACCTCATTGGCGTTGTCTGGTATATACACACAGCAGTCTTTTCCAATGAGAGCACAAGTCCCTCCTTTTGCTGCTAGCACTATGTCCAATGCCTGACGGTTTTCAGTAGGAGCTCTAAGCTAATTAGTTTGAGGACCCATTGTGTCTCACACTCCTTAATGTTTCTCTTCCTGACAACTATATTTCAACAAACCCTTCAAGTAGCATTTCTTTAAAGAATTATAATTTCAATATAATTCATTCTACTTTCACAATACTAAGCATAGGCTTCTGTAGGGTTTTCCATCCACAGACCTCAAGTCGTTTACAAAGGGTGAGGGGAGCATGCCTTCATTTTACATATTGGGAAACTGAAGCACTGAGAGGCAAAGTGACTCAGCCAAAGTCTTACAGGGAGTTGGTGGCAGAGCTGGGAATAGAATAATGTAGGTTTGACTTGCCATGCTGTACCTGGTCCCCTGGACCATGGTGCCTCTTTATTTGGCCACTCCAGACAGAGCTTTTAGAACCAACACCAGCCCCGTGAGGCAGCGACTTTAACTGCTTCAATTGCAGCAGGGTGCAGTGTATCTTGTGTAGCATGCCCATTTAAGGCCTGGGCCTCACTTTGTCCGAGTTAAGCAATTCATTGCTCTCAACTTCATTGTCATCTTATTCCCTGGAAGGGCCCCGATTTTGGCTATGTGACCCGAGAACCTTATAATGAAAGAGTCTCCAGCCTCGACTCTTTTGGGAACCTGGAAGTTAGCCCTCCAGTGACCGTCAAAGAGAAGGAGTATCCACTGGGAAGGATCCTCATTGGCAGCAGCTTCCCCAGGTGAGAGGCATGAGCGTGGTTCGGGACAGCATGTGCCTAGGGAGAATAGACCAGCATCTCCTCCCAGCTGAGCTCAATAGGAGTAGATGTGGCAACAAGACAAAGTTGCAGGTGCTACAAGCTTTCCAGGTGCATCCGTGGAATATCAGTGCCAGGGGAGCAGAGGATGAAGGGAAGCATGGCAGCGGGGAAAGTGGCAGCCCTGGAGATAGACACCCAGAGAAAGGGGTACAACCTACTCCCATCCCACAACAAGACAGACATTTAACTACTGAATTGCTTGTTCATATGCAGACAGTCGGCAGCCATAACCAGCGAATTCCTCCATGCCTACTGCTGCAGTCCTTCACTTAATTCGTCACAGGACAGTCTTACATTGATGGAGCACCTACAAATTAGGCTTATCATTTATTATTTGCATTGTGGTAGGATGCAGGAGCCCCAGTCTTGGGCCAGGATCCCAAGGTGCTAGGTGCTGTACAAACCAAGAACAAAAAGCTGGTCTCTGCCCCAAAGAGCTTACAGAAGTACCTCATGACATGCCCTGCATCAGAGGGACTTCCAAGTATTTTAACCACTGGGTTTCCAGTTTAGTGGACATCCCTTATTTGATGCCTAATGTCCTGCAACCAGTACCCAATAAAGCTACCCTGAAGCATCTGATGAGCTAATCAGCGTGGGGCCAAGCAATAATTATGTCCAGGCTTCTGCAGTGATACAAGCCCATGATCTGGCCAGGTTGAGATGTGGGATCACTTGAAAAACAAGCTTTGCTCTATATTTGGCCTAGGTATTTTCTGTGTGATTTTGCATCGTAGGTGCTAGGGCTGCCACAGACTGGGAATGAGGGGTACGTTTAACGTGAGAGTCTTTAACCATTAGAACAGTCTACCAAGGGTCATGGTGGATTCCCCAGGGAGAGAGACATGCTTTCGACCTTACACAGGGCTTGAGGAAGAGATAAAAGACATTACTTCACCCACCTTGTCGCTCTAATATCTGGAGACCAACACGGCTACAATGACACTGCATACAACAGTGGTAGAACCATAGACATGCAGGGCTGGAAGGGACCTCCGAGGTCATCTAGTCCATCCCCCTGCGCTAAGGCAAGATTAGGCACACCTTGAGATTAAGTCATCAGGGATCGGGGCCTCGTGCTGGGCGCTGCACAGACATAGCTAATGAAAAGACAGGCTGCAAGCCCTTGGCGGAAGCGACCAAATAAAGCAGCATCACCAGGAATCCTGGCCTAATCGAGGCGGATTCTAGGCGCACATTAGACAAGTTGCAGTTGAGACGATTTCGGGATGATTCAAGTTGTTGGCCTCAGGTTCCTGGCAACGTATTACGTAAGCCACGAAGTAGTATTTACACTTTGCATGGGGCGGTCAGGTTAGCAATTACACGCCTACCACTGATCTAGAGTTTATCAGCCTTTAGTGCTAGATGAAGGGAATCTGGGGTAACAGGCACGTCATGACAAGGGGGTCTGTGCCCCATCTCCATTTCATGGTGTTGCTCCCTGCTTGGAGTGAGGGTGGCCTGCTCTGCCCTCCCACAGAGGCAGGAGAAAGAGTAGCTGTCTCCTAACTACCTCCCCTGCCCCACCCCAGTACTTACCCCAGGAGCTGTTGGGTATGTGACTAGGCCAGAACTGCTGCACTCTTCTCCTCTTGCCACACCCAGGTCCACTGGCTGGGTTGGGCCCCCAGATCAGTGAGTCATGGGGTTAGCTCCTCCCTGAGATGCACACGGCTGGTCTTCTCAGAGCAGTCGTTTCAGGTTCTCTGCAAACTCAGGTAGACGTCCCTGCATGAGTTCCACTCACGTCATGTTTTCAAGCTTTCCTCTGCAGCCATGAGGGCTTAGAAATTTACTTTCATCTGACTCCCGGGGCGGGGGGCCTAGCCATGAGCCTGTAACTTTTATGCCTTAATTTGGCCCTGTCCACCTTGCGTCCCAATTCTGCTCTTAACTGAAGAATGTGTCTGGCTCTTCTCTTGCTTCCCTTTGGCCTCTAGGGTTGGCGGCAGGAGAATGACAAGGGCCGTCAGGGACTTCCTCTATGCCCAGAAAGTGCAGGCCCCTGTGGAGCTCTACTCTGACTGGTTGTTTGTGGGTCACGTGGATGAATTCCTGAGCTTTGTCCCAGCCCCGGGCAGACAGGTACCATACGCTGGGTGAGAGGTCTCGGACCAGCCCAGGGCAAACGGGTACTGCACACTGGGCAAGAGGTCTCGGACCAGCCAAGGGCAGATGGGTACCGCACACTGGGTGAGACATCTGGGACCAGCCCCGGGCAGACAGGTACCACACACTGGGTGAGACATCTCGGACTGGCCTTGGGCAGACGCATACTGGTCACTGGGTAAGACCTCAAACCCCCAGAGCATATGTCTGCTCCAGCACTGCCATGTGCTTTTTAGACACCTGAACATTTTAGGGAGGTCAAAACATGTGAAACTCTCCTCTGCAAGATCCCTCTTTTCAAGCTGAATTTACCTCACTCCAGAAAACTGATTGTTCCAGGGAGGGTGTAATGAGCGTGGGTACCACACCTGTTGATCCAGACTATTGCAACCGTTCCTTGTAGACTGAACCCACTGGGCAGAGGGTTTGTAATGTGAAATGTGATTGAATGGCAAAGATCTGTCAATGAACCGGTTTGTCTGTTGTCAGGGTTTTCGGCTGCTCTTAGCCAGCCCCAGTGCCTGTTACAAGCTCTTCAAAGAGAAGCAGGAAGAGGGCTATGGAGAAGCCAGAATGTTTGAAGGTAGGATAGCTCATCTTTTTTCTCTCTCCCGCACCACTTCACACATTAGAACAAACCATCCGGAAGTTTCCGTCTGTGGTGAACAGGCCTGCCTCAACAAGCTGTTCTACGGGCACAGGACAGCTCAGCAAAGAGCTGCTCAAAAACTTCCTGTCAAAACTGTTTTAACAGAAGGTTTTCAATTACAAGAAATTTTGTCGAGGAAAAAGTTTATCCATGGAATACTTTGATTTTTCATTTCCCCCCCGCCTCCCCCCAAAAGGTAAAATTTCTATTTGATTGTGCTGCGTGGTGCCTCATGTCCAAATCTTCTCTATAGACTAGGCTCCTGGAATAAGCTACATCTCCCATGCTACACCATGGCCAGGGTTTCCCATGATGCACCGCCTGCCCTCTCCAAGAGGGGAAACTGTAGTGCATCATGGGACATGTAGTCCTACCAAGGTACCTAATCTGTTGAGGAGAATGCGAGTTTGAGGCAGCCGAATTACAACCACCATGAGGCATGACAGCAGCGTATATTTTTTTGAGTTTTAAATTTTTTAGTATTCAAATTTTCCATGGAAAATGTTGACATAAATGACACTTGCTTTGTTTTTTGTCACAACTTCCCCTGGGGAAAAAAACACCATTTTCTGACCAGCTGATACGAGGCTCTTAGATCTACATATGCACGTAGGTCACATGTACATCCCTGCTTAGCACATGAATTTTCATTCGTCTCTTAAATTTCTTTCTTCTTGCAGAGTTAGAGACAGTCACCACAACAACAATAGATGAGATTCTGGCCAATGAAACCCTGAGGCGGGAGAACGACTACGTTCAGGTAGGGACAGGAGACAGAGCAATAACTCGGCGATATTGGATGCAGGACTCTGGTAACCCAGTTGACCCACCTTCTGTCCATCTAGGTGCCGGTGTAAGAACGGATCGCTGTTGCACGTGAGAACCTTACTGAAAATGTCTGGTTGGAAGCAGTTTGTGGCAGATTGGAGACATGGCCTAGAGAGGCTGGTGTAAGGGGGCTGCTCAAAATACACACAGCCACATTGAAAATAGGATTTTGCCACTACTACGAAAATCTGACATTTTTTGAGATTCTTGCACTCAGACTGTCCTGTTTTTTACTCACAACGGGCCATGGTCTAGCTCAAAGGGGATGAAGTACTGAGTAAAAATGGGTCATGTATGAAGGGAAGAGGAGGTGGCTTTGTGGCCAAAGTAGAAGAAATGGCTGTGTCCCGACAATAAGCAGATCAGGGCTACTGCACTGCAAGCCTTGGGACAGGTGAGAGAGAGCATAGGAAGCGCCGAGTGTGTCCAGATTCACAGTGGAGCCAGAGAACCAGTGAAATAGCCGGGGAAGACTTTGCCTCGATTTATCTCAGCTCTGATATAAGGCCCTAGCAAGGGGAGAGTTGGGTTCATGGCTGGGTATTGGGTTTCACATGCCGCTACCACCGGCCCTCCAGGCGAGGTTCTTTCTCCATTTCAATTCCCAATTTACTTCCCACGTTGTCTCTTACTGAACGGACAGCAAAAACGCTGCCTCTCCAAACTGCTCCTCCCAGGGCTGCCTGTAGGAGGAAGGGTTTTGTGACCTTGTCCTTCCTCCCCAGAGCTGCATCGACTGGAACAGAGACATCCTGAAACGGGAGCTGGGCCTGAGCGAGAAAGACATCATCGACCTCCCCCAGCTCTTCTCCGTAATCAACAAGGAAGCCGCTGCTTTTTTCCCAGACATGGTAAGAGCCGTAGGAACAAGGGCCTCTCCCGTTTTCTTGCAATTCTAGGGGTTAAAAAGTAGGTTTTGGTTCAGATGAAGTGTTTCAGTTTGGACTATTTTTAAATAGTTCTGATTTAAAAACCCAAAACTAAAGGAAATCTTGCAACAAAAAGTCCCTTTGAACTGAAAAAAAATCAAAACATTTCAAAAATGTCAACACAAAACACAGGGTTTCTCCAGACTTTTGTTTTGTTTCTCCAATTTGGCCAAACCAACCTCAAGTCACAAAAATTTCAGTGTTGCCAAATCTGCATTTTTCACCAGAAAAACAGTTTCACCTGAAAAATTTCATCCCGTTCTACTGGATTCTTCTCAGGGGACTGGGTTTCGCTGAAAACATTCAAACCTTGCTGAGTACAAGGCTAATCTTCGTGACCAGTCCTCCTCCTCGGACAGCCCATTCAGAGTCCAGCCTCCTTCACAGCGTTGTCAACTCTTGCAGTTTTATTGGGATCACTGTTGCTGACTCTCACGATTTTATTGGGAGTAGCACGGTCTCTTCTGGGGCAGCTGTTTTTCCATAAAGTGCCAACTACTGGAGTCAAGTGAATGCAAGAGAATCTCTGCTTTTTCACTTTGTAACCCTCATGGTTGTGAAGGAAAGCTGCAAATGTGAAGTCCCCTAATGGCTTGGAAGCCAAAGGCAAATCCAAAAGAGTAAACATTTATTATTGCAAAAAATTACATGATTTTTAATCCAGTGTGATGGGATTTGGGGTTTTAGGGGGGTGGGGTGGATGAGGGGATTGCACATGCAGACTCATCTTGGGGTTGGCAATGCTGATTTAATTAACAGTACCTAGTGTGTTTCATCAATAGATTGCAAAGCACTTTACAAAGGAGGCCAGTCTCACTACACCCACTTTACAGATGGGGAAATCTAAGACACAGAGTGGGGAAGAGACTTGCCCAAGGTCGCTAAGCAAGTGAGGGGTAGAGCTGGGGATAGAAGCCAGGTCTCCTGAGTCTCAGTATAGTTGCTCTTTCCACTAGACAATGCTGCCTCCTTTAGGTGCCTGGCCTGCCTTCTGGGCCCACTCCAAAGCTCAATTAAAGTCAGGGGGAACCTTTCCATTGACTTCAGGTTGGGCCCTTTGTCAGGTGTGCTTCAGGATAGGGGCTGTGTTCAGACAGCGCCCAGCATAGGGGGGTCCTGATCTTAGCCCCCAGGCACCACCATGATAATCGGTGATTCATAACTAAAAATAGCCGAAAGTAAAAATGGATCCTAAAACGGTGCGTTACAGTTTGCCGGGGCAGCATTGCCTCCTGTCTGTGCAGAGGAGCAAAATCATTCTCTTCTGCCACGCAGGGCACGTCCATGCTGGAGCTAGAAGGACGTACCCACGCTAGTTCTGATAGAGCCAACCTGCTAAAAAATAGAAGCAGGACGGGGCAGCCACCCCG
Organism: Chelonia mydas; assembly: GCF_015237465.2. Classification (NCBI taxonomy): domain Eukaryota; kingdom Metazoa; phylum Chordata; order Testudines; family Cheloniidae; genus Chelonia; species Chelonia mydas. Next base: position 6,740,896 of record NC_051258.2, read on the forward strand.
AGCACGTGCCTTGGATTTCAGCCACACTTCTATTTTTAGTGCACTAGCTCAACCAGCGCGAGCGTGGGTACGCCTCCGCAAGCTGGAAATTCCACCTCCAGCTCTGGTGTAGTCAGACCCGGAGGGTACATTTACGCTGCAATCGGAGCGGAGGCAGGGCCGTGGCTAGCCAGGGTCAGCGGACTTGGGCATACGTGATTCAGGCGACCGGGCTATAAAATAGTCGTGGAGACATTTGGGCTTGAACCCCTGCGAGGGGAGAGGGTCTTGGAGCCCAGGCTCCAACCCAAACATATACACTGGTAGCATTAGCCCTGCAGCCCGAGTCAGGTGACCCAGGCTCTGAGACTCGGCACTACGGGTGTTTTATTGCAGTGCAGGCATAGCCAAGGGGACCTCGGTAGAGACTAGCTAACCCTGATTGCAGCATGGCCAGGGCCACCCATGGGAGTCGCTTTCCATTAACGGTACACTCTTTTCTATAAGAATGGAGACAGCATCTGCTACTTGATGGCTAAACACAATCCAGTTGGCTCAGGCAAGGCCATGTGACTCAAAACGTTCTCCCCCCCATCAGTTAGGAACTGTAGAAATTATACATGTTTCTGGCTCCTTCCCATTTCTAGCTGCTAGATTGTATTTAAGAACGGCTCAGCGGCCTTGATTTCCCTATTGTCCTTGGCCAGGAGGGCAATTGCGGTAGGTGCCAGGGGGCTGTTGGGCCGTGGCATGGACCCTCTCTCCTGCCGTGCACAATCACGCATGGGAAGGGAAGTGTTCTCCCAGTCACAAACAGGAAAGGGAGCTAGTGCCTATGAGAATTTCAGCATTAAGCTGGGGCCCAACTTTGAGATCCTCAGCTTAAAACTATTCAGCAAGCCCCTGATTCTGCGCGTGACTCGTCAGTGCGGGGTCTGTATAACAAGCAGTCAATATACGACGCCTTGTTTAAAAAAAATAAATAAAAACTCTCAGTAGCAGAGGGGCTCACGCCAAACTTTGGGGTGCCTGGAGCTGGATCTGCAGCTGAGGTTTGTGGCTTGAGTCCAGCTGCACGCTGTAGTTTTGTAGGCTGAGTCCTCACTGTATTCCCCAACCCTTGGCTCCGCGCTCTTTCTTGTCATCACGCTGGAGTTATGCAGAAGACACTGCAGTGAAATCCGCAAAGGAATGCGTCTGGCTGGCGTAACAGTATATTCAGTGCTCCCATCTGCTCTTTCCTCTCCTGGCTACAGGTGAACATGATCGTCTTGGGGAAACACCTGGGCATCCCGAAGCCGTTTGGGCCGATCGTCGACGGGCGGTGCTGCCTGGAAGAGAACGTTCGCTCCCTGCTGGAGCCGCTGGACCTGACCTGCACCTTCATCAATGACTTTTTCTCCTACCACACCCTCTCCGGGGAGATCCATTGCGGCACCAACGTCCGCAGGAAACCCTTCTCCTTCAAGTGGTGGAATATGATCCCCTGAGCCAAGGGGGTGAAATAAATCTCACTGCTTTTTTTTTTCAGAGGAGGGGACCTAAAGATGAATGTGACATACAGTTTCCTGGGGTTCACTTCACCCACTACTGAATTTGTAACTTCAATAAAAACAATACTTTCTAAAGAAACCCATTACTAACCTGCATATGAAATCGCTAGCTGCCCCATCCCCTTCTCTGCCACACAAGTCAGACAGTTTGCTGGGACTGTAATCCCCACCACTGTTTCTTGCCGCTCATCAAATATAGGACGTTAAAGATGTGTGTGTCACCTAATTTATTATAGCTACCTAGGAACCTATAAGGCCCCCAGTCATCATGTATTTATCCTCATCTGTGCAACAGAGAAGTACTAGCAGCCCCGTTTTACAGTTGGGGAAACTGAGGCACAGAACGTTTAAGTGATGTGGCCAAGGTCACATAGGAAGACTGTAGCAGAGCCAGGAACAGAATAGTCTAGTATCCCAGTTCTGTGCCTTAACAACAGCTGACTGGAGGACGACAATTCCCTCACATGGCAACTTTCAAGATTTTGAAGGAAGGCAGGCAATGGGGAGGGCATTGAGCTGGGATGCAGAAGTCAAGTCCCTGTTTGGCTCATTCAAAGCAGACTGTTTTCATCTCACCTCACTCTGATTCAGGGAGTAAACCAGGGTCTCCCACATTCCAAGCCCGGGCCCTAGCCACCAGGCTACAGTCTCTCTCTCCCTCCTCCCTGGTTTGGCTTTGATGAAACTACATATTTTGTTGAAAAAAGCTAACTCCAGCTTTAAGCACAGGGTCCCACTTCTGCTACAGAAAGGAAAAGCTACAAGTTAGGGAGAGTAGTGAAAGCTGAACCCGTCTTCTCGGGCTCGCGCCTCTCCACATTCCCTGGGGGAGCTGCAACTTTCCATGTAAGTTTTCTTTTCTTTTCTTTTTTTTTTTTTTTGTTGGTTTGTCATTTAAGGCAACCAGGGGTACGCAGATCCCTGGGGGTACGTAAAGGTCTTCCAGGGGTACATCAACTCACCTAGATATTTGCCTAATTTTACAACAGGCTACATTAAAAAGCACTAGCGAAGTTGGGGGCCAACTAAAATTTCATACTGCTCTATACGCCAAACACAGAAATGTAAGTACAGTATTTATATTCCAGTTGATTTATTTTAGAATTGTAGGGTAAAAATGAGAAAGTCCGCACTTTTTTCAGGAGTAGGGTGCTGGTCTGATTTTGTAAGCAACTCGTTAAGTATAGTGAAACTTGGGGTACACAAGACAAATCAGACTCCTGAAAGGGGCACAGTCATCTGGAAAAGTTGAGAGCCACCGCTTTAAAGAAGTTATTTGAGTACTTAAGCACAGGGGCCTCCTCACAACCACACCTTGTTGAATTACAAGAAGTCAAGGGGCATGGAGGGCTGTAGCTTCTTCCATTTGGAGGGTGAAAAGTAACTTTTCGTCACTTCCACTCCAATCATTCAACTTTCAGACCTGGCATGGTAATATTTCTCACAGAGCACATCAAGGGCCAGATGTCCTGAGTTTGGAGAAAACACCTGACTGGACAGTAAAGTTCTGGACACCTGGAAGTTGACCACCGTGCTGTGTTATGTAAAGTTCAGGAGTTCACAGTCAGATGCACGGAGCATATAGGTTTTACATATTCAGTGAACTCTTCTTATGGCAGGGCAATAGATACTGAGTCAATCTGGGCGTAGCGTGCTCTGTAGTCATACCCTTAAGCTCCTTGTAAAATCTCTTTGCGAGGGCAAAACAACGTGTGTGTTCTTACCCTCCTGTGGCTAACACACGATAACTTAATTAGCGGTTCCCATTCAAGAAAAAAAATCATAGGGTCACCGTGGAGATTTCTCTGAAAACTTCAGCTCAATGCATAGCAGCAAAACGAGCTAACAGAATGTTAGCATTAACGATTAGGAGAGGGATAGAACATACGAAAAATATCAATGACATCATTAGGAAAGGTCCAGCAATGAGGATTAGGCAAGTGGTCGGGGATGCAACCCTGTGCTTGGGATGACCTTTAGCTTCTGACTGCCAGAAGATGGGAGGGGAAGACAGGGGTGGATCTCTCCAAAATTGCCCTGTTTGTTCTATACACTGCCCCTGAAGACCTGGTACTAGCCCTTGTCAGAGACCGGATACTGGGCTAGATGGACCACTGGTCTGACACAACATGACTGTTGTTATGACACAATATTCTAGTGAAGACAAAGCAGTTTGTAGCTTTCACCTGTGTTGCAGGTCGAGGTAAAGACTATGAGGGAGCCAAGGGAACCATCAGACCATTTTTTTTTTAAAAAAAGATCACAGTGGAGGATGTGAAGAAAGGGCAGAATTAAACATGCAGCATTTTTGTCACCCAGCGTGCGTCCGAATGAGCTATTTAAGAGCTAGCCAGTGCCGTCACAGTCCGAACGGCAGAGCAATATCCGCTTTGGATAAACTCTTCCGAAAGCTTATTCTTCTATACGTTGGTGCAGATAATAAACAGTAAGTGCATTGGGCCCATTGCTCCTCTGTCTGTTTTCACACAGATTCAGCTCCTTTGATTTCCAGTAGAGTGAATCCTGATGTACAGCCGTGGGAGAAGAGCATCGGGCCCATTGCATTCCTGGCTTACCCCCTTCATGCGGAAGAGAAAGATCTGTGGACTGTGCTAGGATGCTTTTTGTGGCGTGCTACTGCCCTCTACTGGCTGATCCAGTCCCTTTGTCCTTTGGTTAGAGCGGAAGACAAGAATTGGGGCTTATGTCCGGATTCCTTATTCCTCCTGGTCGTTAGGGGCAGCAGAACAGTCCAGCCCTAGAAAGGCAGAACGCCGAGAATATTGGCAACATCCCACTGCAGCCAGGACCTAGCACACCTGCCCTCCCCCTCTGGGTCAATCTGGAAATCTGCTCCCGCTCCCATCGCCTGCCCTCCTCCACGTACACCTCCTACAACAGGCCTTCAGAAGCAGCAGCCTGCCCCACTCCGCGATGGAGAGGGGCTGCCACTGGACCAGAGTGGCTTGATATGCATTACTGGGTGTGTGATTGCATCCCCCAGCCCCACACCCCTGATACAGCTGCAGCCGGGTATCAGAGGAGCATTTTCATTGCCACTCACCTTCTCCCTTCGCTGCGGGACCCGACCACCTGGCAGCAGCCTGGGGCCCACACTACGGACCCGCCTGCCATTTGCCTTAATCCGTTCCACTGCTCCTCAGCTGATTTTACCTCCCTGCCTTGGCTCACCCCACTACCTGCATTCATGCTGCTGGTCACCGCCACCTTCCCATTGCCCATCCCTCACACCCGTCCTCCCTCCTCCAACCCAGCCTCTCCAGCTCTCACTTCCCGTGCTCAGATCCACAACCCAAAGCACCCCCACACCCAGAAACATGCTCCAACCCGTGCACACCCAGTTTACGTAGCCACGTAATATTCTTGTAACTGTCATCCTCCCTCAGTCTTGATTGTTGCTACTGCCCATCTCTAAAGTCAGCTCTTTGAGCTGGAACCGTGCCGGACTGGTTCACGGAATGCCTAGCACACTTCCCGTGCTGTAGGAACTGCCAGGATGGGTCAGACCAGGGATCCATATAGTCCAGCCTTCTGTCTGGGACATTGGCCGGTAGCGTTGCCAGGTGACCAGTTTTTGACCAGAACGCCTGGTCTAAAAGGGACCCTGGCGGCTCCGGTCAGCACTGCAGCGGGGCTAAGGCAGGCTCCCTGGCTGCCCTGGCTCCACGTGGTTCCCGGAAGCGGCTGGCATGTCCCTGTGGCCCCTAGGTGCAGGTGCAACAGGGAGGCTCCCCAAGCTGCCTCCGCCCCGCAGCTCCCATTGGCCGGGAACTGTGGCCAAAGGGAACTGCAGGGTCAGTGCCTGCGGATGTGGGTCGCACACACCACACAGAGTCACCTGGCCGCCCCTGCGCCTAGGAGGCAAACGTGCCAGCCAGCTCCGGGAGCTGCAGGGAGCCTGCCTTAGCTCCGCTGAGCTGCCAAGCGCCTGAGGTAAGCACCACCTGACTGGATCCTGAACCCCCACCTGCACCCCAACCCCTGGCTGGAACCCCTTCCTAACTCCCTCCCAGAGCCCACATCCCAACCCCATCCCTGAGCCCCTTCCCGGAGCCTGTACCCCACAGCTCCTCCCACACCCCAGCCCTGAGCCCACTCCTTGAACCCCTCATTTCTGGCCCCACCCCAGAGCCCACACTTCCAGCCTTCATCCCCTCCCACACCCCAACCCCCTGCCCCAGCCCAGTGAAAGTGAGTGAGGGTGGGGGAGAGCGAGTGATGGGGGAGGGGGATGGAGTGAGTGGAGGGTAGGGCCTCAGAAGGGGTCCGGCCTTGGGGACGGGGCAGGGCAGAGGCAGGACAAGGGTGGTCAGTTTTGTGATTAGAAAGCTGGCAACCCTATTGGCCGGTACTAAATGATTCACAGGAAGAGCAGGACATCCTGCAGCGGGTAACTAAAACAGAACCATGCCAGGGGGAAATGCCTTCCTAGCCCCTGCTAGTTAGGGACTGGAGCATGGGGGTTTATATCCCCGCTACATTTTGTAAATTAAGCCTCTTTTTAAGATCAGGAAATTACAAGACATGGCTAATAATCCTCCACGGTTCATAATCCCACAGTACTAGGGGAGAGGCGGTGAAAGGGTTAACTCACATTGTCTTGACAATTTAAACAGCTTTGGAGCATGGAGTCTTTACACTGAAGTGCTTGAGCATGTTTAATTGGGTAAAGCAGCGAGACTACATAGGATCCTAGAGCTGAAAAGACTTTCTGATCTAATAAACCCGTTCCAGTGAGCGGATTGCAATCGGTAGCGGCACCCAAGAGACTTCCGTACCCAGCAGATTTTGGGTATTGCGCCTAAGCGTTCCCAGAGGCCTTTGTTTTTAGAAGGGCACAAGTTTTTTTTTAACCTCTTGGTTTCTCTACGTAAGAGGGGTCGGCTTGTCTCACCGGCCGCCCTATGTGCTGCCTGGAACAAGTCAAATTCAGTTTGGGGCGCTGAAGAGAAAGGGCGAGGGAACAGAGCAAGGAAAGAGCGGACATGGACACAGGCTCTTGTCTGCAAGGAGCCGTCTGGGGGGTAATACAATGCTTGAGGCGTCAATTGAAGAAACCAAGGAAGAAATCTTAAAGTGCTGTTAGGGTACGAACAGCTGGCAATATTCTACGGCCGCTTCTTCCTCAACAGATGCTACTCCAGTCATGACTCAGCAGAGGTACGATGTCTGAGCATCGTGCCCAAAGCACAGCGACAGAGCATTTGACACCTGTGAGCCCTGCAGAGCCAGGGTCAGCCCTGGGAGAGCGACCGAGACGCTATCATCAGCAGAACTCTAGGGAGCTGTCCAAGTGAAGGAAAGAACCCAGCTTGCACCTCAGAGCCCCGGACAACTAGGAAAAACCCTTCTCCCCATGTTTTTATTTGTAAACTGAGGCAGCTGCTGTGGGAGCCGTTGCGGCGCAATTGTGGAATCCTGCCCTGCCACTTTTGTGGTCTCTTCTCAGAGAGCAACTGCACTTCAAGCAGGCGCCTATCAGGGCAGGTGAAATTTGCAGTAGTGCTCTTGAAATTCCCTGTTCAGATGTGGGATCACAACCCTCTCCCAGCGAACAGTCTTTTGAAGAGAGACCCCTATCACGCTTCAGAGCAACAGCCGTGTTAGTCTGTATTCGCAAAAAGAACAGGAGTACTTGTGGCACCTAAGAGACTAACCAATTTATTTGAGCATAAGCTTTCGTGAAGTGAGCTGTAGCTCACGAAAGCTTATGCTCAAATAAATTGGTTAGTCTCTAAGGTGCCACAAGTCCTCCTTTTCTTTTTCCTTATCAAGCTGCAGCTGATCTAAGATGACAGTGTTTGGAAGTGGGGTTGAAAGCAGGGAGAACAGAAAACTCCCATAAACCTGCCGGATAGCTCACCCTGTAACACAGAACCTCTTTCCATCAAACTGATGGGAAGCCCAAGAGGCTTAGACTGTCAGCTCTTTGGGGCAGGGACCGTCTTTTTGTTCTGTGTTTGTACAGCGCCTAGCACCATGGGGTCCTGTCCATGACGGGGGCTCCTTAGCACTTCTACAACACAGGCATTGCTTTCCCTGCCCTCTCCAGACGTTACTGTGCTAGCCCCGCCATTTGGTGCACGAGCAGCAGTGCAGGTAAGGCGCAAAGGTGTTTAACTATTCCGTGCCAATGACATACTGGGCTAACCCAGCAGGAAATAGGCACAAAACGGCCAAAGACACGTTGCCACAGGCTACGGTCAGCAGTGAACAAAAGGCCTGATCTGCAGTTTGGTGGCCTAGGAGGAATGAGTTGGTGGTCTCAGCTGAGTTTCTAGAAATCAGGAACAATGCAAACATTTTGGTGGTTGGCACCCTTGCTAGTTTCAGCAGAGGCCAGGGATTGATTGGGCCAAGGAGACCGAGCTCTGATTGGAAGTGCTTCCTCTAGGTCAGAGGTTCTCAAACTGGCAGGTGAGCCCCTCTCGGGGTAGGGGGTACATCACTGGGGGGGATGAGATGCTTGGGGCAGGGGGAGGGAGGGGGGGGAGAGACATGACAGACACCTTACTGCACACATTTTACCCACAGCCGTGAATAACTAGCAATGCTGATTTCTCCAGCCAATCAGGTCCTCAGAGGACGCGGTGCGCATAGAACAGTGTATGTACTTGTGTGGCACGAGAGGGCGGGGCGCACACAAATACAGACACAACCGGGGGGGAGGGGGGCACCATGATCAAACAAGTTTGAGAGCCACTACTCTATGTCGTGAGAGGGGTGCAAGCAAGGAAGATTAACTTTGAAGGGTTTCCTATCAGTATGGCATCTTTTTCACAAGTAAATTCACTCAGGGGAGTAGAAGGGGGAAAATACGGAGGAGTAGCACACATGCCCACTTCCAGGCTATCAACAGAGGCCTGTAAACCAAAGGGTGTACACAATGATGTTGTTTATTTAAACATTTACTCCAAGAAATATAAAAAAAACCCCATGAAAATACAATTACAGCACTAACCCAGGAACCTTTCATCTCGTCTAAACCAAAAACTGCTCCAAGATCCTTTTTCTCCGACTCTCTTTCACTCTCCCAAGGTAAGAGCACGAAGAAGGCAGCTGGGGGAGAAGTTAATGAGGAACGTGAATAATGTTTAATTTCTAACTACCACAGGCAGGACTCTGTCTGCCTAGGGAGGTTCAGCCCCTTTTGGTTTGAATAATTTTTGGGCGAAGGTTACTTTAATTTTTTTTTAAAATAGCTGAAACAGCTTAATCCTACGTCAGACGGAGAGTCGGCACCTGGCCTCTGGCATGCAAACTCCCAACCCCAGAAAGGGTCCGTAAGAGCTGAGATTTCCAGTGCTGCAGACCAATATCTTGGGAACTGGTCACGGGCAAGTCAAACCTCTGTCCGCTCATGTCCTGCATCTGTTAGTGGGCTAGTAAGCGAGCCAAGGACATAGTCTGAAAGGAGATTTTTGTTCGGGAGTTTGGCATTACACCGAGAAGAGACACACAGGCTGCAACTGTAGCTCGGTGAAAAGGTTTTGGTGATGTGGGTGAAAAGGCTCAGGTGAGTTTGATTGTAGCAGAACCTCTGGCCTGGATTTCAATTCTCAGGACAAATCTCTCTTACTTTCAGGCTGACTAATTTAGGGTGTTCCATTTAAGACACTTGGGGGCCCATTGTCAGAAGCACTGAGTGCCTATGACAACAATTGATTTCAAATGGGAGCTCTGGGTGCCTAGTGCATCTGGGGAGAAAAAACAAAACAAAAGAAATTCCAGGTGACTAAATTAGCCTCCCATAAACACAGGCACTGAAAATTAGTCAGATATTTTGGAAAAATTGCAGCCGCACTGCTTGAAGGTGGTTTATAACAACTGTACATGTAGGCACCTGGCTGAACAGGAGTTCAGTTCAGTTTCGTTAAACACTCAATGCTGCTCCATGCAGAATTAACCAGGTGCAGACACTGCAGCTGGCTACTGCTGTGGTCTGACATCGCAAGGGAAATCCCACTTTTCTGGAAATCCACCTGATCCAAAGTCTATGGAATCACAGAAGTCAATAGAAAAAACGCCTATTAAATTTATCGGGCTTTCAAATGGGCCCTAGATACCTGGCTGGAGGAGGGGGGGAAGACAGTTAAGATTGAGGCCACTGGATTTACTCAATACTGTAAATGGGAAAGGCTAACGTTATTAAACTAGCAAAGCAAAGACTCAATTGAAGAACTTCTCCACCCAGCTGCTTTCTACGTTCAAGGAATTTTTCACTTTAAACACAATAAACAAAGTTTTTTGCAGAACTGCAGTGTACCAGGATGCTAGCAAACGTTGCCTCTAGAGATCAGTGCAGCTTGCTAGGGTAACGAGAAAGGAAAAGCCATGCTCACATTTGTGTGGAGACAGAGCAGAGCACTCTGTTAAAAGGCACCTTTGTTTCTCCAGGACAGTGCAGAGTATTGGAATGGAAGAAACTTTTGGTGGGTATCTGATCGTAATCGAAAAATAATAAACCTCCAGACCGTCCAGGGCTGGGAGCTCTTTGCATCTCTCCGCCAGCAAAACCAATTTGGTTCAGCAGAGTCTGGCCCAGCACCTGCTCCAACACCCAGTTTGGAGGAACTGGATGTGACTGTATAGACAGGGTTCACGGGTCAGCAGGAGGCAGTAATTTCCAAGGGGAGGAAGACAAAGGATCCCCTAATGAATGCCTGCAGAGAGCTGGTAAAAAAAACTGCAAGTTTTTAGGGAAAAAGACGTTTATTGAAATTTCAGCGTTGAGGGGTTGTTTTCTGACTAATTCTAACCCCCCTACTGTCGGAGGCCCTGATCCTCCAAAGACTTACATACACGCTCAGCTATGCGCTCAGAGCACCCCACTGACTGCAGTGGGCCTCCTTATGTATAGTACATATTAAGCAGGCAAATAAGACTTACTTGATCAAGGTTCATGTCTCACCGACCAAAGGGAGAGGCCTGGGCTGCAAAGTTCTGATCTAACCCTCCCATCCCCAACAAATTCAGCGGTGTTTGAATCCTGGGTTTTTATTTAGGCCCCATCTCTGAAGACTTCAGACTCTCAAAGAAAACATCAGCGAGGCAAATTGCTATGAAAACCTCACACAAAACACAATTACCCTTGGAATCAACCTCACTTCGAATCAACTTCATTTACAATCAGCACTCAGGAGCACCACTCGTGACAGCCTTTTCATAAGTGACCACAGGTTTTGATGCCTGACTTGACATACCTAGGGCTTCATTTTTCAGCGTGGGTGAGCACCTGCCGATCCTGTTTTCAACTGGAGCTGTGAGTGCTCTGCTGAAAAATGAGCCCCAAGGTGTGTCAGATTTTGGGGTACCCATCTACCAAGGCACCAGGTGCTATTTGAATGCGTTGACCTAGATTTTGTCTTGATGGAGGTTTTTAATCAGAATGGAAACAATTTAAATCGCACAAAAAGGTCAACGCTTATGAAACAGCCATGAAATAGGTGGCAGCCAGAGTCCCGCAGCTTAATCTACCAAGGGGTTACACAGCTGGATACCCGCTCCTTGGGGCTTATGTCAGACGCTCCTCACACAGAACAGAGACCAGCACATTAAAACTAGAGAGATGAAAACGTAAATTTGATTCTGGAGAGAGATCTCAGCAGTTGACTGCCTCAGTTCACCAAAGAGATGGCCCCATAGACACTCAGGGTAGATTTTCAAAGGCACACAGGGCTATTAGGGGTTTAACTTCCATTGAAAGGCAATGGGAATTGGGTGCTTACGGCCATTTGTGCCTCTCCAAATCTTCCCCCAAGCTCTTAGTGGCAACTGGGACTCTCCTCAATTCAATGCAACAAGCGCCATGTGGCCCTTCTTATGCGTCAGCAGCTGTTCCACTGCTCACCAAAGTACGTGGGGTTTATATGCCAAAAGGTCCTGCCATTTTCATCGGAATAGGAACTCGTGAGCCAGGAGTAAATGTCAAACGTTTAAAAGAACTGAACACTTTGGAAATGATACAGTAACAGGTAGTTAAAACTGTGAATCGCTTATAAAATTGAACCTCGGAAAGGCTAACAAAAAGCTTCGGTCAGGTCTCAATGCCGGTCTGCAATCTCTTTCGGTCCCAGTGCACATTGGAAATGACAGCTGCCATGGCAGGGGGGCGCGGGGCCCTGGCCTTATCAGAGGGTGCGGGGGTTATATTCAGGCAGCTTCTTTAGTTTTTCTTTCTCCACTTCGCTTTCGTCCCTGGCTATCACCAAAGAATGGGCGTAGCCCATCGCCACCTGGGTAGACAGAACAAAGCATTTGCCACCCTAAAGGTAATACTGGATTTCCATTGCTAACGAACTGCCATGTTGGGAGGTCTAGTGGGTACAGCACTGGCCTGCGATTCAGGAGACTGGGTTCTAGTCCCGGCTCTGCTGTGTGACAGTGCCTCAGTTTCCCCAGGTATAAAATGGAGGTAGTGATAATGATCAGACTGTAAGGCACACGGAGTTCTACTGATGACAATTGCTATGTAAGAGCCAGGGAAACCACAAGTCTTTTTATGATCAGTGGCTTCTTATAACTCACCTCTGGAGGAACAATGTGCAAGGACTAGCAAAGCGCACAACTGCTAGATTCCAAAGCCTGAAGGGACCATTGTGATCATTTATTTTGGGGAAGGTGGTCAGACTAGTTCCTAGGGAATATCTTTTAGAACAGCATCCAGTCTTGATTTAAACTACACCCCATCCCTACGTTCCTCTAACTCCTTGTGAGAGGTTTGCTGACACACCACATTCATTGCATCTATCATGGGCGCCATGGTGACACGAATGATGGACACCATCTCCCTGCTTGGGTATCCGCATAAGGGATGGAGTAGGGAGTCTGGTCAATTTCTGTGCGGATTTAAAATGAATGGATTAATGAACATTAACAAGCGTCTACTCTACACCTACGGGGATTTTACTCCATTTTACAGCCCTCCTCCCCACTTGTGCATACACATGGCACATACCCAACCCAGAAACAATCTGTTTGAGCCAGGTTTCTACTTGTGCAGTCCTCTCTGAGAGCAGCAATACACAGACGCCTACACACCGTCTATACACAGACGCCTTTCCATTACCTATGGAAAACAGACTCCCCTGCACTTCTCTCCACCTCCAGTTGCTGGTGTATTTTGCATAGGACAATCCCGTTACCCAATATCTTGAGGTTAAACAGGGATCTCACTGCCATGCTTCGAAGCATCAAAGCAGAGTATTATGAGGAACGGGATTATGAATAGGGCGCTGATTTTCAGAAGCATGAGATGTGAAATGAGCCTCTCAGGCTGCAATCCAGTCTGCTATGCTAACGGCTCATGTTTTTATTTGCTGGGTCTGCTCTCACCTGCTCTGGATAAATTCCATCTAGGGTTTTCACCTCTTGGGCTGCAGTAGAGGACTTGGGTTTATGGTCTCCATAGCCCTGTGAAGAGAAATGCAGAAGGGGACTTGTAAGATCAGAGGGTAAACCACAATCTAACCATTGTCCAAGAGGCTGGATTGTGTTATTTGGCCCATTCCCTTGGTTTGCACTGGCTTCTGGAGTAGCCCCATGGAATAACCAAAGGTACGGAGGTCAGCAGTTCTCCTAGGCAGGTTTAACTGCCTGCAAGGGCAGCAGACACACAGGAAGAACTAGCAATTACAAAAAAAATTTCCTGAAGACCAAGAGGAAAAAGGCTCTGGCTTCTAGTTTGTATTTTATAAAATCCTTGGGTTTTTTGTTGGTCCTACAAAAATGGTTTCTGCAGAGGAAAACAAAATGTTATCCCCAAAGCCAGACTGCCAGCATGTGTGTGGGGTATTGATGCTGGGGCATGAGGAAAGGACACCTCACCAACAACTCAGAATTATGTTATTTTCAGCTTCATTTGGAAAAGGGGTAGGCAGGCCAAAGAAACTTCGTTTTCCAAACTTCTAGGAGTAGCAGTCAAATGTGATGAGCAATGGGACTTTGATAAGGCAGCTAATCGATAGGTCAAGGGGAAAAAAAAAAAAAAAAAAAAGGATCAGAACATCTAAATCAGTATGAAACAAAAAAGCCAATATGGTGGCTAAATCTTGAAACCACTGAAAATTCAAAACACTGCAATGCACACACAGAGAAATCCAGAGCAACAAGCAGTCTAGCTCTACCCCAGTCACTTGGGACACTGCGAATTCGAACCAAGAAGGCAGATATAAAGTCACCATACAAAAGTATAGCACAGGGGTGGCCAAATTTACTGGCCCCCCGAGCCACATACAACACTCTTCAGAAGTTTGAGAGCAGGGGCACACCTGCCGGGAGCTGGGGGTTGGGCATTCAACCCTGCTGCTGCTGAAGCCCCGAGCCCTGGCAGGTGCGCCCCACAGGGCTGAAGCCTCAAGACCCCCCTCCCCACTGGGCAGAAGCCCCTTCTGCACCACCCTGCTGCAAGGCAGAGGTCCTGAGCTTCCCCGCTCCCAGTCTGGTAGGTGAAAATGGGGGCGCTCCGCGAGCCGCACTTTAATGGTAAAAGAGCCGCATGTGGCTCGCAAGCTGCAATTCGGCCACCCCAGCATAGAGGAAGTAGTCAAACTATGATTTCCCTGGGAAAATGGTGCATATTAGATAGTTATGTCACACTACCCCAGCCCTCAAATAGCTCTTAAGGAATGAGACAGAAGGGCTGCTACATGGGCTCAAACAAGTGGTGAGATAAAACATTCAATAATTAGACACAAGAAGTGCATTAGGGTGAAGCCAATTGCCTTCTAGAGGTTGTTAGGCACAAGGCAACGCTGAGTGTTTCCAGCTATTTGGGAAGCCAGTTCTCACTGAGATACAGAACTCACTTGGGTTTATGTGTTAAGTGCACCCACGCATCCCTCTCCTCCCCTTCCCTCCTGCACAAGCTCCCTGCTTCCAGAAAAATTCACTTCGGAATATTTTGGTAATTTTCTCTGGGAGAATACTCGGCATAGTTGTGTGTGTAGGAGTGAGCAGAAAGGTACGTTTCTGTGTAGCACTTCATCTCTGTGTAAATTACCTATTATTGCATCTTCCAGGCTAACTTTTCAACGTGTGCTACAGGAAAATTTTTTTCCCTTTAATAACTAAATTAAGGAGGACAGTGACCATTTAAAAATATAACACCCCACTAATTTAGCGATCACAGGATTACAGCAGTCCACTTGTAATGCTGTTTCTCCCCATCTCTTTGCTTGCAATCTTATCTTCTCTTGTACCAGACCAGCCTGGCTAGGGTTTCTGTGCAAGTCCACAGCTGCCTTCTTACCAGTTCACCGAAGGTCGGAGATGGGCCCCAGCTGATTGTGCTCTCATCTGCAGCCACTATAATACTGCTCTTCCTGAAACAGGTACACAGGCTGTTACTGCTACACGATCTGCCTTCACGCCCGCCCCCCGGCAGCCCCATTTTTTCGTTTCTCATGCCAACTGGCCGCTTGGTACCAGAAGAGAATTTCCCCAAGTATTTTTGGATGCTTTCTTCCTCAGATGCAAACCCTGGTCCAGCTGTTTTCCAAAGTGCTGCAAGGCCTGATCCAGCTGCAACTGGCTTGGGTGGGTGGATCCTTGTGGAGCCCCACTGAAGTCAGAGGTCCGCCTCAAAATGGAGCCCCATAACTATTCATTCCCGAACACAGCGTTTCTCAAACGTGGCCACCAGCGGAGTTTTTGTGTGGCCACGACAGCCTCCCAAGCATTGGCAGAGATTGGGGCAAAGCAGCGCCCGCTCCCTGCACCGCCCAGCTATTGCTCCTGAATAGCGGCTACCAAGGGCAGCGAGAAGCACTGCCTTGGCGTTTGTGCTGGCACTGCCAGTGGGGATCAGCGCCCTGCACCACCCAGCCTCTTCGGAGGCTCTGGGCAGCGCCTCTGGAGATGCATGGGGCCAGTGTGCACAGCGCTGGAGGTGGCTCGTCAGTGGAAGCAGCTATGGCATTCGGTACCAAGAACAGTCCCCTGGGCAGCTACCCTGCTCCCACCCGGCTGGGACATGAGGAATCTGCGACTCTGCAGGTGACAGGTGAGTTCCTGACCCGCCTTCCCTGGGGCAGGCTCTCACTGAAGGGCACGGGAAGCAGGAATAGAGAGCAGGGTTTGTCAGAGCCGCCACCAGCAAGAGTTGGTGGCCTAAATTCGTTGAGAGAAGCCCTGTAACATACTCAAGATAAAAACCTTTAACAGAAAATCAAGGAGAGGTTGAACAAACATTAGGTCTTAAAGAGATTCCCTTCCCATGTCTACTAATACAATGCTCCCACTCAAACAGCAGTCAGAGATCAATGTTCATTTGAATGAACATCCACGTATCAGAAGTTGCTTGCTTTTTAGCGACAGAAGAACATGCAGGGGAATGCCTGGATCGAGAGAGTGGGGAAAGAAATCTTTAAGTCACAGTGTAAAGATTTACTCTCAAAGTCTGTAGGGCCCTTAGAGGTCACGTGCTAGGTTTCTTCATTGCAGCATAGTAAAATTAGTAACAGTATATTTACAGGGGGACTTTTCAAACAGATCCCGATGTTCCCCACTCTGAAGAGCTTGCAGTCACAGAGAGACAAGACAAAGATAGGTGTGGCGTGAGACAAAAGGCCAGATAAGGGAGAGGGTGAAGAGGATAGGAGACCAAGGAGGAAGGATTCCTGGAGAAAGAGGGTTTTAAAGAGGTGAGGAGGAGATAGAATGATTCTATTTCTCACGGACCTCTAATCAAATGCTCATGCTGCTCACAAACCTCCCATTAATATAAGCAGAAGCATCCTCTAAGCAACCTAGAAACACTGAACAGCACCCCCTCTTCCACACACACACAGGAGTGCTACAAACAGTGCTGGAGAATGGATGAGATTTTAAGAATACACTGATTAAAACCTGTTTAATGATCACTTGATTTGAAGATTTGCATGCAGTGTTGGAGCCTTGTTTGTCCCAGGATATTAGAGAGACCAGGTGGGAGAGGTCATATCTTTATGGAGCCAACTTCTGTTGGGAGAGAAGCTCTGTGTAGCTCCAAAGCTGGTCTCTCTCACCAACAGAAGATGGCCCAATAAAAGACATTACTTCACCCACCTGGTCTCTCAAAGATTTGACAGTTTCTCCCCCACGCTCAACTGACTGCAGCAACCATACAGCCCCCCACGAAACCCATCGTCCCAACCCCACAGCAGGAACTGGAAGGTCAGACATCCCATGATGGGTTCTCCACCCTTCCTCATGAATCTAAACAAAGACGTCAGCTCCCTCCCAGCACAGGACAAGGCAACAAGCCTTTTCTAGGAGGAGATAGTTGCACTCAGACATTCGTTTATCGTGGGCCATTTCCCTCCACCCTTGCTTTAACCAGGCCTCAGACCTCCCTTCCTTCTCTACTGCTATTAAGAATACTCACCCTATGTATCCAGCAGGTTTTCCCCTACCACAGGGTCAAAAAGCAAACAAACAAACTCAACACCACTACCTGGATCCACCAAGCAGAGCTGGACCCAAGCCCTGGATAATCGAATCAGATCTCTGTGTCTGTAAATATAACTAGTCAGGAAGAGCCATTTCATGGGGCCAGATTCACTACTCCTACTATCAGCCCCTGCTGTCCTTGGATCTGCCAGCTAACAGCACTACTTCTATGATGTCATTCAGGCAAGCTGTGGGCAACGGTTCCCACCTCCTCATTTCTGGGGACAGGAGCGGTCACTTACCCACAGGCCAAGCTGCGGATTTTCCAGCCACAGAGGTCCTGCACAGCTTTGGGGTACATGGTTGACTCACGGGAGGTGTTTGTGGCTCCCCAGAAAAACAGGCCACCTGCAAAACAGAGCAAACAAACCAACCAACATCAGACTCAGATATTCTCGGACACAGAAATCCATTTGAAATGCACATGCACGGATGCTATAACACATGCTGGTCAATCGCTCCAGGTTTTGTTTTAAAGATACCGGGAAGATTCATAAGTGAGCTCTCCCTGAATGGAGACAAAGGCTGTCTATTGGAGCATGGCTCTCACAAGACAGACTTTGTGCGGAATGATGGCTTTGTGCCAAGGCCCATCTGCAAAGAAAGACAGGGCAACTGACCTGTTTCGCTGACAGCAAAGGAGCAGGTGTAGCCAGCGTAGATCTGAGCTGCCCCACGGCCCGGGAAGTCAAAGAGCTTGACCAGCCGTGGCACCATCTCGTCCTTCTGCTCAGCATGGCCCAGCCGGCCGTAGCCACCAAAGCCCCAGGAGAACACACGCTTCTGGGAGTCTAAAACAAGCTGCAAAGGGACAGATGGTGACATGCAGTTGGGTTTAGACACAGGAAGATGTCTCCCCACCATGCAGCTATTTGCAGAATGGATTATTGGTTCTGCTCTACAGATCTTGGCAGACAACCAAATGCAGCTTATCAGAGGCATAAAGATAACCTATGGCGAATTCTACACTGCAGGGGCTAAAACCACTGAGATGATGCATTTAATACAAGGACATTCCACTATTTTCTCTGCCAACTATTCCATTCTTCCCCTCTTATCTTAATTGTTGTTAAGTCACATGTCTTCCCACTCCTCTCCTGGAGTAATAAAGCCAGAAGCAAAAAGGGCTAGGTGTCTAGACAGCTGGGTAATTCCGTCAATTTCATACTCCAATATTGATTAAACTGGAGAAAGAGCAAACAAGCTGAGGACCCTGACACCTCCCCCAGGATTCCTGCTCAGAGCTTTTGTGCTGCTCTATACAGAGCTACTCAACAATGGGCCATAAAATCCCAGGGCTCTGCCTGGTGCATTTACACAACAATTAGAATTTAGCTGCCACCCAAGATGTGGCCTCCAGTACTAGAGGGGTTAAGTCACATGGCAGCTCCAGTCAGATAAAAAGTCTCAGCAACAATAATTGCAAAAGACATTTATACTTCAGGCATCCTGTGGGTACACATGTATCTTTTCCTCCGTTATTTGCTTAACAAGTCCGTCTGTCTCTCAGCAAGCTATTACAGAGTGGATTTTCAGGTTTGGAGGGGGTTTATTATTTTTAATCTATGATTACGCATTTCAAACCACTAAATGGTAAGGATTCAAACTACTCAAATTGGATTAGGACACCTCCCACGCAAAGTAAAAATCATAATCTGATTACGCCAAGATTGGACTCAAACCCTAAGCAGGGCAGGGAGAAACAGAAGGTTTGTGCAAGTGACAGCCTATATTACAGATTAGCGTCAGCAGATTTAGCACATTTCCCATCCTTCCACTGTTGTGAATTACCGATTCTAAGAAAAGGTGTCTGACTCCAACTATCCCTAGAGAAGTTTCAACATGTACCAAGACAAAGTTGTGATCAAACCTTTGTGCCATGGGCTAAAGCCTTGCAAATAGTCCACAGTCACGGGATTACAGCCTTAAGTCTGGAATGAACATACTTTTAGGGTAGGTCTGCACTTGGGAGCTGGGGATGGGATTCCTAGCTAGCACACCAAATGCAGAGCGTAGCTGCAGCAGGACAAGCAGAAGAATGTGCCAGCAGCCCTGAGCATGTGCCGATCAGAGACCACAGGCACATACTGGAGTACTGTGTCCCGTTTTGGGCCCCACACTACAAGAAGGATGTGGAAAAATTGGAAAGCGTCCAGCGGAGGGGAACAAAAATGATTAGGGGACTGGAACACATGACTTTTGAGGAGAGGCCGAGGGAACTGGGATTGTTTAGTCTGCGGAAGAGAAGAATGAGGGGGGATTTGATAGCTGCTTTCAACTACCTAAAAGGGGGTTCCAAAGAGGATGGATCTAGACTGTTCTCAGTGGGAGCAGATGACAGAACGAGGAGTAATGGTCTCAAGTTGCAGTGGGGGAGGTTTAGGTTGGATATTAGGAAAAACTTTTTCACTAGGAGGGTGGTGAAACACTGGAATGCGTTACCTAGGGAGGTGGTGGAATCTCCTTCCTTAGATATTTTTAATGTCAGGCTTGACCAAGCCCTGGCTGGGATGATTTAGTTGGGGTTGGTCCTGCTTTGAGCAGGGGGTGGGACTAGATGACCTCCTGAGGTCCCTTCCAGCCCTGAGATTCTAGGACTCTATGGTACTCAGGGCAGCCAGCTGCCCTGCCGTTCGCACTGCTGCAACTACCCTATGTTTAACGCCCCAGCGCAATCAATCCCAGCTATCAGGAATAGGCCTCTTCAAGCTTGGAATAACACCCCAGGCCCGAGTGTCGGCATGCCTTAGATAGAGCTCATGGAAAAGAGTGAAGAGAAAGCACCGAAGGCTTTAACGCCTCGGAGGATAAACCTGAGGGAAGGTTTTCAACGAGGTCGAGTGTGACTTCTGGTCAGAGGTGGGACAAACCAAGATTCCGAACTCCTGGAACTCAGAAAATTCTTGGCGCGTGACCAGATCTGTTCAGTGCAGCTCTGTGCCTATTACTGAGAATCCAGCACGAACGAAAGTCATTTTTAGAGACTACGTAACTGCCAGTCACCGGGAGTGATTTAACTACATGTGGAAGGTACAGCGCATTGAGCGGGAACTCATCAAATCAATTTCTGTCAAATCCCAGCAGAATCCCAATGACCGAACACTGAGCAACGCTAGATAGGGAATCGGTTTCTTTGATGAGCACTACTGCGGACAGTGCTTCAGACTGCCAGCTGAAATCCCAGCCTTACCGTGTGGTTAGCACCGCAGGCCACATCTCGCACGACCACGTTAGGGACAGGAAGGATCTGCCCATCTTTTGTCTTTTCGATGAAGATGGCAACGCGACGGGGCACCAGCTCACAGTCGTACTCTATCCTCTGAGCACGGGCGATGAACTTCCCATCGGAATTGTGTCCTGTTGTAGGGCAAAGATAGATGTGAAAAGGAACTGTGCGTGGCTGGTACCCTGGCCCACACCACTCAGAAACTCAGCAGGAACCCTCTTGAAGAGACATCCCATGACCCATGGGATAGGAGCACCACTCTAAGTTACTACACTCATCAGGGTAACGGTTTCTTTGCTAACCTTTGACTCCCTCTGAAAAGGGAGGTATGGAATACTTCTCACTACATACAGCCATTATTACATGTACTGCAGTAGCACCTAGGAGCCCTAGTCATGACCGGGGCCCCCATTGCGCTAGGCACAGTACAAACACAGAACAGAACTCCCAAAAGCGCTTCCCCTCTCATTAAGGTGAAAGGAGGAGGAATTCCTTGCAGCTATTCCTGGAGCTTTTCCCATTTATAAAGGATTTCCACCTGATTTCCCCTACAGGCAATTTAATGTCATTTCCCATTTTGTCAGGAAACTGCACCTCCAGCACGTCATGGTATGTCTACACTGCAATAAAAAACCCATGGCACCAAGTCTCAGAGTCCAGGTCAACTGACTTGGGCTCATGGGGCTAAATCAGGGGTGGGCAAACTTTTTGGCCTGAGGGCCACACCTGGATATGGAAATTGTTTGGCAGGCCATGAATGCACATTAAATTGGGGGTTGGGGTGTGGGAGGGGGTGAGGGCTCCGGCGGGGGCTGCAGGCTCTGGGGTGGGGCTGGATATGAGGGGTTGGAGGTGCAAGAGGGTGCTCTGCGCTGGGATAGAGGGGTTTGGAGGGTGGGAGGGGGATCAGGGCTGGGGTGCGGGAGGAGGTCAGGGATGCAGGCTCCGGGCGGCGCTTTCCTCAAGCAACTCCTGGAAGCAGCGGCTTGTCCCCTCTCCGGCTCCTATGCGGAGGTGCAGCCAGGCAGCTCTGTGCGCTGCCCTGTCCGCAGGTGCCGCCCCCGCAGCTCCCATTGGCCTCAGTTCCCAGCCAATGGGAGCTGCGGGGGCGACGCTTGGGGCAGAGGCAGCATGTGGAGCCCCCTGGCTGCCCCTAGTGTAGGAGCCGGAGAGGGGACATGCTGCTGCTTCCGGGAGCCGCACGGAGCCACGGCACGCACAGAGCGGGGCAAGCGCCCGACCCCGCCCCCTGGCTGGAGCGCCGGAGTGGGGCAAGCCCGGGACCCCACTACCTGGTGGGAGCTCGAGGGCCGGATTAAAACATCTGAAGAGCCGGATGCAGCCCCCAGGCTGTAGTTTGCCCACTCCTGGGCTAAACATTGTAGTGTAGACATTCAGGTTCAGCGTGCAGCCTGAGCTCTGAGACTCTTTCCCCACCCTGCTTGGGGCCTCAGAGCCTGGGATCCAGCCCGAGCATCTACACTGCAATTTTATAGCCCCGGAAGCCAGAGTCAGCTAACCTGGGCCAGCCACCGGTCTTTTCCTGCAGTGCAGACATACTCGCAGACCCTTCAAGCCTGCTCAGGAAATCCTCACCACCCTCCGAGAAGATGCACCCCGTGGCTGCATCAAAGCCTCTACTGCAGGAAAGCATGCGCACTCCCTGCTCTGTAGATCACAGCTACTAGACATTAACCAGACAAAGTACAGCTCATGCATAATTTAACACGCTGCCTGGATGCACAGTGGCATATTGTCAGCGCCACAGAAACGACAGGCTGTACAGTCTAGCAATCCAAATGATGGGGGTTTATAGACACTCCAGGGGAAACGGCTTTCGTTGTGTTGTAACACCGCCGCCTTGCATTTCTCTCTCCCTTTCCATCAGGGGCTCTCCAAAGCACTTTACAAATATTGGCAAATTAAGCCTCACCACCCCCATGTGAGGCAGCGTAGAAGCACTCATTGTATACCTGGGGAAACCGAGGCACAGAAAGGAGAAGCATATTGGCCAATGTCATACAAACAGAGCAGAGAGAAGATAAGCCAGATTGTAGGCTTTAAACACAAGGCTACCATCCCCTCTGGAAGGGGACGGAGATAAGATGTGCCTGGCCCCCCATTATTGTTTAGATTATATCAACATGCCAGTCTACAAAAAACTTGGTGGCTGTCTCAGGCTGGATTTTAAGTCAGCTGTCATTAAAACTAGATAGTCATTTAAAAATAAACCACCATACCCAGCTGTCCATACTCAGGGCACCCAAAGGAATAGAGGTTTCCTTTGCAGTCCATGATCATGCTGAATTCAGCCCCACAGGCCATTTTGGTAATAGGTTGGCCGTTGTACATTATCTACAAAGGAAGCAGACAACAGTAGCATTTGGAAACAGATGAAACAGAGTGACTCAAGTGCCCCTTCTAGGCTGCCAGTGAGCACTGCCAGATTCACAGAGCAAATACATGGCTAGGCTTTCAAGGGGCACACAGTTGTTTTCTGACACACATGCAAATACCAGGCCCAACTTACCCAGGCAAATCAGGTATTTGCATGTACAGTGAAGCAGGACGTTTGCATACACCAAGTGGCTATGTTTAGTGTGTACCAATTTACATCCAAAATTGTGCAAACCTAACTGAAGAAACCTGGCCTGTCATTTGAATAACTGTCCCGATATTGGGGAAGAGGAAAAAGGGGGTTTGGGAAATGGTCAATTTGATAAGTAACCCACAGAAATATGAAGGGAGAAGGAGAAAACAGGAACTGAGGGTGTGTCTACCCTGGAGTTGGGGGTGTAAGTTCTGGCTTGAGGAGACATCCCACGCTAGCGCTGATCAAGCCAGCATCTTAAAAACAGAAGTGCAGCCAGCTGGTGGGAGAGGCTAGCCGCCTCGAGTACAATCCCATCTGAGCTGCTAGGTACATTCTCCGGTGGCTAGGCTAGCCCCTCCCGCTGCTTGCGCCACGATGGCTACACTTGTATTTTAGCACTTCAGCTCCATCAGAGTTACAGTAGGTTATATCTACTCGAGCTGGAAATTGCACCGCCAGCTCCCGTGTAGACAGACTATAAGCGTTTCTTAGGACAGCTCCTCAGGTAAACTTCCACTCTGCCCTCAGCTGGATGATCTCTTCACTTACTTCATGACTGGGGCAATATTTTGGCTCTTACGTCTTCAGCCCAGACCCATAAGAGAATGGATCCCAGTGATTATAAGGCAGCGGCAGGCTCTGTTTAATCTCCAAGCCGAGGTGTGAAAGCTCTCCTCCCTGATCCATTTTGCTTCCCAAGACAAGAATGGAAATGGCTACGGAACAGGTAATCTCCTCCATGGGCGACCAATTTGACCATTGTTTTGACTTTGTGATATGAAAATCTGAGAGCCTGTCTACCAAAAATTCAATTTATGGCGGTCCAAAAACTCACATGGGATGCTCTGAGTCCCTAGCCACACCAGGGACCAATCTAGCAGCTGAGCTGTTTGAACACTGGATTGCCTGGCCATTGAGGGGAAAACAACATTTTAAAACCATGTTTAAAAGTTACGGGAGGATCTAAATGATCACTCTGGCCTCTTCTGGCTTTGTAATTTATATTCTAGACTACATAGGGAGCTAATCTAGAGCATGGCTTTAAAATGGTCTGGACCATCCACATTGGCCAGGTAAGCCATGTTAGCCAGTACCAATCTGACATCAGGTTTAAATTGACTCAGGTAACACTGTATAATCTTCAGTTTGGATAGGGCTTTTCCACTGGTCCAGCAAATAGCATCACATCATGTATTTTGTCTATTTATTTTCCAAGTCAGTAAATAACAAACAGAAGAAAATATAAGGCAGAATTTTTATTCTGGATGAAGATTCCATGTCTCCCCCGACCTTCGCTCCTCCTGCTGGAACCAGGTCCAAGCAATTTGGCTTTAAGGATCAATATGGCCCCAAAATGGTCACCAGTGCGGTAGCCAGAACGTGAGAAATTAAGGAACCTGTTGACTGACAGAGGAAACCCAAAGAAGAGCGTTAGAAGTACCTGAGTGGGACTTGGAACTGCATCTGTCTGATTGCCGAGACCTAGCTGTCCCATCTTGTTCTCTCCAAACGCAAATACAGAGCCACTCTCTGGAACAAGAGGGAAACAAATGCAGGGGAAGGAGGAGGGGTGGCAGTTAAGGGAGAAGTTTAAACCTCCATGTTAATGCAGAGTTGCTGGAAAACCATTAACACAGAATGGAGATGGTCATTCCAATGCACCATGCTAAATTAAAGCATATTGTCCCATAACAAACATTACGGTTGTCTACAGAGGGACACTCAAGAAAGTTATTTAAAATTCACACCTTTAGTGACTTTGAATGTGGATTAGCTAAATCGTATTAAACCTGTGTGGACACTCTTATTTGGAATTAACATGGCCTTAATTTGGTTTGTCTTAATTCCCTTCTAAGGCCACTTTAATTTTGAATAAGAGCATCCACACAGCAGTTTAACAAATCCACTTTAAATTCACAGCTTTAGTTAATTTGGATTAACTTTCCTGGGTGCTTCTGTAGCATAGACGTATGCGGGAACTATACTGGCATAGCTTTGTGGCCATAGATATGCTGGCCTAACCCTATAGTGTAGACACTGCCTATGCTGCCACACTGGGGTTTTCCTCCCATCAGTGCAGACACAACCTCCCCGAACAACAGTAGCTACATCCACAGAAGCATTCTTCCATCAACACAGCTACATCTACTGTGCGGATCAGGTCACCAAATTCCAGACACAGGGATGGATTTTTCACAGCCCTGATCTACGTACTTATGTCAGCCTAACTTTTAAGTGAAGGCCAGGCCCCCACATAGATAAGCTTTAAGCCATCCAGAATCTTAGGTCTCCACTAGAAAGGCTTCAGCAGTGCGGCTGAGTCACTGTAGCACGTAGACACTGACAACAGCGACGGAAGGGGCTGTTCGGTCACTGCAGCAAATCCACCTCTCCGTGGCAGTAGCTAGGCTGATGGAAGAACTATCGACCTAGCGGCATCTACACCCGGGCTAAAGTTGGCTTCATTACAGGACACAGGGCATGAAACTTTTCTCAGCCTTGAGCAATTTAGTTAAGCAGATGTAACTTTGTAGTACAGCCCAGCCCAGAGAAGGAATGTATCACAGTAAGAGAAATTAGCAACAAGGCGGCATAATCACCATTTTATAGCACTGCTATCGAGATAGTCATCTGCAGGAGGGGCCATGCACAGGCGGCCATGCCTTACGCTCTAAATAGCAAGACAAAGGGCTTGTTTACATTTCACTGTGGTATGAAACGTAGAGCACGCTCATATGGGTCACTCTAATTGCCCCGTGTAGACACCGCTGGCGTGAATTAAAAGGCACTAATGTAGTCCCACTTGAAACATTAATACGCACTAGGTATCATTGTGCCAGCAGGGTCTACCATGGGCATTTAGAGCCCTCTACAATTCACACCCCCGTAGTCCAGACTGTGGCGCCACGCAGACAAACCTCAAGTATCTTTTCCTTTCATGCCCAGTGACGGAAGTTTCAGAAGTGGAGTAAGACTGAGACCATTTTCAATAGCCTTCATATTCTTTAGGATCCCTTTGACCACAAGACCCTGCAGCACAGCTCTCGGCCAAGGACTCCCTTTGCATCCCTTCACAAGCCAAGGCGTCCGCTACCCACCAGGGGCTGAATGTACTGCTTCCAAGACCCTATCCGCTTCTGATAACCTAGGGCTAGGTGCCAATGGGAGATGGAATCTTAAGGTGCTATCCTGGCCCCATTGAAGGTAATGCATGTGTTGTTTCAATGGGACTGGGATTTCACCCTTAAGTCTTTTGATCCCGAGGCGCTCTCTCTCTCTCATTCCCAGGTGCATTTCCTGAGGATCAGTATTTGATGCACCAGTTCCCTGTATGCCCCAGTATTCTGCAGGGTCCTGTAAGGAGATTGATAGCCCAAGCCCAATTCCTCTTTCCTAGCAGCCTCCCGTACCCGTCAGAGCGAGCGTGTGGTTCCGTCCACAAGCTGCTGATGCGATCACCTCGTTGCTGAGAACTTCAATGAGTTTTGGAGCCTCCACACGCTTGGTATCTCCATGCCCCAGCTGCCCTTTCTCGTTACGACCTAGAGAGAAGTGTGCACACAAACAACACGCATGAGCAGGTGATGACCTTTAATTTTAAAGGGGAAGAACATACTACAGACTCCAATCCCTCTTCCTGCTCATTGCATTGTACCCCTTCTCAGTGTGACCAGGCCTCACGCTAGGAAAAACAATCCTTTGAACTTTATCTACTCCTTCATCCTTCCCAAGCAGAGCTTGCCTATTGTACGAGTTCCTAACCTGGGGATAGCAACGGGTCTCAAAGGGGCGTGACCATACTTCCTTTCCTTATGGCTGCCTTGAAGCTTTGCCAGTTGAAGCGTGGGAGACATGATATGGAAAAGGTGGAGAACTGCCGTTCTAGTGCGTCCGAACTAGTCTCCTCAGGATTCACAATATACAGCAAGGGGCAAGTCACCCGCTAGCTGTCAAAGATCTAATCCGCCCCACTGAACTCTGTTTCAAGGGCAGCTCTTTGGACACACCAGGCAAGTTTGGTGCGCTTGGTGGAAGCTGGGAAAAGAGGCTAGATTATTTGACTCCAACACTTAACAGAAGAGTTTAGGGGAATG
Source organism: Chelonia mydas (assembly GCF_015237465.2). Taxonomy (NCBI): domain Eukaryota; kingdom Metazoa; phylum Chordata; order Testudines; family Cheloniidae; genus Chelonia; species Chelonia mydas. The sequence goes on from NC_051258.2 coordinate 6,767,791, forward strand.
TACAAATTAGTTCCACATATCCCTTCAAAACTAGGGCAGAAGCCAGGCTGTTTCAGGAACTAGTTCTGAATGAGCCACGTTTTCAGCACTTCCGATACAGGCAGCTGATAATCTTAGGATCCGTGCAGAGACCACTGCCTTCCTCTATGCCAGCAATATCTTTACTTGATTCATGATCTAAGGGTTACTGATACACACTCTTTTTGCATACTACTCACCCCAGCTCCAGAGCTTCCCCTCTGTGGTGATGAGCAGACTATGAGCTGCACATGGTCCAGAAACCACAGTCCGTACCTGAATCCCTGAGAGACACCCATACCTGTGAGGCCCCCACAAGTTCTGGCCCAGGTTACGGTAAGCCACTGTAGAGAAAGCGGAATACAGACAAGTCTTACAAATAACATGAAGTCAACAGCAAGTGCACTAAAATCATCTCTTAACAAGTCACTGTCCACACAGAAAACCACTTAAATAGGAACAGGTTTGTGGATTCAGTTTTGTCCCAGAGTTTATCCAAAATTTAGGGTTATGCTGTGTAGTTCCTGCAACTCACCTCATTCAGCTGATTCATGGTTATATTTTATGTACCTGCTACTGCAGAAATCCAAAATAGCTTCCAGTTGACCACTGACATCTTATGTTCACCTCAGTGTTCTGTCACGCTACAGGATAGTCTTGGTTGTCAACATAAGACAGGAAGAGGGAAAGGACCGCAGGAGATTTGTGACCTTTCAGAGTCATCAGATTTCTATTAAGAGGGTAATTACACCAAAAACCACCCAACAAAGCAACCCCAGCAATTACAGGCACCCTGACAAAGCGACAGAGCTAGAGAAAGAATGGGGGACCTCAGTGAGCCAATTAAAATCACTGTTGCAATTACCCGCATCCTACTTAGGTGGCTTTGACCATACCACACAATGAGGCTTGAAAATAGTGAATGACAAATGACTTCAGGAGTCACTTGATCTTTCATGTCTTAATTCTCCCCATAAGTATAATGGGGCTGTAATACAGCATCTCTATCCAGGGATCTCAAAGTGCTTTGCAAACATCAGTGAGTTTAGCTTCACGGCACCCAGCTGGGTACCTACAGATTGTCCAATTTTACACATAAGGAACAAAGGGTTAAATCCTGCAACATATCAAGCACCCACTGACTTCAATGTTAGCTGAGGCATTCAGCACCAGGAATGAGAGCCTCTGACTGATGAAGTGCACTACCTACAAACTGAGTTCTGATGGATACACTCCACTCTATGCATATTAGATCTTGTTTGTTCTATCCATCTTCCTTTATGCCTTTAGCCCTTCTTTGCTAATGATCTACCACCACAAAGCACTGTAGTTACGACACTGTATTATTTAGATTTACAATAAGCTCATATCTTGGGCTCTAAACAATTTCATGCACTTTTAAATGCTTTGTCATTGCATTTTATTTTATTTTTTTAAAAAACACCTCCACCACATCACAGGGGTATTATGAGGCTTAATTCATTAGTTGAAAGCATTATAAGTGTGCAAAGCACTGCAGAACTTGCATTTTTTTGTTGGGCTTCCTAGTCACAAACTCTGCAGTCTGTGTGTGAAATGTGATTGAGAATACCACAGAGGAGTTTGTTAGAGACTGGCAGTTGGCAATAATGACAGCTACCAATTATTATTAATTATTATTATTATTAATTGTGGCAATTTTGCAACAGAAAAGCTTCAAAAACAGACTTCAGCGAGAAACTGCTGAGCTTGAATTAATATGCAAACTAGATACCATGAACTTGGGTTTCAATAGAGACTGGGAGTGGCTGGGTCATTACCCATACTGAATCTATTTCCCCATGTTAAGTATCCTCACACCTTCTTGTCAACTGTCTAAATGTGCCATCTTGATTATCACTACAAAAGTTTTTTTCTCCTGCTGATAATAGCTCATCTTAATTAATTAGCCTCTTACTCCACCTTTTCATGTTCTCTGTATCTATATATCTATCTTCTTACTATATGTTCCATTCTATGCATCCGATGAAGTGGGCGGTAGCCCATGAAAGCTGATGCTCAAATAAATTTGTTGGTCTCTAAGGTGCCACAAGTACTCCTGTTCTCCTTGCAGATACAGACTAACATGGCTACTACTCTGAAACCTGTAATTATTATGTCTGTCTGTTTTAGCTACAAACGTTGAATGATGAGGATGCTGTCTATACTTGCCCTGGATACTCTCAGAAAGAGCACAGAAAGAGGCACCTTGGTACATGTTATTTGCAGAGGATATTCGAAACTATCTTTCTCTTCACTGCATAGAAGAGGGTATTGATGAATACAGAGATGTGCCGGAGAAACATTGACTCAAAATTAACAGAGGAAAAACAGAATATATGATGTGTAATTTCAGTAATATGAACACTGAAGAATTATCCTTGAAACCAGATGGGCAGACAATACCAAAAATACAAAGTTTCAAGTATCTGGGATCCAGATTCTGGGAAAATGGGGAAACGGAGGACAAAATTAGAAGTAGGATAATAAAACCCAGCTCACATGGAGAGAGAGAGAAGTGGTGTCGTATGTGACAGGAAGATACCAGTAAGATTAAAGGGAAAGTCTAAAAAATGGTGGTCCATCCAGTTTTAAATGTATGGCTGATACGCATAGCTATATACTGACAACATTCAGAGGCTGTTAAAAATCAAATGGTGTTTCACAAATACCAAATACTCAGTGTTACGCAACAGAAGAAACATGAGCAAACAATCTGTTCCACAAGAAGTTAAGATGGATAAATGGTATAAGCAAGAAAGACCACGGGAGGAATGTGCATGGTAGAGATGTGCTCAAAGTAACAGTGAAAAAAAATGAGGGAATGCAGGCTCAGATGGTTTGGACAGGTAAAGTGCATTCCTAATAACATGTAGTCCCACAGATCAAGACTGAAGGAAAAAACAAAGAGGCCAACAAGGATAAGTGGTGGGATACCGTAAGGGACCACACTAGCACTAGAGGATATGCCACTGAACAGAGCACTTTGGAGGGAGAGGACTCAGAGCGGACTGGATTAACGCAAAGAAGCTGAATGACTGACAGATTACTGAGGTAAGCACTTCCCCCCATTTTAATTATTTGAGGAATCATCTCTATTTCAAGATGCCGTTTACCACGGGGGTAGTGAAACTAGACATATGCAGCAATGGCCAGTGGGTTCCAAACGTGGAGAAGAGAAACAACAGGAGTGGTTTGTACATGCTTATCTCGGATGACAGAAATCAAGCAGGACTGGTCTATTTTACACCATTTAAAAAGGGTGTATCTGCTAACAACTCTGGAATGCAGTTTAACTGTGGTTTTTAATTCCCTCTGGTATGGCTTACATCTGTCAGTGTCTACTGAATTGCACTAACTGTTCTGACTAACTGGGATGGAGGATGTCTGTTCATTGCTGCCCTCGAAATTTACAAAGCCAACTAGTGCATTTAACTACACAACTCCCGTTAAACTTGGTGGGAGCTGCGTGCCTAAATCGCCTAACTTAGTGGTTCTCAACCTTTTTGAGCTCAGGACCCATTTGTAAATGGTTATGGCCTGTCGCAACTGAGTAAATAGTCTCGGGGGGGGGGCCCTGGGGTGGTTTTTGTCAGATCCTGCCCAGCACTCACCCCATAGTGGTGGCTCCTGTGCTGTGGGGCTGGCTGGACTTGGCTCTCTGCTCCGGGTGTTGCAACCTCTGGGGTTGTAGCGCCGCTCAGGTTTGGCCCCCTTGGTGACCTGGCTCATGGGGTTGCAGTGCCACTCACTCAAATTTGGCCTACCCAGATTCCATCATCATGACGGCTGGGCCAAACCCAAGTGGCACTTGGACCCCAGGGGCTGCACTGCCTGGAGCAGGGAGGCGAGCCGAGCCACCCTCATGGGACAGGGGCCAAAGGAGCTGCCAAGCGACCCTGGGAAACATTCTGGAGACCCGATTTTGGGTCCCGACCCACGGGTGGAGAAACCCTGCCCTAACTGACTTTGAACATCTCAACCGGTCTCAGCTCGGAGGCTCTAGAGACAGTACAATAGTCAAAATGATAACAAAAGATTTAGAATCAAGGTAGCATGGTCTAGATGGAGAAGCATTAGACTAGGACCTAAGGAGATCTGGGTTCCATTGTTAGCTCTGCCGCTGATGTGCTGCGTGTCTTTGGGCAAGTGTTGCTTCACCTCCCTCTGCCCCATGTCCCTTTCCATCCTTTGTCTGACTCCTCCATTTAGACTGCACGCTCTTCACGGCAGAGATGTCTCGTACTAGGTGTCTGTACAGCACACAGCAAAACTGGGCTGTGATCTTGGTTGGATCCACTAGGCACTACCATGGAGATAAACAACAACAACAGAAAGTTACGCTGATTTTACTCAGTCCAACCGTCTGACTCCACAAGGTAAGAATCACTTGTTACCAGGAATCAATGGCAAGAAAAGTTACACTGCGGACAGAGTGCTGGACTGGGACTCAGGAGAACCCAGGTCTTATTCCTGACTCTTCCATTGACTTGCTGGATGGCCTTGGGCAGGTCACTTCCCCTCCCGCCCCGCTCTCTGTGCCTCAGTTTCCCCATCTGTAAAATGGGGATAATGATCCCGATCTCCTTTGTAAAGGACTTTGAGGTACATAGATGAGACATGCTAGATAAAAGTGAGGTATTATTAATATTATAAATGATTAGCAACAATTGTCATGTTTGAGCCTACTGGAGGCAGCCACCTTGCTGAAAGGTGCCGTCATGTGACCTTTGCTTTGCAGATCCCCACACTCCAAAGACTATAAACCCATTTTGATGTTCATTTAGCAGTCTGAAAAATCAGTCGTTTGTTTGAATAGCAGAGTTCTGACGGTTTGGCAAGCCATTATTGGAAGGTCTAACCCACAGGGCTCTCCATGCCGTAAGCATCACTGAACATCAGCAGGATCTAGCTATTCTGGGGCACTTTATGGCCCCTGTTATCACAGTATCTGAGTGCATCTCAATCTTTAACGCATTTATCCTCACAACCCCATCCCCCACATGAGGAAGGGCAGGGCTTTTATCCCCATTGTACAGACACAGAACTGAGGCCCGGAGAGATTAAGTGACTTGCCTAAGGTGTCACAGGAAGTCTGTGGCACAGCAGAGACTCAAACCCAGGTCTCTCAAGTCCTAGGCTAGTGCTCTAAACACTGCACCACCCTCCTCTGATGGCGGTCTTCAGTCCAAGGTTCAGAAATGCTAACTAATTACAGATTTTAAAAAATCCACACATTTCCTAATTTTCCAGAGCAAGAAATGCTTTTTCCTTTGAACATCTAGACTACTGAGCTGAGCACAATAGGTGCAGTTTGCCTTTAAGTGAGAGACGAAACAAAGAACTCACTGTGAGTACAGACAAGGAGGCAACCTCCTGATAACAGACAGGCTATGAGTTCTCAAGGTCAGTGGAGAAGGTGTCTTTGTCCTTCATTCTCACAGGATACTGAGAACCCAATTCCACAAGTCAGCCTTTAAAGAGAATATTTCAATGAATGCCTGGTCTGGTATTCAGAAGTGCTAAACAACTCTGGAAATCAGGCCATCAGTACATATATTGGACCCTGGTGTTGTCTTTCATAGAAAGCATGACCTCTTCCACATCTCTACAAGGTTACATAATTACGTTAAACATTTTATAATGAAGAAAAGCACACATTTTTCCCCCACAGCACTTTTTGTAACATTTTAGAAAACAAGTTTTCCCCCAGATGGTCAAATCAGGGCAAGTCCTCAACCATTGTTTCTTAGTCTGATCACCTTGCTGTTGTTGCATTCCTATCATTTCACGCCCCAAACAACTCTAAGTACCAGAAATATTTGGTTTTGTGTGGAAATGTGTGGTTTTTGGAAAGGGGGGGGGTGTTGGGGGGGGGGTGAGAAAACCTGGATTAGTGCTGGAGGTGACCCACCTTGATTATCATGCGCATTATAAAGAGGGGTTTCAAAGGGGGATGGGCTGTTGCCAGCAGGAGAGTGAGTTTGTATGTGTGTGTGGGGGGGGGGGGGGGGGGGAAGAGTGAGAAAACCTGGATTTGTGCTGGAAATGGCTCCACTTGATGATCACTTTAGATAAGCTGTTGCCAGCAGGGGAGTGGGGTGGGAGGAAGTTTTGTTTCATGGTCTCTGTGTGTATATAATGTCTTCTGCAGTTTCCACGATATGCTATGCATCCGATGAAGTGAGCTGTAGCTCACGAAAGCTCATGCTCAAATAAACTGGTTAGTCTCTAAGGTGCCACAAGTACTCCTTTTCTTTTTAGAAATATTTTAAGCTCTTGTTCATCACCTGTTCTTCTTTCCTAAGGCATGCCAATAAGTGATCCACATGGCTATATACGGACAACATTCAGAGGCTGTTAAAAATCAAAGGGTGTTTTACAAATAAGTGGCCACTGATCTGCTATGCTGCAATTTCTTGCAGCAGCAGTGCCTCAAATACAGACACCTAGAATTCAGTATCTTCACATGAAGAAGCAAGAAGCCATATGCCTCACAGGAGCCCTCTAAGTCATCTAACCACAATAACAGAGAGAGCTCCCAGCAAAGCACTGACGTCGTACATTTGGCTTCAAATGGCTCTCCGGCTAGATTCCGATCACGGATATGAATTTTTGGAGCGTTGCAAAAGTCAACAGGAGTGCCTGTCCCCCTAGCAGCTTTACAGGATACAGGGATTCCCGTATCCAACAGGAGGATCAGACCCACTTGTTGCTGGCTGAGAATAGGCACATTGCACAGACTGGAGAAAGAGGAAGCAAACTCACTCCTCGACCAGCCCTTGTTCAGAATGTTTAGGACTTCAAATGTTTCCACTCCGCATTGCCCCACATGCTGCCGTTGAAAGCAAAAGGTGCATTAATGCAGGGCTGTGTTCCAGGAGCTTTGGCCTAACTTTCCAACAAGTGCCGGAGTGAAAGCTATCCGGCATCCATGAAATATTCTAGATCGCTTAAGTTCCCTGTAAGCTGCATGGCCGCGCAGCAGCCTATGAGCGCCGTGAACCCGCTCAGGGACCTGCTGGGGCCAGGGAAGGGAAGCCCCGCCCCCAACCTAGCCCAGCCCCCAACCTGCGCTGGCCTGCCCCCCCGGAAAATGCGGCCTGGACCTACTGGGGCCGGGCGAGGGGCGCCTATCCTGCAGCCCCAGCCCAGGTGCTGCTACAAGGAGAGAGAGCTGGCCGGGGGGGAGGTCCTCTCTCCCTGCTGTAGCCCCAAAGCACCCTCCTGCACCCCAAACCCCTCATCCCCAGCCCCATCCTAGAAGCTGCACCCCCAGCCGGAGCCCTCACACCCCTGCACCCCAACCCTCTTCCCCAGCCCTGAGCCCCATCCCACACTCCGAACCCCTTGACCCCACTCCCACCACATGAATTTTGTTATGTGCTCCACTCTGAAAGGGACACGTCACACTTCACCTCCATATTGGTGCACATAACAAAATTCATTCCGCACATGGGTGGGAAAAATTAGAGGAAGCACTGTAGGTCGTCAACCTCACAGATACCACAGATGTTGAGCTACGGTCATTGTGTCTTCGGCAGAGACGCTTGTATGAGTCTGTATGGTTGAGCTTGTCAAAAATCAGACCAGGAGATCTCCAAGGAAGGGATGCCGGTGGCATGCTTCCCTCTGAGCTGGCACTGAACAAATACTCCAAGCATGGTACAATGGGGGAAATGTACTGGTCATGGCGCCCCCTTTCAGATGAGACAACGTTGTGATGATGTCTACTGCTGGTGATTAACGATCTCATTGCACTCCGACAGTTTGGCGGTAGGCAGATTCTAGCTTGGACAATGCCTTACGGCAAACCACAATTCTCTCAGACACTGCTTTGGTATTTTAATTCCTTTGCAGGTCATTCTTTGGTCAAGAATGTCAGTTTTAAGACTGCATCTTCCTCCTTTCCAAGGGCTTAGTCCTGACTATGTAAAAGATTTTCAGAGCGTGACTGTTTTTGGTATGGGGACAGTAGAAAGAGAGACAAGCAACAGACATCAGGCTTGTCGCCTAAAGGGTATGTCTACACTGCAATCATAGAATATCAGGGTTGGAAGGGACCTCAGGAGGTCATCTAGTCCAACCCCCTGCTCAAAGCAGGACCAGTCCCCAATTTATGCCTCAGATCCCTAAATGGCCCCCTCAAGGATTGAACACACAACCATGGGTTTAGCAGGCCAATGCTCAAACCACTGAGCTATCCCTCCCCCCGAGACACTACAGGAGGAGACACTACAGATCAGCTATGCTTACACCAGCTGCAATCACACCTCCTGATTGCAGTGCAGACATATCGTTAATATGGTCATTTTATCCACAATGGGCCACTCAGACACATATGTTGCTTAGCTTCTCCTACCTTGCTGTTTCGGCACTTCTTTACGGCCAATCAGGTCCCAGTTGGTTGCTCCAAATATCAGAAGCTGCCCCTTGCACTTGGACCCTTCGAGTTTCTGCCAGGTGTAAAGAGAAACAATCAGGTGAGCAGACAGGAAAGACAAATACGAATTGCAACTGTTCTGCAATTACCTCAGCATACAGAGAGAGCAGGTGGCATGAAATCAAACAGTTTGTTAGTATTGCTACCGTTCATTTAGATGCTCCGGGCAATCGTGGAGTGTTTTATTGCACGAAATAGCATGGCGGCCTGTAGCAGGGCAGTTATACCTATGGTTTATTTTTAGACTGATTTTGCTTTTTCAAAATCTGGTGAAGATTCATACCAAATGCATTGCAGCAACTAACGATCAGTACAGGTATTTGCAAGTTACATTCATAGTACCGAGAGAGGATAAACTCCAATAAAACTGGCCTATAGTTTAAAAAAACAAAAACTAAAACTGGATGGCCATTAGAAAGGTCCTGGCTAGAGACATCAGGATACAGCAGATGTAACACTTTGTACTGTACATATTAGCTCCTTAAGGCTGAAGATTTCAGTTGTTCAGGGAGTTGAGTCAAATACACCATGCACAGGATTCAAACCTTCATTAACGTCAGGGACCTTTTCCCTTCACCCCCACTTTATTCTGGCAGCCCACTGCATCTTAGCCCTTATTCTCCCAAAGCGAGGCCCACCACTGTGACCATCATCCTACAAGTCATAGAATCATAGAATATCAGGGTTGGAAGGGACCTCAGGACGTCATCTAGTCCAACCACCTGCTCAAAGCAGGACCAATCCCCAACTAAATCATCCCAGCCAGGGCTTTGTCAAGCCTGACCTTAAAAACTTCTAAGGAAGGAGATTCTACCACCTCCCTAGGTAACGCATTCCAGCGTTTCACCATCCTCCTAGTGAAAAAGTTTTTCCTAATATCCAGCCTAAACCTCCCTCACTGCAACTTGAGACCATTACTCCTTGTCCTGTCATCTTCTACCACTGAGAATAGTCTAGAACCATCCTCTCTGGAACCACCTCTCAGGTAGTTGAAACCAGCTATCAAATCCCCCCCTCATTTTTCTCTTCTGCAGACTAAACAATCCCAGCTCCCTCAGCCTCTCCTCATAAGTCATGTGTTCCAGACCCCTAATCATCTTTGTTGCCCTTCGCTGGACTCTCTCCAATTTTTCCACATCCTTCTTGTAGTGTGGGGCCCAAAACTGGACACAGTACTCCAGATGAGGCCTCACCAGTGTCGAATAGAGGGGAACGATCACGTCCCTCGATCTGCTGGCAATGCCCCTACTTATACATCCCAAAATGCCATTGGCCTTCTTGGCAACAAGGGCACACTGTTGACTCATATCCAGCTTCTCGTCCACTGTCACCCCTAGGTCCTTTTCCGCAGAACTGCTGCCGAGCCATTCGGTCCCTAGTCTGTAGCGGTGCCTTGGATTCTTCCGTCCTAAGTGCAGGACCCTGCACTTATCCTTGTTGAACCTCATCAGATTTCTTTTGGCCCAATCCTCCAATTTGTCTAGGTCCCTCTGTATCATATCCCTACCTGCCACTGTATCTACCACTCCTCCTAGTTTAGTATCATCCGAAAATTTGCTGAGAGTGCAATCCACACCATCCTCCAGATCATTTATGAAGATATTGAACAAAACCAGCCCCAGGACCGACCCTTGGGGCACTCCACTTGATACCGGCTGCCATCTAGACATGGAGCCATTGATCACTACCCGTTGAGCCCGACAATCTAGCCAAGTCAAGATGGGACTCTCTTCAGAGCCCACCGCCATCTCACCCCCCACTCCGAGCATCACCCCACAGCACTCCTGCTCTCAGGAGAACTGATTGCATCCCACAGCACTTCCTGGCAGCCCCAAAAAGCAAGAAAGCAGGCTTTCTAGTCAGATCACTTATTCTGAACTAATCAGCAACAAAAGGACCAACTGAGTTTTTTCGGAACCTCAAGTTCCTTGGGGAACAGAGACTCTCCAGCCTTAAAAATCCGACGCTTTACAGCTGACATAGCATAGTCATATTCAAAGCTGTGGTCCTGATTTTCTCAAGCGCGGGGCTTACATGTCTCCAGCTGCAGCCTGGAAGAAGTGGGTACTCAGCACCTTTGAAAAATCCAGCCCTTTATGCACCGAATACGCACACAGCTCAGAAAACAAAAGCCAGCATCATCCATCCTGCAATGCTGTCCATATGCCACTCACAAAGGCAAATGAATCCCCCGCTCCACAGGACTGAACTTACCCATGTTAAGAAGGTTTAAAAAATAAGAGTGGGAACAAGAATTCTGGAGCTTAAATTTAAGTGATTGGTTGGGATTTTCAAAGGAGCTAAGGTATTTAGATACCCAACCAACCCTGAAATACAATAGGAGCTGGGGGCTTAACTCCTTAAAGCTCCTTTGAACATCCCAGTCATTATGTTTGCAATCACTGATAATATAAAACCCCTGACCTTTGGTTGGCAACTTACAAACTAAAATAGAATGCCCCACAAGAGAATGCTTCAAACGATGGCCTCTGACTTTTACAAGGCTGGGGAAATTATGCATCCATTTGGTTTTGCTCCCCAAGTACACAGCTAAAAGCCAACATTACAGCACACTTCTGTAACAAACAGCTGGTGGGAGAGGGAGGGTTCGACACAGACACCCTTGAAAAGGAAGAGAAACAGCCCAAGAATCTGACAGGGAAGCCACCTAAACTCCATTTAAATTACTTAAAGATCTTTATCAGAGAGATTAGAACCACAAGCCTTTCAAACGCTCCCACTATTTCAGATCACGCCCAATTTTCTCTGTCCCCCTTTTCCTTTAACTGATAGGCCATGAATTTTATTTCTGTAGCAGGGATTCCAGAGCCTAAGCTTCCTGGATACATGTTACATCAAAGCATCTGTCTTAAGAAACAGGAACTTCTTCCTGAGGCAAACCCCTCTGTAGGTTCAACTGACTTTACTCCTACAACTTCCTGGTCTGCCAAATGGATCAGGAAATAGAGCAAAGGAGAAAAACTTGTTTTCTAGCAAAAAGAAAAGGAGTACTTGTGGCACCTTAGAGACTAACCAATTTATCTGAGCATAAGCTTTCGTGAGCTACAGCTCACTTCATCGGAGCTTATGCTCAAATAAATTGGTTAGTCTCTAAGGTGCCACAAGTACTCCTTTTCTTTTTGCGAATACAGACTAACACGGCTGTTACTCTGAAACCTTGTTTTCTAGCAGCGGTTTCCCATAGGATGTCCACTCAAATCAATTGAGTATTTGATGCTGTACCACATCGGGAACGATGGAGAACCGGTCTGGTACTGAACGACATGGCTAGCACATCACTCAGCATTCAGAAACCAAGAAATTCTGCTGCCATCACACAATCAGAATCTGGACAATGCTACCAAACAACAGCTTGACTGCAGATACTTTAGGAACCATGCTAACAAAGAAAAAAAAAGAGAGTGTTTTAAATTTAATACACTGCAGTAATTACAGATGCTTCTCACAGTGACTGATATGTTGGCTTGGGAGACTGGACAGGTTTTCAGAGTTAATTGTCATCTTTATTAATGAAGTTGGGATTAATACTATTTGGTCCGGGTTTGTTTTTTTCCCCCCTTTTGTGAGTACAGGCAAGATGATAAAATGCTGTACAATGGCTATGGGAAGAATAGATCAACGCAGCAAAAACAAGCTAAGGCTATTCGACCCATCTGAAGTGGAGTCCAATTTCCCTGGAGGGAAGGTGCCAAGTCCAGAACGTTCAGTATTGTCCAGGTTAAAAGACTATACCAAAGATTTACTTAGCAATAAAAGAAGTCTTCCCTGTACACTAACCTAAGCACGCTCTTTGGATCTTCGCTGCCTACTTAGATCCTAGTCACGTAATTTGTGCTAAGATGGATCTGATGGAAGGGGAAAAAAAAATATACGGTGCTTTCTTCAATCAGCAAAATGGGGTTTCCAGGGTAAAATTACTTTGGAATTGTATCTCAAGGGAAAAAAGATGTTTGAAAGGCTGATGTTCAACCTTTTAACAGACTCATTTGGGAGGCTGCATTTTTTAGACAAGGAACGAGTGTTAAAGGTGCCTGTCCATTAGAGAGTGTATTATTGCAATCAGCTACAAAACAGGGCAAGTAAATAAGTCTGGCTTATGTCACGGATTCATCCCAGAGTTAACGAACCCTCAGAATGCACGTTACACTACAGCACTGTGTGATCTCGCTGCAGCATTAAACTTGCATCCCCACTAAATGACCAACATCACTTGCATGAGCAGAGCAAAGGGACTGTTATGACACATTCCGTCAGCTCAGGCAAAGATCACAAACTTACATCCGCATGCAACAGCGGAGCAGAGACCTTATTGGCAAAGCAGGCTGAAGGTGTTTGTAGGATGGATCCTTCCCTTTCCAAGTCTCATAACGTACAAGAAAAGAAGTGGCCAAGCCATGACAATGCAGAAGCAACTTCTACTTCAAAGGAATGAGCAAAACATTTTCCATAGCTGGTTTGTAAGTAAAACTATTCCCCAATGCTTACTCCCCTACCCACAAGTCAAACACTGAAAGCTGGCTTTATCCACAAGATTCAAATAAATTAGAGCATGGTTACCACAGGGAAATTCAAAGACCCAATAGTCAAGTTTGGCCTTTGCATCATGACATTAGTGGACACTTTAGGCCAAATTTTCAGAGAAGCTGAGCACCTGAAGATCTAAAGCCCTGGTTTTCCTGCATGTTTGGAAATTTAAATAGATGCCTCATGACAACCCAAAGGCTTAGAGTGGAGGCAGTTTTGAATAGTCTTCTGAAGTCTCGTCGTGGGTGGTCTTCGGAGGTTTAAAACAGCCTGCACTGTACTAACCTTTCAGTCTGGCACGTACTTCTGTTCTACAAGGAGAAAAACTACGAGACCAACAAATATTTTAAACACTTCCATGCTTAACTGGTCAGTAGAAGGGAAGCAAACAAAATCCAGACCAACTGTTCATGGTATCACCGACACTTCTGCTATTTCAGACATCTTTAACATTGTCGCCGGCATCACAACACCATCATCTAAAGGAGTCCAGCCTCCTGCACAGATGTCAGTCCCAGAACATGGGACCCTTCCCCACCCCCCATAAAAATGAAAATGCAACATCATAAACACTGTTGCAGAAGCAATGTCAACAAGTCAGGCATGCGTTTAAGGTTTTGCTTACTGAACAGCCTCATGGAAGACATGCTGTTTCTATCAAGATCCCAGGGGTAAGGAAGATTCTGCTCACAACCACAAACAAAAATTTACAGTAACTAAAACAGAAGCTGCTAAGATGCTTTCGTAACAAAACTAAGTAACCACATTAACATTACTCAAATTACTCTCCATCTTTTTGCGCCAATCCCCTTATCTCTCTCTCTTTTTTTTTTTTTTGTAAAGCCTCAGTCATCCATCTGGGTCAGCACAGTTGGATTCTTACGCTCATAACCTTCAGTGGAGCTGCATATGGGCACGAGGGTCCACACGCATGGTTCAGATGTAAAATCTGGAGCTTAGATTGTAAACTCTTGGGGGTAGGGACTGCATCTTATTTATTCTGTGCCAAGCAAACTCTGGCTGCTCTATAAAACTGATCACTATAACGCAGGCCACTCAGCCTAATACATGCAGCATGGCGGAGTCATGAGTTCAGTGGTTTTTCACATGCTGTTTCTTGCGAGAGAAGAGTACAAAAGTGTCTTAATATCAGTGCTTGCTTCAGCAGAACATCTCATCTTATTCCAGATGCTTGCGGGGGGGGGGAGGGGTTGCAAAAGTCAGGAGCTTTATAATTAGTCAGACCATTTTAATTAGGGATCCACAGCAGCTCTGTGCACTTTCCAGCTCCCTGCCTCTCGCCTTGCAAACAGCCCTGCCCCCAAACAAAAGAAAAAAAGAGAAGTGTGGCTGGCAACAATGCTAATCAAGTTCTCTACTGCCTCTGCCCCCATTATACAAGCAGGGCTTCCCCACCTGCTGGTGAGACAGGAGGGGGAAGGGAGAGAACACACTGGGCATGCGCAACAAGCCCTCTCCAGCTTATGCCTTTACAAGGGAGCCGGGCTTCCCTTGCATCCTGGGGAGGGGAACCACCACGAACACACACATGCGCAGTGCCTGTCTGACCCCTGCTACAGTAGCAGGGCTTCCCCCACGTCCTGGGGAGATGGGAGGGAGGGGAAAAAGGGTTGGGAGAAACTGGGCATGTGCACTGCCCGCCTTCTCTCCTTCCCCCAGCCCCCAGAGTCATTTGCCACTGCCAGAGACAAGGCGGGAACCTCAAAGCCCTTAACAGTGTCTCTCTCCAAACAACAAATAATCCCCCTGCCCTGTAATAACATCCCCTGGAGTGTCTAATGCAGCCCCCAAACCCACACACTTCCCAGACAGAGACAGGCCAATACCAGACAGGGAACATGGGCAAGATCTTCCCTGTTACACATCTGTTGCTGGATCAGCTTCTGTGGGTGAAAGAGACAAGCCTTCCAACTCCACCCGTCTATGGAGCTCCAAAGCTCGCCTCTGTCACCCACCGAAGTTGCTCCAGTAACAGAAATTACCTCACCTACCTTGTCTCACACCCTGGGTCCAACAAGGTTACAGCACCACAAACACGCGTAGCATGAAGTCTTTCTCTCAAACTGAAGAATTGCGGGGAGGCTCCCCATTTCCAACACCAGTACATTTCTTTCACGAAGCTAGGCTCCTTGAATGGCATCCCAACCAGAGAGGGACTGTCTTTCAAATAAAGATCATGATTTCTCTTTCACAATAAAAGCAAAGCCTCTCCCTCTCTAACATCAAAGTCTGTCTGGCTGTGATGATCATAGAATCATAGAATATCAGGGTTGGAAGGGACCTCAGGAGGTCATCTGGTCCAATCCCCTGCTCAAAGCAGGACCAATCCCCAATTTTTGCCCCAGATCCCTAAATGGCCCCCTCAAGGATTGAACTCACAACCCTGGCCAATTTAGCAGGCCAATGCTCAAACCACTGAGCTAGTCTGCTTGCACATGTAATAAACGGATCACGTACCCCACTTCCCAGCAAAGCGAACTCCACTTCCCAGCAAAGTACATTCACTCACATGATCGTAAAACTAAGGGGTTGGGTTTTTGGTTGGTTTTTTTTTTTTCCCCCCAGGGGGAAGAGTTCTGTTAGTGACCAAGATAAGTTTGACATCGAAATCCTTCCTGTGGAACATTTGAGAGGGTTATTTTTCTTCTGTTGGCCTGGGGAATATCCAGACTTCCCTCCCTTCCACCCCAAAAGGACTTCCCTTTCCCCAAATAAAGAAGGAACCAAACAAAACACGTTTCAGAGTAGCAGCCGTGTTAGTCTGTATTCGCAAAAAGAAAAGGAGGACTTGTGGCACCGTAGAAACTAACCAATTTATTTGAGCATAAGCTTTCGTGAGCTACAGCTCACTACAGCCAGCTTTTTTCGCAGTGCATGAATTCCCTCCCTCCCCCCTTTTCTTTTGGGAGAGAGAAGGCCCCCACACCTCCAAAAAAAGTGAGCTCATTTGATTCAGCAAGGGGCCTAATCTAAGACACTGGGGCGGGGGGAATCCATTTTCAGGGCAGGTTTGAACTTCTGTCCTCAAATCCAAAGTAGCCCTAACAGTTACCCCATCCAAAATGCAAGTACCCCTACATTCCCAGGAAGAGCGCCAACCCCTGGACTGACCCACATGGAGTGGGAAGACGGGTGCTTACACCACAGGGGCAAAAATTCCCCATGGGGGGCAAAAAAATCAAGCCAAGAGGAAGAGAAAATGTTTGATGAATATCAAGAGTAAGTGCAAGGAGGAGATTGTTTAAAAGGCTTTTGTTGTGGGTTAAAGGGACTGGGTTGGGGTCTAGGCCATTTGCAGAACCTTAGTGAAGGAAATCTTCACCCGATGTGATTAAACGTATTTAACCTATGGATTGTTAATTTTTAAAAAAGCATTAAACAATCACACACATCTCCCCCCCAACCCTAGCTGGATCAATTTTAAGAAAAGCAGCTATTTATATATTTCCCCTGCACAAAAACTAAGTGGGGGATGACAAGAGGGATGTATCCCCCAGCAGTTCACAGGGAAAGAGGGGCATACTGCCCACACTTGGTTTTGAGGGTGGGGTAGGGTGACCAGATGTCCTAATTTTATAGGGACGGTCCTGATATTTGGGGCTTTTTCTTATATGGGCGCCTATTACCCCCGTCCTGGTTTTTCACATTTTCTATCTAGTTATCCTAGGGTGGGGACAAGTAGGGAGTCCACCTAACTCCAACTAGGTGATGGGGGGGGGGGGGGCACAAGGGGACCCATACCGCCCTGGTTCAGAAAAATGAGGACTATTTGTCATCTCTTCTCCCCCTGGTTACTTGGGGGTGGTGGCTCCCATCCCTCCCCCCCTCCCCCCCGAGGGCCTTGAACTATGGGGCAGTGGGGGCTCCCAGGCCTCCCCCCAGGGCCTTGAACTATGGGGCAGTGGGGGCTCCCAGGCCTTGGCCTATGGGGCGGGGGGGGCTCCCATCCCTCCCCCCCGAGGGCCTTGAACTATGGGGCGGGGGGGGCTCCCAGGCCTCCCCCCAGGGCCTTGAACTATGGGGCGGGGGGGGCTCCCAGGCCTTGGCCTATGGGGCAGGGGGGGCTCCCATCCCTCCCCCCCGAGGGCCTTGAACTATGGGGCGGGGGGGCTCCCAGGCCTCCCTCGAGGGCCTTGAACTATGGGGCGGGGGGGGCTCCCATCCCTCCCCCCCGAGGGCCTTGAACTATGGGGCGGGGGGGGCTCCCAGGCCTCCCCCGAGGGCCTTGAACTATGGGGCGGGGGGGGCTCCCAGGCCTCCCCCCAGGGCCTTGAACTATGGGGCGGGGGGGGCTCCCAGGCCTCCCCCCAGGGCCTTGAACTATGGGGCGGGGGGGGCTCCCAGGCCTTGGCCCATGGGGCAGAGGGGGCTCCCATCCCTCCCCCCCGGGGCTTTGGCCTATGGGGCAGGGGGGCTCCCAGGCCTCCCCCCAGGGCCTTGAACTATGGGGCGGGGGGGCTCGCAGGCCTCCCCCCGGGGCCTTGAACTATGGGGCAGGGGGGGCTCGCAGGCCTTGGCCTATGGGGCAGAGGGGGCTCCCATCCCTCCCCCCCGGGGCTTTGGCCTATGGGGCAGGGGGGCTCCCAGGCCTCCCCCCGGGGCCTTGAACTATGGGGCAGGGGGGGCTCCCAGGCCTCCCCCCAGGGCCTTGAACTATGGGGCAGGGGGGGCTCCCAGGCCTTGGCCCATGGGGCAGGGGGGGCTCCCATCCCTCCCCCCCGGGGCTTTGGCCTATGGGGCGGGGGGGCTCCCCCCGGGGCCCGTCTCTCACGATCCGCTCCTTGCTGTGCTCGGGCTCGCTGATGATCACGGCCTGGCCTCCGGCTCGGCCGCCGCCCGGCCCGGGCCTGGCCGCCCTCTTGCCGCCGGGGCCCCCGTCCAGCTCGGCCGCCGCCAGCAGCAGCTCCCGGGGCCCGTCCTCCTCGCTGCTGCCGCCGCCGCCGCCGCTGCTGCTGCCGCCCTCGCCGCCGCCGCCGGCCCCGCGCTCGGGCCGGCCCCGCTTCCTCGGCCCCGGGCCCGGCCGCTTCCTGCCGGCCGAGCGGGCCGTCCCGTTGCCGGAGCTGGCCTCCCACACGGGCCCCGCCGCCGCCGCCTTCCTCCGGGGCATCTTGCCGGCTGGGCAGAGCGGGACAAACACACACACAGGCGGTCACGGGCCCCGATCCGGCCGCCGGGCCCCCCCATCGCGGCAGGGCCCCCGGAGCTCTAGGCTGCCGGGGAAAGTGGGGAGCAGCCCCCCCCCCGCAGGTTATACAGCCCTGAAATGCACAATCGAGCAACAACAAACCCCCTCACGTGGCAAAATAGTTTCTCCCCCCCCCCGCCTCGTGCAGGGAAACTGCCCCCACCACCACCCCCAAATGCACGAAAATCGCACAGAAAAAATCTCCCCCCCTTCGTCCTAGATGGATTAAAATTTGCTACCTTGAAAAAAAAAAAAAAACCGGCATGGAAATGGCACCACTCCTGCGAAAGTTTAGGGGGTAAATGTGTGTCGTCCCCCCTCCCTCCATTAGCATTCAAACTAGCCAACAGACAAGATGTAAGGGGAAAGAAAAATCCCCCCCCCCCCCCATTAAAATTTACAGTCTAGAAAAGATCCGGGCATTAAACCTACACACAGAGAAAGGGGTGATGAGCTCCAGCGATAGTTTTACACCTTGGCAAACAAAAAACCCCGCAAACAAGTGGGGACCCCCCCCCCCCCAAGCCGGCTCCAAAAAATATAGGTGAGAGTTCTCGACCCACATCCCCCCTCAGCCGGAATCGCTGGGATACTTACAAAGCGCTTTAAAGTCTATTAAAAAGTAAAATCTACCCCCACTTTGTCTCTTCCCTCAAGGCACCCGCAAAGTGTGTGTGTCTGCGGGGAAGGGGGGGATTTCCCCCCACCTGAAGCTGCTTTTCTCTTTGAACTCCCCTCCCCCTTATTAAAAAAAAAAAAATTCAACTCAATTGTCTCCCCCACCCGGCTCAGAAATGACACAAAAATCCAATTCATGCCTCCATCCTCGAGGGTTCAGAGCTTGATCTTCTACTAGCCGGATCCGTTCCCAGGCCTTTTCACGAAAAGGCTAAAAAACACACAAAAAGATGCGCTTTCCCCCCCACCCCCCCAATAAAAGCCATAAACACCTGTTCGGGGAGTTGGGTTTGTTGTTGCTCCAAATCAAGAAGAAGAAAAAAAAACTTTGACGTTCTCCAACTCTTTCCAGCAGGTTTTAATTTTTATTTTTTGCCCGTGTAGCTCCGCCGGTTTATTTCTGATTCAGGTTAGGGATTTTCCCAGCTCTCCTCTTCTAGATTTTCCTCCAGCGTCCCTTTTTCTTTTGCTCTGCCTTTAAAAAAAAAAAATTGAACAATGGGATCTCTGTCTGTCTCCGATTAAACCACGTGGATCCGCCTTCCTTCCCTTTTTTTATTCATTCAACCCCAACCCCCCTCCTCTTAGGGTTTTTTTTATCCGCTCCCCCCCCCCCGCCACTACCTTTAAAAAAAATCAACTTTCTCCTCCTCCCAAAGAGATCCGAATCGAATTTCAAAACTCTACCTGGTTTGGATGAAGAGTGCAACAAAAAGAAAGAAAGAATTCAAAGGCTTTAATTAATTTTGTTTTGTTTCCTGTTAAAGAAAAGGGTTTTTTTTTTTTCCCCTAGCGCCCACCCACCAGATGCACTTAAAATGTAAATATGAGCCGCCAGAACAAATGCTACAATACAAAACAGAAACACATGTATGCACAAGAAAAAGGAAAGAGCTGTGAAAGAAGGAGGCAGGCAAAGTCCAGCTTTGAGAACAGCTCCATCTCTAGGACAGGATGACTTTGGGGGGGGGGGGTGAGCGGGGGCTGTTAATTCAGTTAATATGGGGGGGAGCGTTCTTCCCTTACTAAAATGCTACCGTGAAATCCTCCTGCATGAACGAAGGCTAATGGTAAAACTGCCTATTTGTTATGTCTTGGTATTCTTTTATTATGCTCAAATAAATTGGTTAGTCTCTAAGGTGCCACAAGTCCTCCTTTTCTTTTTGCGAATACAGACTAACACGGCTGCTACTCTGAAACCTTTATTATTATGATTATTTATTTGTATTCCAGTACTGTCAGTGGACCCAAACGGAGATTAGGGCCCTGTTCTACTCATAGGTGCTATAGATACATGTATGCATTGTGGATAGTTCTCTCAATGTGTAGCGGCAGTCAAAAAAGTCAACAGCATGTTAGGAACCATTAGGAAAAGGGTAGATAATAAACAGAAAAATATCCTAATGCTACTAAATAAATCCATGGCACATCCACACCTTGAATATTGCATGCAGTTCTGGTCAGCCCATCTCAAAAAAGATACATTAGAATTGGCAAAGGTACTGAGAAGGCCAACAAAAATGATTAAGAGTATGGGACAGCTTCCGTATGAAGAGAGATTAAAAAAGCCAGGACTGTTCATCTTGGAAAAGAGATGATTAAGAGGGAAGATGATAGAGGGCTGTAAAATCATGAATGATGTGGAGAAAGTCAATAAGGATGTGTTATTTACTTCTCCACTGAACACAAAGAACTAAGGGTCACCCAAAGAAATTAATAGGTAGCTGGTTTAAAACAAACAAAAGGAAGTATTTTACACAACACACAGTCAACCTGTGGCACTTGTTGCCAGGGGATGTTGTGAAGGACAAAAGTATTACTGGGTTCAAAAAATAATTAGATACATTCATGGGGAATAGGTCCATCAATAGCTATTAGCCAAAATGGTCAGGGACGCAACCCTATGATCTGGCGGTCCCTAACCTTGACTGCCATAATCTGGGAGCAGACGACAGGGGATGGATCACTTGATGGTTGCCCTGTTCTGTTCATTCCCTCTGAAGCACCTGGCATTGGTCACTGTTGGAAGACAGGATACTGGGCTAGATGGACCCTTGGTCTGACCCAGTATGGCTGTTCTTATGTTCAGTGTTGTTGTAGCCATGTTAGTCCCTGGGTATTAGAGAGACAAGGTGGGTGAGGAGATATCTTATATTGGACCAGCTTCTGTTGGTGGGAGAGACAAGCTTTCAAGCTTGCGGACATATAGTGAGAGAGATGGGTTTCAGAGTGGTAGCCGTGTTAGTCTGTATCAGCAAAAAGAATGAGGAGTACTTGTGGCACCTTAGAGACTAACAAATTTATTTGGGCATAAGCTTTCATGGGCTAAAACCCACTTCATCAGAGAGTCCTTCACCTGAAGAGTTTTAAATCCTGCAATCTCTTTCCCTGAGAAAGAGATTCCTGTGCATAAAGTTAAGCACATGCTTAAGTGCTTTTCTGGATTGGGGCCAGAATGCTCAGCAGTTTGCAGGATCAACCCCTGTATGGGATAGATCTAAACGAAATAATATCCCCATTCTACAGATTGGGGACTGAGGCAATGAGAGATTAAATGAGTTGCCCAGAGTCATACAGGAAGGCTCTGGTGGATCCAGCAGCTGAACCCAGGTCTCTTGAGCCTCAGTCCAGGGCCTTAAATACAAGACCATTCACCTGGTCAATATTTATTGATACAAGGTCTCAAATGCTGGTTCTGTCCATTGACAAGAAAGTAAGGATTATTATAATTCTATACTTCCTTTCACTCCAAAGAATCCCAAAGCACTTTACAAACTCTTGCTCCCTGATTTACAAATTATATAACATCTACTGCATGTAGATAGATATATCTATGCATCTTTCTGAATTGTTTTTACCCAACTCTGAAATTCACCCATCTCTGGGGTAGAATGCAGCAGTTCTTTAAAAGCACCCAGACCCAGTGACACTGCACAGTGAGTTAGGGCAAGAAGTGCCGAAGATTGCCAATCTGAACTAAACCCAGGTATGAAGCCAGAGGAAATTCCACCTCAAGTTAGTAGCTGGGACATGCCAATGTCTTTCCGTTAGCTGTAATAGTCCATCATTTGTCTTTTCCTGCATTGAACCATGGATCGTTACTTGTATCGAGTTTTGTGTAAACCAGGCTTGGAAGAAGCTCCTCTCTGCTGTGAGGTGTATTTGAAATTGCAGTACCTGTCATGAGCATGGTATTTTATACACATAAATACTTTCATAACCACAGTCTTTATACATATCTCATAATGACCATCAAGTTCAGAGCATTACAAGCTTTCATAAAAGACCTCACCCTACATATTTTACACACAATAACATTGTATACAACCAGTTGATTCACTTGCTTACTCTTTGGGGCCTGAGCTCCCCCTGACCTTCCCTTGGGGTGTCTGGACCCTGACTGGCACAGCATGGAATTCATCTACAGGAAGTATAATTACCCAAACTGGAATACATTAGGGCATTAGTGTTAACACTTTTACCCTGTAAAAAAGTGCCATTGAATCTTTAATGGTCAGGATCTGATTTTACATATCACCCAAAAGGCTGCCTCTACTGGCCCCTGGCCCCAGTAAGGATCGTAGAGAGGCTCATTACTGGTTTAGAGGAAAGAAAGAATCACTGAATCACCACTCCACTATCACTTCCTGAGGCATGTGGAATTTTCAGGGAGGCCTCCCATCAAAACCATGTTCCCTGCTTATTTTAGAACATCTGAGAAGATGAAATGGCTGGAAACATAACAAATGCTTTCCAGTGTATGTGATAAGGGCATTGTCTATGTATTTGCTCTCCCAGTGGGTTAGTTTAAAAGGGAGAGAAGAAGAAATCTGAGTCGAAGCACAGTGCTGTGTCCTGATTTTAAAAGGTCAGAGCCTTTGTGAAGAAATAATAACTTCAGCGATTGTTATCCTCCCTTTGCTGGCTTTACCATTTCCTTTATGTACAGTGCCCAGAGTTGCCAATTCAAAGAGAAGAGCAGAGAAGACGCTGTAGTGGATTTGAGGGTGCCTTTGTAGTTTCACAGGGTAGGAACAAAATGCAATCCTATCCCATAAAAATGTCTCTGAGGCCCTTCTGATCCCACCCTTATGCTCCAAATAATTAGTAGCTGCCCTTTTTATTGCTAGAGCTGTCTTAGCTTGTTTAATTACTTAAAGGCTTTGTTCTGGCCCAGTGTGACTGGAGACTTATGGTAAGTGCATAATACAGAGGGCCATTTTGCAGTCTCCTTTACCTCACTGTAGATCTGGACAAACTGTGCTTAACAGGTCAGGTCAGGCTTGACAAAACCCTGGCTGGAATGATTTAATTGAGGATCAGTCCTGCTTTGAGCAGGGGGTTGGACTAGATGACCTCCTGAGGTCCCTTCCAACCCTGATATTCTATGATTCTACGATTCTAAATCACTGGATTTACTCTAGATTTACACTGGTGAAAACTGACAGCAAAATTAAGCCCATAGAGTTAGTGCCCAGGACACACTGCATTGTATCACAATGTAAATAAGAAATTAAAAATAAATTAAAAAGTCAGATCCTGATAGTGTTTTCTCTGAAGCACATTTGTGGATGACTGAAAAAATAATAGCTTGTCAAATTGGTTTTGTGTCCTATTTCCAAGAAAAATGTCTCAAGATAGCCTATCACGGACTCAGGATCCAGATGCCAAGTGCATTGTCTATGATTAGGGCCCTTCCAAATTCATGGTCCATTTTGGTCAATTTCATGGTCGTAGGATTTAAAAAATTGTACATTTCATAATTACAGCTATTTAAATCTGAAATTTCAGTGTTCTAATTGTAGGGGTCCTGACCCAAAAAGGAGTTCTGGGAGGGTCACAAGGTTATTGTATGGGGGGTTACGGTACTGCTACTCTTATTTCTGCGCTGCTGGAGGCTGCAGCGCTGCCTTCAGAGCTGAGCAACTGGAGAGTGGTGGCTGCTGGCTGGGAGCCCAGCTCTGAAGGCAGCAGGGCAGAAGTAAGGGTGGCAATACCACGATCTCCCCTACCATAAACTTGTGACCCCCTGCAACTCCCTTTTGGGTCAGGATCCCCAATCTGAGAAACTCTGGTCTCCCCATGAAATCGGTATAGTATAGGGTAAAAACACAGAAAAGACCAGATTTCACGGGGGGAGACCAGATTTCACAGTCCATAACATGTGAATGGCTGTGAATTTGGTAGGGACCTATCTATGATCAAACGGGGTCACATTAGGGATGAGAAACCCGGACTATCTCATCTCCCAAGCCTTTGCTCTAACTACTGGAAAGACACTCCCTCTTTACATTTTATTCTTCCCTGTTCTGGAGGTTTAACAATCAGAAGGCAGAATACAGAACTATAATTCACCAGTTTAATCCCATTCCTTTGGAGCTGGTACAGGGGATGTTCACTCAAGAACTACACTAAAAGATTTGATGTAAGAAAAAAACCCAATTGGCTTAATGGAAGTGGCTACTGCTCATCCTTAATGGGCTAGGAATCCCTGATGCCCATTTCTCGCTCTGCCACTGATTCACTCTGTAACCTTGAGCAAATCACTTCGGACCAGATTCACTGGTGGAAGCCTGGTGTAACTCCGTTGACTTCAGATGTATTGCTGTTGATTTACACTAGTGTAAAGCAGAGTTTGACTATTAATCTGACTTACTTTCCCTCTCTGTAAAATGGGCAGAATAATACCTACCTACCGGGTCTCCTGAGTCCCAAGTCCATACTCTCTCCCCCATACCGTGCTGCATCCCTACCTCAGAAGGGTGAGTATTAATTAGCTGGTGTTTATACAGTGCTTTGCACATATAATGCTGCATGTAAGTGCTCAGGGACAACTCCTCAGCTGAATGGAGCAATGCTGATTCGTCCCAGTTTAAGTGCTGACCCTGAGTATTATTATTAGATTTGCCTGGGGAAGTGCTAGGAGTTTTATTTTCGTTTGATGCCCCCAATAGACCAGCAATAGCGACCCAAGACAATTCGGCAGATGGCTACAGTCTATAAGGGCGCCAGTCATGGACTAAGGGTCACCAACTCCATCTTGAAACTTTTTTTATTTTACTCTAAAGATGTCAGCGATGTGTATAAGGTCATAGCTTAGGTGGCAGAAAAGGCACAGAAAGGGGTTCAAATTAGGGACTGACAAGCCAGATCTGAAGGTTTTGCTAAGGTTTAGATAAGAATATGGATCATTTGGGACTCACCCGGAGTCCTTTTGCGGTTGTCTCACTTATACAGAAGAGCATGATCTTGTGGTTAAAGCCCAGGGGTAGGAATCAGAACTGGTTGTATGTCTGCCTCTGCCACACACCCAATGTGGGACCTTGGGCAAGGTCACTTCACCTCTCTTGCCTCAGTTTTCACAACTGTACAATGCTGTACAATGCTCAGTGGGGGCTTATGAAGTTCATTCATTAATGTTTGTAAAGTGCTTTGAAATCCTTGAATGACAGGAGCTAGAGAAGTGTGAAGATCTATCTATCTATCTGTTATGTAATGGCACCCAGCACGGTAGTTTCATTTATTATTATAATTTATTGTGAACACTTCTGTAATATCTCATGCTTTGATATCAAGCACAAGCAAGATTGCTATCAAGGAATTCATTCTATCACATAATTGCCATCAGGTTTCCTTAGGAAAAATGGCACACTGCAACTGGTCTCGACTAAAGAACTGGTTCCCCCTTTACAATGTGGCCATGTGGCAAACCTGGTGATGTCTGGGCTGCGGGCAGGAAAATAAAGGTTCTTTCCCCTTGTGTGTCATGAGCGCTGATGCAACTCGACGCCGGAATCATATGACGCTAAGGTGTGGATTTCCAGAAACTGGTTTTCCCTGCGGGCTGCCCTGGGACAGTAATTTGGAGAGTGAAGAACTTGTCCTGCCTGTTAACTCCCCGGAGCAGTTACGCTACTGCATGATATGCATTGCCATGTAATCGCGGGAGGCCTGAGCCTGTGCTTACAGAGACTTCTCCAATGGTAGTGGGTGTGGACAGGCATCAGTTAGGTGTACCACAGCACTGCATTATGCCTCTAGACCAGAACCTCTCTGGGGCACCGGCTGCCTGTGTTTGTTTAATCCAGGTGCATGATTAGGGCTTGTAGGCAATACAATGAAGAGGAGGATAATTATGAGAAGAAGAAGGAGGAGGAGGAGGAGGAGAAGGAGAGAAGAAATATGAGTTTCCCAACAGAAACATGCAGGGAATTACACCTTTTATCCATGAGGCAGCTGCTTTGTTCCTAATATGCAACTCCAAGGTGAACGGTTCAGAATCTACACAGGTAGGGTTGCTGCATAATAGTGGTGGAGGCCCGTTCATTTTTCACTTGTCATTCTGTGGCTCTCGCAGAAAGGCCTCCTGGGATGCTATTTTACTGTCATGATTAAATCACCGCTAGCCTGGGCAGGGACCATCTTTGTGTTCTGGGTTCGTACAGCGCCTAGCACAGTGGAGCCCTAGTCCGTGACTGGGGCTCCTAGGTGCTGCAGCAATACAAAGAACAAACAATAATCCTTCCCCCCGGGAATTAAACACATAAATCAGTAGGAATTTGGGGCCAGATCCTCAGTTGGTGTAGTCACTGTAGCGCCATTGATTTCAATGGCGTTGGTTTACATCTGCCCTTTTTTCTGGATTTCTTTGGAGTGCCGGGAATACATTTGTTTGGGTTTTGTATTTTTTCTCTGCCTGTTCTTGATTCTTTTGCTGCTCAGTAAAAAACAGGCAGATCGATGCACATATTCAAAGGGGTGTTCACCCATAAAATCAGGGTTTCACCTAAAATAGGACGCCCAAAGTTCTGTGTTTCCTGCTTCTGTTATGGTGAAGGATATATTGCTCAGGGTTTTCATTAGAACCTACTTTTTAGTTGTGCTTGTAATTTGGAAAAGGAAAGGGATGGGGAGAAGGTGACAAGCTCTTTGGGGCAGGGATCATCTTTATGATCAGTTTGTACAGCACCTAACACAATGGGGACCTGGCTTGTAGATCTTAATAACTAACAAATAATAAAAGTCACTGAGACCTGCCAGTGGCGATGCTCGTAGGATGGGATTTGCAAAGCAGCCTAAGGAGATTTAGTTACCCAAATCACCTTCACTATTCTAGGTGCTCGTACAGCCCTCCTCACTATATTACCTGAGCACTTCTCAATCGTCAGTGGATTTCTTCTCACATTTCCCTGTGAGGCAGGGCAGTGCTATTATCCCTGTTGTACAGATAGGGAACTGGGGCCCAGAGAGACCAGATGCCTTGCACAACCTCACACAACAAATCTGGGGTAGAGCAGGGAACTAGTCGGCACCCATACCAGTAAACTATTCTTACTCCTGATGGGCATCCGAGTTCAGAGCAGCTGCAGCTGTAGTCCCCCTCCGTGGTTCCACCGAGGGTATCCACTTTAGGATCCATCTCTTCAGCCGTCACTTCTCTTGGCTGGAGACCCACGTCTCACTCGCTCCTGACTGTGGATCTGAAGGCTGCACAGTGCCCTGCCTACACTGTGACATCCCCAGCAAGCCAGACTGCCTAAAAGGCCGGTGCCTACACTTTGATTTCTCTTCAAGGGCTGTGACCAGTGGATCGCCCGCAGTTATAAGTTACCATCCACCTCCTTCTAAGCAAGCACATTTATTCTTAAGGTAAAAGCATTACAGACAAAACATACTAAACAATAAAAGAACCTACATGTATGCTAAAAAGATTAGCAGAGTCACCCTGCAACTCCAGCCTAGGGCTTTGGTAGTTTTAATTCTTCAAAACTCAGCATTGGGTTTTCTTCATGGTTATAAATTCGTCCATGTTAGATTCAGAATCAGAACAAAGACTGGGAAGATCAGTCATTTCTGGCCTTTGATCTCAGCCTTGTATAAGAGGTAATCAGCAGGCAATGACCCTCTCCTCAGGGCACAGCTTCAAAAGGCTGTGGTTGTTTTTTTGTTTTTTGGGGGTTTTTTTTTGCATAACTTGAGTTAGGGAATTTGCATTAACTTCTCCCTAGGAATTCCCCAGGAAATCCATTAGCACTTTTTGTTCCCAAAGTCCATATTTGTCTGGCACATTTTCAGTATAGTCTTTTGGTCTTAAATCTGTCACATTTGCCCCCCTAGAAAGATAATATACAATCCCTGACCACAATAATACATCCCCTTAATACAATGGTTTTCAATCAGTGGTCCACAGACCCCTGGGGGTCCACAGACTATGTCTAAGATTTCCAAAGGGGTCCACACCTCCGTTCAAAATGGAAAAAGGCTGCAAACCACTGCCTTAATACAATAAGGTCTCCCATATATACTGAAATTGCCATATCTGTCACAGTGGGTATGTCTACACTGTAGCTGAGAGTGTGCTTTCCAGTGTGGGTAGATAGATACACACTAGCTCTGCTCAAGCTAATGAGCTAAAAATAGCAGTGTAGCCAGGTTAGCATGGGTGGCGGCTCAGGCTAATCACTGCGTAGAACCCCCTTCCAAGCCCCCTGGGTATATACCTGGGCAGCTAGCCTGAGCCACCGCCCATGCTAAACTGGCTACACTGGGGGTGATGCAGACACCTGCAGCAGACCCATAGAAACATGGGCCACTCATCCTCCCAGTCTTTCCCCCCTTGTTGCTTCCCACCTATCCCCAAGCTTCTCAGTGTTTCCGCCACGCTGCTCCTGGACTTTTGAGGAGAGTTAGTTTCCTTTCCTCCCACCATGAATAAATACATTTTAAACAATAACATTGTACATAATAGCTGGGGTGGGGTGGGATAGTGGGGGGAGGAGTTATGAGGGTAGTAGCCAATCGGGGAGAAGGAATTTGCATAACCTCCTTATGGTTATTGAGAAAGACCTATTCTGCAGCTCTAATCTAGCTATCTATGAGAGGTTTGTCAAGGACTTTCCTGGGTACAGGATCAAGCCCCTATAAAACTCACTTGGCTGTATTACTTAGGTGCTTATTTTGGTGCTTACTTAGGTACTTAGGTACTTAGGTGCTTATCCAGTGGAGCTGGATGACCTTATAGAATCCTAGGTAGACAGTTTTTTAGTTCATTGCTGCGGCTGATACAAAGCCAGCCACTGGCGCTCATATGGCTTTGGTTTTTTGCTTGTTTTTGTAGGCCCTACAAAAATGGTGGTCACTGCTTTTATGTTTTGAATTTCTCAAGCATAGTCTTATTGAGGTCAATTGGGAGTACTCACAAATTAAAATGAAGCATATGCTTAAGTGCCTTACAGAATCAGCGCCTTGTGCAATTCATGCCAATAAGCATTCCAGTTTATGCAAATCACCGCTCTCCAAGTGGGTAATACTGGCCCTCAGCCAGCCAGCATACTGGGATTTGCATGTTGGATGAAAGAAGAGTACAATTTTTGTGAAATGCCCAACTCCTCAGCCAATCATAATGCAGAGAACTGCATAACTAAGAAATAAGGATAAAGTTATGGTTCAGTAACTCAACGGCAGACCTGAGCCCTGATTGGCTAAGAGAAGTGAAATTGCAGAATAAATGTCGAGAGACAAGGTGGGTAAGGCAATATATCTTTTATTGGACCAACTTCTTCTGGGAAAAGAGACAAGCTTTCGAGCGCCACAGAGCTCTTCTGTGGGAAGACTGGCAAATGTAAGAAGCAGGTGCACAGTTGCAACTCACATTTCAGCCCCATTTCACCTAAAACAACTGTCAGCCATGTTTGGAAAGACCTCTTCTTACTTTCCATTGTTATTTAAACCCTTCCCAGGAAGCTGGAAAATAAAATGCTGCAGATTTAGTCTTTTAAACCTGACAAATGTTTATTTTATTTTATTCTGTTTCTAACAGAGCTGATTGATTTATAGAGTGCCACCCTCGATAAGGGTCAGCACAGGCACAGATACCATGGTGATGGACGTCCTTATCGAAACCTAGGCAAACAGAGAACTGGTTAGTTGACGCAGAGCCAGCAACTGGAGAGCACATGTTCCTTTCCTGTAGACACTATGCAAACAGTGGTCCCTGCTTTTATGCTTTGAATTTCCCAGCGATGGCATCATGGATTTTATTTTTAAATACAAGGTATTTAAAATCCTGGTGTTACGGGGTGGCCTGCTCCTTTAAGGACCGGGAGGCTTGGGTTCAATCAGCCCACCTGTGCCCTAATTAGCTGCCTTCCAGCCTAAGGGGGCTGAACTAATTGGGGTCAGGTGAAAGCCTGATAAACACCTGGGCCTCATAAAAGGGCAGCGAAGTCAGTGTAGGGGAGGAGGAACTCCAGGGAGCACGCTGGGTTGGCTCTTACGGAAGGCCTTGAAGTAGGGTCTGGAAGGATACAAAGGAATTTGCCTGGGAGTAAGGGCTTCCTCCTAGCATGGAGAATTGTAAAGGGAGTCCAGAAGGTGGGCTGAAGAGGAGCCAAGTGGGGTGAAAGAATTTGTGGTTTGTTTGGACTTTTGTTATCCTGGAAGGGGTTAAGTTTTAATGATTGACTTGGGTGGAGAGCTAAGCTACAGCACCAACTCCAGCCTCTGTGGGGGACCCACCTGGGAAGGGGAAATTGAGGCAGAGAGTGCCTGCAGCACCATGCTTGGGCAGCAGGTGGCACTATAGGGCCCTGATTGTACAGCACTATGCCTAGATTACAGCAACCCTACCTCCAAGTTTTCAAACTCCTAAATTTCGTAAGGGCCTTGTCCTATTAACCGTCAAATGTTCTGTTCTTGGAATTTCTTTAAATGTCCTATTTATGATCAAAATGGAGTGACTACTGGAAAGCTAAATGCGTTAGTCTCTAAGGTGCCACAAGTACTCCTTTTCTTTTTTTTAAATGTCCTAGAGATTCCAAGCATTCACTGGTCTCAGATTTGTCCCTCAGGGCTCGGTTCTGCCATCCTCATGCTGAGTGGTTTTGCCAATTTCAACAGGACACTGCTCACAGGGGATTTGGCCATGAACCCTGAGAGAGAGTCAAGGCATAGTTGTGCTGCCCCACAAGCAAACTGGGAAGCAGATCCTAACCCAGACAATCACAATCCGATGCTGGCCTTGCTCTGGTCTGGAAATAATCTGCACCATCCCCACTCCTGACACAGATGGCTTCCCCTAGTGCACGGGTGAAACTGCCATGATTGCCCGCACCTTGCCGCTGCCCATCCACTCCCCACCCCATGGGAGTAGCGGTCTTTCAGACTGCCTCTCCCCACCGCACACGATATGACTAGTCCGTGCAAAGGAGCAAGGGGGTGTCTTCTGCCCCCTCACTCCTTGCACGGTCACATTAGGAAGACCACGATCTGGCCTGGAGGAACTTCCCGCTCAGCCTTCAGCAGCACATATACTGACATTGGAATGATACAGAGAAGATTAGCAAGGCCTCTGCGTAGGGCTGACACGCAAATTCATGACGCGGCCCGTAAGGCACTGGCCCGGTATGATATAGCCAGTCTGTCCCTGACTAGACACCAAACAAAGTACCTACGGCTGGTGTTATTCCTCACAGGCTTGGACTCCGTGCGTGCTCCAGGGCTGAAGCACCCATGGACGAAACTGATCAGCTGTTCAGCAGCTGGTGGGAGCACTTGGGGGAGGGCGGGGAGTGGTGAGCGGGCAGGTGGGGGCGGGGCCTCAGAGGAGGAGGCAGAGCACAGGCAGGAAGAAGGGGAGTGAGGGCCAGGCCTGGGGGAAAGGGGCAAAGTGGGGGAGCACCCACCGGGAACACGAAAAGTCAACACCTGTTGCTATCCATTGTTAGACTCCGTCTTACGAGACAGTAGGCAACAGGGCTGTAATTCTGTCTGTGGCTGCATGGAAGAACACCTCTACTGGAATCCCCCGAGGACTTTAATGAAACAAGGGACTCGTTTATAGGACTTGGTCTATTTTAATTTCTCTGCACTGTGGAACTTTATTTTTTGCTGCCTGGAAATGCCTGGAGGTCACATTCTGAAGCTAACCAGGGACCACAGAAGGGCAAAGCTCATTCTCTTAATTTAGCTTTTTGTATTAGAAGTGTTCCAAGATTGCTCCCTTGCACCGCTTGTCCCTGTGCGGAGCCTGCCAAGGGCAGGAGGTGCAAAGCAAGGTGCACATGGGGACGGAGCAGAGCGAGCTAACACCATTAATAACCTCCCCACAAAGACTTTTTTTTACACTCATGCTCCTCTGCCAGAATATCAGACAGGAGGAATTTCAGACTGAACCGTTTTATTTTGACCCAGTTAGGGAGAGGTGGTCAAAATGGAGTGACTACTGGAAAGCTAATAGGAGCCTTTATCCCCTGTCCTGCATTGGGGTCTGCTAGCCCAGATCCCCCTGCGTGTGGAGAGTCCCGTTGAGTTCAGTGAGATGTGCACAGGCCTGCATTAGCAGATCCTGATGATACAGTGGTAGACACGGTAAATAATCAGCTTTCTAGGCACTCCTGCTGCTCCATATTAGCCAGCGCTCAGTTACAGTTAAGAGACTATTCCTACAAAAACATGATGTGAAATGTAATTCAGGACTCCCAGGTCAAAATTGTAAGGCTAGGTTCTGATATTTGATCTGGTAAGTGCTGTGTATACAAGGTTAGGAGACAGTGGATTGTCTTATGTCTTTTGTTCCTAAAAGCTCATACTTCAAGGTTGCAGATGGCCACCTGCAAGGGTCAGGAAGGGATTCCCTTCCCCCTTCCCCCATGTATCCTGAGTTTCTTTTTTTCTGATCTACTTCCTCTGCAGCATCAAGATTGGCCACGGCTGGAGATGGGACATTGGATGGGGAGGGGCAGGGCTCTGTGGTGGCACCAGGAGTTCTCTCTCTCAGGTGCTTGGCTTGCTGGTTCTCGCTCATATGCTCAGGACCTAACTAATTGTCATAGGTGGGGTCAGGCAGGAATTTGCCCCCAGGTCAGACTGGCAGTGAGTTGGGGAGTTTTAACCTTCCTCCGCAGCATGTGGGTGCAGGTCACTTGGCAGGATTATCTGGGTACATCTCACTTGATCAATTTTCTGCCATTCTGGGGGCCTTGGGCACTGGTGCACCTGGGTCCCTTTTGTCCTCTGCTTGTGGCACAGATCACTCTAGTCTCCTGTGGGCTGTGATACTTCGGTTTGATTTTGGTTGTTGGGTTCAGTGTGCGGGTGCTGGGGTGGTGTTGGTGGCCTGTGATATGCAGGCGGCCAGACTAGATGATCTGATGGTCCCTTCTGTAACGTACCAATATTTACTTCTTGCCTGTGGATTAGAGATGGAAAAAGGGCATAGAATTGGGATACCATGGCTCTATTCTCCAGGCATAGGGCACAAATAACTTCTACTGAGGTCAGTGGCTGCTATTCTATCCCATGCAGGGGAAGTCGGTTCTCCAATCAAGTTAAGGCTAAAGCAGATCAAGCTAGGGGGCCGAATCAAGGCTAAATTTTGGGAACACTCACAAATTCTTCTCATGAGATGTCAAAGCTTCTCATGAGATGTCAAAGTCATCTCCATCCATGGCTGAACTGGACCCTGAAAACAGGCCTCCTGCTTCCAGTTTGGGGTTTGACCCACCCCCCCAAACATTAGTGGCAGGTATGGCTTTGCGGGGTTCAGATCTGGACAGCTTCCACCCCCACCTGGATATGTTGTTAGGTAGCTGCTATGCTTTCGTTTTCGGTGTGCTGTGCCTTTACGAGTCTGTCGGCAGAGGGCGTCGTTACTGTGAGGCAGCATGTTACAGAAGAGGCGCATCTCCAGGAGACCTGACTCTGTCTCATTTTGTTAAACGAAAATCTAAATCAGTCAGGCTGAAAGTACGTGGATGAACATAATACAGCCCGCCCCCAAATTCCAGGGAATGGAGTCGCCAGTTTACTCATCCCTGTGATGGGGTCAACTTCCCCACCTGCTGCCTCACTTTCCCTGACTCAGCTCCCCGAAGAACGGACAGAGACTCACATGGTCCAATCACATCCCCTTCTTGGGGTCCCAGTTTGTTTAACACAACAGAAGAGTTCAGCTCAGCTCAATACCTCAAGTCTTGTCCAGAGACGATATGGAGTCTGCTACTAGACGAGTTGTTTAGCTCATGCTCCAGAGGTCCCCGGTTCAGTGACCAAGATGATGGCTGTTACATTTGCATTGTGTTGCCTTAAACAATCCCGAGTGAGGCATTATTACTGGTAGGGAGGCAGCATTAAATGAAGCTTTGGCTGTTACTGGGGAGCATAAAGGAAAGGGCAGCTGCTAGAGAGGCTCACAATGGGTGTAATCTGGTGTAATAAATATGATAAATCAGGCAAGTAACCCCCCCGCCCCGCTATCCAGGATATTTAATTAGCAAATTGAGACAAGGAAGCTCGTATCACAAAGAATATGTAGGAGGCAGGACAAAGGATCCCAATTGTCACTCCAAAGTGAAGTAGATACTAAGGTGACAGGCTTCCTGAAAACAGGAGTGAGAGAGGTACCTCTCTCAGGGGAAGGCTGCCAGGTAGGTGTGTCCTTGGCGCTCCAGGATCCTATGTTTTTAAATGTTTATTTGTATGATTATTCTCCTTTCTTGTGGGGTTTAATGCCCAAGGGAGCCATTTATGGGGCTGACCGAAGGCAAGATTGAATGTGCTCCTAGCACTTCATCTCCTGGAAGGTGGGAAGAGCATGAGGAAATCAGATCTATTTCCTTGCCACCCTTAAAAGGCATTCTTGAGGTGGTGGAAAATAACATGGATACTGAGAGGTTTATCTGGGTTGCTGCAGAACCCAAAGCCATGGCCTCAAAGCTCAAAGCCTAAATCAGGATCTGCTGGATCTCCTGGCCCACCTGTACTGTAAACATCCTGTTGCTGGCTGCTTTCTCTTTTGTTCTGAGGACGCAACCCACTGACGCAACCCACTGTACGCTTGAATATTGTCAACCTTGAATATTTTCTGGGCCTGCAGAATGTGGCTGGTTAAACAGAAGGAATCGCTTTCAGTTGTGATGGAAGGAGCTTGCCTAGACCCTCAGCAGAGCAGAAGGAAGAAGACAGTTATGAAGAATCTTTTCTACCTGCAATTGTTCTCCTGAAGCTCATAATTTAGAGCAGAATGGTCTATTTGGGCATGTTGACCTGTGTAGGCTGCATGGCCGTCAGTCTCTGAGGGAGGCCACGCCTCCTCACGGTCACATACCTGTAAAGGTGCCCAAAGGGGGGGAAATTAGCTTCCTCTAGTTGTGATGTTGCACCCCATAATGCTTTATAGAAATATGCTTGTGAGTATAAATATGACATAACTGGAATGTTTTATGCTAGAAATGCCATGTAACATATCTTTGCAAAGGTTATGGTCTACTGCATGTATTCATCCTATTCATATGCATGTATCATTTTTATATCTGAAATTAGGAGTGTTGGCTCTATGCTTGTCTTTAAAGTGTTTGCTGTAGAAAGCACCTAAGGCAGATTTGATCAACATAGTGTGAAGGGGTTATTCAGGTAAATGGAAGTACTTGGCTAACAATGGACCTTGATAGACGCCAATCCACATCCACATCTGAGCTTTTCTGGGAACATTCGGGATAACATGTGGCCTGTAGAGAACCGAGTCATGCATGGACATGTGACTTGCCCATGTGACTCCAAAACTCCATCTTGTAGCTGTGATTCTACACAGGGGAAGAGAGGGGTTTCTACCCACAAGAGAGAGACTATATAAGCCCCTGGAAATCCCTCTATTTGGTCTTCAGCTGGCTCAAGAGATAGCCTCTCCACCCCAAAGAGATGCCTAAAAGAAACTTTGGAACAAAGGACAGTAACTACAGGGGAGTGAGTGATTGCTGGACTCAGACTAGGAGGGAGTACAGTCTGTAAAAGAATCTTATTGGAATATCTCTGAGGGTGAGATTTACCTGCATTTAGTTTCCTACTGTATTAGGCTTAGACTTGCATGCTTTATTTTATTTTGCTTGGTAATTCACTTTGTTCTGTCTGTTATTACTTGGAACCACTTAAATCCTACTTTTTATATTTAATAAAATCACTTTTTACTTATTAATTAACCCAGAGCAAGTATTAATACCTGGGGGAACAAACAGCTGTGCATATCTCTCTATCAGTGTTATAGAGGGCGAACAATTTATGCTCAAATAAATTGGTTAGTCTCTAAGGTGCCACAAGTACTCCTTTTCTTTTTGCGAATACAGACTAACACGGTTGCTACTCTGAAACCTATCCTGTATAAGCTTTATACAGAGTAAAATGGATTTATTTGGGGTATGGATCCCATTGGGAACTGGGTATCTGGGTGCTGGAGAAAGGAGTACTTTTTAAACTGTTTTCAGTTAATCCTGCAGCTTTTAGGGGACGTGGTTCAGACCTGGTTCTGTGTGTGTAGCAGGCTAGCATGTCTGGCACAACCAGGCAGGGCACTGAAGTCCCAAGCTGCCAGGAAAAATGGGCTCAGAGGTAATCCCAGCACATCAAGTGGCAGTCCCAAAGGTGATTTCTGTGGCCCGACCTGTCACACTAGTGCTCCGGTCCTCCTGCTGGGCAGAACAGTACGGCAGTCTGTGAGCCCCAGGTCCAGTCAGGGCAGGGCAGCAAAGCAAAGGGTAAGCTCTGGCCTTCACTTAGGGCAGAAAACCAAGAGCGTCTATGGGGCTCCGGTAGGGTTGCCCATGGAGCATAGGGCCTCCTGGCCTAAGGAGGGAGAGTACTGCCACCCAGGCGGGGAGACAGGGGGACACAGGCCCACCAAACTCCACCGCATCCCAGGCCAGGGCCCTAACCGTGTCCGCCACTGGGTCAGCAGGGATCTGCCCGCAACACGCTGATCTTGTATCCGGCCAGCTCCCAACCAGACTGTGGCCTGGTTTCCCTGGGCTGCTTCCTAATCGCCCCCTCGGGGATTCCCGCGTCTATCGTTTCGGGGAGCTCTGGCCAGTCTGCAGCTGGCAGTTCCTCAGCATCTCAGTCGGCCAGTGGCCCCGGGAGCACTGGCCAGTCTTCAGCAGGCAGCTTCTCTGCAGGCTCCAGCAGCAGGCAGGATGCGTCCCTCTCCGGTGGTGGCTCCACCCCAAAGGAGCTGCACGGTCTGCCTTTTGTACTTCCCCTTCCTCTCCCACTCTTCCGCTTCCAGTGGGCAGATGTGGCTCTCCTGGTTCGGCCCACCAATGGGCGTGTTGTGGGTCCCTCCCTGTCACTCCCTGAGGGAGGCCTCCTCGCTACAGCCTGTTTGTGATCACATGGGTTTGGGATTTCAGAAACCAAGATGTGGAGGGTCGGGCCTAGCGGTCGGAGCAGTGGCAGTCGGGCCAGGAACCGGAGCCAGGAGTCGAAAGTGGGTCCAGAACAAAGCAGTTGCAGGGCTGGGAGCTAGGGCGGAGGAAGGTCAGGGCTGGAGCTGGAGCCAGATGAGGAGCTAGGCTAGAAGAAGGGCAGGGCTGGAGCTGGAGCCGGGCTGGGAGCTAGGCTGGAGGAAGGGCGGGGATGGAACTGGAGCTGGAGCAGGGCTGGGAGCTAGGCTGGAGGAAGGGCAGGGCTGGAGCTGGAGCTGGAGCAGGAGCAGGGCTGGGAGCTAGGCTGGAGGAAGGGCAGGGCTGGAGCTGGAGCTGGAGCAGGAGCAGGGCTGGGAGCTAGGCT
Organism: Chelonia mydas; assembly: GCF_015237465.2. NCBI lineage: Eukaryota > Metazoa > Chordata > Testudines > Cheloniidae > Chelonia > Chelonia mydas. Next base: position 6,805,254 of record NC_051258.2, read on the forward strand.
GGAGGAAGGGCGGAGCTGGAGCTGGAGCCAGAGCCGGGCTGGGAGCTAGGCTGGAGGAAGGGCAGGGCTGGAGCTGGAGCCGGGCTGGGTGCTAGGCTGGAGGAAGGGCGGGGATGGAACTGGAGCTGGAGCAGGGCTGGGAGCTAGGCTGGAGGAAGGGCAGGGCTGGAGCTGGAGCAGGAGCAGGAGCAGGAGCAGGAGCAGGGCTGGGAGCTAGGCTGGAGGAAGGGCGGAGCTGGAGCTGGAGCCAGAGCCGGGCTGGGAGCTAGGCCGGAGGAAGGGCAGGGCTGGACCTGGAGCAGGCCTGGAGAAGGCTACAGCCTGTGGAGTCCGCCAGCACTCTCAGGAAGGGGAGAGTCAAAGCCATGAAGTGAGGCTGGGCAGACTGAGCAGCTGTTTCTCCTGTGAGGCTATGTACCTGCCCTGAGAGCCGCCAGACCAGCTCCTGGCTTGGGGATTGTCTCTGCATTGTCTCAGGGATGACTCCTCACCTCACACAGGGTCTTGTTTGGTAAGATGGCCGAGCTGATAGGGCACTGGAGTTGGAGTCAGGAGCCTGAGAGTCTCTTTCTGTCCCTTCACCTCATTGTGCCTCAGTTTCCCCTCCTGACTTTGTCTCTTTAGACTCTGCGTTATGCAAGGAAGGGGGTCTTATTAGGGGTATGTACAGCACCTAGTGCAATGGAGCTCAGGTCTCCGTTGGGGCCTGTAGTTGCAACTGGAATGTAAATCATAAAAAAATAAGGTGACCATTGGCACTGAGTGCACCTCAGATTTATTTCGTAACAGACTAAGGCACGTATTTAAATTTGTTTGCGAGAAACAGTGTTATCTAGTGGTTAGAGAAGGGTCCTGGGAGTCAGGACTCACGGATTTTTCTATTCACACCTCTGCCACTTTGCAAACTTGGGCAAATCACCTAACCTCTCCCGGAATGTCTACACTGCATACAGAGCCAGGGCTCTGATTCAGCTTTGAGCCCAAGCCCCCCTTCCATCCACACACAAATCAGTCACTCGGTTCAGCAAGTACTCGGGACCTGATTCCTAGGACCCTGGTAGGAGGGTGGGTTAGAGCCCGAGTCCCGCTGTGTCTTGGATCCAAGCCTTGTTGATTTGCAGTGTGGATGCAGCTCAAAACGCAGACTCGAGTCAGAAGGTCTGTGCAGTGCAGTATGGATGTGAAAGCACAGCTGTGAGTCCCAGGTCCCGCAATTGTAAGCCGAGGTTTACAGTGAAGTGTGGGATGCTCAAGCGAGGGCTTGGAAACGAGTCCACAAGCCCGGGTCTCACCAGGTTTACAATGCAGTGTAGTCATACTCTCTGTGCCTTAGCTGGTTCATCTGTAAAATACGATGATAACGCTTACCTACCTTGCAGGAGTGTCATGAGGCTTACTGATTAATGAACTGTTTGCAAAGCAAAGGCTCTCGCTTAAAAAGAATCCTTGCAGTGGTAGGTGCTTTATCTCATCAGTGCCAGCAGAGGGTACCCTGGCACCAGGATCATCTCCATGGAATATGACAGAATGCGCTTGAAGGGTACCAGTCCCATATCATTATGCTGGTGTCAGGCATGTTCCCATACTGAGTCACAAATGGTAAAAGAAAGAGAATTTTATCCCAAATCATTTTACTGATCAAATGCTTTCTCTGTGTCTCTCCATCCATCATGTTACCAAGACACTGATAGCCAGATACCGCCATGGTGGACAGCTGGAAATGCAGACAGATAGATAGGCCTGGTTGGGGAATGAATTTTTTCACCTGCAAAAAATAACAAAAATGAACATTTGCATCCCAAATTTTCTCAGAAATGTGAAAAACAACAAGTTTTGGCTGCTGAAAACCCCTTTTTGCTTTTGTTTTTTGCATGTTCAGTTTTTCGACAAAAATGTGAACGCTTTTGATAATGACCAATTGTTTTGCACCTTCCTCTCAAGTATGCAGTGCTGGCAGAGAGAAGGGGGCTAGAGGGAGCAGGGGTCTGGCTCATTGTCTTTGAGGCAAGAATTTACTCCAGGGGAAGGGCCAGATTCTGCTCTCAGTTATGCAGGTGTAAATCCGGAATGACTCCACTGGCTTGACTAGAGGTTCCCTGGATTCACACAGGTGTAACAGTAACAGGATCTTGCCCATAGATTTTACATTGAACTAAATGATTGGTCAGAAAGCAGCTGTTCTAGCCCTTCATCTGCTCAGTGCAGTGAGAGACACTACCCGAAGCTGTACTCACCTCCCCAGGTGCATTCCCATTCTCCTTTTCCTCTCCTGCTTTCATTTTTGGGGGCAGCCGGATCCTGATAGAAGCAGAGTTCCCACAATAGAGGATGTTGCAGCTGCTCAGGTCTTCCCTCTCCTAGTCCCTTTCTAGCTGGTTCTGCAGGGACATTTTCTTGGTTCCCTTTTTCTTCCCTGGCTGCACTTCCACTTCCCTGGCCCCATTCCCTTCACATACATGGCCCCGCTTCCTATTAACATCCTCTCCCTTCCTATGCCCGCTCTGTCACTGCCCTTGCCTCCGATCTCGCCAGCTCTCTAGTTCCATATGCTGCTGCCAGACACCACTGATCCCCAACTTTCCATCCTGACTTGTGTTAACGGGACGCCGTCCCAAGCCCCCTCTTGCTCTCTGGCTAGCCAGAAAGGGGAGCATTGCCCCGTTGCCTTTGGAACAACAGTTATTAAAGAGTCGAGACTTGGTGAGCTGGAAACACAACAACTGAGTTTATTAAGAATTAAGAGATGAACTCAACTGGGCTTAACTGAGCTTGCTAGTGCCTACGGGCAGCTCCTGTTTCCCAGCGTATCTAGCAGCAATCCCTAAGGCAAGCAGCTTTGCTGGCTCCTCTGCCTTGTTTGCAGCTTCTTTTACAGGCCTCCAGGCTGGGCACATGTAAAAGCAGCGGAAAACCAGGAGGAACCAGCACCATGTGGCCAGCCAGCTGTCCCAGAGCTCCATGGGACATAGTTTGAGACCCTCTACATTACATCATGCAAACAAACTCTGATTGGCTGATCAGATGGTACGAGCAGGATGCTGCTTCCAACAGCTTAACCCTTTCGTGGGTGTCCATATCCAACAAGCCCTGTGAGCACCATTACAATAGCACTATCTGCTGCTGTGGTTGGAAAACCAAATGTAATGGCCTGCACCGTGAGTCATCAGGAGGGGTCAAACTGGGGCCCTTCAGCTCCTAAAATTCAGCCTCTTCCACTTGAGCTAAAAGAGTAGCTTCATTAATCAGTAGCAGCAGTAGGCTTTTAACCTTTAGGAGTACGTCTACACCAGTGTTTTTCAACCTTTTTGATACCAGGGACCAGCTTGCTGCCTTCCGAAACTGTATCAGGGAGATCTCAGGGACCGGCGCTGGTCCATGGACCGGTCGTTGAGACTCCGCCCAACGCAGGGTAGCGAGCCTCTGAGCGAAAAACTGGTGTGTAGACATTGCTACTCTGGCTGGAGCCCAGGCTCTGAGGCCTAGGGACTGGGGTGGGCTTCAGAGCTGGAGCTGCACCCTCTACGCAGCTATTTTTAGCGCGGTAGCGTGAGCCCGAGTATGTCAGTTTGGGATCTGAGACTCATTGCCGATGGCTGGGCAGATGTGCCCGAAGCGGGCCAGCCCCATGGTTTTGGCTATATGTTTACTGTATTTGCAGTTCTATACCTACATACATTTTGAAGTGAGAGACACATTACAACCACCCTCTCTCTCTGTCTCTCTCTCACTCACCCACACACTCCTTCTGTGTGTGAAGCCCACACACCTCTTCTGTGTTTACACCCCCCCTTCTGTGTGTGAAGCCCACATACCTCTTCTGTGTTTACACCCCCCCTTCTGTGTGTGAAGCCCACATACCTCTTCTGTGTTTACACCCCCCCTTCTGTGTGTGAAGCCCACACACCTCCTTTGTGTTTACACCCCCGCCTTCTGTGTGTGAAGCCCACACATCTCTTCTGTGTTTACATCCTCCCCCCCCCCCACACTTCTGTGTGTGAAGCCCTGGGGCAGACCTTTGATTGTCCTTTGGTTAGCAATTCCCCATATCCCTTGTTTATTGAATCACATTGTATGCACAATCTCCTGGCAGGGAAGGGGTTAACCAGGGAAGGGGCTCAGGCAAGCCAAGGGCTCCAGGTGAAAATCCAGCTGATTTCTGCTCACTGTAATAGCATCAGAGATCCCAGCAGCCTTCCCTTCTCCCCCTCCTCTCAACACGTGCTGACATGACGTGGACCAAATGGGAAGGTAGAGACTAGTCCAGCGGTGCCAGCCAGGTTAGAACACTTCATTCTTTGAGGACTGAATCAGCACTTGCTTAATGCTGCTAAAGAATGTACCAGAAAGGAGGGTGAGGGAATCCAACCAAATCAAAACAAAATTGTTCTCGCTTGCGCCAAAACTGATGAACTTTCTTGGCAAAACAGGCTTTCTTTCATGTCTCCAGGGGCTTAAGCAGGAAGCAGATCCCCAGATTCCTTCCAAAGAGGAAGTCTGAAGGAAATCCTTAACCCTTGAAGGCAATTGCACTCCTGCCCTGGCACTAGATTAGAGATCTGTGCTGATTGCCGCTCTCAGGCATTTGGCTGAATGGCTGGAGTAGACTGCGCACTGAATCATTTCTGTGCAGAGAGCGTCTGGTTCAGGAAATACTGAAAGCCAAAGATGGGGGCTTGGCCAGACAGCGAGGTCATCCTAGAGGAATGAAGGGTTTGACCCTGCAAATCTTGACTGGAGCAAACAGCTACCACTGAAGTTAATAGGAATACCTGGTGGGAAAAGGTTTTGCAGGATGGGGCCTTAAGTGTTGAGATGGGCCTGGAGATTGTCGGCCCAGATCCTTGAAGATATTTAGGTTCCTAACTTCCCTGGGAGGATCTGGGCCCTTCTCTGTAAATCAAGGCTTACCAGGAAAAGTTCCAGCTGCTACTTCAGTAACTATTGAGCCAATACCAGGCACATGTCCAGTATGGGCAGAGGTTTATGTTCACTGCTTTAAATGTGTTGCTCATATTTAAAGCTCTTTGATGCATTGCTCAGGTAATATTAAATGTATCTGCGTATGCCAGTTTACTTGCATTGTTCCAACTGACCTGTATTATGGTTCCGTCATGTTGGGTGAGCTGATGACTAACAAGGTCCATCCCGCCATGGAACATGGAAGCCTTGAGAGCTCTGGCTGCAGGAGGAGCTGTATGAGCAAATGATCTTTACCCCCTTTCATTGTGTTTGTTTCAAATAATATGGAAAGAGCGCTCGGATGCAGGCCCATTCAATTAGGTTTCTTTGCTATGCAGGGTGAGCCTGTCACAGAACACTTTGTACAGCCATTTTCCAGCCTTTTGCCTCACACACTGGAATTGGGGGCTTTCCGGGCTTCTGGTTGCCAAGCTGGGGAGCCTAAGCCCCGAGAGCTCATGCTACAGCCGCGGCTTCCAGACCCCCTGGCCCTTCTGTCAGCGTTTGTTCCTGGGCAAGTCAGTGTCTGTTCATTCAGATCAGTGAAAACATCTCCATGTTCCCTCCCATGTTGAGAGACATGTGCACCTGCTGGAGACTACAGCACTTGCTGTATTATAGAGGTACTCCAAGTACACGCTTGGTGGAGGGCAGGAGAGGGGGTGACAGCTGGTGCTGTCATGGAGCAGGGCATGGGCAGTCATGCGTATTGGTCAGAGCTGAAGTCAGCAACCAAGAACAGCACTGAGGATCAGAACTGGAGTCAGGAAGCAAGCAAGGCTAGGAAAACAGTGGAGTCGCATCTTATGTGGGGGTTAGGTTCTAAAGTCAGCACGTAAGGCGAAAATCGTGTGTAGTCAAAAAGACAGAGAGACGGAAGAATGAAAGAATAAAAAAGGGAGAAAGATGCAAGCCAGAGTGCCGCAGGGTGGCCAGGAGCATTATCTACAATCAGCAACACGTTAAAGTCAAGTCCTTTCTCTTGGCGGTACCGCTTGACCTCCGGGATGAAACACTTGGGGAACCATCCAGAAACAATGCTGCCGTCACCCAAGCCTTTTTATTTGGTTGCCAGAACACAGGCAGGAGATTTTTGTTCTTGCCTTTTAGGGCACGGGGATCTGCAGCCCTGTAGAGCAAGCCCGGCTTTGTTAAATGCCCAGCTGCATTGCCACAAAACAACACAGTCACACGGTCTTTAGCTGCTTTGAAGCCAGGGGCTTGTCTTTCTGATTTCGAAGTATAAGTGCAGTTGGGCATTGTTTTCCAGAAGAGCCCAGTCTCATCAGCATTAAAAACTTGTTCCGGAAGATAGCCCTTTTCGTCTATGATTTTCTTTAATTGTTCGGGATAGGCTTTTGCTGCCTCTTCATTGGCAGATGCAGCTTCACCAGTAGTCTGCACGTTTTTGAGGTTGAAGCGGTTCCTAAAACTGTTAAGCCAACCTTGGCTGGCTTTGAATTCCTTCTCATCAGAAGGCTGTCCCTCTTTGGCGGGAGGTTTGAACAGCGCATAGAGGCGAAGAGCTTTTTCTCGCAACGTGTTGCCATCGATAGGCATACGTTTACGGTTCATGTCTTCCAGCCATAAGTTTAATGCCTTTTCAGTCTTCACTAAAGTCTTATCATGCACCTGGCTCATCAGCTTAGCAGTTCTTGGAGCACTTGATGCCACGGCTTGATGAATTTCTCTCTCTCGAATCTTGATGGCACGGATGCTAGATTCATTGCGGCCATATTTACTTGCCACGTTGGAGACCGACATAGCGTCTCTCAATAAGTCCAACACAGCCAGTTTTTCCTCCAGCGTTGGAACAGATCGCTCTTTCTTCGGTTGAGCACCAGATGAAGTAGTTGGCTTGTGTTTAGGGACGATGTTGTACGAAAAATACGTATCTGTGATTGCAGAGCCATTGGCCAATATCTTTGAAAACTCATGGCGATCGAGGGAGGTCCCGGATGACTGGAAAAAGGCTAATGTAGTGCCCATCTTTAAAAAAGGGAAGAAGGAGGATCCTGGGAACTACAGGCCAGTCAGCCTCACCTCAGTCCCTGGAAAAATCATGGAGCAGGTCCTCAAGGAATCAATTCTGAAGCTCTTAGAGGAGAGGAAAGTGATCAGGAACAGTCAGCATGGATTCACCAAGGGCAAGTAATGCCTGACTAATCTAATTGCCTTCTATGATGAGATAACTGGCTCTCTGGATGAGGGAAAAGCAGTGGACGTGTTGTTCCTTGACTTTAGCAAAGCTTTTGACACGGTCTCCCACAGTATTCTTGCCAGCAAGTTAAAGAAGTATGGGCTGGATGAATGGACAATAAGGTGGATAGAAAGCTGGCTAGATTGTCAGGCTCAATGGGTAGTGATCAATAGCTCCATGTCTAGTTGGCAGCCGGTATCAAGTGGAGTGCCCCAAGGGTCGATCCTGGGTCTGGTTTTGTTCAATATCTTCATTAATGATCTGGAGGATGGTGTGGATTGCACCCTCAGCAAGTTTGCAGAGGACACTAAACTGGGAGGAGAGGTAGATATGCTGGAGGGTCGGGATAGGATACAGAGGGACCTAGACAAATTAGAGGATTGAGCCAAAAGAAATCTGATGAGGTTCAACAAGGACAAGTGCAGAGTCCTGCACTTAGGACGGAAGAATCCCATGCACCGCTACAGACTAGGGGCCGAATGGCTCGGCAGCAGTTCTGCAGAAAAGGACCTAGGGTTACAGTGGACGAGAAGCTGGATATGAGTCAACAGTGTGCCGCTGTTGCCAAGAAGGCCAATGGCATTTTGGGATGTATAAGTAGGGGCGTTACCAGCAGATCGAGGGACGTGATCATTCCCCTCTATTCGACATTGGTGAGGCCTCATCTGGAGTACTGTGTCCAGTTTTGGGCCCCACGCTACAAGAAGGATGTGGAAAAATAGGAAAACGTCCAGCAGAGGGCAACAAAAATGATTAGGGGACTGGAACACATGACTTATGAGGAGAGGCTGAGGGAACTGGGATTGTTTAGTCTGCAGAAGAGAAGAATGAGGGGGGATTTGATAGCTGCTTTCAACTACCTGAAAGGAGGTTCCAAAGAGGATGGATCTACACTGTTCTCAGTGGTAGCAGATGACAAAACAAGGAGAAATGGTCTCAAGTTGCAGTGGGGGAGGTTTAGGTTGGATATTAGGAAAAACTTTTTCACTAGGAGGATGGTGAAACACTGGAATGCGTTACCTAGGGAGGTGGTGGAATCTCCTTCCTTTGAAGTTTTTAAGGCCCGGCTTGACAAAGCCCTGGCTGGGATGATTTAGTTGGGGATTGGTCCTGCTTTGCGCAGGGGGTGGGACTAGATGACCTCCTGAGGTCCCTTCCAACCCTGAGATCCTATGATCTTTAAACACTAGAATCACACCCAGCGCGGCGAGATGCTCACTGGATCGGCGCGCAGCGATCAATCCAGCAGGGGTTGATTTATCTTGTGTAGACTAAACGCGAATAAATCGACCCCCGAGCACTCTCCTGTCGACTCGTGTACAGTACTCCACCGCCGTGAGTTCTTGTTATTTTTCTTTTCTTTTTTTGCCGAGCGCGTGTAGTTGAATTCGCGTAAGTTAAATGCGCTTATATGCGACTCCAGGAGCAATCACCAGGTCAGGAATAAGCAGCCTGCCGCTGCTGAGCTAATCCTTGCAGCCTATAGGGTGGGACGGCCAATCAGGTGATGCTAGAGCAGCCCAGCTGGGCTCATTAAGTGGCCTGAGGGCTGAGCCGGCTAGCCCCAGGTTCAGGTGAAGGAGTGCAGGCCCAGAGTTCCTGACAGATGTAATGCTGGCCACACATCCATTTTTGGCTGCTGTCATAAATGAGGCGGGGACTCCCTTTGCTGGACACCCAGCCAGCCAGTTAGCTATAAAATCCCTGTTTGTAGCTGTTCTCTACTTGCTTTCCCTGTAAAGGGTTAACAAGTCCACAGGTAAAAGGAAGGGAGTGGGTGTGATTTTATGGAAGTCTGTTTATGAGTGTTTTATGGAAGTCTGTTTATGAGTGTAAATATGATGTAACTGGAATATGCTTTATGCAAAAGGTCTCTTGGAAGGTATCATTACAAAGTTTATAATCCACTGAGTGTGGTCATCCTATGTGTATGAATGGATCATTCTTGTGTCTGAAACTAGGAATATGAAGCATAACTCCGAGGTCCTATTGTAATTATGCAAAGTGTGGGCCATTAATGGGGGCTTGGAATCTTGATGGCCCCCATTGACTAGGACAAGTGACTGTAGATGGCTCTGACAAGTTTCAGCGGGGGAGCCAGGTTAGTCAGTTGCAGCAAAAACAAGGAGGAGTCTTGTGGCAGGTGCCACACAACTCCTCCTTGTTTTTGTAGATGGCTCTGTTTACCTGCAAGCCTCCACTGCATAGGTGCGGGCCAGGCCTAAAAGAATGGAGGGGAGCTTACAGGACATGTGAACGTGTCACAGGATACTGGAATCCATCTTTGACCTGGTGCTTTTCCATTTAGAAGGAGGGGTGGGAACCCAGAGAGAGACAAAGGGTTCCTGCCTTGTGCCAAAGATATCAAAGGGGGTGGAATAGGACAAAGGGGGCTGCCAGTCATGTGCCTCCTCTCTTGGGACCTGCTGCGGCATGTACACTCTGTGATTGTGTTCCAGGTATTTCAGCATCCCTGAATTCCGCTTTTTAGGGCCATGGCCCAGACTGACCCTATGTCTGCATAGTTGGCAAATGGCACGGGAACTGTCCCCAGGATGATCAATTCTGAAATGCTGCCAGACCCAGGGAGAAGTCTGGTTAATGCGTTCTGCAGGTGGGGATTGGAGGATTGTTGCAGCTGAGAGCAATGCAGTCAGGGAGCTCTGCCATTCCCCCAGGGGTTCCCACCAAACCCATGTCTAGCAGAGATGGAGGCAGTGACCTTCCCCCACACACCTGGGAGCTGTGGTTAACAACCACTTGCTTCCTAGAACGGAAATAGTAGAGCAAAGAGGAAGCTGATGGCCTCTGGGCATTTGCCTGCTTGGGCCAGCCTCCAGATAGAAGAGAAGCAACCGTGAGCAGATGGAGCTGAGCTAAGCTCTGCCTCCTCCTCGTTGCTTATATCACCACCTTCTGAACCCTGACTGTGCCCCGAGGTACGTACTACCGCCCTCCAGAGGAGCTGACTGCCTAGGGCCAGGTGGATTCTGCTGACTCCTCCCCATGGTAACCTGGTTCCCCTCCCTTCACTTCCTGTAGTTTTTCAAAAGCTCATAACTTGGCCCAGCATGAGTGGATTTTCACAGGGATGACAAAAGGCATCTCCTTGACACAAAGGGCACTTCCCTGCCATAGTTCAAGTCCCCGCTCCAAAGCATGGGGGAGCCAGAGCTTCTCAAAGAAAAGGTCACCGGAATTTTTTAACATGGGCAAAACAACGTATTTTTCCCAAGCCTCGTTCTCAGAAACAGCTCAACTGGTTTGGCTGAAATTTTCCAAAGCAATTCGGTCTGAGGCAGACACATGGCATGGACAATTTCAGCCCCAATGGGTAAAGCTTGGCAAAGTGATAAACAGAAAAGAGGAACTTGTGCTGGGAAGTATCAGGCGACCTTAATACCAGGCTGGACTGCTTTCTTTGCTTATAATTGTAGTTCCAAATAAACAGCATATAGGCTGTCTATTCGGTTTTGCCTAAATCTTGGACTGAAATCTCTCCACTGCAGGAAATTGCACCTGGTATGTCAATATCTGGCGGTGCCTCCATCCGCAAGTAAATGTTTTCTTCCTTTTCCTCACAGCCTCTCCGCTTTTTGATTGCGCTTTGATTACAGGTTGGTGTGTTTAGCTGTGTGTGTCACGGCAGTTTACATGCTAGGAGCCCAAGGCGGTGCCTGGTGCCTGGGTGGAGTGTGAGTATACAGTGGCTCAGGCTATGAATGGACGTTGCTGTAATGGGGGACTTTTTTTCTGCAGCCTGTTAGTTAGAGCTGTTTTTTTGGTTTGGGTTGTATCTGAGTCTTAACGAAGTCCTTGTTTCAAAAAACTCTGGTCTAATGAAAATCAAAAGTGTCTTAAGTCAAGAATTTAGTGTGTATTAGGAGGGTCCTACAGCCTTAGGGATATTTCTTAGAGACAGTATGGCCTAGTGAGCAGTGCACTGCATCTCAGGAGACTTGGGATCCAGTCCTATTCTGCTGAGTGACCGGTAAGCCAGTCACTTTCCCTGCCTGGGCCACAGGCTATGTCTACACTACCACTTACGTTGCTCAGGGATGTGAAGGTTCCACCCCAAGCAACGTAAGTTACGTTGACATAAGCACTCGTGTGCGTAGCGCTATGTTGGCGAGAGTTTTTCCTGCAGACATAGCTACCACTGCTCATTGCAGGTGGATTAATTATGTCGACGGGAGAGCTGTCTCTCCTCAGTACAGGCATGACAGATCTTATAGCGGCATAGCTTCATCGGTACAGCTGTGCCGGGCTAAGCTCTCTAGTGTAGACATAGCCTCAGTTTCCCCATCAGTAAAATCAGGATAATAATCCTGACCACTGTAAAGCGCCCTGTGATCTACTGATGAAATGTGCAGTGTAGCAGTAGAACCTAGAAGCCCCAACTGAGACGCAGGACTGCATTGTACTGAGCACCGTACAAACACAGAGCAATGGGACGTCCCTGCTCCAAATAGATTATGTGCCAGATAGCAGGTGGGAGGGGAAACAAAGGCAGAGAGAGGGTGAGCCATTTGTCCAAGATCCTCTGGCAGCTCGGCTGAGAATAGAACCGATGCCCTTTGAGTCCCAGTCCAGTGCTCTACCCTTGAACCTCAGGGCCCTATTTAAAGCTACTGCTCCAAAGTCCTTCAAGAGGAAAGGCAGAAGAGGTCACTTAAAGCTAGTTCTTCCAAAATAAGTGTGTAAGGCCCCAATCCTGCAAGGGGCTCTGTGCATGTCGAGTCCAATTGACTCCATTGGGCTTCTGCATGGGCCCCAGGTGCTGCCCATTCAAAGCTCATTGCAGAATCAGGGCCTGCGCTGGCTTGTCTAGGCAGTGGGCTAGATTTGTCCCCTTTGGGGGGTGTCTGTGTGTCTGTGGAGGGGGAGGGAAGAGCTCCCTGCTGCTCCCAAACACTGAGGTATCCAAAACCACTGGTACTTTTAAGAATGTTGGCCTTCTTTGACCAATATTGCTAGCACTCACCTCCTGCACTGGGCAATGCGCAGTTCAAAGCTGCTACAGTGGTTTTAATTATTAGTGTGTACACATGAGGGAGGCCTCTCCAGGGGCTCTTGATGAAGGGGACCCAGGCTAATTGTCCTCAGCAAACAGCCTTCCTTGCTGGTAATGGACACCAAAGGCGGAAATTAGCCCTTGGTGCCAAGATGCATTCTAATCCTGACTTGGATTCTGCAGCTGACAATGAAGGAGGAAGGATTTCTGCCTCTAGGCATCCATTAGGTGGTGCCAGGACAGCTTTAATTCCCAGCTCTTTCCTAGCCCTAAGTCACTGGCTGACTCAGAGAGCCGAGCCCATGCTGAGCCAGGACTAGTCACTCCGGAGACAGGTAATGCCCATACCTGTAGGTTCTCTGCTCCTCCTGCAAGTGTCTGACTAGCTTCCAGACTCCTGTGTCCCTGAGCTGCCGCAGCTGGGAGGAAGAAACAAGACATCAGAGAAACCAAACCAGTATCCTACACAGGAGCGAAGTCAGCTTTGTCTGCAGCACCAGGGGGCTCGCTTCTTCGAAGGGCAAGCGGAGGATTTGAAAGGAACCAAGTAAGCTTTTTACTGTCTGTCTTCCCAGGCGGAGTGGGTGCGCTGCGCTTGGCTGAGTGTGTTGTACGGTTGATAGGATTTTGATGAAATCTGGTGGTTTGGCAAGTGTATCAAAGGATCAGAGCGAGGGAACCTCCTGTGGGAAGTTTGGCCCTCTTCTGATTCCCCAGCTGATTTTCTTTACAGCGAAAGGCTTGTCTTCGTTAGGAAATTGTGTTGCTTTGAGTAGACTGGGTCCAAGTGCCCTATCTGGATGCAGTTATATCAGTAAAATAATAACGCCTGCCCTTCGTAGAAAGAAAAGGAGGACTTGTGGCACCTTAGAGACTAACCAATTTATTTGAGCATAAGCTTCCGTGAGCTACAGCTCACTTCATCGGATGCATTCAGTGGAAAATACAGTGGGGAGATTTATATACACAGAGAACATGAAACAATGGGTGTTACCGTACACACTGTAACCAGAGTGATCACTTAAGGTGAGCTATTACCAGCAGGAGAGCGGGGGGAGAGGGAACCTTTTGTAGTGATAATCAAGGTGGGCCATTTCCAGCAGTTGACAAGAACGTCTGAGGAACAGTTGCCGGGCGGGGAGGGGGGCGGGATAAACATGGGGAAATAGTTTTACTTTGTGTAATGATCCATCCACTCCCAGTCTCTATTCAAGCCTAAGTTAATGGTGTCCAGTTTGCAAATTAATTCCAATTCAGAAGTCTCTCGCTGGAGTCTGTTTCTGAAGTTTTTTTGTTGAAGTATTGCCACTTTTAGGTCTGTAATCGAGTGATCAGAGAGATTGAATTGGAATTGCTGAATTGGAATTAATTTGCAAACTGGATACAATTAACTTAGGCTTGAATAGAGACTGGGAGCGGATGGGTCATTACACAAAGTAAAACAATTTCCCCATGTTTATTCTCCCTCCTCCCCCCCCCCCCCCGCTGTTCCTCAGACATTCTTGTCAACTGCTGGAAATGGCCCACCTTGATTATCACTACAAAAGGTCCCCCCCCCCACTCTCCTGTTGGTAATAGCTCATCTTAAGTGATCACTCTCCTTACAGTGTGTATGGTAACACCCATTGTTTCATGTTCTCTGTGTATATAAATCTCCCCACTGTATTTTCCACTGAATGCATCCAATGAAGTGAGCTGTAGCTCACAAAAGCTTATGCTCAAATAAATTTGTTAGTCTCTAAGTACTCCTTTTCTTTTTGTGGATACAGACTAACATGGCTGCTACTCTGAAACCTACCCTTCATATAGCGCTTTTCATCAGCGCATGCCAAAGTGCTTTACAAAGGAGGTCAGGATCCCTACTTCCATTTTACAGCTTGGGAAAACGGAGGCACAGAGCAGGGAAGTGACTTGCCCAAGGTCACTCAGCAGGTCAGTGACAGAGCTGGGAATAGAACCCAGGCCTCCAGTCTAGTGCACTATCCATTAGTCCTCACTGCTCTTCCCATGTAGAAAGGAGGATAAGCTATACCCGTAGTTAGTCACCATTATATACTTTGAGGCACTTTTCCCTCCTGGGCAGGTGCTGAGTCCCTTTTGCAGTGCTCTCTAGCCCTGCTGCTCCAGGAAGCGGGAGAAGTTTCCCTGGCTATTCTGCTGTCGAATTATTGTGGCGAGAGGGGAGCAGGGGCTCCTGAGAACCCAGATGTGACCGGGCTTAGCATGCAGACAAACTGATTCTCTTCTCCTCTTTGCCCGGGGGCGAATGACTCCAAGTGTGAGGCAGGAAATTGGGCTGAGAGGGAGCAAAGAGCTAACAGAGCTGACTCCAGGCAGTGTTTTCGGAAGGGCAGATGAATTCCCAGGTGCCGAGGCCTTGTTTTGCATGCACCAGTGTAACTATGGGTACATCTACACTGCAATAAGAGACCCATGTCTGGCCCAAATCAGCTTGCGGGGCTCCTGCTGTGGGGCTAAAAACTGCAGTGTAGACAGTCTGGGCTCGGGCTGAGACCCTCCCTGCTTGCAGGGTTTCAGAGCCTGGGCTCCAGCCCGAGCCTGACCGTTTACACTGCAATTTTTAGCCCCAGAGCCCGAGCCCTGCAAGCCCAAGTCAATTGACCTGGGCTCTGAGATTGCAGTGCAGAAGCACCCTTAGTTTAGTTTAGAAATTGGGTTAGTTAAAATGCTGCCCTGCCACCAGTGCTTAATTTGTGCCAGGGTCTGGCAGTTCATAGCCCCAGCACCTCTGGGCTTGGCAGTGTGACGTTGCACTCCATAATGTTTTATGGAAATATACTTATGAGTGTAAATATAATGTAACTGGAATATGCTTTATGCAAAAGGTCTCTTGGAAGGTATCACTATGAAGCTTATAATCTGCTGAGTGTGTTCATCCTATTTGTATGAACATATCATTCTTGTATCTGAAACTAGGAATATGGGGGCTTAGAATTTTGATGGCTCCCATTGACTAGGACAATTGGTTGTAGATGGCTCTGTTTACTTGCAAACCTTCCTGGGTGTGTGCGGGCCAGCCCTGGAAGAACGAAGGCTGGGATCTCACAGGACATGTGACCAGGGCACAGGGTACTGGAATCCATCTTAAATCTGGTACCTTTCCATTTAGAAGGGTGGGGACCCAGAGAGACAAAAGATTCCCGCCTTGTGCAAAAGGGGGTGGAACAGAACAAAGGGGGTCGCAGTCATGAGAACACCCCTGCTTTCCACCTAAGATGTCTGCTGGAACTAACAAGGACTGTACCGGGGAAAGGATTGGCTCCAGACTAGGAAGGAGTCTAGTCTGTGAAAGAAGCTTATTGGGACATCTCTAAGGGTGAGATATTACCTGTGTCAGTTTCTTAATGTATTAGGCTTAGACTTGCGGGTTTTGTTTTATTTTGCTTGGTAACTTACTTGGAACCACTTAAATCCTACTTTTTATACATAATAAAATCACTTTTGTTTATTAATTAACCCAGAGTAAGTGATTAATACCTGGGGGAGCAAACAGCTGTGCGTATCTCTCTATCGGTGTTCTAGAGGGTGGACAATTTATGACTCTATCCTGTATAAGCTTTATACAGAGTAAAACGGATTTATTTGGGGTTTGGATCCCATTGGGAATTGGGTGTCTGGGTGCTGGAGCAGGCTAGCATGTCTGGCTCAACAAGGCAGGGGTCTGGAGTCCCAAGCTGGCAGGAAAAATGGGCTCAGAGGTAAATTCAACACGTCAGGTGACAGTCCCAAGGTGGCTCTGTGACCGGTCTCTCTGACCGAAATTGTCTCAGGCAGTTCATAGCCCTGGCATCTCTGGGCTTGCTGCATCAGTTATGAATGTAAAAAGATTGCTTGAACCCCAGCACCTCTTTCATTACAAATTAAGCACTGGCTGCCATCCTTACAAGTGGTCACTCTTAGACTGGTTCAAGCACGCTAAGGAATCGACCTGTGCTCCGTTGATAGAAGGCAGGCACTCTGAAACTGAGTAAAGTGCCCACATAGCAGGGTGGTATTGAGTTCATGACATTTACTTGCGACGGTGCAACATGACGAGACCTGACTTGTGGCTAGTGTGTTCTCTTAAGAGTGGAAGAACGCAGACACCCGCTCTCCTTCTTTCCCATCCTGTTTTGTTGGGACAAGGAAATAAAACCAGAACCAGAGTGCAGGAGGAAAGGTTCATCTCCAGGGAAATGCAAGCCTGGGAGACAATGAGAGAAGGAAGAGTGGCCCAGGGCTGTGCTTAGACTTCTTCTTCAGGGATCAGCCCTTTGGTTTGAACCCTCTGTGCTCTGGTCCCAGGCTTAACCCTTTGCTGCTGCGTTAAACACTTATAACATTTCTCCTGAGTCATTCGGAGCTGTGGCTCACTGTGGAATCCTCAATGTTCCTCCTTCTCAGAATGAGCAAAGGAAACAAAATCAAGTACAAAGGCCCAACTGTGTCTCTCTCTGCAGGGTCTGACTGGTTCCTACTCAAACTGCTGGGAGTGACTGGTATCAAGTGCTGGGAGATTGGTTGTGATTTTACCCCATTCTGCAGTTAGTCAGGCTGGCTAAGGTTTCCTTGGGGAGGTAGATGCTGTTAATATGGAGAGAATATAACAGCTTTGTCATTTAAATCCCTGTCAGAATTTGATTGATTTATGTGAATAAAAGAAAATCAGTAAAGAAAATGATAACCTGTTCCAGACTATTTCTTTTTTTATCATCTCTCATAGGCACATTCCCATGATGTCCAATGATGTGATTTTATTGTGAGTCTTGTGATGTTTGTGTCACAGAGTCCCCAGGCGATGCTCTGGAACTGCTCCCTGTGAAGCCAGGCAGGACTCTGGTGAAGTCTCCTCTCTGTGGGCAGACTGTCTTTGGGGCCAAAAGCTCACACGGCTTCCACCTTCCTGGGTCTGATCCTGGAGCATTCAGCATCCGCTGCCCCTCCGTGCGCTTCCCACAGCGAGTCCGCCCAGGCAGGGTCCTGGGGAAGCCAGCGGGTCCTGCACCCCAACTTCACAGTCAGACGTGACTCTTAGTCAGCCAGTAAAACAGAGATTTAGTAGATAATAGGAACACGGTCTAAAACAGAGCTTGTAGGTACAGAGAACAGGACCCCTCAGCCAGGTCCATTTTGGGGGGCAGTGAGCCAGACAACCGCGTCTGCACTTCACTCCTTGTTCCCAGCCAGCCCCAACTGACTCCCCCTCCAGCCCCTCCTCCTCTGGACTTTGTCCCTTTCCCGGGCCAGGAGGTCACCTGATTCCTTTGTTCTCCAACCCTTTAACTCTCACCTTGCAGGGGGGAAGGGCCCAGGCCAGCAGTTGCCAGGAGACAGAGTGTCGGTCATTTATGTACCCTGGCCCTTTGCTCTGCAACAATTACGCTCCCTTACCCCACCACCTAGAGACTTAAGAAATGCATAGGGGAAACTGAGGCACCTGTACAGTATTCGGAGGAAACATTAAGAAGAGTCCTACTTCGTCACAGTTTGCTCTTTGGGAGGCAGTGTGTACTAGTGGCTAGCACTTTGGACTGGGCTGTAGGAGATCTGGATTCTATTTCTGGTTCTGCCGCTGGGTGACTTTAAGCAAGTTGCTTTTCCCTGTCTGTGCCTCAATTTCCCCATCTATAAAATGGGAATAAAGATTCTGACCTCCTTCTGTAAAGCACTTTGAGATCTACAGATGACAAGTGCTATAAAAGAGCTAGGGATTGTTATTAATTAATAAAGCCCCAGCAGCTGGAGTCATGTGATTAGGCAAAATTCTTGTTTTTCATTTAAAAAGTAGTAAGTTTCTAGCCCTCCTGGTTGCAGAGAAAAGCTTTAAAATGACCAAAAATCATAAGGCAGGGTCCCAAAATTATGAGATTGTCTTAAAAATAATGATGAGATTTAAAAAAAAAAAAAATGGGGTTTTTGTTTTGTTTTGTTGGTTTTTTTTGCTTTGTGGCTTTTGAGCCTTTAAAGGATTTTCAAGCTTTTCTCTGCAGCCACAAAATCTAGATATGTCCCTTTTCTTTCTTGCTGTCCCCTGACTCCAGGAACTAGAGCTGTAGTAAAAACAGCAAGTAACACGAGCCTTGCAATGAAATCACGAGAGCTGGCAACACTGCGAAGGTGGGACAATATTGAAGCGCTACCGGCCCCATTCGTGCAGTTGCATCCGTGTGGCTAGAACCGTGCACGTGTGTGGCCATCTGTTGCCTCCAGTGGGATGTCACGGGGGCTTTAGGGTTTGCCTGTGTGGATCTGATTGCAGATTCAGGGCACTGGGAGGTAAGAACAAGAGGCAGTTGAACAACTCAGGCAGATGATATACCCCCCAGAAGGTAAAGCACCCTGCAGTGCTCGTTTGATAAAGGCTGATTTGGTTGGTTGGTTGTTTTTCAAAAACAATGTGGGTCTGGCCAGGGTGTTGCTGTAATATCATCCCATTCCCTTAGATTTAGCTGGGGCTGTCTGTCTGGTTTATCTGGTTCGTTAGGAAATAATTGATGAAGTGTTTTTTTTTAATAAGCCAAGCTGGGCGGAGGTGGCATCATGAAATATCTTCTTATGACTGAGGTCTGGCAGGCAGAACGCTGGGGTGTGACTGGTCAGAAGCTAGTGATGTGTGGGTTAGCAGCTGCCCAGCCACTGAGAGAGTTGGGAAGGGTAATTTCCAGCAGCCTCTGGTTATGGGCAGAGATGTGACTGTCAAGGACAGCCCCGCAGAACCCTTTTGAACAAGCACCTATTAAACGAGGTCCACTGAACTGAGCAAAACCACACCTTACTGGCTACAGCCCATCAGTGAGTTTGCGTGCGTCTCTCCGTTGTGTGCATGTGTTCTTAGCACATGTAAACAGTCTCATGAAGTAACATGGCTTTGCACCACTGCCCCCTGCTGGAGAGAGTCAGGACAGTTTAGCTATGTACCATAGCCGCTATACTTCTGAAAGATCATGGGGATTCTCCTTTGGCTTAAGTGATGGGGTCCTTGGGGAGCAGGAGGATGTGAGTTCTGTCCCTGCTGCTGACCATGCAGCTTTATTTGATCATGACTGGGGTGCAGCATAGTGACAACAAGGCAGCTCCTTAGTGGCCTTGGATACTGATACAATATACATTGTTAACGACCAGTATGGTAGGTGCCCTGCTTTAATAGCATTTATCTTGGGGTGGTGCCTAGAGGCCAGCCAGGTCAGGCCCCACTGAGCTAAACACTGTGCAAACACACAGGAAAGGACAGTCTCTGCCCCAAAGACATAACGGTTTAAAAGACACGACGTGACAGGTGGGTGAGACAAGCAAGTGAGTCGGGGGGACAGTGGGGGAGACAAAAATAACAAGGTGGGTGCAGTGCTTAGCAGAAAGCATGGTTTAAACACATACACCCTAACACCAAAGAACCCCTAAATGAGCTAGGATGGTCTTGTGGTTAAGGCACTGAACTAGGACTTAGCTGATCTGGGTTCTACTTATGACTTAGCTACCGTCTCTTTATGTGACCTTGGGCAAGTCATTTAATCTCTCTGGGCCTAAGTTCCCCATCTGTGAACGGGGGATAATTGTCCTGCCCTCTCGAGGAGGGGCATCTTCAGGATAAATCATTCATGTTGGTGACGTGCTCGGATCCTCTGGGGGAAGGTGAGACATAGTGTAGGCCAATTGTCTCAAATAAAATTGTACTCCATTTTGCTAACTTTGACTTTAGTAAGAAGAAATTGTTCTGAGTTTATTTTTTGCTGACTGTGTTAACATTTGTTCGTGACAAATAAAAGTTTTATGGCTGTAATTGCCTTGTTTGCTGTTTGTTGTGAGTAAAAGAATGTCTGGTAATTAAATGAGAAAGGACAGCTAGCTAGGCCAGATGGTCAAGAAGGGAGTGGAGGAGTCAAGAGGTGCCAGCTTTCACCCGGATGGCGGATTGACGACCCTAAAGCAAAGGCATACACCCCAAGGACAAAATAAGGAGTTGAGCCAACGGAATAGATAAGAGACAGCTGCAAATCCTCCTGGTAACAACTCAGAATAATGCTAATTAAGAGCAACGTTGAATACCTTATAATTGACAGTCTCCGGTGTGACACAGCAAGGTCCATAGACTTGTATGGGAACTTATCACTATAAAGAAGGGTGTATTGCCATGGGACTTTGGGTTCGTTCTGCATCAACATCAGAGCGTCTAAGGTGCTCGACAGAGCCCAGCTCCCCTCCCTCGTGTGCAGTTTCAGAGTGTACATGCTGCAGCAGGTCCCAAGAGAGGAGGCGCTTGACTGGCAGCCCCCTTTGTCCTATTCCGCCCCCTTTGATATCTTTGGAACCCTTTGTCTCTCTCTGGGTTCCCACCCCTCCTTCTAAATGGAAAAGCACCAGGTCAAAGATGGATTCCAGTATCCTGTGACACATTCACATGTCCTGTAAGCCCCCCTCCATTCTTTTAGGCCTGGCCCGCATCTATGCAGTGGAGGCCTGCAGGTAAACAGAGCCATCTACAAAAACAAGGAGGAGTTGTGTGGCACCTGCCACAAGACTCCTCCTTGTTTTTGCTGCAACTGACTAACCTGGCTCCCCCCTCCCCCCCCAGCTGAAACTTGTCAGAGCCATCTACAGTCACTTGTCCTAGTCAATGGGGGCCATCAAGATTCCAAGCCCCCATTAATGGCCCACACTTTGCATAATTACAATAGGACCTCGGAGTTATGCTTCATATTCCTAGTTTCAGACGCAAGAATGATCCATTCATACACATAGGATGACCACACTCAGTGGATTATAAACTTTGTAATGATACCTTCCAAGAGACCTTTTGCATAAAGCATATTCCAGTTACATCATATTTACACTCATAAACAGACTTCCATAAAATCACACCCACTCCCTTCCTTTTACCTGTGGACTTGTAAGCCCTTTACAGGGAAAGCAAGTAGAGAACAGCTACTAACAGGGATTTGATAGCTAACTGGCTGGCTGGGTGTCCAGAAAAGGGAGTCCCCCCCTCATTTATGACAGCAGCCAAAAATGGTGTGTGGCCAGCATTACATCTGTCAGGAACTCTGGGCCCGCACTCCTTCACCTGAACCTGGGGCTAGCCGGCTCAGCCCTCAGGCCAGTTAATGAGCCCAGCTGGGCTGCTCTAGCATCACCTGATTGGCCGTCCCACCCTATAGGCTGCAAGGAGCCTCTAGGGCTGCATTTTAGCTCAGCAGCAGCAGAAGGCACTGGCTGCTTATTCCTGACCTGGTGATTGCTCCTGTGCCTGACAATGGAGTCGCATCATAGGCGCATTTAACTTACGCGAATTCAACTACACGCGCTCGGCAAAAAAAGAAAAGAAAAATAACAATAATTAACGGCGGTGGAGTACTGTACCGGAGTCGACAGGAGAGTGCTTGGGGGTCAATTTATTCGCGTCTAGTCTACACACGATAAATCAACCCCTGCTGGATTGATCGCCGCCCGCCGATCCAGTGAGCATCTGAATGCATCTGATGAAGTGAGCTGTAGCCCACGAAAGCTTATGCTCAAATAAATTTGTTAGTCTCTAAGGTGCCACAAGTACTCCTTTTCTTTTTTCAATAAATGCGGCGTATTGCCGTATCCCCTTTAAAAAGCTTCCGTGTGCTTCTTATAAGCATAACGTTTTTGGTGGAGAATTGCGGTGGGAATCGAGTAAAACAAAAGAATTTCTCAATCTGACCCTGAACTCTGAAGGGTATAGGAGTGTCAGGTGGTATTTTCTACGTGAGACCCAAGTCTGAAGGATACAGGAGTTTTGGGCAAATACTTTTTGTGAGACCCAACTCTGAAGGATATAGGAGCGTGGGCAAACAGTGGTAGCACCCGTGTGAAAATGCTAGAAGAAAGCAATCCAAAGATGATACCTCCAAGGGAGGAGAACAAGGATCACTACCTTTCGTTCAAGAAATTACTCCTTTTAAACAGATCTTGCTGTGTTAAACCAAACTCTGAAGAATATAGAAGTTTGGGCAGTATGGTTTATTTTTATTTTTGTAAGTAATATTGTTGTAATTTCACAATTAAAAAAAATGTTTAAAAAAAGGGACCAGAAGGTGTGGGGGCTAGTTGAGGAGCCCACTCTCATTGCTAAATTGGTAGTGGAACAAAGAATATAGAAGTTTGGGCAGTATGGTTTATTTTTATTTTTGTAAGTAATATTGTTGTAATTTCACAATTGAAAAAAATGTTTAAAAAAAGGGACCAGAAGGTGTGGGGGCTAGTTGAGGAGCCCACTGTCATTGCTAAATTGGTAGTGGAACAAAGCCTGTGTCGGATCAGCAAGGAAAGCAGGATCGGGCCCAGACAAGCAAGCAGGCAACAAATAAAAAAATTGAAAATCTTGCTGGGAGCCCTGAGGGGCATAATGGCAGGGAAGCAGTAAGTACAGGCCTGGGGAATTCAAATCCCTGGAACAATACTTGGAATGGTGATATCTGAGTTAATGAAGATGTCATTTAAAAAAATAAGCAAGTAATTAAAAAAAAAAAGTGAACTCTGCAAAAGCTAAAGGGAATTAAGCAGTTGAACTTTGTAAAAATGTTTTTTAAAAAAAGTGTTATAGGAAAAAAATTCTTGGTTTCTTTGCAGCCATTCTGAAGGGAAAATGGGTCCTTTTCCAAAGAAATGTCGGTAAGTAATCCAGGCAAAGAAACAATCTAATTTAAATCATTTGACAATGGACAATTTAGTCAAATTTGCTAAAAGAACATAATGGGGTTTCTATTTGAACAGAACTGCCCCCAAATGTATAAAAAAAGATGTAATCTGTGTACAGCTGTGTAAATATATTATGTAAATATGTAAAGTTTTAAGAACCTAAATCAGCACTCCCGGTTTGTAAAACTCTTGTTTTGTAGGTTTAAAATGAATTGGTTTTGTTTTGATTTTAAATAATACCACTAAAAATCCATTTAGATCTTTCATTCAAAGTTGCAAAACTGACAAACTTTTTGCCAGACACAGGTAACTAGTATTGTTTGGCTTTGGTATTTAGCATTTAACCCTTAAGGTGCCTTAATGCTTTATAAGGTTCAGTATGTTTTTAAATAAAAAACAAAGTCATCAATGTAATAAAAGGCAGCCAAGAGCTGCAGTTAAAAAAAAAGAAAAAGGAAAAAAGGAAAAAAAGGACAGTGGGCCTCTGGAGCACAAGCAGGGGTAAGGTGCACAAAAAGGCAATGTTAAAAACACTGAGCCTGAATGTGGCTCTGAGTAATCAGACTGTCTCTTTGGTAAGGGTACATAAAAACTCGGTAAGCACAAAAAACCAGTTACACCTTATGTAAAAATTAATATGGCTAATGTTCTAGAAGTTAAACTATGAAAAAAAAAAAAAGTGCATTTCCCCCAGGACACGTCCAGTGTATATTGTAGAAGGGATAAAGAAATACAAACAAAACAGCTACTTAATTAAAATCCTGCAAGGGCTTCAAAAAGGAGCCATCATAGGTTGTGTTTTCTTTTTCAGATTGCTGTTTGTTTTAAAAGCAAAAATTAAAAGTAAAAAAGTAATCAAAACTCTGGTGGAAGTTAATTGTGTCCCTTTTAAGACAGAGTCTCTGAGCTGCTAATAGGTTTGGATCCAAAAGCAAGCCAAAAAGCATCTGTGTTAATGCAAATTACCTAACTAATAAAAAAAAAACAAAAAAACCCTGCCCATAAATGGCAGTAAAAAAAAGCTGCAAATAAAGAACATAACTGGTCAGCAAACAAACTACCTGAAAGCAAAAGGCTCAAATTATAACCCTCCAAATAAAGATTTCAGAGTAGCAGCCGTGTTAGTCTGTATTCGCAAAAAGAAAAGGAGGACTTGTGGCACCTTAGAGACTAACCAATTTATTTGAACATAAGATTTTGTGAGCTACAGCTCACTTCATCGGATGCATTCAATGGAAAATACAGTGGGGAGATTTATATACACAGAGAACATGAAACAATGGGTGTTACCATACACACTGTAAGGAGAGTGATCACTTAAGATGAGCTAATACCAGCAGGAGAGCGGGTGGAGGGGGGGAAAAAAACTTTTTGTCATGATAATCAAGGTGGGCCATTTCCAGCAGTTGACAAGAACTTCTGAGGAACAGTGGGGGGGGAGGGGGGGATAAACATGGGGAAATAGTTTTACTTTGTGTAATGACCCATCCACTCCCAGTCTTTATTCAAGCCTAAATTAATTGTATCCAGTTTGCAAATTAATCCTAATTCAGCAATCTCTCGTTGGAGTCTGTTTTTGAAGCCTTTTTGTTGTAATATTGCGACTTTTAGGTCTGTAATCAAGTGACCAGAGAGATTGAAGTGTTTTCCGACTGGTTTATGAATGTTATAATTCTTGACATCTGATTTGTGTCCATTTATTCTTTTACATAGAGACTGTCCAGTTTGACCAATGTACATGGCAGAGGGGCATTGCTGGCACATGATGGCATATATCCCATTGGTAGATGTGCAGGTGAACGAGCCTCTGATAGTGTGGCTGATGTGATTAGGCCCTATGATGGTGTCCCCTGAATAGATATGTGGGCACAGTTGGCAACGGGCTTTGTTGCAAGGATAGGTTCCTGGGTTAGTGGTTCTGTTGTGTGGTGTGTGGTTGCTGGTGAGGATTTGCTTCAGGTTGGGGGGCTGTCTGTAAGCAAGGACTGGCCTGTCTCCCAAGATCTGAGAGAGTAATGGGTTGTCCTTCAGGATAGGTTGTAGATCCTTGATGATGCGTTGGAGAGGTTTTAGTTGGGGGCTGAAGGTGATGGCTAGTGGCGTTCTGTTATTTTCTTTGTTGGGGCTGTCCTGTGGTAGGTGACTTCTGGGTACTCTTCTGGCTCTGTCAATCTGTTTCTTCACTTCAGCAGGTGGGTATTGTAGTTGTTGAATTGGAATTAATTTGCAAACTGGATACAATTAACTTAGGCTTGAATAGAGACTGGGAGTGGATGGGTCATTACACAAAGTAAAACTATTTCCCCATATTTATCCCCCCCCACCCACGCCCCACTGTTCCTCAGACGTTCTTGTCAACTGCTGGAAATGGCCCACCTTGATTATCACTACAAAAGATTCCCTCCTCCCTCCCCCCCCCGGCCCCACTCTCCTGCTGGTATTAGCTCACCTGAAGTGATCACTCTCCTTACAGTGTGTATGGTAACACCCATTGTTTCATGTTCTCTGTGTATATAAATCTCCTCACTGTATTTTCCACTGAATGCATCCGATGAAGTGAGCTGTAGCTCACGAAAGCTTATGCTCAAATAAATTGGTTAGTCTCTAAGGTGCCACAAGTCCTCCTTTTCTTCCTCCAAATAAAGTGTTTAAAAAAAAAAAAAAAGTCTAACCTAAGAATAAGAGAGGGACAGGTTAACCCTAGGGAGAAAAAAATATACCGTTTTTTGTGTATGCAGTGCTGAAATCTGAAGACAGGTACAAAAGGGGTCTGCTTATATGCATGACCTTTTAATTCACCAAAACCCCAAAAATATAATTTAAATTTAAAAGCCTATGCAAAGATTTCAAAAAAACATTGAACACACTGACCTCAGAAACAAATGTCTAAATAAAAGGCATGGTATAACAAAATACTTTTAATAAATTTAATGTTAATATTAAACATTGGAATAAATTTAATGTTAATAAGTACCCCTGTAACAATGTACAGTGTATATAATTTAAAACACAAACAAACCACCTTTAAGGCATTCTAGTAATAATGCTTCTCAGCTATTACCTGTAAATCAACTTAAAGCTTAGCACAGCAAAAAACCGACTACATACCTGGTCTGCTGTATTTAAAAAAAACCCCCAACAACTGAGGCACATCACCTCATAACTGCACAGTGGACTAATTCACCCTAAACCCTTAAAAGGTAAAAGCCATTAAAACATGGCCTACCGACAAAAAAAACCGCTGGAAAATGTGGGGGTAATTTTTCTGTTTTGCCTGCAGTCAGCAAGGGTATTTGTAAAAGAAAGGGATATTTTAAGCAATAATCTGCCACCCCCAAAGGGGTAGAAACATGTTCCGTTTGTCTTCCAGAAAATCAAAAAAAGCTGGTACCCGCTGAAGAGCAACTCAAAATACCATGACTCTACTGTCGCAACCAAAATTATGTTTTGTGTTGCTGGCATTGTTGTGTATTATGTTTTTTAAAAAAAATACTGCATTAAAACAATAATAAACATACATTTTAAGCACAAAATAAAATTACAAAAAAAAATTTAAAACATTAATTACTAACCCCCCCCCCCCCCCCCCAGTAATAATTAACAAGTCAACCAACTTCTAGCATTCAAGCCCAGCTAAATGCACCTGGGGGTTTGTATAAAAATAAATATATATAAAGACAGGCCATTACAAAACCTTCCCTGACTACGGTAAGGGGCAGAGCAGTAAAGGTATAGCTGCCCTAAAACTACCTTACGTAAACTACGAAAGGTTATTACATTTGCTCAGCAGCCAAAAAATAAAAAAAAAAAATTAAAAAAGGGTAGCCTAAAAAAACAAAACAAAAAAAGGCTAAAAAATAAAAGTTTTAAAACCTGCTTTGGGTAAACCTAAATCAAAAGTTAAAGTACTAAATGCTACAAACATAAAGGTATTAGCAAACAAAGTTACGGTACAGCTCAAGTGCAAAAATGAAAAAAAGCCCATCAGCTTGTCAAAATTAAAAAATCGGGCAATACTCATTACTGCCAGTATGGCAACAGCAAGGTAAAAATAATTTGTTACTTTTAGCAAAAACTATAAAGTCAACACAAGACTTGTGTTTGTATTATTAAATGTTAAAATATTGTGTGGCAACAAAAGGTGTACTCAAAGGCACCTGGGCAACAATATAGGTGCAATGTAACCATACTGCAGAGCCCCACCGCCACTTACTATTTTCCGATTCATACAAATAAAAATGTTCACCGAGCAAATGCCAAGAACGCCCTGAGTTTTTGTTTTTCTTTGCAGGTTAATTCGACCACCTTGTACCAATGGCTAGGAGGAAATAAGCAAATTAGTCAATTAACTGCAGCAACCCAAACAAAAGCACTAACACAAAGTCTGACTATTTTGCACCAAAAAACTAAAATTCGAAAAGTATCCACACAAGCTCAACAAATTGTGCTGTACCATTGATATAACATTTTTAAAAAACGGTCCCCCCTCATGAACATCAGTTTTAAATATTATAATGCACCCCGTGATTGGGTTTTTTTGTACTGATTGGAATACTGTTTGTCATAATGTGCTTTGTGTGCTGTTGTCTCTTATCTTACACTTAGATTGTCAGCTCCTTGGGGCACGGACTGTCTTTATTCTCTGTTGGTACATCATTACCTGGGCTGCTACGCCCTACAGTAATATAGAGATCATAAAAGGTCCCGCAGTGAGCGAGTAGCAGAGCTGGGAATATAAGGGCACGTCTACACTTGCAAAGTTGCAGCGTCGCTCAGAGAGCGCCGAAGGAAAACCGCTGTTGTGTGTTCACCCTGACAGCTGCCTGAGCAATAGTGTGTTCAGACTTGTGGCACTTGCGGTGCTATTCAGAGCGGTGCACTCTGGGCAGCTATCCCACAGAGCACCTCTTTCTCTTTTGCCACTAAGACTTGTGGGAAGGAGGAGGGGGTTGCGGGGAATCCTGGGTCCAGTCCCAATGCCCCATGATGCATTGCTTCGCATCCCAGCAATCCCTGTGCTTCCGTCCGCATTTGGCACCATCTTTCAATGGTTTGTGTACTGCGCGTCCCGCCTCTTTGGTCTGCAGGAATGGATCCCGCACTGCTGACCAATATGCTGCTCGCTCTCACCAACACGTCACGAGGGCAGTGGAGTTATTCCTTAAACTGCAAAGGCAAGGGGAGTGCGACACTGGTCTCGCCACGCATAGTAGCTACAACACGAGATTGCTTGTGGCATTCACGGAGGCGCTGAACAGAGTAGAACGCCTCTTTTGGGTTCGGGAAACAAGCACTGAGTGGTGGGATCGCATCATGATGCATGTCTGGGATGACGAGCAGTGGCTGCAGAAGGAGGAAAGCCACATTCATGGGACTGTGTGATGAGCGCGCCCCAGCCCTGCGGTGCAGGGACACAAGAATGAGAGCTGTCCTGTGGTTGGAGAAGCACGTGGCGATTGCACTGTGGAAGCTGGCTACTCCAGACTGCTACCGACTGGTTGCTAACCAGTTCGGAGTGGGAAAGTTGACCGTTGGACTCAAGTTGACGGAAGTGTGCAGGGCCATTAATCACATCCCGCTCCGAAAGACCGTGGCTCTGGGCAACGTGCGTGACATTGTGGATGGCTTTGCACAAATGGGCTTCCCTAACTGCGGAGGGGTGATAGACGGCACGCATGTTCCAGTTCTGGCACCAGACCGCCTAGCCACCGAGTACATTAATTGCAAGGGGTATTTCTCAATGGTTCTCCAGGTGCTTGTGGATCACCACGGGTGTTTCACAGACATTAACGCAAGCTGGTCCGGAAAGGTGCATGACACACGCATCTTTCGGAACACTGGCCTGTTCAAGAAGCTGCAAACAGGGACTTTCTTCCTGGACCAGAAGATCACCGTAGGGGAAGTCGAAATGCCCACGGTGATCTTGGGAGACCCCGCCCACCCCTTAATGCCGTGGCTCATGTAATCTTACACGGGGCAATTTGACAGCAGCAAGGGGCGGTTCAACAACAGGCTGAGCAAGTGCAGAATGACTGTGGAGCGTGCATTTGGCCGTTTAAAAGCCCGCTGGCAATGCGTGTGTGGGAAAGCTGCACCCGGCTGATGACAATATTCCTCTGCTTATCGCCGTGTGCTGTACGCTCCGTAATATTTGTGAAGGGACGGGTGAAAGCTTCACTCAGGGCTGGACCACTGAGGCTCAGCGCCTGGAGGCTGAGTTTGAACAGCCAGAGCCCAGGGCTATCAGAGGGGCGCAGCGCGGGGCCAGAAGGATCAGGGATGCCCTGAGGCAGCAATTTGAAGCTGAAAGCCACTAATATTTGTTGCTATGCTCAGGACGGCAGTGCTTATAATGCTAGGAGGTGATTGGTGCACATGATGCAAGAAGGGGCCTTAACATAACTGTATGTTGCTTTGCAGTGCTCTTTTTGCTTTTACTTAATAGAATAAAGATTGCTTTCAAACAAACACAGTTCGTTTATTGAAAGACAACAACCAGAGAAAAGAGTCAAATGAAAAAGTTCATCACCAGGGTGGGGGAGGGGGTGGGGGAAGGGAAGGTCTCAAGAGGAGGAGGGGTCCCGGGACAGCTGCAGATTGGTGTACGTCCAGGGATCATACCCAGCCTTCTCCTCTGGAGTAGAATGCAGCAGGTTCTGTACTTCAGCAGGGCCAAACTGCCGACGGATGGGTGTTGAGTGCCGTGGGTAGTGGGAGTCCACAGTGCTGGACTGTGAGGAGGGAGGAGTGGAATGCTGTGGGTAGAGAGTGGAGTGCCACCCCCTCCCCCCCGCCATGGGAAAGTGGCGTGGGAAAGTTACCGTTAATGGGGCAAAAAACAAAGCAGCTTGCCAAGGAACCTGCGGCGGATTGCCCCGTGTCTCCACGAGAGTTTCCTGGAGATCTCTGAGGGAGATTCCTGTGAAGTTAGGAGGGGGGGTCTATCAACAGTCTGTTCCACCACTCAGATGAAGCATGCGGTGGGAGACAAGCCTGCTTTCTGCAACCCGCCTGCCCCCAACAACTCGCTTCAGCAATTCCCCAAATCAGATCCACTTACCAGGGGCCTCCTCTCCTGTTTGCGCTTCGCCAAGCTCCTTCGGGGTAGAAAACAGCTCCTGGCTGCCTGCATCTCTGGCCTCCGAGTCATCCTCTGCCTCTGGGTCCCCCTCCCCGTCTTCGTCCAAGATTTCCTCCTCCTGGCTCGGTCTACTCTCATCTGACACGTGAGCCAACGCAGTATCCACAGTGGCCTTCACCGTGGAGGTTGTGTCTCCATTGAGTATCGTGTCCAGCTCTTTGTAGAACCAGCAGCTCGTGGACGCAGCACCGGAACGGCGGTTTGCTTCCCGCACCTTGTGGTGGGCGTTCCGCAGCGACCCTGCACTGCAGTGTGTCCCGGTCACGGCCCCTTTCTGTCATGCATTGAGAAATGTATCTGTAGGTACCAGAATTCCTACAGCTGGAGCACAGCTGGGACTGGACAGCCTCCTCTCCCCAAATGCCAGTCAGGTCCAGCAGTTCGGCATTGCTCCAAGCGGGGGATCGCCTGGGGGTGTAGCAGGCCTGGCCACCTGGCAAGATGCACTGCATGCATCACTGAGCAAACAGGAAGGGGACTTTTAAATTTGCAGAGGAATGTACTCGGTGGGGCTGATGGTTGATCGCTTGAGGGCAGGGCAGTAGAGTTCAAACCGATGACCAGAGAGGTGAGAACAGGCACCGTGGGACGACACCTGGACGCCATTCGCAGCGCCGTAATCGCCACGGTGTCTACGCTGGCGCCGTAGCCCCGGCACAGAAAGCTTTTCGCCTCTCGTCGGGGTGGCTGCACGGGCTTGGCCGTGTGTGCACCTCGGCAGTTACAGCGCTCAAAGCTGCTTTACTGCTCAGAAACTTGCCAGTGTAGACGGGGCCTAAACCCATAGCCCTGTCTCTCATTCCCCTCCTTCTAGCACTAGCTAACACAGCCTGGCTGTAATGCAGCTCCTCTTAGCTCCATCCCAGCAAGGGAGCTAAATGCTTGCTGAGAAAACAGGGAACCTGTCCTCTTTCTGCACTAGGAGATGTCCTGCTTTAGCAAACAGTGAGCAAACACTCCTTGGGTCTCCCGCTGGGCCTGCCACTCCCTTTCCCCGTGCCTCTGGGGCCACCTACGCCAAGATGTGCTCTGAGCTGCTTCACCTGGACCTGCTCAGCTCAATTTCCAATTGGGGGCAGTCGGCGGAACAGGAGGAGCAAGAGAATGCTTCCAGCAATGGTTCTCTAAGGCAGGCTGGAAGGTTGGCCTGGCGGGTGGGAGGAGGAATGGGGAGAGGCAGTTTTTATGGATGCTTCTTTAAATATTAACTTATATTTCCCGTGCTGGTTGGCAGGAAGGTCAGACATCTCCTATCTATGGGTCACAGCAGCACAGGTTCCCCGTCACATTGCCTGATACCATCGGGCCCTGAGGGCAGTTAAGTCCCGATAGCACATTGAGTCCATAGCCTCTCTGCTGTGACTGCAAATGGGACACAGTGTGTCCTAGTGACTAGGGCACGGGAGTGGGACTCAGAACAACTTGCATTCAATTCCCACTGCTGACTGAGCTGGGACAAGTAACTGACCTTTGCTTGTGCCACAGTTTCCCCACCTGTAACATGGGGCTAATTATGATCCTTTGTAACGTGCTTGAGATCTGCTTATTATACCTGCCCGTTATAACTTGGGTTATATGGGCACCTGGCCTTTAGGGACCCTCCACTCACTTTGCATGGAGGTTAATACAACCATTAGAGAGTTAACAGTAGAGCTGGCCAGAAAAATTCAGCTGGAACACTTTTGCACTGGAAAAGCCCGATTCCTTGACAGAGAAGCGTTTGGCGGAGACGTGCGGATTTCAAAATGTTGTTCCGAAAAAACAACCAGAAAATGGAACGGAGCAGTCCCGCGTGGTCAGAACGTGTTCGCCCTTTTCAGAACAGAAAGCTTTGCTTTTTTTGTTTTGAAATGACACAAAAGGGATTCCCCCCACTCCCTCCCTCAGAATTTCATGTCACGGGAAATTAGAATTTAGTGCAGTTTTTTGTTCCGTTCGAAACTCTGGAATTTCCCATGAAACCAGAAATCTGGTGCCTGCCCGGCTCTGTAACAGCTTCCGCTTCTTAGCGCGACCTGGGCGGTGCTGAGCTCTCTGGTCCATTGTCAGCCCCTTGAGCCCCCGTGCCTTTATTATTCAAATTTGTACCTGGGGGGGTTAAGAATTAAGAGCTAAACAGCAGAGTGGGAAACGGTTGTTCTAGGCAGAACCGGTAGCGCCCCCTATCATTCAGTTTGCCTGACACTTCCCATTGTCACACCTGGTTTTCAGTTGCTTGTTATTTCTATAGGGCTAATGCTCAGCGCCTAAGAGCGCCTGTTTGTTCTTTGGCATAATGCAGCAGCGCCTTCTATGGGAAATCGCTACTCTGGTTGGTTCCAGATCCCCGAGGGGACCTCAGCCATTAAAGGCGGGGGGACGGAGGGGATTCTGAGTTCACGGCATAAATGAGAAATAGCCCCAGCTGGAGTCAGTGGGCTCCCAGAGAACGGTTCGGTGACAAGCGCATTCGGTGACCAGCACGTTCGCTGGCCAGCACACCCGGGATTGAACCAAGCACCACGCTAGCTGAAAGCACGAGCTGTTACAGCTTGAGTTAAGAGGCAGGCTTGCTTGTTTGTGCTATACCAGACTCCTACCATCTGCAGACTAGGCACCGAGGGGGCCTGTAGCACACTGGCCCGCGGGTTACAATTCCACTAGAACTCAGCCCTGAGTCTGAGCCTTATGGAGCTCAACATCAGGCTTGTAGCTTCGTTTGAAATGATGGGGCAGGGCTGGTCTCTCTGAGCCCCAAGGAACCCTACGCACTCTCCTCCTCCCCAAATCCTGACTCATGGCCACCTGCCGGCAGGTGGGAGCTACCCGGCATCCCTTCTCCTGTATTAGCCAAACGCATGCCCTGCAGAGGTGATGTGAGGTGCTCTCTGCCTGCTCTCCCCTTTTCCCTCATGGGTGCTACCTCTTCCGTAGGCCCAACCCATCCTGGTCCAGGAGGCAAGAGACCTGGTCTCTGGTGGACTTGGGAGGTGAGTGAGGTGACTTATCCCACAAGGGTGGATTGGCAGCTGGGAGGAGGGTTTGGGGCATATTTCAGAATGGGAAGCTTTTCTGGACCAACCACTCCAGCAAGTCTTCTCCATCAGTCTCCGCTCAAGGGTGGGCTTTGGGCACACTTCAGCCACTTCCCCAATGCCCACCCCCCTCCTGCAGATCATCCTCCAGGGATGCACTGCTGGGATATCTGGTGACAGCCACAGCCCTGCAAGCTGGCCCTTCCTGGCATCTCCTACCCCGTCCCCAGGGCTGGGTCCCCAGAATGCTGGCTTCCGCTGACAAGCCCGAGCTCACACATTACCAAGACAAGCTAGCCGTGGGACAGCAGATGAGAGATGGGTGGGTCTGGGGACTGTGAGTGACGGTGAGGAAGAGAAAAGGAGTACTTATGGCACCTTAGAGACTAACCAATTTATTTGAGCATGAGCTTTCGTGAGCTACAGGAGAGCGAGAGCGTAGGGGGCAGCCTTGCTGCTGAGCATGGGAGGGAGAGATGGAGGTGGGGAGAGGAGGAAATGAGAGCAGAAATCCAGACCGGATGGGATTATCCATTGCCTCCACCTCGGGAAATACAAGGACCGTGAATCAGCTGTGCTAAGGGACAATAAGGCCGTGTCTACGCTGGGACTGCAGTCACTAGGGGAGTTGCACCAGTTGTACAGACCTCTAATGCAGACACAGACACGTTGGAATTTGCACTGGGGCAGTTGCTCTTGGTTTCAAACAGTGGGGAAGCTGTACCAGCGCAAATCCTGCCGCACCAGCATAAACTGCGTCTTTGAACCTTGCAGCCGCACCAGTGCCGGCGATCCCAGCAGCGAGCCTACGCCACAAGAAGGGTGGGCACCGTGGTCCGAACAGCGTTAGCAGCAGTGCTGCACAGGGCTGGCTTGAGGTTTCCTGTCCACGCCGTTTGACCAGCTGTACTGCTTCCTAATGTGTCTTCAGGTGGCTTGTCACATACGGCACTGGGGCTGGCTCCGTGAAAGCGAGTGGCGGAGAAGCTGGAATGCATACAGCTGCGATTTCCAGAGCACTTAATTCAAAACAGGAAACGTTCACTTACGAGCAGTCAGTCATCCTCATCCTCAGCAGCAGTACAGCACGCTTCAGCCACAGATCTCACGGTGCTTTACAAGGGTGGAATGTGCCCTGTTGTACAGAAGGGGAAACTGAGGCATGATGGGGCTAATGCATAGGTACACTCTCAAAATAGCTTTGTGGGGAAAAAAAAGCAGCAAGTTGCTTTGTCTCTCTCTGAGGATTTCAGTTGTGCTCCGTTGACAAGGGAAAAAATATCAGGCTCGCCTCTCAGTCGGCATAAATTGCCATGGCTCCAATAGAGCGACTGACACCGCCTGACAGTCCGCTGTTTCCTCTTTCTGCTTTGCACACAGGTGCTGGGATGGGTGAGTCCAGCTGGCTCCTTTCCATCTCCGGCCTCCTGGCCGATAACCCAGGCTCGGTTACCCCTGGGCCGGTTCGGTGCCTCCTGACCATGGCCTTTGGTGACACGAATGCAGCTGGCCGGCCATCGGTGGGGTAGTGCGGGTGGAGCTCACTGTAATGCAGTAAGCTGTCCTGCCATTGGGGCCCGAGAGGAAAGAGAATTCGCACCTGCTTCTGCAGGGTGACTGGGAGTGAAACCTGCTCTTTTTCACTAACATCAGCAGAAAAACTGACTATCCACCGGCTTCTCTGCTCTCTGACATCAGCACGAAGCAGGAAGAGCGCCGTTGGAGTATAGCGGTGTAAGACCAGTCAGTGCAGTGATACTCAGACCGGCTTGGGAGCCGCAAGTGGCTTTTTAATGCGTCTCCTGCAGCTCCTTGCAGCACATGAGATTAAAACACGGCATGATTTAATGATTAACCAATCAGGGGGCTTTTTCGATGTTATTAACCAATTAAATGATCAACTTGCACTAACTTATTTGCTGTGAGAATAATATAAAACTAAGTATTTCCCCATCACGCTGTTTAACTATGATTCTTGCTATAGTAAATGAAACCGAGCACTCACCCTACTGAGGCTTTTTGGAGTCATGAGGATTGTTAACTTGGTTCCTGAACCACAGAGGTCTGAGTATCCCTGAATTAATGGAACGGGAGACACCGGGAGCAGGACTGGTGAGTAGCACTGTGTCCTGCTTCATTAGCTACTTTTTAGAGAACAGCCACATTTGAAGTGATTTGCCTGATATTTCAGAGGGAGTTGATGGCAGGGGTGGGGCAAGAACCCACATCTCCTAGCTTTCAGTTCACAATGCTGGCCTTACTCCTGATTTGGTTTGGCATTTTGTCTTTTGACAATCACTTACTCTATGCTTTCTCTTCCTCTTTCTTTTCCTTCTCCCCTTTGTTTGCATTTCCATTGTCTAATGTGAATGTCTCCCTGTGCTATAAGTCACTTCTGGTGGTGGCTCTGGTATTTCATAAAGGAAATAATTAAAATCCCATTGATCTCTTCCGTAGGCTGACGTTTTTGTAAATTGTCTGCCCTTAGAGCTAATACAGAGCACACAACGACAATACTTAGAAATAATCTTATCTCACCTGCCTTAAAAATGATATGACAGAGCTGGGAAGGTTTCCATGTGTTTGAGTTTAATACTTGCCTCACTACGAACTGCCTAGCAGTCAAATAAGGAAATCCTGGAACTGATAGGAACCCACTTGCCAATACATCCTTTTCTAACTGGTCTATGGATGGTTGCCCCACCCAACCCACTCTGAGAGAATCCATGTAATATGTAGATTTAAAACTCAGACCCTTTCCTGAAGATGGTTTTATAAACAGACAAATTAACAAAGATCATCTCAAGCCTCCTCCCAGGGCTTGGCTGCTCCTAGGTTCCTCTCTCAGGACTGATTAGCCCATACCCTAGGTCAGCGTTTCTCAAATGCAGCCACCAGGGGCTTTTCTTGCAGCCACAGCCTCCTGGGTGGTGATTTTGGGGGGAAGGAAGCAATGGCCCCTCGCCCGGGGGCCCCAGCAGGAATTGGGCCTTTCCCCCTTCTGGAGACACACACACTGGAGGAGCAGGCAGGCACTGAGTTCCTGGAGGTGGCGCGGTCAGACTTCAGCCCTGGGGTGGCGGGCAGCAGGCCACGGGGCTTTTGGCTCCAGACACATGGTGGCAAGCTCCCGTCCCCAGGTGTGGGGCTTCGGGCTCTGGCCCCCAGGCTCTGGTTCCTGGGCTCACCCCCCCATCACCTCTGGCCCCCGCTGCCTCCCTACCCATCTCCCCATCCAGGGCTTAATTTGTCCCTCATCAGCTAGCTGGGAGGCAGTGAAAAGTGATATTAACATACAAGTATCACTTTTCACAGCAGCAGGCTTACTAGCTAGCAAGTCTAAAAAAAAAAAGCAAAAGAATGAACAACAAAAAAGACAAGAACATGCAAAGCACCTTATTTGTGTTTCTATTCTGTTTGGGTCCAGTAAAGAATAGAGACAATCGTACATGATTTTTATTATTGAGTCTGCAAAAAGACCCTATATAAATAAATTACAATGACTTGAACATGTGTATGTCCATATTTACTTGTTTTTTCTCAAGTTAATTAAGTATTTTTGGAAAAATTGTCAGAGCAGCCACCAGCAAGAGGTGGTGGCCACACTTCGAGGCCACTAACAAATTTGTTGTGAGAACCCCTGTCCAAGATCCTCTCTCTCTAGAGGACCACCCCCACCATCCTATGCCCATGTGGAGTAAGGAGCCACCTTCCTCAGTTGGTCACTGGAACACTTAACACGTTCCCAGTGGGATCAACACGTACAAACAGGGTGGGATGTCCCCAGCAAACAGTGGCATGCTGGTGCATGATCTTATCTTTCCAAGAATTTGAGTCTATGATTTTTAAGCGACAAACATTTTCTTTTTTTTTTGGTCTTAGCTCATTTTAAATCCATTGCTTACCTGCCCATTTGATGCATTTTTAATCCTCATAACCTTACTAGAGAATCCTTCCTTCCCCTCAATCTGAGCACTCCGGTATGTTGGAGAAGGGGCCTATGTGAGGTTGAACAATTTAACCCCAAATCTCAAACCCATAGTTCATGGCTGATCCCCACCCACAAAATCTCAAATACCCCCCCTTAAATGCCAATAAAATAACATTTATGGGGGAGATTTTCCAAAGCATCTAAGGGATTTAGGGGCATAAATGTCACTGACAGACAATGGGACATATGCTCCTAAATGCCTTAGGTTCATGGGAAACTCTCCTTTTACAACAACTAATCCCCACAAACAAAAGGGATGATTCTCACTTACTTGTGCTTGGCTCAGTGGGTGAGGACTTTAAATGCTCTTTGTACTTTCTGCACTCTTGGGTTGTTCAGGGCCCTGCCAAGTCCCGGGTGTAGGTCAGAGCAGCCTCAGGGCTGCTCTAACATAAGCTTTGTTCCCAATGGTCCCCAGATGTCATTGGAGGAAGAAAACAGCCATGCCATTACCCTGATATGCCCTTGTGACGAAAGCAGAGCCAGGTAGAGTCCTTACACCAGCTGTATTTTTGGGTGGAAGGCGGGGGGACAGTGGGGGTGGATTTTCACCCCTTCAGGTCTTCCTTACAGTGCTGTCAAAGGTCCTTGGCCTAACTGAGAGTCTTGACCAAGCCGAACTGTCAGACCAATAGTAATTGTCAGCCTTGTTCCCTCGCCCACTCTTGTCTTGAGTCACGCAGAGTTCTCACGGCATGATTCCTCCTATGGGAGCAGGGTTTGCAGTCATGACGAAGGACAGGATCTCTCAGCCTCTGATGTGATCACTGCCGGCTGGATTAGCCTCACCCCCACACCACCCAAAACGTGATCTGGATCCAGGGAAGACTGCGGCTCCAGTGATGCGGTTTGGGCCCTTCCCTTCTATGTCACCACCGCGAGGGCTTCGGACAGGGCAGTGAAAAGCCAGCGACGCGGGAGCATGCGCAGCAGCGGGTTCTGCAATGCTGCGTGTTTATTCCATGATGACTGCAAGGCCCCGGGGGTGTGGAATTCCATGGTGAGGCTCCATCCAAAAGAGACGCGATCGCTCACCACTGTGCTCATATGAACCAGGAGATGGCCCCTAGTGCGACCATGTTTACCCGGAATCTGCTACCCAGGAGACCCTTTCTCAAGAGCCAATGGCAGAATCCACCACATGGGCTCACTGGCTTGTTAGTTCTCAGCTGGCTGGTTTACCCTGCTGCTCCCAGATTTGCTTATGTGGGTACCCTCTTTTCTCTTCCCATCGTGGTATTTCCTGTCCTGCAGTGGCTGACTCATGCTGCCAGGATCAGAGCA
Organism: Chelonia mydas; assembly: GCF_015237465.2. Classification (NCBI taxonomy): domain Eukaryota; kingdom Metazoa; phylum Chordata; order Testudines; family Cheloniidae; genus Chelonia; species Chelonia mydas. Next base: position 6,843,516 of record NC_051258.2, read on the forward strand.
TCTTTTCTCCTTGGCTTCATGGAAAATTAGGTCTAGAAGTTTCAAAACAGCAGGGTCATTAGGGTAACATTGCTCAATTGTTCGCTCTCTTCAGGATTCTGCCAGCTCTGTTCCTTCACTTTGCCTGCTTTACACTGGCTGGTTTTTTTTTTAATGACTGTTTTTTTAGTTTAAACTAAATAGTTTTAGTTCATTTATTAATCTCTTCAGAATAACAAGTGAATGGCTCCCTCTGAGGGTGGATCTTCTCTAGGTCATATGTTGCTTTCTTACCTTTGGCTAACACATGGTAACTAACATGAGTTAAAGTCCTAGTGAGGACAAGATGGTTTGTCATTTTTCACGTGTGTCAGCAGGTCGAATTAAAGACTGTTGGGGAGTCTGGGGTTTAACTTGACCTGTTAACACACACATGTGAAAACTACAAACTTCCTTGTCTTCACTAGGATTTTAACTCCTGTCATTTACCACGTGAGCTAACATGAGGTAAGAACGCACCTTTATTCTAGTGAAGACAAGGCTCGAGGGTGGTGCCCAGAGCCCAGCTCTCAGCTAAATCTTTCTGCTGTGTTGCTCTTCCCAAACACAATAGGGTTAACGTTGTCTTGCACGTTACTCCTCTGCTCTGATCTCTGTGGCCTTGGTGGTTGTTTTGCTTCCTGCTGTTACTGATTTTGGTTTTAAGACATTGTGAAAATGTTGTGGGGCTGGTTGTGGTGTGTTTTTCAATCCTGAAAAACAAAAATAATTTCAAGATTTTCCACATTCCCCCTCCCCCCCATTTTTAACCAGCTCTACCTGCTGCCTGATGGAATCACTTATGCTTGTGCAAAGTGAGTGTGCGAGCGTGGAGGGTTCTGAGTTGATAGCATTTTACCCATGCTTTGCACAGCACTAGTGCGAGTAACGATAAAAGACACCACCACACAAGGCACTGGAGGCTCAGGCCATAGGTTGAATTCTGGGGGTGAGTCAATTTCACAGCATCATAAAATGGTAGGACTGGAAGGGATCTCGGGAGGTCATCTACTCCAGTCTCCTGCACTCATGGCAGGACGAAGTATTATCTAGACTAGTGGTTCTCAAACTTTTCTACTGGTGACCCCTTTCAAATAGCAAGCCTCTATGTGCAACTCCCCTTATAAATTAAAAACACTTTTTAAATATATTTAACACCATTAGAAATGCAGGATGCAAAGTGGGGTTTGGGGTGGAGGCTGACACCTCGTGTCCCCCCCCTGTAATAACCTCGCGATCCCCTGAGGGGTCCCAACCCCCAGTTTGAGAACCCCTGGTCTAGATCATCCCTGGCAGGTGTTTGTCTGACCTGTTTTTAAAAATCTCCAATGATGGAGATTCCACAACCTCCCTAGGCAATTTATTCCAGTGCTTCACCACCTTGACATTTAGGAAGCTTTTCTTAATGTCCAACCTAAACTGCCCTTGCTGCAATTTAAGCCCATTGCTTCTTGTCCTATCCTCAGAAGTTAAGGAGAACAATTTTTCTCCCTCCTCCTCGTAACAACCTGTTATGTACTTGAAAACTGTTGTCATGTCCCCTCTGTCTTCTCTTTTCCAGACTAAACAAACCCAATTTTTTCAATCTTCCCTCCAAGGTCATGTTTTCTAGACCTTTCATCATTTTTGTTGCTCTTCTCTGGACTTTCTCCAGTTTGTCCACCTCTTTCCTGAAATGTAGCCCCAGAACTGGACACAAGATTCCAGTTGAGGCCTAATCAGCGCAGAGTAGAAGAATGACTTTTCGTGTCTTGCTTACAACACTGCTACTAGTACATCCCTGAACGATGTTTGCTTTTTTTGCAACAATGTTACACTGTTGACTCATATTTAGCTTGTGATCCACGATGACCCCCAGATCCCTTTCCGCAGTACTCCTTCCTAGGCAGTCATTTCCCATTGTGTATGTGTGTAACGGATGGTTCCTTCCTAAGTGGAATACTTTGCATTTGTCCTTATTGAATTTCATCCTATTTACTTCAGACCATTTGTCCAGTTTGTCTAGATCATTTTGAATTTTAATCCTATGCTCCAAAGCACTTGCAACCCCTCCCAGCTTGGCATCGTCCTCAAACTTTATAAGTGTACTCTCTGTGCCATTATCTAAATCATTCATGAAGATATTTCTTCCTTCGAAGGTGGATACGTAGGTTTCCACCTGATGTGTGGGGCCTTGGGCTGAGCCCTTAAAAGGCACAATTCTGTCTTATCTAAGGTTCCCAGGGCGTGTTTTGTTAAAGGAGAGGTTTTCCACTGTCTGCTTGGCCACAATTTCCCCCTGGGCATTGCTGTTCAATGTGCTTCACGCTGGCTGCTGCCCTTCACGCGAAAGGAGGCTGCTGGCTGCGTTTCAGTGGCACGGTGGTTAATAGGGACTGAAACAGTTTTGTTCCTTCTGTGTGCTATAAAAATGGAAAACGTTATTTATTATAAAAATGCCCATTTCCTTTAATTAATTAATTAATTCCCACGTCGCCTGTCGCTTCTCAAGAGCTCAGTAAAGATAATAAATGGACCTGCCCACCTCTTTGGACAAACTTTCCCCTCTTCTTCCAGCCCTAAACCCCAATCGCCTCTCTCCAAATCTGTTATCCCCTGTAGAAAAATTCCAGGGCGAGAATAGCGTGTGTGTGCATGTCTGTGTGAGGGTGGGGGTGGGGTTTGGGGTGGGGGTTTGCAGGTCAGGATTGAGGGGCAGTGGCAGAGTTGTAGGGGGCTCAGGACTCAAGTAACAGAAGACACCAGGATGGAGAAAAACTAGGACAGGATTGAGGAGCATTGGCAGAGCTGTGTGTGGGGAGCCAGGAGCTGGGATGGGGGGGGGGGGGGGGGCTGCAGGGCAGGATTGAGTAGGGTTGCCAACCCTCCAGGATTGGCCTGGAGTCTCCAGGAATTAAAGATTAACCTTTAATTAAAGATTACATCATGTGATTAAATTTCCAGGAATACGTCCCACCAAATTTAGCAAACCTATCATTGAGGGGCAATGGCAGAGCTGTCTGGGAGCTGGTTGTTGGGAGTAGGGTGACCACATGTCCCGATTTTATAGGGACAGTCCTGATGTTTGGGCCTTTTTCTTATCTAGGTGCCTATTACCCCCCACCCCCGTCCCGATTTTTCACCCTTGCTATCTAGTCATCCTAGTTAGGTGCTGCAAAATCTTCTTGCCACCAGGACACCCTGACACGGGGGAACAGGCCCTGAAGTGGGGGGGGTGTGCGCACAAGGGTGTGTAACAGGCGGCCAGCGCGACTCCCTCCGCCCAGGCCACTGTCCACCGGCCGCGCCTGTGTTCTGAGATCGCCGGTCCTCAGCAGCTCGCCGCGCCTCCCAACTGAACAAGAAGAGGGGCTAAAAATCAGTCGCCCTGGGGTGCAGCGGGAGAGTTTGGCCCATGGGTGCACGTGCCCCCCAGATTCGGCCTGCACCGGGCACGGCCAGCTGGGTGCTGGGGTCAGCTGGTAGGGTGACCGGACAGCAAATGTGAAAAATCGGGACAGAGGGTGGGGGGGTAATATAAGAAAAAGTCCCCCAAAATCGGGACCGTCCCTACACAATCGGGACATCTGGTCACCCTATCAGCCGCGGAGGGGGTGAGGAGCCCATGAGAGATTGCATGGGGGGGCCTGATCCGGCTGGTGTAAATCAGGAGTGACACCGGAGTCGCTCCGGTGCAAAGCCGGACTGGGCCATGCCCCAGCGTGGGGCTTGTGACGTGGACCGCTGCGGCCCGGGGCGCTGCTCCTGAATATTCATCGCGCCGGCCGGCCGGGAGCCAAGCGGCCCTGCCGACGGGGGTGGGCAGCAGCGCGCTGCCATTGGCTGCCGGGGAGGCTCATGGCACCGGGAGCAGCCGAGGGGTTTGGCCGGGAGCGGAGGGAGAGGTTGCGGGAGGGACACGGACGCACCCCCGCAGCTTGGCTGGGTCCCGTGCACGGACTAGAGCGGAGCTGGAAAAGCCCCCAGCAGCTCGGAGCCGGGGCTGCTGCTAGCGGATGAGACCCTCCCCCGCGGCCTTTGGGAGATGGCAGGGGGAGGAGAGACTTAGAGGAGACACACGAGTGTGTGTGTGAGTGTGCAAGGAGCGATCTGCCTTGTCAGTCGGAGCATGGGCTGCTGCTGGGAGCCTTCTGCTTGGCTGCCTGCTCCTTTGTAACATCACAACAAAGGCTGTGGCGTGTAAGTGGGGTAAGTGACCGCTCCGATTCCCTCCTGCTTCTTTCCAGCGCCAGCCCAGCCTGGGTTAGATGTGGCTATGTCGATTGCAGGCATGGCAACAAGACCCCCCACCCCCACCCCAAGAAAACAGACAGCTCGACCGGCTAAGGAATGGACCCAGAGCCCAGCCCCTGGCTTGAAAATCCTGCTCAGCTGCAGGATTTGGGGCGCTAGGCTGTGACCGCCCTTATTGCCACACGCTGGGAATACAGGCACAAAGCCGGAGGAAATGTAACCTCTCCCAGATCAGCAAAAACGTCTGGTCGTGTCAGGGCTGCGGTGGCTAGCTAACCCTGCTGGGTGGAATAAGGCCTGTCCCAGGGCCGGGGAGGCGGGAGGAAGTGGGATGTCTGCATGGATGGTTGCATCTTTTTAGGGTAAGGTCGCCTCTTTCGTGCTATTGTGGGCAAAACTCCGGGCCAAGGGGTCGTGGTAATGAGGGCATGGCAGATCCTCCCCGGGGCGGTTAATTAAAATGTTGCAAACACTGAGGTTGCTGAAGGAAAGGGGAAGGCTCAGAAAAATAGTGATAGTATTTTATCATCATCTCTGAAAGTTTTCATGTCCTTTTGATGCTGATAGACAGAGCCAGGTCAGCCGCTCTGGAGAAGGGGAGTTTGCCCAGGCAGGATCTGCTCTACAGCCAGAACGTGTAGGAGCTTCTCCTTACTAATCCATCCGTGGGCCTCAACCTTATCCAGGAGAGCTCACCCGTAGGGCTCAGGGGAGTTCAGTTTCCATGGCCCGGTGTGTCCTTGGCCTTTCTGCGGAGTCTGATAACAGGAGGCCACTTACCACTAAGGTCTGGTCTATGCAGTTTTTGTACTGGGTTAACTATGTCAGTGAGGGGAGTGATTGTGTTTAAATGCAATAGTTAAATCGGTACAATCCCTAGCACATGCAGTTATACAGGATAGTGGTGCCTTATCGTGGTAGAATTTCTTCCCCTAAATGTACAGGAATGAGGTATATTATAAATGGGCCTTTAAACTGGTATAAATGGGTCCTCACTGGAGGGTTGGGCTGATTTAACTACAGATTTCCAAGGGATATAGTTAAAGCGGTACAAAACCTGTGTTTACATACTCATAGACTTTGTCTATGATTGGCAGAGGGGTTAGTTGCCCACTTAATTTTGAATGGTTTCTTGCAACATGTTTCACCTTGTATTTAGCTGTGACATACTGAGTACCTTTCCCAGACCTGAAGAAGAGCTCTGTGGAGCGCCAAAGCTCGTCCCTTTTACCAACAGATGTTGGTCCAATAAAAGATATCCTCTCACCCACCTTGTTTCTCCGTTATACACCCTGTCTCGTATAGATGTGACTGGGAAACTGCATATATGACACAGACCTTACCTCTACGTCCGATTAAGTATTAATAGCATCCTGCCCCGAGATCTGCCTATGCGGCACCGTAACTGCTCACCTGTTGCTTGGAGTTTAGCATGATTTAATACAGCAGAAAGATGAGATTAAAACCACTTAAAGTTGTTGGTGGAACCAGCTCCAAACAGGGTTTAAGATACGGGTGCTTTTTCATAGATTATAAAGTCAGAATGGGTCACTGTGATCATTTATCTGACCTCCTGCATAACACAGGCCATAGCCCTTCCCCGAAATAATCCCTCTTCGAAAAACATCCAATCTTGATTTAAAAGTTTCCAATTGTGGAGATTCCACCCCAAGCCTTGGTAAGTTGTTCCAATGGCTAATTGCCCTTGCTGTTAAAAATTTACACTTTATTTCCTGTCTGAATTTGTCTAGGTTCAACTTCCAGCCACGGGATCTGATTGTTATTGAAACACCTCTGAGATCTCGCTCTGTATTGGATCCTTTTCATTTTGCATGCAAAGTTAACCAAATTAATGACACTGGAGGAAGGAGGGAGGGGGAAAGAACAAACTGGCTTCTAAAAATCTTGCAGTGCTAAAGGGGCCTTATCAAAGTGGATGGGTCAAACTCTGGACCTGTCTGCTGCGGCTGTAACTTACATCTATTCACCAAAGGTGAAATTCAGCCCTGCGCAGACAGCCAGCGCAATGCCCAGCCATAAATAAAACCCTGTTTTGAGGGCTTAAACGGGAACCACCTGATTCATAGGCCTTGTGCCAATCCACTGTGCCAGGGCTGTTTTCCCACCCCAAAGTCACCCAGAGCGGTATCCACAGCCCACTGAACACGCAAAGTGTTTTGGAAAAAATGCTGCACTATTTTTAAAAATTACTCACCAGCCCTGCACTTGTGATGAGCAATGTGACAGTCATAGATCAGTGGACTGAAGTGAGCACGTGCAAGCTAAAACAGTGCAAAATCCGGGGCCTTTCCGAGTACGGGCCAAGGTAAATATTTCCTCACAGGCTTTTGAAAATAGGGTGGGCAGGGAACTGTAAGTACGGGGAATTATTGGAGGGGGATTTGTGGTGAGTTGTCTTAGATTGATGAATTTAGACACACAGGTCAGAGCCTCAAAAGTATTTAGTTTCCTAACTTCCATTGAATTCAAATAGTTTCAGTGGATGTTAGGGGCCTAAATACCTTCGAGGGTCTGGGCCCTAGAGCATATGGCTAGAGATGCCCTTTGTAGAATTTTTATGAATCAAAATAAATAAGCACCCTACAATAACAACCCGGTAGATTTCAGAGTAGCAGCTGTGTTAGTCTGTATCCGCAAAAAGAAAAGGAGGACTTGTGGCACCTTAGAGACTAACCAATTTATTTGAGCATAAGCTTTCGTGAGCTACAGCTCACTTCATCGGATGCAGCGTGTCTATGTAAGACAGGAAAACCCATGGGGAGGGGATGAAACAGGTTTTACATTTCAAGCTTCCAAAGAATTATTGCAACGAAACCCCACAAAACTGTTAAAAAATGGCCAGGAATACTTTTGTTCATAGCGCTTTAAGAAACAAAAGCATGATGTCAGAGCATGAGGGCAATAAAGGAATGGAGAGGAGTCAAGCCCTTATTTCTAATGAGGACCCTGCTTTGTAAACAGTCAGATTGCCAGGTACCAAGTGGGGGACAGACTGGTAAACATTAGCGGGTGTCTCTCCTGGAGAGGAAGTGCCTTACCAATAAAAAAGCCGAACACTCGGGGAACAGCAAAGACAAGGAGGTGGGGAATCCAGAGCAGAGCCATCTGCTCAAGGGGAATCCCTGAAGACTGGATAATCAGTCAAAGGCAAGTAGCCAGGCAAGGACAACGGTGATCAGCTCATCAGCTGAATGAGTGTATCTCGGGACCTGATGATGGCAGAAGCCATCAGGGTTTAGGGCCCGATCCACAGCTGAGGGCGAGTCTGATCATTGGTTTCCATAAGCATTGGATCACCTCGGTGTGGGGGGGAAAGGGGATGGGCACATGCAAGGAGGGCAGAAGTTAAGAAGATGCACGTGAGTCCTCTGGCATGTCTGGCTCTGCATCCAAATGATCCTAGGGCCCCATTGTGGTACCTGCACAAATGCTGAGTGAAAGGGCTTTGAATGGTGCCCTTTGATCAGTGACATGCACCCCAGGAGAATCGTCAGCTCCTGTGTGCTCCAGCAACGTCTCCCTCCCCTCCAATCCCCACTCCACTGTGCCTCCATCTTGCAGGGCAGATTTCCGCCCTGTCAATTTGACTCTGTAAATGCAGGATCTGCAAGCCCTGTTCAGGTGCGAACATTTGAACCCTGGGCTCGAACCCAGGGCTCAAACCCTGGGCCAAGCCCAGCTGATCTCTGATGGGTTTTGCCCCCCCAAGCAGGTTCACCCAGAAGAGCTTTTAATGCAGAAAGCTGGGGGAAAGTATCTTTACTCGTGGTGGTATAGCTACATCGAGGCTCTCCAGCTGAGAACAGGGTCCCAGTGTTTACGTACAGTGCCTAGCACATAGTGAGAGATAGACCCTGCCTCAAAGAGCCTCCAGGCTACATAGAGAAAGGGTGGGAAAGAGGAGTATTATTAATCTCCAGGCACAGAGAGATTAAGTGATTTACCCACACCACAAAACCTTCCCATAGTCTTGTCCGATTGGCACAACTCGGGAGGAAGCCCAGGACTAGAGCAACAGGGGGTACTGTTGGTCGGGACTGAGGGTGCATAAGGCAGAGTTTTTATATTGCTGACCCATGCAATACTGTGCCTGGCTCCCGCAACAGGTTTCAAAAGAACAAAGGCTTCCTGTTTTCAGCGGGAGTTCAGGGTGGGGTTTGCATGCGCGCTCAGCGTTGGCCTCACTCTCTTCCCGTTGGAATCAACAGTTGACGGTGGTGGGCTCAGAGTTCGGCCAAGCCCGTTGTTTTGATTCACCGGGGGGGTGGAATTCCCCTCTGTACAAGGCCTTCGTGCCATTCAGGTTCTGCCTCAGACTGTTGGGCTGTACCATGTAAGGCAGGTTTCCAAGCTAGGGTTCACAACTGCCTAGCGATCGGTGAAGACTTTGGCAGGGATCTGCATTGCGCCTTGTGTTTTTACCCAAATGCATGTGACACGCTGCCCCCTCCCCCCAACTCCGGAAGGAGCCCTGGGGTTCAGAAAGTCTGAGATCCTCTGATAAGCAGCATGATCTAGGTGGCATAATCGAGATGTGCTCTGAGTGCCACTTAGAACAGGGTAGGAGCCTTTTCTTTCCTTTGTGAGCAAGAACATGTTCAGGGCCTGGGAGAAATGTGCATTTCCAATCTGAGGTTCAACTGCGAGATGCTCACGGTGGCTCCACATTTGTTCTGTTTGTCTGCGGTCTGTGGGATGGGCTTAGATGCCAGGGGCTGGATTTTAAGTCCTGGCTGCCAATGCTGTGCATACAGCTATTTGTATTTGTACAAGTGCATACACACCCATGTGGCTCGCAAGATATTTGTGTGTGCACATATTGGGATGGTGCACTGGCCTGAGTCACAGGCACAAAAGGGGGCATGCGTCCAAGTTTTGCATGTGAAATCCAGTGTGTGTGTGGGGGAGGTTGTGTGAAATTTATTTGTGCCAGGCTCTGTGCACCACTAGGAACTCCCCAAGAATGCAGGACTATCACAAACCTCACCACTTTCCGTTCCACGTGCAAGGCGGACTTCTCCGACCTTTCCTTCTCTAATAGGAACACACAGCAAAAGCTGTGTTTAACAGATAACCGTCAGCCCGCCCCTAGCAAAACAGGACACGCCACTCCACACCTTTCTCCCTCTGGGGAGAGGAGAGAACAAACAACAAATGACAGATGTGTAGTCCTGTTGCTCAGTGCAGTGTTGGAAGGCACTCAGATATTGTGGTGATGAGTGTGGATAACAACAGATATAGAATAGAACAGAACTTGCTTTGAGCAGGGGCAAATTTCACCAGGGGTTATGCAGACATGGAAGCTGGAGGGAAATGTGACTTCATGAACAATGAAACCAATGTGTAAATAATGGTGTCCATTAGCTGAGTGTAGCCCGTCTCTACCTTTCCATGGCCTTTTGTTTAGCTTCCCATCAAACTTTAAAGGTCACATGTTTTTGGCTTGGATGGCAATTGAAACTCAAGAATTTTTCTGCCCCCTTTTCACTGTGTTTTCGGAGCTGATGGTGGTTACCGGGGCCTGCACTGTGGAATGTGTGGCCATTGCTGGCTTGGTCAGGCTGGCCAACATTTGCTTAACGTCACAAGTATTTTCTTGGCTTCGGTTGCTGTCCCGCTTCAATCATGCGGCTAATGGATGTTGAAAAACAGGCTGTGCAGGGGATTTGAGCTGCGGCTGCTTCTGGAAAAGGCCTGTTACAACAAACTCATTTTGTGGCAAATGCAGGACGACATTTCTCTGGGGTGGTGAGGGCGACTGGGAGCAGCTGTAGCCCCATCCCCCTTACATAGGCTCAATGGCCCCTAGGCAGGCTGTGCAGAGGTTAAGGAGAGAGGGCTGCTTCTGCTTCTGTTTCTTTCCTCTCCCACCAGTTGCTCTCACTTGTCCTACCGAGTCTTTAAACCAAGAGTGGGTCGGTGTCTTTCTCAGAGGTCTGCTCTAGGTCAGCCAGAAGTTATGGGCTTCATGCAGGGAGTAGCGGGTGAGGTTCTTTGGCCTGGGTTGTGCAGGAGCTGGACTAGATGATGCTAACAGTGCCTCCTGGCTTTAGAAAGCTATGACTCTCTGTTGCTTTACCATCTGAGGAATCCTCCCACCTCTGCCAGCCCACTTCTTCTGCTGTCATCCTGATCTGAGTCAGTGCTGCCTCCTCGTGGCCGGCAGGAGGCGCTCTAACCGCGCTATTGTCACAGCACCGTGTGGCAGGCAGGAGAGCAGCTTCAGAAACTTCCCAGTAGCAATAACTCGGCTTGATCCTGGGCGTTAGTGAGCTCCACGGTGGGGACAGATCCTGGTCTCCTCCTGGCTGAATTCACTCAGGGCTCCATTCTGCCCCATGCTGAGCATGCCTTACTGTGCACCTCACTCCACTGGGCCAGTTTCTGCCTCCTTTCCCTGCTTGGCAAACAGCTTCATTCATTTCCGGGGGTTGCCTGCGGAGCAAGGCACACAGTGCAAGGAGAGGAGACCCAGTCTGGCCCAGTGAAGTCAGCGGAGTAAGGTACTGCTTTGCTTCAGCATGGGGTGGCAGAATTGGGCCCTAGAGAAAGAAAGAGATGACTGCTGGAAGAACACACTCCTTGTGAACTGGCCCTTTCTCAAGGCCTCCTCACTTGGCCCTTCCCCGTCTCAGCACTGCTGGTGCAAGAGCCTTCTTCCCTGCATCTCCTGCTGTCTGGAGCAGTCTCCCTGTATATCTCCCTGCCTTGCCAACTCCCCATTTCTTTTCACTCTCTTCTGATCACATTTTTGCTCCCTTGCTCTGTAGCACGCTTGTCACGTGTATGGTGTGTCATAAGAGCATAAGAACGGCCATATTGGGTGAGACCAAAGGTCCATGTATCCCAGTATCTTGTCTTCCAACAGTGGCCAATGCCAGGTGTCCCAGAGGGAATGAACAGAACAGGTAATCATCAAGTGATCCATCCCCTGTCGCCCATTCCCAGCCTTTGGCAAACAGGGGCTAGGGACACCATCCCTGCCCATCCTGGCTAATAGCCATTGATGGACCTATTCTCAATGAACTTATCTAGTTCTTTTTTGAACCCTGTTATAGTTTTGGCCTTCACAACATCCTCCGGCAAAGAGTTCCACAGATTGACTGAGTGTTGTGTCCCCTTCTAGTGGCTGATTGAAACAGTGAATAACTGCCTGCTACTGCTCCTAGCTCATGGAGTTAACTCCTCTAGCTCAAATGCTCTGGTGCTGAAGATCCTAAGGGTTGAACCTTGCTGATGTCCGTGTATTGAGGTAGCGTCTAGGAGCTCTAGTCCTGGACCAGGACCCCATTGTGCCAGGTGCTGTACAAACACAGAAGAAAAAGATGGTTCCCTACCCCAGGGAGCTGACCATGAAAGTATAGATCAAGAGATGACAGATGGACAGGCAGATGGGGGAGCCCAAGGAAACACTGAGACAATATGGGTCAGCAGTACAGGCAATGGTCGCCGCAGACCCGCAGCAGAACCATTTCCAAGTGTTTTGTAAACATCGTGGGAAAGGAGAATTTTAAAGAGGGTTCTGAAGCATAGAGGTAGCTTTGCCGATGCTTACGGGAAGCGCTTCCCAAGGGTGAGGGGCAGCCTGGGAGAAAGCACAAAATGTAACAAGTGGGCGATGGAGGCTGGCATGGGTTGATCGGAGGAGGGATTCAACATCTTGATAACAAAAGAGAGATGATAGGTAGACAAGTAGTGGGGCTAGACAAACAGTCATTGACCTAATGACTGGATGCTATAATGGATCCACTGTACAATGTCATCCAATAAAGCTCTACCTAACCCTCTCTTTCATCTATGGTAGAACCTCCAAGTTACGAACACCTTAGGAATGGAGGTTGTTTGAAACTCTGAAATGTTCATAACGCTGAACAAAACGTTATGGCTGTTCTTTCAAAAGTTCACAAGTGAATATTGACTTAATACAGCTTTGAAACTTTACTATGCAGAAGAAAAATGCAGCTTTTAAAAATCTTAATTCAAATGAAAGAAGCACAGAAATGGTTTCCTTTTTTTTTTAAACGTTCCCTTTATTTTTTTAGTAGCTTACGTTTAACACAGCACTGTACTGCATTTCCTTTTTTTTGTCCCTGCTGCTGCCTGATTGTGTGCTTCCAGTTCCCGGTGAGGTGTGTGGGTTGACCGGTCAGTTTGTAACTCTGAGGTTCTACTGCATTGAGTCCTGTATTTGGGCGACTTGGGGTTTCAAATTAACCCGAGAGTCTCACCTTCATTTCCTTTGCTGCAGAGTAAGCCCCCATTACGTCTCGCGTATCTCCGGCGCACCTGTAACTTTTCAAAGGGCAATCAGTGGTTTTTGCTAAACAGCTAAACATTCAGGTGTAGCTAAGCATCTAATCAGTCTATTTCAACTAGACATGTGGCTCCCTCTTTGGTTTCAAAACTCAGGCTGAACATCTCAAGAGAACAGACTCCTTTGTGTGATTTCAGGATCCTTCCTGCTTCTGATCTTCAGGCCCAGATTGCTTAGGGAATAGGAGCTTTTCCCCTGGGGTTCCGCGGTCACTGGTTTTGAATCCTGGTTGATGCAAGGAGGTGCAGAAGCTCATGAAAATGGGGTGTGTGTGTGTGTGTGTGACCTTTCTGCACTTTAGTAGATCTCAAAATTAAAGTTCTATGTAAGTTTCAAGTGAAAGATCAGGACAGGTCCCATTTTACGGATGGAACTGGTTTGTTCATACTTGTTACGCTGTCTTGGGATTGGCATCTCTATTTGCTGACCTGGTCTTTGGGACAAGCCAAAAAACCAGACGGTGCTGGTCTAGATGATTACGATTGTTAATTGAATTGCCCCAAGCATGGCCCAAGACCCCATTGTACAAACCCAGCCCAAAAAAGACAGTTTCAGCCTCAGAGAACTTCCCAACTAAACATAACACAAGACGTGGATGTAGATAGACGGGAGCAATCCACTCCAGGTTTTACATAGTGCCTGCTGCACGCTGGGACAGGAGGTACTGGGCGTTTATCTGGTGCAGTGCTAACACCCATGCAGAGGATACAACTGCTGGGCCCCAATCCAGCAAAGTGCTTAAGCATGTCCTTACTTCAGGCATGTGAGTTTGACCACTTGACATCAACATGTTGGGACTAGTCACTAGCTTCCACGCTTTGCTGGATCAGGGCCATAGTTTCCAGACCTCACTATCAAGTCTCGGTGCCTTGTTCTAAGAAGCTCCCCAGAAACCAAAGGCATGATACTTGTGTCCTGCTACATTGCCACATCGTGTCCAGTTGAGTGCAGTGCACAGTCCTAGTTCTGGCTGAAATGTGCTTTTCAGGTACCAAATGTGTTGTCTGGGCTACTGGTGTCTCCCAGTGCAGGGGAGTTTTGCATTTTAATGGCACTACAATGAAACCAAACACAGATTTTACTGACTGCCGTCTGTATTCTGAATTAATGGCTGGAACACCGTGACTCACTGGCCTGTGACCGCTGCTGCGGGCTTTCCAAGTGCAGTATCCTCGCACTCGCTAAGGCTGTGTCTGACAGTTTGCAAGTTTGAAAATATAGGCTGGAATAACAGAACAAAAGTCGGGCTGGAAAGCGGCAAGCTAATCCTTGTGGGGAGCAGGAATCCAAACAGCAGATCTGGAAGGAAATCCTTGGAAAACAGTCAGTGTTGGAAATGACCTAGGAGTGACAGCAGAGGGCACGGTAGGGGAGAACATTCAATGCACCTTTGGGTGTGTACATACAGAGGTGTATTGGACCATGGAAATGATCGTCTGTATCAGGAAACACTTAGGAATAAGGGATCTAATTCTCATTTACATAACGGCCCATTTACGCTTGTAATTTAGGCCCTTTCCATTGCCAGAGTGGTGTAAAGGGGTCTTGGTATAAATGAGAATCCGACCCGGAATTGACAGTATTGCGTATGTTTCTGGGCACCTCGGTGCTAGAAAGACGTTGCTCAAAGAGAGGGAATTTGGAGAAGAGCCTGAGAGGGCCCGGGGGTGAATCAGGAAAAAAGAGTAAATGGACTGCATATGTGCAGCTTGGCTAACCAAGGGCTGGTGGGGAGGTTAGCATCAGTGTCCATGGAGAGCTGAAAGGTGCAACTGCAAGCACGGAGAGCAAATGTTTAGGTGGCCTAAGGGTATAACCAGGGCTTATGGGAGGAAACTGGGCAAAGACACATTGTGGTGAATATGTAGAGAACGCCCTGTTGGCCCCAATCCCGGCAGCATGCACGGCGTCACACCTGCTTTCCTCTAAAAGTAGTAGATCTACAAAACAGTAAACGAGGACTCCTTAAATGGGACGACTCCCCGTGGAAAAGTTAAGAACATGCGTGAGGGTTTGCAGGGTTGGGGCTGGGGAGCAGCGTCTCGAGGGGAAAGGCAGAAGCAGGTCATGTGGGACGCTTTAAACGGGACTGGGTAAAATGCTGAAATAATCTGCATTGGCTGAGGGGAGGGACTGATGAAGAGTTGAGAAAGAAATCGCCTCGGATACCTTTTCCCTGTGAAAGTACCAGCATTGTTTCTGCCTCTATTGGCTGTTTCATTTACAACCTGCATGGAAACCCCCTGTTGCCTCGTCAGTATCTTCTCTCCCTCCCCGGGTTTGGCTAACGGAGAGCTTTGGGAGGTTTCTTTTAGACACAGGCAGGTCTGAGCTGACAGCCGAGCTTCAGATCCAAATTTGCAGCTCAAACTTCTCTCCCTGTTGGATGGAGTCTGAACACCAAGTTCAAAATGCCCCGAGCTTTGGATTCAGCTGTAGAATTCAACCTCCATCCACTCCTTGTTTGTGGAAGTCTTCAGAGCTGACATTTCAGTTTAGGGTCTTATTCCTAAATGTCCTGGATGACCCTTGCTTGAGCTTTCCTTATGCAAGGACGAAGGCACGGCGGTTCTACCCAGTCTCATTTCTCCTGCTAAAAACAGCTCTTTGCAGAATGGGTGGCAGTGCTTCGATGAATCTCCAGGCCACCACCTATGCGTGTGTGAGTTCACTCTCTGAAGCACTGGGCCTCTGGGTGCTGCTTCTGTGCTGCTCTCCGAAAATGTCATCAGTCCAGGTGGCACTATTGTTTCCAGGTTCAGTTGAAATTCCACCTGTACTTCCTCCAGGGTGTGACTGCTTTGCTCTCTTCGGTTTGCACGGTGTGATGCATTTGCAGCAACTAGGTATTTCCCCACTTGGCTTGTGTAATGGTAATTATATGTTCATCCTGTAGTTTCATCAGGAGCCTCTGCATGCCAGGACAGCTGTCATTCAGGTCCTGTTTCTGTATGTCTAGCTCATGTTTATTACATGACAGATCTCCCAGCAACCTTGTAAATTTGACTGTGCAATTTCTCCCATCCATAGGCTAAAGCTAAGGGTTGCCTCCTGCCATCTGAGCTATTTTTGCTCATTTTCAATCTTTGATCTCCCAGAGGAAGTAGGAAGCAGGAAACAAAGCATCTTTTCTCCTGAAACAAAACTTTTCAGAGGCCAGAATTTTAACTAGAAACTTCAAACCCACCCAAACCTCCCTGTAGATCAGTAGGGTTTTGCACTTGTGTGTCTGGATGCTGGCCCTTGAATCAGGAAACTCCAGCTGAGTTGAGCACAGCATGGGTTTATTTTTGTTGGGTTTCTCTGACAGGGAAAAGGTCCTTATCTCTTTCACCAGGAATGTTTACTCCAGCCCATGGACTTTGGAAAGGGGGTTGGATCAGCAGTCCATATTGGTGTTGCTATCTAAACCCTGGCGTTAGCCACATCCCTGTCCCAAGATCAGCACTGGCGTGTTGATATGGGGAGATGCTGGCTCTGTACAGGGAACTTAAAATGTACAGGGCTCAGTAGCTGAAATCAGTTTTCTTAAACAACACATGCTCTAGGAGGCTGCATCTCATTTAAAGTCCAGAAGGGACCATCGTGATCATCTGGTCTGACCTTCTGCACATCGCAGGCCACGGAACCTCGCCCACCCACTCATGTAACAGACCCCGAACTTCTGCCTGAGTTACTGGAGTCCTCAAATCGTGGTTTAAAGACTTCAAGTCTCAGAGAACTCACCATTTAAAAACAACAATGAGGAGTCCTTGTGACACCTTAGAGACTAACACATTTATTTGGGCATAAGCTTTTGTGGGCTAGAACCCACTTCATCAGAGGCATGGAGTGGAAAATACAGGAGCAGGTATAAATACATGAAAAGATGGGAGTTACCTTACCAAGTGTGAGGTCAGTCTAATGAGACAATTCAATTAACAGCAGAATACCAAGGGAGAAAAAATCACTTTTGTAGTGGTAATGAGAGGGGCCCATTTCAAACAGTTGACAAGAAGGTGTGAGTAACAGTAGGAGGAAATTAGGTTTAAGTTTTGTAATGACCCAACCAGTCCCAGTCTTTATTCAGGCCTAATTTGATGGTGTCCAGTTTGCAAATTAATTCCAGTTCTGCAGTTCTCCCCTCTGCCATGTACATTGGCCAAACCGGACAGTCTCTATGCAAAAGAATGAATGGACACAAATTTGAGATCAGGAATTACAACGTTAAAAAACCAGTAGGAGAATCTCCCTGGTCACTCAATAACAGACCTATAAGTGGCCATTCGTCAACAAAAAAACTTACTTCAAAAACAGACTACAATGTGAAACTGCATCTGATGAAGTGGGTTATAGCCCACAAAAGCTTATGCCCAAATAAATGTGTTAGTCTCTAAGGTGTCACAAGGACTCCTCGTTGCTGATACAGACTAACACGGCTACCACTCTGAAACCTGTCACCATTTAAACTAGTTTAAACCTGCAAGTGACCTGTGTCCCATGCTGCAGAGGAATCAACACCTCCCCCTGCCCCCTCTGCCAATCTGACCCGGGGAGAAATTCCTTCCTGACCCCAAATGTGGTGTGAACCAGGGTTGTCCCACTGAAGTCAATGGAGCTGTGCTGAATGCATCCGTGGAGGATCCGGTCTTTTGTGTTTCTAATGGAGCAAGGGCCCATGCAATTCAGTTTTGTTCCTTGTGGGTATAGCACAATCAGAGCTTATGGGGCTAGGAATGCGTAACTGTAGTATGAACTTTTTTAGGTTTTCGGCCATGTCCTGCATAAATGACAGTTTATTTCCTGGTGAAATTTAGTGGTTGATTCTTCAGAATCAGAAATCTGCCTGCTTACCTGCCTCCCATCCCTATGGAATCTGAGCATCTCGCAGACATTTTGTATTTGTCCCTACATCCCATTGTGGGGTGGAGAAGTGCTCGTATCCCAGTGTTTAATATGGGGGACTGAGGCACACAGAAAGGCAGGGCCAGGTTTCCAAAAGAGCTCAGCACCCAACAGCTGCCATTTTCAGCACCTAACCAAGTGGCTAGATTTTCTGCATCTAGTGCAATGAGCTATTTTGACAATCTGCCCTGTAAGTGACTTGCCCATGGTCACATAGGAAGCTTGTGGCAGAGCCAGCAATTGAACCTGGACCTCTTCAGAGCCAGACCAGTGCCTTAACCCCAAGCCCATCTGTCCTCTGTAGATGCCCCCGGATCCAAATGCTCTCAATTCTTTGAGGGGATTCAGAGTCCAGACCTGGATCTACATCCAAATTTTACAGCTGGCTCCTATCTGTGTGATAGGCCTGAACTGAAAATCATGGATCCAAACATTCCTCCTGAATTTGGGGTAGGGGGAACAATCACAATCCAGACTGGAATTTTGTGGTTCATTCTCATCTCTCTAGAATTGGGAGAAGTCCCCCCTTCGCTCCCGCTGTGTTTGAACAATTAAAACGTACAGTAGGTTGAATCTAGGGCTTGAAAGCTGAATTGTGAAGGATTTTTTATAAATTCGTCTGTGTCTTTGTTCCTTATTTTTCTTTCTTGCCTCTGTATAATAGAGAACAAAAGAGGGGTTTTTATTTCAACCTTCAAAATCTCCATGATGTCTATCCTGGTCTCCTGGCGCTTTGCTGGAGGACAAAGTCTTGCAGGATTTGTACTTTGAACTCTGCCACCGCAGTTGAATGGGCGAGCTATTGAATGATTAACAAAGACTCTTTTATCCCAAATGTGAATCAGTTATTGTAGTTTAATAGGCGGTGGCAAAAATAACAGTCAAGGAGTTTTAAGCTGCCTAATTAAAAATCTCTTCCGTTCTCAATTTCCATAACATGCTGTTGTCATTTCACTTTGTCTATACTATGGAAATTCCCGAAGGGCTTGTGTAGACGAGGGAAATTGGGACAATCCTCTTACGTAAACAAATGACACCACTGTGACTTACACTGGCAACTTCGTGCAGGCCTTGTCTTACACTAGTGCAATGCATTTACACTGGGGACTTGTGCTAATGTAGCTGCTCAAATGCAACCCCTTCACGCATACGCACACACACTACCCCCGAACCCAGTATAGCCCAACATAACGTCTTCACTAAACATCCGGGCCAGCCTTAGTGGTGAGCAACGAGGGTGGTTGCCCTGGGCAGCAACTTCTGGGAGCATCAAATCAACATTGGGGGGGGGCTACGTTGGCTTTGTTTTGGTTTGCTTTTTGCTTGGCCTTTCAGGGGGTATTGGGACTGTTTTCTGCCCTGCGTGACAAAACGCCCTGGACTGGGTCTTGCTAATTATAGACTTTTCCCGGGCCGGTAATAACATGAATTTCTCATGTAAAAAAATGAGAAGAAAGAAAACCTTAACACAATAAAATAAAGCTTTTCCAAGTGTTCTTTATTCAATACAGAGAAACAGAAAACTGCACAAGCTCACTTTATTGTGTTTTCCCTCTTGAAAGTCACCTTTACACACTCTAGGGTATCTCTCTTTAAAGACCATTCAAGTGCATGAGAAGGTGCTTTGAAAGGCGCAAGTGGTGCTGGTTGTAATTTGGAGGGATTAGACAGCAAGTGCCAACAGGAAAGCCAGCCGGAGGGCAGATTTTAATGGGGGTTTTGTGGTAATAAATAAGATTTAAAATAAAACAAACAGTCCGACCGTGGGAACCTGCAGCCCTGCCTTCTTAAAACAGCGTTCTTGATTAAAATTGCATAACTTTGGAGACAGTGTGGAACGCGGCGTTGTCCAGCCACCGGAGCGTGGCCTTGAGAGGCAGGAGACTCATGA
Organism: Chelonia mydas; assembly: GCF_015237465.2. Taxonomy (NCBI): domain Eukaryota; kingdom Metazoa; phylum Chordata; order Testudines; family Cheloniidae; genus Chelonia; species Chelonia mydas. The sequence goes on from NC_051258.2 coordinate 6,862,877, forward strand.
GTTCTAGTCGCAGTCCTAATGCTGACCTGTTGTGTGTTGAAGGTAGGGTGACCCGACAGCAACTGTGAAAAAACGGGATAGGGGGCGGGGGCGCCTATATAAGAAAAAGTCCCCCAAAAGGGGACTGTCCCTTTAAAAACGGGACATCTGGTCACCCTAGTTGAAGGGGATGTCAAAACGTTCTAAAATCTCCAATCTCATGCTCTAGGACTTCACCTGCGGGGTCAGGAAGGCAATCCCCTCCCCCCACCAGTGTACTCGGTTTTTGTTGTTGCAGTTGTCTCCTTCCTCTGAGGCATCAGAGATGGTCATGGCTGGAGATAAAACAGCAAATGGGGTGGGCTGGTGCACTGAAGTGGCATAGAGAATTCTCTCTTGGGTGCTTGGTTGGCTGGTTCTGGCTCACATGCTCAGGGTCTAACTGATTACCGTATGTGGGGTCAGGCAGGAACTGGGGGTTTTCTTGCCGCCTTCTGCGGTGTGAGGCATAGATCACTTGCTAGGATTATCTGGGCATATCTTACCTACTCTGTTCCCTGCCACTGCGGGGCCTTGAGACGCTGGTGGTCTCTGTCTGGAGCACACAACCCTTTAGTCTCCAAAGGGCTGAAATACGTTGGTCTAATTCTGATTGTGGGGCTTGGTAGGGGGGTGGCCGGATGGTGTTGGTGGCCTCTGAGGTGCAGGAGGTCTGACTAAAGAATCTCGTGGTCCCTCCTGGGTTTAAAGTTGATGACTCCATTTTGGGCATCTCCATTCTTGGGTGCCCGACGGAAGGTGCTATTGGGTTTGGATTTCAGAGGTGCTGAGCAGCTGCAGATCCCCTGGGCTTCAGCGGGCGTAGCAGGTGCTCCGTATTCCTAAAAATGCAGCTCAGGATGGACAACTAGACACCATGAGGATAAGCGTGGCGGTAAAATCATGACGGCCTAGCCCTGCTGGCTGGCTTGTGTTATCGTGCTGCAGGGCTCTGTAACTTGATTAAAATGGCCCAAGGAGTCTAACCCTCTCATCCTTCTGCGTCTTGTTCCTCATCAGATGATAATGGAATCCCATCCGTTTTCCACCTCCTCTCCCAGCAGACCCTGCTTCCTGGCCAAGAGAAATATTGAACAGTGTTGCCTTTGGAGATCAGCAGTGTTGCTGGGTGATATGAAGTTACCCCAGTCCTTTGTAAGCTCCCATGATGGAAGGGAACATTTCAGGGGGCTTTAAATGATGTAACTGGGGCACAAGAATGAAACTGGGAAGTAGACATTTGAGGTCGGTTCCAAAATACTTTAAGATTGCAACGGTCCCCTGTGCTGCACAGCAGTGTCCCAAGGGCCGTGATGGAAACCCAGTCGCTCCAGGAACTGAGCCTTGGACTGAGCATAGCACTGGAGAAGAGGCTGTGACGAACAGTGGGTTCTGTGCGAGGATGGTCTCTGGTAGAGCCGATGGAAACTCAGCATTTCTGTTTGGCGGGAAATGTCAACATTGTGACATTTCCCGCGAAATAGAAATTCCGAAAAATTTGGGTTTTGGGAAATGTTTGCTCTAAAAAATTGGAAATATTTTTTTTCCTTCCATTTTTATATTTTTATTATTTCTACCTTCTCTCGTGCCCGCAGCCGTGCATAATATACACGACTGCCAGCGACGTGCCGTATTGCAACGTAAACACAGTCGCTGAAATAGTCTGGTTTTCTTTACTTCATCTTCAAAACCATTCAGGGCAGCTTGGGCTGAAACATCTTCCCTCCTCTCTGCTCGGGGTGCCAGGAGACCGTTTGTAGTTCACGACTGCTGCGTCACGCCGCAAAGAATCATCCCAGCTGGTACCCTGCATGTGGAATGCCTGGTGTGGAATCCACTGCTTGGGAAGGCCCAGCCTTCATGGGGGTGTGGAGGGGAGCGAGGTCCTAGGCAAGTGGCGTTAACATCGGAGCCTTGCTAGAGAGACCCAGGGAGATGAAATTGGCCTGCATGATTAACAGTGAGCAAGGAAAGCAACTGCGCAAACAGAGGATGGGAACGGAGCACGCTGGCTGCCGTTCTAGCACCTGGAAGCTGTCAATAAATAAAGGCTAAAAATAAACTAATAAAGAAGATTTGCCAGCTTGTTCCTAGCCGAGTATTAAGTCACCGGGGCTGGCGAGGTGCAGCAGATGCTCCAACTTTCCTGGTTTTTAATTTTTTTTTCCCCTCTACTTGCTAGGGAGAACGTGTCTTCTTAAAATGTCATTCGCTAGGATGCACTAAAAAGTCCCCCGTATTACAGGTCTAGATTGATTACGCTCATCTGTACTGTGCTAGTACGTGGTGGCCCCAGGCAGGGTCGGGGCCCCAGTGTGTAGGTGCTGCCCCAAGGAAAGCACAGTCTGACTAGTCAAGGCAGACAAGGATTATTGTGCCCACTTTATGGACAGGGCTTGTTTGCCCAAGCAGTCTGTGGAAGAACTGCAAATAGAAGTAAAATCTTTTGAGTCTCAGTTTGGTGCCTTAGCTACAAAACTGTCCTATCTCACAACTTCTAACACTGTAGCCTCTTCAGTCTGGGATAATCGCCCTGCATTGTCAGATGCGAACCCAGGGCTATTGGCAGGCCTGGGGAGTAGCCTGGTTGTAACCTTATTCGAGACGCTCTCTCTGGTTAGGTGAACTTTGCAACAAGGCATCTTTTCCCTTTGACTGAGATCCCATCTGTAACCCTTTCCCACCACTGTGAGGGCTAGAAACTTTTTAAAAATGAACGTTGAGATGCTCACTTGATCACATGCCTCCAGGGGCTGGGACTTTAAGAGAAACACCCCAAATGGTGTACTGCCAGAGCACACTGGGTGTAAAACTATTATTATTTATTTGTCCTGCTGTAACACCTAAGCACCGTAGTCTTGGACCAGGCCCCTGTGGCACTAGGCGTGGTACAAACACAGAACAAAAAGACAGTCCCTGCCCCAGAGAGCTTGCAGGGTAAATAAAAGATGAGAGAGAACAGGTATCTATAGACAGACAAGGAACTACAAGGAAACAGTGAGACAGAATCACAAGGGTAGCGTTTTACAGCCCCTTTGCACTGGTATAAATGACTGCCCAAACTTAGATTGGAAGCTCTTTGAGGCAGGGACGTTTTGTTTTGTGTTTGTACAGCGCCTGGCATGATGGGAGCCTGGGCAAGGCAATTGATGGGGAATCAGGCCTGTTTTTAGTCTCACTGTCTTGTTTCTCTGCATCTATTCTCCCTTATATGTTGTTGCAACATTTTCTAATAAAAGAATTCAGCGAGAATTGTGTGTTGCTTCTAATACGAGACTGTTCGTGCACCCCATTATACAAAGGCTAGGGGACAGATCCCTTCCCCAAATCCCACAGGACAACCATGTGGCATACGGCATGTTTTGCAGAGGCATAAGCGGTGGCCCTTGTCCAGTATAGCTATGCACAGCTGCTACTGTTCTCGCTGTTTCGAATCTGCATTAATGCACTTGCCTTACAGCAACCAGATATCTTCTCTCCCCCCCGCTCCCCGTAGCAATTAGGGATCTCCACCCGTCAATTCAGAGAGGGAGAACTACTCACTAATTCCCCTCCGTAATGCCCTCGCTTGCAGGAGCCAGATGGTAAAATAACTGGCTGTAGGAGAAATCAGCCTATTATCGAGCATATGTTGGCTGTCAAAGCGGTAACCGCCTTCCCCATCTCTGATAGCCTCCTGAAATCCAGTGGGCTGATCCCGCCTTTTATTCTAGGCCTTGATAATGTATTTATGTATGTATTTGTTGCTCCAATTATTTTGATCTCCAATGAACAGAACTGTTCGTTTTTGTTGGAAGGGGGAAGAGTCAAAATGCGGGGAATTATAAAACCAGCGAGGAAATTTGTTTGCTGACATAAACTTTGTCTCCCAAGTGTTTCTTCCTGTGGCCTTTTCTGGGACCCTCTCCCCCTCTCCTGCTGCCACCCACACAGGGTATTTGGGTTGTGATCTGCCAGCAGAGGGTCCATTGCACTGAGTCCTACTCAAGCCCTCCTTTGAGCTTGGAGCTGGGCACAGCAATGGGTTTCCCCCCCGGGAACGTGGACATGGTGCTCTGTCATTAGCTGGGGGAAAGATGATGCTTGGTGGGCTTGGGGTGCATTTTGGTGGTTCGTTGCTGTACTTGGCATTGGAACAGGTGGAGGCCTCCTGGTGCTTGTGTCTTTTTGTGTCATGTTAGGAGGTCTTCTTCAGTCTCATTTGGAAAGACTTGCGCATTGAATGTAGGGAATCAGCTACCTGAATCTGAGAGGACAGAGCATTGCACACAGTGTAGGGCAATGGGCTTGCTAGGGGTATCTTCACCATTGCCCCCTACTGGTTGGAACCAGAACTGCTCAACTGAGTGTCATAGCCTCTATACTGCCGCCAGTGAGGGTTCTCCTATAGCTCAGATGGGAGGAGCCTAGACTTTGGAGCAGTTTGATCCAGGAAGGTCTGCGCATTCGTGGATTTACTATCGTCCAGTGAGCCTGCATTTACAAGCATAAAATTCAGTCATCCATTGGGAGCGAGGACCTTCTTCAATGATTTGTTTAAAGGGGTGAGCCTCTGCGAAGAGCATGCAGGGGAATGGTGTGTTTATAATACAGATAGCAAATGATAACGTAAAGCAGATAAAAATATCCAGAAGAGGAGTGAAAATACAATCTTTGGCTGGGAAGTTATTCCAACTCTAGGGTTAGGGAGTGGAGTTTAGAAAGAGAAATATCCCTGGCTTCTCCTTCCCAATAAATCACTGTTAATGTTTGTGCAGAAAACAGGCTCTTTGCAAAAGCGCAACTGAGAGAGCATCTGTTTGCAGGATTAGTTTTCAAGAGCGTCACAAACTGGGTCAAAGTTATTGAGCTTTCAGCCTTGCCGGAAAGAAACAAAGGGATTTTTTTTTTACTCCGGTAAAGGAGAATCCGGATTTATTTTGAATCTAGGATATGTCAGATGTGTTTATTTTTGTGCTTTTTGGTTATTTACAGTAATAATAAAATATGCATTTATTTATATAGCCTCAGGGTGCTTTACAGGCTGGCTCAATATAAAAATATCCACCCACGGGGTCCTGTTACCAACACCCTGTTGCCTGCATCTGACATGCAGAGGGGTGGCAAAAGTTGCTGAGAATGACAAGAAAAAGTGAACCCAACTATTTAGACCCCAGGAAAGCTTGCACGGAAATCTGGGGCAGCCGCTCTTTTATTCCAAGTGGTTTGAGACACTTCAGCAGTCCCCCTTCTTCTGCCATGAGTTCCTTCCACACACAAGCAACCCTCTGTCTTGGACATCAAAGCCAGTTTTTCATCTGCTCAGATAGCTAACCCCTGGACCATGCTTCCTGTCGTGGCCTTGTGATTGGTAGTGCGGTGAAAGGTCCCTTTCTGGAAGGCTGAGGGGATTGAATCTGCAGCTGTCAGCTCCTCCGCACCCCTGGCTTGACTCCTTGTGTTGTTTGTCTCCAGACGTTCCACTGGGTTTGCTAGCCGTGGTCTTCCGCAATTCACCCTGGGTCTGTCACCGGACGATGTGTGTCTTCCTCTGTTTGTGATCAGCGTTCCCGCTCTCCTCCCCTGGCCAGTGACGCAGGCAGGCAGGCAGGCGTGGGGCTCCTCTGATTTTTCCCCTGGCTGGTTTCAACACTGGAAGAGTCTGGACCCGCTCCAAAGCCTGTTGAAGTCAGTCAAAGTCTTCCCATTGCCATCAAAGGCCTTTGGAGCGGGCCCTGTCTAAGCTGAGCTGATTGTGTAGTTCTGGACGCTCGCCTCATGCCACAGAAAATGCAAGTTTGGTCTGGGAATGAGCAAACTAACCCACGTTGCTGATTGGGCTCATCTAGACCTTTTCGATACCAGGGACCAGCTTGCTGCCTTCCTAGACTGTGCCCAGAAGATCTCGGGGACCGGCGCCGGTCCACAGATGGGTCGTTGAGAAACACTCGTGATCTGTTCATGTGCAGCATGCCGGTGTCTCAATCTACCCTGCAGTGAGCTGCCGTGCGCGAACTGGCTGTGTGCGCTCTGCTGCCACATACTAAAGGTTCCCTAGAGTGCCGTGATCTGCCTGCTTTGAAAAGGGAATAGATCAGTGAGCACTAGGGTACATGTATTTATGGGGAACAGATGTCCCGATTTTATGGGGACAGTTCTGATATTTGGGGCTTTTTCTTACATAGGCTCCTATTTCCTCCCCCCCGGGTCCCAATTTTTCACACTTGCTGTCTGGTCACCCTACTTGTATTGCATGGCAACAGGGTCCCCATGGACAACTGGTGCTTGGCATGCTAGTGCGGGGTAGATGAACCCCCCAGCTTGCTGCATGCTAGCCGTTCATCTAGACAAGCCCTGCAGCATTGGAACCCCAGCCCTGTCTGCCCAAGGTTTGCACTGCTTTAATTATGCTGAATTAATTAAGGGCAAGTCTGCACTTAAAAAGCTGCACCGCACACCGCTGTAGCCCTTTCATGAAGACACTCGAAGCTGACGGGAGACCTCCCCGAGAGACGGTTGCTATGTCAGTGGGAAAAGCTCTCCTGCCGACATAGCGCTGTTACACCGTGTGTGTGTGTGTGTGTGTGTGTTAGGTCAGTATAACTACGTTGCTCAGAGGTGTGGATTTTTCACACCTCTGAGTGAGGTAGTTATACCAACATAGGTCTGTAATGGAGACAAAACCTAAACTGGTTCCATTAAATTGGTTCAAACTCCTTTGTTGATGCTCTTATTTCGGTTTAAGAGTGGCTTATATTTTGGGCGTCTCCAAGAGCAACTTGCACCAGTTTAATTTAAACCATTTTAAAAAACAATTTAGTTAGGGCAGGTCTACACTACGGCAGGGATTGACGCTTTGAGATCGATCCACTGTGGTCGATTTGGCGGGTCTAGTAAAGACCCACCAAATCGACTGCAGATCACTCTCCAGTCGACCCCTGTACTCTACCCCCAACGAGAAGAGTAAGGTAAGTCGACGGGAGACTTTCTCCCGTCAACCCCCCCGCCGCGTAGACCCCGCGGTAAGTCGACCTAAGGTACATCAACTCCAGCTACATTATTCACGTAGCTGGAGTTGCGTAGCGTAGGTCGACTTACCGCAGTAGTGTAGACATAGCCTTAAACTGGCTCACAAACCTGTGTGGGTGCTCTTATTTCAGCTTCAGGACTTGTCTACACTTGAAAATTTATGTGGATTAAGGTAGGGTGTGAATTTAAAGCACAATAGCTGTTCCTGATTAACTCAATGCGTGGGCTCTTGTATTCCACTAACAGGAGCATTGTTCTTGCTAGTTCAACCCACTTTGAAGTTAAAGTGAAACTGAAGAGACACAAGGCACACTTGTGGAATAAGTGTGTCAACACATTGAGCTAATCTGGAACGCTTAGTCAGGAACACCTCTATATGTAGACACGCCCTAAGAGTTGCTTATTTTGGTTTTAATTTCTAATTGACCTTGAACTAATCTGAAATAAACTTGAGTCACACTGAAATAAGACAGGTTTCAGAGTAGCAGCCGTGAATAAGAGTGTCCACACAGCCTTTTGTGCTGGTTTCACTAAACTGGTTTCAAATCATACCCTGTGTTGCACCAATGCAACTCTGCATGGTCATGAGCCCTGCGATTGAAATGCTGGCCCTAAACATTTTGGGCCTGGTTCTCCCCAGCTTTGTACCTTGTGTCATCATCTAGACCTGGGCACCATAGGTGTGGAATGCTCCTGATGCTGGTAGTGAGCGGAGAATCTTGATTTGGGAGCAATATTTGTGCCTACTTTCCACGTACCCCTGTATGTGGGATGATGACACAAGATCTCAGGAAGTTGAGAATCAAGCCTTTGGGTTCTGTAGGGAAGTTCTGTGGTCTGTGGATTGAATTGGAGAATCCACAGACCTGGATTCTAATCCTCAATCACACCTGCTGTGTGACCAGTTTGGGCCTCTCTTTCCCCTCCAAGTTTTTGTCTATTTTGACTGTAACCTATCTTTCATTGTGTTTTGTACAGCACCTTGTGCACAGTGGGGCCCTGATCCTGATTAAGATCTTTATGTGCTACTGTTATAAATTTTTTTTTTATTCTTAATCGTCTGAATGCCCCGTCTCTGCACCTCCGCTGCCTTCAGTCCGCTTTCTGAGAGCTGCTGTGCTTTTCCCAATCTCTTGCCGCCTGCTCCAGATGCGATGAATGAGCCAGGCTGCTCTTGATGCTTTGCCCATTGTTTGGTAACGTTAATTTCTTCACCACCTGTTCTGGGCCAACCCTTGTCATTCCTTCCGGGTTTCTCATTTCCTCCCCTTGGAAAATGTATTTCTTTCTCGCTGGCATCCTTGCTCCCCGCCCTCCTCCTGGCAAACACGGCACCTTCAGCTTTCTGCAGCGACAATTCCTTTTGCAATTAAACTGCTTTCGCTGACTCACTTGTGGGTCCTGCCTCTGCCTCCAGCCACTCCTTGCTCCTTCAGAGTTTGAAAACTTCTTTCTTTCCACTCAGGGGGAAATTGACTTCTGTGCAGTGGGCCAGCCCAATATCAGTGAGTGCATCTTAGGTCCTGCTTATGGTTGTATTCACCTTCAGTTTGTGCATGAATCTGGCTGGGCAGTTGCATACTATACCTCTTATCCAGCATTTATTTATATTAACATGCAGTGATTTCCCTATGTAATCTCCAGAGGAGGCTGGGATTCTCTGTCTTCCTTCTGCATCTTCCTTTCATTCTCTCCTTCTCCGGAGATGGACTTTGTTGTATTCATTTCCATGGAATAAAGGGGTCCAAGGAGTCTAAGGGCTTGGCTACACTTGCAAGTTAGAGCACATTAAAGCAGAAACTGTCCAACATTAAACAAGTTTTAAACAAGTTTCAGAGTTCGGTGTACAGAGACCTTAGCCTGTTTGGTACCATGACAAACACCTCATTAAACATCTTTTTAACCTGTTGTCGCAGATACGGAAAAGAAAGAAAAACAGTTAAAGCATTGGAAATGTAAAGTAATAAGTAAAGCTTTTCTTTTAGCTGTATTCCATGTTCCCTTTCCTGGGCTGTAGGGAGTTTCTCGAAGAAATAACTCCTTGTTTGGCAGCTTTTTAGATGGTATGAAATATGGGAATAACTCTCCCTCTGGGGAGAGGAGACGTTAGTTGAGATGGGCTGGAGCTGTGTTTGTTTTGTCTTCTTAGGAAACAGGATCAGTCTTTAACAACAAGAGCCAAACGCACACGAGGGGCAAGAAAAGAGCAGTGGAGATAGAAAATGCAGCTTCTGTCTCTGGGGTGGACTCTCACTTCTAACCTCACCGCTGGAAAAACGCAGGCCCAGCACATGGTCTTATCCCTCCCTCTGAGAGCTGGTGAACTTGTACCAGCATCAGGTCGCTGAGCCATTGGTTTCCACTGCCTTTCTGGCCACAATGTTGAAAATATACAGTTTTGGTCTGCTAAGCCAGAGGGCAAAAGGAGAGAGATGAGATAAGGTGGGGAAGGAAAAAGACACAGAAATGGAGGGAGTGGGTGTGACAAAGTCTCACGTCCCAGGGGGTGTTTGGGATTCACCCAGAGCCAGTCGAGATTGGGGGGTGTCACTTGGGTCCCTCTCTTGGCCTGGTTAGTCAGGACATCTCTTTGAATCAGCGTGATGAAGGCCCAGCAATGTCCCGGTGGGTCCCAGGAGATGGGGGTGTTAATTCTCCCCCAAAGTCTTTTCTTTTTAAGAACCCCAAAAGAGAGTGGTGTGTGGAATAACCCATCCCCTCATTTTGCCCACAATTAAGCCTAATTTCCAACAAACCAATTTGGGTTCACTGATTTTTGGTCCCACACTTCTCTTGTTTACCAGGCATGATCTGAACACAGCCCTTGAGTTACATCACGAGGCCTCTCTGTGTGGACCCATCCAGCCTGTCTGTCTCTCTTTTGCACCTTTTCCCACCAGGGTTCATTGTTAGAGGTTATTGGGACCCTTCAGAAACTTTTATCCTCTCTCCTGCAGTTGGGCTCACAAGCGAGGTACATTTGTAGGCCCAATTACTGCAACAGCTTGAACTTCCAATCCCCGATCTGAGTGCTGGGAGAGTTTGGGTCCAGGAGGTTTGCAGCTTTGAACCCATCTCTGATGTTTACAGTCTCTTGGCTTGGTTCTGTCAACGTTGGCTACCTTCTCTAGGCTACCCGGTGCTTTGAATCTCCCTGACAGCTGTGGGGACTGATTTAGCAGAAGCAATGCACATTTGGCAAGGGCTTTCCTCAAAGGGTCCTGCGGCTAGCTCCGCAGAGGCTGTCAGTCAGTTTGCACCAGTTGAGGATCTGGCCCCATATTTATAACTGTAATGCTGTGCAGGTTAATACACGCAGAAAAGAGTAACAGAAACTCTCCTGGCCTGAGTGTCACTTCACCCCACGCCACTCCTATGACCCTGGCCTTCCCAAAGGTATCCTCTCCCCTCTATCTAAGAAGCAGTCATTATACGTACAACCTATAAGAAGGAAGCTTAACCCCTTGGTCACCAGGGACCAGGTAATGCCCCTCCCCCATGAGGTACCATTTCTTTAATACTCATGTATTGTATACTTCTCTGTCCATCCTCCATCAGCGGTGCATATTGCTGGATGGAACATACAACACTTTCTTCTGGAAGGTGATGTCTCCTACCAACCAATCCAAGAGGCAAACTGATATTTAAGGTCACTGCTTCCTGTCCTGTCTAAATTCCTGCCAGCTGAATCCCACCCCCACCCCGAAATGTAAACACTTTTCTTTCTATCTTAGGTTATAGCCCCCTTGCTGTAGCACTCATCCTTTTTAATGCGTTTATCCTCACAACTCCTCTGTCATCTCCACTTACCGATAGTGAGCTGAGGCCCAGAGAGACTGGGTGACTTGCCCAAGGTCATACAGTAAGTCTGTAGCAAGGAAGCTCTTTGGCATTCTAGGCTAGAGCTGGAACCACTGCACCACCCTTCCTCTTCCACTCTTGTGACCTTTCAGCTGGTCTCTCCTATTTCTCTGGTTTTTCTGACAGGAAGTGGCCAACCCTGAGCCTCGGGTTTCAGGCAAGGACATGCCATTGGTTAAACAATGACGCTTAGCACCTACCCACCTCTTTACATGTTTACTGGTCAGGCAGCAAGGCCAAAATGTGGCCTTTGATTTGGGGCATCTCATTGTTTGGAAGCCCAACTTAACATGCCAGGAGTCCTATTCTCAAAGGTGCTGGACTCCCACCACCCATGGGAACTGCAGGTGCTCAGCGGGTGCGTCAGGCTCAAGGTGTCTCAAACTCAGCAGCCGAAAAATGAGGCATCCAAAACCAGTGACCATTTTTCGCCTCACTCTAAGATAGGGAAATATTATTATCCCCAATTTGCTGATGAGGAAAGCCAGGAAGAGAGGTGGGAGTGACTAGCCTAAAACTTCACCCACTCTGTGCTCATTCCTCTAGACAGCTCTGTAAAAGCATGTAATGGCTAGTAGCATATACCTTCTCGATGCCCCTGATCTCTTTGCTTTTGGACCCTTAACTGTGCGTTAAGATGTTTGAATTGATTTATCCAAGGTGATCCCTAGATATCTTTTTCAGAGACATTGGCTTTATCTTCCTGTGCCTGAATTTTGCAATCCAAAGATGCGAATGATAATAATTGTTCATTGGTGTTCTTAGTAGCACTTAAGAGTACCGGGGCCCCATTGTGCTGGAAACTATAGAAACACAAGTGAAGAGACGGTCCTTGCCCTGGAGAGTCATAATCCTTACCCACCTCACAGGGGAGAGGTTGTGAGACTTAATTAATGTCTATCAAATGCTAGGAGATGCCACAGAAGTGCTAAGGATTATTAATAGTAATGGTGCTGATGATGTACCAAGGAAGTCCAGGAAATGGATTTGTCGATCCACGTGCAGCAAGCCAGGATTGTCTAGCCAGGTCAAGGAAATTGGCTTGAATGGTGTGTTACTCTATACCAGTGGTTCTCAAACTTTTATACTGGTGACGCCTTTCACATAGCAAGCCTCTGAGTGCGACCCCCCTTATAAATTAAAAACACTTTTTAATATATTTAAAACCATTATAAATGCTGGATGCAAAGCGGGGTTTGGGATGGAGGCTGACAGCTCGCGACCCCCCATGTAATAACCTTGCGACCCCCTGAGGGGTCCTGACCCCCAGTTTGAGAACCCCTGCTATATACCACATGTGTCTGGTATTCCTGTCCTAGAATCATAGGTTTATGAACAGGGGACAGATCTCCTGACTCCCAGCCCAGTACCCTATCCACCAGACCAGAGGTTCTCAAACTGGGGGGCAGATCCCTTTTGGGTGGGGGCGGGGGGCGGACAGAATAACAGAATATATTCTAGTGGGGCGTGAAGAGCTGTAAGGAAAAAAAAACCGTAGTGAGCACATTTTACCCCCGGCAATGAATAACTAGCAAAACGGATTCCTCCATATTTGGTCCTCAGATGGCGCTGTGCATTTTGACGGATTTCTGTGAAGCTTGCGTAGCATTATACAAAGTCGTTGCCCTCTCTACGCTAAGCCATTTGCTACAACGCGGTGTGCACGCTTCTCTGTCAGCACGGACCACAATGGCAGTTTTGCGTTTGCTCTTATTACAGTGGTTTGTTTGGTAAAAAAAAACACCCCAACAATTGAAGTGAAAAACAAAGAAGCTGAAACTGATTCAAGTGAACCAGCGCCGCTGCACAGATCGGTAAATGTACTTGTGTGGCAGGGACAGGGAGGGAGGGGGGATGTAAACTACTCCAGATACAAAGAAGGGGGGCACGATCAGATACATTTGAGAACCACTGCACTAGACCGTATTGCCTCTCTACGGGCACTGATTGCTGCTGGGAAGTCCTGTCCTGGGCAGATACCCGATTGTCCTGTTATTAACATTGTCAATATTTGTATCCCTTGTTTACTGAGTCATATACATCAGCGATTCTCAACCAGTGGTCCGGGGGGCCACGAGCAGGTTTCAGGGGGTTCACAAGAATAAACCAGGAGCAGGGCCAGCATTAGACTCACTGGGGCCCAGGGCAGAAAGCCAAATCCCGAGCCCCACTGCTTGGGACTGAAGCTGAATCCTGAGCCTTTCCTCCCTGGGCGGAAGCCAAAGCCTGGGCAATTCAGCTTCACAGGGCCCCCTGTGCCATGAGGCCCTGGGCAATTGCTCTGCTTGTTACCCCTTCACCCCATCCCTGGCTTTTAATCTACTGAAAAACAGGTGTTGTGGCATGCGGGGGGGGGGGCATGGAAGTTTTATAGCACATTAGGGGGGCTTCAGAAGGACAAAGGTTGAGAACCCCTGATATAAATGATCTCCTGGGAGGGAAAGAGTTAACTTGCACTGAGTCATGCAAGGGATCTAGTTGGAGAGATCTAGTAGATTTATCTAGTAGATTTCTCCTCTATGGTAATTGTGTTAGATCTTCTGCAAGCCTCTCTCTGCATACAGGGGCACACACACACACACACACACACGCACACACAGTTGTCATGGCTACCAAACCAGCCCCTGCTGCTCCAGCTCCAGCCATGTTCTATCAGGCTGGTGTCATTGGCTCAAGCGGGTGAGCAGCGTGCAAACAGTTTGTGCAGCCGTGCACGGCAGCATTGCAAAACCCTCGGGCACTTGGGCATTCTTCCCAGCGGCTCTGCGACCTGCCTTCCAGACAGCTCGGGATGCCTCAGCACCAGTAAAAGTTGGAGGCCAGCGGGAAGTTGGGGTTACAGCAGGACCTTCCGTTGCTTAGGTGGAGCCCTGCCTCAACACACGGTGCGGAGACCTGTGGCTGAACAGACCTGGTGAGGCTGCAGAAAACTTGTTTTGAACTAGCAGGGGAGCTGTAGGGACACATTGGACTAGATGGACAGTAGCACCTATAATGATTAATGGGAAAACAAACCCTGTGTGAGCTGCCAGCGCCTGGTGTATCCTCAGTTCCACGGTTCCCCAGGTACAGTCAGTGTGAGCTGCCGGCGCCCTGTGTATCCTCAGTTCCCCGGTTCCCCGGGTACAGTCAGTGTGATCTGCCGGCGCCCTGTGTATCCTCAGTTCCCCGGTTCCCCGGGTACAGTCAGTGTGATCTGCCGGCGCCCTGTGTATCCTCAGGTCCACGGTTCCCCGGGTACAGTCAGTGTGATCTGCCAGCGCCCTGTGTATCCTCAGTTCCCCGGTTCCCCAGGTACAGTCAGTGTGATCTGCCGGCGCCCTGTGTATCCTCAGTTCCCCGGTTCCCCAGGTACAGTCAGTGTGATCTGCCGGCGCCCTGTGTATCCTCGGTTCCCCGGTTCCCCGGGTACAGTCAGTGTGATCTGCCGGCGCCCTGTGTATCCTCAGTTCCCCGGTTCCCCGGGTACAGTCAGTGTGATCTGCCGGCGCCCTGTGTATCCTCAGTTCCCCGGTTCCCCGGGTACAGTCAGTGTGATCTGCCGGCGCCCTGTGTATCCTCGGTTCCATGGTTCCCCAGGTACAGTCAGTGTGATCTGCCGGCGCCCTGTGTATCCTCAGTTCCCCGGTTCCCCGGGTACAGTCAGTGTGATCTGCCGGCGCCCTGTGTATCCTCAGTTCCCCGGGTACAGTCAGTGTGATCTGCCGGCGCCCTGTGTATCCTCAGTTCCCCGGTTCCCCGGGTACAGTCAGTGTGATCTGCCGGCGCCCTGTGTATCCTCAGTTCCCCGGTTCCCTGGGTACAGTCGGTGTGATCTGCCAGCGTCCTGTGTATCCTCAGTTCCCCGGTTCCCCGGGTACAGTCAGTGTGATCTGCCGGCGCCCTGTGTATCCTCAGTTCCCCGGTTCCCCGGGTACAGTCAGTGTGATCTGCCGGCGCCCTGTGTATCCTCAGTTCCCCGGTTCCCCAGGTACAGTCAGTGTGATCTGCCGGCACCCTGTGTATCCTCAGTTCCCCGGGTACAGTCAGTGTGATCTGCCGGCGCCCTGTGTATCCTCAGGTCCACGGTTCCCCAGGTACAGTCAGTGTGATCTGCCAGCGCCCTGTGTATCCTCGGTTCCCCGGTTCCCTGGGTACAGTCGGTGTGATCTGCCAGCGTCCTGTGTATCCTCAGTTCCCCGGTTCCCCGGGTACAGTCAGTGTGATCTGCCGGCGCCCTGTGTATCCTCAGTTCCCCGGTTCCCCGGGTACAGTCAGTGTGATCTGCCGGCGCCCTGTGTATCCTCAGTTCCCCGGTTCCCCGGGTACAGTCAGTGTGATCTGCCGGCGCCCTGTGTATCCTCAGTTCCCCGGTTCCCCGGGTACAGTCAGTGTGATCTGCCGGCGCCCTGTGTATCCTCAGTTCCCCGGTTCCCCAGGTACAGTCAGTGTGATCTGCCGGCACCCTGTGTATCCTCAGTTCCCCGGTTCCCCGGGTACAGTCAGTGTGATCTGCCGGCGCCCTGTGTATCCTCAGTTCCCCGGTTCCCCAGGTACAGTCAGTGTGATCTGCCAGCGCCCTGTGTATCCTCGGTTCCCCGGTTCCCTGGGTACAGTCGGTGTGATCTGCCAGCGTCCTGTGTATCCTCAGTTCCCCGGTTCCCCGGGTACAGTCGGTGTGATCTGCCGGCGCCCTGTGTATCCTCAGTTCCCCGGTTCCCCGGGTACAGTCAGTGTGATCTGCCGGCGCCCTGTGTATCCTCAGTTCCCCGGTTCCCCGGGTACAGTCAGTGTGATCTGCCGGCGCCCTGTGTATCCTCAGTTCCCCGGTTCCCCGGGTACAGTCAGTGTGATCTGCCGGCGCCCTGTGTATCCTCGGTTCCCCGGTTCCCTGGGTACAGTCGGTGTGATCTGCCAGCGTCCTGTGTATCCTCAGTTCCCCGGTTCCCCGGGTACAGTCAGTGTGATCTGCCGGCGCCCTGTGTATCCTCAGTTCCCCGGTTCCCCGGGTACAGTCAGTGTGATCTGCCGGCGCCCTGTGTATCCTCAGTTCCCCGGTTCCCCGGGTACAGTCAGTGTGATCTGCCGGCGCCCTGTGTATCCTCAGTTCCCCGGTTCCCCAGGTACAGTCAGTGTGATCTGCCGGCGCCCTGTGTATCCTCAGTTCCCCGGTTCCCCGGGTACAGTCAGTGTGATCTGCCGGCGCCCTGTGTATCCTCAGTTCCCCGGTTCCCCGGGTACAGTCAGTGTGATCTGCCGGCGCCCTGTGTATCCTCAGTTCCCCGGTTCCCCGGGTACAGTCAGTGTGATCTGCCGGCGCCCTGTGTATCCTCAGTTCCCCGGTTCCCCGGGTACAGTCAGTGTGATCTGCCGGCACCCTGTGTATCCTCAGTTCCCCGGTTCCCCGGGTACAGTCAGTGTGATCTGCCGGCGCCCTGTGTATCCTCAGTTCCCCGGTTCCCCAGGTACAGTCAGTGTGATCTGCCAGCGCCCTGTGTATCCTCGGTTCCCCGGTTCCCCGGGTACAGTCAGTGTGATCTGCCGGCGCCCTGTGTATCCTCAGTTCCCCGGTTCCCCGGGTACAGTCAGTGTGATCTGCCGGCGCCCTGTGTATCCTCAGTTCCCCGGTTCCCCGGGTACAGTCAGTGTGATCTGCCGGCGCCCTGTGTATCCTCAGTTCCCCGGTTCCCCAGGTACAGTCAGTGTGATCTGCCGGCACCCTGTGTATCCTCAGTTCCCCGGTTCCCCGGGTACAGTCAGTGTGATCTGCCGGCGCCCTGTGTATCCTCAGTTCCCCGGTTCCCCGGGTACAGTCGGTGTGATCTGCCAGCGTCCTGTGTATCCTCAGTTCCCCGGTTCCCCAGGTACAGTCAGTGTGATCTGCCGGCGCCCTGTGTATCCTCGGTTCCATGGTTCCCCAGGTACAGTCACTGTGATCTGCCGGCGCCCTGTGTATCCTCAGTTCCCCGGTTCCCCGGGTACAGTCGGTGTGATCTGCCGGCGCCCTGTGTATCCTCAGTTCCCCGGTTCCCCAGGTACAGTCAGTGTGATCTGCCGGCGCTCTGTGTATCCTCAGTTCCACTGTTTCCGGGGTACATTTGCTTGCTTTAATCTTTCAAACAGCAATGAGGAGAGAAAAGAATTTAAAAAACAGGAAAATGTGACTGTAAAACTGAACACTGGCTGTGGGTGGGGGGTCTGTGAAGCAGGATGTGTTACCCGAAACTCCTGTCAGACTTTTCTTGACACTGACTATATTTCAAGTTGTCAGTGTCCACTTAAGACTAGTACTTTAAAACGTTAAATTAACGAAGGGCCTGATTTAGAGTCTACTGAAGTCAATGGAATGGCTTCCATGGGCGATGGTGGGTGAATACAGGTCCCTGGGAGAGAGCTTGGTGTGTGTTGCTGTGAGCGCCATCGCTGCTCAGCTCGGCTTCCCTTTCCTCGCTGCCCTCCTCTCCTGAGATAACCCTGTTCCATGAGGGAGAGCGTAGGGTAGTGGTCAGAGCTAGCGGCTGGGACTCTGGGGACTGGGGTTTAAATTCTGTTCCCTATCACAGCCAGCTGTTTGATTTCAATCAGGGCTTAATTTGTAATGAAAGGAGGGCCGGAGCTCAAGCAATTTTTTTTTTACTTTCATAACTGATGCAGCAAGCCCAGAGGTGCCGGGGCCCAGAGGTGCCGGGGCCCAGAGGTGCCGGGGCCCTGAACTGCCAGGCCCTGAGGTGCCGGGGCCCAGAGGTGCCTGGGCTCAGCCTGGCAAGCCCTGGCACAAATTAAGCCCTGGTTTTAAGCTCTGGGACCATGCTTCCTCTCCTCTGCAAAGCTGCCCCCAGCGATGCCCAGGCCTGCTGAGGGACAGGTGCCATGTCACAGAGGGCACGAAGTGTCGCTCCGGTGCTAGGGTCTCCAGCGCGGGTTTGACACCTTTCGCCAACACTGAATAGAAACCAAAAGATTATAATTTCCTTGAAGAGAGAAAAAATGTGCATGAATCTGGTCCCATGAGGGTTAAGATCAGTGGGGTTTGAGGGCTCAGCACCACGGAGGATAAGCATCCCTGACCGTTCAGTCATTCCCTGCCCCGCAGCCCTCCCGCTGTCCCAGTGGTGGTCCCTTTCATGGTGGTGAACTCCTTCCTCTCCCTGCCCTTCCTGTCCACACGTCCTCCGACAGCTCTGCAGCCGTGTCATTCCCTGCTTGCAATCCTCTTCCTGGCGCTTGGAGCCTGCAGCCTTTCTTCCTAGGCTCCCGAGTCCTGGCCTGTGCCATCCTAGCCCTGAGCATCTCCCCCAGCCCTGCCAGTACACCTTCCCCATAGCTTTCTAACCAAGCTGCTGCTGGAGGGTGGGGTGGCCTCCCTGGCTGAGCAGTGCCAGGCCCGACCCCCAGCGCGTTCTTGGCACCACACACAGATCTGCGCTCTTCAAAGGAGACTTTCTGGCCGGGACAGATCTGAGTTAAAAGGGAACTTGGGTGGACAGCGCTCCCCAAGAGGAAATGAGCCAGTTGACTCTTGCCTGGCTAATCCCAGGCAGGGCTGCGCTCCTTCCGTGTCTGTTGTAAAGGACACACCTGATGCAGCTGGCTGGTGCCCTTTCGACTCTGCCAGCCTCCGGATGCCAGTGGGTTAGACAGGTGTTCCCTCCTCCGGTGGGAAATGAGACTTGCTAATAGATAATTCCTCCCCCAGCTTAGTTCAGAAGTGGATCCAAGCTGCTTGCATTGGCCTCTCTCCCTCGTCTGTTTGCCTGTGGAAGCCTGGGGAAGTCTCACCCTCGATCTGCGGTGGGCCCCATCTCTGTCAGGGTACGTCAACACTGCAATTGCAAACCCGTGGATGGCTCATGCCAGCTGACTCAGGCTCGGGGGTGGGGCTCTGGCGAAGGGGCTGTTGAATTGCAGGGTAGACGTTCGGGCTCGGGCTGGACCCTGCGAGCTGGGAGGGTCGCAGGGCTGGGGCTGCAGCCCCAGTGCACGCCGCAAGTAAACAACCCCACAGCCCGTGCCCCACAAGCCCGGCAGCTGGCACTGGCCAGCTGCAAGTTTTTAATTGCAATGTAGACGTACCCTAAGAGGCCAAGCCAGCCCCCCTGCATCCAAGCTCCCTCCAAATTTGGGGGACGTTTGGATCCCCCCCAAACTTAGTGGCTTGGGGCCTGCTCTGCTTTCGCACCTCTGGCTTGTTCGCTGCCCGGCTCTACCCCTCGCCTGCCCTTTGGAACTGAGGTCCTGGGGATTGGCCAGAGTCCACCCACTGTGCAAACAGGCGCGGCTGCGGTTTGAGCCGGTCGCACTCAGCCCTGCGGCAGACGGGGGTTAGCTGCACCTGGGCAAACGGCAGCTGCTAGCGTTGGGGAATGAAACCCCCAGGGCAAAAGACACCCGAGACAGAAATACGGCTGTGCGTTTTGCTCTCGTTTGGGGGGGTGTCAGCTTGAGGTGTCTGATAGCCTGCAGGTTAGGGAGCATGTTTCCCGTGGCAGCCAGGAACTGCTGAATGGCTGCACCCATGACAAGTCCAGACAGAACCGGAAAAAAAGCCAGTGAGTTATAGCTGGGCATTTCTCCCTAACAGGGAAGGAAAATGTTTCCCTGTTGGGCGTTGTGCCAGTGCCTGTCTTTGCATTTAATCAGCTCTAAGTGCGGGCACGGGACGCTTCTCTGTCTGGGCTCTCCTTCCCCCCTGGATACCAGCGACATTGTTGCCAGCAGGTTTTGCTACATCCCGGAGCGGCGCTGCTGGTGTTCTAACCCTTCTTGCTGCTTTGGGCTCCTACTCCGCTTCCCCCCAGGAAATAATGCCTCTCTGTAACCGCAAAGTGCCTGCAAGGCAGCATTGTCCAGTGGGTAAAGGAGGGAATTGGGGGGGCCCTGGGTTCTGTTCCAGGTTCTGCCACCACTAAGTCAGGGCAACCTGGGTCCTACCTTATACCTGGCCCTACCATTTACTAGTTGTGTGACCTGGAGCAAGTCACTCCTGGCTCGAATTGTTCAGCGCCTCTGAAAATTAGGAAGCTTATCTCCAGGGGCCTGTTTCCCCTTCTATCAGAGGGTGTAACCCCTACCCACAGGGTGTGGTAAGCCATAATTAAGTAGGAGCAGACTCCCGTGAGCTATAAGGTGCTAGAGAAGGGCAGGGAGTTCTAATGCTTTATTCCCCACTCCCAGGAATAGACGGACACGTTGGGGTTTCTCTTCTGACTTGATTTCCTCTCTTTGTGTCCCCAGGAAGGTGCAGGGCGAGACGTCAGGATTCCTAGAGAAATGGCTTCTTCCAACCCGCCCCCAAACCCTGCAGTAGGTAATGTAAACCCAGCTCTTTTCCTTCAAGAATTTGTATGAATCATTAGAAAAAGAAACAGATCTAGCCCGGTCCCCTCGCGCTGTGAGCTCACGGGGCCAGGGCTGGCTTTGTGCTATGTGTGTGTGCAGCGCCTGGCACAAGGGGCCCCGATCCCTGATCGGAACCTCTAGGGGTCTCTGCAATCCCAGTCATACGGGCCTCTGCAATCCCAGTCATAAATAATAGCCACAGACGGGCATGCGGAGCGGCTCGTGACGGGCAGCCTCGGTTTCCCTTCGGCATCGAGGCTTTTGTAATGCACAGCAGCCCCTCGGGATGCGGGGCTTTCGGCGCCCTCCGAGACCTACCAGGCAACCCATCGCCCGGCGATGGAATGTCATTCACTCCTAACAGAACTCGGAGGCTCAGGCAGGTCACGGCCCCATGCAATTGTAATCCCGAACTGACCCACATCGGAGGTCTGCGATCCTGTCCCTTCCACTGCACCCTTGTACGTGACACTCTTTCCCAAGGGCAGGCCAAGGCGATGTAGGGCTGTGGTGCCCGGTTTAACGCGTGTGGTGGGGGGCGGCAGAGGAGTCACGGGGTCTGAACCTGTCCTGCCCTGCAGCTCGCATGTAAACCCTGGCCACATTGGAACCTGCAGCTTGCTCACGCTCGTTTTCCACCCGCGTGGCACAGGGTAAATGGCGAGACACGGTGCCAGGCAGGCACTTGACGGTCAGGGGGATCTTGCTAGGTATTAGAAGAGCCAGGAAGCCCTGTGAGATTGAATCTACAGGAGGAACTGTAGAGTCACCCTGAGCGCGTCTCTGCACCCTCCCCGCAATTCCCCCCGCCCGTGCCCAGAAGGACAGACGCTGCAGTGCCTAGAGCCGGGGGACATGACCCCCCCAAGTCCTAGTGCCTCACCTGAGGAGAGCCATGCCAGTGTAGCTTTGCGGCGTGGTCACTGAGCTGGGCCAGCCCACGCGTCCATCCCCCGGGTTAACACTGTACCGAAGACGTCCCCGCAGAGATCACTGTACAAACTCCAGTCCTCTGAGCGTTAGGGGGCCACATTTTGAGAGGAGCTCAGCTCCCGCGTAGACACCAGAATGAGTGGCTGGATTGCTCAACACGCAGGGTTTGTTTTACAGATGGGAAACCGAGGCACAGAGAGGCTAAATGACTTGCTATGGTCATGTAGGGAGCTTGTGGCAGAGCGGGGAGTTAAACCCAGGTCTTTCAAGTCTCACGCTAGTGGCCTAACCACTGGATCATCTTCTAGTGGCTGGAGCTCACCCCGAACCCCAGTTTTGAAGCCTGCTCCTTATGGTCACTCCCCCAGCTTTGGATCTGTAGCCACTCAGACCCATTTCCTGTCTGCTGTGGTACAGTCCGGTCTATGCTGTACACACCCTGCCTACAAACCAGAGCTGGCCGGCCGAGAGGAACCAAGCCTGGGCCAGTCCCAGAGGCTGCAGTCAGTCCATGCAGCAGCCCGTCCTTCCCCCACAGAGCTCTGAGACACAAGGAGACGGCAAAGGGTGGCGCTGGAGAAGGAAGAAGCAATGGGATAAATACGATTTCTATTCCAGCAGCGCATAAAGGCCTCAGCTGAGATCAGGACCCCATTTCGCTGGGCACTGCCCGCACCCAGAGTGAGAGACAGCCTCTGCCCTGAACAGCTTATTGTATATGTGGACAAGGCAGAAAACAGTCCGACTAAGGAAGGATGTTGTTGTAATTATTATTATTTATTATTTGTATGACCATAGTGCCGAGGAGCCCCAGTCTCAGACCAGGCCCCTATTGTGCTACAAACACGGAATAAAAAGACAGACCCTGTCCCAAACAGCCGACAAGCGAAGTATCCGACAAGAGACAGCAGGTGGATACAGACAGATAAGCTCAAGGGCAAAGTGAGATTTTATCTCCATTTGACAGCTGGGAACCGAGGCCCAGTGTGAGTAAGTGACTTGCCCAAGGTCACATGGAGAGTCTGTGGCAGAGCTGTCAGTTAAGCCCCGAGTCCCGAGCTACAGCCTTAACCATTAAGCCATCTTTCCTTGCACAGAAAACTGCACCACCTACTGAAGCCTTGAGCTGAGGGGAACTCACTGGCCATATGTAACCGAGCTGGGCCGGCTCTCCAGCTGTCCTGCTCTGAGCTGAAGCGCTGCCTCAGAATTTACCAAGCACACAGTTTCTCAGAGGCAACCTGTATAAAGCTCTAGGCAGAGGGTGGATGGCAGAGTGGCCAGGCCACTGGGCTGGGACTCAATAGAGCTGTGTTCAAGTCCTGCTCTGCCACAGACTCCATGTATGACCCTGGGCAAGTCACTTAACCTTGCTGGGCCTCCGTTCCCACCTGTACAATGGAGATCCTAATCCTTCCTTTCTCTTGGCTGTGGCTGTTTAGAGTGGCTCTGTGGGGGGCAGAGGCTGTTTCTCGTGTGTGTGTACAGCAACATGGGGCTGAGGCCTCTAGCTGTTACTATAATGCTAACAATGAAAATTAATAGTTTGTTTAAGCCACGCAGAGTGCAAGACGGGTAAAGAGGCAGTATAAACAGAGAAGAGTGAAGGAGATTTAAAAACATCTAAGTGTCGATCACTAGAGGGGGGTTTAGAGCACAGGGCAGGGACCCTCCAAAGAGAATTTTTTATTCTAAACCCGTGACCTTCACTCCCCCTTCCTGTTTTTCCATTGGTTATCCCCCAGAATCAGTTGATCCCTGTGTTTCTTCTGGTCCTGCCCCCCAAGCATATGCCCTGGCCTGGTCTTTGCCAGTTCAGCAGTAATGCTGGCTTCCAACTGGTCAGTGCGAGAGGCAGAGGACGGAAGAGGTGGGAAAGGGGCAGAGGGAGTGAGAGAGGAGGGAGAGGAGCGTCGGAGAGGATGCAGTGACCGTAGGCCGAGGGGGCAGCTGGCCGGCTAATACCTCAGCAGGGGAAGTGCTGGAAAGCAGTTCTGAGACAGGCTCTCCTGAAAAAAACGTCTTAGCAGCAGAACGTGCCTCCCAGTCCCAGGGGACAAGCAGCCTTCTGCAGCTCTGCTGCTGCCTTCCTGGATTAGCACGGCCCCATTGCAGGCCAGGGGTTGTTCCCCTTCTCAGCCAGGCAAGGAGAAGCCGGGTCTGTCGCTGAGCAGGCTTGCGGGTGGCTGTGTTTACTCCATAAAATTAATCACTAACATCTTGGCTCCCGGCCACTCTGCGTGCTAAATCAGGAGCAGATTGAGATTACCATACCGCCGGTTGCTCAGGCATTTAGAGAAATGTTCTAAAATGCCCTTGGAGCCCCCGGTCATGGACAGGGGGTGCAAGGGAAATAAGAGGGGGGAGATGCTGCTGCTGGGGTTTTTAAAAACTGAATTTCCCCACTTTCTCCTCCTGCTATGAGGACCCTAACCCAGGCGATGCTGGGCCGGCTTCCCTGCTGAGAGTGGACACGCACCTTCAGCTGAATTTTCCTCCAATCCCATGTCACTCAGTTAATGCAGCTCTCTCCTGACCCACTGCACCCCCTGCTATTCCAGTCCTGGGACCCCCCTTACAGCTCTGCCAGTGCACCTCACTCCAGACACGCTGCACCCCTGCTACTCTGATTCTAGCCACTCTGGTGTGCAGTGCACACTGCTGTTCCAGTCCTGGTCCCCCAAATAACACTATCAGTGTACCTCAGTCCTGACAAGCGTGGGCATTCACACACACACACACACACACACACACACACACACACACACACACACACACACACACACACTCACTCACACAGCTCTGCCAATCCGCATCTGTTGTAACCTTCAGCACTCCCTGCACTTCCAGGGACCAGGCTTGGGTCACCAAACCGCCTGACCAATGCAGTTCACTCCTGACCAGATGCACCCATGGCTGCCCCAGACCTGGGCCCTAAGTGACAGCTCTGCCAACGCACTTCAGTCTTGTCCTGCAGACCCCTCCGTGCTGGACTGTGCTGAGCACCCAGCTGCTCTTGTTAGGTTGCACAATGAATTTAAGATTTGTCAAATGCCCTCTAGGAACTAGGTTCACTGACCAACACACTTATTTTACCTGTGACTTCCCCTGGATTTAAGCTCATGTCTCCAGCAATAATAACGATTCATTCTCTTATCTAGTGCTTCCCATCGGCAGATCTCAAAGCCCTTTATCAAGGAGGCCAGGATCATTATCCCCATTTTACATATGGGGAAACTGAGGCACAGAGAGGGGGAAGTGATTTGCCCAGCAGGCCCATGGCAGGAATAGAACCCAGGTCTCCTGAGTTCCAGTCCAGTGTCCTAACCACGAGGGCAAAACGCCAGGGTATGTGACTGTAGCATTGCTCACCCCATTCCTCTGCCAGGCTGAGCTGTGCTGGAGAAGACACGTTGCTGTGGTTCTGTTTCCATTGCACTAGGACGCTCCAGGGGAAAGCGTTTAGGGGCAGGGTGTGACACCCGTTGCACTCAGTACAGGTGAGCTCACGTGAGTGGGACCTCTCCTCGCTGCTAGTGACTGGTGGCTGTACCGCAGCAGGGGTGTTTGGGGGGAATCTCTGATTGAAACCAGGATGATAATTTGGGTGCTATAATGGAGGGAGGAAGGGGGGATCCCAGTCCTGCTGGAGATACCCAAAGGAGCTTTCCCTGGTCCACAGGAGGAACAAAATAACCAGTTGCTTGAGACTTTGACGAGTAGGAGAGATGATGCTTCTGGCTGGGTCATCTGCAGGGGCTGAACATCTGAATGCAGGAGCTAGAGGGTGAGGTCTAAGGGAGATAGCGTAGCATAGTGGACAGGGCACTAGACTGGGACTTAGAAGATCTGGGTTTTATTCCCAGCTCTGCTGCTGCGTGACTTTGGGCAAGTCTCTTCCTCTTTTTCTGCCTCGGTTTCCCTATCTATAAAATGGGGATAAAGATACTGACCTCCTTTGTAAAGCACTTTGCAATCTACTGATGGATAGGGCTCGTGATATTATTAGCATGGAGATAGTAGCAGATTTATAAACCTGTAATACCTGGAACGGCCAGTGGAGGGGGACAGAGCCACACCGTTAGCATGGGATGAAAGCAGTGGCAAATTGACTACATAGACCACGCTGCACTGGGGGTCTGAGGGGAAAAGGGTCCTACCTAGAGTTATCATGTTTTCCTTCCCCCCCCCCATCCAAAGTCCATTGATCCACTTAATTGTTACATCTTCTGGCAGGAAGCGGGCTAGTGCAGGGGGCCCTGGAGACCTCGACCGAGGGGGAGGAGGAGCTAGGGGAAGCGTTTGATTTCGACGACAGCGAAGAGGAGGAAGAGGATTCCACTCTAGCAGTCAGCAGTGCTAGCGCCGAACCCAGCATCGGAGGGGTCCTGCGGGCCCCGCCCCGGAGGCGTAGATCAGGAAGCGCTGCTGAGCCCCATTCGTCAGCTCAGCAGGAGAAGGATGGAGCGCCTCCTGCAGGGCAGGCCCAGCAGACCGACTCTGGATCGAGCACCAGCGCTGGTAAGCAGGGCTTCACTCCCAGCCTCTCTAAGGGGTCTTTGCAAGACTTGGGGTTGCAATGGGACATGCTCAGCCTCCTGGCCCCATTAAAGAGCTGCAGAAGGAATGAGTGAGAACCAGGTTCTGTATTTGTGTTGCCCTGCCCCGCTGGCAGTCACTTACCCCAGTGCAAAGCGAGTTTCACAAGCTACCCTCCTGAGCTGGCATGGATTGACATCCTGTCCGCAATCCCTTTGCAGGGGTGTAAATGACTAACAAAGTGCCGGGCAATAGAGGATCAGGGCCACCCTGGTTTGCATTTCTACTGCTTGCAGTTTTTGGCTCTTACCCAGCTCTGCCGATGCCCCTGGATCTGAACCAGCCACTCCCCTCCCCCACTATTCCAGGCCTGGTCTCTCCCCACATCCTTGCCAGTGTCCCTCAATCCTGACCCGAAGCCTCCCCCACCTGCCTCCTGCTATTCAAGTCATGGAACTTGACCATTGCCCTCAAATTCTGTTTAGCGTATGAGGGGAAACATTTTTCTTCCCCAGTCTCATTCCTGAGAGATCCTACTGTAGGGCATACATGCTGGCCAAAGACCAAGACTTTCCTGAGAGCTGGCTCAGGGACTGTCAATTTCAGTGGAACAGAATGCTCATTCACCCAAACTTGGGGTGAGATTTTAACAGTCTCCTTGAAACTTGCTTGGCACTAATTGAGCCTGTCAAAGAATGCTTGAAAACGAAGCCAGTGTGAGTGGGATCTTCTTGCTGCTGCTAATATTGGTCCAGCATGGAGGGTATGTTCTGCTTGTAAACCAGACATGTTGATGTAAACCCTCATGCTTCAGGGCTTAAGCAAGCACCTACTTAATGGAGGTCAGGAAGAAACTTCTTCTAAGACCAAGTTGTCCTTAATTGTCCACTACTTGGTTTCCTGCACCTTCCTCTGAAGTCGCTGATGAAAGCTACTCTCAGAAACAGGCAACTGAGCAGGATGGACCCGTGTTGTGATCCAGCAGGACAATTCCTGTAGTCTTGTCAGCTCTGATTCTTCTTGTGCTTGGGTTAACGTACTCGAAGATACTTACTTGGTTTCCTTCTGCTTTTGTTTTTGACAGATCCACTTGACACAAAGCTACAGACAGAGTAAGTGAGTCTAGATTTTATTAAAAAAACCATCCCAAACCCTTTGGTGCTTGTTGGGTTACATCGGACGGGGGAATCCGAGCGGTGCGAGGTAGGGGATGAGAATGCAAATAGTTAATAGGACCCAAGATGCTTTGCTGGCAATGGAGAGACAAAAGCCGACCTTGTTACATGCTACCTCTTGCTCTCCAGTGACCGTAAAGTCAAGGGGGGGAGGGATAGTTCAGTGGTTTGAGCATTGGCCTGCTAAACCCAGGGTTGTGAGTTCAATCCTTGAGGGGGCCATTTAGGGATCTGGGGCAAAAATTGGGGATTGGTCCTGCTTTGAGCTGGGGGTTGGACTAGATAACCTCCTGAGGGTCCCTTCCAACCCTGATATTCTATGATTCTAAGTCCAGTCTGGCATGCAGCTGCTGGTCACCTCCTTTTGCCTTTTCCTCCTTGCTTGCTCAAATGTGGGGGCCTGATCCCGCACACATTTGCTCACCTGCTTAACATTGAGCATGTGAGTAATCACACTGAAGTCAATGCGGCAGCAGCCCCTGTTGTTCCAGTCCTGGGACCTAACCACTGCAGCCAATGGGACGATTCACATGCTTAAAGTTAAGCCCATGTGTAAGTGCTTCCAGATTGGGGCCTCAGGCAGGAATTGTGCCTATTGCTTTGTGCTGAAGACTGGGAATCAGGAGTCCTGGGGTCTATTCCTGGCTCTGCCACTGACTCACCCTGTGTGACTGGAAAATTGCTTTCCCCTCTGTGCCTCAGTTTCCCTGACATGCTGTCATCCTCTCCCTCCCCAGTGGCTCTTCCCCCTGCTTCAGGATCTCACTGTGATGCGCAAAAGGATCCCAGGGCTATCAAGTGATACTCCTGCTCCCCAGTGACTGGGTTTGCTTTGTGTCTGTGGTTTGATGAACACAATGGGAGCTTTCAGGGCAGCCTGAGCCTACAGGGCGTGTGAGGCCTGGGAGGTCTGGGGGAAAGCCAGGTGTGGCCAAAGCAGAGCCCATGGATTTCTGCAGCGCAACTCGGCTGCCCTCGCCTTTCACACAGAGGTGAGGTTCAAAGGACAGGTCCCAGCCTGCCCGGCACGCCCGTCAGGGAGGGCGGTTTTTACCATTCAAAAGGGCTGGGGCCAGTCAGAGGGTATCACCCCCTGCTGGCCAAAAGCATGATCTCAACTTCCTGGACTTGGAAAATGTCTGTGGTTTTCTCCCTTCCTTTCCCCTCTCATTCCTCACTCCCTGTCTGTACTGTCTAGTGATGAATGGATCCAGCCCTCTCGCATTCCCTGTAAGACTTTGAGCCAGCTCCTGGGCTGTGGCTACTGGCACACAGTGTTGTTCTGGGGTGTGTATGTGTGTGTGTGTAAAAGTGCTTTAAAGCTCACACCTGTGCACTGCCCTGGTCCTGCAGCTCAGTCCTTCTGGGCTGGGCTCAAGCAATCAGTGGGCTGCTCCGACTTAGGCCAGCTACAACAGCTGAAAGGGGTTGAAACCACAGCGGAGCGGTGTCCAGGGAGTATGGCAGAGAGGGCCGGGGCCTAGGGCCTGCTTGGAACGGAAGAGCAAGTGGGTTCTGCCCCCAGGGAATGTCTATAAGGAGTCGGGATCGGTCCTGCTAAGGGCTGGCCACTTTGTGACCCTAAGGGCTACCCAGGCAGATTGCCCGAAGCCTGAGTGGTTCATAACTGTACCGTGGTATTTACGGCCTTGCGTCTCCAGTGCTAACAGAACTGGCTGCTGGTGGGAGCCCAGTCCCCCCTCCCCACCCCCCCCCAGACGTGCCGTTTGTCGGCTCTGCCTCCGCCTTGCATTCCCAGGGAGAGCCCTCTGCCCCGAACGCGGGGACATGCCCACTGCTTCGACCCTGCCCCGCGCTTTGGCCTGGGTTCTGCAACCTCAGCAGAGTGGCCACCTGATCCCCCTCCACCAGCGGAGCAAGTGAAATTGACAGGAGGGTGGCTGAGGGCATGTCGCCTTGGGGAGCATCCTTCACCCGGCCTGTTACCCCTCCACCCCCATCTCCCCGCAGAAGAGGAGTCCCACTCGCTGCCGTAGTCCTTGAGCCAGCTCTCCTCGCAGTCTGGTCCATGGGGTGGGGATGGGGTTGCTGGGGCGATGGGGGAGTGGGGTCCCTTTTCTCCCTCCCCTTCCTGTGCACAGCTGCCCTGATCCCCGTTGTGCCTTCCTCACTTCGGTTTCTCAGGTTGAGGGTGGTTGCCGGCTGCACTGTCAGGGCATTGAGGGGTTATACTTGGCCCTTGGGACCTCCTGCCTTAGCAGGACTGGACATAGCCCCTAACGAGTGCAGAGAGCTGGCCTGTCCGTATTCCCCCGACTTTCCCTGTCCTCCCTCCCACCTCAGCATCAATCAGGCTGATAGAAAGCAATTAATCCTGCAGAGTGCTCTGTAGCAGGCAGGCCAGAACCCCGAGCTTTCGAGTTCATGCACTAGATGGAGGAGCCGTGCTTACTGTCCCAGAGGGGCTGGGGCAGTTTGCTTGGCTGGCACTTAGCAGTCAGATCACATGTCAGATTGTTTCTCGACTCCAGGCCTTGCGTCAGGGCCAAAGAATCCACAGCAGTTGCTCAGCGAGCAGCTGTAAACTGTGTTATTGACATCACAGGCTCTGTAGGGCTGGATTGGAGTAATGGGCATGGGGAAAGGGAGGGCTCTGATTGTCCAGGGATTCACCCCTCTTCAGCTTCTTATCCTGCACCCATCCTCGTGGTAGCAGAACTGGATTATTGCTATACATTTGATTATTACTTTATGAGCCAGGCGTGATGTAGGTCAGGGCCCCGTTGTCCTGGGTGCTACACAGATGCACAGCAAGAGACAATCCCTGGCCCAAACAGACAAAGGCAGGGAGGAAGAATTATTACAAGTGGGGAACTGAGGCACAGAGAGATCAAGGGCTCGTCTTACAAGTGGCAAGAGGGGATGTGCACCTACCTCATGCTAATCCTCTTTGAAAGGGGACAAGATCAAAGCGCACAGATGAAGAGTTAGTGCACGTCAGCAGGGTCCACTGGGACATTAGTCCATGGTAGGCTGGGGGAGGGTGGATTCACACCCCATCCTGCTGTGAATTAATTGTTCATGTAGACAAGCCCTAAGTGACTGGCCCAGGGCCACCCTGGGAGTCTGTGGCAGAGCTGGGATTTGCCCCCAGCTCTCCTGAGTCTCAGCACAGCCCCTTCACCACAAGGTCACCTGAAATGGCTCAGAAGCAGATGTTTTATCCCCCTATTCACCTCTCTATCTGGGCATTTAACCCTCACTCAGCAATAGTTCATCCCAATCCCCCAAATCCATCCTCCTCCTCCCCCATGTATTTATTTTGTGGGTGAGTCCAAATCTGGATTGGGATCAGAATTAGTATTATTTATTATGTGTAGCCTCTGGGACCCCCAGGGATCATTCTGTACAAACACAGAACAAAAAGAGTCCCCAGACAGCCTGCCCCTACCTCGGCAATGAGACAAATCACATATTCCCCCGACCCCGGCCCACCTCCAGATCTGAGCAGCCCTGAGTTTTGGGATTGCAATATTCCCAGTGTGGATCAGGTCCTGAGTTTTGCATCTGTGGATCCCTCGCTTGTCAAGACCAGTATTACTGGTCAGGTGACTTGTCTCTCCAGGGTGGTGAGGGGAACCTACAAGTGGGTGGTGCAGGGGCGTACTTTGCACTGACACTACAGAACCTCTTTCAGCTGAGGATCTCAAAGCACTTTTCAGACAGCGGGTCAGTATCAATATCCCCCTTCTGCAGGAATCAAGCCTAAATCTGAACCAACACCAGATGTGATCGTGAAGATACAAATGGTCAGCTGTTCGGGGCAGGACCTGTCTTTTTATTCTCTTTCTGTACAGCTCCTAGCATGGTGTGGTCCTGCGCAGTGACTCGGGCTCCTAGGTGTTATGGTAATACAAAGACTTACTACTACTCTGGAGCACTGACATTTCCTCACCAAGAAGGTATCCAGCCTGCACCTTTGACTTGTCCCCCTAATTCAGCACCTGTGGGGTTAACATGGTACTCAGCCAGCCTTCTCCCCAGCTGCTAATAGCTGGCTTGTTTCACATGCCCACAGCTCGACCCCTCCCTCTTCCAAGGGGATAATTCAGGTGAGCTGGGAGGCAGCCAAAGGTGCTGAATCTGCGTAAACTCTGTGGGCTTGTGCCCCAGCTTGGAAGGAAGGCAGCTTTTGGGGGGGGGTTGCCCTGGGGTCTGTATGGATCACTCCAGTAGCTTTGCCTTCAGGTGCTTCCGTAGACCATTCCTGGCCAGGTAAGGGAGGCAGGTGGGTTGCTCGGAGTGCGTGGCTGTTTCTTGAGCCAAGTTCGTGAGGCAGGTCATGGTTTGCCCTCTGATAGCAGTGCAGGGTGGGGAGAGACCTGGGTCTGTGCTTGGTGCTATGACTCAGCTAGAACCTTATGGTAAATACTTCAGGGCTTTCTCCCCACAGTCTTACAAGGTGGCAGCTCCTTGTGCTTCCAATTCCTAATCCTCCCACCCTAGCACCTGCATCTCCCTAGGCCTTTAGCTTCATCTCCAGTGATCCCTCAGCAAACATTTTAAAGGCTGCTAAACATTCCATGTGGAGGCTCTCTGGGCTTCCTGTCTTGTGCTCCAAAGAACCCTGTAGCGATTGGCACGGAGATGTTTTTAAATCTCCTTCACTCTTCTCCATTTACACGGCCTGTTCACCGTTCGTTCACTCTGTACGGCTGGGACAAGTTATGAAGTGAGCTGTAGCTCACGAAAGCTCATGCTCAAATAAACTGGTTAGTCTCTAAGGTGCCACAAGTACTCCTTTTCTTTTTACGAATACAGACTAACACGGCTGTTACTCTGAAACCTGTTAATATTCATTGTTAGCATTATGGTAGCAGCTAGAGGCCTCAGCTGAGGTCAGGGCCCCATGGTGCTGTACGTGCATAGCAAGAGCGTCTCTGCCCCAAAGAGCTTCCACTGTAAATAGACAAGGCCGAAAGGGAGGAGTAGGCTCTCCCCTGTATAGGTGGGAACTGAGGCCCAGCAAAGTTAAGCAACTTGCCCAGGGTCACACATGGAGTCTGTGGCAGAGCAGGAATTGAACCCAGCTCTACTGAGCCTCAGCCCAGTGTCTGAACCACTTAGCCATCTACCCTGTGTGTGCAAACAGACTAGTCGGTTTCCTTTTCCGGTTTGCGTGTATGTCTGTTGGGGCTGATAAGGGCCCATCAAATTGTCCTTGGTTCTTTTACCCACACTAAGAGTCCCAGGAGCTGAATAATAATAAACCAGCGAATATAACACAACAAGCTGCTCCATTCTCTGCGATACATATTAGCTGCCAACAAATGTTAAAGCAACCCCCACCCCCACCCACAAATTCATCTCCCATGTCCCTTAGCTCACCTCCCGCCAGGGAAATAGTGTTTTGCAATATGTGCTATGTGCAATGTTTACATTGCAAACACAGGAGTGTTTGCTGGTTAAACTTTTCTATTGGACTGTATGGTTCCTGGATAAATTTCTACAGGCTTTATGTTCAGCTTGAAGCTTTCTTGATAAATCTAAATTTGGGCCTGAAATGGCCTGTAAGCTCTATTTAGAAATGCCCTGTGTGCGGGCTGGGCCCCACCTTTCCTTACAAGTGTTAACCTCCCCTTTCCCTTCGGCCTGCACGCCTGGGGCGGGGCCGGTCTGGCTGCCTGCTGCATACTTGGCCTTTATCCTCAGTCCCCTCCTGCTCAGATTGTCAAGGCTGTTTGAACCCCACTAGTGCTGCATAAACCCAGCCCACTGGTCTGTTGTAATCCAGGCGTTTAGACCCCTGCACCTCTGGGCCGGCTGCCTCAAGCCTACAGAGAAATTGGCAGGAGAGACTCGACCTGGGATTCCTCTGATTTGGGGATATGACTTTTCCCCTGCATCTGAACCCAATGGGAGCAGGGTGTTAGGCCGATCTCCACTGGGTGCTGCTGTTACATCCACCCCAGGAGTGGATTGTGCACCCCTGTCTGAGGGTGTCTGTCTCTTTCTCTCTCCATCCTACCTTCCGTTTTGGTGTTTACTCCCCTGGTGGCTGGGTCATGCCATTATCTGATCTCCTGTGGGCTGGCGTCATTTTGAACCTCTGCTGCAAAATCTGCCATCTCAGGGAGGCTTTTGCAGCTGGGAGAGTCTGCTGCAGGTCTGAGCCTCCCCTATCGCAGGTTCTGTCCTCACCCCCCCCTTAGGCTGGGTTCACCCATCCCTGGCGGAGCAGCAGGACCTGGGTTGGTAATGCAGGAATGGAATGCAGTTTTTACTCATGCGGGGACTTGCATCAGTGTGGTCAGCTGGATTGTACTGGGGCAAAGGGCGTGTGTGTGTGTATTAAAACAAGAATGTATTAACCCCTTTGCCTATAAGGGTATGTCTACACTGCAGTTAAACACCCACGGCTGGCCCGGGTCAGCTGACTCAGGCTTCCTGGGCTCAGGCTGGAGTCTGGGCTCCCCCAAGTGTCTACACCGCAATTTGACAGCCCCGCAAGCCTGCGCAATTTGACAGGCCGGCCACGGATGTTTAATTGCAGTGTACACGTACCCTAAGGCATGGGTAGTGCATCTTGCACATGACAACAAAGATTTCAAGGCTGAACTGAGTTCAAAGGGGCACCAGAGCCATCTGCAATTCTCATCTTCCATTCGGGCAGCCTGCGCCTGAGATCCACTCTGTCTTGGCCTATGTCATTCATATTTACAGAAGAATTGGGGAGCGATTTGCCCTTGTTCCTTCTGTATTTTCTGGTGTAGGGTTTTCGTTTGCTGGCTCACTGTGGTCGAGAGCATGGGGCTATGAGTCAGGGAAGCCCATGTCCTATTCCTGGCTCACTGTGTGTAACGTCCCTGCTCTTGCCTGACTTTCCCCATCTGTACAATGGGGATCACTCTGACCTACATTTTAAAAAGTACTTCGAGATCCTCTGGCAGAAGGTTCTATCTGAGTGCAAACAGTTAATGTTTTAATTTTAAACTCCATACAGAGACAGGAACAGTTAGCTTCTTGGTGTTATGGAGGAGATTACAACCTTATTTAGAAAGATGGGTACATGTAATGCTTTACTTTTGTTCTTTCTTGTTTAGAATAAATCCATTTAGACTGGAACAGTTTGCTCTTTGCATGTGGAATATACATAACTCAGGCTCCCCTTTGCCTGTTTCCTAACGAAATAATTTGGGAAATGCTTTTAGTAGAGCTAGTTGGAAAGTAAGATTCTCCCCCCCCCCCCCCCCCCCCCCCCCCCCCCCCCCCCCCCGGAAAATTTGAGTTTTGGGCAAAAAATTAACTGAAATATTTTTGCTGAAATTAAAAAAAATTTGATTGGGAAATCCTGCCACGGTGCCTCATGAGAGTTGTAGTTTGAGTGCATCATGCTCTCATTATCCTCCAGAGGCTTGCCTCTTTGCTTGGACTACATGTCCCATGATGCACCAGTGTCACTTCATGCTGACAGGATGAAGTGCCCCGTGGCTGTGGTGCATGATGGGAGGTGAAGTCCATCTGGGAAGGCCGGCCGTAGAGAATGAAGGCAGGAGGCATCTGCACTATAACTTCCAGGAAATGTTTCAGTGGCATTTCAGACTTGAAATATTTCATTTTTTTGGCCAAAAGTCTCTGGTTTGGGGCATTTGGTTTTTTTTTTTTTTTTTTTTTTTTTTTTAATGAACAATCAAAAATTTCTGTACAAAGCAGATACTTTTCACAAAATATTCAGTTTACTCAAAAATCCATTTTTTCTCACCCATTAAAAGACAGTTTTGGTGAAGCTTTAGTCCTTGATGCCTGACAGAACAGGGTATTGTGTTTGCCTACAATTCAGAGCATATGTAATGATCCCACCTCTCCCTGTCAGTGGGTTTCTAACTTAGGAACTTCAGCACTCTAACATGGACCTCTACTGCTGCAGCTGAAGGAATAACTCGATTAGTGGTTAGCAGTTGTAGGCTATTATCCTGCGGTATACCAGCTACTAGAGGGAAGGGTATCACCAGCACTGTGCTGAAGGGTGTGTGTAGCAGAGCCCCATTTCCCTGAATGTGGCCTCCACCAGTGCTAAGAGCCAGGTATATATTTGCATTGTCAGCGGCGTGTAAGTAACGCAGGACACGAGGATGAAGCCAATTAAACACAGAGAGCTTGTGGGATTCGTTCATGGTGTTTTGATAGCGTCAGTTGTCGTGTCCTTCCTTCCTGCGCTGCCGGCAGCCGCCGTTCTAGCTCCCCCACCTTATTGACGGGGTTGCCAACCCTGAGGTACAAAAACCTGGGATGATCCCATAAAGTTGGCTGTGCGCGCTGAGCGTCCTGGCGGATTTCCCAGGGCAGCTACCTCAAACGAGGGATCATCCTGGGAAAACCTGGACAGGGGGCAGCCTTACCCTTTGAGCCTACGCCACTGCAGTGAAAAGCAGGAAGTGCTGAGAAAATGGACAGGGGACTCGTTGCTGGCACTTGGGAAGAGAGGTAGCTCAGAAATAATGGGAGCGCTCGGAGACATTGGGGGGCGGGCAGGGGAGAGCAGAAGGGCTGGGAGAACACTTGAGGCAATAATCACCGAGCACTTCATGCCTCCCCATATATTCTTTCCTTGGCCCCAATTTACCATGTCTCCGCACTTCACATTGTCATTTACCCCAGAGCAAAATGCTACTGGCTCAGAAACGGCAGCGTTTCACACCTGCTTTGCTCAGGTGGGAAGGGTGCAGGGCAGTGGTGAATCAGGCCCTATGTGTTTGCACGGCAGGGGAGTTCAGGGACAAGGAGTCAGGACACCTGTCGTCGTCTTCCTGCTCACTCTGCTTTTGGTTCCTGGCATGATCTTGGGCCAGTCGCTTAAGCCTGAATTTTCAGAAGTGCTGAGCTCTCCGCTCTGGTTGAAGGGGAGCGGTGGGTGCTCAGCACCCCTGAAAGGTAGGCCCGTAACCGTGGTGCCTCAGCTTCCCGTCTGTACCATGGGGATAAGAATCCTGTCGCCTCCCAGCGCCGCTCCGAGCCTGCAAAGCAGCTGAGCTCCTCCGATGGACACGAGGCATTGTGAAGGCATTTCTCCTTTTTATTGTTGTGACTCTTACATTTAGTTTCTTTGCCCAAATGTCTCATTTCTAAAAGCAAAACGAATATTCTATCATCTCAAAGGAGCAGCAGGTAAGTAGGTTAGCTGCTTCCGTTTGTGTTCCGTACATTGTGCTTCTCTGAATTTCCCCTGCAGACTCAGCTAGAGAAGTTATTCTTTGCCCCTTGTTTGTTCTAAATTGTTGCCTAGCGTGGCTGTGTGCTACAGCCCAGAGGTGGCTGCATTTCAGTAGAGCGTGAAGGGAGCTCAGCAGGTAGTCACTGATATGGTGGAAACTTGCTGTGATCCTGTAGGATTAAAGACATACAGTTGTTGTTAAACATGCTTTAAAAATTATTGCTATGGTAGCATCTAGCGGCCCATCTGAGATCACGGCCCTGTTGCCCTGGATGTGGCACAGATGCATAATGAGAGACAGTTGCTGGACTGAAGAGCTTGCAGTTAAAATATCCAACACAGACACAACCCGGAGAGGGGAAAACAGAGGCATGTAGGTCAAGGGACTTGCCCAAGGCCACTCAGCAGGTCACTGGCGGAGCTGGGAGTAGACGCGAGGTCCCCAGAGTCCCTGTCTATTCTAAAATCAATATTAACACTAAGTAGCCGCGTGATGCTGTTTCCTCCCGTGTCAGGCTCCTGGTGTCTGTCGCTGTTTTTCACACAGCTCTCAGTGTCTCCACGCCTCCTGACGGACATACAGGGCTTCTGATCCAGTTAATGGGTTCTTCTCTCTCGTCCTGCCAATACGGGCTGTCCTCAGCCCATCTAGAAGGCAGCCGTGAGCGGAGGAAGGTTAAGAGGCGGGGCGGTGGCGCTAGGCGTCAGCTTGACGCTGTTCAAGGATCCAGCAGCAGCTGCAGGCAGCAGGGAGTGACGC
This sequence comes from Chelonia mydas, assembly GCF_015237465.2. Taxonomy (NCBI): domain Eukaryota; kingdom Metazoa; phylum Chordata; order Testudines; family Cheloniidae; genus Chelonia; species Chelonia mydas. The sequence goes on from NC_051258.2 coordinate 6,899,661, forward strand.
AATGAGGGTGGAGGAGATGCTGCCTGCTAAAGGGAAGAGACAGCGATATTGGTCAGCCGGCTGCCTCGGGATCTCGCCCGGTCAGCACAGCCAGCGTGTGTCCCCGGCCCGGTGCACGCTGCAGTGCAGAGGAAGGTGGGCATGTGGCTGCAGGGAAGGCTCTCTGGATGCCAGGGGAGGATTGAACAGGGAGCTGCGGTGATGGGTCCCTTGCCAGGCCCGGAGAGAGGGGTCTGATTTCTGTGCTGGCATGCGTTGTAGGCTTTTCCCCGAGGAGAGCAGGACACTTGGCTTTTCTCTAAAGGTACGTGAGGGGGTAGGTGCCCCTTCCCGGGAGAGTGGATGGCCGCAGCAGCAGAGGCTGCGGGGAAAGTGTATACCCTGCCGTCCAGTGCTGACCGTCCAGGTAGCTGTAATGGCAGCCATTGCTAGGCCCCCTGCCACTGCTGGGTAGGGACTTACTCCTTTGGTGTTCAGGGGAAGGGCATCCAATAGGGGACTGTGTTGCTGGGCCCGCAAGGGGGCCAAAAACTGGGGAAAACGGAACCCTCCCTGGTGGGTCTGTTTTGCCGACAGATTGGAAAGTGGGGACAAGTGAGACAAGGCCTGACTGGAGGGCCGAATGCAAGGCCTAGCCCACTCGGCAGGGAGACACCATCCCAGATTTGGCTCAGGCCATTGGCGGTGATGTAGTGGGAATTTTCTGTGGTATTTTTGTGAGGTGGGGTGGAGTGGGGAGCTGATGTGTGCCTCAGTTTCCCCTATATTTTGCATGGCGGGTGGAGGGAAGGTCTAGGTTTGCTCTCTGGGCAGCTAGGAGACATAGGGGTGTGTGTGTGTGTGTGTGTCACTTAGCTGTCTGAGCCTCAATGAGTCATTAAAAAGGACTGTCTGAGACCCACCCCTTGTCAATGGAAAACCCAAGGTGACGAAGAGAAACCCAATCACCAGAACACTAGCAATCAGGGAGATGGATTTCCCAACCTATCAATAGGGAAGATAAGCAAAGACCCCCAGCTCAAGAACGAAAGACTGGAAGGTGCCAGGTGTTTGTGCGGAGGCGGTAGGGGATAAAGTGCTGGCTTCTCACCTGGAAACTGGCTAAGGAGGTCAGCCAGAGTCTGAACATGGGGCTTGACTCATTACAGCTGGTCTGGACTGACCAGGACGGACTGAGCTTTAACCTTCATTTCCCTGCACTGCCCTAAGAGCTTTCGGATTGTGCGTGCCAGGGGACTAAGGCATGGCTGCCTGTGTCCCTGTATGGTGTCAAGTATCAGGGGGTAGCCGTGTTAGTTTGTATCCACAAAAACAACAAGGAGTCCGGTGGCACCTTAAAGGCTAACAGATTTATTTGAGCATAAGCTTTCGTGGGTACGAAAGCTTATGCTCAAATAAATCTGTTAGTCTTTAAGGTGCCACCGGACTCCTTGTTTTTGTGTCACTGTAAATACTCTGGGAGCATTGCACCCTGAAAGGCTCCTCCCGCAGGAGTCTGGCTTGGCTGGCTTCGCTGCCGGGAGCCGTGTTGAGAAAGTAGGATTGCTGGTGCCACCGGACAAAGTAAAAAGAACAGGAGGACTTGTGGCACCTTAGAGACGAACAAATTTATTAGAGCATAAGCTTTCGTGAGCTCCAGCCCACTTCATCGGATACATACGGTGAGCTGTAGCTCACGAAAGGGTATGCTCTAATAAATTTGTTCGTCTCTAAGGTGCCACAAGTCCTCCTGTTCTTTTTACGGATACAGACTAACACGGCTGCTACTCTGAAACCTGGACAATGTAGGAGGCTGTGGGTCTGCCCCCTGCAGATCTGTGTGGGTCCCGCCCCCCACTACAGGCCAGGGCGTAGACCTGGCCTTGTGACTCGGACGCTTCCCCTGACATTTTATTTACTTAATCAAACCAGGCCCAGGCTGTCAGTCCGAGCTTTAAGCCTAGTGCTGGGACAGTCCACCCACCGCCCTCCTGATTTAAAGCGGAGATGTTAGTGTGTTAGTCCAGGCTATGTGGGGCTGGTCCAGGCTAGCCCTTCATCCAGGTTAGGTTTGGATGCCTCCTGCTTGCGGTGAGCCATGTTCTGTGATGCGAAGGCATGACAGGGGGTGGATGTAGACTCTGCTTATTTCACTAGTTCCGTGATGGAGATTTGAACCTGGATTGTGGCTTCCCTGCAGGGTTGGGGAGAGGCTGGGTATGTTAATTCAGTGCACTATTTAGTGGCCCCAGATGCTGCTTTAATAGTCGTTCAGATAATACCGTGGGGAGAGGGCACAAGGCGCAAATGTGTTTGTGTCTGGAGACTTTATAACCCAGCCCCCTGCTCCGCAGGTCTGAGTTCATGGCCGGGTCTGTCCAGTTAGGTCATGGTCCTGCAGGGCTGGGAGAGCCAGAAACCTTCAATGATGCCCCCCGGGGAGGGGGCTGCGGGGTCACCACGACACTCCATCAGCTGCTGTCTGGGAAACAGCTGATCTTGCTTGCTACTCTCAGACATCCTGTTCCACCACTCCCACTCCAGCCCCCCCTCCCCTTTCCTCAAGGTCCAGCACAGACCTGCCTCCCCTCCAGTACGGATGGAAGCCCCCCCCTTCTTGCACTGAGTTTTAAAAATTCTTAACCCCTTCTGTGCTGAATGATGGGCCCGGTTTGTCTGGCAAATCAGCGGACGTCCCTGGGACAGCCTGTTGTTGCCTGCTTCAGATGGCAGATGGGCTTAGGGGATGTGAGGAGGTGCTGGCGCCAGTTTGGCTGCTTACATGAATCTCCAAGAGGATGGACCGTTAGACTGGAATCTTGCAAGGGGGAGGTTTTTTCTCTGTCTTTTGGCCCTTCTGCTGCCATCTGGCACCTGGGAGCCCAGTGCTGGAGCTGGCACATGTGAAAAATAATGGAGGGGCGGAGAGGGACACCATTAATGGAGCGCTTCCAACCTCAAGGGTTAGACTGAAGTTTTGGCTGAAGGTTCTTTATCCAAACCTGTTTGCCCAGCCCTGCTGGGTATAGGGAGGGTGCTGTTCGTTTGGGTTACAGTAGTGCTTGAAATCAGGGCTGTGTTGTACCCAGGACTGTACAGACATACTGGGAGCCAGTCCCTGCTGCTAAGAACTTGCAGTTTAGTGGCAGAGAAAGAAAGTATTATCCCCCCTTTACAGGTGGGAAACTGAGGCACAGAAACAAAGTGATTAGCCCACAGTCACGCGGGCAATCTGTGTCAGAGCTGAGCAGTGACTCTTGTTCTTCTGAGTGCCAATCCAGTGCCTTTAACCTTGGTGTTGTGAAATCTGAGCATGTTGGTTCCTCGCTGTATCTGAGACCCCATCCTGGACCCTTGTCCTGACTGGTGTCAGAGGCCACCAGCAAAGCTTGTGTCTGGAGAAGGATCTTCACAAGAGAGGAACTTGGTTCGCAAGCTCTTTGGGGCTGAGACAGCCTCAGTTACCTGTCTGCAGCACCAGGCGTGCTGGTGTTAAGGCCTTTAGGTTTTAGCATAATACTGGGAAGAACCAAGGCGGAAGGTAGGTTCCAGCCCTAAGGAGCTAACAAGCTTGAAAAGAGAAGTGCGGGGGGAAAAGAGAACTGATTCATGAGAGAGAGAGAGAAAGCCCAGGGGAGGAGGTAGCGAGCACAGTGCAGTGAATGGGGAAGGGATGCCCTGTGCGGGGAAAGGTGTGCAGGGAGAGTAGAGGAAATAGGCTGAAAGCAGCCAAGGGGGAAGAAAAGGACACCAGAACGAGAGAGTGAAGCAGCGGGCGAGTGGGCATGTGAGAGACGCGGTGTGGGGGTGGCGTGCTGGGAACTGGCACGACGGAGACCTGCAGTGTAACTGGATGGCATGAGCGCTGGGTGTCAGCTCTGAAGCCTGGTGGGTGCACGTCTAGCCAGCCCTGCTTAGGGGCTTGGCCCTTGAGAGCTAAAAGCCGTGGGCCTCTATTGTTGCAGTTTACGGGGCAATGCTAGGAGCTGGAAGCAGTAGGAGACTCACTAACCTTTTACATGGACCAGCCACTGGAGGGGGACAGAGACCCATTGTGTCTTAGTGCGAATTGCCTGGGCACGTCACCCCCTCTTGGTGCAGTTTAGCTGTGGAGGATCCCAGTCTGTAGCCAGGTCTGCAACCAAGCGATTCGGGTGTGGCCATTGCATTTGCTCACAACTGGCCCTTGCTATTCAGGTTGGTGGACCTGGACTTGCTCAGCTCTTAGCGATAGCGCATAGCTTCCCCCAGCCATCCCCGTAAACTGGCTGGCTATTCTGCTTGTCTGACCACTCACAGCCTTCTTCCTGCCCTAGGTTCCTGACGGTGGTCAGCAATGGGGACGTTGTGGGCAGCTCCCCCATTGGGACTCGGACCCGCAACTGGAAAAGGAAGAGCATCCGGCGAGGTAGGGTTCTGATGCCTCTTTGAGCTGGATGGGATGGATGGAAATGACTCTGGATTCCTTCCAAGAGACTCGTGTGTTGTTCGATCAGCTTCGGCGTGCCCTGGAAATGCTGGGATTCCCGCCTCCCCCACACAGATGGAAAAACACGGCTTCCCCATCCCAAATCCTGGCTCTGTTTAAACACTAAAACAGCCCTTTGGTCAGGCGGGTGACTGGGCATGTTTGGGACCATGATGGATAATAACTTAGACTTCAGTGTAGCAGTTACCATGCCATACATAGGGTGTTGAGAACTTGATGGGTTGAAATTGGAGAAGTGTTTGATCCAAAGGACCGATCCAAATTTTGGGTGTTTGGGGATCAGCACTTGGACCTAGATCTGGATTTCACAGCTGGCCTCAATTTGTCTCTTATCTGGGCCAAGCCTCCTGAGCTAAAGGCTCCCTAATTTTGGATTGAGATGCACACTTTGTAGCCCTGGCCTGTTGCTCCTTAGAAAGGAGCCAGGGTCAAGTCATAAAACTCAGATACAGATTTTTGAGCTCTCCCTGCAGAGGCTTCAGAGAGAGGGGCCAGGATCTAGCTTTGCCACTGAGGCACAAAAGGCACTGAGAGCAGTACGCTGAAGGTTGGCTCTGAAACATCAGGTGTTCCAGACAAGACCCACTATTCATTGTGTTCTGGTTGCACTCAAGAGGTCCCTTGTGGTAGGCCCTGTGCAGATACCCCGTGAGAGAGAGTCCCGGCCCAGAGTTGACAATCTAAATAGGCAGAGCAGGAAGAACAGTCCCAGAGATGAAGTGACTTGGCTGCCGGGTCAGTGGTTGAGGCAGGCATAGGGCCCAGGTGTCATGACTCCCAATCTAGTACCCTACCCACTGGCTCATGCTGCCACGAGTCAAAGCGGGGTGTAGCTGAAGCTCATGGTGAGTTCTCTGCTGGTTTCAGGTTCCTCTCCACAGCTTGCCCTGTGTTGCTTTTCGTTCCAGGTGGACGGTTTGAGTTCCCGGCCCTGGAGGAAGATGTGATCTATGATGACGTCCCATGTGAAAATCTGGACTCGGATCAGTACGGTATGGAACCACCCAGAATTACTGCTCTGAGCAGAGGTGTCTTTCATGCCCTCCCACAGGCTGTCTTTGCCTCTCTTTCTTATCTACTTCCTCCCCTGCCTCTGTCAGCTCTGTCCTTTCTCTCACAGCCCTGCCCATCCAAGGATCTTGGAGCTCTTACATGAGTGTTGGGAGCTGGGTAGGTGCGAGCTCCATTTTACAAATGGGGAAACCGGGGCACAAAGGTGACGTGACTTGCTCCAAGGTGGCATGGTGATTCTGTGGTAGAGGTGGGAGTAGAACCCAGGAGTCCTGACTCCCAGTACCCTGCTCTAACAAGGCCATTTCCCTGCCTCCTTCAGGAGTACCCTGGCCTTTTAGAAGCCACTGTTGGCCTGTTGATTACTTGCGGCTGTTGAGTCCTTTCAGCCTGCTTGGAGCTAAATCAGAATCTCTCTGGAAGGAAAGGGCCAGGTCATCAGTTGGGGTAATTAGTGTAACTCTACTGATGCCAATGAAGCAACGTTGAGTATCTGCCTTGCTGTCTCCTGTCCACCCCTGCAGAGCTGCCGATGGACTGTAGAGGAAGAGGCCCTTTGTGGCAGGTGGGGCGTGACTAGGATTTTACCTCCTCTCTGTGCCACTTTAAAGACATTCCTGGGTAGGGGAAGGGATAAAGCAATTGGCTTTTCATGCCCTCAAAATCCAACAGCTCTGGGTCTGTACCCATAACCAGCCTGAGCCGTACAGGGCTGGGTGGGCACCAGGAAGGGAAAGGGGGACCCTGCATTTCATTGCACTGAATTCACAAACCCCTGCTTCCTGGGAGATGGGAGTGCGCGGTGGCTTCAAGACCGGAGGACGCAAGGAAGAGGCTATTTGGAGATGGTTGTGTGAGGTCGTGAGGGCCTCTTAGGCCATATCTACCCTACAGCTTATGTCGGCAGAACTTCTGCTGCTCAGGGGGGAGAATAAACCACCCCCCTGAGCGAAGCGCTGGACAGCGCTGTCGGCAGGAGAGCTTCTGTCGCCGACACAGCTACCGCCGCTCACTGGAGTAGTTAAACCGAGAGGAGAGTTCTCTCCCGTCCGCTTAGGGCAGCTACATTAGAGAGCTTACAGCGGAGCAGCTGCAAACTCTCCAGGGTAGCCGTGCCCTTAGAGTGATGGCTCCCTCCCTCTTCGTTTGATGTGTTGTTGTAGGCGTGTTGCTGCCAGGTTATTAGGGAGACAAGGCGGGTGAGGTCACATTGTTTATCTTCTCGTGGTGAGAGAGACCAGCTTTCTAGCTTATCCAGAGCTCTTCTTCAGTCTGGGAAAGGCCCTCCGAGCGTCACAGCGAAATACAAGGTGGGATGAATATTTAGCATAAGTAGTTAGCGCATATTTCTAGGGAGCAGTCAAGGTGAAGTGGCTAGTTAGCGCGTCTCCAGTCATGGGGGGAGGGAAAAGATTGTTGTAATAAGCTATAAGTCCAGGTTCTCTTTTCGGTCCCTGATTTTTAGTGTCTAGCAAAGTTTAAATTTAAACTCCCAGGCTCATCGTTTGAAGGTGCTGTGCAGGTTTCCTTTGAGGATGAGGACTGAGAGGTCAGATATAGAGTGATCGTTTTGTGAACGATGTTTGCCCCTGAGTGGTTTTGTCTTTTATCACTTTCCTGTTCGAGTTCGTTCGAGAGCGTAGTGACTGTCTGGTTTCACCCCCATCGTTGTTGTTGGAGTGTTGTCAGTTCCCTGCCATCACTTTCTGTGCTGGGTAAGCTCTAATTGAGGTCTGAAGCATGGCCTAGGGGCTAGAGCAGTGGGCCGGGACTTGGGAGATTTGGGGCAATTCCTGGCTCTGCCACAGTCTCTGTGTGTGACCATAGGCAAGTCACTTAGGGCTGAATGCTCAAAAGGAGTTAGACCTTGACCCTGAGCATCGCCAGGCATAATTTTAGGTGCCTGGAAAAATCATGGTGATTCCCAAAGCCTGAGTCAGACGTCTACACTTCTGTACAACGCATGGGGAGAGCTGGGCGCCTTTGACTGCAATTCACACACGTCGGGGAGCTGCCTAAGCGAGTCAGTGGCAGATGACGACCGGAGCGGTGGGAGATTTAGGCTCCCAAGTCAAGGCTGCAGGGAAGTGCCTATTTCTGCTGAGCAATTCTGAAGCCAGGAACTCTCTTCAGAGTTAGGCGCCTTATGCCATTTTGGGGGTGGGGGCATGTCACCCACCTTACAGCTCTTAGCCCAGTGATTAATGCCCTCACCTGGGATGTGGAATACCCAGCTTCAATTGCCCTCTCCGCCAGAGGGGCAGAGAGGATTGGAACAGGGGTCTCCCAGCTCTAACCACGGAGCTATGGGATATTCGGATGGAGGCTCCCCCCATCTCGCCGGTTAAAGCAGGCCTGCTGTGGAGAAATAATGACGGAGTGGTTGAAGCAGGAGGACAGGACCGGGGGGTCTCCCATCTGGATGCCCAAACCACTGGGTGACAGAGACATTCTCCCTCTCACAATGACCCTAAGAAGCTCCTCTTCCTCCTGCCAGGTTTTGAAAGGGCCCAATCTGATAGGTGGGCTCAGGGGGTGCCTACTAGACAGAGCCCTGCACGCCTGTCTTCCCTGGGTTGGGGGTCACGCTGGGTCGTAGGTGGGGGATAGGCATCCGGACAGAGAGAGACACGGGGGCTGAGGGAACTTTTACCTTGACAGGTTAGGGGCTGAGTGAGTTTAGGTGCCTAAAATAGGGACTTATGCCCCAAAGTTCTTATGAGCATCCTAGCCCTTACCCTGTCTCAGTGTCCCGTCTGTGAAAAGGGTAAGGGGGCAAGAATTCATTTACCCCTCTCCCTTTTGTCTCTGTTATCTATTTGGATTGTAAGCTCGGGGGCCAAGGACGGTCTGTACGTACAGGTATGTCTGTGCGGCAAGCAGCAGCCCACAGTTGGGAATCTCAGAGCCCGAGTCCCCAGACTCAGGCTTGCGCTAATGGTGCTAAAAATGGCTGTGAGGACAGTTCACGCTGTGAAACCCACACCCCTTCCCAAGGCTTCAGAGCCCAGGCCTCAGCCCCAGGCTGAATGTCTACACGCCATTTTTAGGACCAGAGCCCCGTGAGCCTGAGTCCATTGCCCGGGGCTCTGAGACATGCGGCTGCCTGTCATGTGGGCGTACCCTATCTGGTACTGTACTACACGTGATGATGATGACGAACACTCCTTCATCTCCATCCACACTTCCTTTGCCCCTTGATGGAAAGCTCAGGAGGTGGAAATGCAGGTTAATTTCGCAATCGTCTCATGACTGCTGCAGTGATTGTGGGTTTTTTTGCTCCTCCATGGCCAGTTGCACTGGTTAGCCAAAACCAAATCCTCTTCTAGGGAGTTGTTTATCTTTTTGTTTAATAATAGCCTGATGACTGGAATCCTGTGTTAGCTGTCAGTTTAAAATGTCTGTCTGCCTGCATTCCTTCCAGTGCATCTCCTCCTCCTCCTGCCAGCCTGGATATGGAACGCAGGTCCCTCCCTGGCTTTAGGAGTGGATGTTCTGACAGTGGAAAAAATCCAGCTGTGTGGAACTGAGCTTTACCACTGGACAGAAGAGCAAGAGACCATCAAAATTTTAGCCTATGGATAGTGCTGTACATTGCAAACGTTAGCGGTCGCCTTGATGTCAGCCTTGGTCTCCATCTCTGGGCCAGAGGAGCAAGGCTGATGGGTTGCCAATTCTGTCACCTGCTTCTGCAAGTAGACGTGTAAATATGGCCATATTTACAGAGTGGGGGACTCTAGCCTAGGACGTGGGGACTCTGGAAGAGGTTTTGCGGGGGTGTGGTGGGTAATCAGCTGAACATGAGCTCCCAGGGCGATGCTGTGGCCAAAACGGCAAATACAATCCTGTAATGCATCAAGAGGAGGCTATTTTCTCTCTGGATTTGGCACTGGTGCGACCGCTGCTGGAATACCATGTCCAGTTCTGGTGTCCACAATTCAAGATGGATGTTGATAAATTGGAGAGAGGTCAGAGAAGAGCCATGAGAATGATTCAAGGATTAGAAAACCTGCCTCAAGGAGCTCAATCTATTTAGCTCAACGAAGAGACGGTTAAGGGGTGAGTTGGTCACAATCTGTAAGCACCTACAGATATTTAATAATGGGCTCTTCAATCTAGCAGAGAAAGGTCCAACATGATCCAATGGCTGGAAGCTGAAGCTAGACAAATTCAGACTGGGAATAAGGTGTAAATTTTTAATGGTGTGAGTAATTAACCATTGGAACAATGTACCCAGGGTCATGGGTTCTCTATTGCTAACAATTTTTAACTCAAGATCGGATGTTTCTCTAAAAGATCTGCCCTAGGAATGGTGTTGGGGGAGGTCTCTGACCTGTGTTATACCTGTGTTGTGATCAGGATGGTCTCATCTGGCCTTGGAGTCTAGGGATGATGGAGGAACTGTGGGGATCTTTCTCGCTGTTCCAACAGGTGGGAAGGGCTCACCAGAGACAAGGAAATGCAAACAAGAGGTGAAATTCTGGCCTGACTGGAGTCAATGGGAAGTGTTGCTGTTGAGTTCATTGGAGGCAGGAGGTCAGCCAAGCTCAGGGAGCTGAGAATGGTGTGGCTGGCCTCTAAGGCCTGTCCCTTCAGCCTGCTGAATGAAAGCTGCACGTCTTTGTGTTGTGCCTCAACTGAGAAGAGCAGATCTGGGTTTAAATATGGCCACATGTGCTGGGGCAAGCTTGGAGGAGGAACGGGCCCAGCAGTGCCATGGTAACTCGGGGCCAAGGTTCTGAAAGGTCCTGGTATTTGAGGCTCGGTGGAATCAGCTGGGATGGAAGACCAAGGGGCCTGGCCATCTTCTGCCGTAGCAGGCTCAGAGATGATGCAGGTATATGTCTGTCTTTCACCAGAGACCTGCATCTACAGTAAAGGAATAAGCAGATCTGGGTCCGGTGAAGGCAGGCATATTTCTTCGCTTGGCTACTCTGGTTCTTGTGCAACTAAAGGCGAGATTCCTGTGGTTCCACAACGCACGAGACACTGAACAGAGGCAGCGTGGGCCATAAGGAAAGCTGGGCCTTGGGGATACGGGCAACTTGCTTGCCAAGGAGAGAATACACCTGGGAATGGATTTTTTTTTTTTTTTTTAAACTCTGAATTGGGCTCACCTTGCTATTGCCTGACTCTGGGGTGGCTGACGCAGCAGCTGGTTGGGGCAGGGGCCGCCCTTTGGTTCTGCGTTTGTACCTCACCGCGCGTGCTGAGGTCGTGATGGGGCTTCGGGGTAGCTACTGCAATGCAAATACGATATAAATAATAATTCTGGCACCACTGCGTTCTACAGTCAGTTGAAAGGGGCTGCACGGCACAGTCCCTGCAGTGTCGCACGGGCTGGGTTTTTATTTCAGACGTGACAGAAATGTGCAAGATCCAGCCCCGAATCCTCTTCCGTGTTACCAAATCTCTCCCTTGGGCTGAAGAGTGGAAACTAGATCAGCTGAAATAGGAAATTGATGGAGGTTTGACAAATGGAAATGGAAAAGCACATTGACAGGCTACAGGAGGAGGAGGAAAGTAGACAAGGTTTAAACACAAATAGTAAATAGGAAGGGGGGAAGAATGGCGCTGTGGTTAGTGGAAGTGTTTTTGCCAACAGCGTTCCCCAGGGTGTGGGAATCTCCCAGCGGTGACACTGATTCCTCTGTGACCTTGGGCAAATCACTTCATCTCTCAGGCCCTCCACTCCCTATCTGTAAAATGGGGTTAATGCTCCTTCCTTGCCCTGCTCTAGTCAGAGCCTCATCTCTTCGGGGAAGGGGCCGTTTGTAGAGAACGGTGGGGTCCCCATCTCCACTGGGTCCTTAGAATCATAGAATCTCAGGGTTTGGAATTGGAAGGGACCTCAGGAGGTCATCTAGTCCCACCCCTGCTCAAAGCAGGACCAATCCCCAATTTTTGACCCAGATCCCTAAATGGCCCCCTCAAGGATTGAACTCACAACCCTGGGTTTAGCAGGCCAAAGCTCAAACCACTGAGCTACCCCTCCCACCCTATTGTGCCGGAAATGAGCAATAATAACGTGCCCCTCTCCCGCCTTCCCTGATCTTCCTTGAGAAATGCTGCCTCTCCCCTGTGCCTGCCCCGGGGGGACCTCTCTGCCTGGGGTCTGCAGACTCCAGCTTAGGATGCATCAGCATTAGCCACCTGTCTGTCCAATTCCAGGAAGAGAATGAAGCCTTCCAACTGTGGCACAGGAGCGCCCTCTGCTGGGCAGCACCGCCCCGCCTGCCCACCCGCCTACTGATACCGGTCTGTGCTGTGCCTCCTGATTCCACAGTTGCTGACCCGGTGGGGAATCCGCTGTCAATCTTTGCAGCGTCCGAGGCTGCTCCTCATGGGTTGTCATGTTCCCCTGGCACTCTCCGGACTTCGCACCTTGCTTTCCATGGGCCCAAGCCCCTCTGCTCCACCCTCTTTTCTCAACTTCCGGTGACTTGTGGCTGGTCTGTCTATGCAACCATCTCCATTCTCAGAGGGAGAGCTGGCTGCTTGGGCAGAACTGCTAGTCCCTGCTGGCCAAGAGCTTAGTCTTGTCCTTTGGGCACGGTGCTCGGAGCATGAATGTTAAGAGGAGAACTGGCCTGACCCACTGGTCACCTTTCCTGAATACAACACCTGGAAACACAGAGGTTGGAGAGAGGGAAAAGGTCACTGAGCCACCTTGTCCCTCTCCACCCTGCCCCAGCCCCCTTGCTGCTTGCAAGATGTCTCCTTTTCTCATCCACTGTCCTGCCTGGTTTGAAGAGATCTAAGCGAGGAGGGTCCCACAAATTTCCTTAGGCAGCGCTCCTCCTCGTTTTCACCCTAGTATGACTGACTGTCACTTGTAGCCATAGATCCAGGAGACTTGCCTAAGTCTGGAGCAATGCCTTCCAAGGCAAGCAAATGCAGCGAGATATCTGGGCCTGGGTCAATCCTGGAAACGGGTGGTGTGGGAGGCCGAGAGGCACACTGTGGGTAATGCTGAATTAATTGGGCAGGTCATGGGTTGAAGCAAATGCCTTTTCCCAAGAGGCAACACCGTAGGCCTTTGCCAATGGTGTTCTGTTCTTTTCCCCGCCCCGACAGGGGCAGACAGAAACCTGATTTACGAGGATGGGGCACATCGGGAAGCCGAAGATCTAGGCTGGAGCTCCAGTGAGTTTGAGAGCTACAGCGAGGATTCTGGCGAAGAGGCCAAGCCTGAGGTGGAGCCTGCCAAACTCAAGGGGTCCTTCCAGCCAAAGGTAATCGGCACACAATGTGCCCTGACAACTGATACAACTGGTCCTGCCTCGATGGCTGGTGTGGGGTGGTGGTGCACTAGTTTGAGATAAAACCTCTGACCTGCTTCTCTCATCAATGATCCAGGGCTGTACTGGTTGGGGGCACTGGATGGCAAACGCTAAATGGTTTGTCGGGCTAATGCCCAGCCGTAAATGTTCGTAGCCCATCCACGGTTAAGGGACTGGTGTATCAATAGCTTGAGGGTAAGCAGCAGACTGGGAGGATGCGAGTGGTGTAACTGTTTCAGATTTGACTCAGTTGAGATATGGGGTGCACTCGGATGGCCTGGGTATGAATCCTTTCAGCTTGAATAATCCCCACTGCCTGGGAGAGGGGAAGGGGACTTAGGTGGACCTGCAGAGACTGTTGCCTAGCGGGCAGAGCATTTTACTGGGAGTCAGGAGATCTGGGTTCTATTCCTGGCTCTGCCTGGGGAGACACTGGGCTAGTCCCTGCCCTTCTGTGCCTCAGTTTCCGCATCTCTAAAATGGGGCTAATGACACTGACTTCCGTTGTAAAGTGCTTTGAGATTTACAGAGGAAAAGCCCCATGTGATAACCAGGTGTTCGAGCAGATAGATGGTGGATGGATTTTTTTTTTTAAAAAAAAATTATTTAACATCTTGGCTAGAGAAATTGAACTGGGATAATAAATTAGCTGCTGGTCTCAGATATTGCCTGGTACTGGGGGAGGCCATTTGTGGCCTTGTTTGAACCAGGATTCTGCACTTGGCTTAGAGATGTCTCGAAGAGCTGCCGTTTCCTAGGAGCTGAGGCTTTGTTCCAGGCTATCGGGGTATGTTGAAATGTCCCTCTTCCCCCCCCCGGCCATGCACGCTAGATCTCGTCCTCTTCGAAGTGGAACCCCTGCAACTAGCTAATGGTTCATGATGCAAACGGTGTGCAGCTGGCTGCAGGGCTGTTCTGGTGTGCTTGGATGCTCATCAATGTGGGGGCAGCAAGAACCTCTGATGGAACACTTTGGGGGCCACCCAGGCCAGTAAGGGGTTCAGTCACCCCCTGCTGTGCAGCTTTGGTTCAGAGCCCTGATGCCAGTAGCTGGCCCACACAAGAAGGTCTCACCCTGGCATCCACCAGCCTTTGCAGGGTGACACCAGCAGCCCTTCCCGTCCCGAGTCTCCCCAAATCTGTCCTCCTTGAGGTCTTAACCACCAGATGCTGACTTTCCCTTCTGGTGCGTCACCCTCAAAGGTGTGAAACTGACCCCTCAGACACAAGCTGACTTTGGCCCCCGCATCCACCAGTGACCAGCGTGGGGTGAAAATAAACAAAAGGTTTATTGCATAGAAAAGCCACCGATTCAGAGATGCCATAGTTACCGAGAAACGTATCTACGGTAGATAAAATCCCGGTGTTTATTTAGAGACAGATCGGTGCTCTGTCTTCTTATCTCATGATGACCAAGTTCAGAACATTATAAGCTTCCATAAAAGACCTTTCTCGATACACATTGCTTACTGTATTATTGTACTATAAATCAGTTCGTTCAACTGCTCATTTTGGGGGTGGGGGGGTTTAAAGCTTCTGTTCTCCTTTTGGGGTGTCTGAACCCGGAGTGTCCTGTTCTCTTCCATGGTGGGTCCTCCCTCCATCATTTAGAACTGACAGACTGCCTCTCAAAGTGATTAGTCTTGAAATCCTACCATGGGCTGGCACCTTCTTGAAAGGGCGCATAGACCTATTACCGGTACTTAATTTGTGGAAGAGGTGTTGGGGCTCAAGCAATTGGGTGCGGGGGTTCAAGCAATTTTTTTTAGTTTCGTAACTGACTTGCCAAGCCCAGAGGTGCTGGGGCTATGGACTGCCAAGCCCCAGCACAAATTAAGCCCTGCCTAAAGGTGTGTTGTCCATCGAGGTTTTTCCTCTGTGATGTCCTGGGGAGATCCTCTCCTGAGTCCAAACCAGGACTGTGGAGCAATCAGAGAGGAGCCATTGCCCCAGAGAATCCCTCCTGGTTTTTACACTGAGCCCAGTGTGTACTGGAGCAGGACTATGGGGTGAAGCCAGCGCTGGACAGACCTCCATGTGGTGCAGACGTGCACAATAAAGCCGTTACACCCGTTCCTGTTGTATGTTGGTGCTTTGAGCTCCCAGTCAGCTGGGATAAGACGCTCCAGCACTCGGACTGTTCCACAGCTCACCTCTGCCTGGGCACTGCGACGGGGGGCGGGACGCAGACTTGGGAGGGGAGAGGGGTTGACCGGGATGGTGGGCACCCGGCAATGCCTCCTGGTGGCTGAGATCTCGCTTGGCACCCTGCATACTGCACGAGCCTGTGCTACCCCTTCCTTCCTTACGCCCCCCGTCCCGCCCTGCAGCCAGGCTCCTGCGTGCGCTTGCCTCTGTCCCGCTTTGCTGTGTGGTCTGGGTGGGACATGCACACTGGGCGGGGCGACTTGCTGGTCAGAGCTACGGAGCACTTGTCTTCATGCAGCAGTGGGGCCGTCCCTTGCCTCCTCTCCCCTTCTACCCCCGTAGCGAGTTCCCCTTGGGCTCAGAGTTGGGGGATGGACTCATGCATCGGGGGCTTTGACATGGGATTGGGACTGTGGAGAGCCCAGTAAATTACTGAACATAGCTGTTGTTGCCTAGCTGGATCTCTAAAGGGGGGAGGCCCAGGACCCACAATCTGGAATGTCCTCCTTCCTGGTGCCTTGGGCGGGGGAGCATCCCTTCTTCGCAGCCCTGCTCCCCCTGCCTCAGAGGAGCTCCAGTAGGTAATGGTGCACCATTGCAGACATGGCCTTGGGATGGGGAGAGCCTGGGCCACCCTTCAGCATAAGACTTCTTGCTATCCTGAGAGGGGGGCTTGAAGCCATTAGATTCCCCCTCGCTCCCCTCCAGGGAGCAGGACAAGAGCTATCCACAGCCCAGAGCTCTCCACCCCCTGGTGGGGATCATGGCAGGCGCTCTCCTCCTTCGGATGGAGGGGACAGGCGGGCCCCACCTGCATTCAGACTGGCTAATCTAGACGGATCACTGGTCCTCTTGTTTTTTCTCTGCCTGTGTTTGGCTGCTTACCTGAATCTCTCTTCTCTGCCTCTCTTCCCGCCTCCTGTTGCTTCTCCTCCTGCCTGATTGCTTGGGGCGCAGCTTTCTCCAGACCTGAATAGGCTAAAGGAGAGATACGCCAGGACAAAGAGGGACATTCTGGCTTTAAGAGTTGGGGGGAGAGACATGCAGGAGCTGAAGCAGAAATACGATTGTAAGGTACTGTCCCTCCTTCAGACTTTTTTCCACCCCCCTTATCGATCCCTCCTGGGTTGCATGCTCTCTCTGCACCGCAGTCTCCCGTCTGCTCTCTCTCTGCTTCGCACAATTGCTTCCATTTTACACCAGGCCCGCTGAACTCAAGTCTGCATGCGTGCCGGGGTGAGATGCTCTTAAAGGGGCAGAGGCGTGTGGAGCAGTGGCGAGAACTGGGAGTCGGTTCTGTTCCTGGTGACTCCCTGGGTACGTGCAAACCCCAGCTCGAGGAGACCTGCCTGCACGAGCTCCGCTCCAGCTAGCGGACTGAACGTAGAAGTGTAGCCGTGGCAATGCAAGTGGCGGGAGGGGCTGGTCGCCCAGAGTACGATCCCGTCCGAGACCCTAGGCATGTACTCAGGGAAGCTAGCGCCTCACCCTGGGGCAGCTGCGCCTCTGTCTTTAGGACGCTAGTTCCACCAGAGCTGGCACGGATCTGTCCCCTCGAGCTCGAAGCGTAGCTACACCCACTGTCTGTGGCCAAGCCCGGTCACCTTCGTGCCTCGGTTTCTGGGAAAACGGGTAGGACGCTTCCCTGCCTCCCCGGGATTCCGTACCGCATGGTTGTGGCTCTGAAAAGTGACTCTCAAAATGGCATTTCCATGTTTGTTTTCTTTCAAAGGAGCTTGGCTTCCAAGTAAAATGATGCGGGAGGCGGGTTTTATCTGCCAGCTCCCTCTCGGATCTGAGCACCTCACCAGGCTCTTTCCTGGTGCATCGTGACCAGTAAAAGTTTCCGCGGATCCAATTTTGCCCTTGGTGACCCCTGTGCAGCCCCGGGGTCACTGCTTGGAAGTTAATTGACAACCCCAGGTGGCCTGGGATCCCGCACCCCCCTCTGCCCGCTGCACTGGCTCCTGCACGACTGCGGGGACTAGAAAGCAGAGGAGCTTTATTTAAGGGCTTGTCTTCCCTGCAGAGTGACTGGGAGTCCTCACCCTGCCCCAAGACCTCTTAACTCCAGTGCGCTGGGGCCGTTAGCTACTAATACGATCCCGCTGCGCAGGTCAGCGTTGTTTCACAGTGCGGCTCCTTGCTCAAGGGAGGAGGCAGACAGCTGGCGTTAACTCCGCCCCACACCGAGTGGCTGAAGTGGGCAGATGAGCCTGATAGGCGCCGGGAGGAGATCTGCTGAGTAAGGAGGTGCCAATTTTGCACAGTCACTTTTCAGGGCAGAACTGCACATGAGTGAGTTGGCGTTTGTAAAACACTTGAAGACACTGGGTGCTCTGGGGAGTGGATCCCATTTAAGAAGGCACCAGCAGTTCCCACGCAGTGATCCGAGAGCAGTACTTCCTATACCTTTAAGAAGTAAACCATGTGTCTTGGATACCTCTGTGGCAAATGCAGGTGATTTTTATATGGAAGCCGTTGTCTATACGTGCAGACTATTGATCACACTTTGTATTAAAGTTTCCTTTATAAGCAGTTTAATCGTTGATTGATTGTTATAGAGCCCAGTTAGTCAATTGGGTGCTTATAACCATCTATTACACCTTCCTTTTTAACTTTATTTTTGTTTTTATATAAAATATAAACACAGAACGAAACCAAACATATGTAAATACAGGCCAAACAGGGAAGTAGCATGTAAATAACAAAATTCAACGTTCATTATTTTTTATAACCTGGAAAAAATCAAAACCAAACCAAAACCCTGAGGTCATGCAGGTCATGGAGTTCATTCAGGGTATCAGATCAGGGACTAAATAGGTCAATGTGAACGTAAGCTATGTTAGCTAATATATACTTAACTGCAGAAATATGCAACCATTTCATGTGTGACCAGGCATCTTCATTCCTCCTCCCTCAAGCATTTCTAGTCGACGGAGTGATTTTTTTTTTCTATGCGTGCGTTACTAAGGTTCACCTGAAAGAGGTCAGTGGTAGAAAATTCCGATTTTATATTGTCGGTCAATTAATTTTGTTTTGATTAACTTTTTGAAGTGATAGTATAATATAAAATATAGCATTTAAAAAAAAAGTCAAAACAAAATTTCGAAATGAAAAATCAAACAGTTTTGTTCTGAAAAGAAGCTTTTTTCTTTTCTTTTCTTTTTTTTTTTTTTTTAAATTCTTGGAACTTTTTTGAGGGTTTTGTCCAAAATGAATTGTTGGTGAAATTGACACGTTTCGGGAAGAGTTTTAACTTTGAAACCGCATTCTCTGACGGAAAATGGGTCTGTCAAGATTTTCCTGACCAGCTCTATTCCATACCCACCAGTGGTGATGGGGCTACAAGTATCTATCTCCTGAACCATCGGGGCTAGATAAAGGTGTCCTGCTCTCAGCAGTGAGTGCGGGTCTGCCCTCTCTCCCTCCCTGATCTCTAGCCCCAGCAGTTTGCAAATAGGACTTTGCACGTGCAGCTGTTGGATTTTCAGGTACAAGTGCAAAGCTTCTGCGTGTGCAAATAGCTATGGTTCACAACTACCAGGGCAGAAGGTGTTGGGGGAGACTGCCAGATGTGGTAAAAACATGTCCCATAAAATTGTTAATGGTGCTTCTGGCTTGAAACTAAGCAGGGTCTTTAGCAGATCAGCACAGTCTTTTCCCCTTCCATCTGCCCACCCTGAGCATCCCTTCCTGCTTTTAATGTTCACGGGATATCTAACACTCAAGCCTGGTCCGAATGTGATGGGTCACTACAGGGCAGATTTGCTGTCCCATTTGGATGGCGATGTGCCCCTTGTTGAAGTTCCCAGCAGGCTGCCTTCCCTACAGCCTCTTGTGCAGGGGATGGGGAGTAGGCCTAGCTGGGGTACACTATGCTCCATCTACCCTCAGCTGGCACATGATGCCCTGGAGACGGTTGCCAGGTCCCCTGTGAGCAACCCCCTGTGAGAACATGTTGCTTCACCATGAACCTGCTCTTCCCACCTTCCCTACGGGTGGGATGCTGGCCCTTTTAATGCATTGGACAGATCCAAGTGAGGGTCGCATGCCAAAGGGTGGGGGAGCTCCTGAAGGGAGAGGCGTTAAAGGGAAGTCGTCAAGTCAGTAGGATTGCTTGCGTGCAGCTGGCTGGCGACACGTTCCTGTGGCCAGAGCTGGGCCGGGGCTGGTCCCAGAGGGGAGGCGGTAAAGACACCAGAGCGCTGCTGTTGTCTAGTCAGATTGGAAATGCCAGAAGAGGAGGTGGGCAGGCTAGCGTGCCCGATCGGCAGATTGGGAAAGAGAGTGTTTGATCCCGTCTGCATCTGGCCAGGCGGGCAGGGACATCTGCTGGTGGTTTGGCGGTGCATGTGGAGTTGGTTCTTGGAGCTCAGTCCAGTCCCATAGCGGACTGTTTGGCTGGTAGGCTCAGCAGAGAGGCCAAGGACAGACAGGGCCCTGGAGACTGGCTCCTCTCTCCACCCTGGAGCTAGTGCCTTCATTGAGCACATTGGCAGGATATGGGGGGGAGCCTTGCATTGCTGCTGCCCTGCCCCGTGTGTAAACAGGACTTCAGGCACCGGGGCCGTCCATCAGCAGCCGCAAAGGGTTTGATCGGCCTAACCTCACTCCTGTTGAAGCCAGCCGGAGTTCTGCCCTCTGCTTTGACAGGAGCAGAGTTGGCCAATGCCGTGCGCGTCTGACCATCCCCTCCCCATTACTAAATTCACAAGTTTAAACCAAAAAAGTTGCATTTCCTCTTTTTCGGAGATGGAAAAGATCAGAACTTGCTGCAAGAAACTGCTCGGGCTCCTATGATGGTATCACCACCAGGACTCTCTCTAGGTATATAGATCGCACTTTATACTCACGTTTCATCTCCGAAGGGTTAAGAGATGCTTCAGGAAATGCCTGTCAGTTGTTCCAGATTGCTAGAGAGACCTTACGTTGAGAGACTGCTTATAAACTATCTAGAAGACTATCTAGCGCTGTGCTCCAAGCCAGCTGTAGCATGTACGACTCATGCCTGGAACACGCGAATAACATCTCTGAATAATTTAACCCTTTACAAAGGGATCCTTAATATAAAGTGTGGCTTATTATTTTTTTTAAAGTTGCTATTGGAAGAAATTATTCAGATTCTTTCAAAGCCATTTCTTTAGGGCCAAGAGGGTGGTCGTTTTCGGTAGCTCCTGTTTAATACCTGAGTGTTGGTTTTGAACGAACGCCTTTTCTCTCCCTCCATGCCCCCCCCGTGAAGCGTGATAGCGGTTGGCATGGGGAGGAGGTGCTGCTCTTGTGTCTTGGACGTAGAACCGTTACTAGCAAAGGGGCAGGGAGCGTGGGCTGCTGCTTGCTCTGGGATGGAGCAGCTGGGGCTGGAGGATTGACAGAGATGGTCACTTCTTTGTGTCTCTTCTCCTCAGATGACGCAGCTGATGAAAGCCGCCAGGAGTGGCACAAAGGACGGCTTGGAGAAGACAAAGATAGCTGTCATGCGGAAAGTGACCTTCTTGCACCGGAAAGAAGCCCCAGGTAACTGGCGCTGAGGAGGTCGGTGTCAGGTGCAAAATAACTGATTGTACGGAAAGAAAAATCACAAACTGAAAAAAACAGAAATCCTTGCATTTACTACTAATGATTGGGTGATGGCTATGTGATTTTTTTTCTGCCTCTAGCTTGTGCGTTTTGCCTCCTTTTTGCACTGCAAACTAAACTCTCTCGCTCTTTCTTGTGCTCTAGCATAGAATTGTTCAGAGCACCTAAGTGACTTAGGCTCTTAAGTGTCTAACGTTTGAAGATGGTGTGAAATCTTTACCCCTTGCCGAGTGCAAGGCAGTTGTATTAGGGATTCCAACAGTTCAAAGGGGTGGGGGGAAGTTTACACGTCAAACCTTTATATATCCTTTAAAAACTCCCTTTCCTATTTAGTTTTTCTAAACCTATCAAAGCCTTCATGACTCTCAAGCTGGAAATGCAAGCATAAGGCCATTCGTTAAAAGCACCTTTCATTAAGGGCCAGGTTTTCCAAAGAACCCTGCTCCCAATTAGGTGCTGAAAAGTAGTGGCCAGGTTTTCAAACGAACTCCGCTTGAGGGCTGTGCTCTTCTGAAAATCTTTGTCTCTTGACGGGAGCTGGTCGTCTGGCCCCAGTTCTGAGTGGGGAGCATTTGAAAAATCTGTCCCCGAGGTCTTTTGAAAAGCTGTCCCCTAATGGTCTGAATGTCTAAAGTGTTTATCTTCAGTAGGAGCGGTGGGCACTCGGCACGTTTTGGGAAAACAAAGCCAGATGCTTTTGGCCTAAAACTCGTTTTGGTTAGTCTCTCCTTTTTTTTTTTTTGTAAAGATAAAAATCACATTCCTGTTTTATTTTGTGCATTGCTTCTGCTGCTGCTACTAAGCCAGAAGAATGTGTTGGGGCAAAAACTTTTGCTGGAGTAAGTCGCGTAATGTACTTGGCTGGGTTGGCATTGCTGCCTACAGAGGATTTGGCCCCTCGTGACTAAATCTGGATCTTCCCCCTGTTATCACCCAGGTCTGTTGTAATCCTGGGTATTGTTGCTTCATTTCCATGGAAACGACTGTGCCAAACCATGTCCCTTCCGTTAGCTTTTTGGCAGCATGTGAAGGAGGAGAGAGAGTTTCGGTGGCAGGACCTTATCTCCAGTAATGGGAGGAAAATGCTGAACTGGGGAGGTGCTGACATTGTGGGGTGCCCCTTGAGGACACAGATAGAGTAACTAGCACTGCCTTAAGTCAGGAATATTTAGTAGGGCTGGTCAAAAAGTTTCCATCAAGGTGTTTTCCCTGTGGAAAATAAGGTGTTTGACTAAACAAATTTTCATGGAGAATGTCTAGTTTTTGTCCAATTGTGTGACATAAACTTTCAGTTTCTGTTGAAATGTTCCACGGGTTAGTGATGGAAGAAGCCCCGTTTTCTAATCCCCTTTAATACTTTGGTCCAACCCGTGGCAGGTTGGTCCCAATTGGCCTTCCTGGGCTGTGATCATGGGGAATGGGAAAGAAGTTGATCTTCATGAGTATTCTAGTCTTCCAAAGCAAACTGATCGATCGGTGAGCTGTCACCATTGCCCATAGGGATTGAGACTTTCAAAACCAACAGAGGGCACAGGCCACGCAACTCCTATGGAAATACATACCAGGATGGATTCCTGAAGCCATGGAATCAGAGGGTTAGAAGGAACCGCAAGGGTCATCTACTCTACCCCTTACCCGGATGCAGGATTTGTGTCTAAACCATCCAAGGCAGGAGGCTCTCCAGCCTCCTTTCAAACACCTCCAGTGAAGGCAACCTCCCTAGGCGTCTATTCCATTGTCCTATTCTTCTTACAGTTTGGAAGTCCCTGGCTTTGTAAATCTCAGCCAGGAGCTATAAAGAGGAGTCCCGGGGTACAAATGGCAAGAAGCTAGCTAATCCCTCTGCTTCAGCTGGGTGTGGCTTCATATTTGATTTTCCTTTAAGATGGCCCATGCTGGGTCAGCAGGCCGCTGGGGTCCATTCAGTGTGCATTTACGCAGGAGCTGTACAAACACGGATCAGATGTGCTCTCTGCTCCAGAGAGCTGAGGCCCAGATATTTAATGGAACTTTGCCACCCAAGTCCTGTTGATTTCAATGGGAGTTAGGTGCCTAAATAACTTTAAAAATCTAGGCCCCTAGGACAGCACAGACAAAATACAAGGCAACAACAGTTCCAGAGAAGGGAAGTGCATGGATTGCTGATGAAGGGTAAGCAAGGAGTCATTGTGCATAGTTCTCTGAAAACATCCACTCAATGTGGAGGGGCAGGCGAAAAAGCCAACAGAACGTTGGGAATCATTAAGAAAGGGAGAGAGAATAAGACAGAAAATATTTTGCCGCCATGGTACACCCACTTCTTGAATACTGCATGCAGCCGTGGTCGTCCCATCTCAAAAAAGAGGTATTGGAATTCGAAAAGGTACAGAAAAGAGCAACAAAAATGATTGGGGGTATGGAACAGCTTCCATATGAGGAGAGATGAATAAGACTGGGCCTTTTCAGCTTGGAAGAGAGATGGCTAAGGGGGGATAAGATAGAGGTCTATAAAATCGTGACTGGTGTGGAGAAAGTAAATAAGGAAGTAGTATTTACCCCTTCTCTTAACACAAGAACTAGGGGTCACCAAATGAAATTAAGAGGCAGCAGGTTTAAAACAAACCAAAGGAAGTATTTCTTCACACAACACACAGTCAACCTGTGGAACTCTTTGCCAGAGGATGTTGTAAAGACCAAGATTATAACAGGGTTAAAAAAGAACTAGATAAATTCATGGAGGACAGGTCCACTAATGGCTATTAGCCAGGATGGGCAGGGATTGTGTCCCTAGCCTCTGTTTGCCATAAACTGGGAATGGGCAACAGGGGATGGGTCAATTGATGATTCCCTGTTCTGTTCGTTCCCTCTGAAGCACCTGGCATTGGCCACTGTCAGAAGACAGGATACTGGGCTAGATGGACCTTTGGTCTGACCCAGAATGGCTGTTCTTATGTTGTTAAGGAATTTAGTCCAGCCAAACAGACTCTGCTAATGCTTCTTACCTTATATAGGGAATGGGGAACACAGGAGCAGGGCTGTGGAGATGGAAAAGGCGCGATATCCCCTGTGGGTTTCAGAGATCCCAGTGGAACTTCCAGAGCGAGGGAGAAGTCCAGTCTCTGCGCTCTGGACTCAGTTCAGCCCAATGAGACGTGCCTGGCATAACGAGCTTTATGAGAGCTGCTGAAGCATGAGAAAGAGGCAGACACGTTGGGTCTGTCAGAGCAGCGTGATCCACCCAGGGTATGGCCACCAGCGATATTTGGGGTTTGATCCCCGGGTTCCATTTGCTTTTCCATCTCCCAAAAGGAGTGATTGTATAATGGTTAGAGCAGAGGCTGGGAGTCAGGAATCCTGAGTTCTCGTCCCAGACTTGCTGTGTGACCTTGAGGCAAGTCACGTCCCAGCTTGCTGCCTCAGTTTCCCCATCTGTAAAGTGGGAATAATGCCGAACACACAGGTGTTGAGGGTTTAATTGCTTTGAGATCCACAGCCAGAGGGTGCTATAAATAGTGCAGAGGGGTCCGGTTATTAGCTGGGCCCTCTGTAGCTGCAAGGAGAGTGTTACTGTGTCCAAGCACAGGCCATGCTGTAACTAGAGCACGTCACACGTCCTTAAGGTCTTGGAGAGGGTGATTTAAAGAGCAGGGAGAGGCTGGGGGGAGTAAAGGAAAAGGAGTCTGAGCAGCACGTAGGGTTGTTACCCGATGGGTCGGGACTCAAGTGAATAGCTGCCTCCTGTCCAAGGGAAGAGACGCCCTAGGACACCAATCTAGTTCAGGAAGAACCTGGCTGTCTTCCGCCGTCCTATGCCCTTTCCCCACCCCTCCTCCCATGCAGGTCTCCGCAGGCTGATACTGCCTCTGAAGCAAGGGGCTGGGACTCTGCTTCGGAGCCCAGCTGCCTGACCCAGAGGATGAGGTGCTTCCTGAGAGCAGCATCTGAGCAGAGATGGGCTTGATCCGAACTTGAGTGGCATGAAGATCCGGATCGGTCCCCCTGCCCATCCCTAGCGGTGATTGCGACTCTGCGTGGCCGGGGCCGGAGCAGAGCGACAGCGAGCTGAGCTGCCCTTCCAAAATTAGAGAAGGAAAAAGGTCACCCGGGAGTTGTGAGCCAAGCAGCTGCTGTATTCCTCCAGCCCTCTGATCCCCCTCATTACTAGGCACCTCCCCGCCCCGTCTCCAGCTGCACAAGCCCGGAGTGTCCCCGGCAGTCGCCCTTCCTCCTGGGGCTATTTATATCCATAAACCCAGAATGGGTGGTGGGGAAGAGGAAGCTGACAGGCAGTGCTGGCAGGAGAATGCAACGGGCAGAATGTGGAGGAAACGGTGCTCCATTGAAAACAATTATATTCCCTCCTCCTCCTCCTCCTCTTCGGTCTCTGCCTCAGGTAAGGGAAGGGTTGTCTCTCTGGGCTTCCCCTTCTCAGGTAGGTTCGGTTCCTGCCAGCTCTGCTCCCCAAACTTGCTCACTCCTTCCTGCTTCTCTCTGCATGGGGTTTGTTGTTCCCCCCCTTACACCCTTTGCTTGGGTTTGATTTCTGAAGAAGCCATGAGGAACAATGGAAAAAAACCCCAGTGGTCTGCTGCTGGGATCATTCGGTTCAGCCCCTTAGCAGGGTCCTGAGATGGGAGGCTGGTTGGAGCTTTGCAGTATTAAATGGGTTTAAACGCCGAAGTGAGTTTGATTTCCATGCTAATGGCGTTAGCTCAGCAGAATGGGTGCTTGGCTGATCATGTCGTTCAGGGGCAGACGGGACACTCAGCTCGCTGGGGATAGAGCCAGGGCTTAGCTATAACAAACCCAAAGGGAATTCGTTCCAGGCTGAGGTCTCCAGTCCCTACCTCCCAAATTCCTTGGGCTGATTAATGCAGCCCAATGGTGTCTAGTGTCAGCGTTCAGGGTCTCCTGTAAGTCCTGGCTTGGACTAAGCAATTGTGCAACATACGGCTGCACAGAGAGGAACCCTCAGCTCCTTGAACCAACGGTGGCAATGAACTGAGCCCCGGCCACCTGGGCAGACAGTTTACTCTTCAGTCCCAGGGCCATGCTCGAGCTATCAGTTCTGCTGACCGGTGGGTGGGAGCGGTGCGGGGTGCATCTCTGCCCAGGGGAATGTCTAAGACATAGGACGAGACCGGCGTATTCAAGTTTCTAGGTTCATTCTCGATGCCAAGAGAGAGAAAAAGCCAATGCATGAACCACCAGGTTACCAGCCCCCTACGTGGCAAGGGTGTGTGTGGTGGGATGAGCGTAGGCTGGACGAATGCTCTGGATGCTCTGAGCGCCAGTGCTGTCTGCAGCCTGGGAGAGGCTGTGGTGCCCGCCCCAAAGCGCTTGTGACCTGAATGGTAGGCGCCCGCAGCCCTCCAGAATGCAGGGGGCAGGATGCTCTGCGGACATGCGTGCTCTTCCCCTGCTGTAGGCACACACTGGCCCATGCAAAGTACTAGCCCTTGGCCCCTCTGCTGGGGCTACGCTCTGCTGGGCCCGCCGCTCAGGTGTTCATTGCTTGTGTGTTTTGTCTTCCAGGTGACTCTGAGGAGGAAGACATGGGGTTCCTGGAGGTCACGGTCCCGGACATGAAACACCCGTCTCCAGAGCTCGGCCCCATGCCGGATGGATTAAGCCCTCAGCAGGTCTGTGGTAGGGTGAAGGCACTGAGTATGTGGGACTTGACCTCCCCTGGCTGACTGCCCTTCTAGGATGGTGGTTACCTAGAGAGCTGTCCCCTAGATCCAGCGATGGTCTGCCAGTGGAAGCCTCTTTGCAAAGTTGCTTTTATTTCAGAGGGTCCGAATGGGGCCTGTTTTATGCTGTTTTTCTTTTTTCGAATCTTTGATTGAAGCCTTTATCAAAAATGTCATTTAAATGGTTAAATATTGAGGGGGGTGGGGTAATTCTTGGCCAACGAGCATCTTTTTCCTGAAAACAAAAGATTTCGACTGTCCCATTTTTATGGGAAAAATTAGATTGCCTAAAAAAGGTCACTTTCGGACAAAACGTTGGGAAAATTTCAGCTCGCTCTATTAGATGTACTGTTCGGAACCCAGAGATGGATTCCCTACCAGGTTTCAGCAAAAGCTGATGCTCCTTGACATTAACAAATATCTGTCTAGCTCTGTAGGGTTTAAACAATCCCCAGAGGCTTGCCGTGTGCGAGGTTCCCCTGCTGGCCACAAATCTGTGGTCACAAGTGGGGTTGAACCACCCAGTGGCTTAACTTGTGAAGCATCCCACTGTGTGTGAGGCTTATCTGAAATTACCTGATCTTCTGGCAAGAGCCCCAGCCAGCATTGCTTCTTCCTTTGCTTCCTGTTATCAGCTGTAGCTTTCTCCAAGGGTTGGCGGGATCTTCTGGGGAGGAGAGGAGGGCTGTTTATCTCCACTTGGTCCTCTCCAGCACAGCAGAACCTGGCTGCTGGCCCAACCTCTATACTTGGCTACCTGACGCCATGATTTGTGGCACACTGGAGATAGTGGGAAGTCCCAGGAAAGAGTCTAAAATCTTGGTGCATGTGAAATTCTCACGGCCTGCATGGGGCACTCTGGAGGGTGCCTGGAGGTTGGAAGCACCAGAACATCACTAAATCTTAGAGCATTGAGTGCTGTAAGCCCCGGGGCGGGATACTGGGCTCTGCTGTGCTTAGGGGCTGGAGGAACAAGTTTTCATCTAACGAGAAGCCCAAGAGGATCAACGGCTGTAGACACACGAGTATGTGTGGAGCCTTTACCCGACTTCTTCAAACTTTCCAATAGGCTGGAGTTCAGCTGGCCTCATTCCCCCTCCTCCCTATTTGGGACCGGTGTGTTTTTTGTAGCTGTATGTTAAGTAACTAAATTACCTCCCCACCCCTGTCCAATCTGCCCACAAAGGAAGAGTCAGCAAAATAGCTCCACATCGCTCTGGTGGGTCCTAGCACCCGGCAGCATTGTGAGTGAGCAAAATAGCTCTGCTTCTGTGAGTGGCTCTATGGCCCGACACCTTGTCACGTTTTCTCTTTCCTCCCACCAGTATCTGGAAGGGGGGGAGCACAAGGAAGATGTGAAGTGATGTGATGCTAAGTGTGTGTGTGTGCGTGCGCCCACGTGCTGATGGAGGGGGCTCTGCACCCGTTTCTGACTGTAACCCTGGTGTGGGTGTTGCAGGTGGTGCGGCGTCACATCCTGGGCTCCATCGTGCAGAGTGAGAGGAGCTACGTGGACTCGTTAAAGCGGATTCTCCAGGTGATGCCAATCCTAAGACCACCTGAGTCACCCACCCTAGCACAGACAGACTACAGACTTCCATGACTGGGAGGGGCGGGGAGGATGGGATAGACGGGAACGAACCCCCATCCCATTTAGAAATCGAATAGGGAAGGACATGGTGGCGGGGGACCTCAGTGAGACTGGTTTCTAGGTAAGATGGTGGAGTAGCAATGGCAGTCTCTGGACTGGACTACCTGCCAGGGGGAGCGGAGCCTTGACTCTACAGTGCTGTGGGACTTGCTGCTGTGTTGGGCTGTAGAACTGAAGCTTTTGTTAAAAAAGAGAACTAAGTTCCCACCACTTCTGGTTGCAAAGAGAGCCTGTAAAGAGTGTACCCTGAGTGTACCAGATGCAGGGACGTCGGCCTGAGTCTTCAGACAGCCTTAAACAATAGTGCTGAGGGGTGTGAACTGCCCCCAGGTGGGTTGTTAACTCTGAAGCCTAATGACAACAATTTAAATGGCTATGTTAAACTGTTTCACTGCTGATCATTTAGCGGAAGCATCCAGCAAATGTGCTAATCCTGCAGTCCTAAACTAGGCTCCAGGCTCTCCCCTCCGGCCTCAGAGCCCCACGGCTGACATGACTTCAACGCACGATCTCCGCAGCTCACTGACAATTCAGGGGCACCCTGAAATTAATCACACAACAGATTAGACAATGCAGGGAATGTGCCTTGGACAGTTTGATTCACACCCTCCCCCGCGCCCAGGGAACTCTGTGGTGCTTTTCGTTTAAAAAACTGATCCAAAGTTCCCACAAAGCGCTGCTGAGTTTAGGTCAAGGCAGCCATGGAGCATGGAGGGCTTTGGCCAAGAGGCACGAACTCGTTAACGTTCGCAAAGCACAGGGTGGGCTGTGAACTGCAGGGGCCATGGGAACTGGGGAACAATGTGGGAAAACTGCCGGAGTGAGCAGGGGGAGGAGAGAGTGTTTTAAAAATCATCAAACCGGTTCAGTGACTCTGGTAGCGCTGCAGGGAGCAGGGTCCCCTGGTGCGAGGTGCCGGACGTACTTGGGGTGAGAGATAGTCCTGCTCGGAAGAGCTTAGGGGCTAATAGACAAGCCATCAAAGAGTGTGAGAGGGAGCAGCAAAATCCCGTTTTGCAGCTGGGGAGCTGAGACGTGACAGTTAAGGCTGGGAAGTTCACAGGGGGACACCCAACTCATTTTGGCTCCACTGATGGGCCCTGAGTGACCGATTTGGGGTGGCGAGGGCAGGAGGAGGGTGGGAAAGTCTGTTTAAACCCCCTCCTGTGGCTTACAGGATTACAGACACCCCCTGATGGAGATGGAGCCCAAGGCCCTCAGCGCCAGGAAGTGCCAGGTGGTTTTCTTCCGTCTCAAGGAGATCTTGCACTGCCATTCCATGTTCCAGATCGCCTTGTTCTCCCGCGTGGCTGAGTGGGACACTACGGAGAAAATCGGGGACCTCTTCGTGGCCTCAGTAAGAGACGCCCTTCTGGAGCGAGGTTAAGAGGTGGTGTGGTTCCCTCCCTCCTCTTCCCACCCCCAGGATGCCAAAGCCTCCTCCAGGCAGTGACGTAGGATATAAAATGCATGCGCGTCCTCTGTCAACACCCTTCTATCTGGACCTCCCAGCATCCCCGATTCCATCCCAGGCCCCCACTCCCCTCTATGGAGCTGCCACACCCACTGCTTCCAGCTCTGGGAACCTGGTGTGTTCTGGGTTATTGCAGTCGGCACAGTGTGGATGAGACCATGGCAGCGCGAAGGCCAGTGGAAGGTTTTAAGAACAGCAGCCATGAGCTGACCAAGGATGGGGAAGCCTGGGAGAGCACAGTTTGATTTTGCTGGTTAGCTTGATCAAATGGGGCCAGCCCACCCTGCCCACAGGAAATGCTTGGCGTCTTCAGGCAGGTTGCTAGCTTCGCTATACTAGGCCCACCTGGGCCAATGTACCGTGTATAGAACTGCATTGTGTGCCCCGGTTACTGCAGAGTAGCGAGTTAGATGGCTGCTGCACCGCGGCCAATGCAGTGGTTCTTCTGTCCTCCACAGTAGCCCACGCAGCGTGGGGGGCTCACCTTGTTTACGGGGGGGCTGGAATGTGGGTGAAGGCGTCCAATTCCCATGACTCTGGCTCCTTGGAGCAGCTGCCAGAGATGCGTTAAGTTCAGTTTATCTGGTCGTATGAATTTCGGCGTCTCCGATGGCGCAATCCCCGGCCCTCGCTCAGAACCCTGCAGACTTTTTAAGTGTTGACGTTGGGTACAAGCCCAGATCTTGGTGGAGAACTTGAAACTGCAGTCTTCTGGCCTAGACGCGAGTGTTATCCGCTGACCCCCATGCATTCGTCTGTTGCAAGGAAGTGGGAACGCCTCTGTACCACTATCCCATCTGCGGTGTGTGGCAGTCCCAGCGCCCCTCTTATTCTGTTTGATGGTGGTAACCTCCTTGCAGGTTGCAAGGAAAGCTCTGGGTTTCAGGATGGACTTTCTGAATGCAGATGCCCCAGGAGGGGGGCGGGGAGGGGGAGGAGACAGGTTTCCAAGCTGTGAGCCTCTGGCAGTTTGCAGCGAGCTGGCTAAATCATGTGGGGCTGGCTTCTCCTCGGCTCTAGGTGCTAAGTAAAGAGACGCTGCATCTGACTCTCCCCTCTCTTCTGTCTGGTTATTTGTGCATGCGCCAAGTTTTCCAAGTCGATGGTGCTGGATGTGTACAGCGATTACGTGAATAACTTCACCAATGCCATGTCTGTGATCAAGAAGGCCTGTCTCACCAAGCCCGTGTTCTTGGAGTTCCTCAAGGTCAGTGGAAGCGTCCGGAAAGGATGCGCCTGTCACCATCTGGCAGTTGGCCTGCATGGGGCTCTGCTTGCAACAGGGGTATCATAAGGGTTGATGTTTCCCAGGAACAAGCAGAGGATGTGGATGGAGAGAAGATGCGTTTCAAACTACTCGGTGAATCACTTAGCAAAGGTCACTTGTACCCAGGACTTTCCACCTGGCCGGTGGCTTCCCAGAGCAGTAAAGGATTGTCCCGCTCTGTGTCACATCTGCACTGTCTGATGCCTCCCTATACGCAGGGTTGGGATTCCAGAACCGTGTGGGGGTCTTCACCTGCACAGTATCCATTCTGCTTGTACCGGTGGCTGCTCTTCTCTGATGCGGCTGTGGTTGCACTAATAATGCTGGCTTGTAGCCCCTATCAGCTGGCCCCGTACCTTACCCTTGCAGAATACCCAGGTCATCCTTCCTCACTGGGCTTGGATTCCCAGCCCAGAATGAAGCTGGGGGCACCGTCAGTTGAGTGCCACCCTCCTGAGCTCTAAGTTCAGGACTGATGCCAACATGGTGCACAGTCACTGACCGTTCCTTCAAACCCTACCATATTGGTACCCTACCCATCTCTTAACGCTGGCATCCTGCCCTTGCCAGGCCTGTACCACAGAGACCATTATCTATTTTTAAGGTCAGGCTTGACAAAGCCCTGGCTGGGATGATTTAGTTGGGGGTTGGTCCTGCTTTGAGCAGGGGGTTGGCCTAGATGACCTCCTGAGGTCCCTTCCAACCCTGAGATTCTATGATCTGCTAATGCTGCATTTGAGTGAAGTCAGGCGGAGAGTTGCTAGCCAGAGCAGCAGTCTTGCTGCCAATGCAAATCACTGCAGGAACCCAGGGTCCTGAGTGAAGCCGGGCTCAGAGCAGTGACAGGGGGAGGGTGGGTTAGTTATTCCGGCTCTGTAGCATCTCTCGTTGATCTAACCTCAGACAAGAGGGTGCGGTGGGCGAGTGAGGGAAGCATGAAAATGGAATGAGGGAGGGCCGGAGTGGAGGAGTAAAAAGCGAAGAATCCCACCCAGATCCGTGGCATGGGGTGGATGGGTGAGGGGAGAGAGAACTAACAGTGAGGGGGTTTCTGCTCTGAGAGATCCTGGTTGAAGTGCAGGTGGTAGAGGGTTGTTCTTGTCTCGACAGAAGCGGCAGATGGCAAGCCCTGACCGGGTCACGCTCTACGGGCTGATGGTGAAGCCCATCCAAAGATTCCCTCAGTTCATTCTGTTGCTGCAGGTATCTTAAACCGGAGTCTGCTCTCTTACTGGGGGGTGGGGGGTAATGGGACGATAGGATGGGTCCGCTGGGCAGGGAAGTGGGCTGGATCTCAGGGCTGGCAGGATGGAGACAGTCAGCCTGGTGTCTGTGAATCAGCCCCTCAGCTGGGGTAATTCCACAGGAGTCAGCGAAGTGATGTTGGTTTACATCTGCTGAGTCCCTTGACCTGCTAGAAATTCGATCTGAAACCCACTCCCAGGGTCAGGAGTGGCGGAAGCTCTGTAAACATGGGGGGGCCACTGGCTCCCAAACCATAGTCCCATCCCCTGTGCTGCCTCTTCCCCTCGAGGCCCCGCCCCCTGCTTGCTCCTCTCCGCCCCCGAGGCCCTGTCTCTCACCCTTATTTCCTTTAAAAAATGATGGGGCCTTACCTCCCTTGTTCCGGCACCCCTGCCCAGGGTTTAGCCTAGGCTGGCCAGCTCCCATTGTCTGGATGTGTACAGAAGAGCTCTGTGATGGGTTCCCCCCGGAGTGCCACTTACAACTGAGGTACCACCGAGCTCGCCTGACCCACTAGCCTGGGCTCCCTTTCACACTGTGGTGCTGTGACAAGTTGCCAAGCTCTCCAAGCTTGCTCTTTCACCAGCATTCACACAGGTAGGGACACACCCAGCTGTT
This sequence comes from Chelonia mydas, assembly GCF_015237465.2. NCBI lineage: Eukaryota > Metazoa > Chordata > Testudines > Cheloniidae > Chelonia > Chelonia mydas. The sequence continues at coordinate 6,932,081 of NC_051258.2, forward strand.
GCTTCACACAGATGCTGAGATGGGAAGGCTCAGCTAAGGCACTTCCCAGTGGCTAAGGCACATACCCCACTCTGGAGTGTAAACCCAAAATTATACTGTCTTGCGCTGCACAGGAAACTGTACAGTGTAAGCTCATGAAATTCGCCCCCTCCCTCAATGTGGAGGAAGATATGCAACAGCTTTCTGCCCCAAGTATGATTTCCACACTCGTTTAGACAAAACAAAAACAAGTTTATTAACTACAAAACTGCAGACTGATCTTAACATACTAGATGGGTAGGATATGAATTAGCAAATTCTCACCCTGAGTGATAAACAGGCTGGCAGATTCTTAAATCATAAGCTGCCTTGGCTTTCCCAGGTTTTCATACACAGGCTAAAAATCCCTCTAGCCTGGGACCATCACTTTCCCCAGTTCAGTCTTTGTTCCTCAGGTGTTTCCAGGTGTGGTGTTGTGGGGAAAGTGAGGTACCATCATGATGTCATTTCCCCCTTTTGTATCTTCTTCCCACTTGCTGGAAAGCTCTTTTGCTATGACCTGGGTCAAACAGTTCCCTTTGTGCAGTGCTACCTCTGAGAGGTTTCTCTTGTCCACAGTTCTGGGGTAATCTTGTGCTTGTGTGAATTTCCTCAGTAAGGCATTCACATTGTTTGGCCTTTTTACTGTTGTACCAGAAAGGCTGCTTGTGGGTTATTTTTCAACCTCACCACGTGTTTCAGTAACACACACAGCCAAACTTTGTAACTTCACATACGACGATCGCACGTACCATCCAGCAAGATATGACTGTCTAGCAGATCAAGACTCTGAGAATGATACCACAGAAGGCATACTTTGTACAAAACATATCCTAATGACACGACAGTGGTAAATATTGGGGTGCCAGGGTGTCACAAGCTCCCACTCAGCAGAGGGTCTGCCATCGGGGCCCCTGAGTTCAGCACGGTGGGAGAACGAAACAAAATCAACACCTCTTCCTCCCACTTCTCTGTGCCTGGGAAACCTCCAGGCAAGGGACCTGGGCAGGGCAGCTGAGCATCCCGGGGCTGCACACTGTCGCCTTGGGGGAATAGTCTGTGGTGCATTGATCACCCTGGCGGCTGCAGAAAGTGTCCCTATGTGTGCGCACATGCACGTTTGGCTTGGGTGGCTGCTGCTCCCCAAGTCTCTGCGCAGACCAGGCCTGTCTAAAATCCAGTTTTTTTTCAGGAATGCTTCTTGGGGGTGACAGCTCCTCAGCACCTCTGAAAATCTGAGCACCGTGCCATCAGGGGCTCCCTCTGGCCCACAGCTTGGCCTGCCAGGGGATGATCTCCCTCCCTAGTGACTTGATTTTTCCTCCCTCCCTCTTCCACCCCAGGATATGCTGAAGAACACACCGACAGGCCACCCGGACAGGCTGTCGCTCCAGCTCGCCCTCACCGAGCTGGAGACGCTGGCGGAGAAACTCAACGAGCAGAAGCGAGTGGCCGACCAGATTGCTGAGATCCAGCAGCTGATCAGGAGCGTCAGCGACCGCAGTAGCCTTAACAAGGTGGGGGCTTGAGCGCCTGAGCGGTGGGTCTGGGCTGGGCTCAGTGGGTGGGGCTCAGTGTCGGGGAAGCAATTGCTCTGCTTGAGAAATTCCCCTTCCCGGCTCTGCCCACTAGATGACAGTGTGTGTACGTGAATAGCTTAGGACCCCCCACCCCCAGGTGTAGCCTATTGCAGAGGATGGATGGAAAGGGGTGGTTTTCTCCTCTCCCCAAATGTTCGTTTGGAATCCATTTCTGGCAGGGCACAAAACTCTCCCTAATTTAGGAATCTACCTGCTCAGGCTGTAGCCAGGTGTGCGCAGCTACTTACTAACAGCGTCTTTGCTGGTGCCGGGCAGGAAGGCACTGGTCCGGAGATGATCACAGTGGTCCCTGTGAATCTTCTCTGCCCATTCAGTTGGGATAATGGGGAGAGAGAAAGCCTGGACTGAATATCTGAGGCCTGCGGAGAGGGCCTCAGATATTCCAACCATGGTGTGGAAAAGACAATCTACTAGACTGGGTTGTGGCTGAAGTGTCCCTTGGCCAGAAGAATTCCCAATTTCTTTCTCTGGTGATCCGTGGTGCTGTCCTCCAGCTTACAGTGCTAGGACCAAAACATCCTCCTTCCTGGATCCTCCCCTTCCCTTCACCCAACGTCCTTCCATGGCCGCCTGCTGAAGTCGCTCACTATTTGTCTGTTTCACCCCCATAAGCCTGCCCTCTGCAATGGAACCGTTAGTTACACTAAGTCTCCGTGCTGCGGGTGTGAGCCCAGGAGCTTCAGAAGCATCCTGGAGAGGGGCGGGGCAGGATGCAACAGTGAGCGCTCTGCAGACTCCACCACCCCTTTGTCCTCTGTTCTAATGGCCCCATTTGCTGGCCTTCACGCTACTCTTGGCAAGCTGGACGTGGCTTTGTCCTTTATCTGCTCAGCTCCACTTCTCAGGGCTGGCAAGGTAACCAGGAGGATGGCGTGGCCAGCCTGTGGCTTCTGGCCCTGAGTGTTGGTTCTTGAACAGATCTCTGGAGCCTGAATGGTGTTGTCTGAGCTGGACCCATGCTCGAATCCCTCTGATTTGACCTCGCTGTCTTGCTCTGGAGCTGAACTCTGCAGCTCATGCTCGTCTCTGTTTAAAATCCGTCTCAGACTTTCTTGGCTGGCTGGCATCTGCCTGGCTGTCTGCAAGGGGGCTTCTGCCAGGAAGCCTGGGCACGGTAACCAGGCAGTCTGCCTGGGCACGCTCCCTGCCAAAGGAAGGGATGGAGGCTGTGTCTTATTCAAAGTGAAAGCTCTGATTTGAGAGCACCTTGAATGCATCAAGACTTGGGGATGGGCTGTCTGTGGCGTCTGATAAACTCTCGCTTTTCAGGCTGCTGTTACCAGCTCGCCCAGCCAGTCTAGCCCAGCCAAGACCTGGGTTCGCGGCTCCTTAGCCAGCTGTGCAGGCTCTCACCCGTGTGAGCACTTGGGCTGCTCCGGTACCCAGCCTTGCCGTTTCAAGTGCTGCTGGGCATTGAATGGGAGGCAGGGGCAGTGCACCGGTGCCCGGCACAGAGGTTCATCTGAGCCGGCTAAGTACAGTGACAGCCCAGCTAGGCTGAGCGGCAGTTCAGAGTGCAAAGCGGGGGAGCATTTGGGCTTAGTATGCGTGGGAAGAGAGTGAGGAGAGGGAGCTGGCTGTCTCCCTCAGCTAAGCAACCCCCTCCTCCCTAATAGATTGGACTCTACGTGTTGGGGGCGGGGGACAGGTGGAGGACCTCATGGAGGGGGCAGGTTGCCAGCACAATGTAGCTCACCTGCTGGGCCATGGGGAGTTCCCTGCGGCGCCCCCATCTCCTTGGCCGACCTGCGAGTTTTCCTATCTCAGCAGGCTCCTGTCAGGTGGGGCTTACAAAAGACGGGTCAAAGCAACAGGGCAGTCCCTGAAAACAGGGCTGTTACCTTGCTAACTACCTGGCTGGCAATGGGGCTCTTCTGCCTACTCTCACACGGCACAGGCCGGTCCGTGGCGAGGTGACTGCAGATGGCTGACGCAGCTCAGAAGCCATGTGGGGCAGCCCAGGTGGATGGCTGGTCTCCTGTTTCTCAGATGGGAGAAGGGGGTGTATGCCATAAGTCGGTGCGACTTTCGGCCAGGCTAACTGCCATCGTTAGCCATCCAGAAGCTGCTTTATTTCTCTGAGAGTCTCTGGTTTACACGAAATCAAAGAGCGTTGGGTGGAAATTCCCACTCCCATCCCCCCTAGCGTTTACTCCTTGAGAGAAGAGAGACTGAAACTCAGTCCCCGGGATTTCGAAATAGCCAGGGCAAGGCGTTTGCAGAACCTCATGTGACTGGGCAGCGCTGCGGGGTGAGCGAAGGCACACTCGGCTCTGCAGAGGAAATGAAAGCAAAGGGACTGATCCTGCAAAGCGGGGGACTGGGGAGCTCTGAGACTTGCTGCCACGGGTTTTAAAACGTAGCGTAGATCCACCCTCAGTCATTGGCACCGTCCTCCTTTTCCCCTCCTGCAGCTGGGCTCAGAGACTCTGGGACTGAGGAACAAAGTTCTGAGGTGGCCCCTGGGCCGGGTCTGCTGGGTTGTAGCTCAGTATGCTATTGCTGTTATGCTGTGGAGTCCTATCGGATGAATCTCTGTACAGGAGCAAATCGTTACCGTAATGAATCCGTTAGGGCTGCTGTCTCTGCTTTGTGCACCGGGCCCGCTCCAAACTGCATGGCAGAACTTGGATCCTCCTGCTCGGAAAGCCCAGGCCCCTTGAGCTAAAGGAGAAACCCCAATAGCTGTTAGCAATATAGGGCCTATGACATAGAGCTGAGCAGTTTTGATTCCATTCAGCAGGGGGCAGTGGTGCCCACGCATGTGATAAGGGAACATCCTAGCTAATCTCCCTGCTCCTCTAATAAAGGACCTCCGTGCTCTTTTTCCTCTGCAGATGCTGAATTCAGGGCAGCACCAGCTGCTGCTTTGCGAGACCCTGACGGAGACCGTTTACGGGGACCGTGGCCAGCTGATCAAATCGAAGGAGCGCAAGGTGTTCCTGCTGAATGACATGCTGGTGTGCGCCAACATCAACTTCAAGTACGTTGGCAGCGTTCATTTCCTCCCAGAGCCCGTCGTAAATGTTGTCCCCGCAGCCCTGGAGGAATCTAAAGAGATACAGTATCAAGGCTCCACGCAATGAAATCCAACTGAAAAGATGCAGGCTGACCTTTATAAAATGCCGTCTCCGTTTTGTCTCCAGGAAAACCCTGGCATCTCTGCTGGGATTTGGCATTTTTCTTTGCAGTCGTTCTAGCAACCTTGGGTCAAATGGATCCCTGGTGTAATCCCATTGGCTTCGACAGTTATCCCAGTGATACATTAGGGGCCACTTGACTTTAAAATATGCCTTTGATTGCACTTCCCCAGCATTGGCAAGTTACCCAAGAGCTGCTGCAGAAAAGCTCCATTATGTGGCTATAAACGTGTAGGTGTTCTAACCAGTGAAGATGGCTCGTAAATGGCCAGTCACTGCTGCAAACTGGGATCACCTACAGCCCTGCCCTGTCTGCCTGCAGTTATGCTGTGCAGCTTGTCTAGCCTGGATCCCCGTGTATCCTCTTACTGCAGAGTGCTGCCCTGGGTCCCCGGCAACCATAATTTCTACACCCAATCTCATTTTACTCGTCATTGTTACAGCCTCTGGGTCGAGTTCCTTGGGTTAAGAGAATGCGGTGACTGAAGCCCTGTAGTGCATCATAATAGACTGGAGTAAAGATTTAAGGCTAAAACTTTTCAGTGTGGATGTTGGAAGTTAGGCACTTGAAGACATTGGTCCGCTCTGCTCAGCGCTGGTGAGGCCTCTGTTTTGGGTCCCACAAAGAAGTTAACATGTTAGAGAGAGACCAGAGGAGAGCAACTGAAAGGTTTAGAGAACATGACCTGGGAGGAGAGGTTAAAATAATTGGACATGTTTAGTCTTGAGAAAAGAAGACTGAAGGGGAAACATGATAACAACCCTTTACTGTTGTCAGGAGAACAGTGGTCAGTAGTTCATTGTCCACCGAGGGTAGCACGAGAAGTAATCGGCTTATTTTATTTTATTTTATTTCTTTTTGCAGCAAGGGAGATTCAGGTTTGATAGTGGGAAAGTATTTTCCCACTCGAAGGAGAGTGAAGCACTGGAACAGGTTACCTAGGGAGGCTGTGGGATCCCCATCACTGGAGGTCTTTAAGAACAGATTGGGCAAACCCCTGTCCGGGATGGACTAGTTTTACTTGGTCCTGCCTCAGTGCACGGGGAAGGACTGGGACTTCCAGCCCTAATCTTCTATCATTCTATGAGTAGCCTGATTTCCCTTTCAGTTGCCTGAATGTGCATTTCCGTCCCTGAATCAGAACACTTTGCCCTAAGGGATTTGCCTAAGAATACAGATGGTGTCAGAGGCAGGATTTGAACTTGGGACTTCCTGCTTTCCAGAACTACTAGATCAGGTCTCTCTCTTGAGAGCAGAGGGTAGAAAATAGTGGCTGCAACATCCAGGGAAGGGAGAGAAGTGGAGGACTTGCATGCACTTGTGGTAATGACCTTTGTTAATCTTCTCTCTTTCCAGGCCCGTGAGTACAAGGTAGGCGCAGCACGTGGTCTTGTCTTTTTGCCCCAGGTGTTGGGGGTGCAGATTATGGTGGATATGCTGGTGCAGGGTGTGGAATGCAAGTTTTTAAGCAAGGGAGAGGGAGCTGGGCTTGCAAATGTTTCTGCATTTTTCTGGTCTAGAGGTGTTCTCCTAGCATGAGCTGACTCTTCCCTCTTGGTGCCGCAGGGTTCTGGCTTGCTGGGGATGGGGAAGTTGGTGGAGTGTAAGTGATGCTTTTTTAGGGAATAACAGACTCTCCCTCTCCACAGAGGCCAGCTGGAAATCAGCAGTCTCGTCCCTTTGGGCCCCAAGTATGTCGTGAAATGGAACACTGCCCTCCCGCAGGTGCAGGTGGTAGAAGTTGGGCAGGAGAACAGCACATACGACAAAGACAACGTGGTCATCCAGAACGCGGGAGCCAAAAAACATGCTTCGGCCAGCCAGTCGTCCAGTGAGTATCCGCTCGGAGGTGGGGGTACAGCACACTGGCTTAGTGTGCTCTGTCTTCCTCTAGTCAGTGGCTGCTTTGCCGAGGATAAGAGTCTACTACTGCTACCAGCCAGTGGAGTTACTCCTGCAGCTCCAGTGGCAGAGCCCTGTTTTTAGTGCGAAAGGTTCAAGTGGGCGAGGTGGGAGGAGAGGAGGGAAGGGATAGGAGGGGGAGCGAGGGGATCTGCGGAGACTCGGTGGTGCAGCAGTTCCTATCTGATCCCTGGCTCAATCCGGGGCCTCACAGCGGCTGCTCCAGCCCCTCCAGGTCCCATCCTCATGTCGGCCCCCCAGGTGTGCGCCAGCCATATTTCCGTTGTGGGATCGTCAGTGTGCACTGCCTCCCGGTTCCGCCCCCTGCCCCCAGGTTCACTCCAGTGGTGGCGGTGGGTGATTAGGGCTTTGCTGTGCAAGCTGGGTCATTCTGGGAATTTGACTGGGAAGTGCCATGGTGTTGCGGTAGAGCGTGGTGCCGCCTTCTTCATACCACTGACCCAAAAGGAGGGGTTCCCCAGCCCTTCCCTTCCCTCCCCCCGCATTGCTTCGGGATCCCCGCACCCCGGGTGGCAGCACCCCATCAATGCTCAGCTGCTCTCTTCAGTGAGCGAACTCAGCAGCGTCCGCTCTAGCCAGCGCCCCCTGTGGGATGGAAGGGGAAGAATCGAGTCTTTCCTGAACCCAGAGACCTGGCCCCTGCCTCGGTGCTCGTTAGACTCAGAGGTTGGCCGAGCCCGCGACTCCTCGGTCACGTGAGGGCTAACACCGGAATGACTCCAGGCCCGTTGCTGGCTGGGCCTCTGCAGCGATGTTTTTCTGATGGCTTAACAAATATTGCCCGTGCCTTTTTGGTTTGGTTTGCCGGCTAGAGGGGACTTCCTCTGTGGGAAACATTGAAACGGAAGATGTAGAAACTTCTGCAAGCAGTAAACACGTGTTGGAAGTTGCTTGTGTCCCCTGAGAGCAAGGGGCCAGAAACCAGAGCCCTTTGCTACTTGGGTTCCTGGACACCTCATTGTGTCCCTGCCGGTGGCTGTGCTTGGCCCTGCTCAGTTCTACCCTCTCCAGCCCCCTTGTGCCTGTTCTCTTACAGTCGAGACCATCAGGTGGAAACGTTGTCTTTGAACTTGTTGTTTCGGGGCCGCCTTTGCACTGCCTCCATCGCCGTTAGCTGTTGGAACGACTGACCTGGAGACGTGGTGGAGTCTCCATCACGTGGGGTCTTTCAGTCAAGACTCTGTGTCGTTCTGAAAGGTGTGCCCTAGGTCAACCATAATCTGAGCCTGATGCGGGGATTACCGGGGGAGACTGGCCTATGCCATGCAGGAGTCCGACTACTTCTTAGCGTGTGCGCCGCGTGCCTCAGGTGGCACATGACCAGGGGTCGTCCCCGAGTTTGGGCCGCTGGTTGGATCAGTCGCTCCCCCAGCTTGGCCCGGGCACTGACTGGGAGTGGGGCATGAATGCTGATCCGTGCCCCCGCAGAGTCTGGCTAGATCATCACAATGATGGTTCCTTCTGCCCTTAAAATCCACGGGGTGTCTGAAAGGCAGCCCCGCATTTAGGACTATGCTGCCCTGTGAGGTTGGCTGTGAAGAAGACACAGAGTGGTGATGGCAAAAGGGCTCCATGGAATCCCCGCTCAGAGCACGAGTGCATTTTGGCACTTGGGAAAGCCGGGGCTGGGTAGCACTGGCAGGGTCTGCGCAAGTTTTCCCCGTGCGGCCGTGCTAACATACTCCAGTCCTGAATTCTAGAGCCCGCGGCTCTTCTGTTCCGGGACAGTCTGTACGATGGGCTAATGCAAACTTACTTCCCCTTGTAACCCGAGTTGGGATTTGAAGCCACGTCTTCCAAAGTGGAAGCTCAGCTGACAAACCTACCAAGCCTCTCTGCCTGCTAATGCATTGCTTTCCTCCCAAGATAAGGTGTACCTGGGCCCTCCACGGCTCTTCCAGGAGCTCCAAGATTTGCAGAAGGATCTGGCTGTGGTGGAGCAGATAACCCTTCTCATCAGCACCCTCCATGGCACCTACCAGGTAATGGCCAGGCAGTTCCCCTTCAGTCAGTGTCAGCTCTGTCTCTCCAAGCAGATTCCTGCCAGCAGGTGTCTGGTCAGCTGGGAATGGGATTTACGAAAGAAATGGAGCTATTTCCCCTGTGGTCAGCGAACCACAAGCTGGTTTGTGACTTGGACATAACTAGCCAGGACCAAGGCTGGGGGAAGCCAAGTTAGTGGTCCAAACGACAAAGAGCATAACCTTGGAGCAGGGCAGAAAATGGCACTGAATGAGGTTTCTGCCACTGTCTTACTTCTAAAGCAACCGTCCCTCCCCACTACGTACCCCTCCCAAGCCCCTACACCAACGTTGCTATGCTGGCTCTTTAGCTGGGGAGGCAGGCAGATCCTTGCTCTGTGGATGTCCTACAGTGGATGGCCATTGGCTTCCCCAGGAACCTCCAGACATACCAACTTCCTGATGGACTTGGTTCTCCACCCTTGGCAGCGTGGGTGCCCATGCTAGTCCAGAGCCCTGCTCTTTGCTGTTGCTGGGTGGGCCTTTGGGTGCAATTTGATGGTAACTCCTGGACTCCTGCCTGGCCCTCTCTGCTACACTCTGATACCTGCATCTCAGGGGTTTCCTTTTCTCTCTTGCTTCCAGAATCTGAACATGACTGTGGCCCAGGATTGGTGCCTGGCCCTGCAGAGGATGATGAGAGTGAAGGAGGAGGAGATCCACTCGGCCAACAAGTGCCGCCTCCGTCTCCTGCTTCCAGGGAAGACGGACAAGTAAGTCTGCTCTTAGATCCCACGGGCGGGACATTTCCTGCTGCATCCCTCTGAGCGTGGAGACAGAATCGGAGGGCAAAGGCCTATTGGGCCGTTCTAACCGGTCTCCTGGTAGGCCCATGCAGAATTGTATGCTACAGCATATTCCGATGCTTTGATCAGTCCAGGTGTACGTGTCTCAGGTAACGGAAGCCTATGCCAGAGTGTAATAAGGTCTCACTTATACCTAGTGCCCTGTACACATCTGTTGCCAGGGCAGCTCGAGTCTTGTCTTGTCCCAGTCTGGCCGGGATGTACCAGAATAAACAACTGGTTCAATGCTAGGTGCTTTGGAGGAAAGTGTAAATCCCCTCCCAGCCCCCAGTTAATTTGGGGTGGGGTGGAAGGAGGAATGTCCTCCTCAACGGACCACCCCACCCTGGGATTATGCCCTGATTTTGGGGAGACACTAAGAAGATTCATGGTGGATCCTGAGCTGGTGGAAATCAGCATACTGTGGTGCTGCACTGCTTTACACTGGCTGAGGATCTGGCCCAATATGCTTCTGATGAACCTTGGCTCCTTTTTCCTCCCTCTCCTTGTGGATCCTCTTATATCTAGTCCGGAGAGAAGGGCGGCTGGCTGAGACAAATGCAGCAATTACTGGTCCCCTCCTCCGTTCTCGCGGAGATGCAGTTCCTCAGTCTAACAGCTCAGGCTCTGCCAGGTCAGGGCATAGCCTGTAAAGCCTCTCCAGGCCCTGTGCTCTGCCGGTCATGGGGGTCATGGCCCAAGAACTAGCAGCTGCCTCAGCTGGTCAGTGCCGGGGCAGGAACCGCTCTGCGCACCCCCAGGCAGCCCCTGGCTGTGACTCCTGGGACAGCTGCGGGCCGTGTCTGATGATATACAATGTAAGTGACTCTAATAGCTGCAAAGATGAGTCCTATGACCGTAGTAAACTGAAACCACAACAGGATGATCTCCCTGTCTCAGTAATGTCGTATGTAAACTCCCGGCCTGCCCGCCGCATGGTCAGTGCATTTCCAGCTCTACCCTTTTCTCTATGGCCCCCGTGTGCCCTATTAAACAGCTACTGCCCGTCTGTGCAGGGGTGGTTGCACTTGTGTGATGGGTGAAGTGCCCTTTGGCACAGAAGTTAGCTACGCAAGGGCTTGGGTGGTACTAGGCACCTGGGTCCATTAATGCCTTTCAGTCGGATCAGAATGGAGCTAAATTCTAGCCTCCATCGTCTTCCTGCTGCAGGTCTGGCCGTCCCATCAGCTTCATGGTGGTCTTCATCACCCCAAACCCACTGAGCAAGATCTCCTGGGTGAACCGCCTGCACTTGGCGAAGATAGGACTGCGTGAGTAATCCTGTTTGCATGGGCAGGGCATCCCTCTGAATGCAAATGAAGGGGTGGGGCAGGGAGGGCCTGTCGATGTCTGTGTTCCCTTTGATAGGTCAGGAAAAATAAGTATCAGAGCTCCTTGCCCAGCACGTGACATTATGGGAATGTGCCAAGCGCAGGCTGCAACTTGGGAGCGTTGAAGCCCTATCAGAGCTGCAAAGAAGCGCTTGACTAGGAAAGGTCTTTAGCTCCTCAGTGTCACCCAGGAGTCTCCAGAGCAGAATGCTGGATGCCCGTTATCCAAGTCAAAGAGGGATTTAGTGATGGGCCAAATCAATCCTGCGTGTTGCTCCATTAAGATCAAGGGATTTGGTTCTCCACTGCCGGGTGGACTCACCCAGGGTGAAAGGCTCCCAGGCTGATTTGCTCGTGGTTCACTCTCGCTTTGCACTGGTGCAAATGACTGTGCAAACTGCAGGGCAATGGAGCGCCATGGTCAAGGTGGGCTTGGTTCATGAAGTCCGGCTTGGTTTGTGCACATCAGATGTAGGGCTTGAAGGAGGTCTCTCTTATCGGGGTGACTTCCCATTGCCTTTGATGCCTTGGAAGCTTATTCCTTCATCATTCTTACTGCTTCATCGGGGATTAATTAAAAGGCAACACTCTGATTTTCTTGCCTGCAGATCTTTGGTTCTGGTGCACAGCACGCAGTCTAATACCATGGCAATTTCATCAGGGATGTTTGTATTAATGGAAGCTGTGCGGTCTTTCATCATGGGGCCCCCCCTTGTTGAATAGTGGTTAAGACCCAAGTGTTAGCAACTGTTGCAGTCTCTCTCTGCTGCAGGAGGCACTGGGCTGACTGAGAGGTGGCGGTGATGGTGGAGAACTACTTGGGAGGTGGTTTGCTGAATTCTCTTCCCCCCCCGCACACCCCTGCTAGCAGTGTCAGAAATGAGAGAGGGATGCGATGGTGCAGTTTTCTCTGACTCATGCCTCTCTGCTTTTATAAGCTTTTTCCCCCCTATCTTCGTGGGTGTTTTAGTGCTGGGTGTTGTGCAAGTGCCTGTCAGAAACCAGAAAGCAGGTTTGGGTAGCCAGAAAACACCATAAAATTACAAATCTAGAATGCACAAAACTTCCATAGAGGAACTGCTTAAGTCAGGGTGCCGGTTCCGATTTCAGTCCGGGGGAGGCAGCTTGCAGCAGCAGCCCCGAGGGTGCTTAGGCCCCTGGAAGCTAAGGATAAAATGTAAAAAACATCAGTCTATTTTGGGAGCATTTGTGGGTTTCATGTAGGTTTCCTACAACAAAATTACCAACACAGCACAAACAGGCAACAGCTGATGGAGGGGAAGGCCCAGGATTCTTCAGGGAAACCTGTAACAAGTTCCCAACGTCCATTTCCATCTGGACAAACTGTTGAAAGTTTTAGTTGTTTTTGGCAACCTTTCTGGTGAAACTTACCCAATGTACAGAAAATGTACCATCCTGCATAGTAGCCTGGTGTATCCTCTTAGTCAGTCAGAGTTTTATATACGCCAGCCTCTCACGAGGCAGGCCGGTTGTTTCATCAGTTCGTTGAGGCCTTGATTCAGGAAAGCACCTGAGCACACGTTTGACTTTCAGCTTGTGTTTGACATCTGTTGACCTTGCTCAGGTTAAAGCATGTGCTTAAGTACCTGTCCCAAATAGGGATGCAGGGTGTTCCCAATTGGAAGAGGGTCAAAGCAGGGGCCGGTGACTTTTTCTCTCTTCCCCAGGACTTAAGAAAGACTCCAAAACCAACCTTTTAAACTACAGACTGGGCCAATCGCATCCCGGCCTATAACTTCTTCAAACTGAGGCTCAGGGGGAAACTGGGTAACTGCCATTTTAGAATTACAGCTTGTGAGTGGTGGTAGTGAGGGAAAAGAGAGTTTGGGGTTGAGATGACTCCAAGATATCTGCCCTCAGGGTGTAGAGTGAAGGGGAAGGATAGTTAAGGATATAAAACAAGGAATATTTTTTCCCGGGGAAGGGCTTGTCTTTGAAGCACTGAATAGCATTAAGCTTTTTCTCTGCTCACCAACTTGTTTAGGTAAGGAGAGAACAGAAACACCAGGCGTTAAGCTGACAGAGTGCCCCGTCCCCTGTTTGGAAATGATGTCCATGGCTGACGCTAGCAGTGTGATGGCTAAAGCTAATTAGCAAGTCAAAAAAACACTGCACCAATTCCCTTTATGCACCTCACCCGGGGAACCATTCTTCTGCACACATAGCCCCTTGGCACCATCCCTCTTGGCCTTCTGGCACATACAGGAACACCATCCCTCTGCATGCACACAACCCCACACCCCATGGCACCATCCCTCTGCATGTACATGCCCCCTCCAAGTTCCCCGAGCACCATCCCTTCCCCTCCCCCAGTAACCCCTGGGGTGCCATCCATCTGCCCGCCGACAGGCACACTCCCCCCTGCCCCAGCCCTCAGGCCGTCACCCCTCTCTGCACACATGCACCCTGGGGCACCATCCCTCTGTCCATCCCCATTGGGTTTGGTGGGCTGCCACACAATGGCCACACTGATGCTTAATGTGCGTTTCCTGCACTTCAGCGCTTGCATGTTAGCGCGGCCACCCCAGGCAGGCAGGTTATGCAGAGAGGTCGCAGGCCCTGTCCCCCAGCACGTTGCAAGACACCTGGCTCTGCCTGGCATGAGGGGCTCTTCTTGGGGCTCCCCCTGCTCTGTTCTCCTGCCTGGTATGACGCGCAGAGAGGGGACTGAGCACTACTGCCCACCCCTATTTAAATGGCACCCCTGGCTCAAGTGTAGCTAAATCAGAGTTCAAGTAACCAAGCCCACAGATGTCCCCTGAAGGCAGCACGTTCCGGGAGATGGAACAGACTCAGCAGTGTCATACCGCAGGCCTCAGTCAGGCCTCCTCCCTGTGTCTCTAAAACCAGAATTGGTGGGGGGAATTCTTGACTGCTTTGAGCTACTTAATTAGATTTACTTACCCGTGTAGCCCCAGGGCATGTGGGGGTGTGTGTGTGGGGAGAATGTCCATCTGGCCTCTGATCGGAGGTCTTAGGAGCAGGAACAATTATGGATCGTGCCTCAGGAAGGTTGGCATATCTCCTCTACGGGGCAGCTTTCCCTGTGCTGTCTGGAGCGGAGGAGGGGAAAGCGGAGACTCTCTAGGCCTCTTCCATGGCTGGCATCCACATGAAAGCGAGCCTGGCTGTGTTTGAGAGAACCGTGAGGGAGGAACCCAGCCCCTACAGCTCAACATTGAGCATTCACTCTCTGCATGGAAGAAAACCAGCCAGGGGCTCAAATGAAATTACAGCTCTTAGGAGACCCTTGCAGTGTGTGTCATGGCTAGGCACTTTGAGTGCCTTCACCCCTCTTTCCCTGACACCTGCTCTGTCCCCCTTGCTCCTTTCTATAGCAAGGACCCCATTTTACTCCTCTTCGGGTGGGATCTCAGCCAGCCAGACCCACCTTTTATTTTTCCATCCCGCTCAAAGGCTGAGCAGTAGTTTTGGACACCACCTTGTGGCCTGTGTTTACAGGGGAGGGTCAAACGAGAAGATCACAATGGTCTATGAAGCAGGTGGAATTGGATACTGTTGAAAACAGGAGATTGCTCTAGAAGATGGACCCCAGCCTGGTGCAATGTGGCAAATCCTGTGTTCCTAACTGAATCCAAGTAGAAGGAGCTGAACTGACTGCAGGTTTCATCTTAGGTGGCTGCAGGCCACGCTTTGGGCTTCAGAGCATCGAGCCAGTGGCATGGCTGCATCTGCCTGTTCCTTCCCAGGCTGCACCTGGCTTTCCCACTGACCTTCAGGGCAAGGCGCGTTTGTGTGCAGCATTTGATTAAGGCTCTTTGTTTTGCATTTAATTTTCTCTAATTAAAGCGCCTAGCAGCTGCAACCATGGAAAGCCCTGGAAATCCGTGAAATAAATAACTCCAGCTATTACTGCCTGGGGGCTTTCTTGAGTTGTGTTGGCTCTGAATGCTGAGGAAATGGGCCAGCACTTGGAGACTGCCTGGTTCTTATTGCCATGCTGCAGGATTCTGCTGTTTGTCCCTTCTCCAATAAGTATCCTTCCCTTCCCTTGTTTGGACAACGCGGCCTGGAACGGATCTGTGTGCATGCAACCTTAATGGCTCCCGAGCCCACGGGTAATAGGTACTGCTGGAGTCTTGCAGCATGTTGGACAGAGACTTCCTAGTGTGGCCACGTTCCGGCCAACCTTGAGAATCCTGACTATGGAACGGTTGTCCAGCTGCCCTTCTCCTTACTGAGTTGTATTTCTGACCTCCTAGCGCTGTGTGGTGCCATCCTTGGAAAGGCCCTGGTGTGAGGTCTGTTCTGCAGGTGACTCCGTGCAAAGAAGAAGAGGATGAGATAAAAAAGGTGTCTGGCTTTCCAAAGAGCTCAGGGTCGATTTCCAAGAGCTCAGCATCCGCCATCGAGACCGGATTTTTCACAGAGCGCTGCGCTTAGCAGCTGCCATCGCAAACAGTGCTGAGTGCCGATGAAAATCCGGACTCTTGTTTTAGTACCTAAATAGAAGCTGAGTTCTTCTGAAAGTTCATGAACTTAGGGGACCCAGGATGGAAGCCTGTGGCTTGGAACCTGGCCATTTTGCAGAAGGCAGCAAAGGTGCCTTAGCTATGGCATGTATGTACATGTAGGTATGACGTGCCCATGTGCAAGCTGACCCCATATGTAGACACCTCAAGTCAGATAGCTTTAACTGCCGAAAAGGCCACAAGGTTTAACCAGAGGGAGATGACACGCTCTGCCTAAAGACAGGTTTCAGAGTAGCAGCCGTGTTAGTCTGTATTCCCAAAAAGAAAAGGAGGACTTGTGGCACTTTAGAGACTAACCAATTTATTTGAGCATAAGCTTTCATGAGCTACAGCTCACTTAATCGGATGCATTCAGTGGAAAATACAGTGAGGAGATTTATATACACACAGAACATGAAAAAATGGGTGTTATCATACAAACTGTAAGGAGAGTGATCACTTAAGATGAGCTATTACCAGCAGGAGAGCGGGGCGGGGGGGGGAGAGGGAGAAGAAAAACCTTTTGTAGTGATAATCAAGGTGGGCCGTTGCCAGCATTTAACAGGAACGTCTGAGAAGCGGGGGCGGGGGGGGGCAGGAATAAACATGGGGAAATAGTTTTACTTTGTGTAATGACACATCCACTCCCAGGCTCTATTCAAGCCTAAGTTAATTGTATCCAGTTTGCAAATTAATTCCAATTCAGCAGTCTCTCGCTGGAGTCTGTTTTTGAAGTCTTTTTGTTGTAATATTGTGACCTTTAGGTCTGTAATCGAGTGACCAGAGAGATTGAAATGTTCTCTGAGTGGTTTATGAATGTTATAATTCTTGACATCTGATTTGTGTCCATTTATTCTTTTACGTAGAGACTGTCCAGTTTGACCAATGTACATGGCAGAAAGGCATTGCTGGCACATGATGGCATATATCACATTGGTAGATGTGCAGGTGAACGAGCCTCTGATAGTGTGGCTGATGTGATTAGGCCCTAAGATGTCTGCCTAAAGAGACGTCTGGTCTGAACAATGCGGCGATGTTGGGATCAGGGTGTTGGTCCAGTGTCTGTGATCAGGACTAGAACTGCCTGGACTGCTTTTCATTACAAAGTGCCGGGTGTGAAACCACGGTGCAGATGCAGAAACTGCTGATCTTCCACATAATCTTAGAAAAAATCTGTGCGATGCCCCGTCGGACTCAGGCTATAACTTATGTCAGTGGCAGCAGAAAGATCCCATTGCAATGGCCAAGATTTTTAACATTGACTAGTGGTATGGAGTACCTCGCCTGAGACGCCTTAGAGGGCCTTGATCCTCAGAGGGTGGGTGCTTGGCAATTGGGCCCCTTTTAAGGGGTCTTAATTTGGGAGCCCCAGAACCGAGGCACCCAAATTCACCAGTCGCTTTTGGAAAGCCATGCCTGATCTCTGCTTTGTCACATCTAAGGTAGAGCATGCCGCAAAGGGCGGCTTCATATCTTCCCGTGTTTTGTAAATGGAGCACATCCCCTCTGGAAGTTTATCGCAAGCGTCTGTGTAACCCCGGAATGTCATTGGTGGAATTGCTTTTCAGAGCACGGTCTCCCTTTTGATCTCTTCATTAAACGGGGGAAAGAAAGCAGGCAGATGATTCTGGGCGGCCGCAGTTCCCCTGCACTCTCAGGTCCCCCGGCAGCGGAGAGTTCCCTGGTGACACTTGCGTCCCTTCTTATCTTTGTTTCTATTCAACTCCACCAGCCACTGAAGCAAAAAAAAAAAAGTTTAATGGAAGAAAAATTCATTTGAAATCTTATTTGAATGCCTGGATTCCCCCAGGCTGGAAGGAGTTTTGATTCTCTTGTTTTTAATAGTTTGTTTTTTATCTGGGATGCCTGCGGGGAAATCCTGTAACCACCAGTTAGGAATAAAAACGCATTAAAGCTGCATGTGAAGAAATGTTTTGTTGTTTCTTTTCCCCCTTTTTTTTTTTTTTTTTTTTTTTTTGCTGTCACTACACGGGCCTGGCTCTCTCTGCTCCGTGCTGCAGTCGAGAGCTCAGTGCGTGAGAAAAGGTGAATAAGCGGAAAGAACCACTTTTAGTCCTTGGAAATGCCAGCCCCTGACATTTCCTTGTGGCTAATGCTGGTTCCACCCCTGTTAGGTTCTTCGGGAGCAGACAAGCCGTATGCATTTTAAACACTTTTTTGACCAAATCTGCTCTTCATCCTAAAGCTCAAAGCCAATGGTTCTCAACCTTTGTGATACCAGGGACTGGCTTGCTGCCTTCCTAAAGTGTCAGGGAGATCTTGGGGACCAGAGCCGGACCCGACGTTGAGAAACACTGGTCTAAGCTGCCTAGTCAATGGAGAGGTGCTGATCACAGCTGATACAGGGTATGTCTGTGTCTACACAGCAAAAGCCTTGAATCCAGCGAGCGCGGGTAACCATAGCAGTGACGACACCACAGTTAGCAAGACGAGGGTGTACCGGGGTCCGCTCCGGGCTTGCACTATCCATCCTGTGCTGTGTTTGCTGCCAGCCACATGCAGATTAGCACAGGTAGGCCTAGCCCCTGCACATCTTTTGCTGTGTAGAGGTACCTATAGAGGGAACCTTTCCCCTGTCGTGTCTGTCTCAAGGGGTTTGTGCTGACACCCAGCTCTGTCCTATAGGATGGCCGGCTGCATTCAATAGGTGGGTGATAGCATAATCCTTGGTCAGCTGGGTGGAGTAGTAGGCGTCCTGCTCCCGACACCCATGTGGGATTTGGATAACTGAGCGTAACGGAATGGAATTGAGCAAAGGAAAACTCCAGCTGGAATGCTGGGCCTTCTGGCTGCTTTCCCCCCTATTTTTGGCGTCGGTTAGAAATGACCGGGCAAAGCCCAGGAAGCCGTTCTGCACCGACAGGAGGAGGAGCAAGAACCAACAGGTTTATCAGCCTGGTGGGGCTTCCCACGCGTGGGATCAGAGACTGCAAAGACCTGCGGGGTGGGGGGGGGACCCCTCTCCGCCCAGTCTGGGGTTGGTCCCTACGGTACACTGGAGCGTGGTGTCCAGTCTGTATCCCACTGGATACCTCCCTAGACTCTGAACAGCTTCTCTTTGCCTGGCTGAGTTCTGCGAGGGCTGCATCTCGGATTCTTTTCTGGTTACACCCAGTCACTGGCCAGGGGCTAGTGTGGCTACTCAGAGATTCAAGCAGTGCCTGCATGTTAACCCTTTCGTGACCAGAGCAGGGAAGTTCTTAGGGTATCATAGAATCATAGAATCTCAGGGTTAGAAGGGACCTCAGGAGGTCATCTAGTCCAACCCCCTGCTCAAAGCAGGACCAATCCCCAATTTTTGCCCCAGATCCCTAAATGGCCCCCTCAAGGATTGAACTCTCAACCCTGGGTTTAGCAGGCCAGTGCTCAAACCACTGAGCTATCCCTCCCCCGCATACCGTAAAAGAATGTCGTCTTCTGTGGGAGGGGAGGTATACGGCGCTCAGCTAAGGTTTAAGTGGCCCAATTAAAGCTTTGTTAATGATCTTTCTCCCATCAGTTACTCTATCCTGCTTTATTGATCTGGGATGTAAATTAAGCTGCAAGAAATCAAGCCTCACTGGCAGGTGCTCCTAAACCAGGAGCTTTAGCTGCTGGGCAGGATCCAGTTCCAAGTGAGGCTTCTGCATACATGTTCAATGTAGCCTGATACCAAGGTCCAGAAACTGTCTCCAGGAAGGAGCAGAGAGCGACTATGAACCACGTGCTGGGGAAGGAGCGCAGAAAGCTTAATCTGGCTCGAACAGAGTTGTATTGGGGTCAGCAATGTGCAAGAGAGACCAGAGGGGCCAGAGACCTCTTGTTCAGGCTTGCGGCGATCACAGCGGGCACAAGAAGTTTGGAGGCTTTTCTATCTGGTCGTGTTATAAAGGAGGCTGGGCCTGATGCATGGCGTGGTAATGCAAAGAAGTGGAGGGGTGGAGTTATGCGAAATAACTTAAGAAGGCTCAGAGTTGGGGGGCAAGAGGGGGTCAAACTCCAAACTGGGGAAAACTAAGCTAAACCCAGGGGAAGCTGTCCTGGCAGTGCGACGGATTCAGCTGAAGGACAGATACCCAAGGGAAACGCGAGGGGGGAATCCCCATCATGTGGCACATTTGAAAACTAGGCTAGGCAAACCCTAAGCAGTGTGCCATAGGGCATTGCCCTCTTAGTCAGGGAAGGGGCAGGCTGGTGCTTTGTCCCTTCTCTGGATTCCTACGCTGCGGTGAAACACCCGCGGCTGGCCTGTGCCAGCTGACTCCTACTTGTGGGGCTCGGGCTAAGGGGCTGTTTAACTGCATGGAGATGCTCTGGCGTGGGTTGGAGCCCAAGCTCTAGGGCCTTCCCAATTTGCAGGGTCCTAGAGCCCAGGCCCGATGTCTCCACTGCAATTAAACAGCCCTTTCACTTGAGCACCGGGAGCCCGAGTCAGCTGGCGTAGGCATGCCGAGCTAGCTTTGATCTAGCGAGAGTGGCTAAAAATAGCAGTGTCGATGTGGTGGCCTGGACCCCAGTGCTGGCTAGCACTGAGTGTGTGCACAGATTTGTGGCGGGGGTTGTGCAGCCCACGCTGAAGTCCGTGTCACCCCGTCTTCACGGTATCCTACCTGAGCTGCAGTTACGCCTCTGGTTGCAGCGTGGACCTACCCCAACCCTCCATCCCCTGTGCATTAAAGGTGAGATGAAGGTGTCTGGTCTTCTGACCGCAGCTGGAAAGGGAAGGATCCATTCTGAGAGCGATAGGGTGGCTGAAAGGGTCTGCTCTTCAGAGAACGTCCTGGGAGCCGTTCAGATGAAATGAGCCCGTTGGGTCGGCTGAGGGGCTCTTGTTGACTTTCCTCCTTGTGTTGGAGGAGGAGTGTTGCTGGCAGAAGTTTCTCTAGTTGTAGAAGTTCCTCTGTCTTGTCCATCAGAGACTAGTCTCCTGCAGCAATTTGGGCAGCTAAGGTGCAGAGGGGTTTGGAGGGGTGTGGGTGCAGCTACTACCCATGGTTGGCTGGGCAAGCCAGTGTTCCAGGCCAGGGCATCTGGGCAAGGTGCGTACGTGAGAATGGATGTCTAGAAAGTGACTAAATAAGATACATGAAGTGGGCAGTCACCATGCAAGGAGCTGCTGGACTCAAGGATGGGACTGTCCCTGGAGCCCTGCATTCCCCACCTAGTTTTGAGCCACGTGTGGGGATCTTACAAATATGATCTGTCCCCACCCCGGCTCCCTGCTAAAACAATAGCGGGGTGGGGACAGAAGAGGCTGCTTGGAGAAAAGTAGGAAATAAAAGTAGGGAAGCCATGTTGTGAGAAATGTGTGATGTTAGCTCATGGCTTCTAGTGTGTCCTCGGCTATAAATGATGCTGGGCCAGCACCCTTGAAAGTTGGAGCACTGGATGGTAATATCGCAGCTGCTGATCTCTGCTCCTGTCTGTAAATAAATGGGCTGTCCTATTGGTTAATCACTGGACTGGGACTTCGGAGATCTGGATTCTCGTCCCAGATCTTCTACTTGGGCACATCACTCAGTCATCTGAGCCTTAGTTCCATGTCAGTGAAATCGGGCTGATGCTAGCACAGGGGCACTGTAAGGATAAATACATTGTTTGCGAGGTCGTCTTGTGCAGTAGTGTTGGAGGCCACGTACTACTTCAGCGATCTGCACTCCCCCAACTGGAGGGCAGGGAGCACTTTAGAACCCAGCTCCCAGTGGTGTGATTTGGGGCCCGCTTCTAGTTCCTTGCTGGATGGGGACATTTTTTCTCGAAGAAGCAGGGCTTGAAACCTCTCTTTTCCTGGTGCGATGGGCAAAGACCCCTTCTGGAGCTTACAGACAGCTGGGGCTCTGATCCCCTCGGCTCTGCGTGTTTGGAGGGATTCGGGGAGCGCTGGGTGGGAGGGAACGGTCTATATGAAGACCTGCAAAGCTGTTAACTTCCCCTGCCTGCTCCGCTTGCCACAGGGGAGGAGAACCAGCCTGGATGGATGTGTCCTGATGAAGACAAGAAAAGCAAAGCTCCCTTCTGGTGTCCCATCCTGGCATGCCGCATACCTGCCTTCTCCTCCAACGCCCTCGACCTGCAGGTAAGAACCCAGCATCTTCTCTTCTCTTCTCTTCTCTTCTCCCTCAGCCTGCTTAGAATGTCAAGGAGAGCAGATGTGGGGTGGGCTGTTAGACTGCCTTTCTGGGGCCTCTCTTTGCCGCTTTTAAGGGATGCGGGGACGGGTGCCCCGGTCAGTGCTGCTAAGTAGGAGACTGGGGGTTTTCATGTCACTTTGGGAGATGCTCACAGGAGGTGGTGAAGGAGGTTTCTTGGTCTCAGAGGATTGGACGCCTCTACTGTGGGACTGGTCACTGGTGGTAGAATCGGGGCGAGTCCTTGTGTGGCTTTTGTGGCTAGACGCTATTAAAAGGGAGGATAGTGGCTCAGGGAAGTGAGGGGAGTCTCCGGAACTGGACTGCAGGCACTGCTCCATTGATGCTGGCACACCTGTCACAGGTAAGCCTGCCCTAGGTATTGTGGTCAGCTTGCTCAGATCACGGGTGGTGGTTGGCTTATAGTGCAGAAGTCCCTAGGAACCCCAGTTGTGGGCCAGGGGTCCCACTGTGCTAGGGCTGTACGAACACAAAACCAAAAGCCAGTCGCTGTCCCGGAGAGCTGGCAGTCTAAGTAAATGGTACAACTTTGTCATGGTGTGACACAAGCCTCGCGACCTCCCAAGTTAGGAACGCGTGGATAGCGACGGTCCCCCTGTGAGTTAAGACTCGGGGGTATGGCCCTGGACTGGCCGTCAGAGATCCTGGCTCTGTCACTAACTCACTGAATGACGCTGGGCAAGAGACTTAATCTCTCTGTGCTCCGTTCCCAGCGTGGGGATACCAGCACTTAATTTCTGCTCCGTCGGTTTGGTCTTTTTCCACTGTGATCTCCTCGGGGCAAGGACAGTCTGTCTGTAGATGGATGAACAGCACCTAGCGCCATGGGACCCCCCATCTCAGTTGGGGCCTCTCGGCACTACCAAGATAACAGGCAGCCACGTTTGCCTATCCATGGGGATACCGTAGCGGGATGCTACAAATGACCCATGTTAAGTGGGTGGATGCAGCGTTTCAGGAAACAAGCCAGCGAGAACCACTCGAAAGCTCCCGTTAGTTCTTGCGCACAGAAACCAATGTGGTGCGGGGATTAAGGACAGGCTGAGCCACGACTGCAGCTCTTGCTTGGTGACCTGCTTTCTTTCGGGGTTGTCCTGGGAGCTCAAAGTGTAATCGACCAGCTGGTCTGTCCTTGCAGCATGCTGCTTTCCCGACAACAAAACCGGTTTGGTCTTGGCTGCCTCGCCACACTCTTTACAACACCCCGCCTCTGCTTCGCTCCTGACTGCTGTGTGGAGTGGGAGGGCTTGAAGGTTCGCTCCGCTCTTCGCACCTGCAAAACCCTGCTGACCTGCTCAAGCAGCCACTCAAAATACCCATGTGGGGGTCCTGATCCGCCTGCCTTGCTCCTGGAGTTGAACTGCTACAGGGCCGCCGGGAGGTGGGAAGTGCTTTTGGGGAGGGGAAGGCACTGATCTGCAGGGCAATTTTTTTTTTTCCATGGGTGCTCCAGCCCCCGAGCACCTGCGTAGTTAGTCCCTTGGAGCCTCAGATGTAGGGCGTGAATCAGGCAAGGTCATGGGGAGATGGGAAGGGGTGGACTCTCCTTTCCACCGTCTAATAGGGAGCAAAATGTATTGTGTGCCCCAAGCCCTCTGCAGGTTCAGCGCATCGACACATGCATGTGCTATGGAGAAGGCATGGGAGGCTGGTGGCTTAGGGGGATGGCAGCCAATTAACCCTCCCAGTAACCTTCTGATGTAGGAGAGTCACATCCTCATGGGGAAACTGAGGCATGGCGTCTCCGTGGCAATGCCAAGGATAGAACCCAGGAGTTCTGTCTCCTCGTCTCTATCCACTGGGCAGTGCTGTCTCTTGGTGCACCATAGCTAACAGGTGTTAGCAGGCGCCCGCCTGTCTCCTCTTGCTTCTGTTTCAAGAGACGCGGCCTGTACCAGCCCCGCAGCCTCTCTCCTCCCACCCCAGCTTCCCTGTTGCCATTCAGGACAGAAGTCACCCAATCAGCGCTCCATCAGCGGGATGAATTAGGGCTCCCCAGCGCTGGGGTTTTCATCCAATTACCGACAGTAACAGATGTGATGTTGTCGAGCTGCCGGCTCCCTTCCCCCTCCCCCAGCCGGCTCCAGCAGGAGCCTTCGTCAGCGGAGGAATACACTCCTTCTGGAGCCCTCGCTGCAGTGCCGGCTAATTAGACCAAATGGCGGGCTGTCTCTCTCCCGGGGGGAGCAGGGCTGTGTGTGTTTTGCAGGCGCGGTGCTTTCTTATCAGCCCTGCCATAGATTCTGCTCTGTGCAGTTTTTTTAAAATGCTAACAAGGGCACTAGCTGGAAGAGGACAACGCTCCTCTTCTTCTGTCTTTAATCTACAAAGTTCCTTTGCCGTGGTAACATCCTTCCCTCCTGTCCCCGTGGAGTCTGTGTCGCTTTTGTGATGTCCTCTGACTTCAGACACTTGCCCGAATCTCACTGGGGTCCCAGGAGCTGAGGACCTTCCAGTCTCTTTCCGCGGAGCCTTAAACTTTCCAGATCCCTCACCAAATTCAGACTAAGTCCTCCGGTTCTCCCCCCTCCACCTTGCTCTGCCAGCGGCAAATCATCACTCAGATCTGCACCAGCTCCTTCCCTAAGCGGATCGTAGTCGGTGCCAATTGGGAGGTGGCCTCGGTCCCTTCTGGGAAAAAATCCAGTCTGGTCTTTGCTTGGCACTGCGCACTGGTGCCAAGACAAGTCCCCGGCTCCGTGGATGTGCTTGGAACGTGGAGGCGGGGAGGGTGTGTCTGGGGGGCTCTCTGTACCCACTCGCTCCCCTGTGGGGCTACAAGAGGAAATGGAGAGAATCCCAGCTGGCAGTGCCCAAATCCTTGCTGGGCTTCTCTGCCATGGAAGGCGCCAAAGGGACAGGTTGTAGTTTGCTTCAGTATCCCCCATCCTCAAAGGGCAAAAAGCTTGTACCCCAGCATTGGTTGCACTGCAGCAAGCTTCCTGCAAGGGTTCCCATGCTGGACCAGTGCCGATCCCAGTGAATCTGTGCCAGGACTGTGCGTGCCTGGATACCTATCAAATCCCTGCGCCGAGGGATTCATTAGGGTGGCGATCATCGGCAAAGGCCTTGACTTCTCCACCCTTTGCCACCTGTTTTATTCCCTCCCATCCCTCACTCTCCTGGCATCTCCTTCCACCACCTGATCCATGGCCCTTACGGCCCCCTCCCCGCTCCATCTAGGAGAGCGACTTCTCCAGCCCATTCCTAGCAGATTGGCTGGGCCTTTGAATGAATAAATGACGTCAGTCAATTAAAACAAAACAAAGCTAGAAAAGCCCCCATGAGAGACTAACTGGGGTGCTCATTAAAGGGCTACATGCCATCAGAAAAGGCTGTAGTCATGGGAGATGGGGTGTCCGGAGGCAGGTGCCCTCATCCGTGTGCCCTTGAAGAGCAGCGGGGTTGCCAACCTCCAGGATTGAAAGTTGGTCATGTGTTAAAACCTCCAGGAATACGTCCAACCAAAATTGGCAAGCCTAAACAGCAGTTGCTTGTCTGGAGCTCTGAGCAAAAGCTTGATGGATGTGCCAAGTGGTCGGCTTTGCCAAGACCATCCATCAGTCTCCGATGCACTGGCTGGAGCAATCTGTTGTGGGCCTCCAGCCCCCTTTACCTGTCCTGCTGCATGTCGTCCGTGTCCAGTTCTTGGCTTCTTAGGCCCTTTGTGGAAGCTCGGGAATAGGTGAGCCCTGTCCTAGCAACTGGAGCCATGTTGTGATGGCTGCCCAAATTCATCCATGTGCCCACTGGAAACAGCAAGGGGCAGGAGGGGGAGGTATAGTTCAGTGTCTCGGGATGGGCCAGCTGAGGGGCAAATCTTGCCTGCATGCCCCACGGTTCCACTCTAGGAATCTTCCCATGTGCTTCACCTGGGGAAGGGCAGGTGGCCTGCCCGTTACCGCCCTCCCTCGAGGGTTTGCTGTGTTCTGGGCTCGTAGGAGCCGTGCTGGCAGAGGCTCCTGTGGAGATCCACCCAACCAGCAACTCCCTCAACCGCATCCCTCGCCAGCCCCCACCACTGACTCTTTGGGCTGGGCTGCCCTCCGCCATCCTTGCAGGCCCTGCGGTGTTGCCATAACCTGCCCTTGCCGGGCTATATATTGTGTATGGGGACCCTATGCACCAGTCCCTGCCTCCAGGCACTGGGGGGAATTGATCCCTGCAAGTGATGGATGCTTTGACTTCGCCCAAACCGCAGCACATTTAGGGTCAGGGCAACAAAAATGATTAGGGGACTGGAGCACATGACTTATGAGGAGAGGCTGAGGGAACTGGGATTGTTTAGTCTGCGGAAGAGAAGAATGAGGGGGGATTTGATAGCTGCTTTCAACTACCTGAAAGGGGGTTCCAGAGAGGATGGCTCTAGACTGTTCTCAGTGGTAGCAGATGACAGAACAGGGAGTAATGGTCTCAAATTGCAGTGGGGGAGGTTTAGGTTGGATATTAGGAAAAACTTTTTCACTAGGAGGGTGGTGAAACACTGGAATGCGTTACCTAGGGAGGTGGTGGAATCTCCTTCCTTAGAGGTTTTTAAGACCCGGCTTACAAAGCCCTGGCTGGGATGATTTAGTTGGGGCTTGGTCCTGCTTTGAGCAGCGGGTGGGACTAGATACCTCCTGAGGTCCCTCCCAACCCTGAGATTCTATGATTCTACGTCTAAACACTCCCCTGAGTGTGCCCTGTGTGTGTCTCACCTGCTGCGTTTTGCTGCCAAAAACAAGGGCTTGCTGCACTTAGAGCTGTAGTGTCAGCACAGCTATGGGAGAGCGAGCCGGGGCTTTGTTCTGACTTACCTATCATCAGTTCTGGGCTTCTCTCCGTGCGGTTAAAAGGGAGAAAAGATGCATCTCTCTGTCTGCATGCGTGCTTACAGATCCCAGGCGGACCGTGGGGCAGAGGAAGTAGGAAAAGTCCCATGTTTGCCTTAGTAAATGGAGTCCGTTTGCTCTGATAGTTGCGGAGGGAATCAAGATGTGAAAAAGAATTTGGGTCTCTAGCTCCCCACTCGCTCCGAGAACGATTGTGGGTTTTGCAAAGGCAAAACAGCCTAGTGGTCAGAGCAGGGAACCGGGAGCCAAACAAAACTTGTCTGGTTTGTGCCACGGGAGTTCATCTGAAACTCGGCCTCTGAGGCTGATCTATCTGCGTTTGCCTACCCCCGCCCAAGATATCGATCTGTGGTTTGAGAGCGCTCCAGAGCTCAGCTGTAACTTGGTTCCATAATGGAACCTTCAGACAGGACGCCTGGCTCCATTCCTGGCTTGGCCACGAGCCCGCTGCCTGACCTTGAGCGGATCGCTTTGGGTGAGACTTAAAGAAAGCCCACCTGATTGATCCTGACCTGTGATCCCGAGTCGCATAGGTGCTGCTGAAAAACCTACCCTGGGCCTGCCTGTGATTCTCTTGCCCCATCTGTTAATAAGGCTACTTACCTGCCTGACAGGGGAGCGAACGCACTCCTTTCCAAAAGGCTGTGATCTTAACACACGGTGGCGTCCGATTCCACACTGAAGCTGGGTTGCTAGGATCCGGGTCGGGTTTCGAGATCGTGCGTGAGGGCTGTGTGCCGGAGAGTGGTTGTTCTCTGTCTTCCTTCCACTTCCCCAATGCAATTTCTGTTGAATTGAGATCTCTCTAAATATCCCATGCTCCTGTCGAGAAGCTGGAAAACCAGACTTCAAAACAGTGTCTCTAAAAATGGCTCTTCAAAGTCCCATGCGGCCAGAGCAGGAGGGGAAGAATCGAGCATTTGATGTCTCTGCGGGCCAGTGAAAAGTCCAGGCTTGTGTGCAAACCATAGATTGCTCTGCCAGGAGGCTCAGGGGAGTGGGGTTGCTGGTGGATCGCAGGGCCAGAGGGCATCTTCTCTACCTTGATGGCTCATGATTATGCAGCCGCGCCGCTGTGGTTTGGGAAGCATCTGATCAAATTCCACCTCTCAGCATGTTCGGGTGCAGACGGGCAGTGGAGGGGCCAGTGGGGGGAGAGCATTTCAAATCCGATGGTTGGCTCTTGCATTTATCTTCTTGCTCATATGATGATTCCCAGCAAAGCGCTGTCCAGGCCTCAGCTGATGATGTCATGTCTGTCTTCCAGCTTGGAGCCGTGGTGCACAATCCTGTCCAGTCCTCGCTGCTGGGCTTCTCTGCTGTGAGCACCTCCCTCCCGCAGGGGTATCTGTGGGTGAGTATGGGCTGAGCTGGCCTGCGTGGGGAACGGTTCCTGAAAGCCGAAGGCTAGAGCCTCCTGCTAATCCCAGTCTGGGCTCGCCCTCGAGGGCCCAAATCAGCTCAGGCTTGAGATGCTCAGATATCCCGGTGATATCTACTGGTGCTGTTGGCGAGTGTCAGATGGGAAGGAGATTGGCAGCAAGGGGGTGGGCAGCGAAGTGTCAGAGCCCCAGTTATGCTTGGGCCTGAGGTTTTGGTTCCTTGCATGGAAATCCGATGTTCAAGCAGGGCAGTGCGTAAACTACCCAAAGTAATTGCAGTAATTAACTCCTGGATGCTGCCTAGTGGGTCTGTGGCATGGGGTAGAGGCCCCCCCGCTCCACCCTCCAACGCTCCTTTAGGGAGATCCTGTGCACCTTCTAGAGCTTGCAGGCCAGGAGGGGCCGTTCTGATTAGCCTGACGCCCACAGCCCCTGGCCAGAGAGCCTGACCCAGCGTGTCCTGCATCAGGCCCAGTAACCTCCGAGACCTGGGAGGAGCTGCCATGGGCATAGTCCAAGTAGCTTGTCCATCCCAGTCTCCACCCTATGGCAAAGCCGGGGCTGAAAATGGGGCACTATATTGTTAGCAGTGGTGAGGAAGGGGTCGGGGGTGGGGGAATATTCCAGCCTGCAGGGGCTGAAGTTAAAAGCCCCTCTGGGTGGCTTCCTGCATCCCCACAGGTTGGAGGAGGCCAGGAAGGCGCAGGAGGCCAGGTGGAGATCTTCTCACTCAACCGCTCGGTGCCCCGCACGGTAAAGTCCTTCCCGGTGGCCTCCCAGGTGCTCTGCATGGAGTACATTCCTGAGAAGAGCAAGGAGGAGCAAGAGGAGGGGAAAGCGGAGGATTCGAGAGCTGCAGCTGACCAGCCCTCCGCTCCACATCCCACCATCTGTCTGGGGCTGCAGGATGGCAGGTGAGGTTTGGGCAGGGGGCACCATCTCCCGAGAGTGGGGGCTCGGCTTCGCTAGCACTACGCTCTAGCAGCGCTGCTGGCTGTCCACCTGGCTGGCTCTTCCGTTGTTCTCCGTCTTTGGCCTTCCTCCTCCTCTGCAGCCCAGTAGAATTCTGAGGACAGCCAGTGTCTCCCCCTGCAAATCTCAAGTCTTACGTCCCCCTCACCCACCTCCACTCCTGGAGCAATGGGCAGGGCTGGGCGTTGAGCTTCTCCACCCCTAAGGGAGTCACCGATTTTTAAGGCTGCTCTTTTCCAAATTCTTCCGGCCCCCTCCAGCCTGGACAGTGGAAGGCAGAGGCCAGGCCCTGGACAGGATCTGCAAATCAGATCAGGTAGAACCCCCCCACCCCTCATCTATCCCCCCTAGCCCTTCCTGCACCTCGTGGTCTTGTCTCCACTTGATGCCAGAGGGATTCAGACTCTTCTGCCCAAGCAGGTAAAAATAGTCTCCATTAGGAGCCGGTGGTTGTCAGCTTTGGGCCTTTGCAGCAGCAGGACATCTGCCACCAGCCAGGAGCCTGCAAGGACCAAGCTCTGGGCACCCACGATTTTCCCAGGCTGCGCTTCGTCTGTCTGTGGAAATCCTGGCAGCGTGTGTGTTGATTTGCCCACTGCTGTCACTTAGCTCCGTTACTACAGGCAACTGCCAACCGGTGAACCTAACCTGATCACACCCACTTGTCCCTAGGGTGGAGCCCTGAGTTTGGCATTGCAGACACCAGCCATGCACGTCATCAGTCCAAGAGCTCCACGTTCAGACAGAGCTGTGGGAGCCGTAGCTTCCTCCCTGGCTGGGATGTCTCCCTCCTGGGCTCCATCCCAGAGGGAATACATGTTCTGGGTTAAATCGTATGCATGGAGGAGCTGGGCCGTACCTTCCTCTGTCCGGGAGCAAATGAGTGGAGCAGAAACGCTGAGAAATCAGCCTCGGGTGGCAAGTTCAGAACCTGCCTTGTGCAGGTGGATCGGCTGGACATGCTCCCGCTAACCGCTCTGTGCGGGGGACTCCCGGTGCAGTCGGCGGCTGGCAGGACTGGACTTTGCACAGGTGCTCACCATTGTTACTCTGGCCTTTCCCACTCCTTCCCCCTCTCTCCAGCATCCTGGTGTACGGCAGCGTCGACACGGGGACCCAGTGCTTGCTGACCTGCAGCCCTGGGCGGCAGCCTGTCCTCTGCCTGAAGCATAGCCCCGAGTACCTGTTTGCCGGACTGCAGAACGGCACCGTAGCTGCTTACGCCAGAAACAACGGTGAGTGTGGGAGTGGCGCACGGGGAGGCGGGCGCTTTGCTTTTGACGTGTCCTCCCCAGGGATCTGGAATGAGGCTGGGGAGGCAGGAATGGTCTCCCAGCAGCAGGTCCGGTATCTTCGTCTCGCCGTTGCCCTGGCTGCAGTAGGGTCGGTACTTAACCCTTTGCACTGGAGCATGGCCCATAGATCCATGCCTGGAGCACGGGTGTAACATGCCCAGTGCTAGCTGGGAGGGGTGGAATTGGATCTTCTTAACAGCTGCCATGCCCAGACTCTGGCCAGTGGCCCGCAGAGTAACACGGCATGTCAGAAGGGAAGGATGGGTCAGTGGCATAGGTTAGCCCCTAGGCTGTGGGAGCCCTGGATTCAATTCCTTGCTGTGCCACAGACTTTCTCTGTGACCTTGGCCAAGTAACTTAACCTCTCTGTGCATCATTTCCCCCATCTCTAAAACAGGAATGATAGCTGTGCCCTGCCTGCCTGTGGGGCACTCCGCTCCTGCAGTACTGAAGGCCATAGATGTACCAAAGATAGATGATGTGATACGAAAGGGTCCCATATACAACAATAGTTAGCAATATATCCAGGGTGCTGATTGGATTTACTGGCCTGCAGTTTTCAGTCAGTTATTGTCATTCTCTTGGCCATTCAGACACAGTAATTGTGGCCTGCATGCATGTTCCAGTGGTCCTAGGATTGCCCTAAGTCTCTGAGGGTGTCGTCACAAGCAGACAATACTTAACTGACCTAACGGAGGGACAGGCTTGTCCGAACCTTCCCTGGACCCTGTAGGGAAAGTTGGTCCAAGTTTATTGCCAAGTGATTTTTAAAACTTTCCCACGATTGCGAATAAATATATATATATGAGAGAGAGAGATGCTAATTGGCTGTTCAGAATGCAATCGCTGGAATTCAGGATTCATAACAGCTGCAGAAATAAAATCCTATTTGAGAATTATAGACTAATTTCCTATTGATGGGCTGTCACTTCTCTCTGGCATAAAAGACACTGGTTTTCTCCAAATGGCTTTTAAACTTCCTTGCTCTAACTTCTAGGTGGACAATGGACATTTGTTCCCAGCCGTTCAATCCAATGAGCCTTTCTTGGTCTGCCAAGCTAGACAAGTGTTTGCCAAAGTGACACATCTGTCAGGATCACTTTTTTTCTTGGCCAATTGCTCCCTTTTCCAGAAATGTCCATTTACCCGAATAAATCAAATCCAACCAAGGACTGATACTGACGATGTACATGGCTGCTGAGGGCCAAGGCAAAGCCATAAATGCCATTCGGGTTCTCAAAATAGGGCTAAAATGGTTTGTCTGTGCTGACCATCATCTTGGTCACCATCAGGGCTTGAACCTGGGACCGTCAGAGCCCAGAGCGTGCGCCCCTGCATCTTGAGCTAAAGAACTAAGCACCTGTGCTGATAATCAGCAATAGACTCATAGCCTCGGTGGATCAGGCATAGGGGAAGATGCCTGAATGGCAGGTTGTGCCGAGATTTTGTGCTGTGGATGACTTCTCCCTCTGGGTTGGACGTTGGGTGTCAGGTGTTATGTAATGGCGTGGGGTGGTGAATGCTCGCTCCTCCGGCCCAGGGGTCTCTGCTTTGCTCCCTCTCCTGGTGCTGCATTAAGCAGCTGGCATGGCTGTGTCATCGCGGCCCGTTCGGGGTTATACGCGGGGGGGTGTCCACGGGGCAGTGTGTTGGTTTTTTTAAATGAGTTTTTGATAAGGCATTTATGGGTTTTAATTAAAGAGGGAGAGGCGCAAGAAAGCCATCTCCCAGGCAGGCGGGAGTGTGTGGGAATGTAAATAAGTGCACATATCTGCAGGGTTCACGCAGCACGGAGCTCTTGTTCTGTTGGTTAAATACGGTCGGGAACCCAGCTCCCTGCACTGCACAGAGCAAAAACCGTTTTCAGCTCCGTCTCTGCGTATCGGTCCTCTCCTCCGCTCTGTGACATCTCCGCTTCCTCCCTGCCTCTCCCCTGCTGCTGGGCTTTGCTTCTCTTGGGGATCTGGCTCCCTGGGACTCGCACGACTTTAAAGATCTGCTATGCTGTGCCCCCTTCACTTCTGTTTCTAGTGCAAGGGGTTACCCTGAATAGCTGAAGGCTGGTGGAGAGTGGCTGAGAGGGTGGAGTGGGTGGAGGGCCAGGAATGAATTTCTTGGCTTGTGCTTTCTTGGCTGGCTTCTGCTCCGAGTTGCTCTTGGTATCTGCCCAGGCTTGTGGTGAAAGGGGCAGCAGACTGGTATGGCACCTGCATGGAGCACTTGGCATTGGTTTGCAGGGGTTCCAGTGAAGATGTCTCTGGAATTCTGGGCACAGCTGTTCAGCCTGGCTTCTGGAGGCGGCATGGGCCTGTCTACTCGTGTTTTTGGCATCCGTTCAGGTGCACCTGTTGCTGGTGTCTGGGAGGTATCCAGCACGGAGGCCAGGTGCTGGGGTTCCAAGGCGTGGTGTTCCAGGGAGGGGGCCCGTGTTCCATTCTCTCTGAGGTGCAGGATCTTTAGAGGCTGCAGGCTGGGTGTTTTCTGGAATACGCACAGAGTTCTCAGGGCTGGTGGTTTGCAAAATCATCTCTTTTCGACTTTCTAAAGGGAGCAGATTCCCTCTGGAAGCCTTTCAGGGATAGCAAACAAAAGCCCCCACAATGTCGTTCATTACAGATTCATCTCTCTGGCTCCCACTGCTCTTTAATGTTCTGCTGAAGCCATGGGAAATCTTGGCAGGACAAATCTGTGTCCATGAAAAGCGCAGTGACGGCGGACCAAGGCCAGTCAGCCCTACCCGGGGTCTGTCACCGGGTCTCCCATGTCCGTGAAGGATCTGCAAGGAGGAAACTTGAGGTCTCCATCCCATTGTCCTGGCTCAGCCATATAAACCACGGAGCCACCAATGTGGTGCCATTAGGTCCCTCCGGATGTGGGTGGCTCCCATCCCGTTTAGCCTGCGCTGAGGGCCCGGTCCTGTGAGGTGCTGAGCACCTTCAACTAGTCTAGCAGCCAGAGATAAAGGTGCTTGATGTGTCAAAATGGGGGGGGGGGGGGGGTGTTTAGACCCCAGGCTGGCAGCTGGATTCAGACATTGCCCTCAGCTGTTGCACAGCCAACAGCTGGTGGGGAGCTGCTCTGCATCACTTCACATGGGCCCCACTTCCAGAGACAGAGCCCGGCTTGTCTCGTTGCTTGAAGGGGCTTGACTAGATGAGGATCCCGGATTCCAGTCTCCAGGAGCCCTCTGGGGCATCTGCCTATGCCATAAGCGCTAGTGTGGTCGCTGGTGTGCAGAGAGCCTGGATGTCCTGGTGCCATGGCTGTGGTGTGCAGAGGTCAGTCACAAGCGCACCTTGGTGCACCCCACGTGGAAGGGGATTTCTCCTTGGCACCCGAGGAAGAATCCCGTGTCTGCGGGAATCCCGAGGGTCCTGATTGCAAGGCGTGGTATGGATGGAAACTGGGTGGTTCTGATATCTGGGGAGAAGCGCCATCTTCACTGTGAGGGTGCAGTCTCCACTCTGTTCCGTCGCCGGGTGCCCCCTTTCACCCAGCTCTCTGCCTGCTTGCTCAGCCAAAGAGCAAGGGATTCACAAGGCCCCTGCTGCAGCTCTTCCGGTTAGTGTGAGCCTCAATTATTCATGCACTGCTTTTTTCTGGGATGCTGTTAAAGTTGGATCCACTCAGTTGCCCCCTGCCTCTCAGCAGAGGTGAGCCGCGTGTCAGGCGGTTGAGCCCAGCGAGACTTCATTCCTGCTGGGATTTCCATGGCTAAATTCAGCTCCTGACTTCTGGAATTACTGACTCTCCCTCCCACTCCTAGTGTAGGGACCAAGGCGCTGAGGGAAGGTTGGGCAGTGGGAATGAAGCAGAGCTGCATCCATGTGCCTACGAAGCGTCCCATTCCCCCTATAGGGGCAGGCCCACTTTGAGGAGAACAGTTTACTGCTGCTGCTAGGGGATGGAGCTACTCCTGTGGCTCAAGTGTTGAAGTCGGTGGTTTGGGACTGAATGCCGGATGTTCTCTCACCAACGCCAGCTCACAGCGGGGGGTCACTACATACGCCTGGGGCTGGCTGGGCCACCAGGCGGGAGCCTCTAGAGGTGATGGCCCACGAGGAACTCTGACCTGGCCGTGGATGGGGTTACCGAGGCTTTCCATGAGGCAATGACTGCTGCGTGTGTTGCCTTATGCTAGTGTTCAGGCTGCATCTGGAGCCTCTGAAGATTAGAGAGTTGGGGGGCCGGGGGGAGCTGCTTTCCGTCCTACATCTGGTTTTCACACGTGGTCAGTGAGACCTCATGTAGCAGCGGTGCTGGAGGGAAGGCGCTGGATCTCGATGGCTGGTTGGCACATAGGACTGGCAGGGGGCTGAGAAGCCCAAAGGCATTATGGGAGGCATGGGGGAGGATGATGCTGTGTGGAGCGAGACCCATATTCACCGTGTTAGGCAATACCCCCCATGTTACCACTAGAGGGCAGGAAAGAGCCGAAATGAACCTGCAGGTCTGTGCAGAGACGTTCTTAATGCACCCGGGTCCCTCTGCCCCTCCACGAACTGAACAAAGCCGCTGTGTCCCCTGAAAGGGGCCAGGGTCTCATGGCAGCAGCGGCCCAGTCCGTGGACAGAGCCGTGCTTGGGCGGGCGTTTGAGAGGAAGGCAGGGCACGTGTCGAACAGCACAGGGTCTGAATCCACCAGCTCCCTGGACAGAGATTAAAGCAGCAGGGCCGTAGGGAAAGGCGCATGTGAGGGAACGGGCTGCACTAACCTAGTAGTTACAAAGAGGGAGGCTAGTTCCTGAGCTGCAGTACGATCCCGGATGGTGGGTCTCTGCTGATCCCTGTCCTCTGGCTTTACCGTGGAGCTCGGCAGTCCAGCCTTCCCAAGGCTTCGGGACCCGGCCACGGGCCGAAGGCGGGCATGCAATCCGGGACGCCGGTGTACATGCAGCATGAGCCGACAGTCCTCGATCCCTCTTCTGCTCAAAGGAGCTCTGCTAAGGGCCTGGGCTCGGAAGAGTAACCCCTGGGCGTCACCAAAGGTTCCCTCTCAGCCCTCTGATTTTGGAAGTCTCTTGCTGTGGCGCTAGGTGCGGGCTCCCAATGGTGGAGTGCGGCAGGGTGGGGAATGTTTCTTTTCCAGTTGAGCTAAAGGGGCTTTGCCTTTGCCAGTGCTGGAGGTGGCACGTGTCAGGGGCTTGGGGTCCTAGTGAGACCAGTAAGGCTGCCTGGAAAGCCAGAGAAATCAGGGATGAGGGGGGTAAGAGCTACTCTGGGTTGAGTGTCCGCGGAATGGCTCTCTCCTCGGGCCGGGCACCCCAATGCTCTTGTTGATAGCAGCTGGTGAATGTTAGGGGATCCCTTCCTCTCCCAGCTGGTGTGTTCCCATCAGCGTCTCCTCTGTGAGCTGTATGGGAAACGTGTGGTGTCATGCTTGTGACAATACGTCACTGCGCTGTTACTCGACACATGCCATGGATGCTTTCTGCGCTGCTCTTTCTGAGCAGAGGTGATGCAGAATCCGGTTGGTGAATGCGATGCCTTCAGGAAGCTGCTAAGTTTCTTTCTGTTCCATTTCCCCCATTCCTCCTCCTTGATCAGAAGGGCAGAAATTAGCAACGCATCTGTTTACCCTCCCTTCCTCTTGCTTGGCGGGATGCCAGCATCTCCAGCTTTTGCTCCCTAAAAAGCTATTTGTAGTTTCTTCCAGGGCTGCACCTCAGAGCCCAGGAGTCTCTGGGCCAGATCCCCAGCTGGCACAAATCGGTGTAGTGCCCCTGAAGTCAGTAGAGCTGTGCCAATCTATGCCATCTCTGGGTCTTCCAAACCCAGGAAATGGACAAGGTGGATGACCAGGTTGCTTTCAGTCCTTATTTTCAGTTCTTCTGCAGAGATTTTTGGTGTGAAGCACCTGCTGAGGGCTGGGGAAATAATTCAAGAAGAAATATTTCCATAAATTCTCTTGCAGATTCTTAGGCCAAAAGTAACAGGTCTGTTGTTCCTTCAAATGAAATCGCTCATTTTCTGGAACAGCTGATGTTAAGTGAGTATTGCAGAAGGGCTCAGAGAGCTCCAAAGACCATCTGAGATTTGAAAAACAGGCCTTACGGGGAAAGACTTAAATAGATTAAGATCATTATCTTATCAAAGAGAAGGCTAAGGGATGACTTGCTTATAAACTACAGGTACCAGGGAAAAGAGATCTGACTTTAGGAAGCTCTTTCATGTAGCCGATCAAGGCATAACAAGATCCAATAGTTTGCAGTTAAAAAAAAAAAATCACTTTGGGAATAAGATGCTAATTTTTAAGTGAGGACAATTAGCCATTGAAACAGCTTAGCAAGTGGTGGTGGTGAATTCATCACTGTAAAGCTTTAAATCCAAATTGGATGTCTTTTGAAAAGATGTTCTGTAGTTCAGCCACAAATTAATCGGCTCTGGAGTGTCACTTCAATAGCAGGAAAAAATTTCCTTCGCGGGAGGAATTACAGGGTGAAATTCTGTGACCTGTGCTATCTTGAGAAAGGAAGACTGGGGCGGGAGAGGACACCTGATAATAGTCTTCAGGGCTATGTTCAGGGCTGTTCTAAAGAGGATGGTGATTGATTGTTCTCCGTGTCCACTGAAGGTGGGACAAACAGTAATGGGCTTAGTTGGCAGTGAGAGAGATTTAGGTGAGATGTCAGGAAAAACTTTCCAATTATAAGAATAGTTAAGCTCTGGAATAGGTTTCCAAGGGAGGTTTTTAAGAACCGGTTGGACAAACGCCTGTCAGGGCTGGTCTACGTTTATTTGGTTCTTGGCCTTTCCTCAGCAAAGGGGGCTGGCCTCTGGAGGTACCTTTCAATCCTACATTTCTATGAGATTCTGGGCAGGCCTGGGCTATGAATGCCGGATGCTGATAGTGATTCCTTCCAGGCAGGAAAAGCTGTGAACCTTTGCAGAAGTGACTGTATGAGGAACCTGACTAGAAGCGAAGCGTATCCAGTCAGGGAATGAACCATACGACGTGACCTGGGTCTAATCAAAATGGTGAGAGTTTTAAGGTGTCGAATGACAGGTTTCAGAGTAACAGCCGTGTTAGTCTGTATTCGCAAAAAGAAAAGGAGGACTTGTGGCACCTTAGAGACTAACCAGTTTATTTGAGCATGAGCTTTCGTGAGCTACAGCTCACTTCATCGGATGCATACTGTGGAAATTGCAGAAGACATTATATACACAGACACCATGAAACAATACTTCCTCCCACCCCACTGTCCTGCTGGTAATAGCTTATCTAAAGTGATCATCAAGTTGGGCCATTTCCAGCACAAATCCAGGTTTTCTCACCCTCCGCCCCCCCCACAGACAAACTCACTCTCTTGCTGGTAATAGCCCATCCAAAGTGACCACTGTCTTCACAACGTGTATGATAATCAAGGTGGGTCATTTCCTGCAGAAATCCAGGTTCTCTCACCCCCTCACCCCCCTCCAAAAACCACACACACAAACTCTCTCTCCTGCTGGTAATAGCCTATCCAAAGTGACCACTCTCCTTACAACCTGCATGAAAATCAAAGTGGGCCATTTCCAGCACAAATCCAGGTTTTCTCACTCCCCCACCCCCATACACACACAAACTCACTCTCCTCCTGTGTATATAATGTCTTCTGCAATTTCCACAGTATGCATCCGATGAAGTGAGCTGTAGCTCACGAAAGCTCATGCTCAAATAAACTGGTTAGTCTCTAAGGTGCCACAAGTCCTCCTTTTCTTTTTAAGGTGTCGAATGTGAGAAAATTCTCCTGACTGAGCTGTGGGCGGAGAGTTATTGTCAATGACAGGTTGGGGAGAAGCGAATTGTATGCTTGAAGAGGGGAGAGATTTAGTGAATAAAAATGACCTGGTGGAAATGTCCCAAAGGTGCTTAGGAACCTGAGCTGGAAACATCCCGCCTGGACTCTCGGCCATAGCGCTGTGGACATGCTGGTTCGTGGTTTCATACTTCGGGTTGAGTTCAGCTTGGGGCTTAAAGCAGGGATTCAACCTCTCTGGTTTGTCTGAAGAACACGGTGTGTCCTCCCCAGACTTGCAGCCCTTCCCCTTTGAGTCCAGAGAAGCAACTGGCATTGAGCGGGGAATGGTTCTGCCAGACTGGGTGTGGAGCTGAATTGCCCAAACGTCCTCGAAGCCTAGGGCTCTGAGGGGCCAGCTCTGTCTCGGTCCTTTGGGCAGGGCAGCTGCTTTTCAGATCTCTCTGGAGCTGGGAACTGTCAAATTCTGTGTATAAAACACACCTGGTTGGTTGGTGTTACCAGGTCTCCCGCTCCTGATCACCCACAGCACCTGTCGCAGCCTGCTGGCCACACGGCCAACAGTTACTCCTTTACCGCAAGTGGGAGGGTCTTCTGCTGTGGGTGCTTCAGCTCCTGCGTTCGGGATGCAGCCACGGCCAGATCCCTTCTATAGCCCACCCCCTTCTGGGAGCGTTTGAGGCTTTAAAACAAAATACCTCGCCAAACTCAGCAGAACAAACTGCCCGGCGCTCAAGCGACTTGCCCACACTTCCTCAAATAGACCCACTGACTCACAGGAGAAAAACTTACTCGTGTACGCTGGTTGGATCATAGGAATGGCCAGGCTGGGTCAGACAGGGGCCCATCTAGCCCAGGGTCCTGTCTCTGATGGTGGCCAACACCAGAAGCAAGGAAGGTGCGAGACACCTTGAAGTTGGGAGTCGAGGAATAACCTACCCGTGGGGGGCTGGGTAAAGTTCCTTCTTGACCCCGTTAGAGTGGGTGGGGATGGTTCTTTGGCCTGCAGTGTACAGGAGATCAGACCAGGTGATCTGACCTGAGAGGCTGATGTGTGCCCTGCCGCCGGAGGGGTGTCTGTCCCAGCTCGGCACCACAGTGAGAACCCCCCAGAAGGCAGCGGGCAACTGATCTGCCCCGATTCCCCGCCCTGCACCACACACCATTGGTGGCGTCCTGTCTCTTTTCGTCTCAAGTCCCTGGTTTAATCCATAACCTCACGTCGCTTTAATTGGAGCTTCCTGAACGTCCCCGTTTCCCTGAAGAGATGCCGCCGCCTCCGTCTCTTTCAGCCGTTTGTAGAGTCGCGTGCGCTGCGGGTCAGGAGTCGGGCAGCAAAGGGATCCTTTCATGGCTCACGTCAGGCAGGTGCCAAGAGGGGTCAACCTGCAGCAGGGGCCGATGCTCAGGAAATGCGAGGGGTGGGAAAGGTCGTTCCCGCCGCGCCTTTTTTGGGGAAATTGGCGCCGCGGGATGCCCTGATGAAAGAGCCGAGGCAGTTCAGTTCCTCCTAATGACAGGCCGGGCCGAGCGCGAGGAAGTGCTGAAGGGCACGGGAGGAAAGCCGCCGCGCAGGCGTGTGCCAAGGCACGTTTCCTAAATTGCATTTCAAAGCTCCATTTTAAAGAGCCGCGTGGTTCTCCCTGGGCAGATGTGCGCTGTCATGCGTGTGATCTGTGCTGTTTTAGAAACCCTCCTGCCCTCGCACCCCCCGTGCCCAGCCTCTGCAAGCCCCCCTCCCTCTTGTTCCATCTGAGACACCCCCACCTTGCTCCTTGGATCCGTTTAACAAAGGGATCCAGGTGGCAGTTGGGAAGGGCTGCAAGGCTGGAATAATCACAGCAAAGGGGGGGGAACGTGACAGGGTCTTGTGCGAGGAACAGTCCGTTCCCCGCACCAGGACGCTCTGTGAAGGAGGCCGCAAGCCAGCTAAGTTCTGCCACCTGGCTCAGCCTGCCCCACGATCTGTTCTCCATGCCCGTGCGATGGCAGAGGAAAGGGAGTTAATTAGTCCCCTAGAGGCTGCTGCCCAAGTTCAGGGAGGGTGGCAAGGGAGCAGCTGCTGGCTGGAAAAGACGGCGTTTGCTCTATCCTCCCCAGTATTTTGTGTTCCCTGTGCAAGCAATCCCACGCCATCCCCCCCTTGCCCGCACCTGGCAGCTTGGTTATAAATAGACCGTGCATGCTGTCAGGGCTGCAGGGAAGAGAACTGCGCTTGTTTTCCTGCAGCCGCATTCACAATGTGGAGGCATCAGGTGAGACTTGATTCGTAGGGGAAAGAGACCTTGCAGCCCTGCTGAGCCAGCCACCCGAATTCCTGTTGCAGGCCAGCTCCTCTTCTCCACCTCCAGCCCCGGTGGGAACGCCTCTGCCGACGGGCGGATGTGCTGGGGAGGGCCGGGTGTGAGGCCAGAGGCTTCCAAACTCAGGTCCATGGAGGCCTGGCCTGGGCTCTGTGGGGAGCCTCGGGCGGATCCTGCCCACTTTCAGCAGCTAACGCTCCCTGGAAGAAGCTGTCGGCAGCGCCATATTTTCCTGCTGTTACTGTTGCACGGGACCAACGGCTGCAGGTGTCCCAGGGAGTGGTGAGCTGGTGAACGGAGGGAGGGATGGTGCAAGAGCGGGGCTCCATCTGTTCATCGAAATGTGGCTCCGCCGAGGTTGTAGCATGAGATGCCCCGGTCTGGGTTTCAGCTGGGGACCAGTGTCTCATCGGAGACTCCTGAGGGTAAAGCCCTAGACTGGGGGGCCGAGATCCGGCTCCAAGCTGCCTTTCCTCCTCTGGTCTGTTGTGAGCGGTCTGTGATTTTGCTCTCCTTTCGTTTCTGCAGGGGGGCTGTGGGATCTCGAGGCGCAGCCCACTTGTCTGGAGGTGGGGGCCGGACCGGTGCGAACCCTGCTGACGCTGGATGACACCGTGTGGGCCAGCTGTGCCAACCAGGTCACCGTGCTGGATGCTGCCAGCCTGCAGGCTCAGGTACCTCCGTGGTTCGGTGCCCCGTGCCGTGTGCAAGGCTGGGTGCCAGGTTTCCAACCTCCTTCAGGGTGGGGATTCCTTCCTTTCTGCCCTCCCCACAGCTCCTCGAATGACATGTCGGGTGACTGACCAGGTGGCCCAGATGAGGCCTGGACTAGGCTCCTATTGGGGCTACACTGACCTGGTGTCGACTCCTTTCCCCACTCCTGCATCTGTGCGGGGCATCCCAGGGAGTTTCTGGCCTGTGCTCTCTGCGTGGCTGCGCACAGATTGCTCAGGCTGTAAGATGCGGAAGGTGGCTGGCATGGGGTGAGCTTTGCTTGCACCCTGCGAGCAGCCAGGGGAGAGGAGATAAGAGTATCGTGTGATGGCTGAACATGCCGGGGTGAGCCTCTCTTCTCTCTCACTCCTTGGGGTCACTGTGGCTTTAGCCCCACCAGCCCACGCAGCCCCAGTGCCGTCTCATCCTTAGCGCTGGCAAGTGTTCAGGCCAGCCGCTCTGGAGCGAGCCCGGCCTACCCCTGCACGCTCTTCCAGGAGTCCTTTGTCTCAGGCTTGCTCCCTACTTGCTTTGGCACCCTGCGGCGTGAAGGCCGGAACGATTGCAAAGGGAGAGGCCAGTGTCTGGGGCAGCCTGGCTGTGCGCCCCTCGGGCGGGGCTCTGAGCAGCACGGGAACGGCACTTGGACAGCGGGCACAGAACCCATGGGAGCGTGCGGCCGGGCGGAGCTTCATGCTTTCAGTGCTCCTGCTCACCTGTGAGGTCCCTCTGACCCCTGGCTTCAGATGCGTCTGGAGGGTGACTGGATGTGGGGGGAGGAAGGGAGCTGCCAGAAGCACTGGCCTGGGGAAGTGGAAAGGGGAATGCAGCTGTTGCTGGTGGAGGGGGATGGGGAGGAAGAAGCAGCCCCCGGCAAGGTGTCTGGGGCAGGCATGCTGGATGCTCAGTAGTGGCCAGGCGCCCAGCGCGACATTGGGGGGCCGGGTGGGTTGAGGCAGCGTGTGACGCTGTGGGGGCGGGTGAAGACGGCATCAGAGCTATGTAGGGAGGAGCCTGAGGATGGAGCTGCTCCAGGGGGAGTGTGGTGGGTGAGGACCGGCTGCAGGAGGGTGGGTTGGCAGAAGCCTGGAGAGAGCAGGGAAGTTGGCAGCATAACATGAGGCCTGGCTAAAGTATCGGGAATGCTTTTGGGGGGTGGCTGTTGGCGTTCGGATCCTCCCCAGTGCACCCAGGGTCTCCTGCACCCAGAGGGATCGGCTAAGCCCTCCTACATCGTCCCAGATGCTCCGCCAGCCGGGACAGGCTGAGCTCTGCTGAGTCCACTCCCTCAGGAGCCAGCCAGCAGGGCCAGGCTTCAGCCAGAGGCCACTCCATGAGTGCCTCCAGGTGCGTCTACAGACCCGAGCTCAAGCTAGCGAACTTCAAATAACAGCTGCTTTGACGCTGCGGCAGGCTGGGCTTGCTGCGTGGATAGAATCATAGAATCTCAGGGTTGGAAGGGACCTCAGGAGGCATCTAGTCCCACTCCCGGCTCAAAGCAGGACCAATCCCCAACGAAATCATCCCAGCCAGGGCTTGGTCAAGCCGGACCTTAAAAACCTCTAAGGATGGAGATTCCACCACCTCCCTAGGGAACCCATTCCAGTGCTTCACCACCCTCCTAGTGAAAAAGTTTTTCCTAATATCCAGCCTAAACCTCCCCCACTGCAACTTGAGACCATTACTCCTCGTTCTGTCATCTGCCACCACTGAGAACAGTCTAGAGCCATCCTCTTTGGAACCACCTCTCAGGTAGTTGAAAGCAGCTATCAAATCCTCCCTCACTCTTCTCTTCTGCAGACTAAACAATCCCAGTTCCCTCAGCCTCTCCTCATAAGTCATGTGCTCCAGCCCCCTAATCATTTTTGTTGCCCTCTGCTGGACATTTTCCAATTTTTCCACATCCTTCTTGTAGTGTGGGGCCCGAAACTAGACACCTACTCTGGACTGTACCTACTCTGGGACCCAGGCAGCTGGTACAGCCCATGCTGGCATGGTTTTACTGCTCTTGTTGGAGTGAGTTCTGTTAAGGCTAGTTTGGCTCCGTCTACACATGCTGCGGTCATACTTCCCGACTGTAGTGTAGCCAGACCCATGGGGCTGGCCATCAACCCAGCTGCATTGCTCAGGGGTGTGAAAAAGCCACGCCCCTGAGCGACGTAAGTAAGCTGACCTGAGTCCCCGCATAGACAATGCTGGGCAGATGGAAGAATTCTTCTGTCAACCTGGCTACCACCTCTTGGGGTGGTGGATTAACTACAGCAATGGGAGAAGCCCTCCCATCAGCGTTAGGCAGTGTCCACAATGATGACCCTGTACTGCTGTAGTGTTTCAAGTGTAGACAAGCCCGCAGTGTGTCTGCAGTGACTGGCTGGGCTCCTGGAGATGGGGGCAGCCCTTCCCCTATGCCCAGAAGCCGAGCCAGCCCCCTGAAAGACTGCAGAGAACCCTTTCTGCGACTGGCTCAGCCAGCTCCGGCTTGCCTCACCTGTGAAAGACCAAGGCAGGATTTGCGGGCAGTGCCCTGCCTGGCCACTGCCTGCCGCTGTCGCTGTGCACAAGCTGCGGTGGCTGGAGGCGTTCTCTGGGCATTTCCAGGGCCTCCATCCCAGGCCCGCTCCCACGCTGTCTAATAGCAGGCCTCTGACGACGGTGCATTTCTCGGCTGAGCACTCCCCGCACTCCGACCGGCCACCGCCTTCCTCAGCGCACTCCCATGCTATGATGGAGATGGGCTGCTTCCAGGCTGCGTGTGCCCCGGCCTCTCTGCCGCCTCATGCCTAATGGGCTGTGATTTGATTGGAAATGTCCCTTGGCGTGCGGCGCGGGTATGGGAGGGGAGCATTCTCGCTTCGTGTCTATTAGAGCGCTGGGGCGCGCTGTTCGTTAACTGGCCTCCCCTGTCCGCCAGCTCCCTGGCTGGGCCAAGTTAACCATTTGCTGGTTGAATGGGACAGATCGGCTGGCCCTGACTTGTCTGTGCAAATGGGCCTGGCACTCTCGTGTTCCAGTGATTCCACAGGTCACAGTGGCAAGAGATGGTCAGAAGCTTGGCTTGGCAAACCCAAAGGCAGGGGTGG
Organism: Chelonia mydas; assembly: GCF_015237465.2. Lineage (NCBI taxonomy): Eukaryota > Metazoa > Chordata > Testudines > Cheloniidae > Chelonia > Chelonia mydas. Next base: position 6,975,860 of record NC_051258.2, read on the forward strand.
CATCTAACCCACTGGCAGTGAGTGGGGTTGCCCCCCGGGAGCTGTCTTGCGCTGTTTGTACAATGCCAGACAAAAGGGGTCCTATTCTTGGCTGGTCTCTGGGCATTTCCATACTACAGATAACTGTAGTAGCTCAGCCCACAGAGAGGATAAGGATCTACTACTACAAGTGGTTGAAGGAGATCTCCTTTAGCACCAGTAAAGGCCTGTTCTGATGGAGCGTGGTTTTAACAAAGACCACGTGCTTGGAAAGCCCTAGCGGAGGGGATTATAAAAGCCCACATGAAGGTGACGCTCGTCCAGGTCAGTCTGAAGGTACTAAACGCCAGGCTCAAGGGACTGCAGACTGCAGTCCTGAGCCAGGTGCTGAGTTCAGGGTGCAGTGGGCTCGCTGGAAGGGATTCAGAGGTCCCGCTGAGTTGGGGAGTGGGTGGGCAGGAGAAGCGGAGGCTTTAAAATAGGCTTTTATAGTCTGTTGCTCTTTCTGGCTCTGAAATGGTTAAATACAAATGCGGCAGCCCCCGTAAGACTCCCCAGTGCCTAGTAAGCGCCAGGGTGTGTGTGGGAGGGGGAGCTCTCAAACACTGCCCGCGCCCCAGCCTCCCACGGCTGGTACTGCCAGGCTAACTTTGGGGGACCCCTTAGCCATGCCGCAGACTCAAGTCTCAGATGCTAAAGCTGGCGTAGCTGGCAGCACCCCACGTGCCCCCTGGCGAGGTGACACTCGGCTCCACTCTGAGCCAAGCTGGAACACAGGCCCTGAGATTTTATGTGCCCCAAGCTTGGGGGACAAAGAGGCATTTAAGGCCGCTCCGGAGGCTTCCTGCTGGGCGTGGTCCGGGCAGCCGGAGCTTGGGTTTGGCAGGTTGGCGTTTCAGTCCCTTGCCTGGCCTGTGCCTGCTCTCAGTGGGAGCTGCTGGCGACGCTCCACCAGCGAGGGGCTGTTCAGGGTCAGGTGGAGTCCGCGCTGGGGCACATGCATGAGTCAGGCCCTCTGCAGTGGGAGCCAGGCTGCCCTAGGCTAGATCCCTCCTGCCCGATGAGCTGTGTGGCTGCAGCTCGTTAGTTGAGCAGAACAAGCTTCCAGCTGACGATGGGCTGGGTGGCATCGTGAAGGGGCTTTTTATTTTTTTCCCGCCTCTCTGCGTTGGAGCGCAGATTCCCCTCCGGCATGTGCCTCTCTCCAGCTGCTGTAAGACCTTTTCTCCCGTAGAGAGCTTTGCGCCGCCCGCTTTAACTCGGGCGCCGGACCTGACGTGCCTGGGTTCTGAGCCGCTGACCGCCAGATCGCGAGCACCCTGTCACATGACTGCCCGGCAGCGTGTCCGTGGGGCGGAATCGGTCGCATCTGCTCAGGCTGGTGGCCCAGGTAAGGCTCTCATGAGCCCCTAAGGAGCCAGCCTGGCTCTGGGAGAGGGGACTGCAGCCTGTTCCTTCCTTCTTTCTTCCTCTTGAAGGGCCACTCAGGTACACCTGTGCAAACCCACCCATGGGGGCTGCCCAGCTACCATCAAAGGAATAATTTTGGCCTCCTGGCCCTGGTTGCTGGGGAGGACGGGAGAGCTGGAGAGAAGCTACCTTGACTCCCTAGTGCCAGGTGGGGTTTGTAGGGTCCACACTTTGAACCCCACCCCCCAATCCCCACTCCTGTCTCTGTTTAAACTTGTAAATTGGAGCTTGGGGCCTTGGAGATAAGAGAGGAGCCCGAGGCGTTCGTGCTTCTAGTCCCGTTTCTGAGGAGAAATGCACTTTAACCCCCACAATGCTGAGGAGAGGGGGTATCGCAACTGTACAGCGGGGGATGCTCTGGTGCGCTAGAGACCTTCCAGTGGCGCAGCTGTATCGATGCGGCTGCACTGCTGTGAGCTGCCTCGTGTGGGCGCTCTACGCCGACGGGGCCCGTTTGCTTAATTAGCCCCCCATCAACGGCAGCAGCCTCTCCCACCAACATAGCGCTGTCCACACCAGCGCTTAGCTCGGTGTAACTTACGTCACTCTGGGGGTGGCTGATTCACCCCCCTGAGCGACACATGTTCTACCCACATAAGTGGAGGTGTAGACGTAGCCTAAGGCAGAGAGGCCAACTGATTTGTCTGAGGTGATGCAGCTACAGGCCGGACTGTCCTGAAATTCAGCTCGGGTCTTATCCGCCAGACCCTGCTTCCTCTATTCTCCATTGTGCCAGCCCTGCCTGGAAGAAAAGAATCTAGCCCCGGATCCCCAGCAGGTGTAGATCAGTGTCACTCGACTGGTGTCAATGGGCCACATCTCCAGCTGAGGATCCGGCCCCTGGGGCCGAGTCGCTGTGTTCCAGCGCCGCACCTCGCGGCGGCTACGGTCTGAGCTGCCAGCCTTGCCTCCGCAACTGTATAACCCCCTCTCCGCCGCCCCGGCAGGGCAAGCTGCAGTCCTGGCCTTTTTGCTCTTGTCATTTAAGACCAGCAGTGTGCTGGCGGCTTTGAAAAGGGATCAATACCACCTTTAGCCTGCGTTTTACACTGGGTCAGAGATTGCTGGGGGTCAGTGAGCTGCAGTCGGTGGGGGCGGGGGAGCAGAGACTGAGACCCGCACGTCGACAGCCCAGTTGAAATGGAGAAGTTGCAGGGAGGCGTGCGCGGTACGGGGAGAGCTGGCCTTCCGCACCCAGCAGCCCATTTCCATTCCGTGCGGGAACGAGGTGAGCTCGATCCATATTTAATAGCGAGCCGCTCCTGCTGGGAACTGAACAGGAAATGGACTTCGTTCCACAGCGCAGCCCTCTGGCTACAGCTAATGACCGTCCCCGCGGGCATCACACACGCTCCGTCTCGCCAGCCATTACCCCTCCCCGGGCTGGGGCGGAGTGAGCAGGGAGGTGGGGGTGGGGAGCTCTTGTCAAGGGAGACAGAGGGCGGCCCGGGGGTGCTTATTACCTGTAATTGCGGCACTTTCCAGCGTGCGGCAGCCCAGGTCGAAGGCCGGGTAGAATCATCAGCGCTGTTCGCCGGAGATGCTCTTTGCTGTCAGACGTGTGTGTGTGTGTCACAAGTAACTTCCCTTCCCCACGTCGCCCCCCATCACATCTGATTCTGCCTCTTTCCCTTCATGTGCCTGACCAGCCCCAAGGCCAGGCAGATTCAGGGTCGCACAGTTCCCTCCTCCAGCCACGGCTTCTCCTTTCTAACTCCCCTGAACCAATGCCGGAAGGCGTTGGCTTTTACGCCGAAGGGGGACTGCGTCCCTACGTGTAAGCAAGCTTTTCTGCACCCAGCTCCGGCAATGCATGACAGTTCTGGCCGGCAGCACCCATTGCCAGGCCACGCACACAGCCCCGCCCATACGCCTCGATCCAGACCGGCAGCGCCCCCTGCTCCACACCTCTGCCTGGGCACCTCAACGGGGTGCAGGAGGCTTCTGAGTGGGTCTGGATCCCCACATGATCTCTGGCAGGTCTCCCACTAGCCCCCGCCGGGGCTCTTCGTCAGAGCGGAAATCCCCAAACACCCCTTCTGTATGGAGAAGGGAAATGGCCGGAGCCACTGAGCCTTGTCAAGGCCATGGATATGAGGCAGTGTGAGGAGTAGACTGTGACCTAGGCTTAATGCAGCCAGCGGGAGACCAGTGAACAGACTGAGGCGGGTGACGTGGCCCTAAACCTGAGGGGGGAAGATGATTTCTAGCAGCAGTGTTCTGTACAGGTCTGACGTTTGGGAGGAGAGCGTCGGGGGGCTGGCGAGGAGGTTACTGTGTGTTACCGCTTGTGCTGGGCTACGCGGTAGGGGCTCGGATACTGTGGCGACGGGCAGCAGTATAAAACCCCGAGAGAGAGGATCAGGGCTCCATTGTGCGCGTAAGTGACAGGGTCCCTGCCCGGAAGATCTCATCAGATACGAAGACAAGATGCGACAAAAGACGGACAAACCACACGGGGAAGGATGAGGGTAGCGGTGAGTTCTCAGCGACTTAAGCTAACAATGGGCGTAGCGTGATGGTTCCAAATACGTGACAACTAGCGAGGGAGGGCGGCGTAAGCTGCTGCTATTCCAGGAAGGTCACTGAAGTTGTAGCAAATTCCACCAACTGAGGCCCTGCGTCGGTGTGTCTATATAACAGAGAGATTGACACAGGCATCCACCCAATGTAGCCTTCGTTATCTGGCTTTCTTGTAGGCATCACAGCAGAAGTGTCTTGGGGAGAGAGTCGTGGTCTTACAGACCAAGCCAGCCTGGGAAGAAACACGCAGCTTGTTACGGATAAAGCAGACAAACCTAGTGGTTGGGGCTGGCATAGTTAGCAGAGAGCAAGTTGAGGGATGACTTTGCACGAAGGGCTCCTCTAAAGCAGCTGGCCATAACAAGAACCTGGATGTGATATCATAGGGGAAGAGGAGAGGGGGATTTTAAGACCACGCGGAGTTTATGAGGCTGGCAATGCAGTGATAGGGCTGAAGCTAACCTGCCTTTCGCTGTCCTGCTTGAATTACCTTCCTACAGCTCCGGCAATTACCGTGTAGCAGTGCCTGGTACTGTTGGCTAGCTGGCCTTTGACCCCAGAGCTAGCAATGCCTCTCACTACCCAGGATGAGATGGGAGCCAAGGCAAAAGATCTCCTTGTTGCTTGGCCTAAGGAGGGAGTGTTGAATAGCCTTTTCTCCCACCCTTAAATTTCACATTTAGTGCCCAAACTTACTTTGCATGTATTAGCTGCTGTAAAACTGTCATAACAATGGGGCCGGGGATGAAGAATGCATTGTGGGCTGTATTGGGTTTTTTCTCTCCTATCTTATTTATGCCATGAGCCGTTTGGGACCTTTTGCAGAAAGGAAAAAAAGTCTGTGTGGGGCATGCTGGGTAATGCTATGCAAATCGGCATGTGGGCTGGGAAATTAACAAAGTTTTAGGAAGGCTGCAAAGCTGCCAGAAGGTCAGCGTTCCAACATTCAGGGCTCTGGAGTGCAGGATATCAGGGGTGTCGCTTTCCTCCACTAAGTCCTTCTCTCCACTCTCTCAGTTCGTTCTTAATGAAAATAACAAATTAAGGGAGACAGTTGGAAACTGAAATTGGACCAATGGATTGCCAGACATTCTGTGGCTAACTAGTTGGGTCTTAAAATGAAATCGTCATTTAATGGGATGTTTCTCGTGGGACCCTGCAGGGATCAGTTCTTGGCCTTATGCTATTGAATATTTCTATCAATGACCTGGAAGAAAACAAAATCATCACTGATAAAGTTTGCAGACGACACGCACGCATTGGAGTGCTAAATAATGAAGGGGGCAGGTCACTGATATGGATTGTTTGATAAGTGGGGGGCCAGGAATTAATACATATTAGCATGGCTAAATGTCAATGTACACATCTGGGAACAAAGAACGTCGGCCACAGATACAGGATGGGGGATTTTATTGTGGGAAGCAGCAACTCTGAGGAAGATTTTGGGGTTGCAGACTGGTCTGTATCACCTCCCCAGTCTTAGACAAGCACTGTCATCTACAGGAGCGAGTGCTGACCTGGGTGGAAGGATGAGTTCTCACCCGAGGTCTGCCACGGACTCGTTGGGTGGCCTTAGGTCATCAGTGACTTGGCTGACTTTGATGTGCTGAGTGTCTGCAGCTCCCACTGAAGCTGGGTACCCAGGACCCCTTGAACTCAGGCCACTTACCTCTTTCTTAATTTCCCCATCTCTGAACGTGGATGACACCTGCCCACCTTCCTCCCGGGGCGGCCTTGCATTAATTAACGCTCCTACTGCAGTTTGGGGACGTATAGCATTGTGTTAGCTCTGCGAATTGACAGCTTCCTCCTCCCCGTATCAGTTGAACAGTCACTTAACCACATTATTACTTCTCTTATGACTAACGTGAGCCACCAGAAGTATAATGGCATCTCTGCAAACCCCCCTCTGGTCATGGTATAAATAGAATTTGACGGAGCTCTGTGTAATCGGCTCTTGTATTTTCATGAATGGGACAAAGTGCTGGATGATAAACCACAAGGCAAGTAAATCCCATGCTGGTTGAGAGCAAGATGGAGGTAACCTAACGAGTCTCTTTCCAGCTCCCAATTTCTGCTTCAGTGATAATCTTGCCCAATCCATGCCTGGTTTGCTCTGTCACTTTGGATAGGCAGCTCTCCCTCAGGAATGCAAACACCATTCATTTGTTACTGTATTGTAGCCTGGCTGGCTCCAGCTGAAATTGGGTCCCTGTCACGCTAGGCGCTGTACAAACATTAATAAGAGACAGGCCCTGCTCCAAAGATCTTGCCATCTAAATAGACAAGGAGAGGAAGCATGGTCACCCTCCTTTTACAGATGGAGGAATTGCAGCAAAGAGAGTGCGTTGCCCAAAGTGACCCAAGAAGGCAGGGGTGGAGCAGGGAATTGAGCCTGGATCTCCTGAGTCCCAGGCTAATGCATTAATCATGCAACCATACTTCCTCCTTTAGCCATAACCCACCCATCACCATGGTATCTAGGCTCCTGATGTCCAAGAGATGCTGAGGACCCATTGCTCCTGTTGGTTTTAGTTGAAGCTGCAGGTGCTCGCACCTCCGAAAAGCAGGCCTCTCTTTACTAGCAATTCATGCGTTACACTCGTCAATGTGACTTGAAAACCCAATCCAGGCACCGGAACAACAGACTGTGACAGCTTTGGTTTTTCCCTCGATCGTCTGGGGAAAAGTGAGGCCAATCTCGTGACGAAGGTACATGCCTCGCATTTAAACCTGGGTTCTATTTCTGTCTCCGCTGCAGAGTTGCATGGGTCAGTCACTGAACTGCTCTGTGGTGCCTCTGTTTCCTTGTAGGGGGTCATAATTGAATCATGAACATTTACAAAGCCCATTGAGATCCTTGGCTGGATGGAAAGAGTAATGAGCCAAGTACTGTTGGGGTTTTTTTGCTTCTTGAGCCTTGACTAGGTCCAGCTGAATCCTGCCTCAGGCAATCGTGAACTCTGTCCTTTAGGAAGGTGTGTGTGTGCGTCTTTGAAAAAGCCATCAGAAAGGAAGAAGAAAAAGGAAGGTCAAACGACTTCCTGGCAATTACCATTAGAATTGTCCCAGCCTGTGTCGATAGCCAGCATCCTCAAACCACCACCTGTGAGTGAAGTGGATTTTGCCTGCCAGAGAATGGTTCTTTTCGCCATCCCAGAGTTCATCATGTGGACAGTACAGCTGAGGAGGCCGTGAGGCAGGATAGGCTTGGGGTTAAGGCCCTGGGGAGCATAGCTCTAATTCCCCTTTCTGCATGACTTTGGGCATGTTACATAATCTCACTGTGGCTCAGCTGTGACAACCCATCCTTCATCTGCCTGGTCTATTCAGATTGCAAGCTCTGCTGGGCACAGACTGTCCCTTACTATGTATCTGTATAGTACCAACCTAATCAGATGTTGATCTCCACTGGAGCCTCTAGGTGCTGCTGGAATCCAGTTAATTAATAATCACCCAAGGAATTAATTTTCCTGCATAAATAAATGTGCAGTAGCCACCTCAACCAACTTCTTCTTTGGAGACCATGGTGCACCTAGGGGTGTTCATTCCAAGCTTAGCTTCCATATGGCTGGAGTTGGAATGATCATCTACTTGCTCCTTGTTTTTTAGAACATTTCTAGTAAAAACCCCAATGTGGATGTTTTATGGGAAGAAGCCTATAGGAGACATCCCACTTCAACCGCCTTGGACCTCTCCTCCACTAGGGACAGACTGGAGGAGATATTTAAATCTATGGTTAATAAGAACATGTGTTCCAGGCGATGGAGGCATTAGAAAATGTGGAGGGTTCTCTCACAGGGGAGACGAGAGGAGATGCTATGTTGAGTTCCATAACTGGACAGAAGAAGAAATGAATTAAATGGAACGAGTGAGGGGAAAATCCATAGTAGTTCGTTATTCTAATAAGAGCTGGTTTCTTTTCATGCAAAATGTCAAATTTGAAAACATAAATTTAAAAAAAAAGTTAAGACAAAGATTGAGAGTTGAAGTCCATAAAGTCATGTTGGGAAACTCTCTGATCTGATCCAGCCACTGGCCTTAATGTTTCTACCCTCAGTTACCCCCACAGTCCGTGGGCTGCAAACGCTCGCTGGGGTATGGGCAGCGCCGCAGCTGGAAGTTCTGGCGCTGCCTCTGTCGTTCCCAGAAAATTCGCTCTGTATTATAACACGACCTAGAGGTCCCAGCTGAGATCAGAACCTTGTTCGTAGTCATAGAGCCCAAGGCCAGAAGGAACCACTAGTTCGAGTCTGACCTTCTGTATATCATAGGCCATCACCACCACCCAGAGCTCTCACAAAACCCAACAATGGAAATTAGACCAAAGTGAACAAGATCCACGCTCCATGCCCCCTCAGAGTCCTGGCCCATCCTCCCAATGTCCCATCTCCAGTCATGGCCATCCCTGATACTGCAGAGGAAGGAAATTAAAAAAAAAAAACTTCCCAGAATACATTGGGCAGGATCTCTTCCTGACATCTGCAGGTGGCCAGATGAAACCCTAAAACCTGGATGCTCCCTGTACACACTACAAGAGATAGTCCCTGTCCCAAAGGGCTGACTGTTGAAGGAGGCAAGACCGAGAAAGGAAGTATTCTCTCCGTTTGTACCCCGCAAAACTAAGGGTAACATTTTGAAAAGCCCCAACTGACTTTCCATTGCCAAAAGTAACTTAGGCTCTTAGGCTCCTAAGTCACTGAAGGTGAAATTTTCAGAAGTGCCTACGTGACCTATCCAAGGTCTCTCAGGAAGGATGTGTTAAAGCTGAGTGGGATATGGTTTTTCCACCCTGAGTCTGAAATCTTTTCCTTTCTCAGTTTGGGTCAAAAAGCCCAAATCTCAAACATTTGCAAACCAAAACTCCAGGTTCTGTGGTCAATTGAAACATTTTGTTTTGATTTCAATCTTTTTTCCTCTTTTTAGACTTTTTTCCCCGTCTCCTTAGCTTAAATTTCCAAACGAAAAGTCATTAACTGGAAAACCACAAATTCTTTTCATTTTGAAAGTATCCAAACGTGCCGTTTTGAGGAGAAAAAATTCTTTCTTTTGAGTCAGGAAATTCCTTGAACCTGACCCTGTTTCGTGAACAGCTTCAGTTTCAGCAAATCAGCATTTGTTGGGGGGGCAAAAAAAGCCATTGAAAAATTCCCAGCCAGCTCTAAAGGTGACAGAGCTGGGAACTGGAATCCGGTTCTGAGTCCCATTCCTTAACCCCACATTCTTCTCAAAATACCAGGCTCAATCCAGGCTCCCATTTCAACTCAACAGAAAAAACTCCCATTGCCTTAAAGGTGGTTGGATTGGGCCCCAGGTTCCCAAGAAGGCTTCTTCTTATCAACGGCAGCTTGGAAGTTTCCTAGCAGGACTGATGTCTCATCAATACTAATGACTTTTCCTGCCTTGCCTGCTGCTGTGTGGATTTATAGGGCCTCTATTTTATATAGACATTTCTAGGTCCATAAATACTGTGCTGCTGTAGGTAAGCTTGTCGCAGCATTTCCAATATAATATTCAGGATTTTATAACTCCCACCATAAAATTTTGCTCCGAGCTGGGACACGGAGCATAGGCTCTTGGCCCAGAAACGGGTTTTATTGTTAAACTGGGGGAGGGGGATAATAAATCAGCTGTTCATCTGCTTTTAATCACACTACTAACGCATGCTGGTGGAGGTAAGAATGAGCACAGGAAAGGTCGTCCAGGGATTAGGACACTAGCCTGGGACTTGGAAGACCCTGGTGTTCCATCCCTGCTCCGCTACACACTTCTCTGTGCAGACCTTGTGCAAGTCACTTAGCCTCTCTGCGCAATGGATCCCCCATCTGCAAAATGGGGATAATAGCCCTGCCCTTCTCAGAGGGGCGTTGTGACCCTAAATCCATTAACAGTGGCAAGGTGCTCTGACATGATAGTGATAGAAGTAGCTTGGATGCGATCCCACAAGCAGAGTTATTTTGGACTCAACTGCACTGGTGTGGAATTAGAGCAACTCCTCTGACATCTAGGGAAGCTAGTTATGTTGGTGTAAATCAGGAAGGAGAAAAGAACCTGACTTTGTGTTAGAGATTTCCATTTGGCCTGAACCAAAATACCAGACTCAGACATCTCTAAACTGAGAGCTGGATGCCAGACTCTGCAGCTTGGGCTCATGCACCTAGTCAGAAGTCTAGCCATGTTCCTACATACCATCCCGTCACCTGTGAAGCAGAGGGTACGTAAAAAGACTGAGATTTTCACCCACTTGGCTTCCAAATCCCCTAGATGGCTTTAAAAAAGTCTCTAAAGCCTGCAGATTTTATGTATTTGCTGGATGTCCATAGGGTCAGACCGGATGGGGCATTAAAAGGGTTCATTTAAAGCAGTACCAAACTCCAGACTGGACTTCCTGTGGCTTGCGGCTCTTTCTTTCCTTTTTTGTGCCCCAGATATGAACAAATAGCTGCCTTTTATTTTTAGCTTTCCAGGAAACAATTAGTCTCTTCTATGGGATGTCTTTGAGTGCCTCATATTTGATGCGACAGCAGTTTAGTGCATTGTTTTGGCCATTCATTGTCCTCGGAGGCCTAATAGCACCACAGAAGTGATTAAACTACTGAGGACTCTGCATAACCCAAGGGAGCTGATCCAGTGAGATGCTTTGGATCATTGGCAGAAACAAGAGTGGATGATGAGATCTGGACATAGGGTAGTTACCCAGTCCTGACTTTTCTGTTAAAAATTCCTATTGCCTAGCACCCCAGTCCAGGAATGGGACCTCATTGTTCTAGTTCCCCCCACCCCACACACACACACACACTCTGAATATGAACATGGACATCCTGGGGGAACCTTGAGTAGGAAGAGGGGTTATTTTACGGCTGCATTTGGCACTGGTGCGACCACAGCTGGTATCCTATGTCCAGTTCTGCGGCCCCCAATTCAGGAAGGATGTTGATACATTGGAGAGGGTTCAGAGATGAGCCACGAGAATGATTGATTAAAAACATGCCTTAGAGTGAGAGACACAAGGAGCTCAATTTATTTAGCTTAACAAAGAGAAGGTTAAGGGGAGACTTGATCAGTTTATAAGTAACTAGACGGGGGAACAAATAGCTGATGGTGGGCTCTTCGACTGAGCAGAGAAAGGTCTAACATGACCCAGTGGCTGGGAAATTGAAGCTAGACACATTCAGACTGGGAATAAGATGTACATTTTTAACAGTGAGAGAAATTAACCATTGGGACAATTTAGAGTTTTGTGGTGCACTCTCCATCACTAGCAATTTTTAAAATCAAGATTGGAGGGTTTTCTAAAAGATTCCCAACAGCTGCACACAGAGGGAGCACCCGGTCGGGCCTTTGTGTAGCACTCCTCTGCCAGACCTTTCAAAGAGATTTACAAAAGCAGGTAAGTATTAGCCCCATTCCCACAGGTGGGGAAACTGAGGCACGGAATGGCAAAATGCCTTGCCCAAGGTCCCATGCGGGGTCAGTAGCAGAGCGGGCAGGAGGACCCATGCATGAGGGCTGCTTAGACCGTGTTCCCTGACTCAGTTTTCCCCAGGGTATACCGAGGATGTAACTTAACTGGGAAATACAGCAGAATCCTCCAGCGCATGTCTGCAGGCTAGGCTTGGTAAGCGCCTTCCCTGCGTTACAATGGGTCTGCGTGTTTGCCGGCTCTTTGTTCAATGGGCAGCATTCACAAGGCCTGTCTGTTTGGGGAATAGTGACTTTCCAGCGTGGCAGCTAATTTAGTAGATGGAGCATTGGAGGCGTGGGGGGAGGGAGTTCCCTGGAGCATGAGCAGGGGTGGGGGCACGGAAGGGTATCTCTAGGTCAGTGAGAAGATGGAAAATAAGCTCATTTAAATGAATAGCAAGTTGGTATTGGCCAGACCTGAATTCAATTCCCGGTACACTTGAGCTGAACAGATCCCTGATGGAGGTGGAGGGTGGCTGGGGGTGTGAGAGAGACCCCGTCATCTCTGGATTCTGAGAGGGGAGTGGATGTGAGCAGCAGTTTGGAGGGTGCCTTTGGGTAGGCAGGTGACGTGTCCCGGGCTGTGGAGAGGGTGTGGGTGAGGGATTTGCTTGTTACGTCATTGTATTCGCTTGTTTATAAATGCTCTCCCAGTGTTCCTCCTTTTGGGGTCTAGGCTGTGCAACCCTTAGTGCACTATGTAGCCCCTTGCTCAGGTGAGCAACCTGGCTGACTTCAATAGGAGTGAGTAAGTGCTACTGTGGGTAATTCAGGGATGCAGAACCCGTTTGTACACAGTGCAGCGTGTGCTGACTGGTTGCTCCTCCCCAAAGCTGGCCGCGTGTCAGGATGGGCAGCACTTTGGTACTGTGCAGGAGTCAATGGGATTACTCCTGATTTGACCCCTCAGTCAATCGACTTCTTATCGTGGCTTTGGCAGCCTGAGCCATGCAGCAATTCAGTCTCTCTGTGCATGTGTCTCAAGCTTGTCCTTGGTTAACATCTCTGAGCAGCTCCCAGCCCCCGTGTCTCCAAAGATCAATATGTCGCTAGTTGCTGGTTTCATGTAACTTCTCCTTTTTCCAAATTAGCTTTGTTTGTGTCCCTTTGAGGTGAAGCTGAAATGCCACAAAAGGTCAGCACTGAAATGGGACCTCTTCCCGCTCAGGAGACCAGCCCAAGGGCTGGAGATGGTGATACAGGAGTGGTTGAACTTGACGTCTAGCCGCGGGGTGGAGGGCAGGGGAACCTACTTCCTCATACCAGGAGTTCGGGGGCTCGTGGAAGTGGCTGGGTCTGACACCGGGTATGTCTTTTACAAGATCCTCCTATTCAGCTGAGCCAGCGTAGAGGGGGAGAGAGGGCCATCACCCTTTGCTCCAGTCCCAGGACCCCCCAGCTCTGCGAGAGGAATCCCGATCTGCTGCAGCCTCCATGGCCTTCTGGTCCTGTTACCTTTGAGCAGTCGCTCATGGTGCGGAACTGTGGTGGTGGTGGGTTTTGATGTGAATGAACACCCACTGGGGACCAGGCTGGCTGCTAGCTGTCTCGGGACAGCTTTGTTGCTTCCGGGACAATCCGTTGTCTCTGGATTTTAAGAACAACCACTCACCTTGAAAAGACCTTGGGCAAGCGCCTTCTGAGACCTGAAAAGAGGATGGTGACACCTGGTTACCCAGTGTTACCACCTCGATGGAGGTTGTCCGTGTGGTTCTCATTAGGCTGCTTCGTTTGGGGGGACAAACTCATGGCTTGGTGGCAAGGGGTCATACCTGCTTTCAGACCAGCCCTCTCTCGCTCTCAACCAGCCTGATGATGAGAGGTGTTGGGTGCTGGGAGGGGACCAGTGTGTCTCGGTGATGCCAAGTAGTCGGTTTAGAAGCTACACTAAGGGGCTCCTGTCTAGTTCTTCTCAGCCAGAGGCTCTGACACGGGACTTCAGAGGGCATGGCAGAGGGGGATGTGGATGGCCCCATTGTTGGAGAATAAATCTCTGCTACTTGAGGGCTGGTGCAGAGGGCAGGAGGAAGCTGAACGTTCTCACCTGACTGGGAGGTGGGGGGCTGGATTCCAGCTCCTTCGATGTGTGGGACAGGGACAGCATCTCATTTAGAGCATTGGCTGTCTTGCTGTTGGCTTCATGGGGAGCAGGACCAAGCTGCTCGTGGCTCTGGGTTATGGGCTGCGTTGTCTCGGTCAGGCGTGGCAGTCAGGAGATCCCAACGGTCAGCGTGGGAAATTCAGTGAAGACTCATGCATCCTAACATGGTGGTGCCTCTGTCTTTATCAAACAGTGTACCTGTGGCACGTATCCGCTTTCTGAGCGGGGCCCCGTCTGAAGTCATCACTGTCTTGCAAAACTCCCGAGCTAGTGCCCTCTAATCTTTCACCCTACTCTTTGCCATCTCCAGGGTAAAGAGGTGACATTTTCCACATGGAATCCACCTTCCCCTAGAAACCCCTTTGGCCTGCGTGGAGCCCACATCTTAGTTCCTCGTGAGCAATTTGGGGGAGGGACCATCTTTCTTGTTATATCTGTGTGGTGACTAGCGCAACTGGGCCCTGATTGAAGCCTCTAACTGCAACACAAATAATCGTGATGCTTCTCTTCTAAGCCTGACGTGCACAGTTGCGCTCTTCCCTACCTCCCCAGCCATTATCCCAGTTTTGGGGTGTAGGGGGAAGGGTAACAAGGGTCCTTTGTACATTACAAATCCCTGTGTTCTCCACACTCGGAGAAGCCATTTTGCTCAAGAAGTTTGAGATGGGTGGGACGAGCCAGCTGAGTTCTGACACTGGAAAGCTGGTGGCTTTTGAAAATTGTTCTAACTTCTTTTGACCTCCCATAACTCAAAAAAGAGGCAGCGTGTAAACTTCAGGTTTATTTCATGCCCTGATTTTCACTGCCTGGGGCCGTATTGGGTTTTTTTTAGGTGAGTTGTAACACCGATGTTTTCAGTTATTGGAGGTGAGCTCTGCGGGTTGGAATGTGCCATGGGAAGTGTTTTGGCAAAGGTTGCAGCTTTATCCCAACTGATTGGTAGGTTTGGAGTAAAAGTTTTAGAAGCACCTAATTCTCCCTTTCAGAAGTGACTGGGGTACTTAGGCATGGAAGCGCCAATGACCGCCAACGAGCTTTAAGCTCCTGAGTGTCTAAGGGCTTATCTGCACGGCCAGCCATGGTATGAATCTACAGCATCCTAGCTTGCCACGTACTAACGGCACTAAAAGTTCTGTAGTGCATGTTGCCATATTCCTGTTTGGAGTGGTCGCTCAGATACATGCTTTTGAGATTGTTTTGTCCTTTATGATCCATAGCTTATTTTTGTTAAGGCACAAACGATCCATTGTGAGCTTTGACTTCCTGGAGGAATTCAGAAGCCCTGACTCCAGACCCTATTTTTAAACAACTCGAATTCCTTTCCAAAGCCAGGAAGAGTATAGAAGAGTCCTCGCTCTAATCTCTAGACCTCACACTGCCCAGGGCCAAGAACAGAACCCAGGAGCCCTGACTCCAAGGGTATGTCTACACTGCCGAAGAAGACCTGAGGCACAGCCGAGACTGGCCTCGATCACCTCTCTTGGGCCTTGGGCTGTGGAGCTATGAAATTGCAGTGGAGACATTCAGGCTTGTGGGGTCTCAGAACCTAGGATCAGAGACAAACGTCTACACTATCTTTAGCCCCGTGGCCCAAGTCAGAGTCAGCTGACCTGGGCTCTGAGACTCAGTGCCAGGAGCGGGAGGGGGTAGCACCGTCTAGACAAACCCACAGTTCCCTGCAGAGCAGAATCTTGCCACCTGTACTGTAAATCTAACCTCAGAGTTCAGCTTTTTGTCATGAAGTCCCTGTGTAAATCAATTGCCACCAGGCCTGGAAATGAGTAATTGTTTGTTCTAGACAAAATTATTCCCACCCCTTCCCTGGGTTGAACTCTTGCCAGGTTAGACTAAAGGAGGCTGATGCCTGTATGGGGAGGGTATGGGCATGGGTGATCTACACTAGGTGGGAATAGAGGGAATGGAGTTTTTATGAGTCCGTAAAATCCACTAGGGACATAAAATCCACGGTTGCTGCGGATCTTATTCAGATGCGAGGTTGATGGGCAGCGGTATGAAACCCTTAGAGAGCAAGACATCAGCATCGCGCTGAAATCTGAACTGCAAATCTCTTCGGGGTTGACCAGTGAAATTCTCAGAAAGTTGATTGAATGAGCCGTGGGTTCCCCACCTTAACCCTAGCGTCCCTGCTAAGGTGAGCATTTACTCTGCTTCACTGGAGTGCTGCACAGACACAACGGGAAGTGTGATCCCTGCTGATAGTTCCCCTGAAAGGACACAGGGTTTGTCTATACTTGGATCTGGCGGGTGATTCCCAGCTTCCGGGAGCTTACCCATGCTGGCTCCGAGCAAGCTCGCGCGCGAACAACAGAACGTAGCTGCAGCAGCGTGAGTGGCGGGACTGGCTCGCTGCCCCTGGCTAGCGTCCCCAGGGTTGCTTTTCGGTTCCCCTCCCCCACGTGAAAGGGTGTTTGGATCCAGGAGTTGGGCGCAGGGGCCGTCTCTAGGGTGGGCAGCAGGCCAGGCTGGGCTGCTTAGTCGTGGTTTCGTGTGTGGCGGCAGCCGTGTGGAATGAGGGGCCCCGGCGGAAGGGGCACTGTTTCACTTGCACTCACAGGGTGGTTCTGCTAGGATCATTTAGCAGGAAGATGGGAGCAGAGGCTGTGAATTCCTGCGCCCTACGGGCACTGGAGGGAACAGCGCTGTCTGCACGCACTCTGATTGGTGGGGGTGGTTTAAAATCGAGACCTGGCTGATTAGAAACCAGCCCAGACCATTCCCCTGCTCTGAAGTGCTTCTGCTTCACCCCAGGGCTTCTCTCTTAGGCCTGCTTTCCCCTGGTCACACTGACTGGTCTCTGCTTTCATGCCTGTAGCCACTAGACAGGGGGAATAGGGTGGGATTGATCCTATCAGTAATTTGGGGATCCTCTATTGTTGTGTCCCCCTTGCTTTGCAGGCCTATGGGACACGCCTCACCTCCAATTAATAATAATCCCGAGCTCTTATTTAGCACTTCCCTTAGAAGATCTCAAAGTGCTTTGCAAAGGAGCATGGGATCATTAACCCCATTTTACAGATGGGAAAACTGAGGTACGGGGAGGTGAAGTGTCTTGCCCCAGGTCATCCAGCAGGTCAGTGGCAGAGCCGGGAATAGAATCTGGGTATCCTGAGTCCCAGCCCAGTGCTCCATTCACATCCCAGCATTTGCCTGTGATTTTGTAACCAGTTACTAGCCCAGTCACCTCGACTGGCCACACCAGCACTGCCCCCGTTCCATTGGTGCAGTGTTGTGCCATGGCAGCCATGTTTGTGTTTCCATGACCGTGCTGCCTAACTGGGTTTGCTCTAGTGCATTGTGGGAAATTGGGGACAGCTATCCCCTAGTGGCAAGGCAGGGGATGGATCACACCAGCAGCACCGAGGGCAATGCATTCTGGGATGTCCTACCATGCAGAGCTGGCAGGATTGGTCAGTGCAGTTATGCAATACGAATGGGTGTAGAGAGTCCTGTCCACCCAGCAGAGAGATCCCACTTGCTGGCTCCAGGAGTTCCCACCGTGCAGGGTGCAGGCACCTGCCATCTTTAGTTCCCTCCGTGCACCCTGCGTAACGGGCCGTTCAGCACCTGCCCTGTGATAACATGCTCCACAGCGATGGCCCCTCTCAACCCTCCTCTTTTGTCCCCCCCGCAGCAAACCTTTGAGGCCCACCCGGACGAGGAAGCCAGTGTGACGCACATGATCAAGGCGGGCAGCGGCGTCTGGATGGCCTTCTCCTCGGGGTCCTCCATTCGCCTCTTTCACACCGAGACCCTGGAGCATCTGCAGGAGATTAACATAGCAACGCGGACCACCTTCGTCCTGCCAGGTAGGGGTGGGGGGGAGGGCGGGGCTGTTTCTTAGGGGGCAGCCCACTGAGGATCAGCCCCAGAGCCGGTGGGTGTGTGGGGGAAGGCCGCTCCCTACGTGCTTGGGGTGGTAGAGAGGCCGTGAGGAACGGGGGAGCATCTCCATGGGAAGCGCTTGACCCTCTGGAAATGGGAAGGCTGAATGTCGTCTTGGCCACATGCTGTGACAGTAACAGTTGCTGGCAATGACCTGGCGGCCAGGAGCCAGCTGTTCTCAGGGAGGTGTGGATTCGGTGACCTCCTCCAGCTTCTTCATCCCAGTGTGCAGGCCGTGGGTCCATGTGGAAGGGGCCCTTGTGTCTGGGGTGAGGCAGGCTGCTTTAGCACCCGTGGGGCCCAGCGGCAGAGCTTTGGCAGGGGTCAGGCCTGGCTTTGTCATAGCCGCAGAGTGGGCGTGACTGCACGGAGATGCTTCAGGGAGGAGGTGAGTTTGCTGGAGGTCTGCAATGCCGATCTTTGGGGAAAGACCCGTTCTTCCTCCCTGCGAACCAGCAAAGAAAATCAGCCCTGAGACGATTAGTGCCAAGAACGTGTTCTGCCCTGATTAGTGGAGTAGAGCTTCCGCGGTGTTCATGCCACTCCCAAGACATCCATTGTCTCTCTCTGGAGAGAGCACTTCCCGCCTACGAGCAGCAGGGGGTGCTGTTCTGAGCAGGTTGGCTGGATTTTTCTCTGGGCTTCAGATTCTCCTTTCCCTCCCTTGCTTTTTGTCAGGAACCCATGGCCCAACCGGAACTTCACGGTTGTTGCCATGCTGTGCCTGATCCCTGAACCCTGATCCTCCGGTTAGCAGTGTAGGGGCTTATGACACGCAGTTGAGCAGTTCTGATACTAACCACTAGGGAGCAGTGGTGCTCACACACCACTTTGTTGCACTGTAGATCCTTTCTGCTTTAAGCCTCCTCTCCACTTCCCTTTGTCCACATGGTCCGTTCCCATTCCAAACTCTCCTCCATCCTGTTCAGGGGCATGCACTGGAATCAGTATGGCTGCTTTTGGAGGGGCATTTTCTGTGCCCCCTGCAGCTGGAGAGACTGTCTCCCTCCCCCCGGATGTGGCCGGAGAAGCTGGCCCCGGCGCGGTCAGAGGGGCTGGTTCACCCCGGGGCTGGTGGAGCTGTCGCCTCCAGGCCAGAGGAGCTCGCTTTCCCTGCCCTGGCCCCAGAGGAGTTCTGTGCTCCCACTGATTGGGGGCCACTGTGCCCCGGCTTGCCCCGCCCCCTCCTGGCGCATGCCCTTGATCCCATTGCCCTGTGTGGATTAACTGGTCAGGTAGCGCCTTCTCCAGTTGAGCTCGCTGCTCTGTTTGGACGCACACTGCTTTGTCCAGATGGCCGGACGCTGACTCTGAGCCAAACCCCGCCAGCGGGGCCAGCTGCGGGGCGTGGGGCCAGGGTCTCTTACCAGTGTAGCTGCAGGCTGGAGAGGAGTTTGCCTTCTCCACCCCCGCATCCCTCCCATGCTATAACCAGGAACGAGGCCGATTTTTTGCATGAGGATCAGCGTGTCGGTAGCGTCTCGTGGCAGGGGGGTGAAGATCGGCAGAGAAACGACCCCTTCCGGCCCTGCTCCCATAAGCTTTGCGGGCATCCCGTTCATACGGGACGCACACGGCAGATTGGGCCAAACCCACCCTCCCTGGGGGGGGAAACATTCACCCCTTGAAATAAACAACCCCCTGCGTTCAGGGGGAAAAGCCGCTTGGCAGCATCTGTGTCCCGAGCCCTGCCTCAGCCCCGAAGCAGTGCTGGGAAGGGGCCGTGTTTATCATTAAAGAGGCGTGTGGGCCGGACACGCTGCAGAACTCCAGCTAATTGCTCGGCGAATGGAGCCAGATGGGCTGCGACCGCTGCTGTGGGAAACGGCCTTTGTCTGATGCCTGCATATGCTGTTGCTATAAGGAAGCATCTTTCTTGCTGCGTGTTTGGCCGGGATTCTTAGCTGGTGATTTGAAAAGCTGGTCCCCGCTTTACCAGCGGCCACAGACGAGGCCCCTTTCTGGACTGACCCCTATGGCTGTGGTCCTCCCCTGCCTCCTCCCCAGCCGATGTGGAGCCGCTGGGTGCCCGCAGAGTATTTATAGCCTGCTTTGCTGGAGGGCAGAGGGAGGGGGTGGAGTGGGAAGGGTGAATGGAGAGGGGAGGGGGAAAGTGGGGTGTGGGAGATGCGGGGAGAAACCCCCCACTTCGGAGCATGGATCCTTTTGCCCACACTCACCCTTGCAAAACATTGGAGAACCAATCCTTGGAGAGGAGGAGAAGGAGGAGGAAGGGATAGCTCAGTGGTTTGAGCATTGGCCTGCTAAACCCAGGGTTGTGAGTTCAATCCTTGAGGGGCCATTTAGAGATCTGGGGCAAAAAAAATTGGGGATTTTTTTTGCCCCAGAAAAAAAAACAGGGGGTTGGACTAGATGATCTCCTGAGGTTCCTTCCAACCCTGATAGTCTATGAGACTGCGTTAAAATGACAAGCCTGGCCCTTTAAATTTCCTCCTGGCCTTCTCTCATCTTCCCTTTCAAACAGCAACTCAGGGAGCTGCCCGCAGGGTGGATTCTCTAGGATGACTCTTAAAGGGCCGGGACTGTACCCCAGCGAGGGACCGTCTGAAAAGGGGCCTGGTCCCCCCCAGATTAAAATGACTGGAGTGATCCTTCGTGCTGTGCTGCCAGGTGTGGTGCAGCCGCCCGTAACTCGTCTGCCTTCCCTCGGGGAGGAGCTTGTTCTGTCTCTGGTCCCTG
This sequence comes from Chelonia mydas, assembly GCF_015237465.2. NCBI lineage: Eukaryota > Metazoa > Chordata > Testudines > Cheloniidae > Chelonia > Chelonia mydas. The sequence continues at coordinate 6,996,000 of NC_051258.2, forward strand.
TCCACCCCCCCACCCCACAACCAGCACGTCTCACCCTAGAGCCGTGATCAGCAGCTCACCAGAGACGGGGGACTCGGGACCGTTTACCCCCAAGCCCACAGCAGCGTTGGGATTCTTGGCAAGTCCTCTGGCCATTAGACGGCAAGATGATCCCAGATGCCTGTCCTGACTAATACAGAGGGGTAGCTCTGTGGTTGAAGCACAGAACTGCCTTGGCTTCTCCTCTTGTAAAATGGGAATGATACTTGTTTGCCGCCCCCTCTGATTCAGGAGACATAGGTTCTATTTCCCAGCTCGGCCATTTATTTACGGTGCGACCGTGAGCGTTTAGGGAAAGTTTCCTGTGCCTCAGTTTCCCCAGCTTAAAAATAGGACTAGTCATCCTTCTCCACCTTTGTCAAGTGCTTTGAGGTCTGTGGATGAGGGAGGAGCCTGCTGGGAGGAGGGGAGTGTTTATGACAAGTATAGCTTCATTGTTTCGGCTTTGTTAAACACTCTCTTGTTGTCAGTATCCATGTGGCCTAATTACTTCACTTGGTCACATTTCAACTTGATGAAGACGCTGGTGATGCCAAACGCCTGCCCTGAGTGAAATGATTTGCGGGCTGTGTCAGGGTCCTGGTGGAACCACCCTCACTTCTTGGCAGCCTCCGCTGACAAGTCAAGTCGTGCACAGTCATCCACTGAGCTCCCTCCTCATCCCGAGAGAGGGCCAGTCCCCACGTGTCAGGGGGGAGGCACATTGGCAGGGCAGCCGGGGGAGGGGGGGAGTTTTCCTGGTCCCTGCTCTGTGGTTGCATACAGAACTTGAGTCTCTTTGGTCGTCAGGCTGGCATCTTTCATGAGCGCACAATTCTCATGCACTGTTTAAAAAGACACAGACAAAATCCTAGTGCTTGGCTGCCTGGGGAAACTTGCACCAGTGTCATGACATCGATACAGTTGCACTGGTGGAAACCTCTAGTGCAGATACCCTACGCTGGTGCAAACTGGAATTTGCACCAGGGCCTGTCACATTAGGGCCTGCCACATTTTTGCACTACTGCAATCGACACACTTTAGAAGTTTGCACGCTGCTGTAGTTCACATCACTGCAAGTTTCCCTCATTTAGGCAAGGCGCTAGATCTTAAAGTCCTTTACTGATCCCTCCCGGAGAAAGTTCTACCCAGAGATCACCTCTTCTGCGTTCTCATCTGTTTGCTATTATTTTATTACCAGGGTCGTCCGCGTAGAACAGGATCTCTTGCTTCTCACCGGCTCATCTACCAATCCCTCCCATTTCCCCCCACCCCTCTCTAAACTGCAATCGTACGTTTGTGCCGTCGGTTGTTTTCAAGGCAACCGATAGCGATATCGCAAAAACTAACCACATCTAATGGGCCGATGAGAAGTCAGGAGCTAGTGAACTCAGTGGAAACAAAGATCCTGTTGTCATGCAAATGCTTTTCAGTGCTAAAGGATTTCTTTTAGTGGGCTGCGGGGATGAGAAATGCATTCTGGGGGATTGACTCCCAAACAGAGGCAATTGTGAGCTGGCAGCCCCTGAGAGGGAAGTTCTGCATTTATCCACAGAATAGCGATAGGTCGTGCCCTCTTAGGGTGACCAGACAGCAAATGTGAAAAATTGGGACGGGGGTGGGGGGTAATAGGAGCCTATATAAGAAAAAGACCCAAAAATCGGGACTGTCCCTATAAAATTGGGACATCTGGTCACCCTATGCCCTCCCCTTACACACACACACACACACCCCCCCGGCTGCCCTGCTAACCATCCTGACCTGGAAGGACTTGAGCCCCTGGAAGGATGAGAGGTTTATGCCCCATTCATTCCTTGGCCTCTCCTGAGACTAACGAGGAGGGGCAGTTTCTGATTTAATACAGTTCTCGTGGATTGAGCCTCTATACTGTGGCTATACAAAATCTGAAAATAGAATCGATGCTGGCTTTTAAGGCCTTTTCTACTGGGGGGGGGGGGTTGCCCACATTCCAGCCCCCAGCACAAGGGCACCAGTGCAGACGCGTAGTGCACAGAGGGTAAAACTGTTTTGCACTGATCCAGCTGCGTGTGTGTCTGAACTGTAATCACGGGCTGTGGTTGCCACTCGAGTGGACGCACCCACTAGTTCTAATCTAGCTGGCTGGGATACCAGAGTAACAGTGCTGCGGCCGAACACGTGATTACGCAGGGTTCCAGCTGGGCTCGTCCAACCTGCGCTGAAGCCCTCTGCGGTGCCTCGTCACGCCTCCAGGGCCCGAGCGAGCTAGATTAAAGCTAGCTGGGGTGTGCCTACTGGACCTGCCGTCACGCCCTGGGATTGCCCTGCAGACATACCCCCTGTCTGACTGCGGTCTAGAATTGCCCTGATGCAGCTACGCCTCTGGCTGAAATCAGGGCAGTCCCACCAGTGAGGACCAGGCCTGAAGCTCGCACCTTTAGAAACGGGCTGGAGCCCTGGATTTCGGACCCAAACTTCAAAGGGGGTGCTGGGATCGAGAAGTTCTGCTCCGTACCTATCGCTCATTTCACCCAAAGCACCAGCGGCCCTTTAAGAGCAGGGAAATCAACTGGGAAGAATTCTGAAATGTCACCCCCCTCCGCCCCCCCCCCCACGCCCCTCGGCTCTGAAGGGTGGTGTCCCCACCCCTCACTCCAGTGATGAACAGGAGTAATTGTTTAATTCGTAATAAAGGCAGTCGTCGTGTAAGTGGGTAGGTGGAGGGGGGGGTTGTTGTTTTTTTTTTTTAGGGCATGTTAAAAAATTGATCACTTCCTTTTCTTCCTGGGAGAGTGAGGGTTTTGGCATAAATGCATTTTTGAACTTAAGCGCCCTCATCCTTTTTAACCAGACAGGTCATTAATAAAGTCTTCGCGGAGAGCCCCGGCTTTCTCACGTAGCTCAGCAGATATATTGCTTCGGTGAATCCAACGCTGCAGTGTTAAGTCGCAGTGATAAAATATTTATTTGCCATTAGAAATCTTACTTTTTTTCTTTTTTTTTTTTTGATGTCTTGCTTTTCCTTTCTTGGAGCGAGCCGGGGGAGCCCAGCTGCAACAGAGCTCTGAAGAGTTAAGGATCTTATTAATGGGATTGCCAAGAGGTCTCATCGGCGATCGGGGCTCTGTTGTGCTCAGCGCTGCACAGACGCTTAGGCCTTGTCTGCACGAGCAAGTGGAACCGTTTTAAACTATACGAGTTTAGTTCAAGCGGTTCCACCCCCATCAGCGTGGACACAATTACACTGGTATTGCTAATTCCCAAACAGGCAGGGGGATACGATGTACCCATTTATTACTAATCCCTAGCTCTCATATAGCACTGCTCATCAGCAGACCTCAAAGCCCCAGGTCAGTACCGTTATCTCCATTTTACAGATGGGGAAACTGAGGCACGGGGGGGGAGAGTGAGTTGCCCAGGCCAGTGGCAGAGTCGAAGAATAGATCTGAGTGCTAGTCCAGTGCTTTAGCTACTGGGCCACACTACCGCCGCTACATCACTGTAACTATGTCCACCCTCGGGTTGGTCCTGGTACGTAACTGTTTTTTCTGGTAGAGCTATTTCAGTGACAAAGAAAAAATCATACCCCTAACCAGTATGGTCGCCTCGCTTGGTTGCCTTTGCCCCAGAGCTTACAGTCTAAACAGACAAGATGAACAAAAGGTGCCAGGGGACACTGAGGCTCAGGGAAGGGTGCTCAAAACACGGCTCTCAAGCCACCTCCTCTCCTTCTGCTTGCGCTCCTTGGGTTTTTTTTGTTTTGTTTTTTTTATTGTTTGTTGAGGGGATGTGTTTTAATTTTGAACTAGCTCCTAGATGGGGGAGAGGGGAGGGGAGGGCGCCGATCATGGATGAGGCCTGGTGGGAGCCTAGCAGGAGGCGGGGAGCATTTCACAGCGTGTGCAGGGAAAGGTGGGCAACCGAATGTGTACTGAGAACGGGGGGGGGAGGAGCGGGGGGCCAAGCCTTCAGCCCTGAGCTGGGGGTGGGGAGGACAGGATGCGCAGCTGGGCTCGTGGCTGAAGTGGAGGAGGCAGCTGCTGAAGGGGGTCGGAGCAGCTGCCCTTCTCCTGCGGTGCTTGGGAATGGTGGGCGGCCACCTGTCCTGCTCTGGCGCCCTCCTGCTCTGCGGCTCAGTGGGGCTGCCTGCTCCTCCCTAGCCCCCTTGCTATTGCACATAGCCGGGGGCCTCGGTCCCTGCTGGTGCTCCTGTGCCCACCCCTGCCCCTCCTTATACCTGGGAGGGCTTTCCTTCCTGCTCCCCCCGCCCCCCATCTGCTTGTGTCCTTTATCTCATCCTGGGCTGAGATAAAGGGGGGGAGCATGTCGTGTTTCCCCAGGGGACTCTCCATCGCAAGCACAGGGACCCTGGTTGGCACAAAATGGCTTGTACATCCTAGCACTGTGCTCTAAACATCCCACTCGTCATTCGTCCTGCCCTGCAGGGTGGCTTGCCGGATCCCTGCCCCCCACATGTGTGATATGAGCCAGCCCTGCCCCCCCACCCCGCCCCTCCGTGCAGTGATCGCATTGGGTGGATTTTTACCAGCCGGCCCCGGCCCCTGGTGGGACGGAGAAATCTTCCTCTGTTTGGGTTCCCCTATGGAGCCTCGCCCTGCCACCTACCCCTCTCTCTGCTAGGGCCTCTCCTCCCCGCCTCCCATCCGCCCTCAGGTGTGTCAGCGCTGGAGAGAGGAGACAGGCATCCTCGCCGAGCCGCCCGCTCCCCCCCCCTTGTTCTCCCGAACGTTGCCGCTAAAATGAAAAGACAGGGCAGCACTGATCACGCGGGAAGAGCTAATCTGGACTGACATCAAAAACATGTTAATTCATGGCAGCGAATTATCCGTCTCATTGTCGGTGCCGAGAAACAACAGGGTATTCTGTTCTTGCAAGGGAGAGGCGCTCATGCATTCAGAGTGTAAAACATGGCTCTGGAATCGCGCCGTCAGAGCTTTGCCAGCGCTGGCACCGGGGCCCTCGCCACGTGCTGCATGCTGGCGTCTCTTAGCCCCAGCTCGTGGGCAGCACCTTTGCTGGGCCAGGGCGCTGGGTGGGTGTGGGCGTGCTCTGCTTTCCCCGCCGTCCCCCAGCCAAGCTGGCCCCTTGTTCCGTTTCAGCGTCCCCTGCTGATGCTGTGTTGTCGTGCTCCCTTTGGAGCTGGCTTGTCCCTAGCCCCTCTCGTGCCAATCCCCCCTTGCCTGATGGTGCCAGTTAATGCCCCTTGGCATCCTGCTGGCTCTTATCCCCAAGCTTGCTGCTGTCGGAGTGCTGGTCTCCTGGTGCCCGTCTCACCCCCGCCACCACCTACGGCTGCAGCCTCTCCCTGGGGCAGATCGACATTCACTCCTTACTCTCCCCCAACAGGCCAGAAGAACGTCCGTGTCACCAGCCTGCTGATCTGCCAGGGGCTCCTGTGGGTTGGCACGGACCAGGGCATCATCGTGTTACTGCCTGTGCCCAGGCTGGAGGGCATCCCCAAAATCACTGGTGAGTCTGCTCTTCTGGTACATCTTGCCCCTGGGGGCTTGGCTGGGCAGAGCGGAGGGTTCTCAGCTGGGCCAGGAGGGAGATCGTCAGCTCTGCGTTGGTGCTGGTAGATGCCTGCCAAGCTAGGGTTAAGCTGCACCCAGGGGACTGGTAGAGAATCGCTGTGGGACTGCAGAGACGTTGCGGCTGGCTCCTTCGCACGTCCTGCAGGGCAAGCAAAGTGCTAGCACTGGGATTTGCAAATGAGGCGAAGGGACCATGGCCCTCCAAGTCCCATGGCATCCCAGTGGCATTTGGGCACGTCTCTCCCTTGGATTCCTTCGCAGATCCCAGCCGAGACCAAACGCAGCCCTGGAAATCCAGCCTGTCGTGCTGCGGGCTCTGGGCTAGCGCGTCTGTTTTGTCAGCTTGCGTCGCGAGCTCCAGAGCGTGTTTCCACCGTGATCTGCGCAGCTCAGTGGGGTTTAGCGTGGCCGGCTCAGTGCTGGGGTGGGACGCCTCCCAGAAAAGCCCCGGGCCCTGCCAGAGGTGGCGCCGGTGACTCAAGCAGCGCACTGAGCCAGCGGGAAATCGATGCCCGGACGCGCTGCTCGAAGGCGCTGTGCTGCGGGAAGCGTTGCCACTTGTGTGGGTCTCAGGACTGGAAGCCGTAAGCGCTGCTTGTCCTGGAATGTCCCATATTTATCCATATGTTTGCGTAACCCCCCCCGCCCCGGCACATGGGTGCGCCAGTGCATTTCGGTGCCCTCCTATGCCCATCAGGCGCACATTACAAAGTGAAAGCCTGGCATGTTGCTTTGTGTTCATGGGCACTCTCCCTCCCTGGGCTGAGTCCTGGACAAACTGAATGGGACCATGGAGAGCTGTTGCCTTGTCGCACACCATGGGGGTTCTCATGGAGGAGACTTTAATGTGTGTCGTACCTGCCAGCCCCTTCCAGCATGGGACACGTGGGGCAAAAGGCCAGAATGAAACCCTTTGGGTCCTATCTCAGACAGCAGCCCCATGCTCCCTGGCTCAGCCACTGGGAGACAGGGTCATTCTTCACTGCGCCTGGGGAAGGAGAGGGCATGGTAAACTCCAGGGATGAACTAGAAGGGCTGCAGGTCAGGGCTGCGGTGCCCTGGTGGAGCTGTGGGTACCAGGGCTGGAAACGCTCTGTATTTCCCCTCTATTCCCTCCCACCCCCCCAGCAGGTGCTGCTGAATGTCAGCAAACAGCCCCGCTTGGGCACCATCTGATCCCTGAGAGAGGACGTGTTACCGTCGCTGGGTCAAAACTGTCCCCGTCACGACCACAACGGGTGGGCTGAGCTTCCCTTTCAGGACTGGCCACTGGGATTTCCCAGCATTCCCCTCCCCCCCCCCCATTAATATGAACCTTGAGTCGCACCGCGGGGGGGTAAAAGGGGGCACAGCACATAGTCAGGGAACAGGGAGTCCCAGGGGCCGTGAGGTGGGAGGGGACTTGGGACTGTAGGCAGAATCAGAGGGGGTGGGATGGGGAGCCATTGGCTCAGATGGGAAAGGCTGGGTGTGGCTATAGCCAGACCCAGCAGGCGGACGCAGCACGTCAGCCCAGATCCCCTGAATGATTTCAGTGGAAATTAGGAGGATCTGGGCCGTTGGGCCGGCTATGCAGCTCATGCACATCACGGAGGGCTGAGCGCACTGGCCCCTGCTCTCCTCGCTGGCGCAGGGTTAACGGTGAGGAGCGGAGAGCTCGGGCCCGTCTGTGCATCTCAGAATAACGTGCTCTAGTTATCGAGGCAGCAGGGAGCCGCCGGGACTCGGCAGACGAGCCTTCCAATATTTATGAGGCGTGAACTTGATTTGTTTTCTGAAGCGTTGCCTGTTAATAAAACCTCTCTCTCTCTCTCCTCCCGGCTCCTCTCCCAGGGAAAGGCATGGTCTCTCTGAACGGCCACTGTGGCCCTGTGGAATTCCTGGCCGTGGCCATCAGCACCCTGGCCCCGGACGTGCTGAAGAACGACAAGGAGGAGGAGGGCGGCCAGGAGGAGAAGCCGGATGGCCCGTCTCCAGAGCTGTCTGCCCTCGACAAGCCCCCGGCCGGGGAGATGAGGAAGAAGGGGATCCTCCTGAAGTACCGCCTCCACTCCACCTCCCACCTGCCCGGGCAGCTGCTCTCAGTGAAAGATGCCCCTCCGGCGCCGGGCGGGAGCACCCTGGAGCACAGCGAGGAGGACGGCTCCATCTACGAAATGGCCGACGACCCGGACATCTGGGTGCGGAGCAGGCCGTGTACCCGGGACACTCACCGCAAGGAGATCTCCTCGGTGGCCATCATCTCCGGCGGGCGGGGCTATCGGAATTTCAACCCCAGCAGCAAGCTGCCGGCCTGCAGCGAGACGGACAGCACTCTTCTCATATGGCAGGTCCCTTTGATGCTATAGCGTCAACGGCATCCGCTACCCGCAACGCAGCACTTAGGGTGGCTAACTCTGGCTCCGGACTCGTGCCAAGCCCCATGAGGAGCGGCCTGCACCAGGGAATGCTGGGATTGTATCTGCTACCGTCCCAGGCCGACCTAGGGAATGACTTGCCCGCTGCTCAGGAGGGGGTGAAGCCTCTTCCACTTACCAAACAAATGAACACCCCTCCTCACTCCCCTTTTTTTAAAGACTTTTTTTCAAATGTACTATTCTTTTTCTTGAGAAACCAGCTCATTTTTGGGGGGGTTCTTTTACCGTTGCGGGGTGTGTCGGGAGCAGCACCCTCCCTGCGGGCTGAGGAGGTTTGCTGAGCTCTTGGGCGCGTCCCTTCCGAAGGGGGCGTGAGCGTCTGTGTGTCTGTGTGTGAATATATGAATATATATATATATATATATATAAATCTAATTCTGTATATTGTTACGGGTATAAATAAAACCATCTGTATATATTGTGGCATCCAGAAGTGCAGGAATAAAAAGGGGGCGCACATTGCAACATTGCAGTCCGACGGGTACTGTGTTCTCTCGAGCTTCGCTGGCCGGTCGCGTGGGGTTCAGCTGGGGCGCCCTGCAGACAATGTGGTGCATGTACCTCTGGGCCTTGGTTTTGAGCTGGGCAGGAAACGGCTTTCCCAGCCACGAGGATTTACACTGTTTCAAAGGGTGCCTGCTTTGGCATAGGGACGAACCCCGCAAGCTTTCCATGTTTTCCATGACAAACCAGACAGCTGCCCCCACCAAAATAGCGGTGGTCGGGCCCTCAGCTGGGATGTGGGAAACCCAATTCCAGGTCTCAAGAACCACCCCTGACAGGCGTTTGTCCAACTTGTTCTTGAAAACGCCAGTGATGGGAATCCCACAGCCTCCCTTGGTAACCTACTCTAGAGCTCAACTGGCCTTTATACCCCTAATATCTAACTTATATCTCCCTTGCTGCAGATTAAGCCCATTACGACTTGTCCTACCTTTAGCAGACATGGAGAACAAGTGATCACAGCCCTGTTTATAACAGCCCTTCATGTATTTGAAGACTATTATCAGGTCCCCGCTCAGTGTCTTTTCTCAACACTTAACAGGTCCAGTCTTTTTAACCTTTCCCCATAGGTCAGGTTTTCTAAACCTGATTCTCCCCTCATCTCCTACATCCCAGGTGAGCGCCATAACCATGGGGCTGCGTGGGCAGAAGGGTGTTTGGAGCCGAAATCCCATTCTGGACTGGAGAGCGCTTCCTGACTAAAGTTCTCTTGAAACAATCTCTTTTGCGGGAAAAGTTTCAGGGTTGAAAAATCCACATTCTGTGATGAAGAAACGTTTCATTGAAAAATTCCTGACCAGCTCTAGTCTGGCTGCATAAGGTTTCTGTCTGGCAGGTGCTGAAATGTGTTGAGAGATCCGTCTGTCCTTGTGGCCAGTGACAGCAAAGGCCTGGGCTTAACTAAGCTTGGCCACTAGGTCTCTCTTCACTGTGGAGTTAATTCAAGCTGACTCCGCTTGAGTTACTCCTCTCACTTGGGTTTGAGCCTATACCCCCCTCTCGTGCCATCCAGTTGGAGTGAAGTGTTTGTGTGTGTGGGCGGGACTCGAGTTGGGGGCAACACATGAGTTAACTCTGCAGTGAAGACAAGTCTGGTGTGATCGCCTTGTGTCCTCAGACCCAATCCCCTCTGTTCTGGGCTGAGCCACCTTGGCAATGGGTAGGATGCTGGGGGACGCTTGCTTTGTCGTTGACTCTGGTGTTGGCACAGAATTCCAGTCTCCAGGCCTGCCAAGCCGACACCTATCCCATTAGTGCAAACGCTTGAGCCCTAGCTAGGTGTGGCCGTCTCCCGCACACAGCCCTGCTATGGCTGACAGAGCGTTTCCTTTAGCTCAGACAGCAGGGGCCTGCTGTTTCAGAGGCGAAGGCCATAGGCTCTGTGCCCGGTGTCGTGTGTGGATGACCTTGTCTGCAAAACCGGAAACAATGGGGCTGGGGGATGATGTTACTAGAGGTTCTTTCTGGGATAAATCCAACCACCTAAGTCCTTGTGACTGGAGATCCCCAGCATGGGCTTTGTGTAAAGAGGGTGGTTGTTATGCTTTGTCTTGCCAAATTCCTACATGTTGGTTGCCTCCATTCCACCTGTGTGTTTTCAGCTGGATTGGGATCCTCTTCCGAGTGCTCTGTGCCATTGAACAGCTGTTTTCATGCCACTCGCTGTCGGCCCCCATGTCGTGACTAGAGTGGATGATGGGATGGGCGCCGCTCTGGCTCTGGTGTCTGGGCAGCGAGCTGTGCTGGGAAGGGACGCAGTTCACTGAGCTTCTGAGAGTTTTGCGTGGCTTGTGTTAGAGCAGTTGGCCCAGGCTTGATGTCTAGCCAGGGCCAAAGATCCAAAAGGCACATGGCGGGGAAGCCGTCACTAGCATCAGGAGTTCTTATTGCAAACCCTGGAATGCAATTTTTGGTGCAGCCTGTGGGCGCGAAAGCCTTCAGCGTAGCAGGTGTTGCAGGTCTTTGGAAGGGGAGCCAAGGATCTGGACTTGGTCTGTGCAAACAAACCTCTTCATTGAATGGGTTTAGCTTCGAAAGGACTTAGCGAGGGCTTGTTACTTAATGAGCCATGGAGCTTGGGGAGTCTAAACAGCCTGCGCCTGCCCCTTTGTTGGATGAACACCACAGGGCAGCCCCGTGGTTTCCACGCCTCCGTCTAGAGGAGAAGAAGAAACCTGGTAGGTCCTTCAGCCTCTGCCTCCCGACAGGCTGGCTGCCTTCTTGCTAATCAGCAAGAGGTGATGACACCAATTGCTGCTGCAGCTGTCTCCTCGCCCAGCAAAGCTGCAGTGGAATAGGAGATTCCACGCTCCACAGCTAGCAGGGCTGGGAGTCAGGGGTGCTCAGCTGGATTCTCCCTGCTTATGGGGCTATCCTCTACCAGTGACTGCAGACACTCTGTCCTTCTGTCTTCACCCCGCCCAAGAAGGCTCCAGGGGCAGCTGCCCTCAGCGATGTGCCTGGCAGCAGAGATCCCGGCAGGAAAGGGGGAGCAGACAGTGTGGAAACATGGGTAGGTTTTGGGGTGCACGTATGGAGGAGCCATTCTAGGGGAGATCACCGCTTACCATTTTAAAGGCTCTGGGCCTGCTCCTTGGTGGGGGTACATCAGCATAGCTCTATTGATTTCTATGGAGTGACCCAGATTTATATTAGCTGGGGTTCTGTCCTTCATTCTTCAGGGGAACAGCGATGAACAATCCCGCAGGAAGCTACAGTCCTGTTCCTTTCAAGGTGTTGCTCCCTCCCCCCATAGCTGAAGCTCAGGGTGCCGTCTCAGTCCTTCTCTGCAATACAAATATCCTCTGGGTGCAGCAGCCAACGGGTGAGCCTTCCAAACCCGGAGTGGGCCAAGAGGAGGAAAATGAGTCCTAGAGTCGGGGCTCTCTGCCACCAGCTCAGTCCCATTGTAATGCCTCTGGCAGCCCGCTGTAGTCTGAGGTCCAGAAATACAGCGCAGCCTTCAAACGGGAAGGGAGGGGAACATGGGGTCCCCTTCAAAGACACGGTGCCAGTCCTCTGGGTTATCGTTTGCACTGTGGCAGCACCTAGAGGTCCAGTTGAGACCAGGGCCTGTTGTGATGATTGTGCCATCTATGCAGACAGGAGAGGCAGAGGGTGGGGGAAGGGGCACAACGTGTTATCCCCATTTTACAGATGGAGAACTAGGGCCCAGATCCTTAAAGCTAGTTAGGCTCATTGGATTCAATGGCAGTGAGGAGCCAAATTATCTTTGACGAGCTCAGCCTAAGTGACTTAGATCTCTGAACCCAGATCTCTCGAGCCCCACCCCAGCACCCAAACCCCGATACCATCCTTCCTCCCTGTCTTGGTTGCATAGCATGGCTGGCGTGGGAGGCATGATAATCAATGAAGAGGTTACAAGACGTAGCTGGTGGCTCCCTGACTGTCTCCTCCCGACAGGAGCAAGCCCCTGAGTGGACAGTTGGGCACAGGAGCTGGTGGGAACGGCTAGATTTCACTGTCCCATGGAGTCCTTCTGTTCAACTGATGCTTTAGGTTCACTTTAATCTGCCTGAGGACAGGCAGGGGAAGGGATGAGCCAAGGAATATTGGCGTGGAGGGTCGGGGTTGGAAAAGCAAAGATCTGATAGAAGCCCTCTTGGTGCCAAACTTCAGACGGCAGGAAGAAGCCTTCCCAAGAAATGCAAATGCCGCGTGCTCCTCTGGCGCGCACCACCTTGCTTGTTCCCTGAATAATTCTTGAGGCTCAAGTGTCGGGCATCCAGCCTACCAGCTCTGCTCTGCAGGAGCATCAGCCCTGAAAGATGTGCAGAGACTGCCATCGGGCCAGACATGGCTGCTGCCCAATGCCAAGCTGTCTGCCCACTGGGGCCATCGGTTCTGGTACAGCAAGGGTCTTCCCTGACACCATGGTGGCCGGGCACTTACAGGGGAAGTGCTGCATTCTTCAGAAACATGTTCCAGGGGCAGATTTGTCTAGGCTGGAGCTGGAACTGTTGTTGCCAGTAGGGGTCCGTACGCTAGTTCTGAGCTGCACGCTAAAAATAGCGGTGATGGCAGGAGTGGCCAGCTGCCCTGCGTACATGCCCAGGCTTCAGCTGGGATCACCCTCCAGGCAGCTGGGCTCCCTTCACCGTGGCTGGGCCGCTGCTATTTTTAGCTTGCTATCACGAGCACGTGTGCGCGAACTGGAAACTGCACCTCTCGCTCCATTGTAGTCGTCCTCGGAGAGAGAGCTGGAGACGGACCTCCAGCAGGACTTGCATCTATGTGACATAGGAGTACTTCTGGAAATTCGACTGTCCAGGCTTTTACAGGCCAAGCTTCTAGAGCATGGGACGGTTTGGTTTAAATTCTCAGGGTTCATGCAACACATTCTGTTTGGGCTGCTGTTCTGAGCGAGGTCACGCACCTCCTTGAATTTGTAGGTGGAATGATGCCAGCAAGTCAAGGTGAAACTCAGCCCAAACCACCAGCTTAAACGTGTTTTCTGCTTGCAACTGTGCTTTGACCCACGTTTGCTTGGAAGGTGTAGGAGCAATGGTCTCACATTGCAGTGAGGGAGGTCTAGGTTGGAGATTAGGAAACGTTATTTCACTAGGAGGGTGGTGAAGCACTGGAATGGGTTACCTAGGGAGGTGGTGGAATCTCCTTCCTTTGTAGTTTTTAAGGTCAGGCTTGACAAAGCCCTGGCTGGGATGATTTAGTTGGGGATTGGTCCTGCTTTGAGCAGTGGGTTGGGCTAGATGACCTCCTGAGATCTCTTCCAACCCTAATCTTCTGTGGTTCTATGATTCTAGTGGGGATGAGGGTGGGGGGAGGGGTTGTAACCCAGTGGCTGTCAGGGGTCATTACCAAAGATTTCCAGAGCTCTAAAATATTTTCCTCTCACTCAACAAATTCTTTGCTTCCTGGTCCTCCATCTTGGGTTGTCATGCTCCTTCTGCTTTCTTCTGACTGGGCAGAGGACTGAACGGGACCCCCAAGGAGCTTCTTGTTGCTGTTGGAAGAACTCAGGATCATGCCCCCTGCTCAGGGATTGAATGGTGCTGCCTATGCAGCTACAAGACCAGCTGGCGAGAGATTCTGGCTGGGAATCGAACTCCAGTTCCCAGCTTGGCTGGCCGTGGTTCAGTGCTGATTTAAAATGTCTCTGCACTAACCCTTGAGGCGTTTTAATATGATCAACATTTGCTGCCATGCTCTGTTGCAAAATCTGCCAAATCCTTCCTTCATGTAGTGGATAGGATTGTAGTGGTGCATCGGAGCTGAAATTGGTCTTTCCATCCTTGCCCACTATGCTGCTGGTCAGGAGGAGAGGAGGAGGGTCAGGCTGTGGAGAAGGAAGAGACCCCAGGAGTCAATTAGCTGAGCTGGCCGGAGGCAGCCAGTTCTGTTACCCAGGTGCAGCATTCGATCAAAACCAAAATCTTTTGAATGCTTTTGTGAAAGCAGAATTTTGTGGGCATGCACATATGTGCTGGTGGTTAGGGCCACCAGCTTGGGACGTGGGAGACCAAGTCCCTGCTCTGCCTGGGATGAAACACTGCTCTGGTGGCCTGTAGAGTGGGGTCTCCTCTTCCCCAAGATGGAACGCACAGCTGAACGTTAGAAATTTCCTGCAAAAAATAAAATTCTGAAAATCGTTGATTCGGTACCATCAAAACCGTGCCAGTTATACTGTGCTTGGTGGTTAACCAGCTGGGACGGTGTGGAGCCCGGGTCCTGGGAAAAGACAGCAGAGAGCAGCAAATCTTTGAGCAGGACAATTCACCCAGCTGCAGTGCGTCTCAGCCACTAACGACAGGTCACTCCATCCAGCCATCTGCTCGAGAGGAATCCTGGACAGGGGAAGACGGAAATTTTGTCCGAGGACTAAATCAATTTAAAATAGGATCCTCTGATGGCTTCAATTTGATTTTCGTTTTCAGCATTGCAGTTATCAGATTTATAGTCCCAGCTATTCATCCTTGAAATGGGACAGCCTGGCCGGCGCTGTCAGAAATGAGAAGAGTATCTGGCTTACACCAATTCCCTAGTATTTTGCTAATTAGATGTCAAATCTGCATGTATTTATTTTTTTTTTTGCACAGCCTTTCCTTAATAAGTTTTCCTGCATCTCATCTGCTGTCGCATACAGAAGCGTGGTTAGTTCATGGATTCTGGGGAGGGTTGGGCCCGTCTTGGGGTCAGATCCTCCGCTGGTGTAAATGAGCGTAGCTGCCTTGAAGGCCATGGAGCTGTGTTCGTTTTTGGTTTGTTTTTTTTTATGCCAGGTGAGGATCTGGATCCTTACCTTATGGCATCAGTGCAAGTAGTTCTTTTTGTAATCTCCTACATCTCTCTTCAGCATCGGCCCAGGTCTTTAAGCACCTAACCCCTGTAGCAATCAAGGGGAGTTCGGTGTCTAAATCCTTTTGAGGCTCTTGGGCATAATGGCCAAACTTCTGAAAAGTGACGAGTGATTTGGGGTGGCTCAATCTCTGAGTGGCCCAAGTGGGTGACCCCTTCGAGGGTGTTCAGAGAGGCCTTGCTCATCATGTTCTGAAAATGAAACCCCTTCAGACGGTCTCCAACCAGACACCCCAAGTCGCGTGTGACAGTCGTAGCGTGGCCCAGCTCTTGGCCAGCTGTGTGTTCCTCACCCGGAGGCGGCACCTGGTTCTCCTGCAATACCGGCCTTGCCCCTGCCAACCAGCTGCTGCCACAAAGGGCAGTTTGTGATGTTAGGTGAGCAACGAGCAGCGGATTCTGATCAACCTGCCAGAAGCCAAAGGGCTGCGTCTTTCATGGAACCATCCAGGAGATTTAAAACGAAATGAAAAGAGCTGAGTGAATTGCAGAAAACTCTGTGCTGGCCGTGCAGAATGCAAGGGCCTGTTTCTTGCTGGATTCTTGCGGGGGCCTTAAAAGGACCCCTTGAAAGGCCCATTTCTGCCTGGCGGTGGTGTACCTGCTGTAGCTACATGTAACGCCAAAGATGATTAGAACTCCGAGCAGAGGGCGGGGGGAGGAATTTCTCTATTCCCACCCCCACCCCCAGTTTAATTTGTGCAGCTGCGGCTCATGCTAGGGTGGCCAACTTTCCAGTTTGTGAAAACCGGACGCTGAGCACCAGAACCTCCCCTGCCCTGCCCCACCTCTTCCCTCGAGGCCCCGCCCCCCACTCCTCTCCCCGCCCATCGGTCGAAAACCGGACTCCTGGCAACCCATCCATGCCTTTGCAATTGGGATGCAGGTGAACCACCTTCTACAAAATGCTGCAGCAACCCTCACAAACTTCAGCCTGGGGATGCAATTGCTGTCGTAGCCTGGAACTGCTGCTGCTCTGGCAAATCTGCAGAGGAGCCTTTTGACAACGCCCCAGAGATGACACTGAGCAAGAAACCCTGCGTCACGAGGAACGGCCTTCAATGCAGGTCCCTGTCTGTGCTCGGACGTGACCCCTGCCCCTGCCTTAGCCATCACTAGGGTATCTGAGGGCCTCGCAGTCAGGAACGGAATGATCTTCACAACCTCCTTGTGAGGTGGAGAAATTGTACGGTGGGGGAGCTGAGGTGTGGCAAGATTAAAGAGTTTCAAGGACTCAGCACCCATCTTTGGGGCCAGATTTTCCAAAGAGCACTGGCTCCATTTAGGCATCTTCTACTGGGAAGCTTATGCCCAGATTTTCAAGAGTCCAGCACCCAAAGTGCTGCACTGTCTTGAAAAATGTGGTCACCTATTTTAGTGCAGAAATGGGACCTGAGCTCTTTTGAAAATCTGGCCCTAAGTGACTTGGCCAAGATCCCTCAGGGAGCCTGTGGCAGAGCCAAGAACTTGACCCCGGCCACCTGAGTCCCAGGCTGATGCCTTAACCACAAGCCCATCCTTTTGGCCCGGATTTTGTGATTCTAAACCAGGGATGCGCTGGAAACGTTCCCAGAGCCTGCATCTACATAGCAATGGTTTTCGTTATTATATCTGACACAGCCATCAGCTCTCTTTGCACTTTAGAACGTTCTTGATTGATTAATAGAAATTGCTTGCCAATCGAGTCGAGTTCAGCAGCTATGAACCAAGCGATCATCCCCAGAGGCAGGAGCAAAGGCCACCATACGCGGCCTCTAGCCCGTTAGAACCTTTAGCCTACCTGGGCTGGGACTCTGTAGTTAAGATACAGCAGACTGGAGGGTGCAAGGTTTAATTTTGTCTAATAAGGGGGCATGCGGGGCCCAATCCAAAGCCCATTAAAGGTTACCAGCTTATTCAAAGCTCTAGTCTATGGGTCTTTCCAGTGACTTTGTAGACGTTGGAGCAGGCCTGAAACAAAGTGGTTTTAAGTGACCACGAGAGCCAGAGGGACGCACCTGGCCCCTTGTCCACACCCTTTACGGTGAGACCAAGCAGTGCAGGGCTTGATCAGGATTCTCTCTGAGCCAAGCTCTGGCAGCAGCTGCTCAGGGTTACGTTGTTAGCTGCGCTCCGGAGGGCTTGATTATTGTTTATCAAATTAATGTACTTTAGCCGGTGTGGCTGTGTAATGAAGATATTTTGCGGCACCTCGTTTTCTGCCGGCTGTCTAATAAGGAAGGTATTGCACTTCTCAGAGGAGCTGGGTCTTGCAGATTGAAGCCGTCAGAGCGAACAAACTAATTCCTGTTTCCTTTAATGAGATCGGCTGTATGGAACGTGCAGGTAGGTCGGACCCGTGAGCTGGTCCACGTGTATAAATGCCTCTCGCCTTGCAGAGGGGCTGCCAAAATGCAAGGCCTTTCTATGCTCTCTGGGAAGCCAGCTCCTCAACTGGTATAGCACCATTGACTACCACTGACGTGGTGCTGTGCTCATGGGTAGTGTTTGGGGATCTGTCCCATTGACTTCAATGGCACTTACATGGATTTACACCACCTGAGGGTCCAACCCAGAAGATTCTTCTTTCCTGGCTTTGATTATGAGAATTATTTGCTGAATCATGATTTCTAAGGCTTCACAATAGCAGATCCTCTGTCAGTGGGATAATGATGAGAACCAGGGCCTAGGCTAGTAATTCTAGTAACTCGCTCCTATCTAGCACTTCTCTTCCAGAGCTCTCAAAGTGCTTGTGATGTCCTGGTTCTTGAACCCAGGTGCGCAAGTGCCCAGACAGCTGCTGCACCCTGGCCTCCACCCAATGCCTACTGACACCTGCTGGGCTGAGAAGCTGCTAGGACAACAGCCCCAGCCAAAGCACAGGGTTGCCAATTTTGGATGGATGTATTCCTGGAGATTTCACATGACATAATCTTTCCAAGAATTAAAAATTAATCTTTAGACTCCAGGACAATCCTGGAGGGTTGGCAACCCCACCAAAGCACCACCCATGGGAGCTCTGATTGGAGGATTGCCCTGCTCCACTGATTGGTCCAACTAGGCTATTTAAGCCAGAAGGAGGCACAGGAAGTTTGTCCGAGCAACAGAGGGGTTTCCTGTTGTGGCTGCATGGGACCCTGCTTGTATCTGCTTCCTGCATTCAGCCCTATTCCTGATTCCAGCACCACTCCTGGCACCTGCCTTTGCTCCTGTTTCCACCATGTTCCTGCTCCGTCCTTGATCCTGGCCTCTCCTCCTGCCCTTACACCTCACCTCTAATCCTCAGCGACCAGTCCTGGCTTTGACTTCTCACCCTGACTCTGGTGCTGACCCTTGGCTTCGTTCCCCAACCTGGGTGCCTGCTCTGCCCACTAGCCCTGACTACTAGGCCAGACCACCTACATCCTGGTCCCTAATGGTGCTTTACAAAGAAGGTAACTATCATTATACCTGATGGGAAAATAGAAGTGAAGTGATGACTTATGTGTGTGGGTGACCCAGGGCATGAGACTGTTCCTGCCTCCAAAGCGTTAATAATCCAAATGGATAAGTCAGAATAAAATTGCCCAAGGTCCCACCTGTTCATGGCAGAGCCAGGAATAGGAGCCAGGTCTTCTGAATCGTAGTCCAGTGCCCTTGTCCCTGGATCACACCGCCTTTTACCCCCATCTGCCTAAGGCTAACCCAGCAAGGGGCCCCTCTGACTTGCTGAACTGCATAGGACGAGTTAGGAGTTCACAAACGATCAACAAACTGAACTTGAATATGCAAATGGCTTTTGAGCAGGACGGCTTTTGACCTTAAATGAGAAGTGGAGGAGAAGGACCACAGGGTCTGGGTCAAAGGCGTTCAAGCTGGCTACACTCGAGGAAGCAGAGGAATGGTAAGCTCTTGTATCTCCTGGAGGAATGGGACAGCGGTTGGTGGTATGGCGACTGATTTATTACAATGCAGGTAACAAAGTCGTGACTCTTTAGGGCTCTAGACCTGTTGCTTTATCTCAAATACTTAAGTGACCCCCGTTACTATTATATTTGAGCACCTCAAAAAAAATCTTCATACTGTATTTATCCTCAAACACCCTGGGGGTGCTCTGATCCCTGTTTGAGGGACCAAGAATCCGTGAGTTAAAGGTCACACAGACAGAACAGAGAGCCTAACCTGTGTCTCTGGCAAGTACCCTAACCTCTGGGTCATCCTTCCTCTCCAAGTCCTTGCTTTCAGCTGCAGCAGCGATTGACCTATGCTCCTCCTACACCAAGAGCCCCCACGATTGGATTGATGCAGGTATTCATGGCCCTGTTAATCAGCGTAGCATCTGAATGTCTCAAAACTTCCAGTAGCTTCTGAGAGCGGAGGAGCAGTTTCCATCTGGCGGAAGTGGCTGAGTTGCACTGATGGGTCACTAGAACTGGTTGAAAAAGGCAGAAAGACTTTCACAAAGAATGTTGTTGTGTTAAAATGTTTCATCTAAATAGCAAAAAGTTTTCATTAAAAATTAAAAAAGAAAAAAGTTTGCCAAAAATTGTGGCCAAAATCTTGACTTTTTAAAAATCAGTTCTACTGATGTCATTTCATTATGATATTAGGCCCCAATCCCGCAATCGGATCCGAGCAGAAAGACCCTTGCATCTGATGGTAGGTTTGGAGCCATAATGATTTGCAAGAGGGCAACTTTGCTGCTGAAAGAAAACTGTTTCCAGTAGTCGTCATAATCCCTAGATTTTATACAGAGCTTTCGATCAGTCGATCGCCAAGTGCTTTACACAGCAGGTCAGTATCATTATCCCCATTTTATAGATAGGAAAACTGAGGCTCAAGGAGGTAAAGTGACTTGCTGAACATCCTCCAGCAGGCCAGGGCAAAGCTAGGACCAGAACCCACATCTGCTGATTCCCAGTCCAGCTGTATGCACACTGCCTTCCTACCACTAATGGATACCCCAGATCGATTTAAATATACTGGGGTGACGATGTATAGAAAAGATAGCCAGACTCTGAGATGCTAGCCGGCAGGATTTCTTGGCAAGTTCCAAAAAGCTTTTCTGAGCGCTGGGGAGGATGTAATGCTACTTGTACTCTTTAAAAAAAATAAATGTAATCTGGTGTATTGTAATGGCTGGAAATATTTCCTTGTAAACACCTTTTATGGCATGTTTCTGACGATAAATCTGACTTTCTAACATCTAAACCGTGCAGGCTGCTGTAGGAGGCAGTGGATTTGACGTCTGTGTATTGGAAAAGCTGGCTTGAACAGCTATGAATTAAGATCCTAGTTCTCCACTTTTTTCAATATTTCCGTTATTGATCAGTTTCTCCAGACTCATTATCACTCCTAGATGCTAATATGACAAGCACCAGGCAAGCTTGTCACAGGCAGCATTTGAAAACTCCTGCCTAATGACGTTAAACAGAAAGCTACCTTTAATGACTGAGAGCTTTAGGTTGGACTAAATAGGCCAGCTGGCTTCTTTATGGCTGCTAATCTGACATAATTGTTTGTAGTGTTGTTGTGGTCATGTTGGTCCCAGGATATTAGAGAGACAAGGTGGATGAGATAATGTATTTTATTGGACCAACTTCTGGTGGTGAAAGAGACAAGCTTCTGAGCTACACAGACCTGAAGAGCTCCGGGTAAGTTCAAAAGCTTGTCTTTTTAACCAACAGAAGCTGGTCCAATATAAGATATTACCTCCCCCACCTTGTCACTCTGGCGAAATTGTCATTTGCTCGACTATGGGTTGTGAATGAGCCTCTTTTAGAGGGAGATATTTAGGAATAAAAGGTTTACATACTCCAGGAGCCTGGGAATATTGGAACTCCGGTGGTAACACAGACTTGGCCCAGTAATAGGGGATCTGAAATGGACATGGTGAATCATGGGATTATCCTGATTTATCGTTTGTTCAGTCCTTGTTAACAGCAAACGTCTTCTGGTGCAAAAGTGAAGATCTCAGGACCGGTTAACTCATTAATGGGATGCAATGTTACCCAGTGGATAGCGTACCAGGATGCCTGGGATCTGTTCCAAACTGTGGCACTGATTTATTGTACAGTCCTGGGGCAGCTATTTCCCCTCTCTATCCCTCAGTTTTCCCATCGGTAAAACAGGGGTAATGATACTGATTTGCCTCTGAGAGACCTATGGATGAAAAGCACCATGTCAATTCCAATTATTAAGGGTTCTAAAACCTACACATCTCTCGAGAATGAAACCAAACGGGTGATATTAAATCACTCGGGCCCAGATCCTCAAATGGATTCAGGCAGCCAATTCCCATTGAAATCAAAGGTATTTAGGTGCCCAAATACCTTTGGAGATCTGGGCCTCAGCTTTTAAATAAGAGCTTCCTGTTACACGAATTAGTGGTATTTACATGTGTCAAAGAGTGGTCTATCTTAGGAGTTTACACTGCTGCTCACCACCATGGTATCTGGGCACCTTCCATGTAAAGTCAATAACATCGTGAAGACCTTAGTAGACTTCATGAGGCATCTGGCACTTCTCTCTTTTCAGGGAAACTCTGCCTGGAGTACAGATTTTGATCTGGATGTTTCTATTAGCTTCTTTTTTTTTGGTAGGGGTTTCAGAGTAGACTGGAAGGGTCCATGTCTTGCACGCATTGGTCATCTCCATTTTTCTGTATGCGTGCGAGACATGGACCCTTACGGCACAACTTGAACAGAAAATACAGGTAATAGAGATGAGATAATTCCATAAAATCCTGGGCATCTTCTACTTCGACCACGTCACTAATGAAGAGGTTGGCAACCTCATCACCCAATGCGCTGGGTCATATGAAGACCTCCTGACGACCATGAAGAAGCACACCCTGAAGTGGTACGGCCATGTAACGAGATCATTTGGCCTATCCAAGATCATCCTCCAAGGGACAGTACAGGGCAAGAGACGAAGAGGTAGACAGAAGAAGAGATGGATTGACAACATAAGAGTGGACAGGAATGGACTTCGCGGAGACTCAAGCACTGACACACAATCATCAGGGGTGGAGACAATTGGTTGATTGCTCATCAGTGATGGTGCCCCAATGACCAATGCGGTTATGGTAGTGATGATGATGAGACTGGAAGTGTCTTCTAACGGTATCTCTTGCTGTGCTAGCAATGGAGGGGATGGCAACATTGTCATGCAGTTATTCTTTTCAGCAATTTCTCTTAGGAAAAAACAGCCTTTGACCTGTTGTGCTCATGTGCAACTTGGGCATGATGTACTTCGGTCTGAATTGGAGTGGGAAACTTCTGGACAAAGAGAGACTGAAAAGACCAGGGCTGTTTGCTATGGAAAGGAGACCCGATAAAGGGATACAAAATAATAAAAGATCTATGGAAGGCAAAGTGGGCTCTGCCATTCATGCCACCTCATAATCCAAGAACAAGGGGATGTTTGATGAAATTGTGAAAGGGAACTAATGCAAAAAGGGTAAAAGGAGATACTTTTCACAGTTTGCCTGTGGAACTCACTGCCACATGATATGCGTGAGGCAGGATTTAAAAAGAACTGAGTGTTTGGCTAACAAGAACAGTCAGAGTTAGACGAGCAAGGGTTATATAAACAAACAATCCATTCATTTTGAAAGGGGTTATATTATGTCTTTGTATTAGAATCAAGGATTCCAGCCAAGCCTCAGGCCCCCATTGTAGAGGAGACCATGACAGAGCTTCATGCCATAAGCCAACTACTAATTAATGGGGGTTAGAGGGAGAACTTTTTCAGGGTGCCCAGGTTATTCCATAGCGGCCACTGCAGAGTTTAACATTTTCCTCCACAGCATGGGCAGAGATTGTCCTCTTGTTCAATGTTTGTACAGGGCCTAGCACAATGAGGTCCTGGTTCATGACTGGGGTGCCTATGAGCTACCTCAATAGGTCAGTTTCAGAAAGCGGATACTGGACTAGTAGCCATGTGGCCTCATGGGTAAAGCCCTGTACTGGGACATGAGACTTGAGGTTCTGTTCTGAGCTCTGCTTCTAGATGACCTTGGGCAAATCACTCCTGCCTCTGTGCCTCGGTTTCCCCATCTGTAAAATGGGGATGATGATACTGCTCTCCTTTGTAAAGCACGTTGAGATCTATTGATGGAAAGGGCTAGATAAGAGCTAAAGATTATTATTAGACAGACCCAGTTTGCTGGTTCCTACGTTCCCAAGTACTTTGTAGTAAAAGGTTTCCTGGCTCAGCCAGGGAATTTCACCCTATTTTCACTTTCAAATGTGGCCAGATATTTATGGCCTTAGCCCTATAAAGCCTTCTGCTGTTGCTGGCAGGGAGGGACAGGGAGCAGAAGTTAATTGTGAGCTGGAGGACGGTAGGTCCATCGGGAACCCAGCCCCTGCCTGCTGATGTGAGTAGAAGATTTTGTGGAAGGGTGAAGGGTGATAACTTAAATACTGGCTTTACATGAGATTTAATTGCAATACGTGTAGCTGTGCAGAGATAATAGTTATAAAATCTCCTATAGGTCAGGTCACCAGTGGGTGATCTGGCACCCAGATACCATGATGATGCGTTTGGTATAAAGCCCCAGAGAGAATCAGAAAGGAAATCAGTGTGACTGGCTACCGATGCTACGGGCTAGACCATCAGCTGGTGTAAAGTGGCATAGCTTCACTGAGTTGATTTACACCGGCTGAGGATTTGGCCCTATAGGTTTGTGGGTTTTGCCTTTCCCTGAGACACCAAGCATTGGCTGGTGCTGGAATCCTTGATTCTAATACAAATACATAATATATGACCCCTTTCAAAACGAATGGATTGTTTGTTTATGTAACCCTTGCTAGTCTAACTCTGGCTGTTCTTGTTAGCCATATAAACACTCAGTTCTTTTTTGTGTCATGTGGCAATGAGTGCCACAGGCATGGAAGCACATCCAGAACAAAGTGACACTTGGTGGTTTTCAGTCTGTAAGGGTTTGGCACAGAGCTGACCTGACCTTTCCCCATAATTTGTGGGAGTTCAGACCTATGTTTCTGGTATAGATCTGCACCCAAGACACGAAGAAGGAATCCACCATTACATTTTCCTAAATGTTCAAAACAATTTGCAACCCCCTTTCTCCTTGAGTTTTGCATGGGCGGATTAAGTCCAGTATGATGTATGCCTTATGTTCTAAAGAACCACGGGACTGTACCGCCTTCCCCAGCTTCTTCTCCTCCGTTCCCTGCAGCCTCTTTATCTTGTGTGTGCCGTGTTTGTTGCCACATCTTTACGTAGCTGCACATTCTTTGGGGGCAGGGAATACCCCACAGGGAATACCGTGGCTTCTTTTTGTACGAATCAGATGCATTTTGTTCAGGTGCTAAGCAAATAACAGCCACGGATCTCATGACAAGCAATGACACCTGGGTGTTAACCGTGCCAAGGTTTAGCCAATCCCATTCCACCTGGGCTGAGCTTTTGGGTAACTAGCCTTTTGCCAGTCAGGGCGCGGGTTAAGAAGTGCTTTTGTCCAGTACTAAAACCCGAACACTGGATTGCAATTCACACCCCGGGATCTGACAGGAGGCAGAGCCTGACTAGCACATGGAGCGTCTGTTTATACCCAGAGAGCCAGGCAAACAGCAACGATGGGGTAGGAGCTACAGAACCAAGCAGATCCGGGGTGTGATCTGGTTGGGGTGGAAGGGAAGGAGGGTAACAGGGTCCCGGTAAGCAAGTGTCTCCTCTGGGCTTTGGATTCCCAGGCACCGTGGTCTCTAAGCTGCCTTACGCACCAAGGAGGAAACAAACAAGAGACACGAGGGAGCGTTTCCATGCAGTCAAACTGCCTGCCACGTGCTCTAGGTGCTGCAACAACCCCGAAGGCTGATCTGTCCCAGTTAAATCCTGACACCAGGCGTGCATTCAGCTCTGTCATCTGTTCCTTTTGATTCCCTGTCTGGGCTGAGCGGCTTTGCCTGCAGAAGGAAGCGCAGATGATTTCCCCTCTCTTTTCCCTATCAAGGTCAACTCTCCTCCTCCCCTCCTGCCCACCCTTTCCTCATGACACTTCCTTGGGCTTCTCAGAGCGCTTCCTGGTGAGGCGAGCCTGCAGGCTCAGGAGGGCCAAGGCCTGGTGTAATCCCATGTCTCCAAAGCCCCCTCTGCGCCTGCAGGCTGCCAGGTTTGTCACTTGCTGTCTGCCTGGTGCCTCTCATCAGAGGAACGTGTGCGTGGAAGGAATGAGCAAACCGCTCGGCTTCAGGTAGCAAACGGCAGAACAAACAGCAATAAGTGTGCCGTGGTATCGTACAGATGGCTCTTCTCCAGCAAACAGGAGTTCTGATCCTCAGGGCCCATGTCGTCGGAGCCTTGGTGGAGCCATTCTCATTTGTTCCTCAGGGCATCTGCGGTATCGGACAGAACCTGAAAGAGGAACCTTGTCACTTCTTGGAGAAGCAGGTCTTAGAATCAAAGGAGGAAGGGACAGCTACCTGTTTAACCCTGTGCATAGCATTGGATGCTTTTTACGTTCGTCCTCCAGGTCTTCTCTCTAACATACTCCTCAGCATCTTTAGCGATGGTGCTGCACCTACCTCTCACCTCTAGACACTTGACAAGGGCGTGAGATCCACATACAAATTGCAATCCAAACCACCATGCCTTACAGGCAGATTCGGGCCGATGCTTTTCAGTTTGCCTCCTCCCAGCGTACAGATGAGGGTTGGATTCTGCTCTTAGTTACGCCGGTATTGATCTTAAGGCATGTTAGTGATCAACTCTCCTGATTAAATCGCAAGTCTCACGCCACTTGGTGTGGGTGTGTTACAGTTCCAGCTCCTGGAGTCATGTGAATATGCGAGAACATCGGCTTTCTTTTTTTTTAAAGGGAAGCGTCTAGCCCTCAGGATAGCAGGAAAAAACTTGAAAGCACGCCTTGAGCTTCAGAAACTAAAAGGCAAATAAAATAACCCAACACTGATTGTTCTAATCAAATCTCAAAAAAAATGTGAAAAGCCAATCTCTTGATTTTGGCGGCTTGACAATACTGGGAGATATTTCCTGATTACACCAGTGTAACAGACAGCAGAATCAGGCCCAGGGTCTAGATGCAAAGTTTGGAACTTCCCCGAAGTTCAAATCCTGGTTTTGATTTGACACCCTCCCTAGCCTTTGCATTGTCTCCTGGCTCTTCAGAGAAAGATGCCCTCCCTGCCTTATCTCTGGTGTGAATTTTTCCATTTTGAGCGCCAAACTGGGGCATTTTATTGGGCCACCTCAACCACTGTATATAATTCCATACCTCACCCCCTTCCTCTTATGTTGCTGCTTCTCAAATATTTGCGTCTGAACGGTGTTTTCCTGGATCAGTGCATCAGAAATGAAAATGACTGAAGCAATGGAAGGTGAAAAGACCAAAATGGGGTATGTTAAGCTGAGAAGAACTGGTTTGTACAGGGGGAGAACACGCTATAGCTTTTCACTGCTGACTGCTTGAGTTCAAAGCTTAAGACTATAAGAATGGCCATACGGGGTCAGACCAAAGGTCCATGTAGCCCAGTATCCTGTCTTCAGACAGTGGCCAATGCCAGGTGCCCCAGAGGGAATGAACAGAACAGGTAATCATCAAGTGATCCATCCCCTGTAACCCATTCCCAGCTACTGGCAAACAGAGGCTAGGGACACTATCCCTGCCCATCCTGGCTAATAGCCATTGATGGACCTATCCTCCATGAATTTATCTAGTTCTTTTTTGAACCCTGTTATGTTGAGGCCTTCACAACATCCTCTGGCAAGGAGTTCCACAGGTTGACTGTGCGTTGCTCAGTTCCAGAGTGAAATGTGCAGAGTGGTCTTGCTTTGTTCCTAAATAAGCACTGCTTCATAACCTGGCACAATTTGCCTCTCTGAGTTCAGGGCTAAAGCAGCGTATCAAGGTTCTGGTGCATTGGCAGAGTGGAAGCTTGCAGCGGGCTTGTTGGCAGCGCGTGCTATCAACTTTTATGAGCCCTGAAATTCGTTCAGAAGTGGTGAGGCGGCGGGGGTGGGGGGACCTGGAAAAAGCGCACATGCAAAAAAATGAATTTGGGTTTTTATGAGACACAGATGCACTGTAGGTCGAAAATGGGGGGAAATAAATTCCCGGTGATGACAGGGCCAGGGAAAGAACAGAGCATGTGGCAGAGCTCCAGGACTCTGATGTAAAAAACTGCTCTAACCATCTGGAATATACGATTTTAGAGAAAAAGGAAGAGGAGAAACAGGGGCCCATGGAGGAGGATTGAATGTTCACCAGGAGATGAAGATCACCAAAGAGGCATAAAAATACTGTATCAACATGATGCCGCAGTTTATCTAGTTTTTCTTCTATTTGGAGTCTCACCTGGTCCCCGTTGTTGCCATAGATGAGAATTTGCAGACTGTTTTCTCGTAACACCCTGCCTTTTTTTAAAAGGAAAGCAGCAGAAGTTGTGCCAGGGGTGGCAGGTCTCGCAGGCCAGGGGTGGCTGAGCCTCCCCAAACAGCCAGGCATGGCCCTGCCCACGCTCCGCCCAGGCTCCCTCCTGCTTCCCGCTCTTCCCCTGTGGCCCGGGCTGGGGGTAGGGCGGGCGGATGGGCTGTGGCCCGGGACTCAGGGTACCTGGGGCTGTTGCTCGGGCTGCCCAGCACTGGTGCTGGGGCCGCGCCGCTCAGTGCTCTGGGACTGGGGGTGCTTGGCGGACTGGGGGGGGGCGCTATCAGCCGTGGTGGGGGGCTTGGGGCTCCGTCAGGGGATGGGGGACAAGGAGAGGGGTGGGGCAAGGGGCTAGCTTCTCCAAACAGGCAGTTCACATGCCACCCAGGAGTTGCGCAGTGCAATGTTCCCTTGCAATGTCCTTCAATATTTTTAAGGTTTGCAAAAGGTGGCTGACTGAGAGCAAAATCCCATTCTTAGATAAAAGGGTTATAGCCTGATTGGTGCCAACATCACTGGTATCAGTGGAACTCAACTTTCAGGGACCATCTCTAGGGCTGACAGTGCAATAGAGCAGGTCATAGAATCATAGAATCTCAGGATTGGAAGGGACCTCAGGAGGTCATCTAGTCCAACCCCTGCTCAAAGCAGGACCAATCCCCAACTAAAATCATCCCAGCCAGGGCTTTGTCAAGCCGGGCCTTAAAAACTTCTAAGGAAGGAGATTCCACCACCTCCCTAGGTAACGCATTCCAGTGTTTCACCACCCTCCTAGTGAAAAAGTTTTTCCTAATATCCAACCTAAACCTCCCCCACTGCAACTTGAGACCGTTACTCCTTGTTCTGTCATCTGCTACTGCTGAGAACAGTCTAGATCCATCCTCTTTGGAACCCCCTTTCAGGTAGTTGAAAGCAGCTATCAAATCCCCCCTCATTCTTCTCTTCCGCAGACTAAACAATCCCAGTTCCCTGAGCCTCTCCTCATAAGTCATGTGTTCCAGTCCCCAAATCATTTTTGTTGCCCTCCGCTGGACGTTTTCCTATTTTTCCACATCCTTCTTGTAGTGTGGGTCCCAAAACTGGATACAGTACTCCAGATGAGGCCTCACCAGTGTCAAATAGAGGGGAACGATCACATCCCTCGATCTGCTGGCAATGCCCCTACTTATACATCCCAAAATGCCATTGGCCTTCTTGGCAACAACGGCACACTGTTGATTCATATCCAGCTTCTCATCCACTGTAACCCCTAGGTCCTTTTCTGCCGAACTGCTGCCGAGCCATTCGGTCCCTAGTCCGTAGCGGTGCATGGGATTCTTCCGTCCTAAGTGCAGGATTCTGCACTTGTCCTTGTTGAACCTCATCAGATTTCTTTTGGCCCAATCCTCTAATTTGTCTAGGTCCCTCTGTATCCTATCCATACCCTCCAACGTATCTACCTCTCCTCCCAGTTTAGTGTCATCTGCAGACTTGCTGAGGGTGCAATCCACACCATCCTCCAGATCATTTATGAAGATATTGAACAAAAGCGGCCCCAGGACCGACCCTTGGGGCACTCCACTTGATACCGGCTGCCAACTAGACATGGAGCCATTGATCACTACCTGTTGAGCCCAACAATCTAGCCAACTTTCTATCCACCTTATCGTCCATTCATCCAGCCCATACTTCTTTAACTTGCTGGCAAGAATACTGTGGGAGACCGTGTCAAAAGCTTTCCTAAAGTCAAGGAACAACACGTCCACTGCTTTCCCCTCATCCACAGAGCCAGTTATCTCATCATAGAAGACAATTAGATTAGTCAGGCATGACTTGTCCTTGGTGAAACCATGCTGACTCTTCCTGATCACTTTCCTCTCATCTAAGTGCTTCAGAATTGATTCCTTGAGGACCTGCTCCATGATTTTTCCAGGGACTGAGGTGAGGCTGACTGGCCTGTAGTTCCCAGGATCCTCCTTCTTCCCTTTTTTAAAGATGGGCACTACATTAGCCTTTTTCCAGTCATCCGGGACCTCCCCCGATCGCCATGAGTTTTCAAAGATAATGGCCAATGGCTCTGCAATCACATCCGCCAACTCCTTTAGCAGTCTCGGATGCAGCGCATCCGGCCCCATGGACTTGGGCTCGTCCAGTTTTTCTAAATAGTCCCGAACCACTTCTTTCTCCACAGAGGGCTGGTCACATCCTCCCCATGCTGTACTGCCCAGTGCAGTAGTCTGGGAGCTGACCTTGTTCGTGAAGACAGAGGCAAATAAAGCATTGAGTACATTAGCTTTTTCCACATCCTCTGTCACTAGGTTGCCTCTCTCATTCAGTAAGGGGCCCACACTTTCCTTGACTTTCTTCTTGTTGCTAACATACCTGAAGAAACCGTTCTTGTTACTCTTAACATCTCTTGGTAGCTGCAACTCCAGGTGTGATTTGGCCTTCCTGATTTCACTCCTGCATGCCCAAGCAATATTTTTATACTCTTCCCTGGTCATTTGTCCAAGCTTCCACTTCTTGTAAGCTTCTTTTTTGTGTTTAAGATCAGCAAGGATTTCACTGTGAAGCCAATCCTGCCATATTTACTATTCTTTCAACACATCCTGATGGTTTGTCCCTGTAACCTCAATAAGGATTCTTTAAAATACAGCCAGCTCTCCTGGACTCCTTTCCCCCTCACGTTATTCTCCCAGGGGATCCTGCCCATCAGTTCCCTGAGGGAATTAAAGTCTGCTTTTCTGAAGACCAGGGTCCGTATTCTGCTGCTCTCCTTTCTTCTCTGTGTCAGGATCCTGAACTCAACCATCTCATGGTCAGTGCCTCCCAGGTTCCCGTCCACTTTTGCTTCCCCTCCTAATTCTTCCTGGTCCCTTCCATCTGAACTGCTTTTGATAGAAAATTGGGTTTTCAACTAAAAGGAAAAATTTTTCACCAAGTCTCTGCTTTCTGTGGAAAACCTCTTGTTGCCCAGCAGCTGAAAACTGAAATATTTCAGTTTGGATGTGCTGCTCCAGTGCCTCATGGGAGTTGTAGTTTGGTTACCTTGAGTCCCCTGTGGGCCAGTCTCCCTGCTCAGACTACATTTCCCACAGCTAAGGTCTTCAATGATGCAACTGCCTCCCCTCAGCATAAGCTGCATCATGGGAAATATAGTTTGATCATGGAGCATGGTCTGTAGAGGCAAATGGGAGCACGAGGCACCCAAACTACAACTCCCAGGAAAATTGAAATTTTCCATAGAAAACTTAGACAAAAATGATTCCCCCCCCTTCATCTAATTTTTTGGTGGAGGAAAAAAATATTTCCCAACCAGCCCCGGTGTATAGCTCAGCCTTCACTCTCGCTGTTGAGACGGCTGACACGCATGCCAGCCGTGCCGGTTGTTTGTTTTATTGTGGTGAGTCCATTGGGAAATGGACTGAGACCTCCACACACAATTCACCACAACCAAACCAGCTCTGGACGGACACTACTGAGCCAGCAACATGGATCTGCCCGTTACCCATTCCCTGAGCCACCAGTTTCCCCTTTGGTCATCTTAAGCATTAGGGTTGGGAAGGATCTTATGGGTTATTTTATCTGCCCTGCATGGTATTAGGTAGTTTTTCATTGCTCCGCCTGTATTTCCTTCCTTAAAAAGGCGAGACTGTCGACTGATGGATTGCTCTTAAATACACGGATGCCCAGCTTCCGCTATTAATCTTCAGAAGAACAGGTGCATGACATGGTTGCAAGGGGGTAGGACCTTCCTAGAAAAGTCCTTCCTGGTTTGCCTTGAGGTCAACATTACCCAGAAGTGAACAGAGACGACCCAAGACAACTCAGCAGATGCAACTGAACCGCTTGAGGCTTTCAGATAAATTATTTTCTTGGTCAAATAGAGTTCTTAAGAACTCAGCTGCAGCCTGGATAGTTCAGCTCTGTGGAGACTAGGCTGGGGAGACTAAATAAACCCAAGCAAAATGAATCTTGACCGCCACAGGACACACAAAGATCATCACATAGAGGCTTGGCAGGATTCGATTTTTATCGGTAAATGTCGGTAAACATTTTTTTCACCATACACATGCAAAGACCAAAAAAATATTCCCACTGGTGGCCACAGAAATATGTTATGAATAGGGCTGCCTGAGAACGTACTGGAGTTGGATTTATGCGTATTTACTTTGTATATTTTGATGTGACATCAAGAATTGGTGCTTTAACTCTTTAAATCTCAAGGTTTCATGTCATTTAATAATTACTGTCTGACCCCCCCCCTATAATTTCCCGCAACTGTCAACATTTTAACTGATAAAAATAAATGCTGAAACCCCATAATTTTACACATCTGAACATTTAAATAAATTAAAAATACTTAAAAATGAACATTGTTATGATCTGTTGAAGTTACCAAAATATATATATAAAAAATTTAATTCTGCCAACCCTAACCCTATATTTTATTTGGATAACAAGCCAACACTGGTATGGCACTTTTAGTCACAGAATTGTTAACCTTTGTATTAACCTTTGTATTATGATCGTGCTTACTGACTGCAACCACAATTGAGGCCCCACTGTGCTAGGCGCTGCTCATAATGAGGAACAAGGTCAATCTAAATAGACAAGATATACAGCGGGTGGGAGGGTAAATAGAGGGGAAGTAACTTGCACTGATGGGCTGCAACCATGGTTTAGAAGGTGAATTGGACCCCGTGTCTCTGGCATTCCAGTCCAGTGTCCTACCCACTAGATCATGCTGCCTTCAAAAGGAAGGCCCTGAAATATGATCTGCAAACTGTATATATAAATGGGGGATTATATTTGCCTCCCCCATTGAACGGCTTGTTTTGAGGATAATTATAAGCCTGTAATGTTGTTTTACCCTAAATTATTGATCTGTCCTCTCAGCATTAACTCTAGTTCAGTGTAATTTTTGCCTAGGGATAGCATCACCCACCCCGATACTGCTGCAGTGGGTCGTCAATTGTGCCAGGGAAAATGACAGGAAAGGTTGTGAAGATACAGTGTATCTAACAAACCTGGTGTGGGCACAGTACGTGTCACAGGTCAGGATACCTCCACTTGTATTTCCCCTCTGTGGCCCCTTGAGGGCGCACACTCTAGGCTTAGCTGTCACCTTTCTTGGGTAGCTCCCTTAAAACTATGATATGGATCCCAGTTTTAGAGAAACCTTTGCCCTGCTGGGGCATTTTCCTGATCAGAGAGGGAGAAAGGACAGCAATGGTGAAAATCAACAGTATGGACTACAGCGGGTTGTGTCCCCTGGCGCCACTTCGTCTATTCTCCCGGGGATTGGGAAAATACTGGACATGATTTGTTCATGTGAACAGCGGGATGTTTGGGGCAGGCAGAGAAGTTCATGTGGGTCACGCTAAGCCATAGAAAGGAAGGTAGGAGGAAGGATGCCTTTGTGAGTAAAGTAATGGACGGGGGCTCAGCTGAGCAGGGTTCCATTCCTGCATTTGACACAGGCTGCCTGTCTGACCTTGGGCCAAGGTCAAGGGTCCTTTTTACCAGTATAGCCAATCCTAAGAAGGTGGTGTAACTACTGGCCAGAGATCTCTTTATGCTGATATGTGCTGTCTCCCCACTAGGGCGTTTTGCCAGAATAGCTACACCTGTCCAGCTGTACAGGCAAAGTCTCTCTAAACTAGCTCTCAGTCGCACTATTCTTGATCTGTAAAATGGATCCTCACTACTGTCCTATCTTGCAAGTGTGTCACAAGGGTATGTTCGTTAATATTCGCGATACTCTGGTGATAAGGGTCATGTAAGTACCGAGGGAGGCAGACTGGTGAACTGTCTTGCTAACTACCAAAGTCCTGAGTTTGTCTTACAAGTCACAAATTTAAAAAATAAATCCATTTGAGGTTATTTACCTCCTGGTTTCTAGGTTTTAGATACGCTCACTATGTTTTCAAGCTTTTCTCCACTACCGTGAGGCCTTGAACCATCTTTCTTTAAATGACAACTGAGATTCTTGATTTCAGGGCTGGAACTTAAAACAAAACAAAAAAAAATCGCCCCCCGGCCCCGCCAATTAAGTCAACAGTGGTTAGGTCAATTGTAAGCCTAAAATGGAGATTTTGCTAAAGCAGTACAAACAGCAACAGGAATAGAAATGATTGCAGGGTGCATTTGTGTGTGCGTGCGTGCACAACTAATTGTTTTAAACATGCAAGCTGATGACCCTTCCATGAACATCTGGTGTAGCAGAGAACTAGAAAAGCAAAACTGATTATAAACAGAAGGTGAAATGGGACTGTTTGGCTTCTGTGATTCAAGCTGGGTGAAGTGCAAAACAGAAACAACCAGCTTAAATGGTAAAAAGTAAATTAGATTTTAAAAATCCTTTCAGTGGTCCAAGGACAGAGAACTGGAGAGTAAATCCAGAGACCTGGGTTCTATTCTTGGCTCTTCCACGGATTTCCTGTGACCGTGGGCAAATCACTTCACTGCTTCGTGCTTCAGTTTCCCTAGCTGTAAAATGGGGCTAAAAGTCCTTGCCTTCCTTTTGGAAAGTGCATTTAGATCTATGCATGAGAATGGCTTTATTTTCCCTATATCCTTTAAAAAAAGCCAGTGGCTGGCTCATTAGGGTGGGTCTCAGTTTATATACCTTCCACCCTGTTTCTTTGAATTTTTCTGGAAAATATGATTCTTGGTGGGTGGATTTGAAAAAAACAAACACCCCCCCCCCGAAGAATGTTGCCATTTTTGTTGAAACGTTTCAACGACTGAAAAAAACTGCTGAAATTTCAAAATGTCAATTTTTTTTTTGAAATTTAAGTAAAAAAACTTGAAAATTCCCCCACAATTTTTGTTACTGTTCTTTGGACCAACTTGAGGTCTTTGTGTCCCCATTCAAAATCTGAAAGCAGAGCTGTTACTGGGTTGCAATTTGGTCATGTAGGTCACGGGATAGTTTGTTTTTTCCTAGGAGGAGTATAACTGTTCTGTGAGCAGGGTTAGGTGTGACACCAGGGATTTAACTGGGGACCTCCCAAGCTAAAAGCCTGATCTATTAGAGCATGATCCAAAGAGCTAGGGCTTATAACCAGGAGCTGTAGCAGACTCACATCCTCTGGGATAGATGGCCAGAGCGTGTCTGTCTCTCTTTCTCTCTTACATAAATGCTCACAACGAGCACGTTTTAAAGTTGTTTTCTGTTCTTGCGCACGCTTAAAATTTGATTGCCACAAGCATTCATGCTAGTGCAACTCGGTTGCTGTATTGTTTGTGGAAAGTGAACAGGAAAGGGATGACGACGCGGCCAATGTGAGTTCACTTAACAGTCCAGACGAACGTGCGTGCACTTTTGCGCCATTTAGCTAGCTCGCTAGTTATTTGCTAGAGGGTAGGGATGTCTCCTTTGACTGTATGGCACCGTTAGCTGGTGAGACCGTGGCAAACCACACGATGCTCTTTTGTCTGGTTCTTGGCTGCGACTATAGAAAGCCGCGTGAGAGTTCAGGGCGACCGCAGATAAGAGACAGCGCAAGAAATTCAAAAGCAGGTGGAGGAGACGACATGGGAGAGAAAAACAGAAAGTCTGCCTCTGCCCGGCACGATCTGTCAACAACAGAAGGAAGCCAAGATAGATGTGCACGGCACACCTCACAGGAGGAAGAGGCGCGGGCCTGTTCTGCATATAAATGTATCATTCCTCTGTAGCATTTATCACTTCACTCCCACGTTTTGCAGGCCATATTCCTTTCCATGTCCCACAGTGACGGACTGGCACAGGCCCCACTTCTGCCATACAATGTAAAGACTGTAGCCTGTACGTGGATCTGTCCCTCTTCACAGCAGATTTCATTTAGGGGGAGAGCGAAAGGACTCTGAGGGTCTCATGAACAGTCCCCTCTATTCCTCTGTGGGACAGCAGGTAGGCCCCAGTGCAGAGAAGCTGCCCAGCACAACCATTTGTATGTTTACAATGCTCCCCGGTGTGTTACATCTTTAATTAAAAATAAAACTCAGTTGGAAAGGAAAAGAAAAGGAATTGAAGCCTCCCCTTCCAGGACGGAGACCAGTGCGCCACTTCTCATCCCTCCTGTCGTCTGCAGCGGTGTGTCCCCTTCAAAAACGAGACAAGGTCGGGCTTGCCTACCCAAGCTCTGTGCCTTGTTCAACACCACACAATGATTCCGTAGCCACAGAGATCGTGTGGCTGTCCATTAATACCATGCCAAGGACAGAACGCGAGAGCTGTGAGAGCTGAAGAAAAGTCGAAGTCTCCTTTTAGGAAAATGAGAGCAGCTAGAAGTGTGTATGATCCTCTACAGCAGAGACCGTCTGTCTGGGTTCTTACATTGCACCCTTCACCACGGTATCCGAGGGCCAGCATCCAGTAGAGAGAGGCGGATGCCCATGCAAACAGCCACACGGACGGACGTGTGTAGCAGTGTTTCTGTGCCAGCTGGTGTCTCTAAGACCATCTCTATCCGTTCAAGATCAGGATAAACTTAACGTTAGGGAGGCAGATTATCACACAC
Organism: Chelonia mydas; assembly: GCF_015237465.2. Classification (NCBI taxonomy): domain Eukaryota; kingdom Metazoa; phylum Chordata; order Testudines; family Cheloniidae; genus Chelonia; species Chelonia mydas. Next base: position 7,031,668 of record NC_051258.2, read on the forward strand.
GGGCCTTCTGCAGAGTTCTTATGCCTCTCTCTGAGGCACCTGGTGCTGGCCACTGGCCGAGACAGGATACTGCATTGGATGGACCCTGGGTCTGATCCTGCCTGGTGATTCCTATGTATCCTAAGCCTTAGTCCCCAGCTGAATTCTTACGGTAGAATGTTTTTTATGTGGGTTTAAAGATAAAGATCCGGATGGCAAATGAATCGGGGCACTTATTGGTAGGTACCTTTATTCAGAGTGCCCCAGCAGGGGAAGGACCCGGCTGGTATTTGCCAACCTCCCCCACTATTAGATCTGCCCCAGTGGTTCTCCTGTACATTTATCCTACCTTTTAAAGGACTGGCATCCCGCGTTGGCTCCCTAGAGAGAGCAGACGCCTGCTCTCAAGCCCTGTGGTTATCTCCACGCAGGCCTTTAAATTTTATCACCTTGTTTATGCAACGCGAGCTTACCGGTGTTTAAAGATTGTAAGCTCCATTTAGCATTTATGACAGCAAACTACTCCAAAGTGTATAGGGAAAGAGGGGAAGAAAGAAGACGAACAAGCGGAGATAACATGCTTACTCTGCAACAAACATTCCAGATTCTTAAACGCTCCGAACCAGTGCAAAAATACTAGCTACAGATTCCCCTTTGCCCATCGTCTGCAAATCCACTAGCTGGCTGCAATTGGCTATAATTGTCTGTCTCCGGTCCCTAATCCCCCAGAACATGGTTTGTCCAGTAGGCAGGAATCTAAAGAGCGGAATAAAGTTCTCAGGTTTCGATTTGCAGGTGTTTTTCTGAGCCCTGAGCCGTGCTGTTCTCAGTGATACAGCTCATGAACCATCGCAGGGAGAGAGGGTTGGATTTATAGCACTCCACTGAGGATAACGAGAGGAGATATTTGCAATAGCGGTGTGACAAACACGGAGTGAGGGAATGGAGATGAACAATATTGGCTCCTCTGACACGGGGGATTTGTCGAGCTGGTGACTGTAGCTCTGTGAAAGGCATTCCCGCTGCCTTCTGACCCACGATTGCGCCTGCAAATCTTGTGTTTAGAGCAATATTTGTTGTTACTCATAATACTTTGCATTTATATGGCATCATTCCTAAGGATCTCCTAATGCTAGATAAAAGACGAAGGATGAAGGATGAAGGTCTTGTGGTTTAGACCCAGGTGTAGGACTCAAGGGATCTGGCTGAATCCCCAGCTCTGTTACTGACTCACTGTGTGACATGGGCAAGTCACTTTAATCTCTCTCTACCTCAGTTCCTCATCTGTAAAATGGGGATAACACATCCTTTCTCGCTTTTCAGGGCAGGGACTGTCTCTCTGTGTTTGTATAGTGCCTAGCGCAACGGGGCCTCTAGGCTGCTATATACAAATAACAAAAGTAATTTTACACTGTGGTACAGAGTGAAATTACTCTCTAAAATTCACACAGCAAATCAGTGACAGCGCACTGGAACCCAAGCCTGCTGACTGCCCTGCTCTGACCACTGGACCATGCTACCTATGGTGGAGGGAAAAGGGTTTTCTCGTCCTCTGAGAATATTTGACATTTTGAAAAATTTTCCCATCCTGAATCAGGACGAAAAGTCAAAATGTCAAAAATTGTCACAAACCAACAGTCAAAAAACCGTTGGTTCAGGTCAAGTAGGGCATTGTGTTTCAAAAATTTCCCAATGTTTTGTTCCACTTTTTCCCTTTTAAAAAAAAATTCTTAAATGTAAATTAAGTTAAATTTTGAAATGAAAAATTGTTTTGAAACAAAACCCAAGAACTGTTCCTTTCGAAAGAGCGAAAGTGGACTTTGGTCCTCGATTTTTGAAGTTTAAAAAAAAAGTGTGTTGAAAAATTCCTGACCAGCTGTGATGCTACCCCGCACTCAGAATGCGGCAGTGCGTTGCAAATATATTGATGATCCCAAAACAGAATAGTAAGTTACAATCAGTGCCTGTTACTGCCCTTGTCTGAGTAGTAGCATTCAAACCTAGGAACTTCAGCACCAGCTTCTTCTATTTAAGTTAAAGGAGCAACTCTGTTAACTGATAGCTATAGTAGGCTATTATCCTCTTATTTAGACTAACCACTAGAAAGGGAATGACCCACATTTTGTTTGTTACATTACATTAGCACATCCGTGCAATAGTTGGGCTGCGAAAAGGACAGCATTGACTGGTTTACAACTGAAAGAGCTGTTCCCATTGGAATGGAACAAAGCAGCATGTGGAAAATGTTTGCTTTGGCCTGAGGCTCTGCCAAACCTTGTTCCTACAGAATCTAAACGTGCAGACGACACCCCTTTAAGTAATACTTTCAGGGCAGGTTCTTCCCCCTTTGTCGGGGAGGAGAGACTGTTCTTGCACAGATCAGGGGAGAGATGTTAGACGTGTGCTGGGCACTGTTGATGGCTCACCGCAGAGTTGGAGATGGCCAGTGAATTTTGGCATCTTACAAGAGCTTGATAGTCACCAAAGTCATTTCACAGCAGCACCTGAAAGTGCCACAGGCCGTGTGTAGGGAGCGTGTGTGTGTATGTGTGTGTGTGTGTGTGTGTGTGTGTGTGTGTGTGTACACACGCCAACACTGTCTGATCTCTGAGGGAAGGATGGAGGGGGGCAGCTGATTGAGAGGAGAGACAGTTTCCGAAACAAACCAAGATCTTTTGCTCTCAAAGGAAGCGCATTTTTGCCAGGGGGAGAGGATGAAAGGTCGACTTAAGGGCTTTCCTTTCACTCGTTCGCCGGGCTGAATCCTTCTCAGGCATGGAGCGTGCCTGTTGCTCCCGAGCCCGGCTGTGGGGTCTCGACTGAGGCTACGTCTACCCCGCGGCTGGGAGGTGGAATTCCTAGCGTGGGAAGACGTGCCCTCACGAGCGTGGGCTGAGCGAGCGTCTACAAAGAGCAGCGTGGCCCCAGCGGCGCGGGCGGCGCCTCGTTTTCTGCGCACTCATTCAAGCGGAGCTAGCGTGTGTACGCCTGCCCCAGCTGGGAATTACACCTCCCAGCCCCCACGGGCAGAGAACCCCTGCGTACTCTGATGCTGCAGGTCGAGCGGGATGGGGCCTAGGGGGGAGGTGAAATCCACCCCCTCGCCCCTCCAGCCAAAGCAAACTCTGCTCCTTTACGCTGAAGAGCACCTTGTGCCATGCATAGTCCCATTGGCTTCAAGGACATGGAAGACTCATAATTAATTATTTCCTTTAGCCTCCACTGTCTGTCGTCTCCCTAAACCCAGCCGAGCTACGGAAGGGACATCTGGCTACACTGCAAAAACCTCCCCTCATTTTAGCCCCCATCTCCCTAGCTTGATTTTGTTTACATCCTATTAAACTCTTGATTTTTTTGGAGACCAGTAAAAGAAGATCCAGGAGTCTGGAAGGCGTAGCGGGGGGAGCAGGGAGCGGCACGTGAGCATTAGAGACAACGCCGTGTTCCACTTTCCGCACTAAATGCTTTTCCTTGTTTCTATGTGAAATGAAAAGACAAGAACTCTCGTAGCCTGTCCAGGTGACTGGCTGCTGATCGAAATCCTTGCTGGAAATCAGGCCATGCTAAAGCCGGCATCCTTCAGCTTTACTGATTTCTTGAGAATCCACTGGAGGCAGCTAAAAAAAATTTTCATGCAGTGAGAGGTGGCTGAACGACCCCACCCAGCGCTGGCTGCTTGGTAGGATGCAATGATCATTGCAACCCATTGGCTGTCTGGGGGCCCATGTGGCGAGAGTCAGAAGGGTCTGGCCAGCGCCTGATGGCTAGGAGACTGCATCCCATAATCTCAGCCAAGGTTGGCACAGACTTGGGTCCCTCGGTTGGCAGCCTCAGCAGAGAGGCTACTGGCTAGGTGAGCAATGGGCACTGATCAGTGTTACCTTTCCATCTAGGTAACGTTTTTTCATCCAAAACATTTTCCTCCCTGAAAAATGCAGTCGGTTCGACCAAAACGTTTCATGAATTTGTGTTGAATTGGTTCCACTGGAAAAAACAACAACAACAAATCAGAAAAAAATTGAAATGCTTCATTCTGACATATTCGAAACAACCGGCCTCTGGTTTCCTTGGGCTGGGACTTGCTCGCTTTACAGTGAAGAGGCAGGTAAAATCACCAGTGCTGATAATCCTCCGACGTCATCCCACAATTGCCCCTGAAAGAATAGACAAGTTCTCCCAACACAGCTGACTGGGAGAGAATCCTAGCGTGTCTCCCCACACACAGCAGCGTGGGCCCGCAGATGCCCACGGTCAAGTGCAGAACCACACAGTGAGCTGGGTAAGGCTTTGCAGTGGGGATGCTCATACCTAGGCTAGTCTAACCCATGTCCAACCACCCAGGTTAACTGAGCAGTGAAGACAGGCCCTGGCAGATGCCTTGAACAGCATGTCTCTCTCCCAGTGAAGAATGTCTCTCTCCCACTTTGCACGGGCCATTGCTGTGTGGGACAGCTCTCCTTGGCCGATGGGAATGTCGCTCCAGAACATGTAGCGTGGAGGGGAGGTGCCTCACTGATCTCATTCCAGGCGCAGGCCTTGAGCAGCTGTGGTTGCATTGGGGGTCTGTGGGGCGCGTCGTCGGACAGGCCGCTCAGCCTCCCTGCCGCTGTCACCCGGAGGTTGAGGCATGAGAGATGCCCAGGACGTGTATTCTATGCCGAGCGTCAAGCTCTAGCCGCCTCTGTCGCTGAAGTCCAGAACTGAGGCAGAAAGTGAAGGCCCACTGGGCACCCTGGTGACGCAGCGCATGGCTGGCATGCTGCTCTGCAACCTGCGGGACTTGGTTTCAATCCTCAGGTCCCAGCGTCTTGCCCCTGCTCTGCTGCCAGCGGCCTGGAGAGGCCGGGGAGCTCAGTGGCTGGAGAGAGCTGCAGGTCCCTAGGCAACTCCGGGGCTGATTCAGAAATGAGGTCAATGGACTCAGACGCAGGTCCAGTCTTCAGCTGGTAGAATGCAAGGATGGAGGGGGAGACTGGAAGAGTGTGTGTGTGTGTGTGGGGTGGGGGCTTCCAGACTAGGTGGGATTAAACCAGGAGGGAAAATAAGGGGGTTCCCTATTGCTCCATACCATGGGACAACCTGGGGACGAGGCGGGGCCACACCCCCATTTTCAGACATGATCATTGTGGTTCAGGCTTTAAACAGTGGCATCCACTGGTCAAAATGAATCCAGCAAAGGGGGTGTGACACCAGCCCTATTCCCCCGCCCATACACACACACATCCACCCCACGGTATCCGCAGTAGCTGTTGCTAAGACCTCAGCGCTAGCTAGACTTTCCAGCTGTCTATTAGAAAGAGCTGAAAGACCAATTGCTTTACCTACAGCGATTGTCCTCAAGGCCTTTAGTGATTTAAAAGCTCTCCCTGGTTTGGACTGGATGGTGTCCAAAGCAGCGCTGCTTTCCCAGGCGAGGGGATTAAAGATGCTCAAGTAACTCTCCCTGTTACTACTTCCAGAGTAAGGTCAATGGCCGTGCTTCAGGCTTCAGCCTTTTTTTTCCCCCTGAAGGCCACCGAGGGATTTTTTTTTTTTTCTCAGTGTGTAAATTGACAAGGGAATGCTGCTAAGGATCCACGCCGTAGTCCGGACTGTACGGCAGGATTACTTTTCGGAAACAGAGAGGAGAGGTCAAACGCAGGCAAACTTGGAGGGCCCCTGGAAGCCTTTGGAACCTGCTTGTGCTTAAAGTGGAAGAAATTGAGAATACACGCAAGTTTCGTCCCGGCTATGATTCATTTCTTCTTCTGCCACAGGCCCCCGAGCCAACTCGAAGAGCTGTTCCCTGAAGCTGCCGGGATGGAGCAAAGCAGCAAGACCCAGTGTCGTGCTGAGGTTACTTGCCACACGGATCCCAGCTCCTGTTTCTATTGCTTCGAAATTCAGATTCCATTCAGTGGGCTTGTTCCCTCCTTGGCATTTTGAGATGCTTGGAATTAGCCTGGGAATTATTTGCTGCTCCTGCCACCGTGAGTCCCCTGGAAGACGTTTGAGAACACACAAATCGCTTCCCATGCAAGAATGGCTTCCCCCTGCCATGGAAATACGGCAGTTTACTGGGAGGCACGCAGCATCTATTCGACAGCCCACATTGGTGGCGCCCAGCAGTTTAGGACAGGAAGTGAAAAGCTGGGAGTGTAGGGAAGCAGAAGATGGTTGCCCAAAGTAGATTTTTTTCCAAGAGCAGCGGGGCTGATGTGACCTGCTTTTCGCCAGGAGTACATAGGATCTTAATGGCTGCGTGGGAACTGTTGAAGTCTCCAATGGCAAAGGCCTGTTAGATTAGCGCTCCTCAACCTGTCCCCAACCCGCACTCCCATTTAGGTGGGATCTAGCCAAATCCCTTCACCCCATTTAGCACCATGGCAAAGGTGGACCGGTACCCAAGAACCCATTCATTAGATCATCCACTCCCCTCTCCCTGCCGCTGCATGACTGTTCCCTACATGGCACTTGAAGTGTTTTATCCAGCTTTGTTCCGACTGTCCCGAGCGGCGGGGCTGTCAGTGGGAGCCTGTTCTAGCACAAACCAGCTCAGATCTGGTGTGTCCTCCCAAGGGCTGGGCTAAGCAGCATTAGAGCCGCAGCCATTGCTTGTTTCCTGTGGACTCGGCAAGGGGCATACCCTAATAGTGTGTGGGCCCACGAGGAGTTCATGTGGGGATAACAGGGCATGCAAGGTGAAGATGAACCCTTAAATGGATGGATAACACCCAAGGCAGCGGATATCCGTGCAAGGAGACCACTCTTGTTAAACAGAGCTATATTCCTTGCTTTCCTCCTGTGACCTTGCACTCCCTATGATTTTATGAAAATATGCTAATGAGTGTGAATATAATGTAACTGGAATATGCTTCATGCAAAAGGTCTCTTGTAAGGTATCATTATAAAGCTTATAATCTACTGAGTGTGGTCATCCTATCTGTATGAATGTATCATTCTCGTATCTGAAACTAGGAATGTGAAATATAACTCTGAGGTCCTATTGTAGTTATGCAAAGTGTGGGCCATTAATGGTGGTTTAGAATCTTGATGGCTCCCATCAACTAGGACAATTGACTGTAGATGGCCCTGTTTACTTGCAAGCCTTCCTGTGCGTCAGGCCGGAAAGAATGAAGGCTTGGGGTCTTACAGGCCATGTGACCATGTCACCTGGTACTGGAATCATCTTAAACCTGGTGCTTTTCCATTTAGACGGAGGGGTGGGGACCCAAAGAGACAAAAGATTCCCGCCTTGTGCCAAAGGTATATAAGGGGGTGAAACAGAACAAAGGGGGTGGCAGTCATGAGAAATCCCCTAGCTACCACCTGAGCTAACAAGAACTGTACCAGGGGAAGGATTGGGCCCAGATTAGGAAGGAGTCAAGTCTGTGAAAGAAGCTTATTGAAACATCTCTGAGGGTGAGATTTTATCTGTATTCAGTTTCCTACTGTATTAGGCTTAGACTTGCATGTTTTCTTTTATTTTGCTTGGTAACTTACTTTGTTCTGTCTGTTAGTACTTAGAACCACTTAAATCCTGCTTTTTATATTTAATCAGTTTTTGCTTATAAATTAACCCAGAGTAAGTAATTAATTCCTGGGGGAGCAAACAGCTGTGCATATCTCTCTATCAGTGTTATAGAGGGCGGACAATTTATGAGTTTACCCTGTATAAGCTTTATACAGAGTAAAACGGATTTATTTGGGGTTTGGATCCCATTGGGAACTGGGTATCTGGGTGCTAGAGACGGGAGCACTTTCTAAGCCATTTTCAGTTAAATCTGCAGTTTTGTGGGAATGTGGTTCAGACCCTGGGTCTGTGTTGGAGCAGATGGGCGTGTCTGGCTCAACAAGGCAGGGTTCTGGAGTCCCAAGCTGGCAGGGAAAATGGGCTCAGAGGTAAATTCAGCACGTCGGGTGGCAGTCCCAAGGGGGTCTCTGTGACCCAGCCCATCACACCTCCCTCCGCCATTAACACATGGGCTGGACAGTCACAAGAGCAGCGTTCTTTCTATCTCTCTGGCCTACTTCAGTTGTTCTCAATCCTTTCCATCCTGGGAACCCCTTTTCCACACTGGAATCCTTCTCCCATCCAGCCGGAAACCTCCCTCCCATGGAGCAACTTCCCACAGCAACCTCCTGACATCTGTGTCGTGATCTTCCCAGGAGCCACAACCCCTTGGGCTCAGTGAATGCTGCTTTTCCACCAATCTATGCCTCCCTCCCGCCAACCTTTTTCCTTTTTTTTTGGGTCTCTGCTGAACCCATCACGTGAAATCACCGTGCGGCTGAGGCAGCTGTAATGGAGTATTTAATTCCATCATCATTCGTTTGTGTCAGACACCGCAGCACCTGTCTTCGGGGTTTTTTTTTTTGTAATGGTATTTTTAGGTTGCTACATTCTCCTGTTCTGCCTCCGAAACAAATGCCTCTCATCTGCAACGCAGCTGCTGGGTTTATGTGTATGATAGCCGGGGGGACGCTTGTCAAGATCTTTCTTGATCATGCCTGGATGCTGATGTGGTTCCACGTGAACTCGGTGTCCTATTTAAGGTATACATTGGACGCACGCCTAGCGAATGCAGTGCAGCCCTGGATTTTCCGCCAGGGCAGTGGAGATGGGGCTGCCAGAGCTGGCCCTTGTTTCACACCTCCTAGGAGGCATAGACAAATTCCTCACGCCCTCTTCTGGCAGTCCCGTAATGTCCCCTGCACGTACCCCTCCAAAAATAACCAAAGAGGCGGCTACCCCCACCCCCAGCCAAAGAATCCATCCCAGGTATTACACAGAGACCAGCACAACCTGGGGGTGGGACTTTGGGAGTGGTGTAGACATGACCCCTACGTTTCCTGGGTTAGGGACAGTGAGTCAGTGTTGAGCTTGTGTCTTGATGTAAGAAGCTCTCCTGCCACCTGGGATGGATGGGCACATGGGGAGCGATGTGAGCTATTTGAGCAGGGGAGGGTCCCCTGCAAGGTAGCAAGATTGTTGGTGCAAGGCTGGGGTGTCACCACACCTGTGGCATAGGCACCTTGCTCCTCCTGCAGGGTTTCTTTTGTTAGCCCACTTCCACCCCCACCCCCCAGCTTGCTGTGTTTTGACTTAGGGCTGGTCTGTTCAGGGAGAGCCCAAGAGGTAGAATCCTGACTGTGGGATGGGGTTTGAGAAGGCATTGTGGGTGAAATGATCTCATTGGCAAAGCTACCTCCAGCTGCTAGGTTGGGAAGGACGTGCCTCCAGACATCTGGCTATTTTCACGCCCACAGCTGAGCTGAAAGTCCGTGCCGTCTCATCCAGATTTTCCCACGTCAGAGCTGGTTGTGGTGTATTGAGGACTGTATTGGAATGGCAAGCTATCATCTGGAGTGGAGGGGGAGGTGTTCCTGGTCCTCCGTGCAGGCAGGGGGCTCTGTAGCAGAGCATGCAATCTGAGTCAGTCTAGAAAGAGCCATCTTAAAGCAAGGCAGATTGAGTCATGCCTTGTTGCCTTAGGGAGCAGCCTGCTTTGTCTCTCTCTGGTTTTGGTTCTTCTGTGCTATCGTTCGACATACAGCAGAGTTACACTGCAGTCTTCCAGCCAGAATCTTTTTGTTTTTATCTGTTGTCTCTGGGTGTGTGCTGTGAATACTTTTCCGTCAAATCTCAATGAAATATGGAAACCTCAAGGTTCGCTTGAAGATATTTCGCACAGCCCCAGAGCTGAATTAGGTCAGGCCAGGGACCACAACTCCCACCCTGCCAATTGACCTGCTTACACCAATAGCCAAATTTGGCCCCTTGTCTAGATGAGGCTTGATTGCTCATTACACTTTCCACGTTAACGAGGCTTTGATTTTGTATGCAGGGCAGAAAAGGTGACTCACCCACTCTCAGGCAGTCAGACCTTGTCATCTCAGGTGCTTAATACGCAGCTTGTCGGAGTGCTACCCAGCGCTGCGCCTCCTCGTTAGCTTACATTTAGAAGGTCATTCGGTATTAGAAACTAATGACCCGTTTCAGAAAACTAATCCCGTTTTCCACTGAGCCGCCATCCCTTTCAGGCCTTTCAAGAGAAGCTGCTGCATCTGATGGGCAGTGTGTCAGGGCATCTTCCCACTGAGATGGAGCTCGGCCCGGTGCCTTCCCGCTCAGCGGGTGGACGAGTTAGGAGATTTCCCCCTCTCTGTCTTACCTGCCTGTGCGTCTCCAGGGTCATGGATTCCTGATGGAGTCTGGGATGCAGAAATTGTTGCTAGGCCGGGACATTTAAATTTCTTACATTGCCACCAGCTTCAGTCGCTTTTCATTTTGGGGCTCTGTGTCCTTACAAGAAGCAGCAGTTTTGTGACCCTCTAAATCTGGGCCTAGCTGCTGCGGTGACTTGCGAGAGAGAAGACAGAGGAGCAAGAATGTGGGGCAGCGTAGTAGAAGTGCAGGGCTCGCTAATTTTTTCGTATGATTTTAGTGCCGGTCTCACTGACAGCCCTGGAGACACCAAGTCACGCTCCAGAATGAACAGGAATTATGAGCTTCCCCAGCCGGCCCTGGCCACGGGGTGAGATAAGTGTGAAGAAACATGTCTGCAAATATCTGAGGTGTGTAAACTTGACAGAGGCAACTGGGGGGAAACATGCACAGGCATAGCTGGGAGCAACGGGGCGAAATGAAGGGGAAATGTAAGCTGAGCGGCTGGAAGGAATGCTGAGAAGTGTTGGGCTGGAGGAGAATCGCCCATGGGAACGGTTGGAAGCCCCTTCATCTAGAGATTGCAGCAACCCCGGGCATGTCAGCTGGTGTATTGAAAACTAGACTGGGCGTGATACGAGAGATGGGATAGTAGGGAACAATCCTGCCCTGGCCAGGCAGGGATAGCTCAGTGGTTTGAGCATTGGCCTGCTAAACCCAGGGTTGTGAGTTCAATCCTTGAGGGGGCCATTTAGGGATTTGGGGCAAAAATTGGGGATTGGTCCTGCTTTGAGCAGGGGGTTGGACTAGATGACCTCCTGAGGTCCCTTCCAATCTTGATATTCTATGATTCTATGACAGGACCTGATGGACTCCCACCTCTTACCCCTTGGAGTTTACGTCCCTTAGCTCCTTGGAGGGGTTGGTAGAGAACTTTAGTCTCCATGCCCATCCAACCCTTGTCCTTGCTGCTGAGACCACCCGTTTGTGTGTAATGTGAGTGAGCTGCAGCTAGTGCCAGGGACAATCATGGGTTTTGCAATGGGGACACTTCTTCACTGGACACTAGAAGGAGACCCACCGAATAACTTCACCCAGGCCACTGAAGAGCTATTATCTCTGCCAGCCTGGGGGATGGGGGCCAAAGGAGGCGAGCTTCATGCTCCATCTCTTGAGCTGTCCAATCCCCTATCCAAGAGGCCAGGTGGGGATGGAGAGATGCTGGCAAAAAATCTCCCCACCCTGGCTCCCCATGTCTCCCCTTTTCCAGCAGGGAGCCTGGGCAGCCACCGCCCTCCCGTAATGCAATGCCCCAGCTCTGCTCCGTTTCCTTCGCCTCCCCAGCCTTATGGCTCAGTAAGTGCATTGCTCCCAGACAGCCTAGGATGGACGCGCGCTCATGGCGTGCTCATGGCATGCTCCACGCCGCCGCCAGCTCAGCTGCGATGATTCAAACTCAGTGGCCCAAATTCTTTCTAAATCAGTCAATCAGCAGCCCCCAGCGCTTTGCCATAGCACCAGCAAGCGAGCCTCCACACAATAAATAAGGCAAGACCGGCGGATATAAGCGGCGATGCAGAGGAATGGAAAGCTGAGACTAGCTGTGATGTGCGCCCATGCAGTGTCCTTCACAGCTGCCAGGGGGACGAGCACAAGAGCCCTAAGTAAGAGGTAGGGTGGCCCAGGGATTTGCACACTAGCCTTGGACTTGGGCGATCTGGGTTCGGGTAGTTCTGCCACAGGGTCCCTGTGCGACCTCTGGCCAGTTACTTAGCCTCCCTGTGCCTCAGTTTCCCCATCTGTAAAATGGGGATAAAAGTACTGCCCAGCCTCACAGGGAGGATAAATACATAAAAGATTGTGAGTTGCTCAGATACTAAGGTAATGGTGGTGGTTCCATTAGCAGGAGGCAGCTGGGTTTTCATTAGGAAACATTGCATGGTGGCTTGCTTTGATATTTGTCCGTTCCCTGGTGGACGTCAACGTGGGGAGGTAGGGCTGGGTTGGGAGTCCTGCCCCACCTCCCCTTTCAGCCTGTGCTCCCAATTTGCCTGGCCAGTTCCCCACCTCTGAACCTGCTAGGAGGCAGATTAAGTTTGGCGCTGATGTTCAGGGTGGGGATGGAGCTCAGACCGGCCAAAGACAAGGAGGTGGGAAGGGAATCATAGAAGATTAGGGTTAGAAGAGACCTCAGGAGGTCACCTCATCCAATCCCCTGCTCAAAGCAGGACTAACCCCAACTAAATCATCCCAGCCAGGGCTTTGTCAAGCTGGGCCTCAAAAACCTCTAAGGATGGAGATTCCACCACCTCCATTCCAGTGCTTCACCACTCTCCTAGTGAAATAGTGTTTCCTAATATCCAACCTAGACCTCCCCCACTGCAACTTGGGACCATGGCTCCTTGTTCTGTCATCTGCCACCCCTGGGAACAGCTGAGCTCCATCCTCTTTGGAAACCCCCTTCAGGTAGTTGAAGGCTGCTATCAAATCCCCCCTCACTCTTCTCTTCTGCAGACTAAATAACCTCAGTTCCCTCAGCCCCTCCTCGTAAGTCATGTGCCCCAGCCCCCTAATCATTTTTGTTGCCCTCCGCTGGACTCTCTCCAATTTGTCCACATCCTTTCTGTAGTGGGGGGCCCAAAACTGGGCACAATACTCCAGATGGGGCCTCACCAGTGCCGACTAGAGGGGCATAATCACTTCCCTCAATCTGCTGGCAATGCTCCTACTAACGCAGCCCAATATGCCGTTAGCCTTCTTGGGAACAAGGGCACACTGCTGACTCATATCCAGCTTCTCGTCCACGGTAATCCCCAGGTCCTTTTCTGCAGAACTGCTGCCGAGCCATTCGGTCCCTAGTCTGTAGCGGTGCATGGGATTCTTCCTTCCTAAGTGCAGGACTCTGCACTTGTCCTTGTTGAACCTCATCAGATTTCTTTTGGCCCAATCCTCCAATTTGTCTAGGTCACTCTGGACCTTATTCCTACCCTCCAGCATATCTACAACTCCCCACAGCTTAGTGTCATCCGTGAACTTGCTGATGATATCTGCGAACTTGCAGGAGACTCTCTGCATGCTGGAGGGGATGATGCCCCTGCTGGAGGCATAGCGGGATGCTCAGGAGCTTGGAAGAGGGAGAATGCCAGATCCTGGGCTCTTCTGTGGAGCGACTCTTTCAAGCAGAGAGAGGTCTGGTAACCCTGGAAGTTTGGGTGACGTGTTTTAACCTTGCAAATAACTCACCTCTTGTTTTTGTTAATAAACCTTTACTTGGTTTAGTATAGGACTGGCCACAAGCATGGCCTTTGGTGAGAGATCTTGGGTGCACTTGACCTTGGGTAAGTGACTGTTGCCTTGGGACTGGGAGTAACCTGAATATTCTTGTAACCTTTGGTGTAAGGGACCATCTATCACAGAGGCAGGCTTGCCTGGGTGGCAGGACAGTCCGGAGTAGCCAGGAGGACTGTCTGTGGTTCCCTATTAAGGCTGTTATAGTGCCCGAGGAGCTCATGCTTGTTACTTGGTTGGTGAAATCTACGTATAGAACACACAACCAGTTTGAAGTTCGTGCCCTGTTTCTTGACAGTCTGCCCTGAGGTTGGCACCCAGGGACAGCATGGCAGGGGGCATCACTGATTCCCAGGGGAAAGCATTGGGGAACAGAGTCTGGATTCAGCTTGGGAAGCTGGACTTGAGTTGATACACTTGGAATGAGAAAATCCAGGCTTTGTACAGTATTTTCGTGCTCTGTTCTCCTTCCCCTTAATTTGGCTCCTGCTTGCTTTGGGGTCCATCTACAGCAACAAAGCAACTGTTTGCTGACAATGGTATGTCTCTGTCTTCATTGCGATACACCTGCAAAGCATGTCTCCACTTTCTAGTGGTTGGCCCACAGAGAGGATAACAGCCTACTATGATTCCTAGATCATGGAGCTACTGCTTTAGCTCAGGTGGTAGAGGGCTGTGCTTTGATGCTGAATGTTCTGGGCTCAAACCTTCTGGTGGTATGTACCAGGAGTTGATGCATGAGCAATGGGTCATTTTCCTAGTTCATATGGTATTTTCCTTCTTTCTCTTTGCGTCTGACTTCCAAGCAACATGAGAAGTTGAACAGTCCCAAAATGCCCTGCCACAAGGCTGGAATCAGCTTGCTCTGGGATCAGGCTCATTTGGATTCGCTCCTCCCGTGTTGCAGAATGAGGGAGTGAAATTAGGGCTCTGATACCTTTTCGCTATAGGGCCCAAGTGCCCCTGCCTGCCCCCCTCTCCCGCCCCTTGCAGAATCTTTCCGGATTAAAATTCCAGCATATGCACAGCACAGCTGCCTGCTCTGCTCCATCTCTCGCTCTCCGCATCTGGCACGTGTCTCTGCGATCTGGAAGATTTACATGGCAGAGCCGCCTGGTAGCCTGAGTCTCAGAGCCGTGCTCCCTGCCAACATGGAGAGGCTAACGCCGGAGATGCCATCCAGCCAGTCACAAGGAGCGGGGCTCGCATGATCCCTGACTGTGGCAGCTTCTGTGTGCATGGCTGTTGCGGGGGGGAGGGGCTCGGGAAATGTTTCAGTCACAATTTTGTGACACTGAATGCAGCTTACGTTGAACAAGTGAAACTTTTATTAAACCCTCTGCGCTGCCTCCCACCTAACTCCCCACCTTCCCTGTTCCGCTGTCTCTCCAGGGAACATTGGCCCTAATATCTAACCCAAATCTCCCTTGCTGAAGGTTAAGCCCATTACTGTTTGTGTCCTACCTTCGGTGGACATGGAGAACAACCGATCACCATCTTCTTCATATATTTAAAGACTGTTATCAGATCCCCCCCCCCCCCCCCCCCCGTCTTCTTTTCTCAAGACTAAACATGCATTTTTTTTTAAAACCTTTCTTCGTAGGTCAAGTTTTCTAAATCTTTGGTCATTTTTATTGATTGCGACATGCAGCAACTTGCAATGTGCAGCATTGGGGAGCTGGATGAATGCACATTAAAACAGCAAAAGAAGAGAGATTGGTGACTCTCCTGACTTATTTTGCATGGCTCAGGGCCTGAGATACTTAATCGTGGTTCTGGGACAAAGTATCATGGTGAATCAGGGGCCAAATTCGGGGGTTCTTCCCCACGTTCCATTTGGCGCTCTGACTGAAAAGAGCCTCTTGATTTTCGTGGAAGTCTTCCAGAGCAGGTCTGTCTGGCCCCAGCGCTCATGGTCAGACCTGGGGTGGTTTCACACCCCTTTGAGAAGCCCGTTAGAGGCACGCCGTGTGCCGAAGAAGAGCGGCCGTGGCCAGCTCCCTGTGGTGCTCTGCTTTACAACGGTCCAGAGGGGAATGGGAATGGAGCCGTGTTGACAAGAGCCTTGGAAGGCTGGGTCTGTCTGCGTGGCGGTGGCTGCAGACTGGAGATTTTGGAGCACTCTCAATGGGCGTTCGTTAATGACACTGCTGCTTCATAGATTGCTGCAATGCTAGCATCTCTCCAGCGCCCTATAATTACTTGCTCTTTAGAGCATTTCAACCCTAACAATAGAAACCCCTGCAAATAATATTCCACTTTGGCACCTGGTCCGCCTCCTCCCACTGCAGAATGATCCCTCGGCAGCCGCTAAAGGGGCGTTTAACTCCAGCACCACATTCAATTCGTGGTCAATTGGCAGTTGAGGCCCAGTGCCATTAGCTCATTGGCCTGCACTTACACGTTTGCAGCGCCGTCCTCTGCAGGCTTCTGTGGTGCCCAGGAAACACCCTGACCCCGCCTAGGCTTCCGACCAGGGTTACAGGCAGAACCCCGCCCTTCCCCCAGTCTGATTGTCTCTGGGAAGATGGCTATCCTACGTGGAGATGTGGATTCAGAGTGGGGAAGGGGGCAATGTTACCCCTTCAAGAGGCTTAAATAATTGAAACGCAGAGTCCATGCCAGCACCATCAGGGAGCATCTGCCCCCTCCCGTGAACAAACACGACCCTCTGGGACGCTCACGTCCTGTGTTAATGACGGGCCCTGCTTGTAACTGCCGTTACTCACTCGCAGCTGCAGAATGAATCACGCCCCACCACACAAAAGCTCCCATTGTGCTGAAAAGTCATAGCCCCCCCCCGGGCGCCATGGTTTGCATTGTCGTGTGATGCACGCCCTGTTCTCCTGCGGACAATAAGAAAGGACCTGGGATTGGACGGGAGGTTACCTATGCCAGCACTGGTTCTGCTGAGCAGTGATTGCATCCGCAGATGTTGCCAATGCCATACTGCCCCATTCATGAGCTTGTAAGAGAAATACCTGGCTACACACAAGTCCCAGTGGTGCAGGTCGTGAGGTCGAGGGGGTAAGGCCACTGGCCTGGGACTCAGAAGACCTGGACTGTATTCCCAGCTCTGATAGCCCGCTGGGTGACCTTGGGCCTTGTCTATATAGATTGTAAACTCTTTGGGGCAGGGACTGTCTTCTATGCTGTGTATGTGCACTGCCTAGCACAGTAATACTGTCGTTCTAATACAGCCCTTTCCATCAGGAGGTCAGGATGGTTATTACACATTTTACAGATGGGGAAACCGAGGCACAGAAAAGCTATGTGGCTTGCCTGAGGTCGTCCAGCTGGTCAACGACCTTGGGTGAGTTCCTGCTCTGTGCCTCAGTTTCCCTCTCAGTAAAACAGGAATACCATGAAGGATGGGATTGGACAAGGAAGGCAGCATTAGCCATCCCTTCTCTGCCCCACTTCTGCCACCAGTCCTGGCAAAGGGCATGAGCACGGTATGTATCCTTGTGGTACCATGGCTTTGTAATAGCCCTGATAAGAACATCCATGGCCCAAGGTGGGGTGGGGCTCATGCTGGCCGAGAACAGTAGCTGCAAGGTCCATAAACTGGGCTGAGTGAGGGGTATAAAGTCATTGGCCTCGCTGCTGTTTTGGTCACTGTTCCCCTGAACACACTCCTTCTCTGCTACCATGTGAAGTAGCTGTATGTACCCTAAGGGCTAGAATATGGTCTAGTGGTTAGAACACGGAACTACCATTAAAGGCTCTGGGGGTCTGTTTCCTGTTGCTCTGCCCCTGTGTCACTGTGCCCTTGGCCAACACACTGGAGCTGTTGGTGCCTTGCTTTCCCCACCTGTACAACGGGGTTATAATAAAAATGGCTGCTGCACGGAGCTGTGGGTGGCTTTGAGGCTCAATTAATAGATGGCACATGGCTGGAGATCCCACGTGAGGGCAAAGCATTATTATTAATTTCCTGTATTATTTATTCTTTTTACTCTTTCAGCTGATACTGAGATGGCAGCTGGATAGTGGGGATCAAATTCATCCCTGGGGGGAACTTCCCAACAACATCCTAGCAGTTACGCCACCGCTGAACGCTGGGGTCTCCTTCCTGCACCGGCGACTCAGGGACGCCAAAGTGCGCTGGGCTCCATTGTTCTCTGCTCTGTGTCACAGCAGGGCTGAGTCCTCCCCATGGCATGGTGGGGCGATGTCAAAGCTGAACAGCTCCCCATTTGTTTTCCTGACACGCAGCAGGAGCGCTCTTCGGAAGCGCTGTTTATCTCTGCAGGCCTGCACATCAGTTCAGCAAACCTGCCAACAGCCTTCATGTCGAGACGCTGAGCTCCTTTGCAGGCCCTCACGCCGTTCCAGCTGCTTTTATTTTATTTTATTTTTTTCTAAAAAGAAAACCCTTTAAAATGAGTATAGATTTTCCTGGATATTCGTTTTGGCTGGCTGCAGGGGGGGGGTGTTGTAAACGTTCAGACAGTGCCACGATCAAACATTCAGACAGAGCCAGATTTGAGGATGTATTCGCTTCACTGCCTAGTGAGAGAATGGAGTTATTCAGCATCAATCAATTACATAGTTTAAGAAAGCGTTCTTCTAATTAATGAATCTGTTGAAATTAAGAAAATTCTAGCTACTTCTCCCCCCGCCCCAAAGAAAAAATACGTTTGTTTGTCTACCTATTTGCTGTCAGGGGATTGATAATACCATGGGAAATTGAAATCATAGTCAGATAGGAGACATTTCCGCAATCACCTTCCAAATGCCCTGTGATGATGATAACAATGCAGAGTTCTTTGGTCGTGGTCTTCATTTAGAGAACTCAGCATGCTTAATGACGGTAGGGAAGTATTGTTAAGATGGGCAAACTGAGGGTGTGACAAATGCCAACGTTTTCAAAACTGGCCTCGGATCCTGGCTGCTTCCATTTTTTGGGTGCCTCGCTTGAAAAACACAAAACCTTCCAGTGCCTCGTGAAATGATTCGGAGTCTTTGCAGGGACTTCAGTGGGCTTTGGATCAGGCCCCATTTCCTGATTCAGCACTTGATCTTAACACTCCGGATGGGATTCACCCCAGCCAGCAGGCAGGGGAGGCAAGAGGCTGGGGAACCTAGACTGATCTGATACAGGCCAATTGTACATTTCAGCAACGCACCAAGATGTAACGGTGATTAGCATGGTGTAAATAAAATAAAGAGTAATAGAAATTATGGTCTCGATGCGGAAATCACTGGGTGAGGGCTATGCAGGAGGTCAGATTAGATGATCACAGTGGTCCCTTCTGGCCTTAACATTGATGAATCTATGAAAATAAATGACAGCCAAACATTTTCAGCCGTCTTGTCCACCTTTGGATGCATCTGTTTTCAAGGGTCCTACTTGATACATTGTGGGCTTGATTTTCATGGGTGCTGAGCACCGCCAGCTCACAGTTCACAGATCAAGGGGCTATCATGAGATAACCAAGGTCTCCTGACTCCATTTTAGCTGTAGTGCAGATATAAGGGCTGCCATTCTGGGTCTGACCATGGTCCATCTTGCGCAGTATCGTGTCTTCGACAGTGGCCCGTACCAGAGCTACAGGGGCAGCGTACAGAACAGAGAAATTATGAAGTGATCCATCCCTGTCTTCTATTCCCCACTTCTGGTAGTTAGAGGGTTGCATCCCTGACCATGTTGGCTGATAGTCAATTGATGGACTTCTCTATAAACTTCTCCGGTTCTTTTTTGGAACCCAATTATTCTTTTGGCCATCACAGCATCCAGTGGCAATGAGTTCCACAGGTTAGTGGTGCACTGTGTGAAGAAGTACTTCCTCTTGTTTGAATTAACCTTGCTGCCTGTTAGTTTCATGGGGTGACCCATGGTTTTTATATTGTGTGAAAGGGCAATTAACACTTTTTCTCCACACCATTCATGATTTTATAGACCTCGATCACTTCCCCCCTTTAGTTGTCTCTTTTCTAAGCTGAGTACCCCTAATCCTTTTAATTTGTCCTCCAGTGGAAACTGTTCCAATAGCCTTGATTATTTTTGTTACCCTTCTTGGAACCTTTTCCAGTTCCACTATATCCTTTAAGATATGGAGCGAGCAGAATTGGACACAGTATTCAAGGCGTGGGCACACCATGGATCTGTATAGTGACATTATAATATTTTCTTTCTTTCCCTCCCCTTTCTTAACAGTTCCTCACATTGTTAGCTTTTTTCACTGCTGCTGTGCATTGAGCAGGTTTCAGAGAACGATCCACGGTGACTCCAAGATCTTTCTTGGATGGTAACAACTTTAGATGAGGCTTTGTTCCAAACACTCTGTGACTATCCGAGAAGCATGTACAATTTTTCTTGTGTTTGCTTAACTTTCCAAGCCACTTCGTAGAGTTTAAGGGGCCATAGTCTGCCCTCCGGCATAGCACAGGCTGCTGGATTGTGAGGGGTGTACTCTGAGACCATTCCTTGGCCTTCCCCTTCCACTCGTATCTTGGGAGAACTTTTCGGCTGCTTTCTGCCTGACCTGCCACCCGTTATTTCGGCACAGGTTCTGTTCTTTCTCGCTGCCTCTTCTTCGCCGAGAGCTGCAGGCAAAGTATTTTATTTTCTCGTTGACTTTATATTTTTTTTCTTTTTCATCAAATCATTTTGACTTCTTCCAGCTTCCACGCACCCCCTCCTCCCAGGCCTAGCATCGTGAGAGAAATCAAACATCGTCAGCAAACTGCCTTCTGAAAGCGTCTTTCATCTCCGGGCACTGCGCTATCTCTCTCATTTGCATACACTTCTGACTGGCATGAAGAGCGGTTTCTCCTCCTCGGAGCACTCTCCCTGGCCGACGGAGAGCTTTGGAGATAAAAGGTCCCCCCAGTGGAAGGGCACAAAGGCGACTCTGCCATGGGGAATGCAGCTCGGTGGAGAAACAGCGTCTTCAAAAGGCCCATTGGTGGCGAGGGGCCCCCAGGAGAAGAGGGGCTGTAAGGGGCTCAGTCTTAGTAACTCGGCCCTCAGTCCAGATCTGTAAAATCCTCCCCCTTGCGGCATAACAGCCCCACTGGAGAAACTCTGGCATTTTTATGATCCACTGCCCAGTCTGTGCCATTTTCTCAGTGGCCAGTAAGTAGGGTTGGCAACTTTCTAATCCCACAAAACCAAACACCCCGCCCCACCCGTTCTGAGGCCCTACCCCGCTCGTTCCATCCCTCCATCGCTTACTCTCCCCACCCTCACTCACTTTCACCAGGCTGGGGCGGGGGGCTGGGGATAAGGGGTTTGGGGTGCAGGGGGGATGGGCTCTGGGCTGGGGTTGCGGGCTCCAGGTGGGGCCAGAAATGAGAGGTTCAGGGTGCAGGAGGGGGCTCTGGGCTGGGGCCCAGGGGTTCAGAGTGCGAGAGGGGATGCAGACTCTGGGAGGGAGTTTGGGTGTGGGAGAGGACTCTGGGCTGGGGCAGTGGGGTGCAGGGTGAGGGCTCTGGGAGGAAGTTTGGGTGTGGGAGGGGACTTTGGGCTGGGGCAGGGTGTTGAGGTGCAGGCTCTGGGGTGGGGCTGTGAATGAGGGGTTTGGAGTGCAGGAGGGGGCTGAGGCAGGGGGTTGGGGTGTGGGCTCTGGGAGGGGAGTTCGGGTGCAGGAGGGGATTCTGGGCTGGGGCAGAGGTTGTGATGCGGGAGGGGGTACAGGGTGTGGGGTCCCAGCGGCACTTACCGCAGCTCCCAGGAAGCAGCCACCAGGTCCCTGCAGCCCCTAGGGGCATGGGTGGCCAGGGAGGCTCTGTGCGCTGCCCCCGCAGCCCCCATTGGTCGAAGTTCCTGGCCAATTGGAGCTGTGGAGCTGGCATTCGGGGCAGGGGCAGCGGGTGGAGCCGCCCATGCCCGTAGGAGCTGCAGGGACCTGGTGGCCGCTTCCTGGGAGCCGCACAGAGCTAGGACAGGCAGGGAGCCTGCCTTGACCCCGGGCCCCTGCTGCACCGCTGCCGACCGGACTTTTAACGGCCCAGTCAGTGGTGTTGACCGGAGCCACCAGAGTCCCCTTTTGACCGGGCATTCCAGTCGAAAACCAGACACTTGGCAACCCTCCCGGTGGGGGAACTCAGGCCTGCTCACTACTCCGGGTTCCAGCCCAGCACCCCATGCTCCGCAACCCCAAACTGCTCATGCTCCGGCCTCGTTGCTGTTTCCCTGGCCCCTTGCCTGCCTTTCTTCCCTCTCTTCTGGCTCCCCTGCTGGGTTACAACGGATGCTTCTGATGCTCCCCGTGGCTACTTCACCTCCTCTCGGGTGTTTGCCAGAGTCTCTAGTCTGAGGCAGGGTCCCAGGGCGTACTGTCCCCTTGGACCTCCTCCTTGTAACTAGCCGATCTCCCTTTCTCTGTAGGACACGACTGCAGAATTCCTCCCTACAGCTCTCTCTTACCACCAATGTCCTCTCTTTAGTCCAGCTCCTCTCCCAGCTGGGCTTGATAAGCTGTTAGGCCTTGTCACGCCCTTGTCACGTTTATATCAGCTGAGGATCTGGGCTCAAACTTCAACCCCTGTTGCAGGGTGAGCTTAGCCGCCCCCTCTCCCCGCTCTAGAATCACCGGCCCCCCTTGTCTGGGCCCGTATTATTCCCACAGCGTGTGCCAGCCAGATCCCAAGCCTCACTGGGGTCTAGAGTTAATCTCAGCTAACGATTCACCCAAACGCACAGTAATAAAAGTCAACACCGAGAAGCCCTTTGAAAATGAATCTCCAATGATGGAATTGGCTGGGAAAGGATAAAACTCCCCATGGCAGCGCATGGCCAAAACGCAATAGGAAATTAAACTGATCAGATGTCTGGGTGCTCTGGAGAGGAGTTGGGTTTTTTCTTTGTGCACGTCAAACCTAACTACATGCAAGGAAAGCCAAAGACCCATTCAAAGACGCAATATAGGAGGAGAATCAAATTCTCCAGCAATGAGGTTACGGGCCTTCTTAAGCAGTTTGCTTATTAAGTTTTGAGCTGCAAGCAGAGATGCAGCCTGGGTGGTGAGGGGGATTCCTACGGGGATATTAATCCATCAAACATCACAAGTGAATAGCCGAGCGGCAGCAGATCCCCCATTTCAGCGGCGAGGATGCGCTAAGCTGGAGCCAGTGTTCCGGTGGGATGAAAGGGAGATTAGTTTAAAAATGAATACTTGACAAACCAGACCCTATTTTAAATGTTTTCCCTTCCCCGGCTCCTCTGTGTAAAGCGGTAAAGGCCCTGGAGCTCAGGCCAGGCATGTTTTCTCCCCCCAAATCCCCCAGCAATAAAAGGACAGCATAGAGAAATGGAAAGCTGTGTGATCTAAGAAGACAGGGCACTGTCTGGGGGTAAGAAGACATGGGCTCTAGGCTCAGCTTTGCCTCTGACCTGCTCTGAGACCATGGGCAAGTCGCGTCCCCTGCTGCGCCTCAGTTTCCCCTTGCGTTCTTTGTCAGTTGGCATGGCTACACCAGACATCATCATCCTAACAGAGCCAGCGCCTGCCACTGAAGGATCTCGGAGCACTTGTCTGTAACGACAGAAGGGATGTATTAATATCCCTGTTTTACTGGTGGGGAAACGGAGGCACCGAGCGGTTGAAGTCATCCTGCTCGAACCTGAGTCTCGGAAGTTAGCCGTCTCAATCCATATTTGAGCATGAAAAGAATCCCTCCGCTCTGTGCCTTTGAAAATCAGGCCTTTTAACTGACTCGCACAGGGAAACTATGGCAGGACCCAGAGTTTGAGCCCCAGCGTTCCCAGATCCCACTCCAGGGCTTTAACCACGCCTCCTGCGACAACTCTGCTGGAGGGGGGAGGAGGGGAAGTGGCAAGGCTAGGGCCCATAACCTCAAAGGTATTTAGGCACCTAAAATCAATGGGCAGTATGCGCCTAGATACCTTTGAGGATGGGGTCCTCGCTCCCTCACCCCACAAAAAGAGCAGAATGGGTGTTTCTCTCTTTGGGGGCCTTATTTTGGGTTAAGGAAAAGAACACGTGGACTTACGCTGATGTCAGTGGGCAGCAAGTCCCTTGAAAGCCAACGAGTCAGAGAGAGGGGAACCAGACCCAAAGCCTCCCCGAGCAAAAGAGCCCTGGGCCACCCTCAGTAATCGCCTGCAACAGAAATGCAATGCCCAGGGCAGCTGCCTCCTGCTCCTCTTTGTTTCAGACACGCGGCGTAGATGGGATTAATGCCCAGGAACACACCGGGTGCCACTTCTCTCTCGCTACCTGGGGAAGTGGCTAATGCTCTCTTCACTGCCCCAGCTCCCCTCTCCCGGGCCAGCAAGGACTGCTAGCACTCGCACAATCCCGTCCCGTGGCTGGGGTGTTTGGACAGCCTCGTGCATTGCACTGAGGCACCCCTGCCCCACATCTGGGGCTTTGATGGATGAGAGAGAAGGAGAGGGGATTTCCCCTCCCTACTGCTATTTTCTCCTGATTGCAATGTGATTCCCCGCCCCACCCCCATTGAATTAAAGCAGCTTCTGGACTCCGGGCTTTCCCAGGGCCCTTAGAGTGACCCAAACTTGCCTGCTAATGAGTAACTGAGCCCAGCTCCCTGACGCCAACCCTCCTTCCCTAGGCACCTTTGCAAACACACAGGGACTGGAGCAGGAATTGGCCTGATGGCTTCACTTGTTGCACTCCAATGAGAAGAAGCCTTTGGGGGTTTTTTGGGGAGGGGACAGGTGGAATTCAGTTAGTAATTAGTTTTCTGTATAACATCAGTTCTCAAAGGTGCTGACACCTGCCCTGCAGCTGGCTTGTGTTTATTCCCTCAGCCACGGCGATGGGCTTGTTTTCGCTCTGTGGCCCTTGTAAAAAGTCCTGACAAGTTAAACACAGCACTGCAACCTGCCCCAGCTGTGCCAGCCCGGTGCCTGGGTGCGTAGGCACATCTGTGTGTTGGCACAGGCATGTACGTGCATGTGGCCATACGTGTTTGTGTGCACATGGGCAAGGGCTTGTGTTTGTCTGTCTCGGACACGTGTGCGCGCTTGTGTTTGTCTGTGCGTGTAATACATGTGTGCCCATATGCCTGGTCTGTGCACATGCTTCTGTGTGTGGGGACAGGGTGCATGTATGCAATACATGCTTGTACATGTTTCTGTGCGCATGTGTGTAATACAGCTGGGCACATGCATCAGTGCACATGTGAGCACATGAATGTGTGTGTGTGCAATGCATGTGGGCACACACATGCCTGTACATGTGTTGGCACATGTCAGTGTACAGTATAAGGTGCTAGTGTGTGCTTGTATGCCCTTGCATCTGTGGGGATACTTCCCTTCCCCATTTTGGGGCCTCCCAGAGCCTTTTGCTCTGAGAGGCATGCCTGCCCCATTGCCCTGCCCTCGCCGGGCAGCTCCTGCTTGCTGGGCCAGTTCCGGAGACCCCAGCCAGAGACCCTGCTTTGCTCTCATGTAACATTTGCGCGTTGTTGTTGTTGGCTTCTCCCGCCCTGAATGCCACATTAGGCTTCCCTGGGGCAGAGGCCTTTGTACGTTGCCTGGCCGCTCGTGCACCAGGCAGGAGCTGATTGAGCAGAGCAGCGAGCCCACGCTGGATTTCCACGCCTGAGGGGCGCCTGCTCAGGGAATGTCATGCTTAATTACACGCACTGCGGTTCTCAATCAATCTGGCCGCAGCTTCGAAAGCACTGGGAGATTGATGTGCTCAGCTGGAGTGACGGGATCGATTCCCGGCCCTTAAAGGTGCAGAGCCCACTTCAAAGTGATCTTTCTTTCATTTGCACCTTTAGACACGGGCCCCGTTCAGATCAGGGCGCGCCTGGTAAAGCAGAGGCAGGTGCTGTACAGGGCAGGTCTCCTGGCCAGTCTCAATCTACACCCTTTGCAAGGC
Organism: Chelonia mydas; assembly: GCF_015237465.2. Classification (NCBI taxonomy): domain Eukaryota; kingdom Metazoa; phylum Chordata; order Testudines; family Cheloniidae; genus Chelonia; species Chelonia mydas. Next base: position 7,056,907 of record NC_051258.2, read on the forward strand.
CTAGGGGCCAAGTGGGCCCACAGAGAGCCCGACAACCAGAGCCCCATGTACATGGTGTATCTATGTCAGGCCCAGGATCCTGTTTACACGCTGATTACATCCATCCCTCATCCAGATCTCACTGCAGCTTTGTGCTCCAGGCTGTGGAAATTGTCTTCTAGCCCTTGTGGTTGGGAAACTTGGCCAGGTAAACTGAGCTCATGTTCCTGGTGACCCTGCAGCGATGGCCCCAGCTGCTTCCTTCACTCTGATGATTCCTCTTCTGTGCTCATCGGGGTCCCTCCCTCCCTCACGCAGCCTGGCCAGTGCGGGCCCCCTGTTACAGCTTGGCCACGCTTCCCTTCCGCCTAATTTGATTGCAATTCTGGCTGCATTTAATATGGCTCGATCTGCAAATTAATAACCATATCTCACCTCGCCGGGTGCCCGCGTGCCTCGCTGAACATGCCGCCTGGAGGGGGAGACTTACTTTATTAGAAAGCAAGCAGGTCTCAGATCGGGGCTTTCATCTGCAGGCGAGAGGAAACCATTATGTCTCGCTTGCCCTTCCCTCACCCAGCTGCAGATCCCTCTCTGCAAGACTTGGAATGGAATAGCCTCCCCCCTTTTTGCAATGTAGGTCCACATCTGGCATTTCTGATGTCCCCCCCGCCAGAAAAAAAGCAACAGGACCTTACATTGCACAGTCACCCTGTGATGCGGGCTACTTCCCGCACTGTCCCTGCAAGAGCAGAATTAGGCCAAGTGGGTCCAATCTGCCAATTAGGCTGCAAACGGGGGCGCTAATTAGAGGGAAGCTCACATGTGAGGGCAGCAGAAAGGAAGCCTTCAGTCCCCCTCCCTGAGGTAAGGGAGAAGAAGCCTGGTAGGAAGGAGTCCAGGGGTCCGAGCAGTAAGGTGGTGGAGATGCAGCCCTGAATTATTCACTCCAGGGCCCTAGACTGGAACCTTGTGTAGTGTGTGGGTCTGGGTTCCCCTACCAGCTGATGCAGAGTGGTGTTACGGGCAATGAGGCACTGTTGGAGAGACAGGGTCAGGGCAGCGGGCTGGAGGGCAGCCTGATGCTGTTGGACAGAATAGACGTTGAAAGCCCACCCTGGAAGGGGGAACCGCTGTGTGACCGGGCTGGAGGGCTGAGTCACAAAGAGGAAGCTGCAGCTCTGGGAGCGAGAGAGGGCCGCAGCGTGAGAAGGAGACAGAGTGACAGAATGCAACTGCAGGAAAGGGCATCGGCCTGGCAGAGCTAATCCCCAGAACTGCCAGAAGGAGGCGCCGTCCTGTGGTGACTAGAGCCTCTCCCCTCCTGTCACACACCCAGGGGCAGACTATAATGCTTGCCACGGTTAAATGACAGAGCCACAGTTACCGTCAAGAGTGAACCATAGCACAGGGAGAGCACCGTGTAGATACAAAGGCAATTAGATGTTTTCAGCAGAGATCCAAAAAGTGTCAGTGACTTGATAAGCTGGGATGGCACAGGGAGCCTGTTCCAGGCAGCAGGAGCTGCGGAGGAGAAGGCTCTTGTGCCAGGAGTAACGTGATTATGCAGAGGGGGCCAGGGAGGAAGCAGGTGCTTGGGGAGTGGAAGGATCCAAGAGGCAAGGTCTTAAAAGTCCGTTGGAGCTAGGCCATGCCAGAGAGCACGAGCTTGGAGAGGCCATTGAGAAGCTGCAATGGTCCATGCCAGGGGAGGTGAAGGCCTGGAGGGGGTGACGGCCTGGAGGACTTTTCAGAGGTGCAGTTGTGGCACTGGGTCGCACCAGGGGTGGTTGTCAAGTTTGCAGATATTGTAGGAGGAGGAGTCCTGAGTCCCATCTGGTCCCAAGGCCATAGACAAATGGGAGGTGTTAGCTGCGGAGTTTTTGCATCAAATTCTCAGCTATACCCGTGCAGTTCCATTGGCTTCAATGGGGTTGTCCCACAGAGGCTGAGCGGGGAATTTGGACAACTGCAGTTGAGGAGACTTGTCCACCACAAGAACTTCTGTCTTTGAGATAGTGAGCAGCTCCGGGTTTCTACCCAGGGTTTTGGCACATGCAAAAGGCATCATTTTTCTGCCAGACAAAGTAGAAAATGAGACAAAATTTTGCATGCACACACGGCACCTGCCTGTCCAAAGCTCGCTCTGTGTGCGTGTGTGTGTGTTTACACGCACACATGCAAAAAGCGCACATGGTCGGGGAGGACAGGAATGTCCTTGTTGAGTTCTGGTTTCACAGCTCCCCAGGTTGGTCACTGAGGCTATGTGGCAAGTGAATGGGACTCTGATGAATATACTTAGGACCAGCACCCAAAAGCTCTCATTGGGACGCTTCTTTGGGTGCCTAACTGGGAGCTGAACTCTTTTGACTCTCTGGCCCTTGGGGTCTGATTTTGCCCGGCCTTGCAAGTGAGAAGAGCTGATTTCTCATTCCCATGTCAAGGCCCCTTTCCCGGAGCAGAGTGGTGTAACTGAGCAGCAGGACCGGTGGAATCACTTACACCTCATTGAGTTTAAGGCCAGAAGGGACACACTCGATCATCTCATCTGACCTCCTGCAGAACACAGGCTGTTACGTTTCACCCACATACCCTACGTTGAGCCCAATGACGCCCGTGAAACCAAAGCACGTTAGTCCTACGGGGCTCACCCTGATGTGTGCCCAGGAAGAGACCAGGAAAGACTGAGGTGTCATCGGTGCCCTTGTGATGGCAGGGAATGGCTGAGGTGAGACCTGCTCAGGTGGTCCTCTGTGGCGATGGACACCCAGTTTGCACAGCATGACTGACGGCTCGGGGCTGGGTCACTGCAATAGGCTCCAGCTGCTTGGTGCCGCCAGAAATCCAGCTGAACCAGGCGGCCACCAGAGCTGCAGGAAGCCTCAAGGGGCAAAGCGGGGGGTGGGGAGGATCGGGCCAAATTAAGGAACTAGAAGCTTTGCTGCCTACATCCATCACGGTGCTTTGTCCACCTGGAAGAATGGAAAACTCCCAAAGGGCCAGGAGAGGAGCGAGGGGCGTGGGCAGAGCTGTGGGCTCCACCGAACACCATGACAGGGAGCTGGATCACATCCTGTGCAGGGCCCAGGACTGGGTGGAGGGGCGAGGCGCAAGCCTGGAATGGCCAGAGCACGGCAGGTCAGGTGCGGGGTCTCCTCGCTGGAATGGCAGGCGCGTTCCAGGCCAGGACTCAGCTGAGTGGTGGAGCTGCACTGGGGAAACACGCACTGCGCCAGGGTCACGCGTGGGCCTTTCAGTCCCTCGCTTCCATGAATCCCAGCTATTGCACGTGTTCAGACCCAGAGGCTCTAAACCACCGGTTCTCAAACTTTTGTATCGGTGACCCCTTTCACACAGCAAACCTCTGCGTGTGACCCCCCCCTTATAAATTAGAAACACTTTTTTTATATTTCACACTATTATAAATGCTGGAGGTGAAGCAGGGTTTGGGGGTTGAGGCTGACAGCTCGCGAGCCCCCACGTAATAACCTCACGACCTCTTGAGGGGTCACGACCCCCAGTTTGAGAACTCCTGCTCTAAACTGTAAGGGGTCAGCACGGCAGAGACTGTCAATCAGCTCCGCTTCATTGATTTCAGCAGAGCTGCCCCAGTTGACACCAGTGGGGGATCTGGCTCGTTAACTTCACTGGTGTTAGGCTTGAGTGGGGGATCTGGCCCCTCTTCTTTTGTTCTAGTCTGCATTAAAAAAACCCATCCGAGTTTGTTCTTTCCAGTGTGTTGTTCGGTGGCCACTATCTTGGCCAGCCCCAGGGGCTTCTAGAGTCTCTACAGCACGAGCTAAAGACGTAGCTTCCATCTAACCAAGTCGTCTCTGTGGATTGAGCACGGCCTGGGACATGTAACACCCCTGATCAGTGGGTCGCACGCATGCTGTCGGAGTGTCTTGAAAGGATCCCAAGAGGACTCAGGCCTGCTCTTGGGGCTGGCCGGGATAGGTTAATCCAGGCCGCAGGGCGGCCTTGGTTACAGATGCAGCTGGCGTCTTTGCTCGGTGGTGCTCTTTGTGTCCCCCGCCTTCCCCTCCTCTTAAGTAATTCCGACGCTGTGATTGATGCGCTCTCTCTGGAGTGTCAGCTCCCTCTGATGAGGCCTTAATTAAAATGATAAATTAATCTTTAAGGGGGGTTCGCTTTAGTTTTGCAATTAGTCTTTCTTCACTCGTCCCATTTGGTACCATTTACATCTTGAGCACATTACCCGAGCGGCGCTGTGAGACTGGGCCCACCCTTCCAAGCCAGGCCCCGAAGCTGTCTCAACCTCCCTGAGCGCCAGGTGTGACAAACCTCTTTCCTTGGATTACCGCCCTCTGCTCCAGGTGTGCAAAGCTGCCAGAAGGGGAAGCATGGGATTCTTCTGAAGCCGAAAGGATAAGGGCAGCGGTTGACATGCAATGTGCACTCCTCTTGCTCTGGTGGAAATGACCCTGTCTGGGGCTGGGCTGGGGAGGAGGTCCCAGCAATCTCTTTGGGTGGCTCGGGTGGGTCTTTTTCTCCCGGTTTATTCTCCCTTTATGGCAATTGAATTGGGATGGATGCTTTGGGAGTGAGCCCTTCTCTCTCTCTCTCTCCCCTATTTTAGGCCTTGTCTCCTTCTGGGGACTCACCCTGATTCCAGCCATTGGTATCCTGCCGCCAGTGACGCTGCAGTGGTACAGGCCCTGAAAGCAGATAATTTTAGTTCTGGTTTAGCAGGGCCCAACAATCCCAGTGCAAACTGTCGCTTCCCTTGTCTACGCTGCACCAGGATTTGCGCTGATGCAACTACACTGGTGGCCAACCCTCAGTTGCTGGAACTGGAGCAACTCTCCAGTCTTCATAAAGAGCTGAATTCTCCCCTGTGACTGAGCCCCCCGGGCGCACGTGAGGGGCTGTCAGGGAGCCAGTTATAATTCCCTTAGTCTGTGCTGGCCCTGAGGGGAGTTAGAGCAGCCTAGGGGCTGCTCTAAGTCATGCCACTGGTGTAAATCCCCGAGGGACCTGGCACTAATAGAGGACTGGAGCACACCCAGATGGTGGTGGGAACAGGAGTGGCTCCAGAGCCCCCTGCAGTGGAGCATTCTCTTCTACAAGGGGATTTATCTGCAGGCCAGAATCTGGTCACCTGTAGCCGCCTTGTCTCCCTCTGACTTGTCAAGCGCTTCAGGATGAAAACCTTTGGCAACCCAGGGTAGGGAGCTGCAATTTGAATCTCTTGAATCCAGACCAGCCCCTGATGCCTTTGGCTTTGGCTCAGATCCACATGAGGAAGGGACGCTGTTCTCCGGCTCTAGTTCAGAGTTGATGATGTACTATATCCCTGAGGGTTCAGCTCTGGCGGCTGCAGTCTCGAGTTCAACAGAGTTATCTCTGCCTCGTGTTTTAGATCTAGAGCTCTTAGGGACACAGGATGGCCAAGGGAAGTGGAACATACAGTCATACGAACAAAGTCTACTCTATTTTATCAATTGTATTAAAGTTACCAATGTCACAGCATATACAAATCCTAGATTTATCCATGTACCAGTTATAGCTACAGACAAACTCACATCCTGTAGATCAGGGGTGGGCAAACTTTTTGGCCTGAGGGCCACATCGGCGTTGCGAAACTGTATGGAGGGCCGGGTAGGGAAGGCTGTGCCTCCCCTCCCCAAACAGCCTGGCCCTGGCCCCCTCCCACTTCCCACTCCCCGACTGCCCCCCTCAGAATCCCCGACCCATCCAACTGCCCCCCCGCTCCTTTTCCCCTGACCGCCTCCTCCCAGGACCTCTGCCCCTATCCAACCCCCCGCTCCCTGTCCCCTGACTGCCCCAACCCCTATCCACACCCCTGCCCACTGACAGCCCCCCCGGGACTTCCATGCCTATCCAACGCCCCCTGTTCCCCGTCCCCTGATTGCCCCCCCACCCAGAACCTCCGCCCCATCCAACTGCCCCCTGCTCCCTGACTCCCCCCCCGGGACCCCCTGCTCCTTACCCAACCCCCTCCCCACCCCCTTACCATGCACCCCAGAGCAGCAAGAGCTCGCGGCAGGAGTGGTGGGCTGAGGCTGTGGGGGCGGAGGGGTAGCAGAGGAGGGGCTGGGGGCGAGCCTCCCCAGCCAGGAGCTCAAATGCCGGGCAGGACGGGCCCAAGGGCTGTAGTTTGTCCACCTCTGCTCTAGACAGTGTTAGGGTCAGATGGGTCTCTCATAGATTGATTATCAGTCGAGGGATGGTTCCTGCTGGAGTTTTCGTGTAGGAAGTGCAATTTCCCCAAACGGGGCACGCTCGTTTTATAGTGTGATTCTGCCTATGCCGACATTCTGCGCGTCATGTACACGGAAGTGTCAACCCTCGTTTTTCCTATTGGTCTGGTGTCCCCAAGAAAGGTGAGGTACCCCGTTTCCTACAGCTTGGGTATCGTTCCTTTTAGTCTCGTTAGCACTGACGCCCAACCTGTGGCTAAGGCCTCTCGAGCATTTTTGTGATTTTAAAATAGAGAGACGGCATTTCTTTCTTCCTTCCTCTACTTCCGGGAAGAAAACGAGATCAGAAAAATCAGTGCATTGTAGACACACCCGTAGCAACTCTTATGGACGTTCTTAGGCAGTCATTTATGAAGTGACTGGTTGGAGTTTAGGGAGGGGCAGGAGTCTGACTTGTCGCTGGCAACTTACAGCTGTTTCCTGCTGTCTTCAACAGGCACCGCCCCGGCCCTCAGTAGTAGCCAGCTGCCATGTGCCCCTCATCATGCCTTCCGCTTCCAGCCTCCACTCCACTACAGGAAAACAAAGCAGCAGGGTCCAGCTTTCACCTGGCGTTTGCTGCGACTGCAGCTCCTCGCGCACAGGGAGTGGCTGTGAACGAAGGATTGGTGGGCCCAGCAGGTGGTTCTGGAGCTGGATCCAGAGAGAGGGTCGGAGTTTGGAATTCAGGCTGCCTCAGGATCTTGTTCTGGATCTGATGGTGTTAAGAGTCTGCAAGCTGCCCTGGTGAGACCATGAGATGGCTCCCGGTAGGTCAAAGTCTCGGGCGAACACCTGCAGCCAATGATTTCATTTATTGTGTGAGGTCAGGATTAACGAACACGTTATGACATATAGATAGAACGGTGGGAAAAAACGGGACGGGAATGGGGGGGTAATAGGCGCCAATATAAGAAAAAGTTCCCCAAAAAGGGGACTGTCCCTTTAAAAATGGGATGGATGGTCATCCTATGTCATATATAATCATTGTATGCGAAATAGTGAGCCGTTGGAGGAATACAGAAATAGAAGCTTGATCAGCAGTTAGAAGGAATAATTAGGTCTCTAAGTAAGGAGGGAAGAAATGCAAAACCTATACGTTCAGGCCTGTAAGATTTTAGGCCTGAGAGTTAAGTAATGCTAACATAAGTAAGTGACCGAAGAATTGTCCAATGCCATAAGCTTAGAGGAAAAGATGTACATGGGGTAATTTTGCAAAAAATTAGCTAAGGGTTAATCTCAGCTCAGTCTCCGCTTCCTCTCTTGTCATGGCTATCCGCTTGGGAGCCAGAGTGGGGAGAACCCCTGGGGGAAGGCAGGACTGCCGGGTCACAGGATGGGTTGAACTGCCCAAGGGAGTTTTCTGGTACTCTTTGATTGTGGTAATTTGCCCTGTTTTCTGATTATAAACTTGATCCCTTGAGGCTGATTGACTGGACCTGTGTTTCTGGGTTGGTGGTGTTAACCCCGCACGCTTGCTGGTGCACGGGGAATCTAAGAACCTTTTGTTAATTCCAGCCTTTCCTTCTTGTCCCCCACCCTCCACCTCTGCCCCGGCCCCACAAACCCGCTCCCCTCCTTCCCTCAGACAAGTGGAGGACTTTCCTGGGATAGCCATGAGCCATGGCGTTCTGAGCACCTGACCTGGGGCATAAACCATACTGCTGGGGCTATGCCAGACCCCCAGGAGAACGTAACATACCAGAAGCATTTGTCGGGATGCAAGTTGTACATTGACCGGGTCTGAGCTCTGATGGGCTGTGTGGAATTTGCACGGCGCATGCAGTCAGCACAGCCTGCGGGGATGGGCCCAGTTCACCCCTGCCCTGCACCTGGTGCAGCCATTTACACCAGTGCGAAGTGGGTGTCAAATGCATTTTCAGGCGGTAACACTTGATACCCACTTTGCACTCCCTCGTCCGGATGCCAGCGGTCCCACAAAGTGCATGGCAATGGGGAACGAGGCCTGGTATACACCCAAACTTCAGTTGACCTAGCTACCACCTCTTGAGGGGGTGGATTTACTGCAGCGAAACAAAAAACCCTTTCACTTCGCTGCAGCAAGGGCCTATGCGATAGAGGCATAGCTGCCAGTGTAGTGCCTGCAGTGTAGACATGGCCTCAAGACAGGGGCTCTCCTCCAGGACAGTGCAGATCACCACGCCCAGGATGGGAGCGTGTGAGAGCTGAGGATAAACCATTCCCGGGATCCAGCTGTGAATCAGGTGAAGCCAGAGCCTGACCATCCTTAGGAAACATTGCAAAGCCTTTCTCATCGAGAAAGCCATCCCATCATATGCTCACAATCCAAATCCCCATTCCCTGGGGAGGGGATCCAGCTGTGGAACAATCTTCCAAGGGGGAGCCGGTGAAGCCCTCGCTTGACCTATTTACTGACTTGATTAATTAGCCAGGCAGTTGCTCCCTTTTGAAGCCTCTGCTGACAGTCTGCTGACCTCTGCCAGGGTGAACAGACAGGGCAATGTGGCTGTCGCACCGAATCTGTCGTGGGTGATGATCTCAAATGCCACCCCCGTGTCATCCAGGGGCAGCTCACAGACACTGCGTGCTGAACGCTTCCCCCTTGGAACTTTTTGGGTATCAGACGCTGCTGGTGCGTTATTTGTTGCCCTCTGCATATCTGAAAAGCCCAGGGTTAGCAGACCCAGCCCGGTGGGCTCAGAGACCTGGCAGCACTTGGGAGGAATGTACGGGGCTGGGAGCGCAAAGGACCTGTGAAAGCGTGGGGATAGGCAGCTTTCCTCAGACACCCAGGAGCCAGGTGAGGTTATACAGGGAAGGTTGTGTCAGGCACATGTGCCCCTGTGTACGTTTTCCATGCTGCCTTTTCGGCCTGCACCCACCCCATAGCGACCAGGCTTCTAGAGCCCAGCAAGCAAATGCAGCCCTGCACTCATTTTAGGGTTTGGTGGGGGCTTGGGCAGTGTTTGCATGCCCTGTAATCACAGCCCCCGTTGGGCTCACACCTGCAGCAAACTGCCAAGGTGCATGATCCTTCCAGCCAGGCACCCCTGATCCACCCCCTGCCTCCTCGGTGACCATCCTCGAATGCCCCCCGGCATGACCTCTGTGCTGGGGGTACTCCTGGAAGTGCTTAGCCTTTACCTCCCGGCCCCTCCGTACCAGTCTAGATGGTGCAAAAGGGCCAAAGGAGAACACAGAAGCTGGCTAGAGCTGCATTTAATTCACATTGACTTCCCGCACACCTGAAGGGCTGCTGGGCACTCCTGAAACAAAGTGCCTGGCGCACCCCTCCCCCCAGCTGTTTCAGAGGGTCCTTTGACCTCAGCAGAGTTCCCCCAGGGAGGAGTTCGGCCTAATGGCTAATACCCCATGGACCGTCTCACTGGGAAGCGATGAACTCCCCGGCCTGTTTCTCATCTTGTGGTGGGGTAAGAAGTTTCCTGTCACAGGAGAAATGCAGAAAGAAGTAAATCTGTGGGGACAGGGAGCATGTTTTTGTTCTGGGAACAAGGGGCCAGATCCCCAGCTAGCGTAAGGCAACGTAGTGCCATTGACATCAGTGGGGCTATGCTGATTTACCCCAGCTGCGGATCTGGCCTAAGACAGAGAAGAATTCAACTGCTGTGCTTTACAATGTCTTTGTCCGTCACCTGCTCCTTGCAGACCTTGAAGTCAGACCCACTGGGGCTGTGATTCTGTGACAGAAGCAGAGAGGCTGATGGTCAGTGCTGGGAAAAAAGCTTTGGGCACGTCACGTCATCATCTCATTGTGCGTCTGTCTCCCATCCCCGCCCCGAGACTGTAAGCGCTTGGGGGCGGGGACCGTCTCTAACTATGGGTCTGTTGGAAGGTGTGATTGTGGCACTTGGCGCTGGATTAGATCAGTGCCAGCTGCAGTAACAAGCGCTGTGGGCCTGGGAACATACTCAAGTGGCTCCCGCCTGGGCTAGGTCAAAGCTAGGGACATGCGCGGCAATCACACCTCGGACTGCCGTGTAGACGCACCCTAGGTGTTTGCACAGCACCTGGTACCATGGGGCCCTGATCTCAGCTGGAACTGCTCCCGCTCGCTCTGACGCCTGTCTATTCCACGCAGAAAACAGGGCCTTCGCTACGGCCTTCCATCTGTGCCCTTCCTGCCCCGCAGGGTCATTTCGATAGCTTCCAATTCTGAGTCCATTGTGCGTTTCCATGTTAGCCGTAGCCTACCTCGTTGCCTCTTGCCCTGAGGGTTTCAGTCCAACGCCTGGCTTGCTACTCACCTCTGTCCTCCATGGATGTGCTGGTCCTCTCCATTTGCACGCCGTGATTGCTGTCCTAGCAATAGTAGTGTAACGATAATTAATCATACTGAACAGAAGACCCAGGCTGCTGCTAGAAGAGGGGGCCGTGGCTCAGTCGTTTGCCCCTTTCTTTTTGTGAGCCAACGCTGACCCGCCGTCGCTACGTGGTGATGTTCTGTTAGAGTCGTCGTCTGTTTTCCGTATTCGAACAGAGTTCCTTGTTCTGTGCTGGAGGATAGCGGCTTGGCTAAACGAGAGCCAGCCTCACAAAGGAATCGCTTCGCCTGCCAATGAAATGCAGCCACCTCAGAGATGAAAACGGTTTCACTGCACCCAGCAATTACTCCACACCTTTGTCCAGGACAGGAGAGCAGAGGATACAATGGGCCAGATGCTCCCCTGGCATAAATTACACCAGTAATGTTAACAGAGTTACACCAGCGGAGGATCTGGCCCATTACACCCAGCTGACGCTGCTTGGGGGACTTAAGGAGGCAGAATAGAATTATTCAACTTGGAAATTATCTAGCACAAGAACTGGTGGAAATTTGTGACGAGCAGTGGACAGCCTGATGTCTATGAATCACTTACGTCCTACTTAAATGTAAGAGGAATCCCATGGTGTACAGGCGTTCTGTGGCCGTGTGCATGGGGATGAATACCTCCCTCGATCCCTTTCATTGAAGAGCTTCTGTCCAGCACCATCCCCAGTCCCCCCTGCTAGAGACTTAAAAAAACCAGTGCCCATCTTCATACCTTAAATCCCTCCAACCCCTGACTGTGTGAGTGATGGAGCCCATGTGCTTGGGGAAGTCCGGTTCTCTTCTCCCAAATGACTGAGTGTACAGGCCAGCTGGGAAGCCACGTCCCGAGCAGTCTGTGCACGCAACTGCCCGATTTACACGCCTGGCCATGGCAATGGGGTTTGCTGACACAAACAGACCAAGGGCCCTGATCTCAGACTATTTGCATGGCTTCTGCTTGCCCAGCACCGTTCACCTGCCCCAGCTGCAGGGAAACTGCCAGCTCTCAGCCCACGCTGTGAAATCGAATGGCCAAAAGCGCTGGCGGGTGTTGTTTTTGTGTGGCTCGGTTTGGGTCCAACGGAGGCTCGTAATCCACTGCTGCTCCCCCTGCTCTCTCCCCGCTGCGAGAAGCAAAGCCAGCGGTGGCTCTGCGATAAGCCGCCAGCAACAGTTGTTTACCACCGACACAAGGCCTTTAAAACCTGTCATTTCACAGCACAATGGCCAGTTTGCTGGAGCGTTAACCCGAAAACGAGCCCATCTTTCACCATAAAGGCGGATTACGCGAATCCTTGCTCGACCACGGGGGATGGCTTGTTCTTAATCAGTCCCGGCCTGCTCCCGGCGCAGCGTTTATTATCCGGATACAGTTACCAGGGTGTGCCGAGCCAAGCGTGTATACCCACGCAGCGAGAGAGAGCCCGCATCCCCCGCCACCGTCCTAGCGTGGCACGCCGGCGTCCTGCCGCCCCTCGGAGGCAAGCATCGGGGGAACGAAAGCAGATTAGACAAGGAGCCGCCCGCTTACTGTAAACCTCAAATAAATACATAAAGCCCTCCACAGAGAACAAATTAAATTCCTCATCTGTGGCTAAGTTGCCTCTCTGTACCGGTGCCTCTGATGGCGTACGGCTTCTCTGCTCACCAGCGGCGGGACAGGGAAGCACAGAACCTGGTCGTGAGGCTCGTTGGTAATGCAAATAAAAGTGAAAAGCTGATTTGCTGAAATGAACTTGGCACAGGTGGATGCTTACATACGCACACGGCTGTGCCAGCAGATAGCAGCTACCTGCCTTCACCTCGGAACATCCTCTCTGTTAGGCCCGGTAGGAAAGCAAGCATAGGAGTCCCTACGTCAGCTTTATGCCACGTGAGGCTACTTTGGGGGATCTCTCCAGGGCAGGCAGTGTGATCTAGTGGCTGGTGCTCTGGATGGGGACTCAGAAAACCTCGGTTCATTCCCAGTTCTGCCACTGACCTGCTGTGTGACCTTGGGTAAGTCACTTTGCCTGTTTCCCCTCCCTTCCTGTGTCTGCCTTGTCTACTTAGACGATAAGCTCTTCAAGGCAGGGACTGTTGCTCCCTATGCGTTTGTACAGCGCCTAGCACCAGGGGAGCTGATCTCGTACAGGGGCCTGGGTACTACTGTAATACGCGTAACAGTAATAATGTGGGATGGTGAAGCTGGTCAGGGCTGCTTTGTGCCAGCGGAGTGGTGTAAAGCAGCCAGACCGGGGCTAAGAATAGGACCCTCAGGATGTCCGGTACACCAGTTTGTGCTCCCTTCAACACACCTTCGCCCATTTAACGCCCAGCCTGGCATCACTGCAGTGAATAGGGCCAAATCTTGCACTGATTTTACACCCTATGCAATCCCAGGTGATGTGTCAGCACAGAATTTAGAGCCCGTGAGATCTGCCACTGACTGACTGAAATAGGAACAGGAGCAGGCCCGGGCCTGATGCGGTGGGATAACGGAAGGCCAGCTGAGTGGGCCTGAGTGGGGTTCGGAGTTAAATTTGGTTTGGTTAAAAAATCGTGAGCCAAATTCATCCCTGGTGTGACAGCAGTGCACTTGGCAGGGCGGGCCTGGACCTGAGGGGTTTGTTTTAGTCTGGTCATTTGGGGCTTTAATGCAAAAATGCACCTGCACACGCACACAAGAGTGTGGGGACACACCCCCAAGGGTACCCAAAAGTATGCACAAATACAGACAGCACACACACTTGCAAATATGCACACAGGCATGGATTTGTGCAGCACACACACACACACACACACTCATACACAATACACACACTAACATTTATAGGCCTGCGCGCACACACACACACACACCTAGACACAAACCTAGGCATATGATTAAGGCTGCGAATCTGTCTTGGAGGTCATGGATTCCCTGACTTCTGCAGTGGCCGGTGCTGACTCAGGGGCTGCCCGAGCCCCTGGCATGGCCCTGCAGCTCCTAGGTGGAGGAGCCAGAGGGCTCTGCGTGCTGCCCACACCTGCAGGCCTCGCCCACACAGCTTCCACTGGCTGCGGTTCCTGGAAAACGGGAGCTGCACAGCTGGCGCTTGGGGCGGGAACAGCACGCAGAGCCCCCTGGCCCCTCTGCTGCCTAGGAGCTGCAGAGACACTCTCAGCCGGGTAGGGAGCCTGCCAGCACCGCCAACCCTCCCTCCCACAGCACCAGCAGGGGTAGTGAGCCACGTGATGCTGTCCGCCCTCCCCAGCACCCGTGGTGACCCTGAACCACTCCACCCCCCAGAGTACCCAAGGCCCCCCACCCAAGTTTTAGTCAGGGGTATATAGGAAAAGGCATGGACAGGTCACAGGCCATGAATTTTTGTTTACTGCCCATGACCTGTCCATGACTTTTACTAAAAATACCTGTGACTAAAATGTAGTCTTACATACGATACACACACATGCAGAAAGATGCCTTCATACATAATGCACACAAACATACCCACCAAACACACACACACACAATACCAAAGGAGACACACTGAGCCATGAACCCTTGTTTGTTTCCCCTTGTCCCTAGGAGCTGCCAAGATGGCGATCCGGTTTCCACATCAACCCACAAATTAATTTAGAGATGGATTAATCTAATTTGGCTCTTTAAAAAAAATAATTAAATGCAACAACAAGCCGAGAAAGACTGAGACAAAATCTGCCTGAGCCATTGATGGAGAAAATAGCAGAAAGCCGCACACCCGCGACGGTCGGGCGGTACATTCCCGGCATGCATCACATGGAGTGATGCCCCCTCCCTGGGGCTAGGAAGGAGATTAAAAACAGGGTGTGACAGGTTCACAATCTCCTGCAATATCATGGACAAACCTTCCTGAGTTAAGTGTTTTGGGAGTTCCTTGTATTCAAAATGCAAATGTGTATGTACTATTGACGGATTGCATGTAATCCCACGAGAGAGAGGACCACAGCCCTCCAGGAGCTAAGAATAGTTGGGAGGGATTAGGCAAATTTACTCAGGTTGTAACACCTTCTGAGAGCTACCATCTCCTGGAGAGATGCTCGTGTATACTGGTTTAGACTGGGTTCTCCAGGGCCCAATGGACAAAGAGAGGGATTTTGGTTAAACAGCCTGAATTCAAATGGACTCGGGGCCTGCTTTCTGATCCAGCAAATAGGCCGGACCTCTGCTCCAAGGTGGGCCCCATCCTTAGGAAGGGGTGGAAGGTCTTGGGCCCACTGAAGCCCCACAATACTTGGGTACTTGTTCTGAGCTGAAGCTGTGATGAACTTGTGATCCCAGGAGAAACTCCGGCTGGGGTCTGAAGAACTAAACACCAGCCAGAGCCCTTGTTGGGGTTGGGCTGTGTGAGATCTCTGGTCAGCTTTTTAGCACATGTGCAGGTTCTTGTATTGTTTTAATAGGTTTTCTCTGTCGTGCTTGTACCTGAAGAATGAAGGTGCTTGCTTAGGAAGAGCTGGGTGGTAACTTAAACCTGGGAGCAGCTAGCCTGTGTAACGCCTTGGAGGAGAGACGCAAAGGAGGCTGCTTAGGCAGAGAATCATTTGCTTGGGAATCACATAGTGAAGGCAGGGACTGTGCAGACTGGAAATACCCTGGTCCAGAGGGAGAAAGCGACACGCGTCTCCACACCCTGGAAGGCGACAGCTGAGGAGCCTGGAGCCAAGAGTGGGTGCCCTTGCTGGACACAGAGAGGGGCTACGGGGCAGTTGCCGTGAACTGTGACACAGGGCTCTGTTCACCCACAAGCAGCAGCAAAGCGCCTCGCAAATGGGGAAGGCCACATAGGCTGATTTCCCCAGTGTAGCTCCACAGGACGAAGGTGCCTTCCGGTCTATGGACCAGTTCGATCTCAGCAGTCATGCTGCCTGAGGGAAGCAATTTCCCCACCAAGCGTACGAGTCCCCCATCGCCTCCTGTACATGTGAATAGGTCTGGGGCTACCTGTGCCACTTACAGGCCTCAGCACCAGAGACTCTTTAAGGTATTTATTCTCACAACACCCCTGTGTGATAGGGAAGTGCGATATCCCCTCTGTATAGATCGCAGACGAAGACAGAGAAAGGCTAAGTCACAGCTGAGCAGGGTATTGCACCCAGGTCTCTGCATTGGAGGCTGGTACCCTAACCACTGGGCCTTCCTTCCTCCTCTGTCGCCCTCCAGCCTTCTCAAGCATGCAGCAGTGGCTGCTCTGCACAACCCTCATGGAGGCATTCTGCTTCCTAATATTGGCTGCAGGGAGAACACCTCCAGCTATGTCTGGTCCAGCGCCCCTCAATCCCCCTCTCCAGCTCACTCCATGTGTCAGTAACTTCTGCAGCATCAAGGTTAGAATGGGAGCAGTTTGAGCTGGTGTAACTGACTGTGCAAGGAGCCGGGCAGTGAAGAGTCAGGCCCTGGAATTTAGAAATACGTGCAGAAGCCGAACAGCTGTGTATAAAACTCCCCACATGGTGCACAACTGATTGCAGACGTTTCCCCAAAGTTTGCTTTCCACCCCCAAAGAACTACATAGCAAAGTACAGCAAGCCAGGTTTGGATCTTACTGACGCTGGTGTAAATCTGGAGAAACGTGACTCCAGAGTCACACCGCTGCAACTGAGAGCAGAACATGGTCAAATACAAACCTGTTGTCCAAAGCTCCTGTAAGCCTGTGTAGCTTCGCTAAAGTCCATTTACAGATACTGATACACACCAGCTGAGGACCTGCCTCATTGCATATATAATAAAACAGGTTACGTGCACACTGCTTAGCAGCTGCTTCAATAGCTTGCTCTGTATTCAAAAAATAGTCATGAAAAATTGATTAAACAGGTTGAAAAAATGGTGACCGCCATAATTTATAAAGTTTCACCATTGTGAGAAGGATTCTAAAGGGACCAATTTGGATCTCACCTCAGGTTAAATCTGGAAGAGCTCTGTTGGCATCATTGTATTATTCCAACAGCACACTGGGGTAGCTGAACTCAGAATCTGGCCACAAAGCCTCATGGGATGCTGGGAGCTGTAGTTTCTCTACTGTGGCTTCCTCATAGTCTTCTTCCCAGCTTTCGCTCTACCTGTGAGACCTCCCTAGAAAGACTACAGTTCCCAGCATGCCCTGAGGATTTGCAGTTCTTGGTCCTCATAGGGGCAGCAATTACACTGGATACAATTTGACTGGTGAGATGCTTTTCAATTTAGCCTACCTGGGCCTCCTTTAAGATGTTGCACATTGGGCATTTCATCTGCTCTCTGGACTCATCGCCCTCTGCTGATGCCATGGGACAAGTAAAAACAGATTTCTGGAGGTCAGTAGGTGGTAATAGGTCTGGGGCTACCTCCTTTGGAACATGTAGAGTTAGTTGGGGGGAAAAAATTGCATAAAATGTCAAAATCTCTCACAATCCCCTCCCCCCCCCACCTCCGGGTGGTTTGTTCTTCTTCTTGTTGTTGTTTTGTTTGCCAGAAGCTGGGAATGGGCAGATCCCTTGATGATTCCCTGTTCTGTTCATTCCCTCTGGGGCACCTGGCCTTGGCCACTGTCGGAAGACAGGACACTGGGCTAGATGGACATTTGGTCTGACCAGTATGGCCGCTCTTATGTTTTTGGTGGGGATGGGGGATAGCAGGAGAGGTTGTTTATCATTTTTTGAAATTTCATGGAAATTTTTAAACTTTCTCCCACCTCTATAATTGGTCAATAAGCCAGGGAAATATCACAAAAATGTAATTGCAACATGAAACAATTTTCCACCGTTTCGTTTGCTCTTTGAGAAGGTTGAAGAAGATGCAATATTAATCTCTCAGATTTTCCTGCTTAACAGGTGAGCAACTGTAGAGTGTGTATATATGTGTTGAGTTTTGCAATATATGGACCTGATCCTCTGCCTGGTGCAAATCTCCATTGCTCTGTTGAAGGCAACGGAGCTGTGCTAATTTTATACCAGTTGAGGATCCGGTTTATTGACTAGAAATGGGCCCACACCAAAACCTTGGAGAGCTGGCCCCCTTTTCATTCAAATGGGCTTTGAACCCCACGTAGCTACCTCTAACTTCGGGGTCTGGGCTGTCTGCTGTGGTATGGTGACTGCCATTGAATTCAGGGCTGCTTTTAAATTCAGTATTTAGTGGGAAGCTCCAAGGTGGTGTGAATGGAGGAAGGTTGGCCTTGTGGTGAACGCACTGGGCTGAGACTTGGAAGATCCACATTCACGCCCTGTGTCTTCCGTAGGCTTCCTCAGTGATCGTGGGTATGTTACTCAGTCTCCCAGTGGCATCATTTATACAATGTGGGTCATGGTACTTCCCCATTTCACAGGGCTAGTGTGAACAAGGCTCTTAGGTCCAGATCCTCAAAGGTATTTAGGCACCTAATGCCCATTGATTTCAATAGGCGTTCTGTGCCTAAATGAGAATCTTGGCCTTAGATACTGTGGTTATGGGGGCCATATAAATGCCTCGTTACACAGGATGAGGAAAAGGAGTATTGTGGGAGGGGAAGGAGTGGCAGAAAAATAGGGACTATTTGTACCTCTATGGTGGTTGCGGCCTCATTTTAAAATAAAAAAAAAGCAGAGGCTTACTGTAATTATTCTCTCGATGCCATTTGCTTCACTAGGAGTGGGTCCCTGATTCAAAGATCTCATGTTAAGTTAGGGCATGAGCCAGGAAACACGGTCAATAGCCATGATAACTAAAGGCAGCCTCGTTAATTGCCAGTGGGCAGCCGAAATCAGGATAATGGATTCTCGTTGTGGAGCGTCTTTCTGCCAGAGCTGTGGAAATCTATTGAGGGTACTTATACAGCCCACATTAATGTAGGAGATGAGCATCTTGCAATCTTTAATCACAGTGCTCCCATGAAGGAGGAAGGAATGATTATTCCCATTTTAGAGGTGGTGAACTCAGGCCCAGCCAGACTGAGTGACTTGCCAAAGGTCACACAAGTCTGTGGCAGCTGTGGGCCTTGAACCTGGGTTTTCTGTGTCCTAGGCTAGGGCCCTAATCATTGGGAAATCCTTCCTTTCAAGCAAAGTCATTGACTTCAAGCCCAGTCCTATGAATGGGGTCAGGTGAACCAAAGGAGGAGGTGGAATTCCATCCAGATCCAGCCATTGTCTGCATCCCCATTTGGCCAGGGTCTCTGAGCTTTGGCCTCGCAGCTCCTATCCTATCCTGTAAGATGGGTGAAAGACCCTATTCAAGGAGCAGTTATCAATGGTTTGCTGTCAAACTGGAAGGGTGTATGTAGTGGGGTCAGTCCTGGGTTCAGCCTGTTCAATATTTTCGTTAATGACTTGGATAATGGAGTGGAGAGTACACTTATGAAATTTGCCAAAGGCATCAAGCTGGGAGGGGCTCCTAGCATGTTGGAGGACTGGATTAGAATTTGGATGACCTCGACAATTTGGAGAATTGGTCTGAAATCAACAAGACGAAATTCAGTAAAGACAAAGGCAAACTACTTCACGGAGGCAGGGAAAAAAATCAGATAACTACAGAAGGGGGACTAACTGGCTAGGCGGTAGTGCTACTCAAAAGGGGTTATAGCGGATCACACCCTGAATATGAGTCAACAATGTGATGCAATTGCAAAAAAGGCTAATATCATCCTGGCGTGTATTAACCGGGGTGTGGTATGTAAGACATGGGAGCTAATTGTCCCAGTGTACTCGGCACGGGTGAGGCCCCAGCTGGAATGCTGTGTCCAATTCTGGGCACCACACTTTTGGGAAGATCTGGGCAAATTGGAAAGAATCCAGAGGAGAGCACCAAACATTACAAGAGGTTTATAAAACCTGACCCATGAAGAAGGCTAAAAGAACTGGGCATGTTTAGTCTGGGAAACCAAGACAGAGGGGGGACCTCATCAATGAAAAGGACAGCGATCAATTGTTCTCCGTGTCCACTGAAGGTAGGACTAGAAGTAATGGGCTTAATCTGCAGCCAGGGAGACTTAGGTTAGATATTAGGAAAAACTTTCAAGCTCTAAGGGTAGTTAAACTCTGGAATAGGCTTTGAAGGGAGGTTGTGGAATCCCCTTTACTGGAGGTTTTAAAGACCATGTTGGACAAACACCAGCAAGGGATGGTCTAGGTTTTCTTGGTCCTGCCTCAGCGCAGGGGGCTGGACTTGATGGCCTCTCAAAGTCCTTTCCAGCCCTATGTTTCTATGAGTCTGTAGGAGAAGACACTGTGAATCTGACAGCTGCTAGGGTGAGATAGATGGGGAACCGTTACTCTGTGACCAGCCCACCAGAGTCAAGAAATGGCCAGATAGAAACATGGGCTGAGATTTCCCAAGCGGCCTAGAAGATGGCGATGCCTGATTCTCATTCCAATGAACGTGCAATGCGATGCTCTGGTGCAGTAGGGGAGGTTAGCATCTCACAGGCCAGGCAGGTGTTCTGTTCCTGGGGGCAGGCCAGTGGGCTAGTGGGGAGGATGATGTTGGCCAATGGCAGGACCAGGATGAAGGGAGGGCAAATGCTCCTATGCTGGTGTGCGGGCGAGGGCCACCTACTGCCTGAACGCATGTGAATAAAGGAGAAGAGAATGTAGATGAGACACAGAGACAGGAGAGGAAAAGAGAGAGAGAGAAAAGAAAAGGGAAAATGGGGAAAGGAGAAAGGAAGGATAGAGAAGGGAGAAAGACAAAGAGAGAGAAAGAAAGGAATGGTACCTAAAGCAGTATAATGAGCTGTTCATCTCTGCATCTGTCCCCTTGTGCCCTTCCCCAGCACCAATCTCACAGGCCGAGAAACCAGGCAGTTCTTTCTCTCTCTGCTCGAGCGGGGCACAAACCATCCATCCAGGTGATCCCAGCAGAAGAGGCCTCCGCCATGGCAGCAGATGGCTTCTAGAATATGAATATGCTCCTGGAGTCGGCATGCTGGGATAAAGACACCAGATCCCCAGATATGCCGTAACAAGGCTACCCGCTCCAGCGCGGTGCTTTGAGAGAGGCTGGAAACGTAATCCTTAAGCGCAAAACCCAAAGGCCCAACCCAGTGCATTGCCTGGCCCCTAAAATCCCATGGGATATTCATTGAAGTAGGCCCCACTTTACTGAAAATGTAGCAGCTGTAAGGGATGTCATGGCAATAAGGGATCTGTGCCAAGAATCAGTGGTGCAGCTGTCAACATCTGTGCCCAGCAATGCCTGAACATCCCACTGTGCACAGAGGGGAGCTGGGGAGACCAGGAGGGATGGTCCCTAGAAGAGAGCGGCCACCATGGAAGGGGACCTCCTTACCAAGCTTGGATGATGACTCTGGAAACTCTTAGGAACTTCCTCACATGCCAGGAACTGGAACTGAGGAGTGGCTGTATTGCTGGGGCTTTAGGCAGAGATTCCCAAAGCTGCCCTAGAGAAGTTAGACACAGCAATCTAAATGCCCGAGGCAGCGTAAAGTCCCCCTTGTGCAGTCTGCGGGACCACTCCCCTACTGAAAAGTGGACATGTGTCTAACTAGCTTACTATATAAGTGCCTCATTTCCCCAGGCCTAGCTGGTGGGGTTTGGAGAGGGGTCAAGCAGGCAGTGCCCGATCCCCTTCTTGGAAGGCAGAATAGTGCCCCCAGATAGCCTATATCTTCGGCCTGTCAACAGACCTCAAGATCAGAGCTGGGCAACATTTTTCAGCCCAAGGTTTTATTTTGGTGAAAAATTCAGCTTCAGCGACATGAAAACATGCCGCAAATTTGTGTCCATTTCCGTCCGCTGTTCCCGTCCAAACAAAACCACACCCACCCAACCCACCAGAAATTCCCCAAAGGTCAAAACACTTTGATTTGTCGGTTTGAAAAAATCTGTGATTTGGCCGGCTCTCCTCAAGATGCCGTCTTACCTCTAGGTGTGGCGAGAGCTCTTCTAAGACCATTGCTAATGGCAGAGCACCCAGCATTGTCTGGGGAGATACCACGACGTGCCATTTCAGTAGGACCTATGGGATATCCCCTGGGCAATCTACAGGAAACGCACACCCTGGGTGAACCCAAGCAAGCACTGCAATGCCATTAACCAGAGAGCAGAGCTGTCTCCTAGGCTCTCCATAGGGATTACGGAATAAACACCTGAGCAGCAGCTCTTCAGCCAGCTGCACGTAATAATTTGAATGGTTGCTGTTGCTGGGGGAAGGGAATGCAAAAGAAGCCACTTTATGGCGCCGCCTCCCAAATCCACAAATCTTCAAGGTGGCCTTGGCCATAAATGCCACGTTCCCTGCTCCCCCACAGCCATCACCTCTGCTGGAACATTTCTGCCCCGAGCCGCCGTAGGCAGCTCCACAGTAAGTCAAATGGCAATGATTAGGCAAATAAAATTTCCATCTGTTGAGGAATTTATGAGAGTTATTACTAGTAATAAAACCGGTGCAAGGCGAATGATGTATCTGAGGGGGTAAGTGCTTCCAATTATGAGCAAAAGTGACTTTTAAATAAGGTTACAGACTTCCTTATGAGCTTGGGCGAAGCCACGTCCCTCTGCCTGCGCACCAGGCTTTAGCTTGTGCCAGCGGGGGAGCATTCGTGGAAGGAAGCACTTGCGTTTCATGACTT
Organism: Chelonia mydas; assembly: GCF_015237465.2. Lineage (NCBI taxonomy): Eukaryota > Metazoa > Chordata > Testudines > Cheloniidae > Chelonia > Chelonia mydas. Next base: position 7,078,941 of record NC_051258.2, read on the forward strand.
CCTCTCGTGGCTTTGAGTGCTTGGCAAAGTGCTGCAGTGCAGTCCAGTGGATGGGGCATGGGATAGTCTAGCTATTACTTTGGCCTGCCTTGAGTGCGGGGGACTGGACGAGATGAACTACTGAGCTCTCTTCCAGTCCGAGGGCAAGCCTATACTACAAAATTAAGTTGACCTCCGTTAGGTCGATGTACAGCCGCCGCAGTAATGACGGTGGTTTTTCATGTCCGCATTAGGCTCCCTCTGCTGGTGTTGCGCGTCCTGACCAGGAGCACTTCCACCGACGTATCTGCATGGGACACGGACAGCTCCTGCACCGCCATGTAGGGATGACAGTTTGGGCTGCCAGTGGAGGGGGAGTTATTAGGTCTGTGTAGTGGGTGACTTACATCGGCGTAGGGTAGGCACTTACAGCGTTAGGTTGGCGTAAGCTGCCATACGTTGACCTAGCGCTGAAGTTGACCAGGCCTATGATCCTATGATAGGGACTCCAGCGAACTTGAGTTCTAACCCAGGCACTGCCATCCCCCTGCTCTGTGTAAATAGCCGATCACTTCACATCCATTTGCTTCTGTTTCCCCTGCCACCCTGTCTCTGTCTAAACAGACTGCAAACTCTTCAGCGTAGGGTCTGGCTTTTGCTATGTACATGTGTGCAGCCCCGAGCACCATGCAGCCCCCGTCTCAGCTGGAGCCTCTGATGCTACTGTATCACCAATAATGATCCTCATTAGGGTTTTTGAGCTGCATGTTTAAGTTGTGTCTAGATCGTTTGCATAGCTGCCCTTCTTAGCAGTTGCATACATGCAAATACATGAACAAAAATATCTAAAGATAAACATTTTGCGCTGTCCTGTGTGAGAGTAGAATTGAAATCTCGCCCTGTGTTCCTGGAGGTCAGAAGAGGCGGGGGCTTGGGCTCAGGAAGAAAGGGCTAAGAGTGGTGACACGTCTCTCATGATCCCAAAGCTAAAAGCGGCTTACCAGTGCAGATGTTTAACTGATCAGCGCTAGGCTTCCAGATTAATGCCTCCTTGAGTTGAGTTGGGGCCGTTCACGCTGCTCAGTGCTAGTCACTGGGCATCACAGCCATGTGGTTTTCTTTGCAGCCTCATTGGAGGTGAAGTTCAAGGCTTAGATTCACTCTCACCCTCACCTTCTGTGTTTACACCAGTGAATTTACTCCAATCAGTCACACTGGGGCAAAGGGGACGCAGAGCATGACCACATCAGAAGAGCAGCCTTTTACACCCGCTTTGCACCAGCATAAATGACTAGATAAGGTGCAACATGGTAGAGATTCAGGCTCTTAATTTTGGCCCTTGGTCGACACTTAAAAGTTAAGTTGATGCAGCTACAGTATGTTGGTCGGGGTGTGAAAAAAACCACACCCCGAGCTATGCTGACCTAATTCCCGGTGGACGCACAGCTGTGTTGATGGAAGACTGTGTCCATTGATGTAGCTACCATTGTTTGGGGAGCTGGTGTTCCTACAATGATGGAAAAGCCACTTGCATTGGAGTGGACTGTGTCTACGCTACCAGGTTTTGCAAAGACGTACACTAACTGAAAGATGAAATTCTTCAGACACTGCTGGGGCCCCCCACAGGAAGTGTGGGTCTGCATCAACATGGGAGCTGGACAGGAAATAGTCTTCCTGTCCTGTGCGAGTTTTTGAGATTATGAATTTTTTTCCCATCCCAAATGGGGATACAAATTCAAAGTCTCCCAAAGTTTTGCAAATTACTAAACTGAAAAAAAAATTCCAATTGAATCATTCAAAACATTTTGTTCCGATAATTTGGAAATATTTTTTTTTTACTTCAACAGTTTTAATTTTGTAAAGACCTTTTTATAATCTGACGTAACTAACCGTTCCAAATGAAAAGTCATTTTGATCTGGGAAATGAAACTTTTCATTTCAAAAAGATAAAAATGGGATGGTTTGGAACTCTTGAAACATTCCCCCACCCCCAACATTCTTCAAATTGTAAGAGTCGTTGACACTGACTCTTTCCCAGGATCAGTTTAGATGGTTTAGTTTAGACAGTTTGGTTTAGATGAATTGGTGTTTTCCCGTGAAAAAAAGTTTCATTGGAAAATTCCTGACCAGCTCTACTCAACACCACATGAAACGGGCTCACACCTGGTGGTAGTGTGTGCGTGTGGCGTTCCCCTCTGGTGTTGTCCAGACTGGTGATCTGCGAGGTCACTCTAATCCTTGACTCTGGGAGTCAGCCTTACCCTGTTCTGCTGTGAGAACCCCCACTCCTGAGCTGTTCACACACAGCCTCGGGCATGTAAGCTGCTCCTTGGATTGTGCAACCGAATGACACTAGCCAATATCTCCAGTCCCAGACACAACCCTGGGAACCTCCGTCTTGCAGTGTCCAGTTATGCCCGTCTAACGCTGCCAGCTTATATGAGTTCATCAATTTAACAAAGAAATTGAAATGTACCAGGCTTGTTATCCCAAGGGGAGCCTCTGACACGCTTCAAACCAAACGCATTGCTTCAGGTAGAATAAACAAACACATTTATTAACTAAAAAGATAGATTTTAAGTGATTATAAGTCAAAGCATAACAAGTCAGATTTGGTCAAATGAAGTAAAAGCAAAATGTATTCTAAGCTGATCTTAACACTTTCAGTGCCCTTACAAACTTAGATGCTCCTCACCACAGGCTGGCTGGTTGCCCTTCAGCCAGGATCTCCCCTTTGACCAGTGCTTCAGTCACTTGGTGTGGTGTCTGTAGATGTAGGTGGAAGAGAGAGGAAGAGCATGGCAAATGTCTCTCCCTTTTATCATGTTCTTTTTTCCCTCTTGGCTTTGCCCCCCACTTCAGAGTCAGGTGAGCATTACCTCATCACAGTTCCAAACTGACCAAAGGAAGGACGGTGATTCACTCAAGAGTCTAACAGGTCCTTTTGTTGTTGCCTAGGCCATTGTCCTTTGTTCCTGTGAGGCTGGGCTGGGTTTGTCCCATTCATGCCCTGATGGGGTGTGAACTGCCCCTCTGTTCTTGGAGAGTTTTTGCCTGGGCTTGCTTTAAGGCACGAGGATATATTTTCAGCCTCATAACTATATACATGAAATTATAACCTATAACCTTACTATAACATAACTGTAACAATTACAATAACATCACTATAACAACCATGCTCAGTGCATCATGACCCTTCCGAAGACACCCAACATGACAAACTTTGCACTGGATACCACACAATCATTTTATAAAGATGAACATGGGGTGTAGGGTGTTCCCCTGAGGTACAGAGTATCACAGTGTGGTAGGAACACCACGCTCCACCACTAGAGGGCAGAAGCAACTGTCACTCACCAATAGCCCTGCTAGTTGATTTTTGAACTGTAACTGCAGTTATAGATTAAATGATCTGTTCATTCCTCTTATGCCTCCCTTGAACCAGCAGAGGGTTATTTCATACAGTCTCTTCTTCAGTGCCTTGTCCATCTTGAGTAATGGGGTTCCCACCACCTTCTTTGAGAGACTGTCCTCCACCAAATTTTGTTACTAGTAATTCCCATGAGTAACGCTAACTCCCGTGAATTCCTCTTGGAGGCCCCTTGTCTCTGCTAATGGATGGCAGAGATGAGGGCCTGGAGGAGAGCCGCCTCGCTACGCTCAAGTCAGCGAAGATGGAAGAGATGCTGCTGGATTTTTAATAACTGGCAAAGTCAGTATCCTCACGCTAAGTTAAGGGCATCTGCGAGTCCATTGTCAAAGCAGCTCATTATCTCAGGGGCCTGCTGGACTTTGCGCTGCTCCTTCATGACCAGAGAGCCTTCATTTATCTTTGGCTGGCCCAGAGATTGGGCCCTTTGCTATTAGATGAGGATCTCACCATGTAGACCTTTGTTACTGCTAGAGTAGGCTACTGCAGCACCCTCTAGCTGGAGCTAGCTGTGAAGGAGACTGCCTGGGGTTTCTGCTAGCGTGCCGTGCAGCTGAGCGACCCCAGTTCTGAGCAACGGTGGTGGTGGGAAAGTTTCAGTGCAGGGTAGCACCTTACAGGTAAATAGAATGTGATTTTTCTAGCCTGCGCATGTATCTAGAGGTGTAGTTTTGTGTATGGACTTTCTGGTTCATTGAATTAAGTGCTTGGTTCTTTTTTCTTTCCATACAAATATTTCCCCTCCGCTTTCATGTCTGGGGCACTGGCATCCACTTTGTCTTCCTAAAGCCCGTGCTCTTCCCCTCCTGAGATCTAACATTGGTCTTGCCTCCAGTCTGCTGAGAAGCTGCCTGTGCCCTCAGGGGAATGCGTAATAAGGGAGAGAGATCCTCTCTCTCAGCCTTGTAGGTGCGGGGCAGGGGAAGCACAACTGCTCCAGTTAGCTGCATGCTGTAGGAAGGAGCTGTCTCCCGCTGTTTGGCTGACATTGCTGCTTTCGGGCTGGGGAGAGTCCTAATTGGCAAGCCCTGCGTCGGATCTCTCCCCAGCAGGAGGAACAAGTGATGGAGGTGGCGGTATCAGTTTGTATCCTCTGCCACTCGTTTCCCGGCTGGCGTTTAATTACCACTGGAGGGACTGTCTAGTGTCCAGAGCAGCTTCCCCAGCCTTGGCCGATGAGCATGTGGGTTCAATACTATTATTTGTATTACAGTTACACTTTGAGGTTCTACTGCGCTCGGCGCTGCACGCACGCACAATGAAACACAGTCCCTGCCCCGAGGAGCTCACAATCTAAATACACAAAGGGTGGGAGGGGAAACAGAGGCACAGAGCGACTCACCCAAGGTCGCACAGCAAGGACGGGATGGAAGCCAAGTTTCCTCAGGGCCAGCCCTATTCCCTAGGCCACACTGCTGCTCCACTACGTTCAGCAGAGTCTCTGCCTTAGAAGTAGACACAACAGGGAAGGAAGGCAATGGAGATGGTGGTGGTAGCCAGATGGAACGGGGTTCACTGGCACTTTAAGAGAGAGGCGGGGCCCTCTTAGACTAACTGTATAAAAGCAGGCCCCTGGGCTGGGGGTGAGGCTATCCTTCCATTCCTTGTGAGGGCATCTGAGCAGGTAAGGAGTGGGTTTTAGTCTCTGTCTTCAGTTGTGGAGGGCCTGGGGAAAAGGCTGCTCACTGAGCAGAGGCTGTAAGTTTCTTTGCATGTGATTTATTAGCCTAGTTTGTTCCAGTGGCATCCGATCTACCTTCTTAACTGCAGATGTCTGGGTTTCACCTTTAAATGAGACTATGCAGGTGGGAATATTAGTTACTAAGACTGATCAAGCCCTGGTTTGTATCCTAAGAATTGCTAGGAAATGTTTCTTTCCTCCCTCCTGTTGGAAATCTTTGCCTGACTGGAGCTCTGTGTGTAAGACTCAGTCTGAGGACAAGCTTGGCCAGTGGTGTTGTGTGAAGCTATGTGAGATGCTCCATGATTAGTTTCTGGAACTAGGTCAGCATGTGTCTAATATGCCCTCTTAGCTGCCTCCTCCAGGGAATTGCAGCCTACCTGGAAGCTGGCTTGGGTTCCTTGTTTGTTGGCTAGTGGCCTGTGCTAAGTAGATTGTGGCACATAAGCACTCTGGTTAGAGCAGCTTGGTTCTTGCCTGCACTGTAGTCTAGCTGGTCAATAAGCATCCTCTCTCTAAAGAGGGCTGGGGGATTCATTCCACTGCATCCAGCTGGTGCTGTAGCCTTAGGAGGGCAAAGGAAATCTTAAACCTGCCTGGGAAAGGCACTTCAGCACTTGTTTTCCTTCCTAATGATTCAAGGAGCTTGTGTCCTTCACCTGCTCCAATTGCTTATTTAACTTGATTGAGCTGCAGAAGGGCAGACGTCCAAAACAAGGCAGAGATTCATTTGAATTGCTTAATGATGGGCTGGATGGTTAACCCCTTGTGTGCTGCAGCTTTTTCTGAATTTAAAGTGCAACAATAAACTGTGAAAAGTAGCTACCGCCCCCCCCTCCCCTGCAAAAAAAAAGAGAACCACCACCCATAAACCTTGTTTCTGAATGATCAGATTGAGTTCTTTCTGATTGTTTTAATGAGGGAGTGCAACTCTTTCTCCCTCCCTGGAGAGAGGACACATAGATGGCTTGGTTGTGGTCTGTCTGAAGCATTGACCAAATTCTAACTGCAGGATCAAACCGAGCCCTGTCTCTGCTCGTTGAGACAATGGGTTTGCAGGTGTAGAACTGAACATAACTTGCTCTGCACTCCATAGGGGTGGCATGAGAGAGTCAGAAGGCTGCTGGACTCAGGGCCCCACCAGCTGCTAGGAAATAACCTGTCTTGTGTTGCTGTTAGGGAAGGTGAGACAAAAGCTTGTAACCCCGTGATCTCTTTTCTGAGTGGTGCTGCGCTTCAAAGTCTTCATCTGGCTTGCCTCCTCTGCACCAAACAGGGCAGGAATTGCAGCCTAGTCACTTTCAAACACTTAGGGAAAGTGCTATTCAGTACAGAGAAGTGTGGCCCATTCAGGTACCCTGAAGTGTGGCCCAATCAGCAAAGACTGATCAGTCAACTGTTCCAATCCCCACCCCGCCTGCCCCCAAAACCAAAATGACATTTTTGTCAACAGTGGCGTTTGTGGAAACAGTTGTGGTTAACTTTAGAGGTGAGGGAATGGGGGTGGTTGGTCTCTCCCTCACTGTTTGTTGAAACACTTCAATAGGTCCTGGTTTTGTTAATTTTTTAATGGAATTGTCTGCCTGGTTGTAACATCTAACCTGAACACTTCAGAGGGTGTGGAATGTCTTGCACACCCCCAGTGTAGCTGCAAAGGTTTAGTGCACACAGGAAACAGTAACATGTAAATCCCTGATCTTGTGGCCAGCTGGCAGTGACTGTCCTAGAGCAAAGTCACCAATAGTCTGACCCTTAGTTGTCTTTTTTCTTTTCTTTAGGGTGGGTAGGGAGAGGAACTGGGGGTGGGGTTTACATGGGAAGAGCCCATGTCATTCTGGGGTGCCTGAACTTGGGATGGACATGTTATTTCTACAGATGTACATGAATACAGACTGATGCTCTTGACTAGTGACCAAGTTGGTGATCTTGGCTTACATCTTGAAACAAGAAGGGCTGCTTCCCTTTAAACTACCAACGCAGGGAGTTGCTAGACCAGTGGTCAAGAATCTCCAAAGGCATGGTATGACTGATGCAGTACCATGTCAGGTAGTAATTCCCCTTAACCATTCATCAGGCCTTATCCAGACCAGGACTGAATGGTGTCTAGTTCCTAGACTAGACTGAGTGTTCATGACCAACATCCATACTTGTGAAATAACACAAGCTCAATGAGGAAATGTGGGCTCTAACTTGCCCATCTTACTGTGTGCCTTGTCTAAATCTCCACAACCGTGGTGAAGACATGGGGGGGGGGGGGACAGGGATAGCTCAGTGTTTTGAGCATTGGCCTGCTAAACCCAGGGTTGTGAGTTCAATCCTTGAGGGGGCTATTTAGGGATTTGGGGCAAAAATTGGGGATTGGTCCTGGTTTGAGCAGGGGGTTGGACTAGATGACCTCCTGAGGTCTCTTCCAACCTGGATATTCTATGTCAATTATAAGGTACTAAGATCACACCTTAAATCCTAGCCTAGACAATGCAATAGTGGACTGATGTCCAACTACTGGGTGCTGCATCTGCCTGTTACCTAAATGAGAGATTCTTGCCAACCATTCCTAGAAGTGAACTTTGCCTCTAATACTGGAGGGTTAAAACTAGCTTTCAGTTTACCCACTCTTCCATTAAACAAGCTGGCTTTTGACAGGGCTCTCCAAAGAAAGCAAGTGTTCATTGCCAGGATAACATGAGTTTTAACAGAAGGTGTTCTTTACCTTTCTGAGCACACCACTAGGAGGGGAAAAAGCAACCAAATGTTCAGACCATGGTATGGTCAGCAGTGCGTCTGGTGGCCCACTTTAAGTCTACTTCCAGGAGACTAGCAGAGATCAAGGCTTCAAGGGCTTTCTCGAATTGCATTTGGACTCCAAAGTACAGGCTCAGCATGTTGCCTGAATATCCAGTTGTGTTCTGTCTGCTTTATCCCCTGCTGCAATGTCAGGTGCCAAGATTCTGGATTAGGAAGGATCTAGTTGGCAACTCTGTAGAATGGAATGTGGCTTGTCCTTTTGTTGAATGCTCTAGAAGGCCAAGGATCTCAGCAGTGATTCCCCTAACTTGACATGAGTTGGAATGTAGTAAATACTTCTGACTCTGGCAGCATGTAAAGAAACTGGCATACAGGTGAGGGCCTGGGTCTCCTGGACTTTAGGAAGTTCCCTTGAGGGGACAGGACCTGGAATAGCTAGGTGCATGACAGGAAGTAGAGAAAGCTTTCTACACTCCTCCAGAGTCAAATGAGAATAGGTCCTTGCTTCTGCTGAGTGCTGGAGATAGGGGGAGGGAAGGTGCGGCTCAGGAGACAGCATGTAGTGGGAGATCTCCCTGGGCCTCCTGAGAACTTGAGGTCTGTAGGGGAAAGTGCCTTCATGAGGTACCCATTGTTAAGCTCTCCTACACCTTCCAGGAGGTGTGTGGAAAGGGAGAGCAGACCTGTGGCCCTTAGGTGCTACAGACAGCAGCCCATTAAAGCAGTCATGTTGGGAGCTGAGGGTACATATGCCAATGCAGTACTATTGTAATGGGTGTATGAGGACTGTATGTAAAACTGAATAGTCATGCATCCGATGAAGTGAGCTGTAGCTCACGAAAGCTGATGCTCAAATAAATTGGTTAGTCTCTAAGGTGCCACGAGTCCTCCTTTTCTTTTTGCAAATACAGACTAACACGGCTGCTACTCTGAAACCCGAATAGTCAGTGTGCTCTTAACGCACTGATGCAATTGCAGAGCTGTGTGTCAGTGGAGGTTTAGGCTTGACTGAGCAGCATGGTGCTTGGCTTTCCTCCTGAAGCTCTTCTCTGTGCTGAGCTGCTCTTCTCGGTGGTTGCGAAGAGCAGTACCAGGTTCTATTGGCCCTAAGCTCTGCTACCCGTCCCCAATGAACAGCCTAGCCTGTGGTCTGGTCACTTCAAGACTTTGCTAATCTTTAAACCATCTCTTTATTCCATGCTCCCACAAGCTTTTGCTGCCTTTCACACCACCTAATTGTCTGCAACTGCGAGTTTTCATTTTTTTGACTCTCCCCTTACTTTGGGGGATGTCTGGAAGGACCGAAAGCAGTAGAAATAAAGCTTTTTAGCCAAGCGGACTCCTTTAAGCAGATGGAGGTCTTGTGGTGATCTGCCAATATATTTCCTACCCAAGGAAACTAGTATTTGAATCTTAAAAGGTGTATGCCTGCCTTGGTGGGGAAGAGAATAAAGGGGTAGAGATGTATACAAGTCTTGCTGGCATAATTAAAATAAAACCCTTAATTTCAGACAAACCACACTCTTTAAATTTCCATTTAAAAACCCTTTTTTGACCAGATTAAAGGAAATCTTGACATTGATTTTTGTCTGAAGCCTGTTTCAACACAACATTACCAACATCTAGGAGGCTTCTAACAAAACTGGCTGAAGCCAACGCTAACTCAGCAGCACTGACACGTTTAAGAATCTGTTTTGGTTATTTTGCTTGAGAAATAATGGAGGGGGGAGATTTACCCAGCTCTACATTGGAGTAATAGGGCTAGGTTCTTGGCATTTGCCAGTCCTAAAGCTACTCCAGGACGGTAGAAGTGGTCCTGTACTCTCCTTGCTGAGAAAGGGTGATCTTGTGGTTGGAGATGCTGGTTTGGGCCTCGGAAGGTCTGGGTTCAGCTGCCATAGACTCCTGTATAACAGTGCAAGTCCCCTCATTCTGTCCCCGGTCTGTAAAATGGGGCTACTTCCTCTTGTCTTGTCCTATTGGGGCTTTAAGTTCTGAGGCTGGGAATACACAATAGGAACCTGCTGGAGGTGCTGTTACAACACAAGTACAATAGAACCTCAGTTACAAACAACCTCCATTACCAAGGCGTCTGTAATGCTGAACAAAACATTATGGTGGCTCTTCTAGAAGTTTACAACTGAACATTGACTTAATACAGCTTTGAAACTTCTCTATGCAGAAGAGAGATGCTGCTTTCCCTTTATTTTAGTAGTTTATGTTTAACATGCTACTATATTTGCTTTTTCGCTTCTGCTGCTGGATTTTGTACTCCTGGCCCCAAATGAGGGGTGTGGCTGACTGGCCAGTGCATAGCCCTGGTGTCTGTAACTCTCCGAGGATTTAGCTGTAACTAGTTAAACACCGTTGAGCTGGCAGGTGAACGTAGAACGTACTTCCAGATACAAGTAACCACTAGCATGGATGTGGTAAAGCGCTGGGCTTGATTGTCCCCCTAAGCTTATAGGAGTTCTCCTGATGCCGTGGTGACGGCAAAGCAGAAGCCAAGGCATGACTTAATAGTTTGGCTTCCAGTGCCTGTACTCCCTGGACCTTGCTGGTCTGTTTACTCTCTGGCCAGCAGTTGGTCACTTCACTGAGTCAAATGCTCATTTGGCAGTGGGCACAATGGTGTGGTGCGGCCATCCTAGGCACGCCAGTGTAAATGACGTGTGCCTGTCTAGAAGGGGGAGGATAGGAGAGCAGGCAGGGCTGTGTCATCCACTGCATGCCAAAGCTGCTGCAATTGGAAGCACATTGACTCAGCAGGTGGGTACCTGCCCACCTCCTCGGGCAAAGCCTAATAGTGCTGTCGCAAGTGACTGATGCAGTGAGGCATAACAATGAACATAAAGAGACTGTCTGACTCTAAAGTTTCTTACAATATACACCCACCTGGCTTCCATCAGCTGTCAGCTCTTCTCACTGCTACAGAAGCCTCCCCTCTTAAAGCTATTTATTTAAAATTTGTCCTTAGTATGCAAATGGCTCTTAATCTTTCCATTACCACTCTGGTGACTTTTCCAGTGTCTGCCCTGAGCAATTTCCTCTGATTCTAGAGCAATTGAGGGTTTCCTACATGTGTGGAGAGGCTGAATTTTGATCAGCATATATCAAGTGTTCAGGACTTCCTTGTAACGCTGTCTTGTGGTCTCCTGTGACTTCAGCTTCTTTTGAAACTTTTGCTGCAACAGATCACACTTAGATGGCCCAGCACATGGATTTCTCTGAAAGGCTTTTAAACTAAATCATGAAGGGTCTTTGGACTTGCTAGTCCTAAGATAACTGAACAGGAAATTCTTCCACTCTGCCCCAGGCTTGGACATTGGATGCTCTAGAAGAAATGGAAGCAAACATGATGGCTTCAGGAACCTATAGATATCATTGCCCAGTGTCATCTCTAATGGTAGCCTGCAAAGGACTTCAGAAGTAGGGTGGCCAGAGTGTGTGAAATCGGGACTGGGGTTTGGGGGTCATAGGAATTTTATATAAGACAAAGCCCCAAATATTGGGACTGTCCCTATAAAATTGGGACATCTGGTCATGCTATTCTGAAGGCAGCAACCCAACTCTTCCATGTAGGAAGAGTTTGGAAGGGCCTTCTTGCTTAGTCTACTTTGGAAACCTCAAGAAAGCCAACTGTGGGCATGGAGGACTTGTTAAGGGGTCTTGTACAACATGTATTGCAAACTCACCATAATCAAAGGACTGAGTGCTGAATCTCTAACAAGTTTCAGAGTAACAGCCGTGTTAATCTGTATTCGCAAAAAGAAAAGGAGTACTTTTGGCACCTTTTTAGAGATTAACCAATTTATTTGAGCATTATGCTCAAATAAATTGGTTAGTCTCTAAAAAGGTGCCAAAAGTACTCCTTTTCTTTTTGCAAATCTCTAACAAGACGACATCCTCCTCCAAGACATTACCAGCAATAAACACCTTAAGTTCTTGCTCACCTCAAAAGTGATCATTGAATGATTGCTACGACATCACCTCATAGCCATTTTTAATGAGATGGGACCTGAACTTCTAATATGAAAAACAGGCTTTCCCTGTTCTTCCTCCCTCCCATCAGGATGTATGGCGTCTTCCAGGCTCTTTTGGCTAAAGTAGCCAAAGGCACAAGAACATCTTTACCCCTACCCTACACAGGTCACTTTCAACATGAACTTGCAACTTGTAGACTACCAATCCTAGTAACAAAGCTCTGTCTACCTGGCCTGTGGCCCAAACTGGAGTACTGCTTGCAGTGTCTACTGTAGATCCTAGCAAGGTGTTCTAGCATGCTAACGCCAAGTTTCTTCCCAAAGTCAGGACTAGAACAAACTCCTTGGCTACCTCTTTCTATCGGTAAGAAGGCAATGCTGGACATAGCTGTATAGCCAAGGCTTCAGTGTTCGTACAGTGATCTAAAGAACCAAAGTTTAACCACTCTGTGTCATTGGTAGCAACACACCCTCTGGGGGAGAAGCCTTGAGTTCAGTAGTCTGCCTAGAACAAAATGCTTAAGGCTAAGCACAACTCTTGGATGCTTGTCTCAAGTACTCTCAAGCCCCTTAACTCAAGACAAGGGCTCTGATACCTGAGACTAGGTGCCCCAAAAACCAAACTACAGTAGAACTTGCCCTGACTAGACTCCATGGCTGACACTTGCAAACTAGCAAGACTAACCAACCAAAAGCAAACCAAGTGGTATACTCAAACTACAGCTTAAATCTTGGCAACACAGGGAGACCACAACTGGCCTGCATTATGGGGTCTAGAAATGTGCAAATATATATTCCTTGGGAATGCTACAGGACTAAATTGGTGGAGATTCCAGGATCAGTGGTCCAGCTAAGCATGCCCCACTAGTTGGCTTAAGCTAGTAGGGGCTTCTTGCTTCCAATGTGGCAAGTTGTTGAATGTATCCTCCCAAACCCTGGATAAAACCAATCCATAAGCTCCAGGGTAGGTCTCTTCCTTTCCTTCCAATTGACTTTCAATGAAAAAGGCACACAGAGCATTTTAAGTGTGATTTAACTGACAGTTAAAGATATGGTTTTTATTACACTTCATAAATTTTGAGATGCCTTACTGCAGATAATAATTCCACCACAGCTGTCATTATTTCGTTTGTTCTTAATTTGATTAAGTGAGGTGATCAATCTAGAGTTCAGGACTGAATTAATTCATGCTGCCTAGGTACAGGGTGAGCCAGGGCAGCTGTCTTCCCTCAATGCAACTTGAACACTATCTTCAAGTTCATTCAAACAGTCCTGCAGACGTGTGCCCCTTGTCCTAGACTCCAGCGGCTGGGGCTTGTCAAGGCAAAGGTCTGCCAGAAGGACACTCCCTCATGCAGAAGTGGCTTTTCAATACAGCACTGTCCTTGGAACGGTTGTGGTCAGAAAATACTAGGACTTCTTGGGTTGCATTTTAACTGCTGACTTAGACAACATCCCAGGAAAGTGTTGGTTCCTTACCTATTGAAGCAGAGCTGGTAATGGAAGAATTCAAACAGGAGAACCACTGGTTGTGAGCACTCTGCATAACACACCAGGCTCTTCCTAGAGGTTTTTGGTACAGCTCCCCACACAGCTGTCTGTGGCAGCTGCTACTCTGCTCTCTAGCAGCTAGAGGTGCAAATGTCTGCACTGAGCACACTACATCTCTCTCTCGCATGGGTGCATGTTAAGTAGGTAGGCTGCAATACCATCTGTTGCAAGGGAACTACCCAGTGTCCTGAAAGCTCAATAGCACACCCTTCAATGGCTCTGCTACACAACTAAATGTGAGTTCAGGAAAGCAGCCTTACCTAGGAATAGGCTAACTGCAGTCAGCTTAAGCTGGATGCTTTCCACTTCACCAGGACAGTGGGACAACAGATGGGATCCTATCTTGGCCTTACTAATGGCAGAAGCCCCCTCAGCTGAGGAAGTTGGGAGAATGATAGCAACACCTTGATCTCTGACCTGATTCACTTCTGTCCTAGTGAATGAACATTAACTAGGACTTTCAGCATAGATCTGTAACCATAGCTTGGGCTCATAGGCAGCTTGGCTTGGAGCTTTTGTCTAGTCTACAATCACTCCTTACCTTGAGATCAGACTTCCCCCTGTCTTGTTAAACACTTAAGCAGACATGCCAAGTCCAGCTGTAGTGGAGACATAACCGTGGGATAACTGGGAAGCTGAACTGGCTGACTTGAGGGTTGGCTGAGCTCAGAGGGCAGCAGTATGTGAAAGCCTGGAGCATTCGCAATGGTGTCAGCAGCTGTACATGGCATGCTCTGATCTGAACACTCAGACAGCCTAGTACAGGTTCCGACAATTGTGTGAAGGCAACACTTGCCATCACATTAACCACAGCTGCTCCGAGCATAAGCCTGCAGTTCCTACTCAGTCTTGCCACCTCCTCGTGTCGTAGCTAAATGAACACGCTGTTTAACGTGCATTACTAATGCTTGAAGCATTAACTTGTACTTGGGTGTTTGACATCTCACCTCTTAAGCTGTTTGGCTACTTGTTTCCTTGTCCATACTGACAAACAAGACCAGTCTGCAGCCAGTCAATTGCATGGTCTGGTCCTGGGCTATTGTGCCCTGGCTAAAAACACTGCATGGCACACTAGATGAAACTGATCACCACAGTGTCTCTGGAAAGCAATTTCTCTGCCCTAGATCTAGGGAGGACTCAGCAGGATTGTCCAATAGTCAGAGCATTCACATACAAGACCCATTCACTCAGACTCACATTCCCTCACTTTAGTCTTACTGGGCTACTGACTTTAACCTCTGGAGTATTTCTGTCAAACTGCTGACACATTTGGGATTCATTCCATGCCTCTAAGGCCAGAGTAATTCTGGATGCTGGCCACACTTGGTGGCAAAGGGCCTTTTGCAATCTAAAACAGATAAGAGACAGAGTAACTGCTTCCTGTCCTACCCTGGAGGCGCTGTGTGGCCTAATAGAGTACTTGACTAGGACTTAGAGGCTCAGGCACTAGTACATTGCATGAGCTCTAGGTTCATCTGGATGACCTTGGGCAAGTCATTATCTTGTGCCACCATTTGGTCATCTGTAAAATGGGATGACAATATTGACTTCAGTCCTCTGAGCTAAGAGTTCGACAAGCCCTTTGAGAGATTTGGGGTCCTGATACACTGTCTAGGAATGGGTGAGGCCCTACTTTCCCACAGGCCCAGATTTGAGCTGGGGGGAGGGCCCTGATAAAACTGTCCCCTCTTGTCAGTCCTGAAGCTAGGTAATATTCTAACCGCAAGTCTTCAAATGGGACATCTGCCTGGTCCTGTTAAATAGACCCCACTGGAGAAGGGCAGCAGCTGCCATGGACAAAGCAATTGCTGGAAAGATGGTTCCTTATGCTCCCAGGGAGGCCCAGATAGCCTAGTACTGTAGTAACAATAAGAAACATGCCATGATGCTGTACAAAACATGTGGGTTGAGGAGGGGGTTCTTCATAACCAGCTCCCTCTGGCAGTCAGTGATAAGGGAACACCCCTTCATAGTGCCAGCCTATAAACAAAGGGACATGACTGCTGGTTATCCTTGGAAGCAGTCAGGCTACCAAACACTTGCTTAAGTGGGGGCTGTCTATGTGCTTGTATGATTCTGCAGCCACATTGGCCTACAGGATTTGGAGAGCCGTCTCCCTTACCCACCAAGATCTCTACCCTGCAAAAAGAGGGGACCCAGTTCATACTCCAGGACCACAGGCTGTATTGTCACCCAGTATTCCCTGCATCAGTGTGAACGTGCAGTTGAGCTAGATCGTGCTTTGGACCTCTTGTCTCCACCAAAATATCTCACATGATGGCAAATCTTCCACTGACATTACACCAGTCACCTTTGCCATGAACATCTCTGCTATATTGCACCTTAATCTGGTGGAACAGGTCAGCAGGAATGCAAGTCCAGCTAAATAGGACACAGTGCAAGAGTCTTTGCTTTGACTGCTCCAAAGCTTAAAACTGACGGGAAGAGGGTCCTAGTCACTGCAGTGGGATATTAAGCAGCTGTTTTAATCAGGCTTCATTGTTTCAAAAGCTGGACTTCAGGGCATACACCCACTCCCTCCCTGGTAAAGGGATGCACTAAGGCTCTAACACGTTTCTATTTAAAACCACATGCTTTCCAAACAAGACACTTCCCCTGCACATGTGTCTCCCCAAGGAGAGAACCAAGCAGGTGACCAATTAGTCCCAATGCTTAATATACTGCTGTAGGTGCTCAAATAATACTACAGAGATGAGAGCAGTAAAACCTTCTATAGACCAGGCTGCCTGGGAGTGGAGTTGAGTGAAGGTTGCAGAAAGAATGCTCTGGAAAGCTCACCCAGAACTCCTGAGAGGCAAGGGGGGAGAGCTTCACCAGCAGATGCTTATGAAATATTAAGCAATGCAATCAATCCTGCTATCCCAAACCTTGCCTCAGGCACGCATCTCGTTAAAATCACTCGCCTGCCCACTGCTGGGATGGAGTCATGACCTGTGGTCCACTCCTGACACATCAAGGAAGTAGCTTCCCTGCTGTTGCTGCTGGAAGGTGGGGATGCAAGAGGAAGTAGGCTGGAAAGCATGTGGTACAGAGATCAGTAAATAGAGGGTTTTTTGGTCAGGAATATTTCATTTCCATGCAAGAGCTAGTCCTTGCAGGGGGTTCAGCCTTCTCTGCATTATGTACAAACCGGAGGTGCTTTTCAAGCTACAACTAATGGCAAATTAGGCCAGGCAGGAGCAGATGAAGCTGGGTCCCTATTAACCACCTTCTAGAATCTAGCAACGAACACAGCACCCTGCTGGACTTTGGCACTTAGGAAATAAACAGTACTAGTGGGAAAGACCTCCCCTCCCTGACAAACACATGCTTATGTCCAACTTAACGAGTGTAAAATCCACCAGCGCATTCTCCTGGCCTTCTGCCAGCGCTTGGGATCTGTGGCTTCTGTAGCTAATGAGGCACCGTAAGATGCTCCCTCTCTTGAGAGAGTTTAAAAAAAAAAAATTGCCAAGAATTTATTCGTCTAATTACATTTTCTTAATGCAGTTGACCTCAGCTGCACTTATCAAAGCCACAATCTCCCAGCCATTATTGGTGTATTAATAAGTCAATTGGCTATTGGACACACAATCCCCAGACATTCAGTGGGGCAGGGCTCTTAGAATATTACATGCATAATGGGGATTAGGCTCTTGTCAGGCTCACTCTCACTGGGATAGTGAGTGCCAAGGATCTTGTGGCCGGGCAGCCTCCCAGTTTGTAGGAAAATCTGGTGTGAGATTCCTTGGTTCTCCCATTCCATGCTGTCGGGAGGCCTATCCCAATGGCACTGCAATCTCATTCCCATGTGCTCTATAGGTTTGCAAGGTGGTCAGTATCGCTGCAGCCCCTTCATGGGTGACTCTCTTGAGCAGCTGGCTTGTGTAATAGATGGCATAGTGCAAGAAGGTGAAGGGACTCCTCCAGAGTCCCAGGCATACACAGCAAGTTTATGTGCTGGGAGTGCTCCCCCAGGCCCTGCCCCCACCTCTTCCTGCCCCATTCTGACCCCTCCCCTGAGCACACCTGGCCCTTGCTCCTCCCTCTTACCCCCTTGCCATGTCTCCTGCATGCTGCAGAGCAGGTGGTTGCAGTGGGTAGGGAGGTGCTGGGAGGGGAGGAGCTGGCTGCCAGTGGGTGCTGAGTACCCATGGAGTTAGTGCTTATGCTGCCAGGTGATCACAAGCAGGAGTGAGAACTCCACAGGCCTGCTGAGGCCAAGAGCTTAGTAAGATAGAACTGACAGCCAGACAAAATCCTAGTGTCTAGGAAGGACTGTCCCTGTAATGGGATTGAGGAATACAGCTGGTCTGAACCTGCCTTGTCTTCACTGAATTTCCTCCTGGGAACAAGACTCCCCTCGTTTTTTGGGGTGGGGGGGCAAACAAGTTTTTGAAGCATTCTTCAGTGTTGGCCACAAACCCTTTCGGTCAAATCGACACCTCCCATAGCTTTCCCAAACAGATTCCTATGAGCTTCAAATGGGTCATCTTCTGCCAGCCCTAGTGGGAAGAGGCTTCCCTGTAGGCTGGGTTACTGCAGGTGTAACCCACACACCTCCTGGGTGTGGTGACCTGGTCCATCTAGTGGCACCAAGACCACTTGGAGACTAATGAGTCCACTCTACAGCCTTAATGAAGAGCCATATAGCTTTTAGCTCATGCAGTAGAGGCTCATGCATTTAGCTCCAGAGGCCCCAGGTTCGATCCCACCTGCCAACAACCAGGCTCAATCAGTGTTTCCTCACTACTTTTTTTTTTAAAAAGCAGCGGGTGCTAGGCACCATCGGACCATTTACTCAGCCACTGTTCCTAGGATACAGTAAGCCAGCGAATCTTGTATAGAGAGGCTACCCCTGGGTAGGCAGAACCAAATCACTCTGGTTTAGGTGACCAGAGTTGGCACTACTGCGCCTTAAAGAGCCTACACTAAAGGCTTGACCTCAGCAGATAGGGCACAAAACTTCAGCTCCAACAGCAGACTGCCTCTTGCCAAATCAGTCTGTTCTTGCAAAGGGAAGATGGCTGCTTGAAACTGTCAACACCATTTCCCAAAGCCCTGAGTTCTTGAATCGAATTACTGACCTGACTTAACCCTGCTTAGCTGCTTGGATCCCAAGGGGACTGTGGAACAGCTAGTCTGGCTGCCCAAATGATTGAAAATACCCTCCCTTTCCTTGCCCTGCAGACGCTTCTAACTAAAGAGCCCAGAGGCTGCTATGAGATGCATCTTGTCTTTAAATGCCCCTCAAATATCAGTGTGGGTAAATGCAAGGCTTTGATTTCCAGTCTCACCAGTCCTCTAACTGGCTGTGTATAAGGACACCAGAAATGGAACCTGCTCCTATGCTGTGAAATCTCTCACTTAACACAAGAAGGGACCTTAGAGGCAGCATCTTAGGTCATGTCTACACAATGAAAATACTCTGATTTTACAGAAGTCAATTTTTGGGAACAGATTGTATAGAGTGCATCCACACTAAGCATATTAATTCAGCTGTATGCATCCACAGTACAGTGGCAAGCATCGACATTCCGAGTGGTGCACTGTGGGTAGCTATCCTGTAGTCCCCACTGCCTATTGGAATTCTGGCTGAACTCCCAATGCCTGATGGGACAAATTTTTGGCCCCAGGTGGTTATGGGTAAATGCTTTCACAGAGAGAGGGAGGGTTGACTGACAACAGCAGACAATCATTTCATGCTCTTTTCCCTGGATTGCATGAGCAGATGCCATAGCATGGCAAGCGTGGAGCCCGTTCAGCTCACTGCAGCAGTTGTGACCATTGTGAACACCTAACACATTATGCAGTTTATGCAGAACCCACACCTGAAAAACCAGGTGAGGAGGCGACAGCAGCACGTTGATGACATGAACACAGATTTCTCTAAAACCGCAATTTGGAGATCATGGTGTTACCGGGGCAGGCTCGTGCCGTGGAACACCAATTCTGGGCTCAGGAAGCAAGAGCAGAGTGGTGGGACCACATAGTGTTGAAGGTTTGGAATGATTCCCTGTGGCTCTGAAACTTTCGCATGCGTAAGGGCACTTTCATGGAACTTTGGCTTGCTTTCCCCTGCCCTGAAGCACAAGAATACAAGAAAAGAAAAGGAGTACTTGTGGCACTTTAGAGACTAACCAATTTCTTTGAGCATGAGCTTTCGTGAGCTACAGCTCAGTATGCATCTGATGAAGTGAGCTGTAGCTCACAAAAGCTCATGCTCAAAGAAATTGGTTAGTCTCTAAAGTGCCACAAGTACTCCTTTTTCTTTTTGCGAATACAGACTAACACAGCTGTTACTCTGAAAAGAATACAAGAGCAGCCCTCACAGTTCACAAGCAAGTGGCAATAGTCCTGTGGAAGTTTGCAACGCCAGACAGCTACCGGTCAGTTGATAATCAATTTGAAGTGGGCAAATCTACTGTGGGGGTTGCTGTGATGCAAGTAGCCAATGCAATCATTGAGCTGCTGCTATCAAAGGCAGTGACTCTGGGAAATGTGCAGGTCATAGTGGATGGCTTTGCTGCAATGGGATTCCCTAACTGGTGGGGCTATAGACGTAACGCATATCCCTATCTTGGGACCAGACCACCAGGGCAGCCAGTACATAAACCGCAAGGGGTACTCTTCAATGGTGCTGCAAGCACTGGTGGATCACAAGGGACGTTTCACCAACATCAATGTGGGATGGCCAGGAAAGGTTCATGATGCTTGCATCTTCAGGAACTCTGGTCTGTTTCAAAAGCCACAAGAAGCAATTTACTTCCCAGACAAGAAAATAACTCCTGGGGATGTTGAAATGCCTATAGTTATCCTTGGGGACCCAGCCTACCCCTTAATGCCATGGCTCATGAAGCCATACGCAGGCAGCCTGGACAGTAGTAAGGAGCTGTTCAACTATAGGTTGAGCAAGTGCAGAACGGTGGTAGAAGGTGCATTGGGATGTTTAAAGGGTCACTGGCGCTGTTTAATGACTCGCTCAGACCTCCGTGAAACCAATATTCCCGTTGTCGCTGCTTGCTGTGTGCTCCGCAATCTCAGAGTAAGGGGGAGACATTTATGGCAGGGTGGGAAGCTGAGACAAATCGCCTGGCCGCTGAATGCACGCAGCCAGACACCAGGGCAGTTAGAGCACAGCAGGAAGCACTGCGCATCAGAGAAGCTTTGAAAACCAGCTTCATGACTGGCCAGGGTACCATGTCACATTTGTTTCTCTTTGATGAAAACCCACCCCCTCGGTAGCCTCTAAATTCCCTGTAAGCCACCTGCCCTCTTCCCCCCCTTCAATCACAGCTTGCATGCAAAGGAAATAGTCACTATTGTTTAAAAAACATGTTTTGTTTTTTTATTAATTGATTATAAAAATAGGGAGAACTCACAAGGTAGCCCGGGTGAGGTGTGGGAGGAGGGAAGGAAAAGGCTACTTCAAAACTTGTTGAATGCCAGCCTTCTGTCACTTGGGCTGTCCACTGGGGTGGAGTGGTTGGGTGCCCAGAGCCTCCCCCCCACACCTCACGTTCTTGGGCGTCTGGGTGGGGAGGCTATGGAACTTGGGGAGGAGGGAGGGCAGTTAAACAGGGGCGGCTGCAGCAGTCTGTGATCCTGCTGCCGTTCATGACGCTCCACCAGATGCCAGAGCGTGTCCGTTTGATCCTGCAGTAGCCCCAGTGTTGCCTCCTGCCTCCTCTGATCTTCCTGCCATCGCCTCTCCTCACATTCCTGTACTCTATTGTGTCCCTCCACGCAATCTGCTGAGCTCTGTCAGTGCCGGACGACTGCATGAGCTCAGAACACTTCATCGTGCATTTTTTTTCCCCACTGCCTTATCTGAGAGCCTTTGGGACAGAGGAGGGAGGCTTGAAACATTTGCAGCTGCTGGAGGAAAAAGGAGTGAAGTTTTTAAAAAGATAAATTTTACGCAACAATGGCTATACTCTTTCACGGTGAACAACACGATTCACATTACATAGCACATGTGAATTTTTTTTTTTTTTTTTTTTTGGTACAAGGTCACATTTTGCATCTTTGGTGTTAGATCACACACGCAGGGCCAGGCAACAGAACTCAGCTTGCAGGTGGCCATGATAAGCCATAGTCTTTTGGCTTCTGCAACCTTCATAACAGCAGCCCCCTCCTCTCCCATACTAAGCAAAGCACATTGAGTTGGCCATTTAGTGCTGCAGTCTTCCTGTTAACATGCAGCAGCAGAAACCAAACTAACCCCTCCTCCCCATCCAATTCTCTGGGATGATTGCTTTACTCCCTAGAATAGCATGCAGCTCAGCATAGAAGCAGCATGTCTGGGGTTCTGTCCCAGAGCGTCCATTTGATTCTTTGGTTTGCTTGTCTGAGCTTACGTTTCACGCAGCACTGTGTTTGCGTCCCTGCTGTAGCCTCTGTCCCTCATGGTCTGAGACTCTTTTTAAATGTTTTGGCATTTCATCTTCCCACACAGCAATCAGATCCAGTACCTCCCGTTCAGTCCATGCTGGAGCTCTTTTTCAATTCTGGAACTGCATGGTCACCTGTGCTGAGCTCGCCTGGCCAAACAGGAAATAAGATTCAAAAGTTCCCGGGGCTTTTCCTGTACACCTGGCCGGTGCATCAGAGTTCAGAGCGCTGTCCAGAGCAATCACAATGGTGCACTGTGGGATAGCTCCCGGAGGCCAATACCTTCGAATTGCATCCACACTAACCCTAATTCGAAACAGCGATGTCGATTTCAGTGCTAATCCCCTTGGTGGGGAGGAGTACAGAAATTGGCATAAAGGGCTCTTAAAACCAAAAAAAAGCTGTGTGGACAGGTGCAGGGTTAATTCAATTTAACACTGCTAAATCTGACCAACTCGTAGCGTAGACCAGGCCTTAGACTACCTGGTGCAGCAATTGTCCTCAAAGCAATGATCTGACACAACAGATTCTCTTACTTTTACAGTATTAATTATCTGAATTACTTAGGCTCACCACTTGTCCTGAGGAGCTGCCGTCCCTCGGTTACTCCAGACATAATTGTGCTGCTGTCTAACAATGGGAGACTCCTGTCTGAGGACGAGAACTAGGCTGCCTTGAACTGCATCAAAGAAATTCCATCCTGAGGTTGAGTTCTGAGCTCCAAACTTGTCTTGACAAAGTCAGCAGAACCCCTGGATGGGTTCCTCCCCACTTCTCTCTAGCTCCTCAGCAGAATGCCAAGGTTCTCTGTGAATGTTGCAGGGTGGGTTGGTTTTGTCTTTATTTTCCTGAGCCACAGAGCAATCTAAAAATCAGCACCATGATATCAACACCTGATCGCTGGGATTTTGGAGGCTAGTTCAGTCTGTTTCGTCAAAGGAATAATAGTCTCCATTGCGTCTTGCTCTGGCCCGGTGGCGCTCTGACTCCAACTAGAGATGTTGGAGGAAGTGCCTCGCCGAATGTGCTGGCTTCCAGCCAATGTTGGCTGAATCTGGATTCAGCTGGCATAAGTACACAATGTATTTGGGGGCACGCTAGGGAGCAGGGAGGGCAGCGCTTCCAGCTGCATTCCTGAACAGCTGCCTCTTGTGACAGCTGCCCCTTAACACAGATTGATGCTGTCTTCCAGCAAGTTGCTAGACTCCTGGGTGCTCCTTCTCCTTCCCTCCCAGCATGGAGGGGGATGTACTAATCTGATTAGCATGCAGGTGGCACGGGCATCTCTCCTCGTCACTTAAGTGAACTGCAGAGTTGCTTTTAAAAACAAAAATGCTTCCCATTATTTGCACAGAATTAAGGCTGCCTCCTTGCAGATCAAGCCCAGCACTGCATAATGCTGCTGCCTCAGTGGCAGGGTACCAGTGTGATCTCACAGTGGGCTCTTGGCCATGTCTAACAAGCTCTTACAGAAATGAGGGCAGTCTCCCAACTGGGTTGGGAAAGATCCACTTTGGGGCTGACTCTGAAATGCTGCTTTTGCCCCACTGATAAAGCAAATTCTCACTTGTCCGAGCTAGTTGGCCCCATCCTCTTCAATCATGAATCTCTGCCTATGATCTAGGCTGGAACAGCCACCATGTGGAAGGGTGTAGTGAATTGAACTGCATACATGAGATGGTCCCTGTTAACCATTGGCTTTACCTAGAGCCTCAGGACTCTCATTAGACTAGAATGCTTGGCAGGTGAGGCAGGCTTGCACCCTAGATGTAATTTGTTGCTCCCCAATAGACTTGGCATTTATGAGTGGAGGGGGATGCAACCATTTAGTGCCAAAGTTGCAAATCTTCAGTTACACCAGCTCATCACTGGACTCAACTGGCCCAAGTGGGTCACCAATGAACTGTCTTTCCTGCAGCCCTAGTAGAGGATCCTTTAGAATGTAAATATCCTAACAAGCATTGGCGGCTCTCTACTTTGTAGAGAGCCTCCAAACCTCACCTATAAAGGGCAGTCCCTCTGATTTAGTCAGTCTCCAAACCCATACACCTTAGGGGCAGGAAGAGTTATGTCAGTCTTCAGCTTACATGGTCAGAGCAAAAGCAACGTGGTGGTGGTGGTTACAAAGTCTGACATTCCTGATTCTAGTTTGTTTTTCTTGCCTTCAGTCTCTGCTTTCCCTTTAAACAAGCTTCCGGTCATCAGGTGCAGAGAAGCTTGGCAATATGAAACGAGTGCATCATTGCAACAAGAGTCCTAAAAGATCTGGCTGAGGCGATCTAGCAGCTATCCACTTTTAATCTTCCCAGGTTGAAAGCAATATTGTAGCTGTATTGGCCCAAGATATTAGACCTGGTGGGTGAGGTTAGATATAGATATATATAATTTAATTGGACAGACTTCTGGTCATGAGAGAAACTTTCAAGCATGGTGTTCTTCTTCTCGTCTGGGAAATTAACTGCTAGTTAGTGTCACTGCTAAATGTGAGGTTTGAACAGACTATTTAGCTACTTATGTTAATCCCACCAATATTGTCCCACACTAACAGAGGTCTCTCCCAGGCCTGCCACACTGCACAGCTTCTCAGCTTGGGCATTGCTGCTCTAGGCCAGTGGCTCTCAACCTTTCCAGATGACTGTCCCCCTTTCAGGGGTCTGATTTGTCTTGTGTACCCCAAGTTTCACCTCACTTAAACTGTTTACAAAATCAGACCTAAAAAGACAAGCATGACAACAGATCACTGAAATTGCTGATCTCATTTTCCCATATAATTATAGAATAAGTCAATTGGAATATACTGTACTTATATTTCAGTGTGTAGAGCAGTATAAACAAGTCATTGTCTGTATGACATTTTACTTTCATTAGGGCTTTTTATGTAGCCTGTTGTAAAACTAGGCAAATATCCAGATGTACACACAAGACCTCTGCATATCCCAGGGGTACATGTACCTCCTGCCTGAGAATCTCTGCTCTAGGCCAGTCTCTTGCTCCGACCCCAGCTCTAAAAGGCTTTCTGTGGCTGCTCACCAAGCCTTCCCTTAGCAACCAGCTCTTGGGCTGGTACCTCCAGGGCTAAAGACACACCCAGTACTCCTGCCTCTTTCAGGTCACTGTTCTGCATCCTCTATTGCCCAAATCGACCTCTGCCCTTTCCAGAATGACCAGAGGCCCAGCCTACCCCTCTAGGCCACTCTAAAGCAGGATGGGGGTTGGTGACCTGTAATGAGGTGGCAGGTGAATCAGTGTTAAGAAGGAATAGTGGCATCTGAAGAATACTCCCTTTCTATCTTCTCTGCAGCTATTGTCAAGCTTATAGCCAAGGGGGGTGAGGAGACATGCAGGCTATTCCAGTCTATATTTTCTTTTTCTTTTAATCTGCTGACTAGTTTTCAGGGGCTCAACATCATGAAGCTTCCTGGCTGGCTCCGTTTCAGGTTGCTTGACAGCCTATAATCTGCCCTTCTTGAAACAATCGACAATCTCGGTTGAAATGGCACAAAATAGACAGCTGCAATTTTCAGTGTGTTCTCATAAGGAGAAAAGCACTTTGACTGACTGCCCAACTGCCTCCCAAGGGAAGAGACTCTTCCAAAACAGCTCTGCTAGTGTGCTGTTGCTATCCAGTGTGGGAGTGGGGGCTCCAACTGCTGGTTGATGCTATAGGATGGGGGTAATGGCCTCTAGCCTGGCCAGGTCCTCAAGACCACTGCCTAACTTGAAGTTGCTTCAAAAGAAATTCTGGTCTTCTGCAGAAAGATACTGGGTCCATTCTGCCCTGAAGCTTGTGTGGTCACTTGTGCTAGTGCAAGCTGGATGTGGCACTTGGTAGCATCTTGCAGCCACTTTGCACAGGTAAGTGACCCCCATGGCATACATGGGAACAGTCTGAACTGCAGGATTCCAGAGAAGTTCTCCCTCTGAACTAAGGGCTAGGAGGCCTGTAAAACAAAGGACTTAGTTTGTGGAGGGAACACTGAGCTTCTGTGTCTTGGGACAGCTAGGCTTGTCCTACTTGAGTGTTCAACCTGCAAATCCAAAGTCTTGCAGCAGTGGTTCTACAGATATCCAAGCCTTGTCTAAGCTTTCAGCATCCTAGCTTCAGCTGCTCCACTGTAGACCCTTGCTACAGCAATGCAAGGAGTTCTTCCATTGGTATCGTTAACTCACCTCCCCAAGAGGCTGTAGCTAGGCTGGCAAGAAAAGTCTTCTGCTGATTCAGTGCTATAAAGACTAGGGTTAGGTTGCTTAACTGTCTTGGGGGGGGCGGGGGGTGTGTAGATTTTTCAGACTGACCAGTTACATTGCTCAGTATAACTCTTTTTTAGTGTAGACCTGTCCTTAGTCTGTGGACAAGACTAAAACTTTCCTCTCCATGTCCATACATTTTTGCTATATTTCTGGTAGCCTACAGAATGGAAGAGGCTTCTCTGGTGTGGGAACCAACGTTACCAGAATTCCCACAGACTTACACCACCCTGAGTGGAAGGGGGATCTACACACCAGGCCAGATTCTGCTTGTTTGGTGGAACCCAGCAATTTAAGTTACACAAACCAGTAAAACACTCAGCCCAAAGATCCGCTTCAGGCAAGGGCTGTTGGTTAGGCTAACTTAGGGAACCATGAGGAAAGGGATGGATATATTGTGGTATTATGGTATTTTATAAATCCAAGGTACACCCACACCTTGAATACAGGGTGCAGTTCTGGTTGCTCCACCTCTGAGTAGGAAAAGTTAGAATGACGACAATTAGTGGTATGGAACAGCTTCCATGTGAGGAGAGATTAAAGACTCGTCCTTTTATAAAAGGGGACCAAAAGCACCTCTCGACAAGACACCTGCTATTATAATAATCTTGGTGCAAAATATACCTGGTGAGTTATCACTTAAATTGATAACACACTGCTCATTGATCTTTAAGGTGTATATACAAAATGTCTTCAGCTTACAGTCATAGCTCTGAAATTATGACAAATGTGTTTCCCAGATGAGTCTGGGGAAGGGGTAAACTTTCCTCAGACAAAGGACAACCTGATGCCTCCAACCAGGTGTCCTCAAAGTTGATGGGCAATTGCCTGTCAAGGGGCCATTCTTTGGCAACGAAGTGGGCAGGAACAGATAAATCGGCATTTTAGGAAACAACCCGTTTCCAGCTGAGAGAGCTGCATGAAATCCATGTCTGAATGAACTTTATCTTGGGGTAACCAGCAATGCCTTTCAAAGGGTGAGTGGACTGTGTAAGTGAGGGGCAAAAAAACCACCCCAGGTTCTGTCTGCTAAGACAAAGGAAGCCACCCTTTGACTTTGGGCAGGAGGGAAGAGGGGAGATCTTGACCTGTGAACTCGGTCAGCCCTCTTGTTGAACATGTGGTGAGGGTTTCTGCCTTGTTGCGTTTTAGCTACTAAGAAGGACTTTTTTCTTGTAACCACTTCTAACACCTTGTACTCCCTTTTAAACCCTAATCTTTGTACTCGGTTTAGTTTTAATATAAACTAACCCAGTGGTGTGCTCAAACACAACTGTTGAGTAACCCCAATTAAAGTAGCAAACTATTGAATATTGACCCTTTCAGGGGCAACTGACTTCCTGCACTGCCCAGCCCTCTCCTGGACAGACTGAACCTGTCTGGTGACCACCCTGCACGCAGTAACCAAGCTGGTGGAGGCCAGGGTGCAACAGGTGCGTTGGTGCTGGAGTCAGAGCTGCTGGACCAGGGCTGTGGCAGTTCAGACACTCAGGGTGTGACATGCAGGCTCTTTGTGACCAGTCCAGGTTGGAAGCTACAACAGCAAACCATTGTGGTCCAATTGCATCCCAGAATACAACAGGGATATGATAGAGGTCCATGCCATCATAAATGGTGTAGGGAAAGTGAAAGACCAGTTATTTACCCCTTCTCGTTCTAAAAACCAGGAGTTAACCAATGAAATTAATAGACATTGGGTCTAAAGCCACAAAAGAATGTACCTCTTGACACAATGCAGTCAACCTGTGGAACTCATTGCTGGGGATATTGTGAAGGCCAAAACTATAATGGGGGCTCAAAAGAGAATTACCTGGAGGATAGGTCCCTCAGTGGCTGTAAGCCAAAATGGTCAACCATATGCTCTGGGTGTCCCTAACCTGTTATCCAGTCCTAGCTTCTGGTAGGGGATGGATCATTTGCCCTGTTCTGTTCATTCCCTCTGAAGCACTTGGCACCAGCCACTGTTGAAGACCAGAGACTGGGCTAGATGAGCCATTAGTCTGATGCAATATGGCCATTCTCATGTGCTGACTTCCCCTCTCCATGCTCTCACTCATGATTGCCTTTGTCACCCTGGCTTTGATGGCTATCTCTTTCCTTAGACTTCCTAGAGGGCTCTAAAGATTGACAAGAATCTCCTCCTGTGGGAAGGTGGGATTTTAAAATGGAGTGAACTGTTTCCTTAGAGGTGGGGTATAAAGGGTTGGTTGGTGGGATTTAGTGACAGGCTCAGAGCAGTAAGCTTTTCTGGGGTATTTTTGGACTGCCTTAGGAAAGATGCAGTGAAATAAGACTTGTTAAATTGGTCCCTGTGGACTGGCTTCCTGTATCTATTCCACTGTTATCCTCTGATCTTCCATAAACTGTCTCTTGAATTCTTGTGGCTATCCAAGCTTTGCCTTTCACAAAGGATTATCCTTCTGTATCTGAATTTTTTGACAACCCTTTCAAGAAATGAAACCATTCCCATGTCTCTAATTTTCTAGCTAATAAGATTAATTATACTGAGATTTGCCTTTTCAGTGGTGTCTTTTGAAGAACTGGTTATATTTTTGACTCCCC
Source organism: Chelonia mydas (assembly GCF_015237465.2). Classification (NCBI taxonomy): domain Eukaryota; kingdom Metazoa; phylum Chordata; order Testudines; family Cheloniidae; genus Chelonia; species Chelonia mydas. The sequence goes on from NC_051258.2 coordinate 7,107,514, forward strand.
CCCCCCCCCCCCCCGTTCTCTGCAGTTTGCTGGCTTTGTATTCTTACTTAATCTCCCCCCCCCCCCAAGTCTCCTTTACTTCTAATTAGTAGCTAGAAGGGTAATTAGATGGAGGGGAGTCCTTCCAGAGAGGAGGGTGGCTTTGCATAAAACTGCAGTGAAGCTCCAAGTTCATAACCTGGTCAGATTATCTGCTTTAAACTTCAGCAGTCAAAACATGATTAAGCAAAGAACTTGACTTAGACACCCATCTCTCTTCCTTTAAGAAGCCAGCTATAGTCAATTGGTAGCTTTTCTCTGCCTGTCAGTTTGCTAACTGTCCCAAGCAAACATGGTGATAGCTTATTATTAAAATAAAATGCATGGCATGAAAATAAGGCTAGCCTAGCCAAACCAGGCAAATCTCTCCAGGAACAAGGCTCAGAACTGAATAATTGCCTGGAGCCCTGCATTGAGATGCTTTTACTATTAGGTCCCCAGGAACTTGGCAGTCTTTAAAGATGGTGCTGTCCTTTTGAACAATGCTTTAGTCACTCTCTGAAGTACAGACTTGGACCCTGGCTGTTCATGAGATGATTCACCAGACCCAGTTATTGAGGTAGTAAGAGTTTGCAGGACCTCTTATTGAGTGAGACCACACAACCTTGCAACTTACAGGATCTTATACCTTTCTCTCCTTGAGGAAGAAAACTAATATGGCTGTCCTTGCCATGTGGTCCGTGGCTAGCTCATCTTGGGGAGTGTAGACCAATTCCAGAAGGTATAACCACTCATTTTGGAACTGAAGCCCACTGTGATCTGCATCTCACAGCAGTGTGGCTTAATCTCACTGCTGTTCGTACACACTAGTGTAGCCAGTGCTTTGGGCTGGAATGCATCCTGGCTCAGAACCCCCCCTCCACCCCACACACACTCCACTTGGGCTCTGCAGGGGTGTGGGGTGGACTCTCTGTTGAAGGACTCTTGGCAAACCACCCAAGACTTGGGTGCATAACCACTGCCAGATGGCACCCACCAGCTGGATTCAAAGCTGGGGTGGGGCCAGTAGGCAGTCTAGATCCAGCTGCCTCCACAGATCCCTCTACCAGCCAGCATCTTCCACTCAATGAAGTGTTGCTGTACCTTAAGGTGTTCACACATAGTTCAATCTCTCCCTGGTAGGCTGGGCTCCTTGTGACTCTATGCTTAGCCTGGAGTCACTTCATAACCTACAGCCAAGTCACCCACTTCAAAGCAGTGTCCAAAAGACTATTTGCTACAAAGGGGATAGGTGTCTCAACAGGGCTACAGCAAACACCCATGTTCTAGTGATCTCCTCCAGCGGGTAATGGTGGCATCTAAGACAAAGTACAGAATCAGTCCAGTGACATTAGCCTCCACTTACACTGCACTCCTCTATGCTCATGTATGTTTCCTCCTGATTAGCTTGTAGAGTAAAACTGTTGAGAACTTGACTGAGGTTCTACCCTGCATTAATAGCAATAACTCTAATAAATGGAGTGCCATGTTCCAATTAAGACTGAAGACTGGAAGATTTCATCTTGGGGCACAGGCATCAAAGCTATATACATGGACACGGAATGGGTTAGCCAGTCCATCTGTAATTACAGGGCTGGTGTGAATAGATGCTCATCAAACTATTAGAGTCTAATTTGACTATCTAACAAGGAGCTGTGATGTTTTATGCATGGTGCCTAATTTTACCCTGGCAATCTCCTGCTATATTTAACATCATTAATCATTGATTCCCACAGGGCTGGATCCCTGATTAGTGTCAGATGCATCATGGGAGGAAAGGGATTTTTTTAAAAAGCCGTTTCTTCACATTGGAATTGAAGCCAGTTCAGTGGAGTTGATCTTATTGCTTGCACTGCTGGGACACCCATGAACAGGGGCAGACTGCACTGCACTGCCCTCCCTTCATTTAACCTTCATCCTTCTCTCATGCTCAAAGCCTCTAGCCTGAAGTGCATGCTGGGGTCTTGCTTCCTTTCCCTGCACGTACACCATAGCAGCAGATGAAGCTTACCTCTCTTGGTAGAAGTAGCTGGTGCTTAACTGCTGTGCTGAAAAGCACACTGCCATCCTTTGGTGGTCAGTCTTGGTCTCATGATTGGGGGAGGGAAATTCCAGGTAATACAAGCTTCTTGGTCACTGACCATGATGCCAGAAATTGACAGCACCAGAATCCTTTCAGGAAGTAGTGACCTAGCATCTAATGACATTTGCCAAGTCAAAATGCACATGTAGCCAGGACTGTTCCAGCATCTCCACTTTGAGATGAGGCACGCGCCCTGCTTCACAACGAGAAGTGTGTACAGGCCTTGGTATAAAGGTTTGGATGCCCTTTTTCTGAGGATGGGCTCAACTTACCTCAATCCAGTTAAACCTTAAGGGGCAGTGCATGGAGGAGATGTAGCTGTCAAGGCTCCATGGAAACTCCCAAGGAGATCAGTGGCTATTGCACTGCTGTGATCAAAATGTAGACCCAGTGAGAACTTCTAGCAAACACCATTTTGACAAACATGTGTGTTTTCAACAATCTCTTGATGAAACTTCCCAGGAAATAGAATTTCCAAGTTTCAGCCAGACCTGTCAGAACACTTGACTAAAAGCCAAGCCAGCCATGACTAGAATACTGTTTCAGATTGGCTGTGTTCATTTTCTGTTGCTATCACAACCAGGCACTGAGTTCTTAGGTTTATCTTTAACTTTGCTGTTGCAAATTCTAGTGTCTACAAAAATGTAGAAAAAGCTTGGAGGTGCCTTCCCATCCATCTACTGTTCCCTGTATTCCAGACTCCCCAGGCTGACTGCTCTGGCAGGGTGAAACTCTCATGAGGACAGGTGTGTGTGTGTGTGTGAATACCAAATTTTTCAGCTCACTGGCAGTTACCCAAAAACACTCCCTTGTTTTGAATCAAAACATCTTGTCTTGTTTTAACTTTAAGAAATGATTGAAATCAACAAAAACCCAGTCACTTCAAAAATATCAAAAGAACTTGACTGAATTTAAAACAATTTGACAAAACTATCCATTTTGGCTGTTGCCAAATCTGCATTTCGCCAAATAGCTTGGTCAAAACTTGCACATCTCTACTTCACATGGCAAGGCTTTCTGCCAACAAAACCAGGGCTCACTAGAGAATGGATAAGCAATCTATCCTGCAAACCCCAATTTCTCCCTGCAAATACTGGTCCTTGGAATAATAGCTCTACAGGCACCATAGGCAATTAAATATTTATTTAATCGTTCTGTGTCGTGCAGCCCATCTTCCAAAGCAATCACATTCAGCATCAACTCCATTGCAAGAGGAGATGAGCTTCTCTTCACAGCCTTGTTCAAATATCTCTAGACTGGCTTTCTCTGCCCCACTTTGCTAATTAAACACCACTCCAGTCACCTTTTCATCTGAGACAAGGAGTGAGTCAGTCTCTTATTGGACCAACTTCCATCGGTGAGACAAGCATTTGAACTTGCATAGAGCCCATCAAGTCTGGGAAAGCTACTCCACATCAAAGCTAATACAAGGTGGAACAGATTATGCCAAAGGAGTTAACTCGTGTTGCAAGAGGCCATTCAAGGTGAAGTGGGCAGTTGACGCCTCTGCAAGTCATAGGCAGAAGGAGGGTTACAGATTGTTGTAATGGGCCATAATTCAGGGTCTTGAGTCCATGACTTTTGACATATAGCCATTATGAATTTAAGATCCTTACGCTAGTCCCTTGAAGGTGTTGTGCTGGCTTCCTTGGAGGGTGAAGACTGACATGTTGGCTACGGAGTGATCGTTTTGTGAAGTTTGCCCATGGTTGGCAGGGTGTGTTTTGTCTTTTATCACTCATCTGGGAACATAGTGTCTGCCTGGCTCCAACAACTGGGTCAGGGGGACATGTAGTGCACCGGATGAGGCATGTGTAGGACCCATGGATCGTGAAAAGTATGCAGGGTGGGGTGGCAGCTAGTGATCATGATCACAATGGAGATCTGTTTACAGGTTTTGGCATTTGTTAGGACATGCCTGACTGTCTAGAGCTCCCTTCTTGGGCCCTATTGACAACTCCCCTTGCAAAGGAGAGAGCATGGCCCCAGAGGCTGCAAAGATGTCCAAATGAGGACTAAAGATCTGCCCCCAGACACCTAGTTGGGTCTTGTCTGGTCTCTGCTTTCTTCAGCAGCCTTGTCTGTTCCTGGCATGGCCTGGACAGCTGGCAGTCTTCCTTCCCTCCCCCATCCCCTCAATCAGAATCTTATTAGCTATGTTTACATGGCAGTCATGTCAAGCGATTAATTTTTAATGGCTTGGTTTATTGCATGTATGAATGGTTTAGTGAGTAACTTCCACATTTAAGTGATTAATTCCCCAGAGTTTGGAGGGACTGGTTAGCTTTTACATTAATCAGGACTTTGGCATGCCAAGGGGCAGGCAATCAATCAATCCCCTGCTGCCAGGGAGAGTAGTGTTAAAATACCTCCAAGGTACAGTGGGGTTAGGCAGAGCTTTAATTACTCCCTTCCTTGCTTACAGCAAATTTTTGTTGTTGGTCTCTGCTATTGGCCTGGTCTCCCCTGCCCTTCCCTTTCCCAACACAAAACAAACCCAGATGTTCATTAGGAAGCTGGCAATAGCATGTCAGATCCTACATAGGTCAGATCATGCTCCCCAATTTCAGTCCATCTGCTTCTAGCAGAGCCATGGTATAAAATAACTCTCTTCCACATGGCAGGTGCATGCATTAACTGCTCCATGGACAGGCAGCTCTTTGGCTCTAGCTAGGGCCAGGCTAGGTAGGCATTGGTGAAAGCTTCCTCACCTCCCTCCTTGCTGATTGTGCTCATGTCCTGACCAGCAGCAGCCCCATCTGTTGATCCTGGTTTACTGATCTTGGGCAAGTGCTTAACCTAGTATCTGGTGGGCAGCCTTAAGCAAGCACCTCTGCAGATCACTAACCTGCTTGGGACTCCAGCACACAATCTTCCTGAAAAGGGCGAGCAGGAGCACAGTCCTGCCTAGTAAAGCTCTTCCATGCAGGTTGCTCCTATGTACAAGCATCCAAACCCATGGTCGCATCACCATTCATAGCACGCTTCTGTCAGTAGCCTTGACTGCTATGCTGCAGCTGAAGCATCGGGTATAGTCCCATAACCCTCTTAAGCAAATGCTGCTGCTGAAGCTTATACTGGCTCAAAAGTAGACCCCACACTAGTCCTAATAAATGCAGAAAGGATTTTTACCTACAAAGTGCTTAAGGATATAATGAGAGAGAACATGGCATCTATTGGGTAACTCTACACAACCACAGTATCCAACTGGAGACCAACACACTAGAGTTGCATATTCAGTTACTCTCTCAAATGCCACCTGCTTGGTTTATACTCCATCTCCAGCACTATACTCTTCAGAAGGCTATCAAGAAAATCCCATGCATTTGACATCCAAGTGCATGGAAGATGTTGTACCTTTGTATCTTGGTGTTTGATAAACTTCATACTTGTGTGACTAGAGCAACCAGTCAGCAGATGGAGACAGGTGGAGATGCCAAGATCCTCTGAAGGCTTTGCCTGTAAGATACTGGCTAGCAAAGCTTTCAGGGCTGCCTTGGCAGAGTTGAGACAATCTTGCAACTTCTGCTACAAAGAACCCAAACATTACCACATTAACATAAACCAGAAGGAGAATCTGGCATCAGTCACACCTAGTTTAATGGGGAAACTTAGATGCTGGGATTCCAGCACTGCAGAATGGCTGGCTGCATGACCTATTGAAAGGCCAGTCATTGTTTTGTGACTTTGAAAACGGTCTCTGGGTCAGGAATGAATTTGGCTTTAAATCACTAGCTCAGTATTCAGCCTATTCCTTAAGGCATGAACTGGGTAACTCTCTAAGATATGTGGAGCAGGAAGAACAAATCTACAAAGCATTTGCAGTGCAATATCCCAGTTGGTGTATAAGTTGGTGTATAAACTGGATAAGGCAGTAAATTCAGCATAAACTTAGCTGAAATCTTTTGTGAACTAGGTAACTAAAAGCAAAAGCTTCAAGGACTTCCTGTAGGTGTAGTTTTACATTGTCTGTCTAGCACCAACAGCTTGATGTTGTCCATTAGCAGGAAGCTAGGTAACTCACTTGATGCCTTGCCTTGTAATACTTCCAGGCCAGCTAACTCCAGGAAGTACTCTAGTCTCCCAAGCCTGTTTTCCAAAGCTCCTTAGAGGGAGGACTTCTAGATAAGTGTTCGCATGTTTGTCTGCTCTACACAATACACAAACCTGAGAATTGGGGAGAAGTCTTCCCCCCCCCCCACCCCAAACTGGGGAAAATCAGTGAACTGTCAAGACTCTAATTCCCCCACCTAAGGAGACCAGTCTTGGTCCACCTGATGTCCCCACCATAATGGGTTAGGGGTGGAGGAAAGACCTGCAATACCTCATCACACGCTTGTGTTTGTGGAGAAGGTGAGACACTTGCTCTGCCACATCCAGACCCTACATGGAACGGCCCTCTAAAAGGCCCAAGGTACCATCGAAAGAATCCATGGGTCTTGCACCAAGACTATCAATCTTCCCACACTTCCTAACTAATGCTATTGCATCTCAATTTGGTCACCTACCATGAGACTGCTTTGCTTTGGGGCAGAGGGTTAAGAATAATTCAGACAAAAGTACAAAAGGTTAGAATAGAACTCTGTTCCTTACAACAAACAGAGTGGGCTTGGGTGAGGGAGGGAGACCTTTGTAAGGTCAGGATATAACTAAAGCCTTTAGCATAAAGCTGGCAGTGATAGAAAGCCACCTGCTTGTTTGACTGAAAACTAAGGAAGTTTTCTTTGGCTTGTGTACTTGGCCTATTGACCTGATCCTCCATGTAGAGCTGGGAAAGTAAACCCTCCCGATGCTATTGGATTCAGACTGTGTGCGACTCTATTAGCTTTCTATAGTCGCTGTCTCTCCGTTCCCAAAATCCTTGGGTTTTGTAGGTCGGACAGTGCTTGGCTTCTCGTTGCAGGGCAATGCTTCCTGCTCTCCTCACTTGGTGGCAAAGCAGATGGTATGTTGGCACCTCATGCTGCAGACTGTGTAGCTGGTCACCACGTGGGCCTGGCTTTCCAAGAGCTCCCCATGCCATGTGGGTCTCTTTCCTTATGAAATCTGGGCTCCAAAGTGGGAACACCACTCCCCCTCCCCTGTCACCCCAAAATGTGAGGGTCTATGCTGAGCTCTCTGGAAATCCTGGCTCTTGTCATGTCATTGCTTTATCACTGCCCAGATGTTGGAAGGCCAGGGCTAAGCCAACAAATGGTCTCTACCACAACAGTAGCTTCCAAAATTAAAAATCCAGGACTCTCAGGGATGTGGGATTTTGAACTGCATGAATTAAAAGATAACTTCTCCTTCTCCTCCTCCCCCTCCCCCCAAAGTAATTCTGTCCTGAACGGACTCAACCTGCCCAGGCTAGCTGGGAGGAAATGGCCTTAACTCTCACTTGGTTTTTAATTCAACAGGCCCTTCCTTAAGAAAGGAGGGTGAGGAGTGGCACTTCACCTCCATATCTCACTTGTCACTCTACTCCTCTAGCTGGCCAAAGAGGCCTTGGAAAGAGCTTAGGTATTTAGCAGCCCTCAAACACTGGCAGGTACAACATCCTTTCCAAAAACTCCCAGTCCCAGCTCCTGAAGTCTCCCCTTAAGGGTCCCTATCTAGAAGAAACAGACTAGTGCCTCATGAGGCACTTAATCACACCTACAGTCAATCATTATCCAAGCATCTCTGTAGGATATGCATATATTTAAGCCAACTACTAGCTTCCAATGCCCTGAGATGCTCCCTCAGCAGGAGCAGTTGACTTGCCTTTTACCTAAAGCTTGGTCTTTCTCAGTCTCCTTATTCAGACCCACCAAAATGGCCGAAGAAGAAATTGCTGCTCTCATCATGGATAATGGCTCTGGGATGTGCAAAGCTGGCTTTGCTGGAGATGACGCCCCTCGTGCAGTGTTCCCCTCCATCGTCGGACGCCCAAGGCACCAAGGGGTCATGGTTGGGATGGGGCAGAAGGACAGTTATGTTGGTGATGAGGCCCAGAGCAAGAGAGGCATCCTGACCCTGAAGTACCCTATTGAACATGGCATTGTCACCAACTGGGATGACATGGAGAAAGTGTGGCACCACACCTTCTACAACGAGCTCCGTGTTGCCCCAGAGGAGCACCCTGTCCTGCTGACAGAAGCTCCCCTGAACCCCAAGGCCAACAGAGAGAAGATGACCCAGGTGAAGTATTGCAACTATGTGTATATCTTCTGTGCGTGTGTTACAGCTGACTTAAATGGGTGTCGTCTTGGTTCTCTCCCCCCTTGCTTCCCTGATGTTTTATGGCAGCCCTGCCACTTCTGCTTCCAGGTTTCTTGGCTGTCTCTATTTTTGTGTGATGCTGAGTGTCCAGGTTTTAAGGTCTCCCAGGGAACCAGTCAAACAGCACTTCATGAGACATGTCAAATGTCTCAGGTCTGTTTGAACCCAGCAAGAGCTTATCTAGAGTGAAACTCATAAGACTTCAGAAACTGTCACCTTTTTTCCTCTACCAATTGAATTCCAAAGAGGACAGGTGAGGCAGAGGTGAGCTAAAACTAACATTCAGAGTTGTCTTTTGGACATACTTTGGCATGAAAGGTGTCTTTAACTTGCTCTAGTTGTCCATCAGCATAGTATCCAGGTGCCTGTGGAGTCTTTTATGCGGCTCCAAGATTACACCAGCATACTGTTCACAGCAGAAGTCCCTCTAGCTCAGCAGGGGGGAGACCTGGGTTTTGATGTTTGAGCCCAGAACAGTCTCATCTTGGTGGTGTCTGGGTCTAGCCCTGGTTAGCTACGGATTCAGGAACCAGTACTTGGTTGCAGGCATGGACAGCTGATCCCTGCAGTACAGTAAAAATGTCTCATTTCTCCTAGATCATGTTTGAGACGTTCAACTGCCCTACCATGTATGTGGCCATCCAGGCTGTACTGGCCTTGTATGCCTCTGGCCGTACCACTGGCATCGTGATGGACTCTGGTGATGGGGTGACCCACGCTGTGCCCATCTACGAAGGCTACGCGCTGCCTCATGCCATCCTGCGCTTGGACTTGGCAGGCCGTGACCTGACCGACTACCTCATGAAGATCCTGACCGAGCGGGGCTACAGCTTCACAACCACGGCCGAGAGGGAGATAGTGCGTGACATCAAGGAGAAACTATGCTACGTTGCCTTGGAGTTTGAGCAAGAGATGGCTGCAGCTGCTACATCTGCCTCTCTGGAGAAAAGTTACGAGCTGCCCGACGGGCAGGTGATCACCATTGGGAATGAGCGGTTCAGGTGCCCGGAGGCCCTCTTCCAGCCCTCCTTTCTGGGCATGGAGTCCTGCGGCATTCACGAGAGCACCTTCAACTCGGTCATGAAGTGTGACATCGACATCCGAAAGGACCTCTACGCCAACACGGTGCTGTCAGGCGGCAGCACCATGTACGGCGGCATCGCGGACCGCATGCAGAAGGAAATCGCTGCCTTGGCCCCTGGCACCATGAAGATCAAGATCATTGCCCCAGTGGAGCGCAAATTCTCAGTCTGGATTGGTGGCTCCATCCTGGCTTCTCTCTCCACCTTCCAGCAGATGTGGATCAGCAAGCAGGAATACGATGAGGCTGGTCCATCCATAGTTCACAGGAAATGCTTCTGAATCCTGTAGCAAGATGGAAGTGTCGGATGTGCCTGGGCAAAGTACTGTGTTCCTTTATGGAAATATTCCTTTCTAAGCTGTTCCTATCTTAAAGGGCTGTCTGCTTAACATATCCTATTTAAGATTGCTTTAGACCTTTCCAAACTAAGCAAGTCCCATTGCATATAACCTAATGCAGTGATCACCTGTAAAAATGTGCTAAACCCCTCGTACTCGTGACTCATCACAAGGTTAAGAGGTAAAACTACATTAATGTGAGGCTACGGATGTGTCACCGACTAACAGCATTCTTCCCTCTTCCTTGTCATTGTCCTGTCAGATTCTTAGGGCTAGAGATGAGATTGGTGCAAGATGTATTCAAGGTCAGGCATCTAAAGATTGAGTAATTATTCCATAACTCCTCTTCAGGGGCTGGCAAGTGCAAATGTTAATTGCCAGTTAATTCCTGCTGGTACAGTAGGGAGACAAGAGGCCTGTCTGCTTTTTTCCCACCCAACTGTACCAACAAATAGCCATGGGGGCTAAAGGCTACTCCAGGCTACATGTGCAAGCTGCTGTATTCATACTAAGTTGAAGGAAATCTCTGTACATTGGGAAGATTTAAGAGTTTGTATTGTCATTAAGGCAAAGTGGAGAATTGTAACATGCAAGGATAGTCTTGTGATCAAGGGAAATTTAAATTAAATATTTAAAGTGCTTTGCAGGACTGACTGAATTTCTTTGGGGAAGGGATTGGGACAAGACTATAGAGGTTTCTGCTTTCACAAAGACCATGCCTTTTGGTCCAAGGATCAAATGTTACACCTTTAGCAGGGATACATACTCATTTTCCAGCCTGCTGGCAGGGAAAAGGGTAGGACTAAATGAGTATCTGACACTGCAACCAGTCATTGGTGGCAGATCTGGGTATGTGGTAGCAGACTATTGGGGGCTGCTTGTCTGGACAACACTGCCTGATTTAAGGAAACATCTGCTTCCAGTGGTGGTAGATCAGTCAATGGCTGGGACTAAGTCAAAGCTACATGATTAAAAAGCAGCTGGGTTTTCAGAGGTGCTGAGCCTCCATTGACTGACTGCAATGGGAGCCATTTTATATGCTCTGCATTTCTGGAAAATGGACACTGAGGGCAGGTCTACACCTGTGCCACTGTAATGCTTCCAGTGAAGAGACTCTAAGCTGACAGGACAGAGCTCTCCATCAGTTTAACTCCACCTCCATGAGAGAAGGTAGCTATGTTGGCAGGAGAATCTGTCTCTTGCAGACATGACACCCCCATGTAGACCATGCTAAGATCGGCATAACCGTCTTTCAGCTGTGGATATTCCACACCCTGAGCAACGTAGTCATACCAAAGTAAGTGCATAGACCTGGCCTTACACACCTAAATCTGGATTAAAACTAACTCCAGCTACCCATTTCCAAAACCCTGCCTGAAGGCTGGGCTTTTGATTAGTGTTCCACTCCAAGCTTTAGGTTCCTAATATCTGCCCCATTCCCCAATTGAATTTTTGCTCTTGAGGCACACTGCTAGTTTCAGAGCACCCTCTAGGGGTGTAATTACAAAGGGTCAGGTTTTTTAAAGGACTCATTAGATCTCTTAAAACAGAGGTCCGTCATAAGATTTTTTCAAAGGTGTTGAATGCCTAGAGATCTCCACTGAAAAGCACAGGAGATGGCCTTCATCTTGGGGCCAGATTACTTGAGGTACTTTGGTGCTAAAACTCCTGTTAGCCATACTGACTTGGTATGACCGACCACCTCTGGTGCAGACTCAATCACCTAGCAATTGAGCCTGCTCTGGCAGTAGAGGCTCCTGCAGTGAGGTTCAGAGATCCTTTATTCAGTCCCTAATGATGAGGGTGCCCTGCATAACAGAAATGCCCCCAAACCATGTTCAGATGCATTAAACTAAACCTCAGCCTAATGGCTGCAGTTGCTCTGCACTTTGGGCACAGGGGATCAATAGCTGTTGCTCACCCCCCCACAGATGTCAAATGCTGGGCTAACACCTTAGGTGGTGTGAGGGTTTCTTTAGCTTGGGGTGGGAGAATATGACTAGGACTCCATTTTTGTTTGTTCATTTTTTAACTCAAAAGGCAACATCTAGCCTTTACATTTAAGTATAGAACAAAATGTGGCACAGAATTTAGAACAAGCTTCGCATTTTAACGTGCCTCACCCTGGGACACACAAGCTTTAGCACTTGACTTGCTAAGTAACTTGCCTTTTATTTAAAAAAGTTCAAAGCTGCTGTCAGCTTCACACCACTGTCTTGCCACCCAGAATGCCAGTGAAGTGTGGACAGATGGCCAAGAAACCCCTTCAGGAAGAGCTGGCTGAAGATCGATGGCCAGAAACTATGAAGATGAAAGCTTTCCACTCCTGGGAGACTATAGAGGGAAGCTGTCCCTTTAGAGGCCAGTCAAAGGGAAACCACCTCTTCTCCCACCACCTCCACAAGCCTTCCTTCTGCATCAGGGCCAGGATAAGGGTACAAGTATTGTCTAATTTAGTCCTGTGTCCCTGAATTGTTTCTAGCTAAGAGTGACATGGCTCCCAAAGGAAATGCAATGGGATGTGTTTCAAATGTCTCTTTATTCTGGCTAATGCAAAAAAGTTTGAGATCCTGGGAGGAAGGGCAGCCATATCCCCACTATTTCAGCAGCAAAAGAAGCCATTTGGCATGGCTAGAGCTCAGAAAGGTGGACTAGTACAAGTGCTCACATAGCATGCAACCAGGAAAAAGCATTTCTAAAACATGCTGAAGTTTTTAAAGGGGGCGGAAGTGGATGGGCTTCCATTATCTAACCCCTGTGCCCTGGAGGTCAAAATTTTGGTCAAAGCAGCCACTGGAGGCCTGTCAGGGTTAATGTTCATGTAGATACTGTTACCTTAAAGTCAACAGAACACATGGCTCTACATCAGTTGGGGTGTGTAATCGGGAGACAAATTTTAGGTGTGGACATATGTAAAACAAGGTCAAAACATGCAGACTTAAGCCGGTGTAACTTTGGAGGGCAGGCTGGCCCTTAGTAGAAGGAGCTAGCAGGATCCTCAAGGCAATAAGATGCCCCATCCAGGCTATGAGTTGGGCTGGGCCAATTTTAATATTTTGCCAGTGTCATACTTCTAACAGGCTCTTGTATGACTATCTGAAAGCAGGAGTGAAATGCTGAGAGATGGAGGGGGATGAAAGCGCCTAGCAGCTGAGGTTGCAGGGCTGAATTACCCTGCAGCTGTATCTGCCACCCCAATGGCCCTGGCCCTGCCTGTCCAAGATAATCCGATTCTGGCTACACAATCAAACCTTTCCAGAAAGTGCCCTACTCAGAGCCTCTCAACCCTTCCTATTCCTTTGTTAGCTCCACCTGTCTGGGAGGTGGAAATGGAATTAACTGGCATTTGTAGCAAATCCCTCTCTGTTAAGTCTGCAGCAACAATTCCTGCTCTTGGAAATAAAACAAACTCCGCTCTTTACAGCTGTAGTCTGAAGATGAGCTACTTAACTGCCAGCCAGCTCCATGTAAGCTGTTAATGGCTCCTGAATACATAGGGAGCTGGGAGCCGGGAGCTGTCTCCTCTGGTCTGATCAAAGGGAACAGTGTAAAACTAAAATCCGTGGAGGTATTTTTAGACAAAGCCTCAGACTTACACTAGAACTTAAACTTAGTAGTCAGAGCAGCAGATCTGTGCATTTCTTCCCTCGGATGCTCAGCCAGGCTGTCTTTAAAGGAATATATTGAAATTAAACCCCTGGTGTGCAACAAAGGGGGAAACCTGAGACATAGTAGAGGAGCCCATCCTATAAACAGGCCTTCTCTGAACAGCTGCTATCTAGAGTGATGCCTTTCACGCATGTCTGCTGAACAAGGGTTTCCATGGAAATGACCAGCTTCTTCAGAGGGGTGACTTGGGGAAATGCATTCCTACAGCCAGCAGAGGTGAAAGCCAAGCACAAAGCGTGGGTGGGGTCAGGCAGGGCAGGCCCAGCACCCTCATGCTGTGGGGTTGCGGGGTTCTCAGCAGTGGCCCTTGGGAATCAGCTTAGTTGGACACTCCAGCCCCCGCTGCCATTGAATCGACCTCTTGAATGATCTGCTAGAGACTGGTTTCACGCTCGGAACGTACCTCATTTCGGCATGTTCTTCTGCAGCTACATTTGCCTTTGCCATGTGTACAACCTGGCCTAGGGTGGTACCTTCTACCACACAAGGAGGTCTAATCATCTCATGAATAGGCATGGCTGCCCCCCAAGAGCTAGGTGAATGCTATCTGGCTTGAACATGAGGAGAACTCAGGCAAAGATCCACTCGGGTTGCAGTGTGTGCAGGGCAGGGCCAAGAATAGCACTGCATGCAACGTTCCCTCTAATTTTGACAGGCTGTGTGTGCAAAACATTTCTTCTGTGCAAATTTTTGTGCATGCAGTGTTTTGCTGTGTGCGTGGGGTTTAGGATCTGTGTGCGTGGGCACACGCGCAGAGCTTAGAGGGAACAGTGACTGCAGGGTCCTGAGTTTGATCCAATGCCCGCTGGGAGCCTTTCTGTTGACGTCGCTGAGTTGGAAGAGTCTCTGTCTTGCTTTGTGCCTAGCTAACGTAGTGATAAAAAGGAGGAAGCGAGTGTATTCATATTCACTTTGGGGTCACTTGCACCAGCTCTTCCTACTTAGTGTCTGTTGACCAGCCAATCTAGCTGACCTCGCCAGGGTGATTGTGTTTTGAAGCAAAGATTGCCTGTCCCTGGCACTTGAAAAAGAGGAAGGCATGAGGAACAAAATACTAAAACACTCTGAATGCCACTTAAGATTTCAACGTGACAACGGAGACGAGAACTCTGATCTTCCTGCTACAAAAGCACAAGCCCCTGCTGCTTGAGCTGCAGGAGAATCTCCACAGTATAGGGCCCATGACACACAGTCAAGCAGTTCTGGCTTTGCTGTGGTGCCCATGCTAGCTCCATTCTTGCAGGACATGTGGTGATTTTACAAAGTCAGGAACTGAAGTGGGTATCTGCTTTGAATTATTACAGCCCTGACCTCTGGTTTTGCTGGTTTGGGACTAGAGGTCAAGCTGAAAAGCATGATGGGTTGGCGCTATTAGGTGCGAGGAGTGTTGCTCTATTCAGCCAACCTGTTTTATTGAGTGCCTGTACGCACAAAGAGGTGGCAGGTTTGCAAGTGCCCAAGTTCGGTGTTATGCCGAGTCTCTCTAGTGGCTCAGGCGTGCTCAGCTGCTCAAGGGAGAATTTAACTAATTGCGGCTGATTGATTTGGAGGAGTTTCCTGAAAACCAGCCAGCTGCGTTCAGGGTGGCCTGTGGCTGAGCCAATCGGGGCCCAGAAAGCAGCTAATAGCTATGGATTTTCTACTCTACCCACATCGCTCTGCGTCCTGTGCTCCCCCAGATGTGGCATCGGACGTGGGCCAATCTCGTGGCTTGCGGAAAGGGGTGAGAATGTAGCTGCTCATCTTAATACGTAGTGAGAGACTGCCCCTGCCCCAGCGAGCTGACAGTCTGAAGAGGTGAGACACACAAAGGAAGGGTGGTTTATCCTTGCTTTAGAGCTATGTTACAGAGAGATTAAAGTGACAGCCCAAGGTCATTCAGAACCTGTGGTAGTGTAGAGGCAGGATCTGAAGCCTGGTTTCCTGAGTCTTAGCCCACAAGACCATCCTTCCCCTTTTCTTTGGCAGTCTGTACTTCCTCGCACCGAGGATGTTGGCCAGCTGGGCAATTAAAATGGCTACGCATCTTGTTAAACAGTTGTCTTGTGTTTCCAGCCCAGAAAAAGCCCAATGGATTATGCAAGCTGCATTCCTGCAAAGGTTTGGAGCCATTGTTTCACAGTCACCTGGGGGCTTGACCCGCGGGCCCAGCAAACTGACAAGCTCAGTGTGTCAGGAAGCAGGAGCGTCCCCTCGTTGCTTGGAGGATGAGACCCTGCCGAGCGAGATGTGCAGTAGAGCGGTAATGGAGCCTGTAGCTCCGTTTCAGAAGGAAAAGGCTCATCCCCTTGACTGGGATGTTAAGGCAGCTCTTGGTTGTGGCCTCTGGATGCTACTGTAAAACAGTGATAAGTCTCCCTATGAAAGCACAAAATCGCAACCTCATACTTATGCCTTTTATCTGTTGCCTGAGGCTGCATTTGCCTAGATCTCATGGCAAACCTGACACGAGTTTGCAGAGATTTACTCTGTGTGTGCGGGGTTTCTTGATTAGTTAGCTGGAACCTTTACAAAGAGATGCACAGACCTTAAAAAAAGAAAAAGAGAGAGACAGAAGTTTTATGGGGATGAGGAGACTATGAAATGAATGGGACAAATGCAAAAATTCACCCATAACGTTACTCCTGTGAGATGGGATTGGGTCGTCCACCTGTGTTTAACTGCTGGGAAAGGGCGATAAATCTTTCCCTAGACATTTGCTTTCAGAGCACTCTGTGTTTGAAAAGTCTCCTCATTAACTTTTATCCTTTTCTTATTTAAATAGTTTGCAGTGGGTTTTTAATAATGCAAGGTTT
Source organism: Chelonia mydas (assembly GCF_015237465.2). Classification (NCBI taxonomy): domain Eukaryota; kingdom Metazoa; phylum Chordata; order Testudines; family Cheloniidae; genus Chelonia; species Chelonia mydas. The sequence goes on from NC_051258.2 coordinate 7,123,741, forward strand.
AATAGTGTGACTAACTCATTAAGGGATTGGCTGCTTGGTTAAGCATCAGGCAAGAGGTGAGCAGCCTGGTACGCAAGTTTCTCTTTCCCTGCAGCTTTGCCAATAAATGCATTTCAGCCCTGACTGTCCAACCTTTCTAGTCCTCGGCACTTGCCAATATACCTCAAAGCTGTCTTGCTTATCCAGTCCCGGCATCTGTAAGAACTCTGCCAATGGCCCATAAGCCTGACCTACATCGCATCCTTCTGTTCCAGTCCTACGCACCCCCACCACTCTGCCAATGCACCTCACCCCTGACTTGCACCCCCACTACAATTCCAGTCCGGGACTCCCACGCATAGTTCTGCTGATTGTCCCCCCTGCTACACATACACTCTGCCAATGCACCCCAGCCCTAACCTGCAGCCTGCACTCCCCCCCCCCCCCCCGCAGGATCCCAGTTCTGGGTGCCCAACTCAGCTGTGCCAGGGCTCCTAAATCCTGAGCAACACGACTCCCGTTCTTCCGGTCCTCATCCCGATCCCCACCCCTTGCAGTTTTTTCAATGAGTCACCCTCCCTATCGGCACCCCCTGCTGCTGCGGCTCTAGGGATAGTCTGTGTGTAGCCTGCTAATGCTACTGGATAACATGGTGGGGTGGTGACCGGCTGTGTAGTTGTGTGATTTAAAAGAGATTGGAACCCCCTCCTCCACAGCCCAAAGGTTGGTTCATGGACCCACCATGCTAGCTACCCCCACGCGCCCCTCCACCCTCAAGCTGGCATGTGGGGTCGCTGGCATTTGTGTGGGAGAACAGGGTGGGGTGGGAAACCTGTAGAGGCCGAAGGCAGGGTTGTGGCCTGCACGGAGCTGTGGCCTGTAGTCAACACTGGGCTGGGGTTGCTGTTGTATTTGAGTTAGGTGATGTGCAAATAGAAAGCAATGCAAGTGTTAAATACGGCTCCCTTTGCCTTGCTAAAGAGAACACTGCAACAGCGACCCTTTCCTTTACCCCTGGGCTACCGCTCTCCTCTGCCTTCTGTATGGTTTTCTCACTCTCCAGAAGACATTACGTATCTCATTTGCAGCCACTGCTTCCCTCTTGCTTGCGTGAGTGTTTATTCGTGTGGGGCAGGGCAGAAAGCAGGTAGTTTAAAGAGGGGATCCTGTAATGCTTTAGACAGCCTAGAGAATAACAGGAGCGCCATGCCCTGTGTTAATGAGGCAAAGAGCCGGTTACCTAAGCTTCTCCGACAGCCACAAGTTGAGAGCTGGCAGGACAGTCCCTCCTCAAACGTCTTGGATGGAGAGAGGGGTGTGTGTGTGAACAGACCCTGATCAACAAAGAGCAGTGCCCACCGAGATAACAAACCCGGGCAGAACGCACAGGCCTTGCCAGCTTATTTCATACCGAGCCAGCGGAGTGAAATGCGGCAACACGCGTCCGTTTTGCGGCTGGCTGGAACGGATGCACGCTGAGCTCTGCCTCCTGGCACGCTGGTGGGAGGAGCGGGGAGTTGGTTACGATGCGCTCTGACCCCAGGGGGCTAGAAGGATGGGAACCAGAGAGTCCAGTGGTCATTCTGTGCCAGGGGAATGTAGCTAAGGGTGCCTGCCCCCTGCCATACAACCCCCTCCCTCTGCCAGCCACGGATCCTAGGAATTTAGCTGCCGCACAGCTATGCCCAAGGGGCAGCTCCCCTCCAGCAGGAGAATTCTCTGCTGGGCGTTGCAGCCAGATTACAGCCCCATTGCACCACTGGGACAGTGCACAGGGGCCCTAAGCTGGCCTCAAACATCCCTGTGGAGCTCCGAGGACCTACTGTCCGTTGCTTATGAGCACAGATAGGAGGGGTGGGGAGTGCTGTGAATATAGGGATTTAGCTACCCGAGTCTGAAACTGTCGCCCTGCACCAACGGTATCACCAGGCGTGTCAGAGGTGTTAACTATCCTGGTTCTGACTCACCCGCAGAGAGTTAAATTTATTCCCAAGTGAGAAGATAATTCCCCCCCACCCCAGCATAATGGCTGGGCTGCCCCGCATGACCCCTCCTCGCAGTGATAGAATTTAGGCTGGGGTCCTAGCTGGAGAATTTGCTGAGCGAGGGCTGGCTCCAGCGGTCGTATTGTTCGCTGACACCAGAGCTGAACTGAGCCCAAAGAGCAGCTCAATATTGCAAGATATTGTGCACAAGGGGGCAGTTTTCCAAAGTGCTCCGTGGTGGCCTACCTCCACTCCCCTGTTAAATCTCCCATCAACCTCTCTGGCAGCAGGATTAGGCTAATGCTGAGTGGTTTTGAATGATCCTGAAGTCTTAGACTGTAAGCTGTTTGGGACAGGGACTGGATCTTTGTTCTTTGTACAGCTCCTAGCACAATGGGGGCTGGGCGCATGGCTGCAGCTCCAGTAGGCTGCCGCAATAAAATAATAACAATTCGTAATAACCCTCCTATCCTGGCTGAAAGACTGCAGTCTTCATCCGGCATTACCAATGTATGCGCTGTGCTCCGTAGGACTCTGTTCTTTGTCTCTGAGGCATACAATGACACAATTACTGTCTCCCGTGTGACATTCAGACTCGTGAACACGGTACTGTGCTCCTGAGACAGAGTCTAGCAGCGAGACTGAGCGTCTGCGTGTGTGCAGATGTGTCGTGAATCGCTGCGTCTGCCGGCTCCTTCGAATAGACAGCTTTGCCGGCTTCTGTCACTGGAGACCCTTCACTTCTCTGTCTGCCCCCTGCGATCTCAATCTGTCATCTGTCATTTCAAAACATGCCCGAACACCACCCTGCTTCCTGGGGCTGATGTGCCCAGCGCCTGGCTGCAGGGAGAAGGGATCGTCCTGTGAAATTCACAAGTGCGGATTGTGTGCCAATTTTCCGCAGTTCTTAGTCAGCGCTGGCTAATGTTGCAGGACCTCAGCTCTACAGGCTCCTGTATGGGGCTCCTCACAGGATGGTGTGATGGGGAGACCGGGAACCTTGCGTCACCAAACATTTTTCAGCTTACCTCCCCACCCGGTCTCGTTTTTTGTATTTACAAGTGTCCTTTGAAAGACCGCTCCAACACGAACAGGAGGTAATCGGGGAGCTCGCAGTCTACGGTAAAGAACTTGCTCCAGATATCCCTCCTTTATATGCAAAACCACAGGCCACTCTGTTTCCACAGCTGCCAATTTCTTTGAGGTCAAAGGCTGGCTGAGACCTGGCGTCTGTTGGAAAAGGCCCTGTTTTCGATGAGAAAAGTAGGGAAAATGAAATTTATTTAAAAATGTGGAAACTTTTTTGAATGAAAAAATGCAAACCGCAGCATTTGTTTATCTTTTTGGCAAAAAGCCTGAACGTTTTTAAAGAAATGACTATTTTTCATTCACAAAAGAATCAAGAGACCCTTTTGTGTCTAAAAATTAAAAAAAAAAAAAAGTTTGAAAAATGTCGCTCAGCTCCACGTGGACTCCAGCCGAGCTGGGGGTTTTCATGCTGTCTTGGAAACATTTTCCTTCCTAGATTTACCCTTACAAACATTTTGAGTTTCTAATGTATTTGGTGTCGGAGTGCCTCTGGGTCCTTTGGATCAGTGCAGGATGCCCAGGAGATGTACTGGTAAGGTGGTTTGATTGTCCATGAGATCATGGCTGTACCCCACAGGATGCTGGAGATGAACCAGTTCAAAAACAGGGCTTCAATACGAGCTCCTGGACGGGGGCTAGAGTGAGTGCCTTGATAGGAGGTTTCACGGTCCCTGATAGGTAGTCAGCATTAGTTCATGATCACATCTGGATCCTTGCTCGCAAAGTTCCCCATGAAATGTTCTCTACGGGTTCGACGAGTGGGCTGTATATTAGATTGTCGGCAGTTTGGGGAATGGTCTGGCTTTTTGTTCTGTGTCCGTACAGCGCCTGGCACACTGGGGGGCTGGTCCATGACTGGGGCTCTTAGGCGCAATGATAATCCAGATAATAATGGAGGAGCGTGTTTATGTCCAACTTCTGACCCTTCCTTGCCTTGGGGCAGTTTAGTCTAGTGGCTAGGGCAGTGCACAGGCAGTCAGGGGACCTGGCTTTATTCCTCGCTGTGACCTTGGACAGCTCCCGCCATCTTTTTGTGCCCCTGGTTTCCCCTCCTACCTTCTGTCTGGACTGTAAACTCCTGAAGGCATGGGCTCTTGCCACTGTGTGTCTGCAGAGTGCCTAGTCCAATGGAGCCCGATTGTGGCAGGGGCCTCTGGGTGCTAATATACATAACAATGGTTTGCCTGTTCTTCAGGGGCAATCCCTATGCTTGTGTAGCTTTGCCAGCATGGCTGATGGTCCTGGAGGGCTCACAGGAGAGCTGGTCTCTGTAATGGCTCCAACAGAGCTTTGCAGGGGCACGGGAATTAGTTCTGCTCTTTTGGCTGACTCTCTAAGCTGAGCCTGAGTTATCTGCTGCTGGGACACATGGGCAAAGCAATCAGTCTGATGCCGCTAGCTAAATTACTCCTTCAAACCCAGCGGCAGAATTGGGTGCTAAAGGTCCTGTGTTCAAACCATGCTCATGGCCTGTGAGCGTGTGACGGCCGCTCCATGGGCCAGCACAGCAGGGATTGGACCTGGGGCACCCAGCACCAAAAGCACGACCTGCTGGAGCTACAGCATTCAATTCATCTCCTCTGTAATCAGCCCCGAGGGCAACCTGCAGCACACGCTCCCTAGTGGGTTACAACAGGACTAATTACGATCGGCGCATGCATTGCTGAACCAAGGTGTGAGTTAGACCAGCTCCCCTGGTAACTGCCTCTCTCTGCTCACCTCCCAGGCGATGGACATGGGCAGCCGTGGTCCAAGGCTGACGCTGATGGGACTTGCATCTGCGAGAGAAGTGAGCTGTAGCTCACGAAAGCTCATGCTCAAATAAATTGGTTAGTCTCTAAGGTGCCACTAGTCCTCCTTTTCTTTTTGCGAATACAGACTAACACGGCTGCTACTCTGAAACCTGGCTCTCTCGGTGTGAGATGCAGCTGTTTAGACCAAGTGACGATGGTACCAGACTTGACTCTTCAGCAAACCCCACACTGCAGCCTGATCTAGGCCAGGTACCGGTTCACAAGGAGAGAAGAGGCTTGTTCTGCCTCTTCAGGTGTATGATGCAGCTCTAATTTTGCAACGCACTTGTAATGCTTTAGAGATGCAAGTTATAATATGAAAGGGGGTGGAGCGGGGTGGGTGCAGAACTGAATCCCTGCCACTCTCAGCCTCTCCGGTCCACAGCTGGAATCCAGCCCACCTACCCCACTGGCAAGGCGGGGAAAGAGCGGCTTTTGGAATTGTAATATATCAAAAGGCGACTCTTAGCACCTTTGTTGCTTTTCCAAATCCCTTTCGATCCCTCCCCTCCCCTCCCCACCCCCATGCTGTGAGCACGTGGCCCATCTACCCTCATCAGCCTTGGCATTTCTCAGCGACGTCCATGCTGGCGAACAGCGTCACGCACGAGATGAAAACCTGACTCTGCCCAGGCCCTCCGCTCCGATTACCCGCCGCCTTTGTGCTCAGAATGGAATAGTGCCGCTTTCAAATTCCTTCACAGAGGCGAGGAGGAAGGAAAGGCGAGGGGGAGAAGGGGAAAAAAACACCAGCCCAGCCACCGAGGCACAGATGATACAATTAGAGGGAAAAGGCACATTCTTCACACAAGATTATACCACTAGAGGAAAGCAAACAGTTCCGTGGGGGGTCCTTTCCCTATTTTAAAAAGTGTATAATTCCTTCATGTAAATTGTATATTTAAGTACTTAAGATGGTTATGAGAGTGGCGGAGGACAGCCGGCACATGGAAATTAGAGTGTTTTCAAGCTTCGGAAGTTCAATGAGGCTTCAGATGATGCCATCTTTCTGATCCACACCCCGAGCGCCTTTTGTTTTCTCCCCAGGTGGTGCGGGAGGTTAGACCCGCCACCGCCCTGTTCTTCTGGACTTATTATTTCTCCCACAGTGAAGCTGGCAGCAGGAAAGGAGAAAACAAAGGCAGCAGAGGCAGGTTCCACAGACATGGCTGGAGTAGGGATGGTATCAGCTGGCTGATTCGTCTCTCCCTCCTCCTGGTTGATGGAACCCACCAGCTCGGATCTGGGGATTAGCTCTTGGTAGGGTGACCATATTTCCCCAGAGAGAAAACGGGATACAGTGTGGGGCTGGCCCAAGCTGCTTGTCTGAGCTCTGCAACCCAGCGTGGGGCTGGCCCGAGCCGCTCATCCGAGGCTCCCTCCTGCCCCCACCCCGCGCAGGTCTGGCCCGAGCCGCTAGCCCAAGCCCTGCCCCCTCCCCCTCAGGTGGGGCTGGTGTCGCTGCGTACCCATGCTCTGCCTGCCCCCCAGACTGAGGCTGGCATCGCTGCTCTCTCGGGCCCTGCCTCCTTCCCTGCGTGGAACTGGCATCGCCTTCCCCCCAGGTCATTTGTCCCCTTTGCTCTTGCCAACTGATCAAGGCGGCAAGAGCAAACGGGACAAATGTCCATTTTTGCCAAAGAAGTCGAGACGGCTGGGACAGGCTTAAAAAAGGGACTGTCCCGGCTGAAACGGGACGTATGGTCGCCCTATCTCTTGTATTTATGCCAGCTGGGAAGGGGCCGTATTTAGGGTGACCAGATGTCCCGATTTTTATAGGGACAGTCCCAATTTTGGGTGCTTTTTTTTATATAGGCACCTATTACCCGCCACCCCCGATTTTTCACACGATTTTCCACCCTAGGCGTATTCCTGCTGCAGGACAACATGGCTCTTGCTCCTTTCAGACCACCACGGTAGTGTCTAGAGCCCTCAGCTGAAACGGAGTCCCCATTGTGCTAGGTGCTGACACATGCCGCCCCAGCCCCCCATTGTATATACAGGGAACTGAGGCACAGAAAGGTTAAATGACTTGCCCAGGGTCAGGCGCAAAGAGGAACGTTCAAGGCGTGCCCCCTGACTCCCAGCACAGTGTCTTAACTGCAAGAGCCTCCTGCCTCTCTTTTTTTGCCATCGGGCCAATTGCAAAAGGGAGAAGTGCATGCGTCCATCGCGGCTCTGCAGAAGTACGTTCCTCTCGCCCTTTGGGGAGCTGTAGCAGCAAACCAGCTTTGCGATATCACGGGCACCGTTTGCTTGGAAGCTCAGAGAAAGTATCTAGCGTGAAGCCGATGGGATTAGTGTTGTTTTGATGGGACGCAGTCCCAGGATCGTAGCCTGCGGTTGCCTTGCGTGCATGCCAGGGAGAATATGTCTGTTAAGTTATGGTGCATTTTAGTGTCTATCCATTTAGGGAGAGTCTGTGAGATGTGGCCTGCGCTGATCAGAACGGAAATCGATCAGGCAGCTACGAATACCTGGGGTGGGAATGCAGAAGTAGCAAAAACACATGCTTTGTTCTGAGCCTGTGCAGACAGAAACAATAGAACTGTGTTACAGAGACTTGCATCAGCCTAAGTGTGTGCTCTGGAGAATGGTCGCAAAGAGGGCAAAATATAGGGCTGCCTCTCTGCACCATGATGGTGTTGCGGGTAAGGCACTAGACTGGGATGTAGAAGCTGGGGGTTCACTTTCCCACTCTGCCCCAGACCTTGGGCAAGTCACTTAGTTTCTCTGTGCCTTTGTTCCCCCACCTGTAAAATGGGCATAGTAACTCTTGTAAGCCCCTTGGGGTAGGAGTTATTTCTTGATCCACCTTACTCCTGGATCAGAGCACCCACACAAGGTTCAGCATGCTTTAACTTGTGCGCATTGACTTCAGGCCTTTGGTTGATTTGTGTAGACACAGCCTTTGTATGTGTCTGTATGATGCCTAGCACAACGGGGCCTCGATTGGGTCCTCAATTTGGTTTAACTTAATTCACTTTGGAAGTGAATTAAAATAAACTGAATTAAGGCCACGTTCTTCTTAATGAGAGCATTCACATGGGGGCTTAATGTGGTTTAACTAATCCACTTTAAATTCACACCTTTAGCTAATTCTGATCAACTTTTCTGAGTATTCCCATGTAGACAAGCCCTTAGTGTGGCTCTTCTGCACAGGATCATTAAAGAAGCCCCAGCTTCCTGGCACCACAGGGGGTGCACATGCAGGTGCTCGATCTCTCTGGGTCACTGATTTTGGCTCTGTAACCAGGAGCAATTTCAAAGCACTTTAAATTAAGTGCCTCCTATATGAGAGTTTAATTATTACGTTATAGGACAGTTACTGGGCATTGGGATTTTTATAATTATTAATATCATATTAAACAATGAATTATCACAAACAATTAAAATTAATTACATTTCTCCACGTTAATTAAATGATTCTTTTGGTCAGGCGTGCGAGCGTGCTCTGCCATAAAAATTAAAGTCTCGTAACGGGAGAGTCTAACGAAGTGGATCGCGCACATGGTATTCCGTGCTTCTAGCCTTAAAGTCAGCCTTATCATTCTGCATTTCCCTGCCTGTCTGTGTGATCCCATCTGCTCATCCTCCTGGAATCCCCTTCTTCTGGATTGCAAGGACCTGGAAACTGTGCCTTCCTGTGGGAGATTAAAGAAACTCAGTCCATTTAGTTTATCCATGAGAAGGCGATGAGATAACTTGATCACTGTCTTCAAAGATCTTTGTGGGGAGGAGATGTCCGATAATAGCCGGCTTTTTAATCTAGCAGCCAAAAGCCAGATGAGACACGGGGGTTGGAAACTGCTGATAGACACATTCAGGCTACAAATAAGGTGCATGTTTTTAACAGTGAAGGTGATTAACAACTGGAAGAATTTACCTGGGTATTGTGCTGGATTCTCCATCACATGAAACCTTGATATGGAGACTGGCTTCCTGTAGCTCCAAGAGAAGTCATGGCATGGATGCAGAAAGCAGTGGGCGCAGTTGTGTGGCCTGTGCGATGCAGAAGGTCAGATGAGATCTATTAATCTGAAAATCTGGGAGCCTGGCTCAAACGCTTGCAGACCATGAGCTCTCTGCATTCCGAGTGCTGATCTCGGTGGGTGGGTCTCCCTTTTGCTAGAAGTGTGGGTTGGTGAATCAGTAACTCTTTCCGCTGAGTCAGGACTGTGCCAGTGCCCCACAGAATCACAGAAGGTTAGGGTTGGAAGGGACCTCAGGAGGTCATCTAGTCCAACCCCCTGCTTGAAGCAGGACCAATCCCCAGTTTTTGCCCCAGATCCCTAAATGGCCCCCTCAAGGATTGAACTCACAACCCTGGGTTTAGCAGGCCAATGCTCAAACCACTGAGCTATCTCTTCCCCCAAATGGGTCTAGGGGGCACTGTGCTACTGGCAGTGCTGTGTGTTAGATGAGACGTGACCCTGAGGCCTATAGTGCATAAAGAGACAGCCAGTGAAGTCTGCTCGGTGGATAGGTCCTGGGGACTGGGAGTTAGGAGACCTGGTTCTATTCCTGGCCCTACCACTGATCTGCTTTGCCATTAGGCAGGTCACGTCCTCTCTCCATGCCTCAGTTTCCCCTCATGCTTTTTGTCTGTCTTGTCTATTTAGACAATAGAATCGCTCCTCTGAAGAGCTTCTCTCACTATGGGTATGTACAGCACCTACCACACTGGGGGCCTGGAGCTCAGCTGGAGGTCTCTGGATGTTACTGTATGCAACCAATAATGAATAATTGCCTGCAAAGCCCATCTTGTGTGTTCCGCTCCAGCACCCTGCAATAACGCCATTTGAGATCACCCCTGGACACTATACCAGGTTTTGCACAGGACCCAGTATGTCATGGGCCATAGCTCAGTCCTGCAGAGCTGTCCAGCCAGTGTGGATGTATTTAATAAAGTTGCTGCTACAGTAACCCTGAGCCTTAGCCTCTGCCAGCAGTGGGGCCCACAGCAAGAGTAGGGATCCTCTCAAAACCTCTTTCAGCCAACCCTTGATGGCAGGAATAGGTTTGAAAAACCATGTTCTGTCAAGTCATCATCTGACCCCCATTTCCATGGTAGCTGAGCACCTCACAACGCCCCCGTGAGGCAGGGCAGGGCTAATATATATCCCCATTGTACAGGTGGGCAACTGAGGCATGGAGACTGAGTGACTTGCCCAGGGTCATACAGGAAGTCTGTGGCAGGGCAGAGACTTGAACCCAGGCCTCTAAATTCTGTACCAGTGCTCTGCCACTCAGCCAGCCTTCCTCCGCTTACATAACAAAGGCTCTATGGCTCAGTCCTGCGCCTACTGCCATCCGTGGGGAATTTTGCTCTCAAATTCTGTGGACCAGGCTCAGGGTTAGGGGAGTGTGAAATCCCAGCTTTCCCAGTGCTTGTGGACTGGATAAATCTCCCCATCTCCCTCCATTTCTTGGGGAAACAAACCAATGCGGACGCTTCTAAACCGTGTCCGCCATTAGCATTGGCCGCAGCCAAGCTGCGTTCTGCCTTCAAGCAGCTGTATGTTTTCATGCCGCATTTTCTAACCTCGGGGATTTCTGACCACTGGCACGAGTGCAGGAACACACGTGTCGATTCTCTCTTGGCTGCATGGGACTCAGCGGGCCCCAGCGCTTTCCTAGGGGGCGGGGTGGGGAGGGTTATCTAAGCAGTCTGCTGCACCATTGCACGCAGGAGTCACCCATCGCCTTGGGTCCCGATTGCGAAGCTGACAAGTTACCTCAAGTGGCGCTGGTGCTAAGCTATCAGGTGGCTCTTGGAGCAGTTAGCGTCTCATCAAAGCTGGCGGCCTTTTGCAGGCACGGAGGGTGCAGCGTAGCATTCCTGTCGGGCACAGTTTATTCAGCCTGCCGGACCCAGCCTGACCTCTCCGCAGTCCCTCCTCCGGTCCCGAATCCTCAGACTGTCCGACGCTCCCGTTAACCTACCACTCCCTTGTAAGACCTGGTGTGCACCGGGCGTTCAGGGCGAAGTGCCCTCCTGTGCGAAGAGCCCATGCACCACTCAGGTCTCTCCATCTGCCACTCTTAGCAGGCTGCTCTCTGCTGGTGAAATTCACCCCTGTGTCTGCAGCCTCGGTGCCAGCCGAAGTGGGCCAGAAGTGGAAGATGGAACTCACACCAGACCTCGCCCTGGGTGAATTTCACCCTCTGGCCCCACTCGCTTTCCCGGTTGCCTTGGGAGCCCTTCGTGTGTGTGTCTCTCTCTCCCTCTCCACTGTCCATCTTGGGTCTCTCCTCCCACCCCTTTCCAGAGACCGTTTTCCCAGATGAGGTGCTGAACATCACAGCCAAACGAGGGGAGCATCCCCCTTTCGTCTCTCCTGTCTCATCTCAAGTGATTCCATCTTTCTCTTCCTCTTTCCCATTAGTATTTTCACCTTCTCTTGGACATGACTTCCTGCCTTCTCTGCCATTTTCATCTCTCTTCCCTTTGTCAGGCCTCTCCTTGCTTTTGCCATTTCTTGACCTCAAGACTGTTTGGTAGCGATGCTGGTGTCATCGTAGTGGTTGTCAGAGAGGCAGGAAGGTCTCCCGGACAGTACACTGGGCTGGGACTCAGGAGACCTGGGTTCTATTCTTGGCTTTGTCTCTAACCTTGAGCAAGTCCCTTCCCTTTCTGTCCCTCAGTTTCCCTCCCCTCCTTTGTCTGTCTTGTCTATTTAAATTGTAAGCTCTTCAGGGCAGGGACTAACACAAATGGCCCCTGATCTCCCTTATTAATTATTGCCAATAATTAATAATAATAGTCGGTTTCACCCCCTACGAGGCCAGCATTCCATCATAAAGTTCCTAGCCACAGCGCGGAAGCAGGGAAACTAGCAATGACCTGAATTGTGCTGCGTTTGTTACTCAGATTCATTAATAATTTCATCTGAAAAGGCCAAAGTGACGCTGAGATGAACTGTACCGCGTTTATGGCAGGGCTGATTACAGACCCGTGGAAAAACAAGACTTACAACTCGAGGATGCCTGTTTAATTATGTTGTTGACATACCTGACTGTGACAGCCTGCAAAGTTGCATCTCAGATTACTACTTACACAACAAGAGCATCTCTTTGGAGGACACTAAGAGAAGTGTGTGTCCCCAAACCCTGGCCACATACAAAAGGAAGAGCTACCTGCATGCATCATTTTATTGCTGTTGCAGTAGTGCCCAGCCATGGACCAGGTCCCCATTGTGCCAGGCGCTGTACAAACCCAGAACAAACAGATGGCTCCTGTCTCTGAGCTGACAGTCTAAGTACAGTTACCGCATACAATTTCTTGAATGCGCAGTGCTCGAGTTGTAGCATCAGTTGCTTCTAGCATCCTGGCTCAAGTTAATTCTGTTTGATTCAGGTTTGGGTAAAGGGAAGAAATATTGTTCATTTAACTGCAGCAGGCTCAGGGGTATGCGTCTTGTGAATGAACGTGCTCATGGGTGTATCATTTGCCCTGCATGAAATTGCTCACACGTACGTGCATTCGTCCCCCACCATCACCGTGCGCCGCAGGGGGTGGGATAGCTCAGTGGTTTGAGCATTGGCCTGCTAAACCCAGGGTTGTGAGTTCAATCCTTGAGGGGGCTGTTTAGTTGATCTGGGGCAAAAAATGGGGATTGGGCCTGCTTTGAGCAGGGGGTTGGACTAGATGATCTCCTGAGGTCCCTTCCAACCCTGGTATTCTGTGATTCTATGAAATGCTCTGCCTCATTCATGAGTCTGCAGGGAGACTGCCGAAGTCCCAGCTCGGACGGGTGTATGATAACAAATTCACCAATCCAAACAGAGTTAAAAATGTAAGGCGCGTGGCCTGTGATCAGTTCAGGGTGAAGCCGGCAGAAGCCTGTTCATTTTCATGTGTTTGGGCTGCTCTGTAGAGACCTGATGCGTGTTGAAAAATTCCATAGCGCTTCAGGGAGATGTCCGCTTTAAACTAGGCTTCTGCTTGTTGCACCTTGTGTGGGGGACGTGCTGGCTGAGGGCAGAGTTCACCCGTGGGCTGAGGACCGGCACGAGGGCTGTGCAACCCTCTGCCATGTGCCTGAGAGTTCAAGGGGGAGTCACCAGGCCCACGCGCTTTGGGCTGGCCTGTTGCATGGGGCGAATTTCACCAGTCGTGCAGGTGATTATGTCTCCACCTAGTGGCTGGCCCGAATTACCATAACAGCCTGCTGCTTCTTACGCCGAAGCTGTAAAGCCCTGGGGTTTTGCAGCTGAGGGTCCCATTTTTGCACCCCACTGAAGGCACATTGTGTAAAGAAAATACTGCAGCTCCCTAAAGACATTGGATACAGTCATCACTCCGATTCCGGCTGGATTCAGGGTGGGATCCTTTATATGGGTTCCGATGCTCCCATTGCTGAGTCGAATGTGTGTGTGTATGGGTGTGGGGAGGGAGGATGGAACTGCCCTTTGCCCATTTAAAAAAAGGGGGCCGTGCCAAAGGCTCCCCAGGTCACTAGCCGCCTTGCCGTCACTGGTGTAAAGGAAAGGGATGTTTCTCCGGCTGGCACAGGAGTCCGCTGTGGGGGCGGTAGAGGGGTGGTGATGGGGCCCGTGAGCAATCTGCTGGCTCCCCGACCTGTCAAAGCAGGAGGGAGCACAAGACTCATTGCATGGGCTAATCCAGATCCTAGCAAGCCGAGGGACGCTGGTGAATGAGCAGAATGGGAGCTATGACAGCGTGGAGCTGAAAAAACTTATACTGGGGAGGATTCCTCCTCTGGAAGCCTGAGCTCTGCGTAGGTCTGGGTCCTGCAGGTTGACAAGGGACCCTCCCCAATCTGAGCATCTGGTCCAAAGCACAGATGAGGCCCCATAGGGGTTGGATTCCAGGGCATTTTAAGGTGGCAGGGGGGTTGGGGAAAGGCCCAGGTCCCTCATCCTGGCCATGGACGCAACGGGGCCGGTTTTAGAAGAGGCCCATTTTCCTGGGAGCAGAGCCATGGCTCAGGTAGGATCAACCCACTCCCCTGACTTTGCTGGGGTCAGAGGAATGGGTCAGTAAGCCCCGTCCAGGGCCAGAAGAAGAAAACGGGGCCTCAGAGCAGCTACGGAGCAGTCTTACGGGGGGAATAGCTCAGTGGTTTGAGCATTGGCCTGCTAAACCCAGGGTTGTGAGTTCAATCCTTGAGGGAGCCATTTAGGGATCTGGGCCAAAAATTGGGGATTGGGCTTGCTTTGAGAAGGGGGTGGGACTAGATGACCTCCTGAGGTCCCTTCCAACCCTGAGATTCTACGATTCTATGACTAGCTGTCGGGAGCAGGTGCTGAGGTGGGGATTCAGCAGCGAGAGCTGGCAGAGCAGCTGTCTGGGGGGCAGATGTGCAGCCGGGCAGGGGATGGCTGCTGCGGGATCCGCACAGGGCTAGGAGGGGACAGCTCAGTAGTACAGCATCTGCTGGAGAAAAGCAGAAACCGGTGAACAAAGCAGGCCAAGTGAGGGGCCGGAAGAGACTGCTGCAGAGGCAGCAGGCTGGGCAGATCAGTGTCTCTCCTGGGGGTCACGCGCCAGAGGCTGGGAGTAGACTGGGGATGGGGCTGCAGAGGGGCAGGTAACCATGGCCAGTAACACGGTGCCCCGGTGTGCTCCTAAAAACTAGCACCCGGGCAACTTTGAGTAGCATGGGCTGTGAAATGTCTGTAGATGGCAAGGACTGGATTTATTGAATGGCTGTTCCCAATGAATGGAGAGGAAGGCTGGTCTATGGTTATGGCACTGGGCTGGGACTCTGGAGATCAAGGTTCAATTCCTATCTCCGCCACAGACCCCCTGTGTGACCTTGGACATGTCACTTCATCTCTCTGTGCCTCGGTTTCCCATGTATAAAAATGGGGCTAATAGAGCCATAGCGTTGAAGGCCAGAAGGGACCATTAGATCATCTCATCTGACCTGTATAGCACAGGCCATTACATTCTATACACAGGCCATAAATTTCACCTGGTTGCCCCTGTACTGAGCCGAGTAACTCTCCTGTGGCCAAGCATTATTTCCCAGAAATGCATTTAGTCTTGCTTTGATGACCTCAAGAACGGAGCATCCAAGTCTCACCTTGGGAGTTCCAATATTTCCTTGGAATTATCCTTTGTTTCTCCCACCCTTGTCTGTTCAGACTGTGAGCTCTCAATGGTACAGGCTGTCTCTTATAAGGCGTATGTACAGCATCTGGCACAATGGCGTCCTGACCAGCTCTGCTAAAATATATGTAAAAAATAATGACTTGAGAAAAGCACAGTGCTGTTATTAAGGTTAAATTTAACCTTGTCTCCCGATGAACAAATCCATCTGATTAACCTGCTGCAGGGAGAGAGGCAGGAAATGGTTCTTTCATCCCAGGAAAATATTCAAGATTTTGAAAAAAAAATTTCCATCCCAAGTCAGGATGGAAAAAACCCCAGACTCTCGAAATGTTTTGCCAACCAAGAAACTGCAAAAAGTTCAGTGGGGGTCCATTGAAACGTTTCTTTTTGATAACGTCAAAGGTTTCGTGTTGATTTTTGACCCTGTTTCATTGGTTTAATTATAATGAGCTCAAGTTTTGAAACAAAGAGTCGTTTTGAACCAGGAAACCAGAAGTTCTCATTTAACAAACATTGAAAAGGGACACTTTGAAATTTTCAATGTTATTTTTGAGTCCGGAAATTCGTCCAAACGGACCCTCTTCCGCGAACGGTTCCAAGTTGGCTGCATTGACATTTTTCAACAAGAAAACAGTTTGCTGGAAAATTCCCAACCAGCTTTACTGCTGAATTATGTCCTCCATCATTTCAGGGGGGGTGCATCTCGGGAATATTTCCCCTCTGGTTCCCGGCTCTTTGCGATACACACACACGCGCACACACACACACACACACACACACACACACGTATTCAAACGCCACTTACAATAGAGTTGAGCAGCAGGACAGGACAGTTTGACCTTCTCTGTTCTTGAACGTAATTACTGTTATCCCAGATAATTGCTTTGAACTAACTCTGGGTCACCATGCACCTTCCTGCAATTTCCCCATTTATCTGTTAGCAGCCCTGGCCTGGACAGCAGTGGATAGGATGTGATGGATTTTTTATTTCCTGCCTTGTGTGTGTGTTGGACTTCACTTTTTTTGTTCTTTTCCCTCCGTCGGCTTAGCAGCAAGAAGCCTTTTAGGTTTGTGACCTAGATACTGGTAACAGGCGTGTCAGCTCAACCTCTCTTCATTCTGTTCCCAGGTTGGATTGTCCTCCTCTCTGTGTGACTCTTAGCTGGCTATGTAAAGTCAGAGAATTTAAGTCCAGAAAGCACCACCAGCCAGATCATCTAGCCTGACCTCCTGTATAGCGGTGGCCACCAACACCACCCAGCACCTGCACACTAAACCCAACAACCAAAATTAGACCAAGATATTACAGCCCACAGGAAACTAGACTGTTCTGTGCCACAGATAGAAAATATGAGGGACACAGGTGCACTAGTGCCCAAGGCACCTGGAATGGCAGGTAATTGATTAATTGAGATGTACCCAGATGATCCTGGCAAGTGACCTGCACCCACATGGTGCAGATGAAGGAGAAAAATTTTCAAGGTCCCTGCCAGTCGGACCTGGGAGAAAATTCCTTCCTGACCCCACCTATGGAGACTAGTTAGACCCTAGGGTTTGCAAAGCCAAATCTTCCCTTATTTTTTATGTCACTTAACTGTCAAGTCATTTAGATTAGGCTCCAAATTTTCCTCACCTTTAAAATCCTCATTAAGCAGCAAGGCATGTGTTCTGGATCCTAGGGGCCAATACACCATGTTACAAGGGTGTAAACTCTCATTGCTTTAATGGAATTATGCTTGAATGATCATCCCCACCTGCTGGAATTTGCCAGCAATTTTCACTTCTCCACTGTATCACTGAGAAACTTCAACCTCAATGGCAAAAAGAAGAAGCCATCATAATATGGATTCCCAGAAGACCCAAGAGCCTGGAAGGATCAAAGTCCCTGCTCATCTAGGCCCTGAATCAGCAAGGAATGTGCTATAACTTGAAGCATGTGATTCACTGATGTCAATGCGACAATTCATTTGTTTAGGGTTAAGTATGTGTGTAAGTGCTTTGCTGGTTCCGGGCCATTGCGCCTTTCCGTCGTAGTTTGCTGCACTTCCTTGAATTACTGTCTGTATTATGGATGGTGCGTCTGCACAGAAATGAACGCTCCCCTTGTGCAGAGTAGCGGTGACCCCTTACGTCTCAGCCCAGATGCTGGGCTCCTCTCCTGGGGAGAGCGAAATCCATGAGCCTGCCACACTGCTTGCTGAGCTTCCTTTGGGGGGGTTAGATCTCATTTACAGCAGAAGGCCAGCTGGGTCATGATGCATATGGGATTGGGTGAAGTGAACCTAGCCCCGTTCTTGGGGGATCCTTTCTATTTCCATGGAAACTGAAGATGCACCGTGGCACCAGACACACAGGCAACCGTGAGAGGCTGGGAGAGAGGGGCGGCGGGGCATGGATGTAAGCACAGTCCAAAGGGGCTTGAATTATGCAGACAAGATGCTGACGTCAAGGGCGGGGGAGAGAGTCAGCAGACACAGAGCAAACAAGATTCGAGGAGATGTTGGTTTGCCGCTGGAGACATTTTCAAACCCCAAGGAGCAAAGACATAAAACAAGGATGAAAATTCTCATGCCTGGCTCTCTCTCATGCAGTATGTGGAGCAGAAATGCCTGCCTGTACTTGTCCTGCTGAGTTATAATAAGCACAGGAAATAAGGAACCTGTCTCTTGTGTAGCTCCTTGTGGTCTGTTTCCAGCAAGGGCATCTGGTAACTTAAGAACGTAAGGCCAGACTCATCCACCAGGATAAACATCCAGCATCTGGCAGTGGTCAAGCCATGAGGCAGCATCTAGCAATGGCCCATAGGAAGAAGACACAAAGCTCTTCTAGTAAGTGTACTGTACCCATCACGCTTCATGAGAGCAGAGTCCCCAGGCTCCTGAGATGGAATGTCCTTGTATTAAAGCTTGGCCTATTTGTTCTCTTCCATAATACAAGATTAACACCGATGCTGTTTACATCTCGTAAAAGTCCCAGCAGTGTTGACATAGCACATCGCAGCGGTACTAACATGACTCTGTGACGTCCCATCAATGCTAATGCAACTGGTCTAAGGAAATTAGATGGCAGTTATTAATAAATACTCACTCCACAATCTTCCTAGAGGTGCCGGAGAGCCCATTCGCTCGGCTAGAGAGCTGTTGCTCCTTGGTTCTACAGCTGTTCTAAGGCTTTACATAGACATCTTGCTCACACAGGTGACTCTCTTTTGGAGATCTGGTTGCATTAGCCATTGCAACTAAATTTCAGGGCTTTCTATTTGTTCAGGATTGGCATGCAACCACATTTTAGCCAATGTACCCTTTTTCAATAGTGCTGGTTGGGGGGAAAAAAACAAACAAACCAGGGAGCAAGGGATGTGAGGACATTTTCTCGACTTTTTCTTTTTTCTCCCCAAAATTGAGAATTGTGAAAATTGGAAAAGTATGACTTGCTGTTGAGCTGGTCAAAACAATTTGGAGAGATTTACCAAAGATTGTGGTGGATTCTCCATCACTGACGAATTTTGAATCAAGATTGGATGTTTTCCTAAAAGATCTGCTCTAGGAATTATTTTGGGGCAAAAATAAAAATTAGCTTGTGTTCTAGAGGTCCCTTCTGGTCCCTTCTGGCCTTGGGATCTATGAAAACACAGTGAGGAGGGAGGGATCTGAAAATGTCAAAGATTTCCCTTTTTTAAAAAATGTCCACCTTTTGCATTTTTTTGCCCACTCTAGCCATTAGCATGGATTCATGAGCAGTTTATGTGAACATATGTCATCCTACTTGTTGATCACAAACTGTTCAATATTCATTATTCATGGTGGGCCACCTACATCCTGGAGAGGTGTCTTAAGGCATGGCCACACATAGAATTGCTCAGGAATAGCTATTCCTGAGTAACTCCATGTGTCGATACTCTAGCTCAATCTACCAAAGTGGAGTAAAACAGGGGCAAGGCACTCTCATTCCAGAATAAGAGTGTCCACACGTGCAATTATTCAGAAATACCTATTGCACTTTGAATTCACACCCTACCTTAATCCACATTAACTTCCAAGTGTAGACAAGCCTTTAGCTGTACGTATGCTCACTGGTTAGACAAGTCACACCATATTGTTTCTGGTTCCCTAACCCAATGGCTAAGACTAAAGGACAATGGATGATGAATAATGAATACTTTGGTTTACACACCAGTCCCCTGTTTTCATAGGAATCCTGCTGTTCTAGCAAAGAACACCCATACTCATTTGTATGAGCAAAACCCTAATGATATGGATAGCAAATAAGTGGTCTGAACATGGGCAAACCAGACAGCTTATTTATAGCTTTCAACCAAGCCTACTCGTGTCAATGATGTGATGAAAGGAAGTGCACTGAGAGAGGAAGGAAGGACTACTCATTAAAGCAAAGGTCTGCAAGTCAGGACGACTGGGTTCTACTCCTGGCTTTGACTTGCTTGTGGCCTTAGGCAAGTCATACACCCCCTCTGTGCCTTGATTTTCCCCATCTGTAAACTGGGGATAACACTGACCTCTGTCATGGGGTGGGATGGGGGAAGCTATCATAATTAGCATTTTAGAGCCTGTTGAGATCCTCATGTAGAAGGTGCTATATCAACTCAAAGATCTCTTGGGTGGGATTTCAAAAGCACCTCAGACACGTGCCTAACTCCCTTTGACTTTCCGGGGAAGCACCTAACCAGTTTAGGGGGTTTTGAATGGGCATTGTTTAGTTCATTTCACTGGAGCTACCTTGGTCTACATCAGCTGAAGATCTGACCTGTGATTTGCTGGTCCCTGCCCTTAGCTGCCTGCATGGATCTGGATGCTCTTGAGATCTCATCATGGTGTAGAAAACGATCTGTAGCTCCAGGCTTCTGGGCCCTCTGCCCTCTACAGCTCTGTGCACGCACCTCGGTCCTCAGAGGCAGCACCTCCAGCTATTCCAGGCCTGAGCTCACACTTGGCTCTTCCACTGCACCAGTCACCGTGTATTTACTCGGCTGAAATAATATATCTGTAGTCCCAGTCACCACCTTCCATTAAGCAGTCTCCAGGCCAGGGCTGTCCCATCTGCCCCCAACGCCCCACCTTGCATGTGGCATCCCCTTGGTGGCCAAGGCCCTGGCATGGCTATAGTGTGTGTGTCTCTGGGTGGGAGTCTCCTTGGGGGTAGAGGCGATCCTGGCGTACCTCCCTACCTCCTCTTCCTAACTGGGATAAATTCATTAGAGAGCAGCTGTTTTCACGAAACTTATCAGAAGAGAGAGAAACAAACCGCTCTTGGACGAGACAGGAACAAACGCTTAAGCAGAAGCTCAGCGGAATTAAGCTGGCTCTTTGATAATACAAAGTATTTCATCTGCAAGTCTCTTTGTTTTCAGTTTGTCCCCAAAAGTTTGTGGCTCCCTGGTCTGTGTGTATGGATGTGACGCCAAAGAGCCAGCCATCAAGTATAGGGGGCGATCTCCATTTGCTGTGCACACGAGCAGTGTTCCCAGAGAAGTCCTGCCCAGAGCGAATGCACAAGCGTCAACAGATGGAGGATAGAACTCCTGGGTGGACTTGCCCTACAGCACTCTGTTTTCTGTGGGTTTCAAATGCAGATGCCTTCCATCATCAAACCGCCAGAACACAATATTATCGGGCTCCTGGCGTTGCAATCTGATGTCCCAGATCCCAGGCGTGCGTCGAGAGCAGGTGCACACACAGAGTGCCTCGCCGTTTTGCAGCTGGTGCCCATGGAAGGACGTTGCAGGCCTGAGTTTGGAGACCAGTTCAGACTGATGTGGGACAACTGCCTTGAATGAATATTGCATGGCTGGCTGTCACAAAAGGTCTTTACCATTCAACCTCCCATCTCAGTTCTTCAGGTCATAGACAAAGCCCTCACGCTTAACCCAGTCCCCTGTTGAGCTGTTGTAGAATAAGCAAATCAGTAAACTTTCTGAGCTTACTTCAGCAGCGAGGGCAGTGTCTGAATCCGGTGCAATGGGTTCCTTTCCCCCAAAGCCACGGTGGACCAATTGGAGGTGCTAGATGAGAGGCAGTGGGTTTGAGAAGCTTAGCTCAGGGGTGGTTTGCATTCCCATGACGTGTCTTGCTAGTCCCTGTGAAAGCAGGGAAATCAGCGTGTCAGATAAAGTTATAATCAGCTTGAACCTCCCGCAACTCACGTTGAACTCTAACCCCAGTAGGGACCTTTTGGAAGGGCTGAAAAGGTTTAGACTCTGGGGGTTGGGGCCATTATTTCTCCTGTTGGCTGTTGTCTCCTAGGTTTGGAAGTAAGTCCCAAAATATCGTGAGTGTCTCCTTGTGGGATATTTCAGCCCAGTTCTGAAGACCCCATCCATCCACTCCTCACACTCACTGGTTCCGCCCTGAAATGTCCCAGCAAACAGGGGAACGGCCAGACTTGCATCCTCCAACCTGCTTGCACAAGCTCTTGAGCGCTCTGGGCTGTGAGTAGCTCCCTACATACCAGGCTAGGTGGGGAATGCAGCTTTGTGCTGCTCAGTTCTCCTGTCTCCTGATGGAGGGGCAGATGATTGGTGCAGCTTTGCATGCTCCCCAACTTGAAAGGTTCCTGGCAGCATCTTCTGTTCTTGTTTTTAGCGCTCGTCCTCCTCGGAGGTTCATATTTAATGAAATTATTCAGCTCTTTGATGCAATTTTCCCTTCCATCTTCAAAGTCTCTGAGCAGGGGCTGGGAGACGGGCTGGGGGTGGGGGTGTTAATGTGCATTTCCATGTAAGCAGCTTCTCCTCCTTTATCTCCCCATATTGGAAGAGTTGCACATTCTCGTCTCTCTCCCTTGTCTGTCACAGCCTCTTGCTTTGAATGTGCAGAACTCTAGGTGTTTTCTTTAATTTCTCGCAGCCAGTTGTTATTTCCTGGAGATTATTTAGAGCACAGCCTCTCTCCGAAGACAGGCAGCTGAATGCACAGAGGAGGCCATTTGCTCTGTTTACTTTTCGCATTCTTTCCCCTTGATTTCCCATTACAGAATCCAAGGCTTTGCCTGCACTCAGCGACTCCTTTGCTTTGGATCCAGCTTAGTTCTGAGAGACTGCGTAGGAGATGGGAGGCAATGGATGACTCAGGGGGATTGCAAAGAGATACAGAGTCTTTTCCTTGCTGGTTTCAGGCTTGAATTCGGTCCACGTGGGCTGTTGGGCTAGACGGTTGTTGCTGTCTGGATGGCAGCACTCTCCCCGGGACACTTATGGCCAAGTTTTCAAGAGCACGCTGAGCACGCTTGGAATTCTAGCCCAGTGCATATTAAAATCAGATCCAGGGAGGAATCAAATAGAGTCGAGGGCACAAGTGCTGACTTGTTTTTGCCGGTGGGTGCTCCTCTCAGTGCCTACCCTCACCCCTGTGAGAGCGGCAGGTGAGGCCTCAGGAGGAAGAGCCGAGCGGGGGTGGGGTTTTGGGGTGGAGCACAAGTGGAGTCTCAGGAGGAAGAGGCTGAGTGGGGGCGGGGCCTCAGTGTGGAGTGCAGGTGGGGCCTTGGGGGAAGAGGCTGAGTGGGGGCGGGGCCTCAGGGTGGAGTGCAGGTGGGGCCTTGGGGGAAGAGGCTGAGTGGGGGCGGGGCCTCAGGGTGGAGCGCAGGTGGGGCCTTGGGGGAAGAGGCTGAGTGGGGGCGGGGCCTCAGGGTGGAGCGCAGGCGGGGCCTCAGGGGAAGAGGCTGAGTGGGGGCGGGGCCTCAGGGTGGAGTGCAGGTGGGGCCTCGGGGGAAGAGGCTGAGTGGGGGCGGAGCCTCGGGGTGCAGTGCAGGCGGGGCCTTGGGGGAAGAGGCTGAGTGGGGATGGGGCCTCGGGGGAAGAGGCTGAGTGGGGGCGGGGCCTTGGGGTGCAGTGCAGGGAGGGCCTTGGGGGAAGAGGCTGAGTGGGGATGGGGCCTCGGGGTGGAGCGCAGGTGGGGCCTCGGGGGAAGAGGCTGAGTGGGGGTGGGGCCACGGGGGAAGAGACTGAGCAGGGGTGGGGCCTTGGGGAAGAAGCTGAGTGGGAGTGGGCCCTTGGGGTGGAGTATTGGGGGGGGCCACGGTCCGGATGTCAGGGCCCACAAAAGATTAATCCGGCCCTGTGGGTGCTGAGCACCCCCTTCTTTTTTTCGGTGGGTGCTTGAGACCCGGAGCAACCACGGAGTCAGCGTCTGTGGTCGAAGGGGCCCGTGAAGATTAAATAAAATGAAGAACTTTTCTCTTTTTAAATAAGAGATATTCCCCCTCCCCAGTGCTGGCGAGTTTGGAAACGCTGTCAGAGAGAGGGCCAGAAGTTTCCAGCGTGTCTTGGCACCCAGAATCAGGGCCTGGTTTTCAAAAGAGCTCGGCATGTTGGGAGCTGAGCCCTTTTGCAAAGCTGTCCACCAGCGTCACCGCCAGGTGCTGAAGACTGTTGAAAATCCAGCCATGTTTTTGGTGTTTAAATGGAGCTGAGTTCTCATCAATATCTGGCCCCGTTTGTGGGTGTGAGCTCTTGTAAATCAGGCCCTGAGCTTTTTTGAAAATCTGGATGCTGGTATCTAATGCTGGCTATAAGCATTAGACTTCAGAAGGGCTAGACTTTTGATATTTATAGCACCTATACAGCCAGATCCCTGTCTGGCCCAGCTGAACGCAGTGTAGGAGACAGAGTGGTTGGGAGGCTGTCAGATACCTTCCCACCTCCCCTGATCCTGAAGTGGGCCAGGGACCCAGAGACACGCAAAGCAGATGGAGCCAGGGGCCAAATTTGGCCCCTTGTGCCTTATGCTGGTAGCATCCTTGGTGATGTCAAGATAGGACAAGACTGCAAGTGGGGGCGAAGAAATGGGCGAACAAAGGGAGATTTTGCACTGAGGGAACAATTCATGGTGGCCCCTTCTGGCCTTAAAGTCTCTGAGTCTATTCCATGCTGAGAAATCATCCAGGAAACGGATTAGCTTGATTGCTGCCCTGTCACTTTAAAGCTACAGCAAGTTCTGGGAAATCAGCCCGCGCCCAGGAGGAAGAGTCCACCAGCAGACGCAGATCTACAAACACAGGGAGGATGCAGCCGGCTTATTACAACGAATGGTGCATAGCAGCACACCGGAGCGGACAGCGCATTAGCCCCCATCACAGCTCTGAAGTGGTGCAGAAGCATCCAAAGAGTATTAGTATCATTACAGGTGCCCAAGAGCCAACCAGTGATAATACAAATTGGTTTAACAAAAGACTAGGGAAGAGGTAAAAGCTAGGAAATCAACTTCCACGCCAATAATACAGCTGACCTGGTCGTGCCGCAGACCGGCTGTTGTATCAAATTACGGCAGCCTTTGCTCACAGAGCGCTTCAGGAAATTGGGGAGGCTAGTAATTGGAATTGAGGGAGATCAGAAAAAACAGAGGACCCTATATATAAGTGGTTTGAGCATTAGCCTGCTAAACCCAGGGTTGTGAGTTCAATCCTTGAGGGGGCCATCTGGGATCTGGGGCAAAAATTGGGGATTGGTCCTGCTTTGAGCAGGGGGTTGGACTAGATGACCTCCTGAGGTCCCTTCCAACCCTGATATTCTCTGATCTATGATTATGATAATGGGCTGGTAGGGCTGTGTGGCCCAGAAATGCTGCAGGATTGGATTTTGGACTTAGTGGGGGCATTCAGAAGAGCTGGTTGATGGGGATTTAAAATCCCCCTCTATCTATCATCATACACCCCCTCTTACTATCTATCTAGTCTGTCTATCTCAGTGGCTCTCAACCTTCCCAGACTACCGTACCCCTAGCAGGAGTCTGATTTGTCTTGCGTACCCCCATGTTTCACCGCACTTAAAAACTACCTGCTTACAAAATCAGACATCAAAATACAAAAATGTCTTGGCACGCTATTATTGAAAAATTGGTTACTTACTCATTTTTACCATACAATTATAAAACAAATCAATTGGAATATAAAGATTGTATTTACATTTCAGTGTATAGTATATAGAGCAATATAAACAAGTCACTGTCTGTATGAAATTTTAGTTTGCACTGACTTTGCTCGCTCTTTTTATGTGGCCTGCTGTAAACCTAGGCAAATCTCTAGATGAGTTGATGTACCTCCTGGAAGACCTCTGCGTACCCCCAGGGTACCGTGTCCCCCTGGTTGAGAACCACTGATCTATCTATCTGCCCATCACCGTGGTACCTGAGTGTGGGACAGAGAAGATCAAGGAAGGGAAATGAGAAATGCAAGGGAGCTAGTGCATGCTGGAGGAAATGAGGCTGGAGGTTGGAAGGGTTGCTTTGGTTCCTCGTTATACCTCTTCATTTTAATTTTCCTTTCCTCCTTGGCTATTATTTCTCAGGAACATGATGCATGTTTCTCCCTGCTAATTCAGCAATGCTGTATATAGACTTGGGCACAGTTAATTTATAAAAAGACTTTCCTCGTATCACCCTTGACCAACAACTTTTCTATTGGCATTTACTGCCTTAATTAGATTGTATAACTCTCTGTACTCTATTATTCTCTGCTTTTTCATGGCCCCACAATTAAAATGTTTTACACCAATGTACTCGGGAGTGGCTGCGTTGAATTGTGCTATCCAAGTGCTTTTGAAGAATGGGAGGAAATCCTGTTTAGGGTTCAGTCATTGGGAAAAAAAATAGTAAAATACAAGTATGAAAGGGTCAGTCCATTCAAAAATCCACTCATTTCAACATGGTTTTATTCGGAACGTCACAGTAGACAAGGGCAAAGGATTTAAAGGCATTGACATAAACATTTGTATTTAGAGAGGTTGTGTCTTGAGTCCCAGCCCCTGAACCCCGATCCCTGCACTCACCCCCTTTCTAAGGAACCTGATCCTTTGATGAGTTACCACTACTTTGTGCCTGTATAAGCTGGCAGATCCAGCCTTTGGAGCGTTCTCCCCATGTAGAGGAATCCTTGGATAGTTCAGCCACTGTGAAGGCTCTGTCTCCACCCCACTCACGACCTCCATTGCATGGCCTGGGGGAAAGAGGTGTCGCTGGGGTTCCTTTATGTTCTAGCAATCCTGATCTGGAAGGATGGCTTCTCGAGGCTCTTGGCAGCTGGTGTAATTTAGGGCAGCCTTTGGGTTGCTTTCAGTTGTGCCTGGAGACTGGTCCAGTGCACATCAGCCCCAGCAGTGGGAAAATGCAAGAGGTGGATTAAAGCCATCTTTACCTACCTGCACCACACCCGAGCTGTGCTGAGCAACTTCAGGGACAGCGCAGACTTCTCTCTCTCTCTCTCTCTCTCCCCCCCCATACCCACTATCTATCTATCTATCCGTCTCCTCATGCTGGCCACCACTGTAGCTGTAAAATCCTAGAGTTGCTCCGATTCTTTTCCACCACTCATTAAAATATTTTTAACTGATGTCCCTAGCCTACGTCAGACTCAGGAGAGGGTCCGATCACCAAGACTTTGCAGTCTCAACCTATCTCCTGCTCCGTACAAACCCACAGCCTCTTGCAGCGAATCCATTCCAATCCTCCAGTTACTCAATAAAAATCCCGCAAATGAAGAGAAGTTAAAGGCTCCCCGCTGCGTGGCACCTTGTGGAGTCCTTCACACCAACGTGACACAGGTGTCAAATGCTTACACGGCAGACAGCCGCTCTGCACAGATGTAGATGACTGCACAAGGCGCAGGGCAGGGGAAAATCATGCTGTCCGTATAGCATCCAGCAAACGGGAATTAGCAAAATGACAGTTTTACATTAGTGAGAGAGACCCTGTTGCATATGCTGTGAGAGTGGCCAAGCACTGCTATTTAACCTTCAGTTTGTCTGAGATAAGAAGATTGCTCTGTTACACACAGAGAATTGCTCTGCTTCCAATACTGGCAAGCGGAGGGGAGCTCATCACCATGCGTGGACTGCCTCACTGCTGCATGGGCTTGGAAAGGCTGGATTTTGCTCCACCTAGAGTGAGGAATGCAGAGGAAAGAGACATGGGCAAGACATGAACTTTGTGTGTGTGTGTGTTTGGGAACTTTGTGTGTGTGTGTGTGAAAGACAGCGAGAGGATCGGAGTCAGTCACCATGCTGGTGGGGGTGCTGCATGGAGTGGAACCCTTAACACAGGAGGGAGGTGGGAGACGCAGTTAAGGGAATCCAGTCTGCAGTGGAGAAGCGAGCCTGGGTCTGGAGATGGGGATCTGAGGAGGGTGGCCCGGCTGGTGGCCTGGCACGGTGCAGTCAAGTGGGGGCTTGTGTGTTTCTGGCTGAGCTGTGTGGGCCCACATGTGCTGCTGTGCTGGATTGTAAGGGCATAAGCTTTTTCCAGACACATACGTCTGCTGTTGTAACAAAGAAATTGCAGAAAATTACTGGTAAAGGCCATTGATTTTGGCATAACCGCTCTTTCTTTTTCACGTCATCTCAGTGCAAAAGCCCTTCTCTGAAGTGGTTTCCCCCCCCCTTTTCCCAAATCTGTCTCGAGCATTCTGCCTTTTTGTGCTTAATGGCATCAATAATGGGTCAAAAATAAACAGCCCAATTCTCCAGGCTGCAGTCCTGAGTCGATGCCCAGGGCTGCAGCTCACTCTCCTATAGTTTAGTCTTTTAACTGTACGATCCCACTCCATCCCATATGTCTGTGCAAATATTGATCCCTGGGTCTTTGCCAAAGGCTGGCGAAGACGTTCACGGGGGAGGATCGACCAGTCTGGGACACATCACAAATGGTTTGTGATGCATCGATTGGCATATCCTCCCCTAAAATTAGCAATAACATGCTCATCTGAACCTGCTGAAGTGTTACTGTTGTTATGTGTTCTGCAATGGAATTTAAGAGGCCACAACTGAGAGCAGGTCCCACTATGGTGCATGGACGTGAAGCAAGACCCAGTGCCTGCTCTGAAGAGTTTACAGTCGGAAAAGACAGGGCAGATTGTTATCCTCATTTTGGAGATGGGAAACTGAGGCACAGAGAGATGCTGTCGTTTGCGCAAGGTCACACAGGAATTCTTCCATCAACCTCGGTCTGTTTACACCAGGGGGTTAGGTCGGTATAACAATGTAAGTTCCTAGTGTAGACCAGCCTTCATTGTTCCTCGTTTGTACAGATATAATCTTGCTTTTCTCCCATCGTTTGTCTGTCTTGCCTATTTAGATTGTAAATTTTGCAGGTCTCTTATCATGTGTCCACACAACGCCTGGCACAGTGGGTCCCTGATCTCTGCTGAGGCCTCTCACTGTATGTGTAATAGAAATAGGAAATAAAAAGCCATAGAAATGTGTTTTAATCCCCAAAGAGAGCAGACGTGACTCTGACTGAACATAGAGAGCACATCTGCTGAGTGGGAAGGTGCAAATCTTTGCAGTGTCACCTCTCAGAGCAGAACCACGCTATTAAAAAGAGTTTGAGTTCTGTTCTGAAGAAGGGCTGAGCTTCCAAAGGGCTGAGTCCTTTTTTAATAGTATGGCCAGGCCTGGCCATCCTTAGCCTCATAAATATTTATGCAGCACTGAGGATTCACGATGGAAATAAATAGTGGTATTTTCCTCACTTAGGACAGAAATGTTTCTGAAGTGGAGTTAAAGGGGTGATTTATACCCCAGGATGGGCTGTAATTGGATTTGTAATAAACAGGTGTTTACATCCTTATCACCTCAGTAATGATGTCATAACAAGAAATGGGGAAGCTGAAAAATACATAACCTCAGGAATAATGTAGCCCCAGCTGAATACTCTCAGGCTGTAATTCCATCAAAGGGTCTAGGCAGAATCGTAAACCTCCAGCGTGAAGCTCAAATCGCCAGAACCTTAGGACAGAATTACACTCTTAATTTATATGCTGTTTGGAACTTGAATTACTAAGGTGTAGCACCAAGCACTTAATGACCTTCTCTCCCTCCCTGTCCTCTTCAGCATGTCTGTCTCTGTCTTTCATCTTCCTCGCCTCTCCTGTCCCCTCTTCCCGTTTTTCTGTTCTTTGGCTGCTATTTCTAGACATTGGTATTTGAAGGATAAGCTTGTTCCCGTGCCCTGCTGCGGAGTCATCAATACTCCTGTGTTGGTGACATTGCAGTTGGCTGCTTGCCACAGGAATGAATGTGATGTCAAGAACCCAAATCTTATGACTTCACCATGTGATCTAATCGAATCTATCTAGTCTCTCCTTTTTGGACAAGTCCATTATTTCAATGCAATGTGGCTGTTGACAGTGATCATGGTGCCCACTGGCAAGAAGAGGCAGGCTGGGAAGGGACAGAGCCCTGGTTTAAACACAGGTAGCTTTGATAGTAACAGTGTGGCAAGAAAAACTATGGAGCAGAGATAGTAAATGTATATGTTCGAAACTTCTCCCAGGTAGGGGAGAAAGAAACCTCATCTCCAGCAGCGAGAAGCAAACCACTTTCAGCCCCATATTACAGTAAGTGTACTGTAATTACAGAGTAATTACCACCCATTAATATAACCAGAAGGCTAACCATATGACCGAATTATTTATATTTAGCCCTTTGGTGATGTTCTTAACACATATCCTATTAGAATCCAGGTATGTAACTACAGTGTATTTGCACTGTGATTATTCTTGCTTATGTAGTCAACTTTCCAATTATACTAAGCAGTGGTAATTACACTGTAATAACATTTTATATGTACATTGTAATTACAAGGTAATTACACGTTATATACAGACTTTAGGGTTGCCAACTTTCTGACCGAACAAAACTGAACCCCCCTTGCCCTGCCCCTTCTCTGAGGCCGTGCCCTGCTCACTCCGTACCCCCTCCCTCCGTCACGCGCTCTCCCCCACCCTCACTCACTCGCTCCTTTTTACCGGGCTGGCGAGGACTGGGGAGAGGGTCCCTTTTTGAATGGGTGTTTGGTTGAAAACTGGACACCTGGCAACCCTAATTACAGTGCCCTTGTGACGTGTGGTCCAGTTTTCTGTTCTACCGCTGTTGCTAGCTTCTTCCTTGAACATTAATAAGCAATATCAGACATTTATTTCCTATCGATTTGTTTCGAATGCTCCCATCATGTAGAACTTCTTCCTCCCTAAGGATCCCAAGATCCTGTGAAAACGTGGCCCCGCCACTGAAAAGCAGTTATTTGGGGATGGAATCCAGCACCTGATTAACAGCGCACAATAATGCTACAAAACAATAGAAGTCAAGAAGTGAAGAAGAATACTGCATCCAGTTGAAAATGCAGAGTGTGGAATTTCAGGCCTGCAGGATGTAGCTAGCAAACGGAAAACCACGAATAACCCTTCTCTTTTTGCAGAAAAAATTGTGGGATCATTAATGACCAGAAAAAGTTAGCACCTTGCTTTCACAAGCTGTGTAAAATGGTACCTTCCGGAGCACAGTGACCTAATCCCATGATAGTGCATTGATCCCGGGCTGGCTCACAGGAAAGAACGCCACCTCCCGAGTCACTCACACGACTTTCCAGTTTTCCGTACACGGCCTCCCAACCAAGTACCGGCTTGCCTCAGCCCATTTTGTGCCCCGGAGATCTGGCAAAATCACAGCCAAAAGACTGGATTCTACACTCACTGAAGTCAATAGCAAAACTCCCATTTCTGTGACTGGTGCAGCGTCAGGATCTAAGCTGGTATGTGGCATCAGGCCATATGGGAAAATATATACTTTTCTTGTATGGTTTGAAATGTAATCTTCCCAAACTGGGGAATCCCCCAAATCCAATGGGAGGCGGAGAGAATTCCCCCTGCCAAGGGGTTTCTCTGAGCCACTTGATGAGTATGGGCAGTGAGAGGGCAGAGGTGAGCGCTCGGGAGGGTTAGTGAGGGCTGTGATTATGGAAGTGTAGGAGAACTGCTTTCACTAATCTGATTAGAAGGGAAAGAAATAAACAGTCCCCTCGGACACAATGTTAATGCAGTAAATGGTTTAGCGGAGGCCCGGTGGAATTATCCCGGCCCTCAGATAATAATTACGAAATCATTTCATTTGGATGGAACAATCATCCTCCATCCCTGAGGAGATGGGGATTCAGGAATTGCCTCAGCAGAAACAGACCCAAGGTCCATGTAGTCTTCTATCCTGCCTCCGTCTGCAACAGCTGCAGGATGCTTCAGAAAAGGGGCATGAAACCTTCCCCAAGCACCTCATTGTGCAATGCCGATCCAGCGGGTGACACTTCCTATTCCCTGAGAAGGAGAATGGTTAGGCGCCAGCGTGGGGTTTGGGAGACTTCTTGTGTGACCTGGTTAAGACATTGAATTTCTCTCTGCTTCAGTTCCTCCTCTGTGAAATGGGGATCACAGCACTTCTTTGCCTCACAGATGTGTTGTGATGATCAATACATCAAAGACGGTGAGGTGCGCAGATACTACAGTTATGGGGCTAGATAAGTACCTGAGATCCCTGCCGAGGAGCAGCCAACATGGTCAAAAAACAGGAGAGAAAGGATGGTGAAAATTTAGTCAAAATATTTTTTTCTGATTTTTTCGTAATTCAGAACATTTTAACCAGCTCTGCTTACCAGCACTCAAGTGTCACCCCATGATTCCAGAGGGCACTGAAAGGGTGCTGCTGTGGTCTTCTCCAAGCTTCTTGTGACTTCTAACATAGTCCCCTTTCTCTGAACTTGATGTTCTTCACCAGGACCGGGGGATGCTCCACCATCTTCAGAACGTCCCACTGAATTCTGGCAGGGTTTTTCACCATCAACGCAAGCTTTCCATGACCCTGCGAGGAGGTGCCCTTTTTGGAGCATTCCACTGCCTTCTGGGAAAGAAGGCTCAGATTTTCCATTGCATTCTGGGATGGACCCATCGTGAACTTTTCATTCCCATGGGAACTAAAACTTCTGCAAGACTAATTTGTCATTTCCCACAACTCGGACATTGTCTGTTGCTTGGGAAATCACACCAGGAGCTGGTCTGAAAATGACAATATTTTGTGAGAAATATTTTTTTAAAAAATATTTTTTTCAGTATTTCAGTGAAAAATCCAAACCAAAAACTAATTTTGGTTTTTGAAAACTGTTTTTGGTTTAACAAATCAGGGTTTAAAAACTAAAAAGAGATTTTTTTTTAAAGAAAACTGAATGGAAAAATGAAAATTTCAATCAAAAAGTGATTTTTTAAATCAAAACATGTTTCTGATATTTCAATGAAAAATGGAAAATTTTAACCAAAATGGAATTTTTCCATGATTTCCCCCAAAATTCCCCCATAAAAAATTATGAGATTGATTGACAAATCATGAAACTTTCAGAATTCATCATCTGGGAGGGTCTTTTTATTCACCTGCTGGTTTTAGAGTTGGTAGGAATCATGTTTTCAAGTTTTCCTCTGCAGCCACAAAACCTGCCTTTTCCTTCAAACAGACTTTGAAAGTCTCACATAATCACATGCCTCCAGGAGCTGGGACTTTAAGAAAAACTCCCCAGATCATGAGAGTTGGCAACATGGTATATTAAAGTGACTCACTAGCAACTTGGAGGGCTACCTTTCCTGTAAAAAATTTCAATTTTGGTTAAAACAAAAAGCCATTTTTCATGAGAAAAAATGTGATGAAGGAAAAAAAATCTTGACCAGTTCTATTCACTCCCCATATCTGCTGAACAATAATTAACCGTTTTAAAGACACATTCTACCCAGCAGTCAAGTCCTGGCCCCTCTGCCAGCCCCAGGCGGCCTGCAGTATCTCAAAGCATGCAAACCTTATTGAAGTTGTTGGAGTTGAGAACCCCAAACTCATCCTGTACATGGACACTCAGATGATTCAGCACACCTATTGCCTGATTCTAAATATTGCCCAGCCCTTCACAAGTGAAACCATTCCATGTTTAGTTGCAGACTGTGCATGTCACTTTGGCACGGTTGGGCACTTCTCGCCCACCAGCCCGTTGACTTTGAGTCTCGGGTGGAGTGGGTTTTATGGGATAAATGGGCAAAGCAGCTCTGCCCTGAAAACTTAGCACCCCCTAGAGACTCGTGCCAGAAAGTAAATCATGCCGACTTGACTTTCGTACTCTGCTCTCTCAGCCCCCCGGGGCTGGCGTGCTCCGCTCTGCCAGCACATCTCCAGGCTGCAGCCAGCGCAACCTGCTATTTATGCCATCACGTCTTGCCGAGTGCTGACAAAAAGGACAAATTTCCCCATCGGTGAGATGACAGTGATTCCGCCGGCAGCCCAGGTGACTTAGTGGCGTTGTAAAAGTGGTTAGCTGGTTACAAGGCGGCAGCGTGTTACTGGAAACAGTGCCAGTTGCCAAAGAGCAGCGGCTGGGATGGAGACGGGGAGCGAGAGGGGTGGGGCAGGGGCAGCAGGCAGAGAAAGGAGAGAGCGAGGAGGAGAGGGGCTGAGTGGGGGAGAGAGAAAGGGGGAGAGCAGGAGGTGCTTTGACGGAGATGGGGGAACGCAGGGGAGGGGAGAATGAATGAATGGGGGAGAGAATGTGAGACAAAGGAGAGGAGAGAAGCCCTGTGAGGGTGGAGAAGGGAAAGGAGAGGAGAAGGAGGAGGAGAGAGGGCCTGTGAGGGTGGAGAAGGGAAAGGGGAGCAGGAGGAGGAGGAGAGAGGGCCTGTGAGGGTGGAGAAGGGAAAGGAGAGGAGGAGGAGGAGAGAGGGGTTGTGAGGGTGGAGAAGGGAAAGGAGAGGAAGAAGAGGAGAGAGGGCCTGTGAGGGTGGAGAAGGGAAAGGGGAGCAGGAGGAGGAGGAGGAGAGAGGGCCTGTGAGGGTGGAGAAGGGAAAGGAGAGGAGGAGGAGGAGAGAGGGCCTGTGAGGGTGGAGAAGGGAAAGGAGAGGAGGAGGAGGAGAGAGGCCCTGTGAGGGTGGAGAAGGGAAAGGAGAGGAGGAGGAGGAGAGAGGGGTTGTGAGGGTGGAGAAGGGAAAGGAGGAGGAGGAGGAGGAGAGGGCCCGTGAGGGTGGAGAAGGGAAAGGGGAGCAGGAGGAGGAGGAGAGAGGGGTTGTGAGGGTGGAGAATGGAAAGGAGAGGAGGAGGAGGAGGAGGAGAAAGGGGTTGTGAGGGTGGAGAAGGGAAAGGAGAGGAGGAGGAGGAGGAGGAGAGAGGGGTTGTGAGGGTGGAGAAGGGAAAGGAGAGGAAGAGGAGGAGAGAGGGGTTGTGAGGGTGGAGAAGGGAAAGGAGGGGAGGAGGAGGAGAGAGGGGTTGTGAGGGTGGAGAAGGGAAAGGAGAGGAGGAGGAGGAGGAGAGAGGGGTTGTGAGGGTGGAGAAGGGAAAGGAGAGGAGGAGGAGGAGGAGAGAGGGGTTGTGAGGGTGGAGAAGGGAAAGGAGAGGAGGAGGAGGAGTGAGGGGTTGTGAGGGTGGAGAAGGGAAAGGAGAGGAGGAGGAGGAGAGAGGGGTTGTGAGGGTGGAGAAGGGAAAGGAGAGGAGGAGGAGGGGGCCTGTGAGGGTGGAGAAGGGAAAGGAAAGGAGGAGGAGGAGAGAGGGTTTGTGAGGGTGGAGAAGGGAAAGGAGAGGAGGAGGAGGAGAGAGGGCCTGTGAGGGTGGAGAAGGGAAAGGGGAGCAGGAGGAGGAGGAGAGAGGGGTTGTGAGGGTGGAGAAGGGAAAGGAGAGGAGGAGGAGGAGAGAGGGCCTGTGAGGGTGGAGAAGGGAAAGGAGAGGAGGAGGAGGAGAGAGGGCCTGTGAGGGTGGAGAAGGGAAAGGAGAGGAAGAAGAGGAGAGAGGGGTTTGTGAGGGTGGAGAAGGGAAAGGGGAGCAGGAGGAGGAGGAGAGGGGTTGTTAGGGTGGAGAATGGAAAGGAGAGGAGGAGGAGGAGGAGAGAGGGGTTGTGAGGGTGGAGAAGGGAAAGGAGAGGAGGAGAGAGGGGTTGTGAGGGTGGAGAAGGGAAAGGAGAGGAGGAGGAGGAGGAGGAGGAGAGAGGGGTTGTTAGGGTGGAGAAAGGAAAGGAGAGGAGGAGGAGGAGAGAGGGCCTGTGAGGGTGGAGAAGGGAAAGGAGAGGAGGAGGAGAGAGGGCCTGTGAGGGTGGAGAAGGGAAAGGAGAGGAGGAGGAAGAGGAGGAGAGGGCCCGTGAGGGTGGAGAAGGGAAAGGAGAGGAAGAGGAGGAGAGAGGGGTTGTGAGGGTGGAGAAGGGAAAGGAGGGGAGGAGGAGGAGAGAGGGGTTGTGAGGGTGGAGAAGGGAAAGGAGAGGAGGAGGAGGAGGAGAGAGGGGTTGTGAGGGTGGAGAAGGGAAAGGAGAGGAGGAGGAGGAGGAGAGAGGGGTTGTGAGGGTGGAGAAGGGAAAGGAGAGGAGGAGGAGGAGGAGAGAGGGGTTGTGAGGGTGGAGAAGGGAAAGGAGAGGAGGAGGAGGAGTGAGGGGTTGTGAGGGTGGAGAAGGGAAAGGAGAGGAGGAGGAGGAGAGAGGGGTTGTGAGGGTGGAGAAGGGAAAGGAGAGGAGGAGGAGGGGGCCTGTGAGGGTGGAGAAGGGAAAGGAAAGGAGGAGGAGGAGAGAGGGGTTGTGAGGGTGGAGAAGGGAAAGGAGAGGAGGAGGAGGAGAGAGGGCCTGTGAGGGTGGAGAAGGGAAAGGGGAGCAGGAGGAGGAGGAGAGAGGGGTTGTGAGGGTGGAGAAGGGAAAGGAGAGGAGGAGGAGGAGAGAGGGCCTGTGAGGGTGGAGAAGGGAAAGGAGAGGAAGAAGAGGAGAGAGGGGTTTGTGAGGGTGGAGAAGGGAAAGGGGAGCAGGAGGAGGAGGAGGAGGAGAGGGGTTGTTAGGGTGGAGAATGGAAAGGAGAGGAGGAGGAGGAGGAGAGAGGGGTTGTGAGGGTGGAGAAGGGAAAGGAGAGGAGGAGAGAGGGGTTGTGAGGGTGGAGAAGGGAAAGGAGAGGAGGAGGAGGAGGAGGAGGAGAGAGGGGTTGTTAGGGTGGAGAAGGGAAAGGAGAGGAGGAGGAGGAGAGAGGGCCTGTGAGGGTGGAGAAGGGAAAGGAGAGGAGGAGGAGAGAGGGCCTGTGAGGGTGGAGAAGGGAAAGGAGAGGAGGAGGAAGAGGAGGAGAGGGCCCGTGAGGGTGGAGAAGGGAAAGGAGAGGAAGAGGAGGAGAGAGGGCCTGTGAGGGTGGAGAAGGGAAAGGAGAGGAAGAGGAGGAGAGAGGGGTTGTGAGGGTGGAGAAGGGAAAGGAGAGGAAGAGGAGGAGAGAGGGGTTGTGAGGGTGGAGAAGGGAAAGGAGAGGAGGAGGAGGAGGAGAGGGCCCATGAGGGTGGAGAAGGGAAAGGAGAGCAGAAGGAGGAGGAGAGAGGGCCTGTTAGGGTGGAGAGGGGAAAGGAGAGGAAGAGGAGGAGGAGGATAGGGCCCATGAGGGTGGAGAAGGGAAAGGAGAGGAGGAGGAAGAGAGAGGGGCTGTGAGAACTCATGTCATCTCTGGATCAGGCACAAAGGGGGACCCATCAAACACATTCACCATCAACAAAGCTTCTAAACTTGGCTGTAATACTCCATATTCAGTATTGCAACCCCCCCAGCTCATGAGATTTTAAGCATTAATAAAGTTTTGGATTATTTTTCTTTGCCATCTGGTGTTGGAGTCTTGTAGGGCTGCATTTTCAAGCATTTTTCTGCAACCATAAGGCCTGGAAACTTGCTTTTCTTTTCAAATGAAAGCTGAGATGCTCTCCTGATCACCTGCCTCCAGGAGCTGGGGCTTTAAGAAAAACACCCAAAACTGTGAAGACTGTTAACATGCATGTTAAAGGGAATAACTGGTGAGTGAAGAGCTAGAAGTAAGACTCCAACCCAGATGTCCTGTCTTGGCAGCCATGTGCGTAATACCTGGGCAGGTGTGAGGAGAAGTTGATGGACATACTATAGCCGTTCTGACGTCTCTGGGAGAGGGAGGAATGAAAACCCTTTAACCGCATCCCGCTATCTAGCTGTCAAAACCTCCCCTTCTGCACCTCCCTAGCACCCCATCCTCTCGGCCATGAACACCACCAACCCACCCCAACCCTCCCCTCCCGCTGTCCTTTCCAAATGCGAGCGCATGCCCCACAACAGCCATCCCGGCATCTCACCACAGAAGGGACGTGTATTAGTACTCTGGTGAGGGCTGCCTGGCAATTTTCTGATGGAAATGGTTTTCTGTCAGCAATGCCGATTCTGTGGGATTGAAACGTGTCGTGGGGACATGTTAGTTCCATTGAACCTTTTGGTGGAAATCAGGCAGGTTTCGGGTAGTATTCTGTCTGTATTCCTGCTATCTCTCCTGCCCGCCTGCCTCCCCAGCTCCTTGGCAGCCAGCCTGGCGGGCTACTCCTGACCCAGTGGGTCCCAGGGGTCCCCAGCTGGCTGGCTCCTAGGCTCACTCAGCTGGCTGGCTCCCCAGCTAGTAACCCCT
This sequence comes from Chelonia mydas, assembly GCF_015237465.2. Taxonomy (NCBI): domain Eukaryota; kingdom Metazoa; phylum Chordata; order Testudines; family Cheloniidae; genus Chelonia; species Chelonia mydas. The sequence goes on from NC_051258.2 coordinate 7,160,877, forward strand.
GGCTCCTACCTTGTGCTTTTCATCAGTAGCCCTCAAAGGGGGTCAGGATCTTTATTCCCATTTTACATCTGGGGAAGCTGAGGCACAGGAAGGTGAAGTAACTTGCCCAAGGTCACCCAGTAGGACCAGTGGCAGAGCTAGGAATAGAATGCAGGTCCCCTGAGTCCAAGTTCAGTGCTGTGTCCACTAGGCCATACTGTTTCCCATGCTCCATGGGTTTCTCAGGGAGCCAGGCTGCTGGATTGCTGGCTAGTCAGCTCCCTGGGTTTCCCTGGGCTACTCCAGCAGTTCACCTGGCCAGTTCCCTGGGCTCCCTGGACAGCCAGCTCCCCAGCTGCCTGGAGAACTGGCCAGCCACAGCACCCAGCGAGTTAGGAGGCCTGCCCATGTACCATTTTCCTAAAAAGGAACAGTTCTGGAAATCCCGACACGTGAAAAATTTCACGTTTGTGACTTTTCGTTCAGGTTTGGAATGGAAAAAAAGTAATCAAAAAAATGATTTTTTTTTTCAAGGAAGGGGATGTCCATTTTCCAGCCACGTCCCCTCCTCTGCTGGCTGCTCTGCGGAGACGATGATAACCTACCACCTGGTAGCAGGTGAGGGCGTTGCTTCTTTCGGTCTCATGCTCTCGGCCTGTGATCAGTGCGAAGGTCCTGGGTTCAAACACTGCTGCTGGGTGCACAGGCACTGACTTCTATTTTTCCTGGTGGGTGCTCCACCCCCTTCCCCCCAGAGGCCCCCCCCTCCCGGCCCTTCCCCCAAGGCCTGCCCCCATGCCACCTCTTCCTGCCCCCGAGCCCTCCCGCTAGCCTCCGAACAGCTGTGGCTAGTGGGTGCTGAGCACCGATCATTTTTTTTTCCTGTGGGTGCCTGAGCCCTGGAGCACCCACTGTGTTGGCACCTATGGGTGGGTGTTTCAACCCACCTTGGTGAGTGAACCTCTCCCCCACCCCAACAGGATGTGAGTATCTTACAACTGAATCATAGAAGATTAAGGTTGGAAGAGACCTCAGGAGGTCATCTCGTCCAGTGCTACTCAAAGTGGGGGTCCGCGGACCATCGCTGCCGGTCCGCGCGCACATTGGGGGGAAAAGTTGCCGGGCCCCCACATCAGATAGCTTGAGAAGCACTGTCTAGTCCAACCCCCTGCTCAAAGCAGGACCAATCCCCAACTGAATCAACGGCACTGAGGGAGCTTTAGAACAAGTTGTAGCAGCTCTGGCTTTCAGCTGCGTAGGTCCCCTTCCATTCCTACCATGTTGGCCATGATGGCGGTCATCATGCGGTGAGTGGGGGTTATTAGGTAGAATCATAGAATCATAGAATCTCAGGGTTGGAAGGGACCTCAGGAGGTCATCTGGTCCAACCCCCTGCTCAAAGCAGGACCAATCCCCAATTAAATAGTGGCACAGCTGGTGGATGGGGGCAGCATGCAGAGGAAGATGAATTCCGAAAACACAGAAGAGGGCCAGAGAGATTCTCATGCTTGTCAGAAGGCAGGCTGTGAATGGAGAGGTTTCCCCTGAACACATGTGCTCTGGCTTCCCGTGACAAGCGCCTCTGCTGTGCCAAAGAATAGAGCCAATCACCTGGCTTTGTTAGGGAAATTGGTTAACGATCTCTTCAGCAGATGGCAGCTCCTCGCTCCAGGGATGTTATCCAACTGTCTCAATTGCTTGGAATCACACACACAATGCTCTCCTTTCGGCGGCATTCACAGCTCTTGTGTGACAGTATGCATTCAAAGCCAGGCCGCGCTGAAGAAGGGGCCCTTTTGTGGCGCGTGCAGAGAATGTAGGTCAATGGGATAAATTGTTCATTCAAGGTGAGCGCTAGTGAGGGGAGAGAAAGGCAGGTACTCCCGTTCACAAGTGGCTGCATCATGAACATCGGCGCGCTCTGAATGCACCTTTCATGGGCTTTGACTAGAGCATAATAAACACGACGCTGGGTTCAGTGACTGCTTTCACCAGAGCCCGGCTAATGACTCCACTCTGCTTCTTTTGGTCTCATACGGAATTCGTTTATACTGAGCTTCAAGGCTGCCGCGTGTGGGCAGAGCAGAGGTGGCCTTGGCTTTGGTCTTTTTGTTCCCAGCACAATGGGGTCCTGGTCTGTGACCTGGGCTCCTGAGTGCTGTGAGAATACATATAATTAATAATAATAGGAGGATTCCCTGCCCCTTCAACTGAGAGTGGGCCCTGAGCTGCTGGAGGAATGGGAGCAGGCAGGACAGGTGCTGGTGTCTATTCTGCCCAGCTGCAGTGACGGGTGGGGTTCATGGGTGGTGGGTGTCATAGGCTGGGGGAGGCTGTGCCTCCCCAAACAGCCTGGCATGGCCCCACCCATGCTATACCCCCAGGCCGCTTCCTACAGTTCCTTCGTCCTTCAGGGGTGGGGGAGCAAGAGCCACAGGGGGGTGTGTGTGTGTGTGTGTGTGTGTGTGTGTGTGTGTGTGTGTGTGTGTGTGTGTGTGCGTGCGCGCGCGCACGCTCTGGGCTGGGTTCCTGCAGGGAAGGGGGGCAGAAAGGGGGGGGGGGGGGCAAAGGGGCCACGGTCCGGATGTCAGGGCCCACAAAAGATTAATCTGGGGGGGGGGGCAAAGGGTGGGGTCTCGGGTAGAAAGGGAGGGGCCGGGGGCTAGCCTCCCTCAACAGCCGGTTCACCGGCTGCCCATGGTGTGGTTCCGAGGGGTTCCTGCTGCTGCTTAATTCTGCTCCTGCTGTAACAAGTTTATGCTGCACCCAACCCCCCCCCACCACCACTAGCCAAAGGTTAAATGCACTGCCCGAATTATACAAAGGGGCCTTAAAATAAAAGATGATCCAGCCCTCTCCCTTGAATAGATCTTGGTTGATCCTTTGGCATGCCTGTTCTTTCCCAGGAGGACTGTTTGAGATGACACCGTCATGGTTTAAACACCATCGGGAACTGCATCCGATTGCTTCGTGGTTTTGTTTTGCATTCTTATAGGGTTACCATACTTCAGATTCCCCCCAAAAAAGGATAGTGCATGGGGGGAGGAAGGGGCAGGGAGCTTGTGGGGGGGGGTATGGTTGGAGGAGGGGTTTACCTGCAGCCATGGTATTCACTGAAGGTGTGGGGGCAGTGTCACTCCCTGTCACTGTGGCAGGGCGGCTGGCATCAATCAGCACCTACCTGCAGGACCCCCTCCCTAGGGCTGGGAGCCAGGGGCCTGGGTGGACGGGATCCGGTAGCTGTGGCTGCAGGGGATTGGCTCAATCAGCAGCAGATGCAGGGAAGGGACCAACCGGGAAGTGGAGCCATCGGGGCTCTTTCTGAGCTGCAGCATCGGCTCTGCAAAAATCCAGGATATTGCCTGTTCTTTGGAAAATCTGCCAGGACAGAGGCTCAAAAAAGAGGCACTGCCCGGGAAAACCGGGATGTATGGTAACCGTAACTCTTCATGGCTGGCAGCATCATACTGGCAGAAGAGGCGATCGCTCTGGGCAGCGAAATGCGGGTGGCTTCAGGCTGGTCAGGGTGGATATCTGCCAGTTTGCCTTGGGCCACAGAACCCCTGGAGCCTTTCTGACATTTTAATTCATCAGCTGCTTTGGCAATTTTCCATCTGGGGAAGCTTTAGCTTTGCAGTCCTGCCTTTCTGTCTGGTTGGTTTTCTTGCACATTGGTGTGTCAGTATTGGGGCTGGCTCCGCAACTGCTGAGCCAGCAGGGTGAACTCAGGAGCTCTGGAGAAATCCCCGGCCTGTATCTGGTCTCCGTTGCGCCAGTGTAAATCAGGAGACATTCCACTGAAGCTAAAGGAGTAAAAACGTGTGCAAGTCAGATCAGAATTGAGCTTGTTTGAGTTGGGCAATTTCACAGTTTTTTCCCACAAGAGGCAGTCATTACCCACAAGAGGCAGTCATGACACTAAACTGGGAGGAGTGGTAGATACGCTGGAGGGTAGGGATAGGATACAGAGGGACCTAGACAAATTGGAGGATTGGGCCAAAAGAAATCTGATGAGGTTCAACAAGGACAAGTGCAGAGTCCTGCACTTAGGACGGAAGAATCCAATGCACCGCTACAGACTAGGGACCGAGTGGCTAGGCAGCAGTTCTGTAGAAAAGGACCTAGGGGTTACAGTGGACAAGAAGCTGGAGTCAACAGTGTGCCCTTGTTGCCAAGAAGGCCAATGGCATTTTGGGGTGTATAAGTAGGGGCATTGGCAGCAGATCGAGGGACATGATCGTTCCCCTCTATTTGACATTGGTGAGGCCTCATCTGGAGTACTGTGTCCAGTTTTGGGCCCCACACTACAAGAAGGATGTGGAGAAATTGTCCAGCGAAGGGCAACAAAAATGACTAGGGGTCTGGAACACATGACTTATGAGGAGAGGCTGAGGGAACTGGGATTGTTTAGTCTACGGAAGAGAAGAATGAGGGGGGATTTGATAGCTGCTTTTAACTACCTGAAAGGTGGATCCAAAGAGGATGGATCTAGACTATTCTCAGTGATAGCAGATGACAGGACAAGGAGTAATGGTCTCAAGTTGCAGTGGGGGAGATTTAGGTTGGATATTAGGAAAAACTTTTTCACTAGGAGGGTGGTGAAACACTGGAATGTGTTACCTAGGGAGGTGGTGGAATCTCCTTCCTTTGAGGTTTTTAAGGTCAGGCTTGACAAAGCCCTGGCTGGGATAATTTAGTTGGGATTGGTCCTGCTCTGGGCAGGGGGTTGGACTAGATGGCCTCCAGAGGTCCCTTCCAACCCCGATATTCTATGATTTGCTTTGTGCATCCGGCTTCACGAGGTTTTTCTTTTGCACAAGAGGCAGGTAGCCCTTTTCCCCACCCCCAGTGAACAGAGCAAGTTTAACCCTGTCTTGAAAAAGAGCAGCAAAGGCCTCAGAATTTGGAAACTCACAGCAAAGCGTCAGAACTTAAGGCCCCACATGTGATGCTGTATGGAATCTGGGGGACACTTTAGGATATTATGAATACCAATATTGTAAAATGGCGGTGAGTTGTGCCAGATATGCCATGTGAGGTATCTGCGAAAATGTTATAATTTGCCGAGTATGATAATCTTGTTTATGTGTTTGTATCAACTTTGTATTGTAAGTTATATGTATGGTCTGTCCGTAGTTCCAAACCTGTGCTGTTGATCTGGGTGACACCCCCAGACAGATTGGCATCAGCACTGCCTAGCCTGCTTGACGGCCCATCAAGGGACATCAGCTATACAACTGACCCACTGAGAGAAGGCAAGGGATACATCTTATGACTCAGCCAGGCAGGCAGGGGCTGCCTATGGACCAAACTCTGAGGCTTCCAGGCCATGTGCTGGGCAGCTTGTGCTTGGAACAAAGGAAATCAAGCTGCATGGCAAAAGACTATAAAAGGTAGCTGCATCTTCTCCATTTTGTCTTCAGTCCTGCTTCTTACCTCTGGAGAAACTTTGCTGCAAACTGAAGCTCTGAACAAAGGACTGAATGACCCATCCAAGCTGTGGATGTGTTCCAGAGGGACTTTCAAGCCAGCAAACTTACCAATACTGGAAAGAATCTGATACGTGGACTTTGAATCTTTGTGTGCGTGTGACTGCTTTGCCATTTAACATCTCTCTTCTTGTTCTTTCTTTTTTCTTTATAATAAACCTTTAGTTTTAGACACTAACGGATTGGCTGGCAGCGTATTTTGGGTAAGATCCAAACCTATACTGACCTGGTAATGTGGCTGACCCTTTGGGATCAGAAGAACATTTTGTATAGGTGAGCAGAGTTTTTTAAATAACTTCTCATTGTACTGGACCTAGGTGCTGATTGGGAGCCAGAGAACTGGCTTGCAATAAGGGGGCTGTGTGATTTCTTTTTTTGCTTCTTGATAATCAGTGTGGGGGATCAGAAGTACAGTTTGTTGGGGAGCTTAACTTCCGTGTTACTCACCAGTTTTGGGAGAATATTCTCTCTCTTTTGCAGCTTGCCCTGACCTTAGCATTTCCAGTGAGGGCTGCCCTCGGCACACCTGGTCACAAAACACATGCCAGATTTTTCCTATTCCAGTGAAAAACTGTGAAATGTTGCAAAACTGTTCAGGTTTCACTGTGGAAGCACAAAGGAGACAACTAGTCATAATGGCTCAAAGCTGTCAGGCTGTGGCAATCTGAATGCAATAAGAAGAAAAGGAGGACTTGTGGCACCTTAGAGACTAACAAATTTATTTGAGCATAAACTTTCGTGAGCTACAGCTCACTTCAACAATGAATGCAGTGCGATTTCAGAGTCTCGCTGAAACATACACACACAGTACAGTCCTTAATCACCGGAGGGAGTGACTTTTAAAACAACCTTAAAACTAATCCATTTATGAGAGCATCTCCTTCCAAATGAATTAGTCTTGGCAGGTTTGATAGGATCCTGGTGGTTAGTGCATCATGCCCTTCCTGCTCCTGGCATGCCAGTCGTCAATCTTCCCCTCTTTCGAATCTCTATCTTTGCACTCTCATCTTTCAAGAGGCTGATCAGTATTAGTCCTCCAGGCAGGCACTCAGATACCACGCTGAGGAGTGTGGTGTAAACACCTAGCTAGACAGATATAGATGTCTTGTCTGTTCACACATATATATGTCTCTGTGCCTTGGAAATAGAGCAAGGAGGTGGGGTTTGGATCCAGATCTGGATTAGGGCATGGGATTGAGACCAAATCAGTGCCTGGATTGGGTTCAGTTCCCTGCTCCTGTGTGACCTCGGGCAAGTCACTTCCCCTCCCTGGGCCTCAGTTTCCCCATTGGTACAATGGGGATGTTGGGAGGACAAAAGCACTAAAGATGGTGAGGCACTCAGATATTTTGGTGATGAGGGCTGTGTACATACTGTGACAAAGCTCTGTCCTTGTCTCCGTGGGTTCCACATTTCCTGGCAGATTTCGTTAGCCTCAGAGGCTCACTGTGACCCTCCACATAACCCTTCTCTCTCTAGAGACAAGGGTCACAGTCTACTGAGCCATTTTCATCATAAGCCAGCGAGGGAGGTGAGGAGAAGCTATCCTCCCTTGCACAGTCTCTGTTGTGTCCCAGTCTCAGTGATTAATCGGGGGGGACAAAGTGGGGAGCCTGGGCCCACCCTCTACTCCGGGCTCCAGCCCAGGGACCCTAATAGTATCAGCTATGGTAGCTGACCTTTTAGAAACATGACACGTACAATTCCCTGGGCTACTTCCCCACAGCAGCCCTCACTTCCTCAAGCTCCACTTCACCCTTACCTCAGGGCCTCCTTCCTTGTGCCTGATATGGTACGTACTACTCAGCCTCTCCAAGAGCACAACTTCCTCCCACAGCTCCTGACATCCACCCCGACCTGACTAACTGGGAGGCTTTTAACTAGTTTCAGTCAGTCCCTGATTGGCTTCAGGTGTCCATCAACCTAGCGTTCTCCCTGCCTTCTGGAAAGTTCTTAATTGGCCCCAGGTGTCTTAATTGACCTGGAGCAGCTGCCATTTAACTTATCCTGGTACCAGGGATTTGTTTAGCCTGGAGCTAATATATCTATCTCCCACTACTTTTCTATAGCCATCTGGCCTTGCCCCGTTACAGTACGTAACGTATGGTTTGGATTTGATCCTCTATGTCAGTACCCAAATGTAGTGAGAGTTCCATCATCGCGATCCAAGGTTTGGCAAGAATGGCTCGCTCAATGCATGGCTGTATCTGTACCTTATTGTTCTGTTTTGGGGGTTTACTTGTAAAGCCTGTTGAGGGAGGGAGGCCAGCGTGCGCCTCCATGTGTGTACGGTGTGACAGATATTGCACTCTGAGGCAGTATCTTAGGGGACCAGAGTGTAGAAAGTTGCCCTCCGTTTAAGTATAACTCGGGGCCAGGGATTGTACGCAACTGCAGGGTGTGTGTGCTGGGCTGTACCAACCCCACACGGAACAACAAGGGGTTAAGGAGCTACTCTGGGCTCAGCCAGCCAGCCCCACCCTGCCACAACTGCAAGGCATGTGCAGGCTGCAGGAGGAGCAGAGCTGCTCGCTTGTGGGCAGACCAGGGAAGAGAACAGACCTTCAGCTCCTGAGGAAAGGGCTGTCTGAAGGTAGGAGCTTCCCTGATGACCACTCCCTGAGGGAAGGCAGGGCCGGATTCTGATGCACCCTGAAAGGGTGTCATTCCCCTCTATTCCCTAGGAACTCCATTTATTCGCCTTAATTCCCCTTGCTTTTTGTCCACGGACTACTCTGCAAGGGGAGAGGCTTTAAAGTGACCTGGCCACAGGGCCAAGTCCCAGGAACAGGCAAGTCACCGCACAGGTGCAGCAGCTATCGGGGAGAGCGCTGCCATGCCACGCCCGGCCATGAGGAGGCACCAGCGGTGAGTCAACCCCTTCACAGGGCAGAGTTACCACAGTTGCAGGGTTGGAGGGGGGATGATTAAGGTGAATAGCTTAGGCTGTGAACACCTCCAGAGTGGTACCACCCCTCTGGGGAGGCCCTGGGGAGGTGGGTCTATGTTGGTTCAAAGTGGGTTTTCCAGAGACCATCAGATAAAAAAGGGATTTTGATATAAAATGGCTGGATTTACTCTGATTCAGGGCCTTCCTTCTGATCCAGCAAACGTGCAGGAGCTTCTGTCCCAGCCCCCCGGCCCCCTCAACCCTCGCAGAAGCGTCAGAAAGACCGTGGCCTATGAGGCACCACAAGGCTGATGGGAGACTCCTGGCATGTTTGGTGTGTGTTTAAATCTGTTTGCTATTTTTAGCATGTTTTCTCTGGGATGCTTTTACCTTAAGAATAAATGTGCTTGCTTCGAAAGAGCTGGGCAGGAACTTGTAATGGCTGGCAACACACCGTTCATCGGTCTCAGGGAGACAGAGCAATGCACAGGTGCTGGTCGTGAGGAAAACTGGCTTGCTGGGGGTGTCACAGTGCAAGGCAGGGAGCTGTGCAGTCTTAAAACTCCTGTCAGAAGGGTGGGGGAGAAGGGTCCCTGCCCAGGAGACCTCAGATCTGGCTAGCTACTCCTGGAGTGGAGCATGAAAGTGGGGGAGGAATACTGGTGTAGTTATCCTGAAATTGTGACATACAGCACCAAGCGTGTCACCAGTATGCAGCAAACAGGAATTAATACAGCCTTGGTGCATTAGAATCCTACTCCTCTGGCAGGGAATTTCCTGCCTGCGGGATGAATTCCAGTGAATTACATTGAGATCCTGCAAAAAAGACACTCCAGGACAGGGGGTTCTGGGATTGTCAGTAATAAACCTTTGGCCACATCCTCAGCGTCTGAGAAAAAAATTATTCTAAGTGGAGAGTCAGGATTTTTGCTTAGCAACACAGTAGCACCCCAGGAGCATAAAGGGCCAGGGCAGGAGAGCAGTGTATCAGAGAAACCTTTCTTGCTTGGGGCAACTGGGGTCCCCCATCCCTCCTCCAGCCCCTCCCAGGCCATTGGCTCAGGTGTGCAATAACATTTGCTGTGGTCTTGGTGTGGTAGTGGGTGGTGGTAATGGTGTGTGTGGTTGTGGTGTTGTTGAGGCTGGTGGGTGTTAGTGGTGGTAGTAGCTGATGCTGGTGGTCGTGAAGGCTGTTGCTGGGGGTAGTGGATGGTTCAAGTGGTGTTGGTGGGTGTTAATAGTGTTGGTGGCAGCGCGTGGTGCTTGTGGACCGTGTCGTTGGTGCCAGTCGAGGTTAGTGGTGGTAACGATGACAATAGTGATTCCATCCCTTACGCGGCTCACCGGGATCACAGAGCAATTGGAGCTGATTCCTGGGGTGGCACCACCTGTCCGACCAAAGCCAGAAGGAGAGAGAAAACTCATGTTCACTCGGTCTCCTCACTCGGCTAAACATCTCAGCCATTAAGAAAGAAGACATTGGAGTGAGGGCAAGCTGCCAGTTCAGGCTGACTTCAAAGAGCCTCTGATAACGTGAGCCCGACATTCCTCTAATCCCTGCCAGCATTTTGTAAGAGCCATATTAAACCTGCCGGCCATCAGTCTCACCTCGGACACTGCTGTAACTCATGGGGATGCACTACCGAACACTGCGTGGAGGACAGCACTGCTTTTCCGAGCCGCGCGACAGATGGCGCTTACCCCACCATCTCCCCCACACGCACCCGCTTTTGCAACCAGGAATGCCTGGAAGGAAATGGGCATGATATGGCCAAAGCCAATAATCACTCTAAGCTCATGCAGAGGCCATTCCAGGTGGATGTAGCAATCCATTTTGGACTTTACTCCTCCTCCTCCCAGGGACGCTATAATCAGAAGTTCTGCTTAGTTCTTCTTTCCAGGACTTGACCACAGAATCCATTACGGGGGGGCACAGTCTCCCCTTTGGATTGCACCCAGAGAGGTGGGTCTGGCATTCCAGCGCAGATTTTCTATCTCCTCCCACGGGATTGGGCCCTGTGTCTATTCCAGTTGGGCACAGAAATCGAGTTCAGGTATATCTCCTTCCCAGGGCCCACTCCAGGTGGGCAGAGAAGTCCATTTCACTGTCTGAAAAAGCATTTCCTTTTATTGGTTGCAGTTGTGCACCAATAAGAGCGTTTGTTATTCTCCTGCTGATAAAATCTCCATCAGCCAGTCAGGGCTCAGGAACACTACCATGTGACTTAGGCGACCAATCACCACACAAAACAAATCACAAGTAACCACTGCGCTCACATTTGTGGATAAGCCACAGGTTGCCCTTTGTTTGGATAAATAATATAAAGAGCAGTTACGAATCAGGAAAAAAAATCCGTATCGCTTCGTTGACAGTTTGTGAACCGGAAAGAGGGCGACATTGGTGAAACAACAACTTTGTCATGAATATTCCACCTACAGTCACCGCATGATCAGCCTCCGAGGAAGAATGTTCTTGAAACTACAGCACGAAGCTGCCATTCAGGAGACCTGGGTTCGATTCCTGGCTCTGCCACAGACTCCCCGGTATGACCTGTTGTGATAAGTGTGAGCTCACCTGTAAAACGGATGTGAAAGTTCCTAACTTGTCACAATAGCCTATAACAACAAATGCTGCTGGGAAAAGGTACAGAAGGGAGAGGAACTGATATAACTCAAAGACTGGGTTAAAATCGTGCTTGGTAAAAACAGATGATGTGGAACTGGAAATTCCCAAATAATGGTATATTTGGCCTAAGTGACAGCCATGTAATAAGGGATGAGATATTCCAGCCCTTGCTCTGTCTTTGGGTCCTTATAAAAACAAAAGGAAGAAAAAACGGAAGCTACTGGAGCGAGCTTCACCATTATGGCTGACACCTCCCTGCCTCCTGGGACCCCTATGCCTGCTTTGTCCGAATCCTGAGGGATGTCCTGACCAGCTCGATGCAGAGAAAGGGACCCAGATGACATCGTCACCTGCTGCCAGCTCCAGCTCAATCCCAAACACCCCCTGAAATAAAAACTTTATCAAACCAGAGCAGCCACTGCCAAAGGGGCAGGAATTACCATCTTTCATGCCATCCAAGAAACTACCAAACAAGGGGGGTTTCCCTCTAAAACTCTCGCCAGCTAAAGGGAAAGGATGTTAAGGCTTTTATTTTATTTCATATTTTACATTTCAGAGGCTTTACCTGGTTTTCCTTCTTTTCAGTATCTTAAATAAAAAAGTTGAAAGGATTTTGAATGGTGTTTGCCGTGGTACGAAGCAGGCTACGGGCTCGGTATACCAAACCCCGAGCCTTGTTTAACACTGGGTTCTCTTAATACCTTTGGCCCATTTATTCCATCAGCCCCTGTCTACGTCACTCAATCACGCTCTGTTTCCCATCTGTAACATGGGGGGATAATCATTCCCTAGCTCCCTGCATGAAGGTCAATTCATGAACGGAGGGGAGGGGCTCAGATCCTGCTGTGAGGGAGGCCAGAGAAGTGCCTAGTCCTATGGACCCATTAACTGGAAAGCAGCTCATCCTGAGTGAGGCGAGGAAGAGTCTAAATGCAGACGCTGGCTCCCGTTCGTACAAAGGTTCTTAATGCCATTTTATATGCGTCCTCTTCTCTATGTATATTAAAGAAATGGAGAAAATAATTTGAAACGAAATTGAATGGGACGCTCTGGAGTGTGAACAGTGCAACGTGACATTCGAGTCTTTGTCCTCAAGTGCAGGGGATTTGCATGGATCTTTGCTGTTCCTGGCACTTAGCGCTGAGGATACAGTATTAAGATGCATTTTTTTTCATGATGTGGATTTAAGTGGCTTTGAGGGAAATAAATGAGGGGGTGAATTTTAGTGCCAGAGAGATGAGGGAATAAAGGCTGGGCATGCGGACAGGGATGATGCGGGGAAGTGCAGTGCAGTCTTGGCTTCATAAAACCTTCCCGATGTCTTGTGATCCCGCAGCATTCCTTGCAAACCCCACTCCTCTCCAGCTGCCACCCCGCGCCTAACCACCCATCCCTGCGGGCTTGCCCAGGGTTGCCCCAACTCCATGTATACTCTGCACCCTTCCCAATCAGGCATCAGGCCAGGAGACAGAACCAAGACAACACTGGTGGCACTGGTGGAGGTGGTCCTCTTGGCCAAATACTAGTGTCCATTCTCCCATGTTTGCACTGTTGGGCCTCTGTCTAGCAAGTGACATGGTCACTATTTCTGCTGCCCAAACGCAGAGTTGTGGCAGGGCTGGTGGGATTGTACTGAGATGGCGTCGATTGTCCTTTCTCAAGCTGCCCCAGAGAATCATGGCTGGCTCCTTCACACCCAAGCTGTGACCTGTGCAGTCTCATGGGGATCCGTCCTCTCCTTCATCCTGTTCCACATCCATCTATAGCCACTAGCCTGGACTAAAATGCTAGCAGTAAATGGAAGACACTCAGCTCTGTACCATGCTCCCAACAGGCTCACGCCGCACTGTCCCCCAGCTCCCCAAGAGCTTGGCTGAGACTAGCAACTGGATGGAGAGCAAGTACTTGGAGAAGCAGCATCCTGGGAAGACCTGAGATGATGAGACAAGGAGAGGGACACACTGCAAAGAACTCCTGGCCTCCAGAACATCCTCCTCCATTGAGGTCATCTAGCCTGACATCGTTAAGATGCTCCACAGCCACAAAACACCAGCTTTCTGACTCTGGCTGGCAAGAAGGCAGCAGTTCAGACATAGTCACAGCGCTCCACAGAGCCAGGGCCTCTGGGCTCAGTTACTGCAATGCTCTGTGCCTAGGAACGAAGCAGCCAACCTTAAACCAGCTGCAAATAGTTCGAAACAGCGGCTCAGCCGAAGAGAGTGCCCCTCCCAGAGCTCTCCGCTCTTCACTGGCTCCCCAGTGAGCACAGGGACAAATTCAAGACGTCGGTCCTCATCACGGAGCTTTGCATGGGACCGATCCATGTTACTGAAGGGCTTTCTCAATCTGTGTCCTCATGGCACCCAGGACGCTTGCATTCCACTGAGACAGTGGACCCATCAGCTCCAAGAGTGAGTTTCCTGGATGCTTGGGACAGAGGTTTTTTTGGAGACTGACGTGTCCCCAGGGGGGATCAGATGAGCTTGAACCTCAGCGCCTTCAGAGAAAAATACAACACCCTCATCTGCAACTGTGCCTGCTTACTATAACACACAGAAAACCCCAAGAACAACAGAATCCCCAATCCCTGCTGTCTGGAGGAAAGAGAGAGACGCACACCTCATGTCAGCCAGCACTCAGATACCACGGTGATGGGCACTCACATACCAACCTAGTAAACGAGACATCTGGTTTCCTCATCATTTAAAGGCAAGGGTTGGGATTTTCAAAAGCACCCATGTGACTTAGATGTGCAAATCCAACTGGCTTTCAGTGACACTTGGGCGCCTAAGTCATTTAGATACTTCTGGAAACCCCAGGCAACATGACTGCTCCATGGAGTTCTTAGCTGTAAACGATGGACAAGGAATGTCGTGTTTTCAGTCTGCATCGCACAATGCCAGACCACCTTGCATTTGATTTTAAAATAGTCAGAGGTGGGGCATTATACAAGTTATGTCAAAAGTCACACTAGTAACCGTGTCTGGGTGTGATGATGTGTAGGGTAGTGCTGGAAGTAATGCATTGCAGACAGAACAGATATCATGTAAGTCACTGCATCTTAACATCATGATTAGGACTCATACGTGCATGGTTTGCTTTGTGTTGGGATGCTCTCGCAAAGAAATGGTTAGGTCTTGGAAGGTAACACGAGATTGCCTTTCAGAATAAAGAGAATATAATAATAATTAATAATCTGCACAATTGCCTCTGGTTTTCCTTGGAGGATCTCAAATTGCTGTGTTTGGTCTCAGCATCATTTATCATTTACATCTTGGTTAGGGCCCAGTCATTGAGACCAGATGTGAATACTGGGCTGTTGGATGCAGGGATGGCTGGATAATAAAATACATGAGGTATCTGGTCTCCTAAATGCTTAAAGACAGGTTTCAGAGTAACAGCCGTGTTAGTCTGTATTCGCAAAAAGAAAAGGAGTACTTGTGGCACCTTAGAGACTAACCAATTTATTTGAGCATAAGCTTTCATGAGCTACAGCTCACTTCATTGGATGCATACTGTGGAAAGTACAGAAGATCTTTTTATACACACAAACCATGAAAAAATGGGTGTTTACCACTACAAAAGGTTTTCTCTCCCCCCACCCCACTCTCCTGCTGGTAACAGCTTATCTAAAGTGATCACTCTCCTTACAATGTGTATGATAATCAAGTTGGGCCATTTCCAGCACAAATCCAGGGTTTAACAAGAACGTCTGGGGGGGAGGGGGTAGGAAAAAACAAGGGGAAATAGGTTACCTTGCATAATGACTTAGCCACTCCCAGTCTCAATTCAAGCCTAAGTTAATTGTATCCAATTTGCAAATGAATTCCAATTCAACAGTCTCTCGCTGGAGTCTGGATTTGAAGTTTTTCTGTTGTAATATCGCAACTTTCATGTCTGTAATCACGTGACCAGAGAGATTGAAGTGTTCTCCGACTGGTTTATGAATGTTATAATTCTTGACATCTGTTGAATTGGAATTCATTTGCAAATTGGTGGCTGAATGGTTGAGGAGACAGATAATGGGACATGGGATCTGGTATCATTAATTTGTATGGCAGTAGCACCTGGGACCCAGTCATGGACCTCAATCACCCCTGTAATTTCAGCTGGCTAGGGTGTTCTTCTGCAGTTTCATTTAGCAATGTGGTGTTAAACCATTGCTGCCTTCACCTTTGTCATCCGTGGTGGAGTCACATTTGCTAAGTGCCCTTTCTTTTCACCTTCCCCCTACAGACCCTTTTTGCCTTCACCCCCAGCCTGGGCTACTGGACTGAGTGCTCTGTAGACTGTACTGTGACTAACCAGCAGGAGTCACTGCTTGAGGGATAAACATCTAGATTTCTCCCCAGTCCTCTTCCCGGGGAGCTGTGCATGCCACCTTCATCATAGTAACAAATCCATGGCTGTCACGCACAACGGGATCAGCAGAGCAGCTGGACCGCTGGAGAGCTCACATCTCTCAGCCTGCCACGGCCGAAAGGAGAGACCTGGAACTGGACGTTTAAAATGTATAACAGAGACTCAAAGGAGAGACATCACCAAAAGTAACAGCGGGAGGAGGAAGCTGGCAATGCTGTGGGCTTCATTTCTGTAACTTGGACGTTTTCCATTATCCGAGCTCCACAATTCAGTATTTTCAGTGTCAACCAGCAGGAAGAGAACAGGTGTGGAGGTAAATTTGGGTCTCAGACAGAGCTGGGTCTGAACCTCAGTTCCGGACACACCTGAACCCTGGCAGAGTTCGGATTGGAACCTGAGCTTTGCTGGTGCAGGCTCCTCTCTAGACTGAATAAAGGATGTGCCTTAACAAGGGACAGCTGGCAGGCCTGGCTGGGAATAGCCGTGGGGTGTAATTCCAGATGAGCGGTCTGGATGTCACATCAGTGCAGACAGTGCCCCGAGATACACAATACAAATTTAAGAGGAGCCAGCACCATCACCACACACTGTGCGTGGGGGAGTGATGGAGGGCAGTTCATTGCTAAGGCAGGTGGGGTGTCCTTGAGAGACAGATGTTGGGGAGAACATAGAATCACCGGCAGAATTTCATTTTTGAGCCTTTAATGTAAAGTTTGGTTGACTTTACAAATAAAAATAGATTCACTCCACCATCTGCCTGCCAGCTGCTCTGCTGTCACTCCAACTAGGGAACAAGTGTGTCATATCCCTCACACCTTTGGCAAGATTCATCCCTTCTATTTTTTATTTTTTTTTGGTAGATTGCTTGGCCGGTGCCATCCGCGAGCAGCAATTATTAGCTCCTCCAGCCAGGAATGGTGCCAGTTTGTTATGAATATCTTCACAGGTTTCTTCAGAGTTTGAACAGAGAATCATGGGGTGGGTAGGTTGCTGTTTTTTTGGTGTGTGTGTGTGTGTGTGTGGTTTTGTTTTTTTGCTGCTGTTGTTGCTTTGCTCTTGCAGCCTTGGATGTTGTCACCCAGTGACAAGCTGATGAAAGTTGATCAGAAAGGAGGAGGCAGAGACAGATCTGTGCAGAAAAAGAAAGAAATAACAAGAAGGCGGGCTGGCATTTTCCTGGCATATCTCCCCTTGATTATTCAGTTGCATCTTCTTCTGTACTTAAGTGTCAACCGCCCCCCATCCCTGATTTCTGCCTACCTTCCCTTGCAGAATGCTTAATCCACTCCATAGTTTCTGCAAGATTCTGGGAAATCCTGTCAGAGTCTCTGGTAAACTTTCTGTTGCATCTGACGCAGTCGTTGCTAAAGGGCTGGTCCTGGGCCCTTGAGTCGAGATCTTCAAAGGGTACTCTGAGAGTTAGATGTCTAAATACATTTGAGGATCTGGGCTTTGCTATCTCTATGGTCTGCAAAGTGGGAGACATTTTTCCAGTCTTATGGGTTCTTCAAAGGCCCCTGATTATCTGTGTTTAACCTCTGGCAGGAACTCCCTTCGGATGATCAGCATGATTGAATAGTTAGAGCACTGGACTGCCAGGTAAGAGAGCTGTGTTCTGTTCCTGGTTCTGCCTGCGGTGTGCCTCCTCTCCTTTGGTTGTCTTGTCCGTTTAGAGTATGAGCTACATGGGCACCGTGTCTCACAATGCACGTGGACAATGTCCAGCACCATAGGGCCATAATCTCAATTGTTACTGAAATACAAATGATAAATAATAGGAACACTGCTGTAGCAGCTGCTCAGACCTGCCTGGATGTATAGGTGCTCAGCTGGCAGAAAGAGGAGGGCGGTATAAATGTCTAGAAGTGATGCATTAGGAACGGCCATGGCAGGTCAGTCCAGTAACCCAGTTCTGACAATGGTCAGTACCAGACACTTGAGACGACGTTGCAGAAATATCACGAATGGAATTCTCTGCCCATGGGTGACATAGCTTCCTATCCCTTGTTAGTAAGTAGCTGGTTTATACTGTGAATCATAAGGTAGGATTTCTATCTATCTATCTGCCCACCACTGCCACAGTATCTGAGCAGCTCACAAGCTGTAACATATTTAACCTCATGAAACCTCATTTGACAGCTGAGAATTGAGGTACAGACAGAATACGTGATTTGGTCACTCAGGGAGCATGTGGCAGAGCAGAGAATTCAACTCCCGTGTCCCGGGTCACAGGCTGCCTTTGGACCACTTGCCTCTCTGTTTCCCGCTGCCCTGGGGGGCATGTGCCAGCCAGGTACGGCTGTACAGTGCGGCTAGCCTTCAACACAGCCAACTGATACATTTTCATCAAAAAAATAATTGTGACAGAAAATGGCTTTTCATCAAAAAATAAAAAATGTCTCAGAAGAATTTTCATTTTTGACCCCATTTGCAATGCAAAACTAAAAAACTAAAAAACTGAGGTTCAATTAAAACAAAAATGGCTTTCAGCCCCGCTGTGCTGGAGTTGAAAACGCCAACAATTTTCACTGGAAAGTCCAACATTTTTCTAAATTTCCCACAGAAAACAACTGGCAGTTTCAACTGGCTCTGAGCCTCAATAAATGTAGTGCGATAGCAACTTCAATCTCTGCGTCAATTTACAGAGCCCCTGATAACCTGGAACAATGGAGTAATGGATAACCATGGAGTCAAGAGGAAGCAGAAATTGGATGACTATATGGAATTTACAACAGTACATTAGAAGAGCGTTAAGCTCTCTGCTTTGGAGTGGGCAAATGTCCTTTGGGAGTTCAAGAGGGAATTTTTCACAGATCACGCTCCTTTCCCCCAGAATGGTAATGGGCTTTGGTTTCTGCATAGCAGCAGTTTGCCCTCCTCTGACTAAGTATCTAGGATACAGAATTAGCATCAGGCTGTTCGAGAAACAAAGGCCCGATACAGGCCCCACATGGCTATGTTAGAGAACTGGACTCCAGCTCAGTTCTTGGGCATGGTGGAGGGGACCGTTTCATTAATTCTACAAACTATCTTAGATACTTCTGCAGCCCCCATTGGTGCAGTCTCCGAGCACCTTGTGAATTTACCCCTCTCAACGCTCCTGTGGGATCTGGCAGTGCTGTCATGCCCGCTTTGTAGGTGGGGAACTGAGGGCCGGAGAAGCTAAGTGACTTGCCCAAGTTCACATAGGAAGTCTGTGGCAAAGCAGGAGTTTGAACCCAGCCTGAGCCCGAATGTCTACACTGCAATTTTAGACGCCCACCAGCCCGGGTCAGCTGACCTGGGCCAGCTGCGGGGCTTTGATTGCAGCGTAGACCTATGCAGTAACTCAAGCGTGGCCTGGCAGCGTGGCTGCTCACACCCGGGCTAGGCTAACTTGGGTGCCCATCACCTGATTTAACTCTGCCGTGAAGACGGACTCTAAAGTGCACAGTCATTTCTGACATGTAAGCCAAGAGCCCCTTATACTGGTTGCGACCTTTGCCTAGGTCCCAAGCAAGGCTAATGTCTCCTCTTCCCCTTCCCCCTCGAGGCAGGAGTGGGTGTGAAGGAAATGGTTTGGTGTGGAGGTTTGTGAGCAGCAGCCGTTGAGGAGTGTGGAGGGAAAGGGCGACTGCTGAAAATGTTACAAGGTTTGTGTGGTTCGTGCTGGACGAATGCAGCACGAGATCAACAGGGAGAGAGATCGTCTGCTTCCCCCCACCCCCACCTGGCATCTCTTTCACCCGCACATTTCCTATAATTGTCATGCAGCCTCCTCCTCGACGAAGGCAGGGGCGCCTGTCTCCGGAATTATTTTTACTATCTCTGTTTGGCACTGATATCGCTCCCCTCACAAAAGCCATTTCTATAAATAACTCCAGCCTGTGCTCTTCATTTCTCTCCCCAGCCGCACCCTTTCCTTTAGTATCGCTCCATCTCCTTTCTGTCTTTCTTTCCCAATTCTCTCTGGTCTGGCTCTTTGGCTGAGAACACAAGTGGGCCTAAGAGCATAGGACTTGCCAGACCAGATTATATCAGGAGACCAGCTACCCGAGTACCCTATCCCCAACAGCAGCTGGTCCTAGCTGCTTCAGAAGAAGGTGCTTGAAACTTTGTAATGGATAATTTTGGAATAACCTGCCCATAGTTTCTCCCTAAGCTCCATCAGTTAGTGGTTGGTTCATGTCCCTTATACATTTCTATCCTGTCTAGCGGAACTGTGGATTTTCTCTTTGTATATTCAAATGTCTCATTTTTGTTTGATTCCTGCTGGGTTCTTGGCTTTAATGACCTTGTGGCAGTGAGTTCCACAGGCCGGTATGTCGTTGGATTAAACAAATGTATTTCCTGGTATCCATTTAAATGTATCTTCTGTCAGTTTCATTGGCTGACCTCTTGTTTCCACACCCCCCCCCACACACTGTTACCTCTCCTTACAGACTGCAGGTTCATTTACCTCGCCTCAGAAGGATTATAGGGACTTAACACAAACACTGTGGGACCCAATGGTCTTAAAGAAAACACATTTGATTAGGAAAAAATAGGAGAAGAAGCAAATGAACTCAAAGGCAAACGGTATTAAAATCATCCATACCTAAGGTCTAAGGCTCTTTCGGAGGGATAGAGGGCTGCAAAGAGCCAATTTCAGATCCCAGCATAAATCAGATCCACTGAGGATCAGCCCTAACTTATGCCAGGGCCATCGGTGGAGCATCCGAAGTAGGAGAATGGTCCTCCCTGCCCTGCTGCTCGCAGGTGCCCTTCATCCTCATGCATCAGGGACTGCAGAAGGCAGTTACATGATCCCTACCAGCTTCTCGCCAGCAGAGAGCTCCCCTCCATCGACGTAAACTTTGCACCACCAGAGAATCTGTCCCTCTAGTCTCCTTCCGACTGCCCCAAACCCCTGTTGTTGAGCAAAGGCAATAGCCCCATAGCTGGTGTAAATCAGCGTGCCTCCATTGAAGGCAATGGCACTGCAGCAACTTCTACAGCTCAGCATCGGGGGCCAGGAAATCGGGAAGTATTCATCTGACATTTGCCAGCGTTCTGCTTTTCTCTCCGACGGCCACAGTCTTTTTCTGGCCCTTAGCATTACAGGAGGTCAGAGGTTCCCCTGTGCCAGCTTGGCCATTGGGTCGGTGCTGATTCAATAGCTATGGAATATTTCCAGTTTGAATTGGTCTTGTCTGGAGCAGACTGGGGTTCAGCACTTGCCCCTTTCCATGTTCATTTCAGAGGCTGATCTGAATTGGCCTAAGTGCGGATAATTGCCGCTTTGCCGGCACCTTGATATAACAACATCCTTTTGCACAAGAATGGCTCTCTCCTCCCTGGGCATCCCTAACTGCCTTGCTCCTTGGAGAGTAAAGCAAACTTGGCCCATTTTGTCAATCAATCTTAAAGACTCGGGGACAAATCCCCAGCTGGTGTAAACTGCCATAGCTCCACTGATGTCAATAAAGAGAATTTACACAAGCTGATTGTCTTGCCCACAGCAACCATATAGCCTTCATAATTCCTGCTGATCTATAATGCCAAATGATATGTAATAATGATTTATGGACAGATGGCCTGTCCTCTGTTGCACTGAGCAGTGGCTAGGGGAGGGGAAGACAGGAATATCACCACAGGAAATTGTTTGGGGAGGGTTGAGATGGATTCAACCTGCAAAATTAGGACTGGGGGTCCTGATCGGGATTTTTGAACAGGCCCAAGTTTAGAGAGTGTGTGTGTTCATGCAACTGCGCAAGTCTGTGCGTCTTTGTGGTATACGTGTGTGTGTGTTTGGAACAATCAGATCCTCATCTGGGTTCAGATTTCCAGTTTGCCCTGGGCGATGAGAACTAGGGTTTGGTTCAGGAAGACGTGTGGGGTGGGGAGCAACAGAGGAGGATTTACTGTACCGAGATGCATCCAGTGGAGAGACAAAGACCAGCTATGGCTGCTGCTAACAGGAGTTCCTCCACACCCCCAGTTAGGAGGTGTAATGAAATGCTAGTCACATGCCATAATGAACTGCTGGAAAACTCCGCACAGGGCTCCCAGCAAATTAGATTTGGATTATTGGAGCAATGAGAATTGAATGATCCGCAATATTATCGAGGGGGATTGGGAGTCGTTTCCTTGCTTTATGGCACCAACTGCATGCATTTAATTACCTGCCATTAAAAAAAAAAAACATCCTGACACAAACCCACAGCTGAACATCTCCACGCACCAGGCAGCCATGGTGAGGGAGGTCTGAGAGGGAGAGAAGCTGGCACTGAGACGGGCACTTGGATGCTTTGGAAAGATATGTGGTGAAGGGATCACAGAGGTAGATGCCAGCGATCGGGGCAGGAGGAGAGGAGACATTGGAGCAGAGGAAGAACGCAAACCCAGGGCCCTCCGGAGGGAGACCAAGGGAAATCTATGCTGGCAGAAGGATGCAATGCTGCACAAACTCATACAGCTTCAACCCCCCGGGAGCATTCCTACTCACTGGCTCAGCTGAGATAGAGCCACATCAGCTGGGAGCATCCACCTTTCCTTCAGCTTATCCTAGCAGGGACTGGGTTCAGTCATCTCCATTCCCAGCCTTCCTCTGCCAGATTTGGTGCTGGGTGTATGTTGGGTGCTGAACACACTGGAAAATCTGGCTCTTATTTTTTGCCTTAGATGGGCAGTTCACTTC
Source organism: Chelonia mydas (assembly GCF_015237465.2). Lineage (NCBI taxonomy): Eukaryota > Metazoa > Chordata > Testudines > Cheloniidae > Chelonia > Chelonia mydas. The sequence continues at coordinate 7,182,881 of NC_051258.2, forward strand.
CTCTTCCTCCCCCTTAACTCCCTGGTTTATTTGGACTTGTGATGGGGTGTACTAGGCATGGAGGCCCTGCGGTCCTGCTACATCATGCCCCAGGAAAAGAGCAGAAAAGGGAAGTCCTCCAAGCTGCCTAGAGAGGCTGTGGGAAAGCAGCCAATCATAGAACAGCAGCAGGGAGCAGCCAATCAGTGCATAGTGGGCCCATCTAAAAGGAGCTGCAATGTCTGAATAGATTCAGTTTGCTGGCTGGAGCCAGAGGAGTAAGCGCAGGGCTCCTGGCTGGTTGCAGAGCTGGCTGGAGCCAGGTGAGCAAGGAAGGTGTTGGAGCGAAGAAGAGAAGCGGCCCAGCAAAGTGCAGCAGCAAAAAGTTAAAAGGAAGCAGCAGGTGGCAGCTACTTATAGGGTCCCTGGGTTGGGAACTGGAGTGGTGGGCGGGCCTGGGTTGACCCCACCCCCTCCTAGCCCTTAGGGAAGTGACTTAAGCCCTGAGAAAGGGAGTAGCCCAGGGAAGGGGTTGAAGACCCAGAAGGTCAGCAATTGTGGGACTTTGATGCCCCTGGAAAGGGAGTAGACTGAGCCAAAAGGAATGACTGAGCTGGGGGTCAATGAGGACTGAAAGGCGAAGCATCTCCCGGCAGGAAGCCCTGGGGGCACTGCTCCATATCAGAGCAGGGACCGTGGAGAGACACTCGAGAAGGGGGCTGAGAGACAGATTGCTGAGGACTGAGCCAAGCGATGGGGCTGCAGATAAAGAGAGCAACTGAGGGAACTGCAATAGGCCCTGTTGGACTGTTTACCCCAGAAGGGATCTGTGTGTTGTTTTACACGTGGACTGTGTGTGACTTGGCCGGAGGGCTGAGTCACTGAAAACCCACCTGAGAAAAGCTAGCTGTCAGCGGTAGGGTTGCCGGGAGCCTGGTTTTTGACCGGAAAGTCCAGTCGAAAAGGGGACCTGGCAGTGTCCAGTCAGAGGTACTGACTGGATACCAAAAGCCAGGTTACTGTGGGGCGAGGGGAGATGCCGGGTCATTAACCTGCACCTACCGCTGCTCAGCCAGGGCCGCCTCCTACCTGCCGACAGGCTCCTTGTCAGGCAGCAGCAGCTCCTGTCCCAGCCCCAGAGCAGAGGAAGCCCAGCTGGGGAGGCGGGGGAGAGGTGGAGACGATCCAGCGAGTGATGGTGGGAAGTGGGGAGAGGAACCGGGGGGAGAGGCTGAGAAGGGGCGGGGCCTCGGGGGTCCAGTTACCAGCAGTTAGGGAGGTGGCAACCCTAGTCTGCAGGGGGTGCCAACGGGAGAAGGCAGCGAGACAGAGTGCAAGCACACGCACACGAGATAGGAGGCGAGTGGCCCCGTCACAGGACTGTAAGCTCTTGGGGGCAGGGACTGTGACACCCAAGGGGGCACCGTTTGTGGCTGAGGCCTCTAGTTGCGACTGTATTACAATCAATAATAATGTTCTACGTATCTAGGGACTGTCAGCTCGAGTGCTTCAACCGTGAGCACAGTGGAGCTTGACAGCTTTATAGGCCCAAACCCAGAATTGTATCGGGAAACAAACTGAGCAAGGGCAGCTTCCGGAGCCCAAATGTTACCTGTGTAAACCCCCAGTTAATGAGCGGGCAGCTACGTTCTGCACTGGCAGAGGATTCCAAGTGGTGTTCGAGTCTGACCCTAAGTAGCCTGAGGCATGGCTAATGAAAGAGAGCAAAGGCCATGTATCATAGGCCCTATACTGCTCGCCATTCTCTTTCCCCTCGAGTGGGAGGGGGTGAGCTGGTGGGGCTAAGTTCTGCCCTGTACAGACTCAGGGGTTCAGGCATGTTTATACTCAGGCAGCCGCCTGGGATGCCACGGTCACGCTGCTCGGGTGGCTCGGTAGCTCAAGCAGCGTTCGCGCACGGCCGTCCACCTGTGCTGGGAAACCCCCTCCCTGCTGCGGCGCACATGAACCCGCTGCGTCCCCAGGGCGTGCTGAGCAGCCACGTCGCCCGGCAGCAGCACTGCGGTGATGGAAGTGAGATTGAAATGTCCCGTCAGCGTGGGGTTTTTGACAGAAAATGCTGTTTCTGTGGGAAAATTTCGATTGACAGAATGTTCTGATTTCCCCCTGGGAAAATCGCAATCTCGTGTCAGTTCAACCTGAATCGAAACATTTTTGTTTGAGGAACTGAATCAAAACTTTTCATTTCGGGCCAGTTTGACATAAAACGGCCTCTCCCTTTGGGGCTACGGAGTCTCGGGGGCACTGTAGCTCAGATGCTTTGTGACCTTGTTCTCTCCTATGGCCTGGGCGCCCCTCTGACTGAGCTGTGTGGGGCATTACGGGAGTTGTGTAACTGAAGTGCCTCATGGAAGTCATAGTCTAGCCAGAGAGCCCAAATGGTGGGAAAGTGTGGCAGGGTGGATTAGGTCCAGAGGCCCCCTGCTGGAGGCCTCATGGCTTTGCGTCATCCTGCCCCAGAATAGAGCAGAGAGAAGTCCTCCAGGCAGCCTAGAGTGGCTGCAGAGGAGCGGCCAATCAGAGGGGCTGATGGAACAGCCAATCTGGGGCCAGAAGGGCCCTATATAAAACAAGCAACCGAGCGGAGAAGTTCAGTTGCTGTGTGGAACTGAGGAGTGCAGACTGGGTGACTGGCTGGAAGAGCAGCAGTACTGCGGACAGCTCACTGCAGGCACACCTGAAGCCCAGGGAAGGCTGCTGAAGACCTGGTGCTTGGCTGGCGGGAAGAGCAGCAGGACCAGCGGAAGCTCAGTGTAGGCAGGCTGAAGCCCAGGGGATTGGCAGAACTTGGCCAGGCCAGTGAGGGTACCAAGATGGGCTCTGCTGGTCTGGTTGCAGATAGAGCCCAGGGCGGCCTACTGAAACGCCACCAGCTGCGGGTACCGAGATGGGCCTCAGCTGGGTAGTTGAAGAAGGCGATGCCTCTGGGAGAAGCCTTAGAGCTACAGCCCCATACCAGGGCTGAGCACTTGGACTGTATACCCTGGAAGGGGGGACAGTGTGCGTGGCTCGGCCAGAGGGCTGAGCTGCTGAAAACCTACCAAGAGAACTATCGGCTGTCGGGGTTGGTGCTCGCGAGAGGCGGGTGCCACCCCGATATAAGACCAAAAAAAGAGAAGCAGGCTCGCACCCAACCAACCAAGTGGGGCTGCCCACGAGAGGTGGGTACTGCCCCATGAAAAGACTGTGTTTGCGGGTACATTGGCTAGAGAAAAGGGGGTCTCGTTACAGGAGGAAGGAGAGCATGAAGCACCCCAACTCCCAGGAGTTATTGAAGCACTGTAGGCAAATGCACTTTAACCTCAAACTGACTCAAAATGAGACATTTCAGCATTTCCAAATCAAAATTTCCTAGAGCTTCTTATTCCGTGAAAAATGTCAACATTTTCCTTTTTCATCCTAATTTGGGATAAAGCAAATTGTGGAATTTTCTATGGGACGGGCATTCTGATTTTCGCTGAGCTCTAGCGGTAACCATGGCTACCTCAGTGGCCCGGGCTCTGTCTCGATATTACAACGGTAAGTGAATTCACATTGTAATTGCACTCAGCACACAGGGTCATGGTGAAACTGTTGCACATGGTGGTGACTCCATGAAAACAGCTGGAAATTAGCTGTGTCACAACATACCTGAGGAGCAGGTGGTGATGTCAGAGCCATCCTTCTACAAAGTGACTATTCTGAAGTCATGTTAATAATCCATCTTTTCTCCGTGTTCATTTCTTGCTCACATAAGAGATGAGTGGGAAGGGAGGGCAACCTGAGAATAAAAGGGTGAAGCTCTACCTATCTTAGGTACTTACTGGGATCTTGGGAGTCCTATATCTGAGCACTTCACAATGTTAAACATATCTCTTGTGAGGTAGGGCAGGACAATTAGAGACAGAGCACAGGACAGGGATTCAGGAGACCTGAATTCGATTCCCGTTTCTGTCACTGGCCAGCTGGGTGACCTTGGCCAAGTCGCATGCCCTCTTTGTGCCTCAATTTCCCCATCCACAAAATAGGAATGTCCACACTTACCTCCTTTGAGATCTGCTGATGAAAAGTGGTAGATCAGCACTAGGCATTATTATTCCCATTTTACAGAAGGGAAGCACAGAGAGGCTAAGGCCTAGATTACCAAGATGGTAGGCGTTGCAAGTGTTTTGGAGGATAGGATTAAAACTCAAAATGATCTGGACAAACTGGAGAAATTGTCTGAAGTAAATAGGATGAAATTCAATAAGGACACATGCAGAGTAGTCCACTTAGGAAGGAACAATCTGTTGCACACATACACAATGGGAAATGACTATTAGCGGGAGTGTTATAAGCAAGACACGAGAAGTAATTCTTTTTCTCTACTCCATGCTGATTAGGCCTCATCTGGAGTATTGTGTCCAGTTCTGGGTACCACATTTCAGGAAGAATGTGGACAAATTGGAGAGTTCAGAGAAGAGCAATAAAAATGATTAAAAGTCTAGAAAATATGACCTATAAGGGAAGATTGAAAAAATTTGGTTTCTTTAGTCTGGAAAAGAGAAGACTGGGAGGAAACATGATAAGTTTTCAAGTATGTAAAAGGTTTATTCCTGTGGGAATTCTGTGCCACTGTGCATGCACAGAATTTGTTTCCTGCAGATTTATTTGCTTCCCCGCAAAAAAATGACTTTCTGATGAGGAAACCACAAGACCAGTCATGCAACCCTCCCCAGCAGTATGTTTCAGGTGCCCAGGGCAGCCAGCAGAGAGGTAAATCACTGTGGGGCAGGACTGGAGAAGACCTGGCTGTTGGCTTCTACCCTGCGCTGGGCTCAGCTGCTTGTCCCAGCAGGACTGGGGAGATGGGACTTCCTCTTCCCCTGCATAGTATCCAGGGCAACGTCAGACCCATCCCCAGACTTCTCCCCGGCTGTAGGAAGCTCTGCAAACCCCCCTACACCACGCTTCCTGCGCCCATTGCTCCTCCGCTCCATGAGGAGGGATCACTGTACAGGGAGCTGCTTCCCCCATCTGCCCAATCTCCATGCTTCCAGATCCCCTCATACCCAGACCCTCCCACCAAGCCTCCCCCGCCTCTCCGCACCCAGAACCTCCCCCTCCCCCGCACGATGAGCCCCACTGCACCTGGACCACCCCAACGAGCTGCGTGCACCTTGCTCCCCACCCTGCTGAGCCTTAACCAGCTGCACCTGGATCCCCACCTCACTGAGCCCCACTCCCCCAGCATCTGGATCCCCCACACACACCCAGACACCCCTTCTGAGCTCTATCCCACCTCCACACCCAGACCCCCTTGCTGATCCCTGACCATCTTCACCTGGACCCCCCTGCAGCGTCCCATTACTGTTGCACCCAGAACCCTCCAACAAGCCCCTGTGTATCCAGATCTCTCCTGCACCTGGATCCTCTACTGAGTTGACTGCACCCTCTCACCCCACACCTGGATTCCCCCCCGGATCTCCCTCCACATTCGGATCCTGCCTTTCTGAGCCTGTCTACCCACACCTGGTGCACCTGTCATGGAGGGGCAGGGCCCTGGGGTGTTTCTGGGGCAGCCTCACCGCTGAGTCTGTGTCCCAGGAGTGGGAGCTGCACAGTGATCTCCCACCTCTGTGCAGGCAGTGGCCTGTGCTCCCCAATGCCATGCTGGAGCCTCCACATTTATATGACAAATAAAATGTACAGAATTTTGCAAAATTTTAAAATGGATGCAGAATTTTTATTTTTTTGGCACAGAATGGCCTCAGGAGTAAAGGTTGTTACAAGGAGGAGGAAGAAAAATTGTTTTTCTTAACCTCTGAGGATAGGACAAGAAGCAATGGGCTTAAATTTCAGCAAGGGCGGTTTAGGTTGGACATTAGGAAAAACTTCCTACCTGTCAGGGTGGTGAAGCACTGGAATAAATTGCCTAGGGAGGTTGTGGAGTCTCCATCATTGGAGATTTTTAAGAGCAGGTTGGACAAACACCTGTCAAGGATGGTCTAGATAATACTTAGTCCTGCCATGAGTGCAGGGGACTGGACTAGATGACCTCTCGAGGTCCCTTCCAGTTCTATGATTAAAGGCCTAACTGACTTAGGAGCCAAAATCTCATTTTCAAAAGGGACTTAGGAGCCTAAATCCTGTTGACCCCCGCAACATCTCTAAATACCTTTACAAAGCTGGGCCTGCGTGTCTTGCCCGAAGTCCCACAGAGCCTGTGACACAGCAGGGAAATGCAGCTGGCTCCCTACAACCAGAGGCTAGTGCCCTGACCACTGGACCTGCCACAAGGTCCAGCCGTGAGCGGATCTGTGAAGTCTGACAATGGCGTACACTATGTGCAACTAAAATGGAAACCAACCAAATTCTTTGAGAACTAAGTGAGAGGATTTCCATGCGCCTCCTCACTCCCACTCCGCCACACTGCCTCTCAAGGCGTCGCAGAACTTGGATACTTGAAGCGGTTCCACTCACCACTACAGCATCCCACCCACCCCTGGGTGTCAGAGCCTGGTGTTCTAGGTGGTCTTAATCCCTGAGCCCCCTGTTGACCGCTTCCTTGGCCCTGTCTGTCTACAGCTTCTATGGGAGTGGTTCTCAACCTTTCCAGACTACTGTATCCCTTTCAGGAGCCCGATTTGTCTTGCGAACCCCCAAGTTTCACCTCACTTAAAAATGATTTGTTGACAAAATCAGACATCAACATACAAAAGCGTCACAGCTACACTATTACTGACAGATTGCTGACTCTCATTTTTGCCATATCATTCTAAAATAAATCAACTGGAATATACACATTGTGCTTGCATTTCAATGAATAGTATATAGACCACTCTAAACAAGTCATTGTCTGTATGAAATTTTAGTTTGTACTGACTTCGCTAGTGCTTTTTATGTAGCCTGTTGTAAAACTAGGCAAATCTCTCGAAGAGTAGATGTACCCCCTGGAAGACCTCTGCGTACCCCCAGGGGGATGTGTACCCCTGGTTGAGAACTACTGTTCTATGGCACAGCCTTCTGGCCAGGTCACTGCTTGCCAGTCATGTTTCCTCTGGGGTAATGGGAGGTCAACTGAAAATCCAAGTAAATATCCAAACAAATTGTTCTTTTGTCCCTCTTGGGATCCACTGAAGTTCTCTGCTCTTTGCTCCTGCACCATACCTCTATACTCAAGCTGAGCACTGCCTCCCAGGGCTTTTCCCTGGAGGCCCTTTTCCCAAGAGGGTTTCCTCACTGCATCTCCTCTTGGGAGACTCCTACGGACCTTCCTGCTTCTACAGAGCCTACTTCAGGGCCATCTACTGAACCCTAACCTGCTCCCTGCTGGCCCTCTCTAGCCTGCCTTCACCAGGCCTTTCCTTGGGAGAGGAAACTCCATAGCTCCTCTCTCCTGGGTCTCCTCTCTTGACTGAGTTCTCCTCTGTCCCTATTAGTCCTCGCTGATCCTTTCACAGCTGGTACCAGTGGTAATATCCATATTGAGATCAGCTGGGGGCTAACTGCTATGTCACAGGCAAGGCTGAGCAGCACTTCCCTGAAAGGATTGGCCAGTCTGTGACTGATGCCATTGGTGCTTAATCAGCTTTTAATTAAATAACCCATGGAACTCACTGCCACAAGATATTATGGAGGCCAAGAGCTTAGGAGGATTCAAAAACGTAAGGGAGAAAATAAGTCACTGTTGCATAAATTAGCATGAAAATGTATGGGGGGGGGGATATAAACCCTTACGCTTCAAGCCATAGGCCAACCACTGATTGTCTGAGGTCAAGAAGAATCTTCTCTGGGCAGGTTGCGCAATGTGGGGTTTCTTGCACCTCTTTCTGAAGCAGCTGGTGCTGGCCACTGCAGAGACAAGGTCCTAGTCTGATCCAGCACGATTCCAGTGTTCCTGTGCTTCCAGGTGCCCTGATGATAGGTACCTTACAAGTAGACTAGATTCGCTAGGGAATGATGGGAAGCCGTCAGAGACAGCTCTCCCTCGTTGTGGCAGCACAGGACACTGGGAGATCCTGAGTCAGCTGGAGATAGCGCCTGGCCAGACTAATATCAAGAGGATCCCATTCAGAATGAATCCCGGTCCTTGCCCGGTTGAAGGAGGGATAGTATGGCAGCACCAGACCTCTAATCCCACCCCGCTGTATGGCCCATCTGTCCTCGAGTGAACTGAATTCTGACTCAGGGCTGGTATTTCTCTCCCCCTGGCCTCTGCCTTTGAGATTTTCCAGTAAGAATAAACAGCTTGTTGTTTTCCTGACTAGCATCTCCAGAGAGAGAGAGATTAATTTTTCACCCCCCCTCCACCCAACATTGTATTCATAAAGTGCCAGGGAAAGTCAAATAAACAGCTGCTTTGCAGACTCATTCTTCTCTTTTCCTCTCTAGCTGGGATGTCTCTGAATCAAATCTGCACAGAGCATGCTCTGATTAAGCTGTTTATGCACCTCCTGTGCCAGGATTTGCACTAGGCTCCCAGGGAGGCAGTTGTACAGGCCTTTACGCAGTGACCCAACTGGGCCCGCGTATCCCCCCTTCCCAAGTGTAGTGCACTCTCTTGGTCTTTCAGCTGATGCCCATCAAGATAGGAGAAGTAGTGAGCATTTCAAAACCAGCAAAAGGAGGGTGGTGTTTGGAGATGGGGGAATCCAGTCCTTGAGCCCTGCCTTGTGGGAGATGGAGAGCCCACCCTGGATCCTAGAATCAGCATGTATCTACCTAAAATGTATTATTAAAAGTCAGGTGGGTTTTCAGAAAAAAGCCCCAGCCTGCTCTTCCAGCACTGATCCTGATGCACCTCAGCCCTGACCTCTAGTCCTCCCTGCCATTCCAGTCCTGGGCCCACTCCCAGTTCTGCTAATGCACCCCACTCCTGACCTGCTGGTCCAGTCCTGGGCTTCGATGCAAGGTTGGAATCATGCCAGAGCTCAAGTATGAGGTAGGGCACTGGCTCTCAACCTTTCCAGATGACCGTACCCCTTTCAGGAGTCTGATTAGTCGTGCGTACCCCCAAGTTATACCTCACTTAAAAACGACTTGCTTACAAAGCCAAACGTAATACAAAAGCGGCACATTGCACTCTTACTGAAAAGTTGCTGATCTGGTTTTTACCATACGATTATGCCCTCAATCGACTGGAATAGAACTATTGTACTTACATGTCAGTGTGAGACTTGAGCCTGCTTTTCACTTGTGAGCCTGGGCTGAAACCCGAGCCACACCGCCTGGGGCTGAAGCCTGAAATTTAGCTTCGTTGGGCCTCCTGTGGATTGGAGCCCTGGGCAACTGCCCTGCTTGCCACCCCCTAATGCCTGCCCTGCACTTGCAACCACCCCTGGGGGGGGTCACTCACAACCCCCAGGTTGAGATTTAGATGAGCTGAGTCCCCCCTGGAAGCCCTCTGCGTACTCCCAGATGTACGCATATTGAGAGCCACTGAGGTCGGGGAAGAGTCTTGTTACCTCTGATGAGTGGAGGTTGCATTAGGTGACGGTCCACGTTCAGACCTCTGTGTTCTGCCAAGGCACCGCAGGGCCAATCTCCAGCACCCCTCCTATTCCAGGAACTTGGCACCCACAGAGCTTTACCAATGCCTCTTTCTCCTAATAGACAATATTCTGGGAACTGGAAGTGCCCAGAGATCTGCCAATGCACCTCGGTCCTGATAAACACTAGCCCAGTAGCCAGGCCTGCCCAGAGATCTGCCATTCCTGACCTGCAGCACCCCCTGCAAAAAAAGTGCATGCAACAACTAGCTCTGGCCCCGAAGGGCAGAGCGTGTATTTGAAAGCCTGCTTGTGTCCTCCTTCCGCCTGGTAACAGAGGCTCAGAGCTCATTTGGAATCCAGGCCCATAAGCAGAGAACAAGCAGATTTAATTAAACATAACCTTCCCGTTAGCAAGAAAATAAAATGCATTCTCCTCATAGAACAATTAGTATTTACAACCCCGCCCCCTTGCTCTTTTCTTTCTCCCCCACCCGCCTTTTAATACCTCTCCTTTGTTATCTTCGACTTGGAACAGGCTCCATTTGATTTCCATAAATTAGCATAAGGGGAAAGGAAGGGGAGGGGGGAAGAAAGAAAGAAAGAACCAACTTCTCTGGCAAAGTGGCAGCCTTGTAGATCCTGGCCCTGCCTGCCAGCCTGGCAGATTTAGGCCTAAAATGAGGGGATTTTGCTGTTCTTTACAAAATAATTGTTATACTTAAGTGAGCGCCGTGAGGGATTTTAAGGTTAGTGGCTTGAGACGGGCCAGCTGGACAAAGCCTGTGCTCGCAACGCAGACGCAGCCCTGCCCATTCAGCCCATTGACCTGGCAGCTGTGGCTCCTCCTCACAGCTCTGCCAATGCGCCTCAGCCCTAACCCACTGCCCATTTCTTGGCCTCTCTGGAGCAGACCCTGCCCGCTGCGGCAAAGTGCTGCTAGGATGGGTAGCGGCTTTGCCATGTGGCTAGAGAACGACCTGATTTCCAGCCGTGATGAATTCCCACAACTCCCGTGGAGGTCAGAGGAAGCTACAGAAGCTCAGCAGCCCAGAGCATCAGCCTCAGGATGAAGAGGGAGAGACCTGCCTACGTTAATTGTCCCTTAGGACTGGGAAACAGCGTTTGAACTTGGGACTTGGGAGATTAAAACAGTGTTGTTCCCAGTCTCTCCAGGCCTTTCTTTAAAGCCAAGGCTTGTATTAAGCAAGACGATAGATAGTCATCAAGTTAATGCAGTGGGCTGGGACTCAGGAGATCTGGGTTCAATTCCTTTCTATCCCACCGCCTCCCTGAGAGACTCTGGGGCTGTCTCTGACTAGGTGAATGTACAGCACCTTGCACGATGGGGGCCCCTGATCTTTGTTGGGGCTCCTGGGATACCACAGTAAAATAACAAAGGAGGAATCCATTAGAATAAAAGGGGCGGTACATTTGTTAATTGTCTCTCCTTCTCACTCACCCGGCCCCTACACGCTAGAGCAGGATGGGAAATGCAGTTTGGTGGGAGGCCGAGCGATTAATATTTTTGAGAAATGAACACGATACCAAGAAAATAAACCTGCCCAGCAGGGGGGAGGGCGGATTATGATTTTTAAAGTTCACCCAGTCCCCAGTGTTTCTTAGGAGATAAAAGCTTTTGACGTCCTGGGCAGGGAGCCAAAATCTGTGTTTATTTGAACATGTTATAAAATACGATCTACACAGAAGCAGCTAATTCCTCTTTCTTGGGGAGGGCCAGCTCTTTTCATGTGGGTGAAATGTCATCTCTAAGCTTCCAGGCATTTTGTTGTGAGGAGCACAGGACAAGTGTGAGCCTATTAACCTTTCTGGCAACCCTGTCACCTTCTTCGTGGAGATACGGCTTTGAAGAGCATCGCAAAAAAAAAAAAATCCATTATGGACCATGCTGTGTCTCCTCTTCCCCTCCCTATAGCCTTGGAAGAGAGTCCAAGAAATAGCTTGGCCTTTCTGGGTGAATCCAAGGACGAGATGTCAGTGATCATCTAGTGATGCCCAAATGACCAGGAGAGGCACATGGCATCCATGTAGGTTTGAAGCCAAGGTGAATGTTCCTGGGTGCAAGAGCACGTGTGCTTGAGGACAGCTGAGCTGTGCAAGGCCAGGCTGACCAATGGACGCGAGTCCCGTGACTAGAGATGTGATGGCATTTGGTCTCTCTGAACTTCTTCCGTCAGCATCACCCTTCCAGAAATGCACCTCAGAGCCCTGCCCATGGTACCTTCACACCCCCATGCCTCTGATTCCCCTGGGATACCTTCCAGGAGACCTCGGGGCACCCAGCCCTCAAGCAAGATCCAGGGACGAGACTGTAAGGACAGGTCTGGAGAATTACTATGCAAGGAGGTGCCTGTGTTAGTGTCTGAACATGGCCAGAGTGAACAAGATGGGCCAGATCCTCAGCTCCGCTTTGGCTACTCTGGCAGTGCAAAGCACACATAAAGGCAGCTAACCCATCCCCTGGTGGGATTCCCCCTGTTTAGCAGTGGGGAGCTGTCATAGCAACTCGTGTGCTGTCATCCTTCATAGTCCCTGCTGCTGGGCAGTCTCCAGTGTCCAGGCCTGTGGGCAGCATGTCTCTATGGTCCAGTGATCCCCAGGAGCTAGAATAGCCCCCTTGGGAGCTGTGAACATATCATTAGAACAGTTGGCATAACTTAGAGTTGCCCTTGGGCTGCTCTAACTTGTCAGTCCAAATTGCCACAAGGTGGTTTAAAGTCACCTTCCTCCTTTATTTTATGCCAGACACAGCTTGGCCAGACCAAGCAATCTGGCCTGATGCCTCCAACCTGGGCAGAGTCAGAGCCAACCTGACTCATGGCACTGTCTCATTGCCAAGGCCTGGAGTCCAGATGTGCTGGCTGCTGACCGGTGGCATTGGATATGGCTCCTTTGCTTATGGAAGGGAGGCTAAATACTAAGCAATAGCTTGTGTGGTCACGAGCATGGAGTGTTGGGTTGGGCTGTTGGATGTTTCTGAGCGAGTGGCAGATTTCCCTCTTCAAAGCATCCACATTTTGCATCATAACCTTGCATTAGGCTGTTGTTTGTTCTCTTTCATTTTAAAATGCTATATGGCTAGAATGTTTCCGTCTGCTATGCATTCTGTTTACTGTCTCTTCCCGAGCTGCCAATCAGCCCTCCTTATTATGTAGGTGTGATTGATAGCTACATAGGGGTGACATCACATCTATTCATAATGCAGCAGGAATAATGAATGGGATGCAGCGATTTATGAGGGGATGATTTTGCGGAGGATTTCTGATCACATCATAAACCGGAAGGATATAGCTCATTCTCCGAGACAGAATTAATTCTGTGAAATTTACCGCAGTCCATCGGTTGTTCGGCTTTATAATATAATGGACCGAAGGCTATTCTGAAGATGAGAAACATTTAAAACAACTGAAACATTTATCGGAGCTGATGAAAACAATTTTAATCTTTATTAGATGAGTAACAGGATTTGGGCCACTCTCAACTGTGAGGGGGGAAATTCCCAGAATGCTCATGTAATTGGCATGCCTGAATGAGCTTAAAAATTCTCATTTAAATGCCTTTTTCTTGTTGAAAGTGGAATTAGTGGAAGGTGGTGGATTGACATCACTGGGGAGTGAAGGCTTCTATACAGCTACAGAACAGGTACTGAGTGGGTAGCAACAAACACTGCCATGTGAGTCAGCCTGCCAGGGAAGGAAAACCTTTAGGAGTCAGGGGTGGGGAATGTAGAAAAATTTCCAGCGAAACATTTTCACATGGGAAAATAGGCTTTTTATCAAATCAGGAATTTTCTAGGGGAAAAGCTCAATTTCAGTGATATGTTTGGTTGGGAAAATAAAAATGGAAGAATTTGGGTCGATGTTAACCTCCGAACTGTCACGGAGCCTCATGGGAGTTGTAGTTCTAGGTCTTGTGTCCCCATTCTCCCCTATGGGCCCAGCTCTCTGGGGCTGGACTACGTTCCCACGATGCGGCATAGACTCACCCTGCTAGGATGTCCATGTATCATGGAACTCCACGGACTTCTGTCCTGGGAGCTGGGCCCATAGAGGAGAAGTGGAGCGTGAGAGTCCTGGAGCTACAGCTCCCATCAGGAGCCACGGCGGCTCAGAACAAGGCGGAGATTAATGTTGACCTGCAATGTTTCACTGCAACATTTACAAACTGAAACTTTGTGGAACTTTTCGTTCCTCGAGACGTCTCATTGCTCGGCTTTTCGCCGCACTTGGGGACGAAAAGGAATAGCGACATTTCCCACAAGATGGAAGTCCTGCTTTTTGATCCACGCTGCCAACAGAGGAGTAGGACCACGTCCTATTCGCTCCTTGGCCTCACTGTGGGGGGGCTGCCAGTGCGGGGCTTGCTTGGTGCTGATCCCAGAGGTGGTTTTCTGATGCAAGCACCTGCGTTGCAGGGATCAGGCTGAGACCAGTGGTATGTTTCCACAATTCCCAGAGCTGAATAGCTTTGGCTTACTTACCAATCCAGGCTGCTTTCAAAGGGGTGACCTGATCCCATTAGGAAATGTAGCTTTCCTTCCCTGATCTCTTCCTTTTTACTGGTAGTATTTCGCTCCCTCTTTGCCCTGGGATAAATTACTGCATGACCTGTAGGCCAGTGATGAACTGGGGCCCAAGGATGGAGAGAAAGCATGGGACCCTCTACAAACTGAGTTTCTTTCATGCTCTCTGAAAGCTTAATTCAGCCTTCGGTCCCCAGCCCTGCCTTATTGCTCTTCCTGAGTCTCATGTGATGTCTACGCTGGAGAGTAAACTTTTTGCTTGCTGGAAAACGAGGGAGAGTTCTGTGCACAGCGTAGCTTTTCTAACCAACCTATGCCCCATTCAGCGTGTTGTCTGTGGATAAAGCCAGGGTGTCCTGCTGTCACATGGGATTCCTTAGTTCAGAGAAGTTATCTTCCCAAGGGGCATGCGTCTCATACGGTATAAACGCCTCAGCTCACAAATAAATTAGTACAGTCATTTGCCTCCACTAATGAACGGCTACCAGAGGGCAGAGGGGAAGAGTTTTTTCCCTGGGGAAGGATTGCATTTGTAAATGGCTTTTAAAGTAGCAGGTTGTGGGTGAAGCCAAAGACCCTCCTCCCCTCCCCCCCAACAATTATTCTGCTCTTTATCTGGGACAGAGACTCTATTTCCCTGCAGCACCAAGTCCCAAGGTAGAGCGAGTGCGACTGGGATTCCTGAGATAATTTTAAAGCACCCACAGATGAGATGGGGCAGCACTCAGACTGCCAAGGGCTGTGTGAAACAGCCAGCTTGGGGCTTTAGGGGCTAACCACACCCTGGGGTGGGGGTGACGCTCAGAACTTACGCATGGAATGGAAAACACCTGGATAAGGGGGTTTGGGAAGAGGAAAAATGTGGTGGGGGGGGGAAGGGATGCTGATTAGAGCCTGTTTCCTTGTGGTTCTGCGGATGTCGTTTTGTTAGTAATGCGGAACGTTCCTTAGAGCAAACTGCCGGACCGTGGCTGTGTGGTTACATCTGACTTGATTCCTGCCTCTAATACAGACTCACTGTTGCAATGCAGGCAAGTCACTTAACCCCTCCATGCCTCAGTTTCCCCTTCTGCCAAATGGAATAGTGCTAGTAATGACCTGGCTCCTAAGAGGTGAGAGGAGCTGAGTAAATAATGGGTTTGTTTATTTGGGAGCTGAACTGAAAAATCTTTAAAAAATATATCTTTCAGTTCGAACCAAACCTGTACCCCCCGCCCAACTTTTTTGTTGAATGCAAAACTTGGGGGGAAGGAGGGAGGTGTTTTGAATCCACCAAAATGTTTCATTCAATTTTTTTTTTTAATTTAACTTTGGTTTGGCCGTTTTCAGATGTTTTTCACCCTATCAGTTTGTGTGCTTAACCGGCCCAATTTGAAAACAAAACGCCATTTCAAAACAGAAGAGGCAAAACAAAACATTTTGACTTGTTAAAATGAAAAAATAAAAAAAAAAAAATTTTTTTAAAAAAGGACCAAATTTGACAAATTGTTTCAGAGCCCCCAGATGCAATTTTGGGTGAAAAACAAACTATTGACTGAAAAACGTTACCCCCCCACACCCCAACGGGAGTTTAATGCCACCTCAGTATTTGAAAGGCACCCGATGGCGGCCCTGACGAGCAGCACAGAAGTGCCAGGGTAGCAAAAAGAAATCTGACCCGTTCATCACGAGAGCTCTGGTTTGCTCCATTGCCTCCTTCCAGCGGACAAAGGAGGTTCCTAGTTTCACTCAGTTCTGCCTCACTGGTTGCTCTGTCTCAGCCCTATCATTGAGGCTAAAGACAGGAGCGCTTGGGAATCTGAAACGAACCTTTTGCTTGCCCCTTCCCAGCTATCCAGGTGCTTCATTAGAGCCAAAGTTTCCATTTAAGCTGAGCGATAAAGCCCTCTGTCCCTGTTAAACATGTGTGTGTCCCGTCCCCCCCAAACCTCACAAAGATTGTTAATACTGTGTATTCACTTACAGGAGGTGGCATTTGTGCTGAGCTTAATGACCTTTCCAGGCTGGATAAAACGAAGATGGAGCTACTCAGTCCCTGGAAAAATCATGGAGCAGGTCCTCAGGGAATCCATTTTGAAGCATTTGGGGGAGAGGAAGGTGATCAGGAACAGTCAACATGGATTCACCAAGGGCAAGTCATGCCTGACCAGCCTGATTGCCTTCTATGGTGAGATAACTGGCTCTGTGGAGATGGGGAAAGCAGTGGATGTGATATATTTTGACTTTACAAAGCTTTTGATACGGTCTCCCACAGAATTCTTGCCGGCAAGTTAAAAAAACATGGATTGAATGCATGGACTATAAGGTGGCTAGAAAGCTGGCTAGATCGTCGGGCTCAACGGGTATGATCAACGAGTCAATGTCTAGTTGGCAGCCGGTATCAAGTGGAGTGGCCCAAGTGTCTGTCCTGGGGCCGGTTTTGTTCAACATCTTCATTAATGATCTAGATCGGGGTCTCAAACATGCGGCCCGTGGGGTTATTTTCTGCGGCCCGCCAGCTCCCCGCGGCACCCCTGCCTGCCCAGCGTTTACCTAGAGTGGCTCCGGCCAGGTGCACACGGGGGGTCAGGGCAGGCGCCCTGCCCCTGCACCCCAGGGTGGGGGGAGGCACAGGGGTTTGTGTGTGGCCCTGGCCGCGCCTCCAGGTACCTCCCCCAAAGCTCCCATTGGCTGCAGTTCCCCGTTCCTGGCCAATGGGAGCTTCAGAGGAGGGACCTGGAGGAGCGGCCAGGGCAACACACAGACCCCTGTGGCCCCTCCACGTCCCGGCTGCTTCCCGGAGCAGCGCGGGGGCAGGGCAGGGAGGCAGGGAGGGAGCCTGCCCTGCCCCCTGTGCGCGCCGGGCCGGACCTGCCTCCCGAACCCCTCCTGCAGCCAAACCCCCTGCCGCACCCCACACCCCTGCTGCACCCCTCCTGCACCCCAACCCCCTGCCGCACCCCACACCCCTGCTGCACCCCAACCCTCTGCCCTGAGCACCCTGGCACACCCCGCACCCCTCCTGCACCCCAACCCCCTGCCCTGAGCCGCCTGCTGCACCCTGACCCCCTGCCCTGAGCCCTCTGATGCACCCCACACCCCTCCTGCACTCTGACCCCCTGCCCTAAGCCCCCTGCCACACCCTGCACCCTGACCCCCTGCCCTGAGCCCCCTGCCGCACCCTGCACCCCTCCTGCACCTCCTGGGGGCTGGGAGGGGGCGGAGTTGGGGTGGGGATTTTGGGCAAGGGGTTGGAATGGGGGCAAGGAAGAGGCGGGGCAGGGTCAGGGCCTCATGGATGGAATGGGGGTGGGGCCAGGGCAGCGGGGGCAGGGTCAGTGGTGCGGCCCTCAGGCCAATTTACTAGTCCTCATGTGGCCCTCGTGGTCATTTGAGTTTGAGACCCCTGATCTAGATGATGGGATGGGTTGCAACCTCAGCAAGTTTGTGGATGACACTAAACTGGGGGGAGAGGTAGATACACTGGAGGGTAGGGATAGGGTCCAGAGTGACCTAAATTAGAGGATTGGGCCAAAAGAAATCTGATGAGGCTCAACAAGGACAAGTGCAGAGTCCTGCATCTAGGACAGAAGAATCCCATTCCCGTCTATTCGGCACTGGTGAGGCCACATCTGGAGTATTGTATCCAGTTTTGGGCCCCCCACTACAGAAAGGATGTGAAAAAACTGGAAAATGTCCAGCGGAGGGCAACAGAAATGATTAGGGGGTTGGGGCACATGACTTATGAGGAGAGGCTGGGGGAACTGGGATTGTTTAGTCTGCAGAAGAGAAGAATGAGGGGGGATTTGATAGCAGCCTTCAGCTACCTGAAGGGGGGTTCCAAAGAGGATGGAGCTAGGCTGTTCTCAGGGGTGGCAGATGACAGAACAAGGAGCAATGGTCTCAAGCTGCAGTGGGGGAGGTCTAGGTTGGATATAAGGGAAAACTATTTCACTAGGAGGGTGGTGAAGCACTGGAGTGGGTTACCTAGGGAGGTGGTGGAATCTCCTTCCTTAGAGGTTTTAAGGCCTGGCTTGACAAAGCCCTGGCTGGGATGATTTAGTTGGGGATTGGTCCTGCTTTGAGCAGGGGTTGGACTAGATGGCCTCTTGAGGTCTCTTCCAATCCTGATCGTCTATGATTCTATAATTCTACTCTTTGAAAAAGCAGCCCCTGGGCTATAGAAGCTTTGTGGTATTATCTGTTAGGAAACACATTCTGACTGATCACTGACCATGCGCCCTTGTGATGACTGAATAGCATGAAGGTTACGAATCATGCGCTGGTATCTTGTCCTGCAACCACAGGACTTTCAGGAACTACATGCCCCGGGAAAGCACATGCTAGCACTAATTTTTTTTCGAGGCTAGCAGGGCAGGGGGGAAAGGAAGAGTCCCCACAGGAAGGACGCTCCTTACTGGCTCCTGCCCAGGAACCACTGGAGCCTCGGACCATAGAAGCCAGAGGCACCGAGACCCACACGGGTGGTGGCCCATACCTCTCCTCCCCCCCCCCCGCCCCCCCAGCCAAGTGTATGCTTGATTATACAGCCCCGTTCGGAAGGCAACTTTATTGACTCTGGCCGCTAGGCCAGACAGCCATGCCCAGAAGGTGACTCTGTTGGCTCTGGCTGCTAGGTCATACAGCTCGTCCGGAGGGCGACTTTATTGACTCCAGCTGCTGGGCCATACAGCCGTGCCCGAAGGGGTATCTCCATCAACTTGGACTGCTAGACCTGGCTTCTGGCGAACCCAGTGGATCATTAATGACTCTGGCCGATAGGCCTTACTGCCTTGTAGACCTAGGGTATCTCTATTGACTTTGGCCATCAGGCCTTACTGCCTTGCAAACCCCGGCGTACCCCTATGGACTCTGGCCGCTAGACCTTACTGCCCAGCAGAGATGGGCTACCTGCCGGATGTGGGTCACGTGACCCTATTGCCCTGTGGAGCAAGGTGATTCCATAGCCTCTGGCCAGTGGGCCGTAAAGCCCTGTGGATCAGGGCATCTCTATGGACTCCTGCTCTTAGGTCTCACAGCCTGGAGACCAAGGGCAGCATGAAGGACGGGGTGAACTCACCCTGCACGGGACTGGGTCTTCCCCACCCCATCATAAATGCTCATACAACTTTCGCTTCTTGAATCTCAGTGTCTACTGCCATTACCCAATTATTGTCTGCACTCCCCCCATTGTCTATAATTTCCTGCCGCAGTGAAAATTTCAGTTGATAAAAATAAATTCTTAAACCCCCTAATTTTGCACAACT
Source organism: Chelonia mydas (assembly GCF_015237465.2). NCBI lineage: Eukaryota > Metazoa > Chordata > Testudines > Cheloniidae > Chelonia > Chelonia mydas. Next base: position 7,202,119 of record NC_051258.2, read on the forward strand.
GTGAAAATTTAGATAGCTAAAAATAGAAAAAAAAGCCTAACTGTAAAGATCGATATTATCTGTCAAAATTATTTTAAAAGAAATGAATTCTGCCAAGCCTGTCTATATTTATATGCCTGCAATTTCCCTGTCTCTCCCTTTTTTTAAAAAGCATGTTGATTTTTCTGATAATCCTTTGAATATTTCCTCTCCTCCCTGCACAAATCTCCACAGCTGTTAGGTCTTCAAATCCTTCATTCATCAAGAGAGGCAGCGACAGAGAGAGGGGACTGAAAGGACTGCCTGGCGAACACAAAAGAGGGAGAAGAGCGAAAGAGAAGACAACAATGTGGTTAATACATAAAACAGAGACATTTCTGGCACTCATCGTATCATTAATCTGTCTAAAGTGGCTTTGATCTCTTCTGCTTTAATCAACTTATAATTATAATGTGATTATATTTTTGCAAGCGGGAGGGAGCTGGGGAGCTGTGGTCTCAAAGCAGCAAGCGCTCGCGTCGCCTGCCTTTCATACCCCCTGTCACTCTGTCACCGGCGCACGTGAGCCTGCGTGTCAAAGATGAGATGAATGGGGAGGGAGGGGGATGTGTGGGAGCAGTTCCCAGTGGCTGCGGGAGGAGGGAGGTATATACCAGCTGCTGCTTCAGTCCTGGGGTTTATGGAGCAGTGCTGGTACATGTCCCCTCTGCTTTGCCTGCTCCCTCCTACTAACGTTAGAATCCGGCACAAACTCTGCCAGCAGCCAGGAGGTCAGAGCCTCGGTGTTACTCGAAGGCCAGATCTAGGCGGCAAGTCCTCGCGTGGCATGCCAGGGTGCAACTGTAGCATGCCAGCTTGCCGTGCTTCAGCGTCCCATGTGGTCACTGCTACAGCGTAGTGAAAGAGCCGGAGCGCGGCATCGTGCCCACGCTTTCAAGCTGCAGTCCGCCGAACCGCACTCCGAGACTTTCACTGCGTTGCAGCAGGGCCCACCTGGGACATTACTATGCGGCAAGCTGGTGCACTGCAGGTTCACACCCTGGCTTGCCGTGCCATAACTCACCTTGTAGACAAGCCCGATGGTGGGGTTTTTTGGTGGGGAGTGGGGGTTGTAACTCACCTTATAGACAAGGCCCTTTATTTTCTGGCTTTCCCCTCCAGAGTCTCCCTGCTGGGCCCATGAAGGAAATGTGTGGGATGAAACTATGGGCTGGATTCAGAGGTGGCATGAGCGAGACTCAGTCCGAGACACCCACATCCACTCATCAGTGTGTCATTTAAAGTGGGTCACCCATGTTGTTGACTTAGGCCCATTAGTTAGCAGGTGGTGCTCATCTAACTTAGGCCCATTAGTTAGCAGGTGGTCCTGGGTTCAGTCCCTGTATGGGGCACATATTAGGCACGGCAGCCTGGCTTCGTGGGGATGGTCCTGGACTGGGGATCTATTTGCAACTCTGCTGCTGGGTGACCTTGGACAAGTCACTGCCCTACCTTCTGCCTCAGTTTTTCCCCATCTGTAAAATGGGGATAATGGAACTGACCTTTCAGAGCGCTTTGAGATCCACTGAGCAAAAGGTCTATGAAAGAGCTCAGCGGTTGCAAGCCAGTGTCACTCCCACAGAGGAGCTGGAAGACGGTGCCGGCTACTGCAGGGCATGGCTTACTTTGATGTGCACATTCCTACCATGGGCGAGCACCCGAGTGTGACGGCATGCACACCATTGCCACAGTCGTGCAATGGGGTTTTATTTGCCTGAACCCTGGTGGCTGCCTGGTGCACAGTGACGTCACAATTCGAGTGTGCCACCATGTCAATGGGAGTTACGCACTTAGCTCCCTTTGAGGATCTGGGCCTTAGGGGCTTTTGAAAATCCCACTGTGTTGGGTTGTGAACCCCACACCGTTGAGCAAAGGGTTAACAGGAGTCTGAGCTCAGTTAGGCCACCTGGCCACATCTGGTGGGTGTGGCAGGCTTGGTTCATCATCAGACCCAGCTGGGAAGAAGCTGGGTCTTCTTCATGAAGGAAGGAAGTGAAAGCTACAGGGGAAGGACCCAGGACAGAGAGGGTTGGTGTCCCCTTGCTCTGGGATTGAAACCCCAAGGAAGCTGTAGGAGGAGCTAGCCCCGGTAGTAGGCCTGGGGAACGGAGCATGGCTCCAGGGCAGCAGTCCTGAGGATCGGTGTTCCATACCAGGAGCTGGGGAGAGCCTGGCAGGATTAGGAGCTCAAGCCAGCATGGGTGGAGGTTACTTTAGCTGTCTTTGGTTTGGCTGGGGCACAGAGGGGTTGAGTTCTGTCAGGGGAAGCGTAGGAGTCTGCTGCTCTCAGAGAAGAGTAGGAGTGCCAGTATGGAGGAAGGTGCTGTGTTGATAACTGGAGTTGGGTGGGACACTGTGGGAGACACCAATACCCCGGAAGCAGTGAGACTTTAATGTGACCTGGCTGGAGGGTCAAGTTATGAGAAGAACTAGGTCATGTTAGGGCTGACACAACTGTTGGTGGGGGTGCCAGGTGTGGAAAGCCTGCCCAGCCATGAGGAGGCATGTTGGCCGGTGAGTCACGCTTCTGCACCCCGCCATAAAAATGGATATTCCTGTTCGCTGAGCTGAAATGAAACGAGAGAGGAAGTTCTCGGCAGGTAGAATGTAGCTACCCAGGTAGGAATTTGGCTCGATGAGTAAGTGCCATGGGGTCTGTAATGCCCACAGGCAGTCAAGCCCTTGGTGATAGCCCAGCTAAAGGATGGCAGCTCCCACAGCACAGTGCCCCCTAATGCCACACCTAAGAGAGGCAACTTCAGAGTGACTTCCAAAAAGACTGGCTGATCAAATATTCTCCCTACCTTTTGGGCATTTAAACCTGCACTTCCCCCTGTATGAGGAGTCCTGAGATGAGGATTACCCAGCCCCCTTGGTCAGCATCTTCAAACGTGACTAGCCAGGCTGGGTGCCCAGCTCAGGTGCCTTAAAAGGACCTGATTTGCAGAAAATGCCTAGCCCCCACCCTCCGCAAATCAGGTCCTTTAGGGGGTGCTTCAGCCTGGCCCATAAAATCTCTGGTCACTTTTGAAAATGTAAGCCTGTATGTCTATATCTGGCCTTCCCCACAACTGTCTCCCTTTCAGACCTGCCTCAGTGTTAAGACCCACTGCCATGCACGTAAAGGGGGAAAGGCTCGTATAGCCCATGTCTGATAGCCTGGCAATCTGATCTCTTGTACATTCCATGGTACCATTGATTTAAGCTTGTTCTTCTTCCCCCTGGACACAGGACAGCTGGACACAGCTGGCTTGTTAGCCCAAGGGGAGATCTTTGCTTTTGCCCAAGCTTTGAGTTTCCAGTTACTGTGAAAAGGTAAAGTATGAGTGGCATTAACCGGGCAACTCTCTCTCGCTTCCCTGGGGAGGGTGGCAGAAAGCAATAACGTCATGCTAGATGGGACATAATAAGAAGTGTCCCCATGCAAACAGGTTCCCTTTATAAAGGACGAATGGACTCAGCTTGGTTGTGGATGCCACACCAGCAGTGCTTGGCTTTTTTTTTTTCTTTTCTGAGCGACTCGCAATGTTTTGAAGTGCCAAATGAAAATAACCCCCCTTTGGCAGATACCTCCAGATCACATCTCTGGGCGGGGAAGGCAGGAATGCAATATCCTGCTTAACTGTATCTTAAGACAGCAAATAGGAGTGTTTTTTAAATGATGTACATTCGTCCTAAATTGCTTTTGAATGGCTGCCTAGCGATGGAGTTGGAGAGCGCTGATCCATTACCGGGCAAATCTCTTTCCTCTCAATCTAGCGAAACAAAGGGAAATGCGCCCGTGTTCTGACAATACCACTCCGCTGCCACTCTTCCCTTCAGCTGCTTCCTGGCCGGAACTTCTTTCAGAACTCACCTGATAGCCTCCAGCCTCGCGCTTAACAATCCCCCCTTCATTAGCTCCTGAAGTGCCGCTTTGAGCAGCTTCGCTGGTAGGAAACGGCACTCAAAGAGCGTAATTCTCCCGAGCAGGCTTCTTTAGATGGGGAACGACGGGCCATTACCTCTAAGGTGTTCAGGCAGACTGAGCTTCTCTTCCCTTCACAGCCATTATGGGACTGGAGTGTAGAAAATAGTTCCTCGCCCGCCCGGCTTTGCTACATGGGCTCTGCGCCCCTTTGAATGCCGACAGCTCTGCGTTCTCCTCCGAAAGCTGGATTTCGGGGACTCATCGGGCTCCTTCCCGTTCCTTGGAGCTCTTCCAGACGGGCGCCATTCTGCGGGGATGGTGGTATATAGGTTAAGTGGGCTCTTGAAAGACTGGGATGATTTAATTGGGGATGGGTCCTGCTTTGAGCAGGGGGTGGGACTAGATGACCTCCTGAGGTCCCTTCCAACCCTGAGATTCTATGATTCTATTCCTGTACATGTAATGTCAGTGCTCGTGCATCTATAGAGGCTACACACAGCCATCTTGATGCACCTCAGGTCTGATCCATAGCACTTCCTGCTATTCCAGCCTGGCTCCCCCAGCGGCTCTGCTGATGCCCCTCACACCTGCCCAGCAGCACTGTCCCAGGCAGGTGGACTAACTTTGCCAGGTGCCCACCACGTTATTGAACAAAGGGAGCCTGAAAGGGGCTGTTTTTTTATCGGCATGCAGCCGGCGATCGGTTAACACTTGCAAGCGGCAGTAGGTATTTACACCCCTGTTCTTGGATTTCACAGGAGGTAACCAGACAGCTGCCTCTGGAATTGATACATCAGCGTGAGTTATGGAACTCCATCACCTGCGGCAGCTTGATGATACGTTAGACAATGGGTATGTTCACCCCTGGCTATCAGAGGCGTGAATTACACTGGAAAATTGAGAGACGCTGGGGAAAGGGTGTCCCTGCTCCCCGCCACAACTCTCTGCAAGAAGTGCCCTGGGCCTTTTAATCAGCACAGGTGGTCTCAGTTTTACATCTCCTCTAAAAGGCAGCGCTCCCTACGTTACTGACACAGTCCTGTATCAAAGGACAGCTTCCCGCTACCACTCCCTGCTGTTTGTTAGGGGGGGTCTCCTAGCCACACCCAACCCTTGTGAATTCCAACCTGCCGCGGTGGCAAAGTGCAGATTCCCAGAATTAGGGGAAAGTTCATCTTGGAGGTTTCACTCTGATCCGTTACAGAGCTAGAGCCCAGCTGTGAAATTAGGAACTGGATCTGGGTTTGCAGTCCGGCCTCCCCATACGAACCTTGGGAGATGTGACTTGCGCACTGAGTCTTCCTCCCTCTTGCCAGCAATAGAGGCTGCAGCCCTGCATGCTGCTTCCGAAGACCTAACCTTGTTTTACTCCATTTTCTTCCTTCCTTTTGGGTGTTGTTGACGCATGAACAGTTTTGTGCATCTCGATTCCAGATTAGTAATGGTGGCCAACTGAGCACAGAGCCGATATTGATCCTCTTTGTGCATCTTAAATTTCACACGCCACCTTCCGCAGCGTGAAATGCTCAGAGGGGCGGGGGGAGATATCAGGAATTCAAACCGGTGAGGACACGGACACTATTTCTGCTTCACTCACACAAGGGGCAGGGAGCTCCTGTGTCCCATGAAAAAGACACTCCCTGGTGGGAAGCTGCATCAGTGTCCAGTACAAAACTGCATTTGTGTGTCCAGTGCTACCTGCTGCCACAGGGGGACACGTTGTTCAGATCTGAGCACTGTCAGCAGCGGGGAAGCATGACATGTCATTCTTGAGAAATGTCCTGTGGTGGAAGGGTTCTGATGGACTCCAGAGGGAACGCCAGGCTTCCTGGGCTGCTGGAAGAATCCTTTGCAGGTAAAGGAAATAAGAGGGGTCTTGGCCATCCCCATTCTGGCTCAACCGATTGCATTGGGAATCAAGAAACCTGGGTGTTATTCTTGACTCTGCCACTAAGTTGTCATGTGCCCATGGACAGGTCACAAAAATTGTCTGTGCCTCAGTTTCCCCATCTGTAACATGGGGATAATGCTCCTTTCCCCTGCTTTGAGATCCTTGGGCAAGAAGTGGAAAGTATTCTCATTAACCCTGCAGCCTGTCTCGCTAGCAGCATGGAGCCCCGGTAGCAGACGGGGCTTTGCACAAGCTTGCCACCTAGGGGAAAGTTCTTTGTGCGCAGGGCATGACATTGTGACCCTTCCCCGCAATGTGTCATCTAGCTGAACCGTCAGCCGCCTACCGACTGCGCAGCGTGGGCAGGTGCGACATCAGAGTGAGCCAGGCACCTGGAAAACAAGGTGTTCTGGGACTGCTTCCAGCAATGAAGATCTTTTGGGATGGGGGGTAGGTGGGAGGGAGGGAGCACTGAGGAACAGCAATTGCCTAATGAACACACCAAAACTGTGCTCCGTTCCAGGGTGTGATCTACCCGGAGCCAACATCTCCTGGATTGTCATTAGCAAGGAGACATTTGGAAGAGAGAGCACTCAGATTGCAGAACAAGTGTAATCAATCTGGGAACATATGGGGACTTCTCCTTCGCCAAGCAGGTGTCCCTCCTGCCCTTTCTCCGTCTATCCTCTTCTTTCTCACAACAGTATTTTAGAGAAGGTTTTGGGGGGTGGGAAGGACGGCCTCTTATTTCAATCATCTGTAAGCAAAGCATCTTGTAATAAATAACACTCCTGTTGGTATTTCCATGCACACGCTGCCAAGCCCTTTGCAAAGGCAGGCAAGTGCTGCTATCCCTGTTTTAGAGGTAGAGGCTAGAGGCCAAAGGGGGGCTTCTGATTTGGAGCTCTCACTGTCTCTGGGGTGCCTAGCATTGATTTTCCGAGGGGCCGAGCATCTGCCGTTCCCCATGGATCGGCATTGTGGGCACTGCTCAGCCCTTCCTGAGCGGCTGGCCAAAAGTGTCACAAGCTGGGCACGCCGAAAACAGAGGCACTTAAAATCACTGGGTGCTTTTGAAAATTCTGGCTGGAGCATCTTTTCGGAGCGCGTGCAAGAGCTGAGAATAGCAGCGAAGTCTCCTGTCTCCAAATCTGGTGCTCTTTCCGCCAGCGCACGCTGTGACACATATTCCAATCCTGTGCGATAGCTTTGGGGCCCGTACTGTATTAAGTGTGTGAATGGTTTATGTTCCAAGGCGGGCCAGGGACTGTATGCAACTCCTAGGGGGAAGGTTACCACAACTCCTCCAGGAACCAAGACCAGTGCAGTGTGTGTGTGTGTGTGGGTGGGGGGGGGTAATTAAGAGGTACCCCCCCCCCCGGTGAAGGGTGGTGAAAATTGGGTTTTCCAGAGACCAGCCAATGAGGAAAAGGCTTTTGATATGAAAAGGCCGGGTTTAAGCTGCTTCGGGCCTTCTTTCCGATCCAGCCAACAGACAGGACCTTCTGCCCATAGGGGATCCCCACTCCTTGCAGAAGGGTTGGGAAACTTTGACTTCCTGGGCACCATGAGACTGATGGGTGACTCCTGGTATGTTTAGTGTGTGTGGTTAAATCTGATTATTGTGATGGGTTTTTTCTGCAGTGCCTTTACCTTAAGAATAAAGGTACTTGCTTAGTAAAAGGTCTGTGATCACTTCCAACTGCTGGCACTTAGCCTGCAGAGAGAAAGCAATGTACAGGTGCTGGTCATTGGGCAGACTGGCTTCCTGGGGTGTCAGGCAGGGAGCTGTGCAGCCTTAAAACTCCCCGTCAGAAGGGAGTGGGACAAGGGTCTGTTTCCCAGAGATGGGTGATGGCTGGAGACCTGAGACCTGACTGAGCACTGCTGGAGTGGATACAGGGGCACTTACCCTGAAACTGACACATGGAAACTGACACGTGCTACCTCTCCTTGTTAGCCACATCCCGAACAGGCTGCAGAACACATAGTGATGCTCTTGTTCAGACATAGGCTCGAATGACCAGCTCTGGGTATCACACTCTGCTGAAGTACTGGGCGGGGAGCAGAGGAGATTGGATCTTGAGCTTTCATTTAAAGCCAGCTTTCCCTGTAGCACCCTCTGGACAGTTATTACTAAGCGTTGGCATTGAGGTAGTGCCTAGTAGCCGTAGCCATGGACCAGACCTCCATTGTGCTAGGTGCTGTCCAAACAGAACACAATGATGGTCCCTGCCCCGGGAGCCGACAGTCTAAGTAGTTAGCAGCAGGAATATGTCTTAGACGCTCTTTTGTCCTTTAAAATTTTGTCCCCTCCCTTCGAAATCCAGTATCGGCTTTCAGGAGCAGTGACCAAGTTACCTGCCTGAAGCCATTAACACTGGTCACAGTCCAGGGTGGAAGTTGCTGCATTATGCGAGCAGAAAGGTATTAGAATTCAGCGGCGTGGGAATCATTTATTGGCCTTCCTCCGTGCCCCCTCTTGTGCCTCACCTATAATCACAGCATCCTCTCACTGTCTGCTCCATTCTTGGGTGTATATTTAACTTTGAAAAATCAATGAGCAAGAAAATTAGGAGGGGGGAAAAAGAGGAAAACAGGGAGTGTTGCAAAGAGGCTGCGTTGGCCAGAGCCCTGCCCTTGCTCTGCAGAGCCATGGAGGGGAGGGAGCAGAATACTGCCCCTGTCGTGGTGCAGCAGGGAGGCGGGGATGCCTGGTGGAGTGCTCCTTCCTGATCCTCTAAAAGGGACCTTACCATGGCACCACCTATACGCGGATGGGCTAGGAGGTTAGAGGGCTGGCTGGTAACCACGTCCCCTTGGATCTGGGGTGCACTGAGGGTGGGGGTAGTAGCTAGTCCCCTGACCTCTCGTGGAGGTGCCAGGCTGGAATCCCAATCTTGCATTGCATGGGAGGGATTGCCCATGAGCCTCTGTGCAGCCCTTTCTTCTCACTCCCCGCAAACAAAATAGTCTGTGGGCTCCTTGGTTAGGTGGGTTGGCTAGAAGCTTCCTGTGTGTTCTGAGAAGCCCTCAGGTGCTGGCTAGGCTGCTCTGCCGGCCAGGGGTCCCTCTTAGGAGAGAGTCAAGAGAGACACCCTCTAACGCCCAGCTCCCATTCTTAAGAGACCCGTCGCATGCATTCCCTATAAAAGGGAAAGACAGGCCCTAAATCAAATCTTCAGCACTGAAGTGTGGAGCCAGAGCTGGATCCTGCATTTCTGTAATGAGCAGAACCAAAACCTCAGACCCAAACAGTCCTGCACCCGGACTGGGTCAGAATCGGAACTTTGTGAAAGTTTGCTGTGTTTGGATTTAGCTTCTTCTGATCCCCATACAGTAGATTCAAGCCAAACAGGGCCGGTTCTAGGGTCCCATTTCTGGGGGGCAAGTGGATATTTTGGGGCCCCTGGATGTCACTATGTAAACCTTCCAGGAGTCCAGGGGCTAGTTAGACTCCCGGAAAATCTTGGATTTAAAGTTTAAAAAAGTAAAATTTGGCGACTGTGTCAGTGTTTTGTTATTGTCGTTTTCACTGCTTAACGTTGGATAACTTTGTACATATTTTGGTCTTTCTCACTTTGGGGCCCCTTGAAGACTGAATTTTTTGAGGGGAGGAATGTCCCCTTTGGCCCCCCCAGTAGTGCCGGGCCTGCAGCCAAACCCACAGAGCCAAGTCTGCTAAGGTCCAGCCAGCACAAGCTGTTCTGAAACAAACTTTTTTTGTGTGGGTGGGTGGAAAATCTTCATTTTTCTGAAATTTTCCAATTGCTTTGACAAAAAGAACCAAGAAAAGAAAGATTTTCATTTGTTCTATTTTTGTTCCTCCCACTTTTCAGAGTCATAATAAAAAAAGGGGGGGGGGCAAAGAAAAAGAATGGCTTCAAAACCTGATTCCTCCCCCCCGACCCCAATGTTGGAGTTTATTGTTTTTTTTTAAAAAGGGCAATTTTTGAAATTTATTTGTGAAGGATTTCCAGAAAGTGGTACTTTTCTTCCAGAAAATGTTTGTGAAATTTAGCTACTACTGCCTAGTCAGCTCAAGGGTACCTTTTCATTTCTCGCCTGGACAATATCTCGCCAGCTGAGTTCAGGGGTTAAGTGCTGTTGCTGTGGGTATCTTAAAGAACTCACCCAGTGCTGTGTCCAAGTATGTCTCTCTTCTCCACCCTCTTTGCAGTGCGCTGGCCACTGGTCTCGCACACGGGAGCTGGGAAAAGGAACCCTCCAGTGTGGCGGCCTTAAGAGAACTCAGGTCTCAAAAGCTGGAGGAGATACCTGGTATCATAGAGTGACTGGTGCAGATTCTGGGCATCTGGCCATGAAATGACATCTTCTCAGGTGTCTTGGAGACTCATTCACACCTTCCAAGAAGACACATGCCCCCATGCAGCCCAACTTGTTCAGTCCAAGGGAGCTAGGACATGTGCTTGTGGGCAGTGGATGGAAAAGGGTCACCTTTGGGAGCGATGGAACGGACGGTTGTTTACCGGGGAGCAGTGATAGGGTGGGGTCATTCACAAAGAGGTTGCCATGTTCACCATTGAGATAGTCACGACTTAGGGCTTCATTTTGGATGGTGTCTTAACCCCGCCGTCCACTCTGGATCCACGCTTCTTTTTGCCCCCCAATTACGGTTGGGTATTTATCAGCTCACCCTCACATCACACAAGCCCCCCTACCGTCACGTACGGGGGACTGCCGGCGTTGCTGCCACCCCCGTGTGGCACTTGGAGCAGACACCAATTTCCACAGCTGTCAGCCAGGTGCTCAGATGTGCTTACTTAAAGCAAGAAGATAAAAGTGCAATGAAGAGGAGGTGCCCGGCGGCGCAAGCTGAGAGCCAGCGGCCCCACGCCTGGTGTGCTCGGCTCGGAGCGAAGCTTCCATTTATAAAAAGCTTTATCAATATTTCAGAAAAATATTAATAAATGCAGCTGGGAGCATTAATAACTTATCATAATGCACATCGGAAAGTGCAGTGGTGATACATTTTTAACAGATGATTCTAAAACAAGCCAGCATCCAACGCCCATTAAGTAACACAGAGCGCTATTGATCCACAGTGATATATGCTGTATTTAAACAATGCACTTAGGCCTCATGCGGAGAGAACTGAATGCTCTCCTTGGGAGCAAGGCGGTTCGAAGCCATGCTGAAGAGGCCCGATCGGGCAGACTCTCACTCAGGCGAGTACTCCTCGGGATATCAGCAGGCTCGTCGTGTCATAAGGTTTCACAGGATTGGGCTCAAAAACCGTAGAATCAATGAAAGAGCTTCCCCGGAGCTGGAATGTCCTCGCCAGCGATTGAACCCTGGACCTTCAGTGCTAAGGTCATGATTCATCACAGCTTATTGTAAAGGACTTAGGGTCCGATTTTTTTAAGGTGTCAGGCACCCTGCGACGCAGATAGGAATCTAGTGGAATTTTCAAGTGTCTCAGCACCTCGCTAACTCAAACGGATTTCAATGGGAGCTAGACACCACGGTGCTTTCAAAAATTGCACTAGGCACCTGTCTGCATCTTTAGGTACCCAAGTCCTTCTAGCTGGCCTCTGTAGCAGAGTCCAGATAAGGGATAGAAGGAGACCCTGGAACAATGGGCTACACAGGCATCAAAAGTGTTTTCTGGGGGGTGAGAGTTTTAGGGATAATATTTTAGCGTCTTCTCCTGGGCTCTGCCCAAAGACCTTGAATACGTGGTCCTGCTGAAATTGACATGCTTCGCAAAATCAGCTCAATTTCACCCACATTTCGTTTAGGAAGAAAACTGGACAAAAAAAAGTCCAAACATCTCGTTTGGACACTTTCCCGAACATCCGGTTTTGATAGTTCCATTCTGAAACTTTTTTTTTTTAATTTTATTTTTTGCCCCTTGCATCGTAGCAGATATTGTCCGAGCAACACAAACCTTTTAAAAAGTCAAAATTGGCAGGTTTCCATTTTGTCCCAAGGAAACAGTTCAGTTGACCCCAAAGCAGTTTTTCTTCGGAAGTTTTCTGTGCAGAGATTTTCAAAGTTTTCCATTTTTGTTCCAGCTGGGAATCAAGTCACAGTTGGGAATGCTGTGGGGAATGGAACTTCCGTCCTCTGCCCAGCTCTGCGTATTATTTGTATTATGGGAGTGCCTGCAGGGTCCAACCAAAGGCTGGCTTCCGTTGCACTAGGTGCTGTATATGTGTATAAGAAGAGAGAATCTGTGCCCATATTAGGAGTAAGGCCCTACAGCTGCTCCTGTTCCATCTCCTGATAGCCAAGTGAGACAGCCTGATGACCTGCCCTGCCTGATTGGCTAACGAAGGCAGCAGACCACTTCTTAAGCCCAGCAGCAGTAGGTTGCTGGCTGCTCAGTGCATGTACCCATGGATTCTCTGCCTCCCTGCGTTTGCCTCACTCCAAGCCCTGCTCCAGCCTAGATCCTGCTCTGCACCTGGCCTTGCTCCTGCCTCAGAACCAGCTTCTGCCTTCCCTGACTCCAGGTAATCCAGTTCTGACCCTTGGCTCCCATTCCTGGCTCTGACTCCTCCTCTGACCACTAGGCCAAACCACCTATGGCCCAGTCTTTCAGGCCCCCTTCCCCCCAGCCCCGTACATTCAGGCCCTTCATTCGTACTGTCTCCCACTCCAGCAATATTCCCAGTGAAGGCAACCAGTTATGTGCGGTTTACACCAGTGCAGCTGAGAGCACGTTTTGGCCCAGCGTTGCGATATAAATCAATGGCTGCTGCTGTAAGAGGCTGGCTAGAAGCAACTGCCACCACGTTCCCTGTGCATCTCCCAATGGGAAATGTGCACCTTGATTTATCATGTATTTGTTCTCTGTTCCACCAGACATATTGCACTAGTCTGTCAGAGGTATGTGACAAAGACAGGAATGGGGCCAGATTCCTCAGCTACTGTCGATCGATGTAGCGCCTTTGAAATCAATAGAGCGAGGCTGATTTACACCAGGTGCGGCTCTGGCCCATAATATATAAAACAATTGACCAAGTTTTGCAATATTTTACATGGAATTTACATGCTGTCCAATCGGCTTGAAACACAGGCGGGCACAGCATGACAGGTAGGTAGGGCTGTTATCGGCCTGGGGATCCACCACATGCCACCAATCCCTCTGCCTGCAGTCAAGGGGCCCTCTCTCGTTTAGGCAGCCAAGGCACCAGAGTAGATTTACAGAGGGGCTTGCGTGGTCACAGCGGAAAAGGGGGTGGGCCGGTCTCAGCGTTTCCACAGTCTACCCTCATGGGGGCGGGATGGAGGTCAGGGCGGCTGCTGTGCACTTGCGGATGCATGCTGAACAGCGAGGTGAGCTGTAGCTCACGAAAGCTCATGCTCAGATAAATTGGTTAGTCTCTAAGGTGCCACAAGTCCTCCTTTTCTTTCAGCCTTATGACTGTATCCCATGAGTGTCCCCACAGATAGGAATGTCCGTCCTGCCTGTCGCTTCACTACTGGTAATTGCCTAGGCGTGGTGCTCCCCAGGCCCCCGCTCCTCTGCCCTCCCCTCCCTGCTCTGCCCTCGTGCCGCACTTTCACAAACCAGTGTCAATCAGGAGCCGCTCCGCTGAACGGTGTGAGAACAATTCAGGATTGCTGCCTCTCTCCCGGCTTCGCTTTCTCTTCTCCACATCTCTGTTTTCTCTGTCCTCTCTCTTCACCTTCTTTCCCTGTCTCCCCTCCCCTCTGGTCTGAAGCTGGGGCTGGAGGACACCCTGCATCACCTGGCTCTCCATCACCAGGCAGGGCCGTTTACACTGATGCAAAGTTGCCAGAGCAGCCTGCTATACAGTGGAACGAAAGGATCTCACACCTGCCTGGCACAGCAGTGAGTGAACCCCGAGCAGTGGGGATCTGGCCCCACGCAAGAAGCACGTGCAATGCAGCTGGGTCATTAAACCAGCAGCCTAGAGCACGGGTGCTCAGCCAGGTGCTTGCAGCCTCTGGGGGACTGTGGATGGGTGCCAGGGGGTGCACGACCACCCAGCCTTCGCAAACTGGGGGGAAGTCCTGGCTAGACCCCAGCTAAATGGGAATGGTGGGGAAGGGTCCCCTGTAAGGAAAAGGGGCCCGGGAATGACAAGGGTTGAGAACACTGGTCTGGATGGCGTGTATGTTAAGGAACTGGAATCCCCAATTGTTCACCATCGGCGCTCTCTCTCCCCCCGGGGGAGGGGTCTCCCCTTTGGCCCCTGTCAGGTTAAGAGGTACAGCATGACCTTCTGTCCTTTCTCTCCTTCTGTCCCTGCCTCACCCTCCCTCTGCTGTCTCCTTGGCAGAGAAGGAGGATCTAATGCCCAGGGAAAGCTCTCGCAAAGATGCCCGATCGTCCCTCTGCATTCTGACTGGGGCGTGTTCTCCACCCGTGGAACTGCTTCGGGCCAGATGCTCCCTCACGCAGCCGGAATGGGGTACAGAGGCCAGTAGTGTGAATGAGAAGTCAGTCCTTAGGGTCCCAATTCACTATTGCCTTGTCCTCATGTGCACCAGTGTAAATTCAGTGCGGGTAGCCTCCTGATTCAATGGATGCCAAGGGGGCACGGTCCACCCACAGCAGCACCCTCTGCCACCACACCGCGCCCCTAATCCCTGCCCCATGAGGAAGGCAGCCTCCAGGGGGGGGGGAGGGGGGGAGAGTGAGCCCACCCCTTACTCACCCCGCAGTGGCGGCTCCTGTGCTATGGGGCTGGGCCTGGCTCCCCACTCTGGGGGTTGCAGCCTGGCGCACGGAGTCATGGTGCCGCTCACTCAAATTCGGCCCAGCCACCCTTCATGACGAAGGGGCGGCCAGACCAAACCTGAGCTAGGGGCCCTGTGCAATGCACCCAATGCACGCGGGGTAATCTGGGCCTGATTTCTGTACGTGGCCATTGCACTCATGGACCTCTGCGAAAGCCGCCGCGATTCAGCGCAAAGTGGGGGGCAAATGGGAACAGGAGTAGTTTGCATTCACTTTCCACCTGCAGAAATGACTGTGTAACCCACTGGTGAGTGTGTTACAGGTCTGCCTCGTGGAGGCTAAAAGTATCAAGCCACAGTTCTTTAGCTCGAGCTATAGCATCTTTTGCTCTTTGCTCTGGAAGTCCATGGTTCAATCCCCCATTTGTCAGTCAGAATTGCTCAGGGGGCTGGATTCTCACTGACACAAAGGTACTGCTTTAGCCCACTCCTTAGACCTCATTAGGGCTCCTTTACACAGCCAGGCTGGTGTACAGAGACCTTGGTGTAGCTGAGAACCAGATCCAAGGTGCAGAGCGACCGTAGATTGGGCTCATGAGCTAAGTTCCCTGTAAGCTGCATGGCCATGCAGCAGCCTATTTCGTGCCGCCGAGGTGCTCAGGGAACCCGACCGGCTGGGACATGCCGCAGCTAGGGGAGGGGCGCCCCAACCCCAACCCCAACCCAGCCCCGGATCTGCCGCGGCCGGGGGAGAGGCGGCCCGAACCCAGCCCCGGCCCACACTTGCCGCGGCTGAGATGCCCCTCCATCGGCCCCAAGTCAACCCCGGACTTGCTGGGACTGGGGGAGGGGTGCCCCTCCCCCAGCCCGAACCCAGCCCCGGCTCAGGCCGGCCGGGGGAGGGGCGCCTATTCCCGGGGCTGCCACGGCAGGGAGAGGCGCCTCTCCCCCAGCCCAGGTGCTGCTGTGGGGAGAGAGAGCTGGGGGGTAATCATCTCTCCCCACCATAGACCTGGAGCACCCTCCTGCACCCAGAGCCCATACCTCCAGCCAGAGCCCTTGCTCCCCCCCCAACCCTCTTCTCCAGCCCTGAGCCCCTCATCCCCAGCCCCACCCTGGAGCCCTCACACCCCTGCACCCCAACCCTCTGCCTGAGCCCCCTCCCACACGCCGAACCCCTCGGCTCCACCATATGAATTTCGTTATGTGCACCAATATGAAGGTGATGTGTCACATCTCATCTCTGTATTGGGGCACATAACAAAATCCATTCTGCACATGGATGGGAAAAATTAGAGGGACCTGCCCATGAGGTGCATGGTAAGGGAGGATCAGGCCCCCCAGATGATTTTACAGAAACACAAAGTTCCCAAATACAGAAGCAACTTTCTAGAAAGGAGAAGGAAAAACCCGCAAGTCCCTGAAATCCCCAGTGTAAATCTTGGTGAAAGCCATTAAGGGACCGGGCAGCAGGGAGACAAATTTAGAGGCAGAAGGATCAATGTTATTTTTCCACAAGCAGAATTCATAACATTTTATGGCAAAATCAATGCAAATCTTCATGAGTAAAGTGGTGGCAGGTGCACATTACAGAAGAATAAGGGGTGGGGGGAATAAAAACCTTGCAGAGGGATGGGGATGTTTTTTTACTCCTTGGTGTCTCTTTCCCCCCTCCCCCTTTGCTCTGGGGGTCAGGGGCATCTTCACTTCACATCAGGCCTCTCACTTAATCCCATTTTGCACTGGGGCTACAGTAGCATAAAGCGAGTGCAGCTGAACTCAGAATCAGGCCCCTCCATGGGAGCTTTGGCTTCCTGATGCCCAGTGTCCTCTGGACTTCATGCAGCCCCCCCACTCTATCCATCCCGAATCAATGAGGACTTGGATATCAGTGTCCCAGGAAGTCCCGCCTTTGAGAGGCGGGACTGCCAGGAATGCCATCACTGCATCCCCCAAGTGGCATGCTTTACTGCTGCTGTGTAAGCTGGGGGAACGGACTTGGACAGCTACAGCCTGCAGGGTCACTGCTGCATGGGAGAGTGATTGTACCAAGGGAATCATAGAATATCAGGGTTGGAAGGGACCTCAGGAGATCATCTAGTCCAACCCCCTGCTCAAAGCAGGACCAATCCCCAATTTTTGCCCCAGATCCCTAAATGGCCCCCTCAAGGATTAAACTCACAACCCTGGGTTTAAGCAGGCCAATGTTCAAACCACTGAGCTGTAGTGACTATAACCAGACAGGGGACCAGGAGACTCCCCAGATGGGGATTCAGTCCAGTTTTCTCGGTCTGACTTGCCGAAAGCAGTGTCCCAGATCTGTCCACCTTATAGCTCTTCCCCTGAGCACCTGCTCAAGAGGCGGGAGAAGCTGAGCTGAGGGTCACAGGAGCTCAGCTGTGCCCTGTCCCATCTCTTCCCTGCCAGGTGGTGCTGGGGAAGGGCATGATGCCACCCATTGAGTTTGCAGGCAGGTGTGTGATGTTAGCGGAAGGTCTTCAGCCTCCCTTCCTGTGTAGAAAGATGGTTTGGAAATGCTGAATCATAGAATCTCAGGGGTGGAAGGGACCTCAGGAAGTCATCTAGTCCCGCCCCCTGCTCAAAGCAGGACCAACCCCAACTAAATCATATCCCTATTGGAGCCACAGAGCTGCCTGGTCACAGGAATTTGGTCAGCTCCCTGAGTTGCCTTCACTAAACTCTCCCTCCTCTCCACTTTATTCTACGCATAGACTCATAAATACCGATTCTTAAGGGATCGTTGTGGTCCTCTAGTCTGACCTCCCATATAACACAGGCCAGAGACCGGCCCCAAAACAATCCCCAGAGCAAATCTTTCCGAAAACCCTCCAATCTTGAGTTAAAAATTGTGGTTCCACCACATCCCTTGGCAAATTGTTTCCATGGTGAATGACTCCCACCATTATTAAATGAAGCCTTGCGTGCAGTCCGAATTTGTCTAGCGTCAACTTCCAGCCATTGGATCGTGCTAGACCTTTCTCTGCTAGGTTGAAGAGCCCATTATTAAATATCTGTTCCCTGTGTAGATACTTATAGACTGTAACCAAGTCACCTCTTAACCTTCTCTCTGCTAAGCTAAATAGATTGAGCTCTCTGGCTCTGTCGCTATAAGGCACGTTTTCTAATCCTTTGGATCATTCTCGTGGCTATTTTCTGAACCCGCTCCAATTTCTCAACATCCTTCTTGAACTGTGGGGACCAGACCTGGACACAGGATTCCAGCAGCAGTCACACCAGCGCCAAATGTAGAGGCATAATAACTTCGGTGCTCCGTCTTGAGATTCCCCCTCTTTATACATCCCAGGCTCTTGTTAGCTCTTCCGGACACAGAGTCCCATGGGACGCTCGTGTTCAGCGTGTTCTCCACCACAACCCCCAAGGGTCTTTCAAATTACCCACCCCAAAACGCTCTGCAGAGAGCTAACAGCAGAGGGAGAGGGGATTTAGGGGTGATAGCCAGGGAGGAAAGCCAGGTCTGTGTTCAGCCCAGATGTGAAGTGAGATGAGGTGCAGGGGGGGCTGTTCCAGCCAGCAGGGCCGGGGATGATGGCTCTCGTACCAGCAGAGCTGAGATCACGAGGGGTGGCAGCCAGCCCTTGCCTAACCCAGGGCTTTCAAAGGGGAGGGCTCTGAAATACACAGGCTGGAGGGAGTCCAGGGAGAGGGGGGTAATTCTGCACAGATTGAGCCAGTGTCAATTCAGCTGTTAAAAAGGGGAGTGTCCGTGGAGAACCCTCATGAGGCTACTCCCCCAGGGCTTTCCCCAGCTGTGTGATATGACCCATGCAGCTGGGACACCCACCATGCCACTGCCTGACTCTGCACTGCTTTTGCACAGCTGCATTTTGCACAGAGCATTGTTTTCCGGGCCCCTCCGGCTGTTTGATCTCAGGAGAGGGCGTCCTAGGGCAGAGGGGATGCTCTGAGATCCTTGCAGTCGTCTCAGGCTGACCAGCCCTGCTGTGTCCCCTTGGGGCTGAGACGCGACGCTGCAGAGATCCAAGCTGGCCAGGCCCCTCACATCACTGGTGGAGCAGGGTGGAGGGAGGTTCCACTGCGGAGTGGATAGTTAGGGGGTGTGTGTGGGGGGGGGGGGAGTGACTCCCACGGCTCTTATAGGGCCCTTTCCCTAGAACAGACTCCCTCCTGCCTGGCTTTCTGCTCCAAATGTACGGGAACAGTGCGCCCAGCCCTGAGGAAACCTGCTGATCAGGCCCGGGATCCCATAACTGCCCTGAAAAAGGCGGGCGTCCCATTTGTCATTGTGCACTGGCAGGCTGAAAACGAGAACCACAACCGCCTTCCCTCCACACACAAGGCCATTGGATTTTGTGGCACAGATTCCCCAGCCACACCCAACAGTCTCCTCATCCTCCCTCCCTGCAAAGATCAGCCCTCACTGGGTCAGCTCTAGCTCACCTAGGGTGACCAGATGCCCTGATTTTATAAGAGGCTGCTGGGTTTGGATGCAACTATTGCCAAATGGCATCACTGCATCTGCCTTGCGCTGGGTTTTGTCTGGTTTTAGCTCCTGTCAGAGACAGGCTACGGAGCTAGATGGGCCCTCGTGGTCACCCTCATGTTGCGATTAAAGGCACTGGACTGTCACTGGGCTTGGTTCCCACCTCAGCTGCTGGTTCCTTGTGTGGCTTTTAATTCCTCTGTGCCTCATTTTCCTATCTGTAAAATGGAACTAATCGAGCTTGCTTTGTCTCCCCTGCGTACAAATGCTGTAAGCTGTTTGGCACAGGGACAATATGGATGTACCACACCTATCACAAGGGGGCCACAATCTCCCCTGGGGCCTCCAGGTGCTATTAAAATATAAATAATAAGAAACAAAACTTGGAAACATCTTACTAAATATCTTGAAAAGAGCTGGGCCCCCCAGGAGAACATTTGGGTGTGGATATCGAGAGTATCCTAGTTTGGGGGCTTTGGGGTTTTTGAGGCTGCTCTGGATTTGGATTTCAACTCCCCCAAATATTCCAGGGGGAGGGTGAATCTGGGGTTGTTACCTTATGGAAATAGGAGCCAAATGCAGAGTTTGAATCGGAAGACATGTAACTCTTTTCCAAACACAATGCAGCTTGGCTGATCCATGGGGGAATGCAGACCAAAGCCAGCAGATGGGACGTTTATCTGAGAGTTAAATGCTTGATTAAAGAAGAAGGATGCTGGGAACAGACTGCTTTAGGTGCTTGCATTATCATGGGTCTGCTCTAAAGTGAGAGGGTTTGAACATAAAAAGAACAGGAGTACTTGTGGCACCTTAGAGACTAACAAATTTATTAGAGCATTTTTACTAACAACGAACAAGGCCGGGGGCGGGGGCTGAAAGGCTGCTGTATGCTTTGCTGCTGTGTGCTTTGCTCCAAAGAAGACCCAGACAATTGAATGAGAAGGTACAAGAACTCCTGTGGTTACAAGCCTCATCTTCAAAAGTGCTCAGCACCGGGAACCCTCTGTTGTTCTAAAAGGGAGCTGCTGGGTTTTGAGTTCATTTGCAAGTCTGGGCTTGTGTAAACCCCACACCTCCTGGGTGTGGTGTTCTGTCCCATCTAACGGCACTGAGATCACCTAGGAAGAGTTAAATGAGTCTGCTCTACAGCTTTAGCTAACAAGCAGGTGGCTTTTAGCTCCCGCAGTAGAGGCTCATGCTCTAAGCTCCAGAGGTCCCAGGTTCAACCCCGCCTGCCGACGACCGGGGCTGTCGGTGTTACGCTTGCACGTTTAGGGGTGTTTATGCAGTAATCTGGCAACAACTGAAACTGAGACTCCGTAAACTCAAAGTTGGGGAGCGGATCTTCCAAAGCTTATGCTTCCACGCATGCAACTTAGGGATGCAAGTGGCCTGGTGTGGGTGTACAAGTTGGGTTTTCACCCTCACATAGACAGCAGGGATGTATAGGTACAAACCCTCATTAGTGCATCCCTCAGGGTAGGGTACCTGTGCCCACCAACAGTGCATGTGCAAACCACAGCTAATCCACGTGCCTCAAGTTACTTAGGCACCGGATTGGGACTCAGGAGAGCTGGATTCTATTCCTGGTTCTGCTACGAGGTGATCATGGGCAAGTCTCTTTCCCTCTTGGCCTCGGCTTCCCTAACTTTAAAACGGGGGTAATGGTATTGCCGTGTCAAGTGCTTTGAGATCTACAGCGAAAAAGGGTCGTGTAAGAGTTCGATATCGTTACCATCTCTGTTTTCCTTGTGTAAGCCAGGTTGCTAGAGACTGGGTCTTTATACCCCTGTAGTGGCTGCTCCTCATAACCAGCTTTATGACTCTGCTACTGCTCCTAGCCAGTGGCCTTTCACTCCAGCAGAAGCTTATGCTGTTCGTGTTGTGGCTCCTGGGTTCAAATGCTTCCGTCGACCCAAGTGCAGTGGGTTATACGGGTACAAGCCCTGTACATCAAGGTCTGGCCTGTGTAGGCACAGAGGCATGCCTGCACTTTGGAAGAAGTGTCCTCTCATTTTCAGTTGGAGGTGTAGCAGTCCCGGGGCCCTTTAACGGGCCGAGTGTCTTGGGGTATAGTCACACTACAGTTAAAAACCGGCAGCTGGCCTGTGCCAGCTGCTGGCCAGGTTTGGGCTAAAGGGACTGTTTAGCTGCAGAGTAGACTTTCTGGCTTAGGCTGCAGCCTGAGCTCTGAGACCCTCCCACCTTGCCGGGTCCTAGACCCCAGGCTCCAGCCCAAGCTTGAATCATAGAATATCAGGGTTGGAAGGGACCTCAGGAGGTCATCTAGTCCAACCCCCTGCTCAAAGCAGGACCGATCCCCGATTAAATCATCCCAGCCAGGGCTTTGTCAAGCCTGACCTTAAAAACTTCTAGGGAAGGAGATTCTACCACCTCCCTAGGTAACGCATTCCAGTGTTTCACCACCCTCCTAGAGAAAAAGTTTTTCCTAATATCCAGCCTAAACCTCCCCCACTGCAACTTGAGTGGCTGCCCTGCAGTTAAACAGCCCCTTAACCTGAGCCCCGCGAGCCTATGTCAGCTGGCACAGACCAGCCACGGGTGCCTAATTGCAGTGTAGACATACTCAAAGAGACTAAAGTTCTCTGCTGCTTCGAGACCAAAGCTTAGGCTTGTCCCCAGGAGCTCCTCAGTGAGATGCATTTGTTGATCTCCGCTCCTATCGCATCTCATCTCCTGTTCCAAGAGGCCTCATCAGTATTTTGATGGGAGCGTGCGTGACCTCTGGTGCCTACATAGTGACCGAGGGACAGCTCCCCCGTGGGGGAATCTGAGTCAATCCCCCTCTTTTCCCGGCTGTGCAGCACCCCTCCATCCCTGTGGGGAGCACACTCAGCATCACTCGACCCCTTTTGGGGGAGAGAGAAATTCCTGTTGCTCTGCCACCTTCTGGTGATTCAGGCAGGCCATGGACAGGATGCAGGTCAAGAAGGATGCTAGATTGGGATGGGGAAATGGAATTTTGAGTAGGGGAAACATCATTGGAGGGGGGGTTCTAACCGAAGGAACCCTCTCCTGGGAGAGAACAAAGCATAAAATAATCCATGTTTTACTCCAGATATTCTAGCCCAAAGTGCACTTCTGACTTCACTTTCACGGAGAGATGTGACTCCATTGACGGCACACACTGGTATGCATCCACAGCAAGTCCTGCTAAAGCTGTCCCATTGACTTCAATGGAGTTACTCCTGCTTTACACCCGGTGTCAGTGAGAGGAGAATCCGGGCCCTGGTTTTATAGCAAAGCTTGACTTTTAGAATGTTTTGCCTTTCTCTGTCTCTCACCGTGGATTCCTCCCAGAATGCTCTGCAGTGTCTGATTAGAAAATATTAACAAGGTGATTAGAATGTCACAGCAAAATGTCTTGGGTTTTTGGAGCAGGCGTAAAAAAATTTGATTTACGATCCTGACAAATGGAAGGGAAAAATACCTTTGAAATTAAGAACCTGCATAAGCAGGAGAAATGGATGTCACATTAGTATGGCATGGAGGAATCTCTTGGAATACCACAACAAGAGGGAACAGGGTGTCTTCCAGTCTCCTCGTTGTTTGCCGGGTTGTTGTAGCCATGGTGGTCCCCGAATATGAGAGACAAGGCGGGTGAGGTAATATCTCCTGTTGGACTACCTGCTGTTGGTGAAAGAGACAAGCTCTCTGTGATGCTCACAAGCTTCTCTCTTCCGCCAGTGGACGTTTGTCCAATAAAAGCTATTAACTTCCCCCACCTTGTCTCTTTCAAGCCCCATGGACTTTCATTTCTATGCTGATTTGCCCAAAGTCTCCCAGGGAAGCTGTGACAGAACCAGGATTTGAACCCAGCTTTCATGAGTTCCAGGCCAGTGGCTTAAATCACAAAACCACCCTTCTTCTCGACTAGTGAACAATCAGGCCCCTTCTCCACCCACCGGCCCCCATGCCTCTAACCCAGGCTTAAAAGAGGGACTTATTTCTAGGAAATCCATTATGCATTATGTTGACCTAGTCTGGGAGAGGGCTTTTTTAATCACGGATTCTTAGAAATATATTTCTTTCTGCATGATGCATTGCAGGGACTCAGTGCCAGAGCTGGGGAGACTCTGCAAATTGGGACAGCTGTACCAAGATGCTGAGACAGGCATTTCTGTGAGCGGGAGGTCTTAAATAAATGTCTGGGCTAGTGAGGGCAGTGGTGGTGTCTCATAAGAGCCCCCAAAACCTTGGTGTTTGGAACATCCTAAGAGCGAAGATATGGTGGACTAATCTGGCCAAAGGAATGGGAATAAGCGGTCTGGAGTCTTTCACCTGTGGATTGAGATATGGAGTGTGTGTTTGTATGCAAAATAATATAGCACCATTGAACTGGTACCCTGTCTTTGTAGAAGGGCTTACAGACTGCAATGGACCAGGGAGGTCCTACTTCCATCTGCCCCAAGAGGTGATCCTGCAGGCCAGGGTGGAGGCTCCTAGATGTGTGTGAGCAGGTGGCTGCCAAAGGATCGCTCAGCCTGCAGCTACCTGCCTGATGAATAAAGATGCCCGGAGGCTGCCAATCTGGCACCTTTCACTGACACTATAGTCGCTTAAACACACATTTTTGTGGTTAATTAAATGACCTTGGATCCTGCAGCCACCTGGCCAGGCATTAAAGCAGTGCAATTGCATGCTGAGTTACCCGGGCAAAGCAACAGACCTGTGGTGGCCCAGAGGATGGGCATGCTGGTCCTGGTACCCGAAGCATGGATACGCTGGGTGGCCTGGTGCCCCTAGGCTCTGCCACATCCCCACGAGTGAGTTCCCCTGAAATAACACAATGATTTCATTCCCAGTTCATGAACATCATTTTAATTGCCCACCACTTAGTTGGCTACTAAAAGTTCCTTACTGCCGCTGGGACAGCTCTCTCCACCTCCTGGGACATCCCACAACCAACAGTCCTAGGATGGAGCACACAAGGCAGCAAGGGGTGGGGGAAGTTTGATGGAGCTGCATTATTCTCTCCCAATACTTAGTGACCCAACCCCTCTTCTCTGACAGCGCTACCCAACATCAGCTGTCTGGGTCCTCCCAACCAGGCCCCATGGCATTGAGACGTCCTGACATTGGAGCACAGAAGTGGAGATGCCTTCTTAAGAATCCCTGGGCCAGCAAAGGATGCTAATAGGTGGGCTTTGGTTTGATCCAGGGCGTTAATGAATCCCCTGCAGTTGCTACTTCCATTTTTCTCTGGCTTGCATTCCCCAGGGACTATGGGAATATGGGAGTTTAAGTTTTGTAAAAGACACTTGGACTCAAGCCCAGGGAGATATTGCCTTCCACTGAGATGGAAATCAGGAGGAAATACACAGCATCTTTCATTGATACTGATAGCTGAAAAGCAGATGGGATCCCAGGTGGATAAAGACAGTGGAAGTGAATGGAAACAATACCTCTGCGGCTTATGCTCCAGGGAAATTAGAAGAAGCGATGCAAGGCTAGCTGGGCTTCACTGTTTTTCCTCCTTCACCCCCACACAACCTTCGACTCATCCAGCCTCGCTGTTGGAACTCCAGCCAACCACGTGGAATCTGGCTGGGTGCCCCATCTCGGCTCCAGCAGACCGCAAAGGGGGCACCGTTAGCTCAGGCCACCGAAGTGAAGGAGGACCAGAGTGAGAAAGGAAAAGGGCCCATGATCCCATCCTAGGTGGGTCAGATCAGGAGACATCCTCCTTCCAATGATCTCAAGTCTTCCTTACCCTAAAATACGGTGTGAACAAGAGTTTCACTGTGCACTGACCTCTCTACTCACCTACTAGGACTCCCCCTGGGGCTGTAGGGGTGACCATCCCTTTAAGATGGAGTCCTCGCTCCCGAGGACACACACACACCAGTTGACAATCAGCAGCTGAGGTAGAGCATCCAGGCCTGGGGCACTTTCTGACCCAGGGGTAGCGGGGAGAATTCCAGCCAGGCATTCAGGGTTTCTTGTGGGGGCAATAAGGAGGTTACTGGGGGCTTAGTCTTGTAAGCATGGTTCTTTCCAATCCTTGTCTGGGCAGGGTGCCTCGTTGGGCATCAGCTCAGCTGAAATTCAGGGGAGCTCTCTATACACCTAAGCTCGCGTCCCCATGGGGGAGGTGTTGCAGGTTCCCTGTCTCAGTGAATGGACCTCCCTTATCGGCACAGGGAAGGCTGCGCCATATTCATGGAAATTGCTGTGTGTTCCCTCCAGGGGGCGGGAGTCTGCTGGCAGACGCCTGTCCGCTATTTGTGGGCATCCCCCAGGGGTACTGCTTTCTGGCTGGGATTTGCAAAGGCACCTCAGGGACTTAGGTGCAAAATCCCATTGATTGTTGTGTCTAACTCCCTTAGGCGCCTTTGAAAACCCCAGCCTCTGCCACTTGTCTGTTTGCTGTATAGCTGTGGGCCTTCCCTGGGGCACCAGGCTGTTTGCTTCCTGTCTGCGATTGCAGCTGTGGGCAGCCCCTCGGGGCTCGCTGCTTGGTGTCTTTTTTTGCAGAGGCAGATGCTTCAGGCTGCTCTTCTTTTCATCAGCTGGCTCAGCATTGGCCCGTTTGCCAGAATCGATGCTGCCAGCCGGAATGGAACCAGGGACTTACTCTGCGTGCCTTTCCCTACGTTTGGATGTCTAGGAACTCGCAGGGCTCTGGCCGTAATGTAGGAGAAATAGCCCAGTTAGTTTCAAAGGAGTTGTTTTGGGGTGAGTGGGTTTGAGTGAAGAATCTATCCATGGGAGAGTAAGTGTCAGCAAGGCGCGGGGCCATTCCTGCCTCTTGCAGGAGCCTATTCCATTGCCAGGGTCCAGCTGCTGGGAAAGCCCTACCTGCTAAGCACTCACTCAGCCCTGCTCTTAATCGTATTCATCATTATTAAGTCCTGAAATTGGCCAAAGACAAGGAAGAAGTTGCCAATTAGAGCTTTTATTTCTGCCATTCATCTTCCTTTCAGGGGCTTAGCAAGAGACACTTACAAGAAGATGAAGAAGGACTTAAATGCACCAAAATGACTTACAAAATGTTTAAATAAGACTTAAATCAGCCTTTCCTTTTCACCCGGCTTTCCAGCACAACGGAAAATGGGGATGATTTACAGCCAGGGACCCAGCTGGAGCTTCTGGTTTGCATGGGTTCTGCTTGTAACTGGAGCGTGCAGGGGGGGCAGGGTTCCATGAGCCATGTCGGGTGAAGGTTAATGACCGTGCTTCAGGAAAATGATAGAGCATAATCCCCTTGGAATATGTTTTGTCTTGGCCGTAAGTTTCCTGGCAGTGGAGCACAGGGATCAGTGCCCTCCTTTATGATGACATGGTCTTCTTTCAGTTGCAGCTTTGCCGCTGCAGTGCCATGGATTCCTGCGGGCATGGCCAGCTATTGCTTCTTCCCACCCCAGCCAAGAGGCTGACTGGGCGGGATGCACTTTAAAGACCCCCCTGGGCTATAGATTTCATGTCCTGGGGAGGAAGGAGTGGGGTTCTAACAGCGTGATCACTGCTTGCTCGTGTTATAACAGGGCCTCAGCTTACCCATTGTTATCGGCACTGTAGCATGATTCTAGGATCGAGTTATAACCAGGCTTTCTTCCAACCACACACAGAACCCCATGGGGTCATCTGAAATAGACAAGGCCTTGGGAGTAGGGGGTAAGGATCAGAGGGCTGTTGGGAGCCACAGACCTGGGGTGGGATCAATGTGAAAGACATCCGAGGAGGGTAACAGAAACGAGAGGGGACTGCAATAGGGTCAAGGTAAGGTAAGGAGCTAGAAGCCAATGAGGCTGTTTTCACCCTGCCCTCCACCCCAGTTTGTACTGAACTCCCAAAATACAGGGTCCATGGACACTCCTGCTCAGCATCTGAATTACCAACATCAGCTGCGGGGTGGATTGCCGGTGCAGGGAAGTACAGCTCCGATTCTTGGGCTTTGGTTGGATCGAACCATCATTATTTGCTTCCTTGCTTAATGAAATTGACTTTAAAGAGTAAATTTCTACCAGGGTCTCCAACCACCCCCAGTATTCTTAGGGTCTGATTCTGCAGCTCATGTTGAGAAGCCCTGAGTGACATGAGCATTCCCCATGACTTCAATGACCGAGTGCGATTCAAGGTGAGTGAGGGCTGCAGCGCTGCCAACGCTCACCATTTTATCATGCTGTCATGATATTGGGTGTTTTTTCTTAAAGTCCCAGCTCCTGGAGACAGGTGAATACCCTCAAAGCTCAGCTTTCATTATAAAGAAAAAGTTATATGGTTCTAGCCCTTGTGGTTGCAGAGCTAAGTCTGAAAATGTGACCCCTAAAGGTTCAAAAGCCAGAAGGCAAATAAAAAGAACTCCAAAGGTGCGAGAGGTTTTAAAAATCTCATGACTTTGGCGGAGATTGACACATGCTTTTTGAACACTCAGGATTGGTGATACTGGAACTCGGCCCTTAAGCTTTGATAACTGCGAGGGGAAAATGTTGATTTTAATAATAATCCTTAGCTGTTCTAGCATGTTCCAGCTGTAGATCTCAAAGCACTGCAGAAAGGAGGTCAGGATCATTACCCCCATTTTATAGATGGGGAAACTGAGGCACAGAGTGTGGAAATGGCTTGCGCATGGTCACGCAGCAGGCCTGCGGCAGAGCTGGGAATAGACTCCAGGTCTCCTGAGTCCCCGCCCTGTGCACTATTCATTAGGCTACACGGCCTCCCAAAACTGAGCTGGGGTTTGTGTGGGTGTAGGGGTCTGCACACAAGGCTGCAGGGGTAGGAGCTGTGCTTCTATTATTTAAGCATGGCTTCCCTGGAGTCTCAGGGTCTACCTGGTCTGTAGACATGGGGTGTGATTAAAGCTAGATCGGGTTTGCCAGCTCCAGCTGTCATCACAGCCTGGGACTGCAGTGTAGACATATCCTGTCTCCCTTCCATGGAATGCTGCAGATGTACAGCATGGGGCTGGTCCTCTGGCCAATCTCCCTAGGAAGGCCCATGCTGGCGCTATCCTGAACACAAATGGCAGTGACCTGAGCCCCAGTCCTGCGTGCTCACTGCTGTCGTGGCACTTCAGCCTCCACACCTGCCACGGGCTGCAGAAATAAGACAAGAGAACTTGTGGAGGACTTAAAAATTACTGCAGAGTCAATTATTATGCAAACACCTAAGAAGCTCCCGCAACATTCCCCGCATACATAAGCGCACATGCCAGCAAGCCAGAGCTTGAGTGGGGGAGAGAAAATGGGATTTTACACGATAAATTCATATTCTGTTTTTTATTGACGCAGCACAGACTTCCAGCTCTCTGCTTCCCTCGCCTCTCGGGGAGCAACAGCGACTGACTTGACATTTGCCTGCCAGACAGCCTGAGAGACTTTGGGCCAGATCAACAGCGGGTGCAAATCGATCTCTCTTCATTGGAGTCAATGGAGGGAAGCCAACTTACACTGGCTCAGGATCCATCCCTGATCCCTCAATCTTACCTGCAATTGAATAAACCAAGCTTGGATGCCACAGCCTAAGCGCTGACCTCTGTCCCTCAGCATCTCTTTCCTTTTCAATATTCAAACTTTGATGATAGGAATTTGCTGAAAGATTTAACACTTAAAGCCTGAAAAAATTCTTCCATTACATCCCTAAAAACCAGTTTTTCCATCATTCTTTTCCAGTAATAAAATACAGGAGCCCGGCAAAGACTCCAGTGGCCAATTCCATAGCCACAGCTATGGAGTAAGCAGAGGAGAGAAACTCGACGGAATAAATCTTGTTTGGAAATTAACGTAGCTCAGGAAATCAAAAAGGGCCGGGGGGGGGAGAATATGTCCCTTTACTTATTTCAACTTCTTGTTGCAAAGCTTCATAAGTGAATAAATCGAACTACATTTAAAGAGAGGACTTGGGGAGAAAGCACAATAAATGCAATTCCATCGTCCTAAATGAAGACAAAGGTTTCAAAGCAATATTAAATTCAGTCCCTGCAGACTCATTTCATTTCAGCTCTGGATTGCCACAAAATCAAGTTTCACAGCATGGCCAGCACTGTCTTCCACCTCCCCCAAAGCCACTCACAGGCACAAATTCATTTTTTCTCCCTGATCCCAAGTGTCGCTTGGCATATTCATTTTCACAGGTTGTCCTTCCGCCGGCTTGCGCTGACTGACCTCGGTAATTTTGTTTTAAATGACAGATTCCTCGGCTCTGTGAAAGGAACTCGGAAACAAAGCACAGTCTACTCTCTCTTTCCAAAAGATTCCATCTCCATAATTGTCCTTCTGCCTTGATACTTGTTGTTAACCTTCCTCCACCCGGAACCACAAGCAGTGACCGCACTGTTTCCAATTCCCCCAGCTTTGTGGCCAGATAAAAAACTCTATTGACATTTCAGAGGTACTTTATTCCCTTTTGCTCCCTGCCTCAGCGCATTTAGTTGCACAGATGAATCAAAGTGACGTTTTTGGGGAAGTTTTACTCGCTGTGCTAACGGCAAGGTTTGGGCGTGGAGCAAGGCTGGTTGGGGTGTGGTGAAGGTACCAGTCTGAGTCTGAAGAGAACCATCGTCAAGTCCCTGCTCTGCCACAGGTTTCTGGCATGACCCTGGGCAAGTCACCTGGCCTCTCTGTGCCTTGGTTCCTCATCTGTAAAATGGGGATAAAACTCTTTATTTACAGCACAGGGGATGCTGGAAGATGAATCCATTAATGAGTATGAGGTGCTCAGCTCTTATGATTCTCTCGCTATCTGAATATCTAAAAATGGAACTTCCCTGCTCAAAATGACCAACCCTTTCTTATGTATCGTTGTTACAGCAGCTCCCAGAGGCTGCAATGCGGGAGTGAGGCCCCGTGGGGCTAGATGCTGTGCACAGACATATCAAAAAGATGGTCCGTGCGCGGAAGAGCTTACAGTCCAATCTCTCATGTCATCCCCCACGCACTGGATACTGATAGCGGCCCAATGGCCCCTGGGGAACAGTGACAAACCAGCACTTAAGAGATAAACATTTACAATGAGATCGTGCAACATTCACCTGGGTCCAGGTTTGGTTACAAACCCAGTCTGGGCTTGTAGGAAGGTTGGATAAGGCTCAAGAGCCTGACAGGTACAGAGAGGCCCAGACCCTCCCACCAGGACTGACCGCCCATCTCTGGGAGAGTCAGGGCTGAATCCCGAGCTAAGCATCACAATTCAGCCCTCTGATCACCTCGATAACGCACCAGGCAAAAAGACTGACTGACCTTCTTTTGGGACGTCCAGCTCTGGATCTGATCCTGGGCGCAGGCAGGGGGATGTGGGCCCATCCCTGCCTTCAGGTGTCGTTGCGATTTGCACTGGAACCAGGTTTCATTCGCCATTTCAGTGGGAACCTCGGCAGTTGTGACTTTCACTTTGACTCCTGAGGAGTGTCAAACCCTGAAACTCAAAGAGAAGCTTAGGGGGCAAGCAGGCAGTAAATGACCATTCCCTGCCCCAAAGAGCTTGCAGTGTGATGGTTCACACTGACTCAAACCAAAACTTCTGTAAAGGGAAACCACTTCAAGTCATCAGACTATCAGGGCGCAGTCATGACTGCTTGTCTGCCAAGTGAATTTCTCCTCCCCCTCCCACTTTTAAGCATGGTAAGAAGCAATGTCCTTGCCAGACCAATGCATGTTCTCTGCCTGTCCCTGAACTGCGTGTCCCAGCAGTGTCTTCTTTATGTGGGAATTTCAGACAAGCGATGCCAGGGGATATGTCTACACTGCAATCGGAGGTGTAATTGCAGCTCAGTTGGATATACCTGCTCTAGATTTAATCTAGCTAGCATGGCTATAAATAAGAGTGAAGCGGTGTCATGGGCTTAAGGTTGGGCTGTACGAGCCCCCCTGGACCCCTGGTTATATGTTTACATTGCTCGGCTGCACCAGGGTCCACGCTACTGCACCTTCTCTGCGGCTTTCAGCCATGCTGGCTAGATTAAAGCTAGCGTAGGGATTCCAGCCCACGCTGCAATCACATTGCTGATGGCCATGTCGACGGACCCTCAGAGAGACAAGCTCAGCACAGAAGAGGTGCAGGGAGGGGTGAAGAGCCGACCTGTTGGGTTCTTTTAAACACAGGCAGGGGTGCAAGTAGATTTTAACTCTTACCAGTAGCATAGGTAACTTGTGGGAGGGACACAAAGGGGGGCATCAGCTAAAGGGGGGGCACGTGACCTCTCCACATGACCCCCCACGTGACCCCTCCCAGCCCAGGGCCCCTGCATTTGCCCTGTCCCCTCCCCATCTAGGGTTGCCAACCCTCCAGGATTGTTCTGGAGTCTCCAGGAATTAAAGATTGTCATGTGATGAAATCTCCAGGAATACATCCAACCAAACTTGGCAACCTGTGGGGAGGGGCCTCTGTCCTCCCGCTGTGCTGGACACCGATTCAGCGGATACCGATTTCTGAACCGCGGGGCTCTCCTGGCAACCGCCGCGGCAAAAGCAGCAGAACGGGGGGCCACCGGGCGGCCCCATGCCAGCAGCTCCTCTGGCGGGGCTGTACCGCTCCCAGCCCTGCCCCCCAGCCCTGTCCTCCCGCGGGGCTGTACCGCCCCCAGCCCTGTCCTCTGGCAGGCCACTGAACACAAGGCAGGAGGAAAGAAGAAAAGAAAGGAAATAATGTGTGGAGGGAAGGGAAGCAGAAGGAATGAGAGAGACCAGATTGAAGCAGACACCAGACCAGAGCTGGAGCTGCTAGATGGAGTATACAGACCCTGCACTGAGCCTGAATAGGGCTGAAGGGCCATGCTGGGCCAAGGTAGCCCTGCCCCTGCAGGCCTGCCCTGAATGCTCCAGCTGGAGGAGCAGGTTAAAAGGAGCTCAGAAGCCCAGCAAAGGGGTGGTGGACAGACTGCAGGAGGGAGGGAGCCTTCGCCAAGAAGCCAGATCCAGGATGGAGCTTGAGAGGCGACCACAGGGTGAGCAAGGCCCCCAGGCAGAGCCTTCTCCAACCACCCCGCGTTGAGCACCAGCAGGCCTTGCAGCACGCTGCTCCTCTGGACTTTGTGACGCTAATGACTGCTTGGACTAGGGGGGGCCATGCTCCAAACTGAAGGAGATTATAGATAGGAAGTAGCCCAGCGCAGGGGTGCTGGAACTAGAGGTGCTGGGGGTGCTGCCACACCCCTGGCTTGAAGTGGTTTCCCTCATATGCAGGGTTTACAGTTTGGTTCAATGGCTCTCAGCCCCCCCCCCACCCCCAATTGTACAAATTGTTCCAATGCCGCTGGCCAGGGTGACAGATTTAGGCTTTCTGTGGGGCGGAACCTGCCAGTGTGATTTCCCACTGGGCCCTGGGCTGGGACCTGGGATGGGCTGGTGGAGAGGGAAGGCCTGGATTCCCCTCCCACACCCCACTTGAGGGCAAAGGCCCAGTCACAGGGGGAGGCCCAAACGTTCCTGGTCTAGGGTCAGGAACCAGGCTCTGCTACTGCCCCTGACACAGAGACAAGGGGTTGGAGGCCAGGTGCCCTAACCACTAGGCCACCCAGCCTGCCAAGCAGCAAATCACAGGCTGGGAAATTGGGTTGCCACCTTTTGTCCAATCAGAGGTAGGGAAGGCAAGGCGCGCTCCCCACCTCCCCCCATCCCCCAGCCTGACATGGAACAACAAGAACTTTTGAAGAAGTCCTCGCCCCAGTCTCTGCTGCCCCAGTTGCAAGGAGGAGACTTTACATCATAATTTTGCATGACTTGGAGCTCACTCCCGTAAGACTGATGTGAACAGCAAGTAGGTCAGGCCCCAAAATTAAAGTACTGTATAATTCTGCATAGCAAGGATAAGCCAAGATCCTCCATACCGTGCCCCAAACAGTAAAGCTTCCGGCAGAAGGATTTAGCTGGCCTGTTCGGTGACAGTGTGTGAGGTAGAATCCATGGCTCTCTTAGCTCTTCAGAGTCATCAGAAGTCAGCAAAATATTCTCTAGGCAGCTAAGACCCAGCTGACTCAACAGGAGCAGAACCAACGGGTCTTCCTTAATTCCAGCTGCAGCCGCTTTCCTGGCCCGAGTTTCTCAGTTGCTGTGGGTTCCATTAGTGTCACATTTTAAGGAAGTCCCGTGGTGAGCAACAGAACACAGTTCCTAAGTACGGAGCCAAATACAACGGTTACAGACCCGACACTGACCATGCTGCAGAGAGCAAAAATGAGATTCCTTCCCCGCAAATAGATTCTGCCACTGGAGTGTAGCTACTGGGGACAGGTCAGTGACTTGGTTGCCTGCGGGAATCAATAGACTAGAAACAGCAGCACATACCCCACAATCTTAATTATCCTCTTCTTGTTATCTGCATGGATTCTCTTCTTTTCTAGCCCTGAGCACAGTAATCCTCAGAGCCAGGATTTTATGCTTGGGGCCGCTTCGTAGACTGGCATGTCATGTTTTCTCATTCCTTATTTATAGACAGCTGACATGGGCCCCAAATCATCGTAACATCATAGGGTTAGCTGGCGGCTTTCACTCCGAAGCACTTTATAAGCTATGTTTATAGAGGAATCGCTTCACCCGCCAGTGCAATGCAATCGTCTCTGGGGTGGAAAGTTAATTGGCAATTGTTGAACAGCAAACTCTGCGCAACTGTTTTGGACAGTGCAGGAAAAAGAGTCTGGCATCCAGCTGAAGCAGTAGGGGAAGGGGGGATTTAGACGAGATGGGCGTAACTGTCGGAACTGGAAATTGGCCGGCACTCCAAGGTTAGGACCCCCAAAGTGCATTGGGTTCACTAACAACCAGAACTGGTCAGGACGTACATTTTGCTTCTCATTGACAAGAACCTCCAGCTGCTGAGCGCCCCCTTCCCCTGGAACATAGGGTTAGTGTTGCTGGTGTGGATGGAAGAATGCCACCCGCACAAGCCCAATCGATGAGTTCTGCAGTACGTGGGGTTTCTTTTATGGGCGCCTACCCTCATAGTGGCCTGACTCCACTTAGCTTGACTATCCCGACTATCTCATATTGCATTTGGGTTCTTTTACTGTTAAGCTAGACACAGCGGTTCTCCACCTCTGGGTCGGAACCCCAAAGTGGGTCGCGACCCCATTTTCATGGGGTCGTCAGAGCTGGCTTTGGACTTGCTGGGACTTGGGGCCGAAGCCAAAGCCTGAGTCCCACCACCCAGAGCCAAAGCCTGAGGGCTTCAGCACTGGGTGGTGGGGCTCAGGTTACAGGCCCCACTCCTGGTGTGGGGCTTGGGCAGGGTCAGGCTTCGGTCTCCCATCCTGGAGTCATGTAGTCATTTTTATTGTTAGAAGGGGGTCATGGAGCAATGAAATTGAAGAATCCCTGAGCTAGAATACTGGGTTTGGTGCAGGGAGCAACAAGCCACTAACTAGAGATGGCCCAAATCTCAAAGAGCCAATCTTTTCCACTCTGAAGATGCACTGAGTCCGGGGGGTTGGTTGAGAACCATCTTATGGTAATGGTTTTTGGTCACTATTGACTGCAGCTGGGTGACATTTTTCAACTGAGCCCAAAAATGCAGATTTGGCAACACCCAAATGTTTCACGAATTCATGTCAATTTCACCAGATGTTTTTGGTTTAAAAAAAAATTCCAAAAGAATCAAAATGTCTTGATTTTTTTCGATTTGAACTGACATTCTTCTTTTCGAAATTTCTTTTAATTTTATTTTAGAAAATGGAAACAGTTCAAAAAATGCTCACAGTGGAAACGAAAACATTTTGTGTCAGGTCAAACCAAATGATCCAAAACAATTTTTTTTTTTTTTTTTTACTTTTCAAGTTGTTGAAAGTGTTGAACAAATTGGTTTTCGGTTTGACCTGAAACACATCCTCTTCCCCAGCCCGGTTTTTCAGAATTGCCAATAAACTGAAAAAGCTGTTTTTTCACTCAAGTCTAATACCGACCTAGCAGCAGAAGACGCTGCCGTTCTCAATACCGCCCCTAAGCCAGGCTGTCCGCAGCAAATATTTGTTAACTCTTTAGTCCTCATTGTTTGCCCCACTACCCAGGCACATTTGAAAAGAAATCCCCTTATCCATCACCACTCTCTTTGGACATTGGGTCTTCACGATTAACGTGCCACGCACCAGAATCGGTGCTGCACAGGCTCACGGAGACAGAGGCAAACCAAGACCGTGAGCTGTAGCTCACGAAAGCTGATGCTCAAATAAATTGGTTAGTCTCTAAGGTGCCACACGTCCTCCTTTTCTTTTTTCAAGACCAAGCAGGCAGTGAACTTGTCCTGGGGGCGGGGGGGAGTAAAACAAGGCATAAATGGCAAAGAGTGATGTCTTGGGAAGACTGACATGGGTAATAAGAAGGATTCCGAGTTCTGAGAAATTGCATTAACCAATCAAGTAGTGAATTAGCTATTTGGAGATGAAAAAATCAATGGGCCCTGATCCTAAGTGGAGCATTAATGCATTAGCAGCAGTTCTGCGGAAGGATGGTATGCAGCAGTGGCTGTCTAATATGATTTCAAAAGGCTGTGGCGACCAGCCAGCAGGCGCTAGAATTATCATCTGTCCTTTTGACTCCTTTTCCTTTATCTCTCCAATCTCCTTGTCGGCTTCTGTATTTTAAGTCATTCAGCTGTTACAAAGACAACATTGAAAGGTGGAGAACAGGGCAGTGATGGAGTCCAGTCCATACAGAATCTTCAGAGAAACTCTGTACACGCATTTCGCGTGGCAGTGCACACGGCACTCCATATTAGTGTTATTGAAGGAACACCTAGAAAGGTCAGGGCCCTGCTGAGATCAGGGCCCTGTTGTGCTAGGTGTTGTACATACACGTAGCAGGGGATGGTGCGTGCCCCAAAGAACTTACAGTATAAATAGACAACACAGACAAATGATGGTGGGCGGGGGGAGGAGGAAGTATTAGTATTTCCAGTCTATTTATGGGGAAACTGAGGCACAGGGTGGCTCAAGCGACTTGCCCAAGGAGTCTGTGGCAGAGCCAGGAACTGAATCCAGATCTCTTAAGCCCTATTCCAGTGCCAGAGGCCTTGTTTACACATGAATGTTTAACATAAGTATGAATTTAACCCTATTAAGTTAAACTGGTGCAACCCCCTGTGTGGATTAAACACTCATATTTGTATTTGAAAGTGGCTTTGTTAGTTTAGCTTAAATAAGTGGGGGCAGGTCTGTACTACAAAGTTTTCCTGGCATTGCTCTGTCAATAGGGATGTGAAAAAACCACAAACCCCCCCACCAATCAACATAGTTATGCTGCCAAATGCCATAGTCCTTCTGCTGGCACAAGAACAGCCATACTGGGTCAGACCAAAGGTCCATCTATCCCAGTATCCGGTCTTCCGACAGGGGCCAAGGCCAGGTGCCCCAGAGGGAATGAACAGAACAGGGAATCACCAAGTGATCCATCCCCTGTCGCTAATTCCCAGCTTCTGGCAAACAGAGGCTAGGTGTAGTGGGGCAGTTGCCCCACTTTGGCAGAGGAGGGGTTAAAGCAGGCTGGAGGGATAGCTCAGTGGTTTGAGCACTGGCCTGCTAAACCCAGGGTTATGAGTTCAATCCTTGAGGGGGCCATTTATGGGTATGGAGCAAAAATTGGGGATTGGTCCTGCTTTGAGCAGGGGGTGGGACTAGATGACCTCCTGAGGTCCCTTCCAACCGCGATATTCTATGATTCTATGAGACGCTGCGGTGGTGAGTCTGTGCCCTGTTATGCTAGGGACACCATCTCTGTCAGGTGGGGATGTGGTTTAACTACGCCTTCAACAGGACCCCTTTTGTCCGAATAAATTGTGTCTCCGTCGGGGGCTGGGCTGGCAGAGCTCTGCTGGTATAGTACTTGCTATGTATGTGTGACCAACAACCTTAGCTGGATTGTGCCATGAGACGTACTGCCATTACACCGAGAAAAGAGTCTGTACCGGCAGTAAGAGCCTGTGTTTCTGCAGTGGAAGACCTGTCTAGGGCTGTCACCTGGTGGATGTGCGGACACCATTTTTTCAGCTACGGCAGACAGGAAAGTGGTGGCGCTCCACGTAGAGCCTCCACGGTCAGGGGCTGTTCAACCGATTTCCCTCCCAGCGGTATGCTGACTAAGCGGTGTCAGAGAACGTCTTTATGGCATGGGCCAGAAAGTGCAAAAGGCACAGGGATGAGGCAAAGCAAGCCCACAGGCCGACTCCTGAGTTACAGCCATCTCTTGAGCAGCGAGGCATGCCTGAGGGTGGATTCTCAGAGAGCCAGGAGCCATTTTACCTGTAACAGAAAGCACCTGACATAGGGCACGGTATGCGGCCCCGTTCAAATCCCTTTTTAAGGGAGAAATAAGACTTTAGTTCTCAGACAATACTAGCTTTTAATGATGCCAGGACAGAGGTAACAGACTATTAGTGGAAATTCCAGTAGAAAACTTCCACTGGCCTCTGATTTCCACTAGTCTCTGTTGATTTCTTCTGTCCCCTTCGGTAGAGGGACCAATAATCCCAGGACAGAGTAGCCCGATAGACCCATTGCACTGGGACTAGCGGAACTGGCATTTCCACTGGGCCTGGGCTCTTTGAGGGATGATGCTAATACGACAGCAACAGCAGGCAGCTGCCCTGAGACGGAAATGGCGGCCGCAAGCACCGTAGCCCTGAGAAGGAGCAGCTCCAAGATGGCCGTGGCAGCAGACAGATCCGCTTTGAGAAGTGGCTTCAAGATGGCGGCAGCAGACGCAGTTGCTCAGTCTCTCTGGGGAGGAAAGATACTGAGGTGCGAGTCACTCAGAAGAGGGGTAGTTCCCAGAAGGCGACTGGAGGCAAATTTGCTCAGCCGGGGGTGCTGTGCCGAAAAATAGTCCAACATGGCAGCCGTGGCAGTTTTCCTCTTGCCTGTCTGGATTATAAAAATTCTTGTGCTTTGAATAAAGATTTATTCAAATGTACAGAGGGCAACATTCAGAGACACCTTTCACTTTTCCCTGTACTTTTTTAAATACCTCCTTGAAACAAGGACGAAGATGGAAGCCAAAGGGAGTTTAAAATAAATATTGAAAGGAAAGAGAGTGTGAATTAGCCAAAATCCCATGGCTTGAATCTACTCTGCCACGTTGACCTTCTGTGGCCTGCTGCACAGCTCCAGACTGGCGTTTTGTCCGCTTTAGGGCGCTGCTCCCCACTCTGTTTTCAATTTGTTTTCCCATGTCAAGAGATGTTGTTAAAGAAACAATTGCCTTAAAACAATCTCCGTGTTCTAAATTAGAACAATGTGTCATTCACCTAAATCATGCAGTGCTAATCACACAATTACTCCGTGCTGTATTATATTTAAAAAGATACTTGAAATCCAAAACAATATCTTGTAAAAAATTAATTTGGTAAACGTTTGACTCGGGCACAGTAAAAAAAAGAAGGGGGGGGAGGAGAATTAATGTCGAAACCAGAGCTGGCTAAGAGTAGTTCAAGTAATTCTGAAGTAATCAATCTTTTTTTTTTTTCTTTTTTATTAAGATGAGCTCAAAGGACATTCAAGGCCAAGGATGGAAAAGGAGACACAGGGCCAAATTTGCCCCTGGTGTAACTTCATTGGGACTTCACTGGGTGCTTGCTGTATGACAGTAGGCTCTCCGACCGCGGGCAGCAGGCACACCCCCAGAAATGTTTCCATGGTATGTACAACTGAACCATTCTCATTTCAGGAGTCGCAGCACCACTCGGGTTTGGCCTGGCAGCCACTTTGTCAAAGGACCCCCAGGCCAAACCTGAGTGGCACCCCCCACCCCGTGCACCAGGTCACAATGCCACTCGGTTTGGAAGACCTCTGAACTGGGGGGTGCAGGGCAAACTGCCACTTCTCCCTCCTTCCCCCGGTCCCCAAGGTAGCCCTGCCCCTGCTAATGATACACGCCATGCATAACATACATATGGCTGTGTGGAGTATAGATTTCATCCTCCTGAGGGAGTGTCACCCCCTCCTCCTATTCTAGCTCCACCAGGAGTTATGAGATTGGTGCATAAACCCCACACTGGCAGTGACAGGGTTAAGGGGAAATGCAGAGCCCAGTTAACACATTCTGTGGCACCTGGAGGGGAGACAGATAATTAAGGATTAGACCCAGCTGGGGAGAACCAGACTAGGTGGTTTTGATAATGCAGTGGTTCTCAAACTTTTGTCCTGGTGACCCCTTTCATACAGCAAGACTGAGTGCAACCTCCCCATATCAATTAAAAACACTTCTAAAAATATATTTAACACCATTGTAAATGCTGGGCGGAAAGCGGGGTTTGGGATGGAGGCTGACAGCTTGTGACCCCCTGAGGGGTCACAACCCCCAGTTTGAGAACCCCTGTGATAATGGAATCAGTGTAGGAAGAGGAGACTCAGGAAAGACGTAGAGGGAAGCTTCTGCTCTCTGGGAAAGGAGCCAGAGGAAGGAGCTTGTACCCAGGACTCTCCCTGAAGAAAGAAAGTGAGTAGCTGGTGAGAAGGAGACTCCTAATGCAGTCCTGGGAGAAGAGAGACTCCAGGGAAGCAGCCCTGAGGCTCTGCAGCTCAAGAGGAGCTGGGCATCCCTGGAGAAAGCCCGGAGAAGCAGCGCTCTGTAAGAGCTCTGCAGAGCCTGGGAGAGGAGCAAAGAGTCTGTGGAGGATTAAACCTGGGAAGGATGGAAGAGTTTTTTTGGTTCCTTTGAGTTTGGACGCTATTATGCTGGAAGGGATGGGACTTTTAATGTGACCTGGATGGAGGGCCAAACCACCGCATGGACCTCTGAAATCCAGAAGAGGAGTAGGGGACGGCACAGGTACTGCATCGCTGGGTCTTGCCACAAGGAGGTGCTTCGGGATGGCTGAGTCTATGACATGCAGAAATTAGTGAATGAAATTCTACTGCTTGGTTGTGCCTGTTTGCGATGTCCCCTTCTGGCCTTAAAGTCTATGAACCCTGGGTCTGAAGGGTCAGTAATTTGGGGGGATTAAGAGGAGTAGGGGCTGCAAAGATCTGTTTGTGGTGTGATGCTGAGAGGAGCCACAGAGCTCTTGGCACTGGGAACCAGCAAAGTCCTCAGTGTAAGTGATCATCCTGGGATGATGGAATCCAAAATCAAATCGCTTTAACTTTCTGAAGTGGGCATCTCAATTTTCCGGGTGCTCAGCCGGAGACATTTTAAGGGGCCTGCCTTTCAGAAAGACCTGAGCACCCACCCTCTGAAAATCAGGCCCCTTTCTAAGGCATCCCAAATTGGACACTCAGAAACGGAGGCTCCTAAAATACCTAGTCACACTGGAAGATGTAGGCTGATAGCTTTCAGCCTGTGTCCTTGGCAAGAGGGGGCTTTCAGAGCTGCGGTGGCAGTATGTGGCCGCTGCACCTTTCAGGCTTGGAGCATTCTGGACAGGTAGAATTCAAAAGATGGAGTAGCTTGAGCTGGAGTTGGCTTGGAAGCTGTCTGCAGGAATGAAGTGAGGACTTGTTACGAAGCATGCGCTCACTGCGCTAGCTTGACTCATGTTTGCTGGAGCTTTTGTTTCTTCTTGTTGTTGGGCTCATCAGTTAAAATCATTACAGTTAATTAAAAAGGCCTGCTGTGGCTCTGGCATGGTAACCTAGTCAATGAGGGTCCCTGTCTTTCTGTAAGTGCATCTGGAGGTCTCCTTTAGAGCTGGCACATCCTGCGTGACTGTCTCTAGGTGTGGTCTTCTGATCACTGGGAGGCAGGAGAGGAAGATGAACTGAAGAGAGTGATGAACGAGAGAGAGAGAGAGTGAGAGAGGCCAGTCAAATGCGTTGGTGCTGTCACAATATTTAAAGCCTTCACTAGCAATCTAGACGGAGGAGGCCGCAGCCAGGGAGAGCGTGTGTTATAACTGTTGTAGCCAACCTACAAAGAGGGCTCGTGAACAACCAGCCGGTTGCCCAGAGCCCTGACATGTGCTCAGTTAAACGAACCTGACAAGGATCTCATAGCACCCTTTCCCGCATGCACAGACTATTACCAGGTGTGAATGTGCTGAGGGCAAATTAAATTTCAATGTGGCTTTGCACTCGGCCGATAAATCTTTCAGTAGCCTAATTTTGGAATGAGCCATCAGGCTGGACCTGCGTGACCCAGAAAGGAAAAGCTTTTAAATTATCGAAAACTCCTGCTTATCTGCGCCCGGAGAGAGTCAAGGGCTCAGTGGCTTATTCAAACCTTCCTCTTCGTCGGGGGAGTGGCCTTTGCCCAGTCAGGGAAGAGGA
Organism: Chelonia mydas; assembly: GCF_015237465.2. Classification (NCBI taxonomy): domain Eukaryota; kingdom Metazoa; phylum Chordata; order Testudines; family Cheloniidae; genus Chelonia; species Chelonia mydas. The sequence continues at coordinate 7,243,247 of NC_051258.2, forward strand.
ACGATGCAACAGGACCAATCACAGCCAACCACAACAGCTTCATATATCAACCATTGACGACTGAGAGGGGACTGTAAAGGAAGTGTCAAAATGCAGAGTAATTCTGAGCAATGAGGAGATTCCAATCTGCTCGGGAACACTGTGTGTGAGCACAAAAAAGCCACTAAATTAGTCCCCCCTGAGTTATTTGCTCAGCTGCGCTCAGGAGCATTGCTGTGTCTGGATTATGGCCCCAGAGCGCAGAGGTGCTTGTCATGCTTAAATGGGACCTGCAAAGGAAGTCCTTAGTGTAGCTGCCGTTTCAGCCGACCGGTTTACAGGCTGGCTTGCGACGGCTCAGCCGTGGTTGTGGCTTCTTTGGGATTTGATGGAAATTACTGCAGCACGGGAATGACCTCGGGGAGGCACAGTACGGCTGTGGTTTCAGACTCCCCCCTCCTCCCCCACTCTTGCCCCCAGACTTCCTCACATCTAGCTGGGATGTCCCCGGAGGTACAGCATCGTTGCTATTGCTGCTGTCGTTCTGGGGCCGGTGTTCTGCTCCCATTTTCAACGTGGGACGTGCTAAGCACCTCTATAACCCAGGCCTTGAGCCTGCATCCCTTGTGGGGGTTTTGCCTGTGCAAGCACTGCAGGATTGGGACCTGGGTGTGCAAGTGACTGAGGGCTGGAAGGGGCAGAATTTCATTTAGGAAGCATAAATTCTAGAGCTAGCCTTGATCCCTAGTATAACACGCAGGATGGTCAGCGCCGTATCTGAGGTATCTGTCTTGGGAAGGTCTGGGCGAGACAGTGGCAGCCAGAACTACCCTCTGAACTGGGCTCCTGTACCCCAGCAAAGATGTTTCCTGATCTGTATGTGTAAATTCCATTTCTGCCTGCCCGGGGGGCATGGTCATGGCATTTCTGACAAGCTCTGCATGGCTCAGGAGGCAGGGATGGGAGTCCAGTAACGGGTCAAACAGGAGGGGGATCTGGGTGGTGAGAGCTGATGTTCAGCCAGCCAGTTATTGGCACTAGTGGCACGGTCTAGTGGGTAGAGAGCTACTGAACTCAGGAGTTCCCAGCTCTGCCACTGACCTGCTGTATGAACTTGGGCAAGTCACTTCGCCCCTGCCTCACCTATTTAGGCTCTTTGGGGCAGGAACTGTCTCTAAAGCTGTGTTTGTACAATGCCCGGCACTATGAAACCTTGATCTTGGCTGGAGCCTCTGGGCGCTACCCCAGTGCAAACAATAATGATGCAAAAAGTTTCTTCCCCTCAAAGCTCTTCAGTTCCCAAATGCCTCCTAAATATCCCTGTGTAGGCTTAGGGGAGGGAGGAGAGGTACACAAAGCAGCGGGGAATGATGCACTGAAGTTGAAAGGATGGAAGCAGAAATCCCACCCCTCCATTATCCTTGTCACACTAATTCCTGCCCACTCCTCTCATACAGTGGGTGTTTGTGCTGCAGAATACAGCAATCAATTACGGGGCTAATTAAAAAATCACCTCCTGTAGGTGTAGCCAATTTTTTAACCTAACTACAAAAATCTTTTGTGCGGGCATCTGCGTGTGTTTGCATTAATGTGCTAAGGTCTGTAACTCTGAATGTGCTTGCAGATCTCTATGCATGTTTGGGGTGGAGGTGTGTGCAGTCACATCTGCGTGTGTGTGTGTGTGCATGTTTGTGTTTGCCTGCATCTCTGCCTGGCACTTGTATACAAGTGTGTGCACTGGCAAATCCTCCGTGTGTGTCTCTCTGCATCCTTGCCTGCCTCCGTGTATTTCAGCCTCCTTCTTTAGCAAAACAAGTCCGCAGAAGCATTTCCCAGTTTAGCCATCCAGACAGTATTATCTGCGATAGCAAAAACACAAAGGATTTAAGCAGATTTGCTAAACCTGCCTATTGGGGCAGCGCACCAGTAACAGCAGCAAGAAGCTCTGTGTGAGTCTGTCCTGCTGTTGCTCCGTTACACAGACTGTTGAGAAGGAAAATGAACCTCCTCCCCGACTCTCTCCCGCATTCAGCTCCCACTCCAGTCTCCGCTTCGAAGGTTGGCGGGTGCAGAAAGATTCCCTGCTATTGTGGAGAAAATTAACTGGAGACAGATGGGAATTATTGCCCGTGACTTCCATGGGGGTGGGAGTTGTTGGGGTTGGGGGCTGGGCACTGGGGGCAGCCATCCTGACTCAGAGTTGTGACAAATTGGCTCAGAATAGCAAGAATACCTTCATCCATCTTACACGTGGGGACCACGAGATCAGCCACTGAAATGCTGCCACCTCTGGGATGGAGCACATCTTTTGTGTAACCACGCACCGCAACAGCACAACGGTTGAGGCCAGGATGTGTGCAACTGAACCAGCAGATAGAAAGTAGGGAGGCCGAACCTAAAGCTTCAGTGTCCTGGCAAAATTCCAAGGTGAACGTCAGAGCGGGTTGGAAACTAGATTTCCCATTCTGCAATAAATCCCGATGTTTCCATTTTTTCCCCCCAAACTGGAATGAAAGGCCAACGTTTTGAAATTTCCCAAGAAATGAACATTTGAACTGTTCTTGATTCAGAACCATCAAAATGGTTTGATAACGTCTGAACGTTATACCATATGAAATGTAATCTATGTACTATTGACGAGAATATATATACAATGACCTTAAAATGAATATTTTAGTGTAAGAATGAAACAAAACATGGAAGTCAAAAGGATTTAACATTGATTTTTTTTCCTCATTGGAAATGTCCTCAAAATCAACCAGTTCCTGTAAGATGTTTCAATTTCAAGGACGCTGCATTATCTGACGTCTATCTCTCCGTCTTAAACATTTGTTGAGCGGCTCTAGTTAACATCCCCCTCCCCTTGCAAAACCTGTCTTGGGTATTTAATGGCCAAGGCTGTCTGCACTTTAGTCTTATGTCTCATCTAAGAGATGGCCCCTCCGGCATGCCCCAGGCCCACCCTGTAGCATGGGATCAATCATGCCTCAGAGGAACGAGCAACGTTTAGCCTATTAGATGTCTCCTGGCATTTTAACCTCTTGGCCGTCAGGCTCCCTCAGGGTTGTACCCTACCCTAGTAAATCGGGCAGCAGCCCAGGGGACGAAGTGGCAGCTGCAAGATCGCTGTGAAGCTGCCAGCCTTGGCAGGGGGACAGAAGCAAATCAATGAGTCAGCACTTGGCAGCGCCAGCAGCCACATCTTCTTGCCCTTGCCAGCTCATTGTTAACGTGAGCAGAGTCTACGATCCAAGGCCATTGGCTGCTGGCTGCAGAGCTAAGATAATGGGCCCAGCACTGAACCTGGCGGGGAAGGGAGTGGGTCGGGGCCAGACCTCCCCCAGACGTCTCCTTGTGGGGACAGAGGCAAGAGAGCTGCCCCACTCTGCCTGCTGAGTGAGAATCCATCTGCCCGCTTCTTATGCCAGCCCGGCCCCTCTGCCAGTTTTGCTGCTGCCAGATGTTGCAGTTGCCCGTTTTGTCCTACTCCTTCCACACGTGGCATCCAAAATGGCTGCCTCTATCGGTCAGGCCAATCCCATGATCGCTTGGGCACACGGGTGTAGCAACCGCCTGAAATGACTGGCTTTGTGCAGCCAAACACAGGACTCGGGAGCTGTGGGATGGTCTGGTAGTTACCGCAACAGACCAAGCAGCAGGAGTCCTTGGTTCTGTTCCTACCTCTGCCGCTGATTGGTGTTGGGAACTTAGGCAAGTCACCGGGCTGTCGAAAGCTTAATCTGTAGTTAGGCCTCTCATTTAGATACTTGCTTTTCAAAGGTGCAGAGACCCTTCTGCTTTCACTGAGCTCCATGGGAGCAGTGAGTGCCCAGAAAAACCTCCTGTTTAGATGCTGAAGATGTTTAGTTTTCAGAGCAGCTGAGCACCCACAACTGAAGCCAGAGGGAGCGGCAGGTGTCTGGCAGTTTTAAACATCAGGCCCTGAATATGCTTGGAGGTGCCTAACTTTTGTCACCCAAGTTGGAAGACATATTTACCTTCACCTCTCTGTGTCTCGATTTTCTCAGCTGTAAAATGGAGATAGCAGCCAAACACCTCAAGAGGGAGGACGGTCTTGCTGTGGAAGCACTAGATGGGAATCCGCAGATCTGGGGTCAGTTCCGAACCGTGCCACAGACCGACTAGGTGGCCTTGGGCAAGTCTCTTAATCACAGTTTCCCATTTGTAAACTGGGAAGAATAATCCTCACTTTCTCCCACCCTTGGGATATCTTCTCTCTTCAGACTGTGCGATTTTTGGGGCAGCACCTGTCTCTCATTGGGTTTGTGTGTTCAGCACCTTGGTCAGCAAACTCCCTATTGCGGCCTCTCTACCACCCTGCAACTAGAAGCAACACCTACCAGACATGGGGAGGCTGTAAAGCTAAACCACGTCCATGTTGGTAAAGTGCTTTGAGATCCTGGGATGGAAGGTGCCGAATAAATGCGCTCCTGGTGCAAGACTTGGGCCTCCGTCCTAGACTGCCAGCCCTGCCATTCCTCAGAGCGTCGATGAGGGGATGTCTGATTCCTTCATTCCAAGGCCAGAAGGAACCACTGTGGATAGAGCTAGTTGAGAATTTTTTTGACAGAACATTTTTTTGATTCAAAAAATGCTGACTCATTTGAAACCAAAACTCTTTGTGGCTTCAAAACATTTCTCAGCTTGACGGTTTTTAAAACTGCCCATGTCCTGTTTCAGTGTTTGGTTTTTGTTTTTGTTTTTTTTTCAACCCAAAAATGCTGGTTTCCCAATTCAAAGTGACTTTTTGTGGCTGTATGTACGTTTTTATTTTATTTTTTAAAATGTTTGTAGAAAAAGTCAGTCAATGGTTGAGATTGAAATGAAACGAATGACCTAAACTTAACCCACCCCCACCCCCGGAGCCACAATTTTTGGTTACTGGAAATTTTCATAATTTTGACTTTTTTTGTTGTTGTCCTGATATGGGACAAGAAGAAAAAACACAAATCTCAGATGTTCAGCTCTAGTTCTCTGTGACGTTGGGGCCTAGTTCCTGGTACTTCTACATTCATACATCTGTGTAGGGTTCCTCTGAGAGGCATAGACTGTCTCCCTGGAGCACTGGGTGCTGTCCATGGGCCTCTGATCTGTCTCGCCCCTCTGGGTCCCTTATTTTGAACCCTTGACCTCGCTCCTATCCCTGCTCTGTTTTTCATTGTCCCAAGCTGTTTAGATGGATGCATCCTTCTCCTTCCCTTCCTCCCCCCACCCCTGTACTCTCTTGATCCCTCTCTGGAGCGGGGAGGTTTGGCTTGGTTCTGCTGGCAGAAGATGAGCATCTGCCTGGCTCTCACATAGACCAGCTCATCTCTCAGGCTGGACAAGACTAGATGCTGGGAACAAGAGGAAGGGAACAGGAGCAACTCTAAAAGCATCAAGAAAAGAGTTCTCTCCATTGTGCTTGCAACTTTCCCTTCTTAGCAGCCAGAGGATTTACCATTAAACGGCTGTTCAGGACTCTTTAAAGCCACTAATTAGATATGCCAGAACCCTTAATGAGAACTTTTTATTTCGCTTCCATTTTTTAGCAGGTTTAAAGGTTCATTAGAGATCCACAAAGGATCTCAAAGTGCATCTCAAACCACACTCCTCTGTCATAAAACAATTTCCAGTGCCTCTCCCGCACTATTAGCTTCCCTTTCTTTCCTGTTTACCAACAGCTTGGGCCCCGGACAGCCGGTCAGCAAAATCTTGTTGGCGCATCTTCCCTCCGAGGGCTGGCTCGTGAATGGCAGATGCTGGGAGTGGGTAATTTGGGGGAGGGGGACATGTGGTTGTGGAGACTGCCTGGTTCGCCCTCCCTTCTTTCTTTCTTTCTTTCTTTCTTTCTTTCTTTCTTTCTTTCTACCTCTCTCTCTATCCTTTCACTCTTTCCATTCTGTCGTGTGCTGTCTTGCCTTTCTCACCATCTCATGCTCCCTCTCCTCCTTCCTTTTCAATTTTCTCTCATTCCCTCCATCTCACTCTTTTGCTTGTCTGTCTCTCTCCTTTCTCTGTCTCTCTCCCTCTCTCCTAATTTTTTTTTGCCTGCATTAAGGGTAATCATCACAATTTTTCCCAGCACGATTCCCGTGGTGCTAGCTCACTCAAGAGGCCCTCAGAACAAGTGGCGTTCAAAGAAATGTCTGCATGAATGCCTTGGAGGATGTTGAATTCCAGTAGGTTTCCAACCACATCTGAGCTGTCATCAATACTGTCTCTCTTTTACCAGTGGTCTCATGGGCTTCGGCTACTGAAGGCGGCTTCTTTCGTTGCAGGAGGGTAAGCCCTGGTAACAAACAGGCCTGTCCCAGCTGGGTAGAGCCCTGCAAGAGGAACAAAAGGTCAGGATGGGATGATGAGAGACTCACAGAGGAAAGCTTTGGACAGAAGGAAACGGACTATGTTAAACATACTGACTGTCCTGGCTATGCTAATTTGTCCAGAGTCTAGAACAATGGAGCCCTGATCCCTCCCTGTCACCAAAGAAATGTTCTTGCTAGAACAGCCACCGATCTCAGAATTTGCAGGACAGATGCCATAACTACAGATCTGGTCTGCATCTGGCAGCTTAAGAGCCCTCCCTTTGTTCTGGGCATTGTGACAGCAGCAAAATAATAAGTGTCATGTAAAACTGTCGTAACAAAATCAGCCATCAAGTCAGCTGCTGCTACCAACTTGAACCTCGGCCCAGAAGATTGCCTTTCACGTGGGGGTAGTATTCCCTGGCTGCCCACTCCAGACCGGGATTTAGACCCTGTGTCGTGATAGCAGGCAGAAGAGGCTGTCATTGTTGATGCATTCCTCTGACCACCTCCCCAGCACTCTGCCCGGTAATCTACTTTTGTTGGAACTACTTCTGGCATGCCAGTCCCATCGGTATGTTCAAACAGCCACGTCTGAACCCATAACTTCTAGTTGAGCTGGAGCGTATCGTTCAGAAAGACAGCCAGTGTTGATGGCCAGACTTCAAGTGACGGGGAACCCACCTCTCCCCTAGACAAGTTGTTCCAGTGGTTACTTAACTGCTAAAAATCTGCACCTCCTGTCTAATTTGAATTTGTCTAGCTTCAGCTTCCAGCCTTTGGATCTCCTTCTGCCTTTGTCTGCTAAACTGAAGACTTCTCTACTATCTGATGTTATCTCCCCATGTAGGTGATCAGGTCACCTCTTATCCTTCTCCATTTCCCTCAAATTAGGATTTTTCCTCCACTAAACTACCCTAGCCTGAGAAGCAGGCCATGCATTATTCAGTCATGCACCAGAAACAGGTGTAAAGGTAGATATTATTCTAGTAAGCTGATGTATCGTTCTTTTTGGAAGTTGAGCTTATCACCAGCAAAATCGGTTCTGCTAGTGTCTTTTTAAGACACATGCTCAGGTACAGAGCTGCAGGCTGGTGGTTATGCTCTTGTAAATAAATGAATATTTATTCATTCCACAGCATTCTTGCCAGCAAGTTAAAGAAGTATGGGCTGGATGAATGGACTATCAGGTGGATAGAAAGCTGGCTACATTGTCGGGCTCAACGGGTCATGATCAATGGCTCCATGTCTAGCTGGCAGCCGGTATCAAGCGGCGTGCCCCAAGGGTAGGTCCTGGGGCTGGCTTTGTTCAATATCTTCATTAATGATCTGGAGGATGGCAGGGACTGCACCTTCAGCAAGTTTGCAGATTACATTAAACTGGGAGGAGTGGTAGATACGCTGCAGGGTAGGGATAGGATACAGAGGGACCTAAACAAATTAGAGGATTGGGCCAAAAGAAATCTGATGAGGTTCAACAAAGACAAGTGCAGAGTCCTGCACTTAGGATGGAAGAATCCCATGTACCGCTACAGACTAGGGACCAAATGGCTAGACAGCAGTTCTGCAGAAAAGCACCTAGGGGCTACAGTGGACAAGAAGCTGGATATGAGTCAACAGTGTGCCCTTGTTGCCAAGAAAGCTAACGGCATTTGGGGCTCTATAAGTAGGAGCATTGCCAGCAGATAGAGGGATGTGATCGTTCCCCTCTATTAGACATTGGTGAGGCCTCATCTGGAGTACTGTGTCCAGTTTTGGGCCCCACACTACAAGAAGGATGTGGAAAAATTGGAAAGCATCCAGCGGAGGGCAACAAAAATGATTAGGGGACTGGAACATGTGACTTATGAGGAGAGGCTGAGGGAACTGGGATTGTTTAGTCTGCGGAAGAGAAGAACGAGGGGGGATTTGATAGCTGCTTTCAACTACCTGAAAGGGGGTTCCAAAGAGGATGGATCTAGACTGTTCTCAGTGGGAGCAGATGACAGAACGAGGAGTAATGGTCTCAAGTTGCAGTGGGGGAGGTTTAGGTTGGATATTAGGAAAAGCTTTTTCACTCGGAGGGTGGTGAAGCACTGGAATGGGTTCCCTAGGGAGGTGGTGGAATCTCCTTCCTTTGAGGTTTTTAAGGTCAGGCTTGACAAAGCCCTGGCTGGGATGATTTAGTTGGGGATTGGTCCTGCTTTGAGCAGGGCGTTGGACTAGATGACCTCCTGAGGTCCCTTTCAACCCTGATATTCTATGAATATGAATATCTCATGATACCCAACGATATTATGAATAAAATGATAAATATGTGGCATATGCAGGTGATGTGGCATTGCACCAAGGTTTACTGGCAGTCATTTAGTGACCTGTGGTACTCGCCCATGGCTTTGGTCATCTCCAAATTCATACCATAACACGCCATTAACTGACTTCCACATGCTATCTTATTAAGTACAGATTTTTTGTTTTAAATTCTTTACAGAATGCATACAAAATATATATGTTGACACATCTATTAGAAAATATTAATATTAATAATTAATTGCTCTTTCATAGTGCTTCATCTTTCGATCTCAAAGCACTTTAAAAAGGAAGTCAGTATCATTATTCTCATTTTTCAGCTGGGGAAACTGAGGCACAAGTAGAGGAAGTGACTTGTTCCAGGCCACTCAACAAACCACTGGCTGAGACAGGAATAATACACAGGTCTGGTGACTCCCAGTCCATTGTCCTATCCTCAAAGCCATGTTAAGAGCATTGATATTGCAAACAAATGAACACATTTATTATAACTGATGAACTGGGAATAATTCAGATTTAAAACCACAGAGGGAAATAAAGATGAATATTCTGGCTTCATAAAGAGGGTAGAAATAAGGCTGTTCGGGTGTGATCCTGGTAGCTGTTAAGTGAATGAGTTTGGTTTCCTAGGTATGTTTGTGTCTGTGGGTGGAAGCTGCATCTGAGGTACATAATAGCTCTGTGAGTCGGCGTAGGTATATGTGAGCAGGTAAGGTATGTGGGTGTTCAGCTCTCGTTTGTCCTTGTTCTGGTGGTTTTGCATTATTGTCCCTGTGATGGGCAAAGCACTTGTGGAGCCAGGAGTGAGGGGAAGAGAGCTGATTTGCTGGATGGCCTGTCAATCACCCAAAGAGACAGGGGAGGAGCTTCTCTTCTGTGCAAAGGATTGTGGGTAGGGAAGCCCTCTATAAAATGCTCTGGCTTCTAGCTGGGAGTCAGAATTGCAGGAGGAAGGGTCACCTGGAGGATGCTGGGTCTGTTGAAGTCATGTTCTGGAAGGAATTCCTTGTTGGTGTGTTAGTTTATTATTATTTTATTTTAAACCCTTCAAACTAGATCTTGCTGCTTTATTGGACAAGCTTACCACCATACCCTTGCATGGTCCCTTAGAAACCAGCTGGTTTCCGCAAAGTGCTTTTTTGCATGTGTGTGCGCATGTTTAGTTTAATGAATATATAACACGTAGTTCTTTCATCGCTGAGTGGTGATGTCACTTCAGAAATTAATGATGCTCTGTTAGAAATAGCGTATGACTCAGTATTTGGTTAGCAAATCAGTGTTACACTGAGCTGCAGAGAGATTTAATGGGTAGCAGAAGTTAATGTTGCATTGTGTTAATACAACAGTTCCTTCTGTGTGAACAATCGCTTTACTTGTGTGGCCTTAATGCTGCACAACGAAAAATGCCTGCCTCCTGCAGGCAACAAAACCAAGGGCCAATGTTATGCCTTGGCACCCTGAACAAGGTTCATGCTAATTTCTGTAATAACACACATACATGGATTCTAAGGTACCCAGTGTTAGAGGGCTTTCCCTTTACCCCCTCCCCTGGTTCTTTGTCACGCAAACAGAAAGCAGAAGACCAGAAGTTCGAAGTGCAGGCAATGTGATGTTTATTGGGGTTAGTTTCGAACAAGCATATCCAGAGCTCGACACGCCGGCAGAGTCTCTTTTCCAGTGTTCCATTCCTAGCTCTGACACCGCAGAATATTTACCCTGTGTCCTCCTTCCCAGCTCTGATGCTGCAGAGCCTTGCCTGTGTCCCCCTTCCCCACTCTCATTTCCCATTCCCACCTCCTCCTCCTTAGCAAATCCCAATATACCTCCAGTGCACACCCACAGTCCCACCCCTTTTGTACCCCATGGGAGGGGTAAGGAGTGAGGTGGTGCTATGGTCATGAACAGGCATTTCTTTGGTCTTTTAGTGTTTTGTACCTTATACTCATATGCCAAGGCCGAGTGTATTGGCTGAAGGTTCTCAGACACCTCTGAGATGGAGGATGAAGGAAGCTAGAATAGGGTTGCCCAATCTCCAGAATTGTTCTGGAGTCTCCAGGAATTAAAGAGTATGTTGTGATGAAATCTCCAGTGTTTTATACTTTCCACCCCAGTCCCCCTTTGCCCCTCCTGACTGGTTGCTTGACTTTGGCCTGAGATAAGGGTTGAGGCAATCTTAAAGTGAGCACTCGAGTAACACTTTAACAGTTCTTATCTGTTCCCATTGTACTAACAAACCCATCTGAGTAGGCAGAAGCAACATACACAGTCTTTGTCATAGAATCATAGAATATTAGGTTTGGAAGAGACCTCAGGAGGTCATCTAGTCCAATCCCCTGCTCAAAGCAGGACCAACACCAACTCAATCATCCCAGGCAAGGCTTTGTCAAGCCGGGCCTTAAAAAAAGGCCACTCCTTTGTCCTTTGTTTACACGTGTTAGTGTAAGGTATAAGAGTATCGAAACCCAAAATTCTATCTCAGGCTGACAAACAAGCCTATATACTAGCGCCCAGATATTCTGGGGGGTTTCTACCTGCTGGGTTAGTTGTTCTTCACTGCCAGCGACGAGGCTCAGTCAAGTTGGAGGGAAGAAAGACATTCGGCTCAAAGGGACATGGATCCTGATATCGTCAATTAAATTCCCTGTTCTCCAGTGTGCATTCGTTCTGTGCATGGGGCTCTAAGCACTGCCATTGTAAATGAGCACAGAAGACGTGCAATAGAGACAACGTACAGGGAGAATGTGTGAGAAGAATATTGCTGCTCGGCTTTACAGTGCATCTCTGGACGGGTCATCCACCCCTCTGTCTATTCATGCCTAAGAGCTCTCCAGCATGGTTCCTGTTTGTGGGACTCTCACCCATTCATGCCTCCCCATCCCTACTCGCCTTGCAATCGGTGTAATTAGATTTTGCTTTACTGCAAAAAGGAAGAACCAAAAAAAAAAACAAAACAAAAAACCTATCCTGACAACCAGTGAAAAATAATTAGTGGCACATTGTATCATTAAACACTAGACTTTAATTAAATTGCGGGGAGATAACTGCCTCTAACGACTGGAAGGCTGGAGCCGGTAGACAGCAAACCACTCAGCGTAATGGAGTGAATAGGCCCTGTAAATAGAGACAAGTCAGGGTCCTGCGTTGATTAAGCACCTGACTAAATTGGGTTGTCTCCTCACATCCTGCACCTACTATCTGAAAATTGTTCATTATCTCCTTGCCATTTGATCTCTTTGGAGCTAACAAGCCTTTGTGGCACTTGCGCCAGTGATCAAAAGGCACTATTAAATACTCAAAAGTAGGATAATAGTAATGAATCTTACCGAGGGTCTCCTCTGCCCTCAGGAATGGCCTGGCTCCTCTTAGGCCATAGTTAGAACTGGTGGGAAATGCCTTTCCTCTCCCTCAAATATTTTTGAGAGTTTAATTTTTTTTCCTATCTCAAATCAGGATGGAGAAATCAATCTCAAAAATATTCATGAACTGAAAGCCCCAAACAAAATGTTTTGTTTTGATGGTTTCAGAACTTGTTGTTGTTTTGAATCAAGTGATTTGTTGAACCCGAACCTACTTCACAGATGGCTTTGACAAATAGGCATTTTTGACCTGAAAAAAGAAAAGATTTTGGGGAAAAATTCCCAACTGGTTTGAAGGGTTAGAAGTCAGTATGAAAACAGCCAGAGCAGCTGCTGAATAGGGGCTATTCCTCACAAGCCCCAGCAAGAGGCTAGTGTTAATGGTACGTCAGTTGGGTTGAGAGGAGCATATGCGGCAAGCTCTTGGTTACTTGTCTGAGCTTTCTAGCTTAGGGTTGCCAATTTTGGTTGGACGTATCCCTGGAAGTTTCATCGCGACATACTCTTTAATTCCTGGAGACTCCAGAACAATTCTGGAGGGTGGGCAACCGTATTCTAGTTTCCTTCATCCTCCATCTGCATCTCAGAGGTGCCTGAGAACCTTCAGTCAATACTCTAGGCCTCGGCATATGGGTAAAGAACTAGCAGCTTCACTGGAAATATCAAGCTGGGCTGGAGGTGAATGTAGAACTGGAGCGGTTAGAATACTCCTAACGTCTCGTCACAGCGTACACCAGGTCTGGTGCAAAATCTGGGCTGGAGCCTTCAGGACTATCTCTGCTTGGGGTGTTCCAGTTGTGGGGCCATGGGGGAGAAGGAGAAGCTGTGAGGGTCTTTATAAGATGTTTCCCCCCAGTTTTTTTCACTGGCGGAATGGGCTTTGCGACTACCACCCAGGCCTCCTGACTGCTAGTCCAGGAACCTATCTGCGACTGGAGCATGCTGCCGGCAGTGCTGCATGGGGGGATGTAAGTGCTAAGTATTCTAATTTTCTAAACAACCAGCGGTTGCATATTGAAACAGCTTAACCATCAGGTAAGAGTGGAGAGACACTTTCTAATAATGAGTTGGAAAGCATCGCATGTCTCTAGGCTTTATTCATATGCTTTCACTTAAATCAAATAAAACCCTCTATCCATGGCCCACCCTAATGTTCCCCAGGCTTTACTGCTGACTTGCCTAAATAGTACAGCTATAGAGGCAGCTTCCCTCCCAAACACGCACGCGCTTTCTTGTGCATTAAAATTTAATTACTGCTTTCTCGAATGTCACAGCCAAACCTATAAAAGTCTTATCAGGAGTGATAAGCCCAGCACCCTTGGTAATCGCGCCGTAACTCACATGGAAAGCAGCAATGGAAAGGGACAGCTGGCTTTATGGTCCTCCTGCAATACTCTGCCCTGGCAGCTTTACAGCCAGGCTCTTTCATGGGAGGCAAATGTCAAGACCCCCTTCCCCCTCCCCCCAGCCCCCCGGCCACAAAAAAAAAAAAAAAAGCCCATGAAAATGTGTGCCTCTTTTTCCAGTCGTGGGGGCGTTCTCATTCATTGGTTTGTTTTCAAGAGACAAAATCCATTTGGAAGGCTTTTTGTTGCTGTTTTATCCTGCTTGCTGCCATGAATTAGTGCTGGGTGAGCCCCAAGGCAGCAGCGATCCTGCCTGGCAGAGACTGAATGAATAACCCACCACCACTGCTGAGTCATGGGATTTCCCCCTCCTTCGCTGCTTGAGCTGGTCACAGAGCTGCCAGTTGGCATCGCCCACCAACGGCGAGCCAGGGGTTCCGCTCATGTTATGTGGCATAATGGCACCTAGAAGCCCCCTCTGAGATCAGGGCCCCATTGTGCTGGGTACCGTACAGACACACTGTAAAATGCTCCCCATCCCCGAGGAGCGAATAGGTGGAAGGGGAAACAGAAACCCAGAGAGGTGATGCAGCTTGCCCAAGGTCAGTGTGAGGGACGGCAGGTCTCCAACCCAGGCCTGCGGGCCGTGCTCAGACAACAGCTATCACCCAGCAGCGCACTGGGACCAGTCGAGATGGGGGCAACCAAAGGTCTAGCTCACCAAGGACTCCACTCGCAAAGCTCCTGATTGGAGGAGACATCCAGCCCCCCCATTGGCTCAGGCGTACTACTTAAGCCAGAAGGTGGAAGTTGTCTGAACAGCTTGGTGGATCCCAGCCTGGCTGCCACTTCGGACCCTGACTCCTGCCTGTTCCTTTCCTCCTTAGGCCAGATCCTCTTCCACTCCTGGTTCTTGCTTCTCTGCCTTGGCCCCTGACTCGAGATGGCTTGACTCCTCTCTCCAGTGGTCTCCAGCCACAAGCCTTGACTGCCCGTGCACCAGTCCCCACAGCTGGTGGCAGAGATGTGCCAAGAACTCAAGTCTCCTGAGTCTGAGCCCAGTGCTGTATCCACTCGGCCACACCCCAGGTGCTGCCTTCCTGAGGGTAAAAGAGGTTGGTGAGTGAGCAGGAGGATGGGCGAGTACCTTTGCCATATTCTGCCAGTGTCAGTGACGGTCTTATTTTATGGCATTTGCTGGTCTTTTCCCCATCCCTCTGACCCTGCTGAGAGAGGGACAGACCCACCGGCTGCCTGAGACAAGAGAGAGGGTCATATGGGGATCTCGGAGAAGATGGCTCTGCCAGCGACAGGTTTTATTTGGCTGCCTGTCACAGAGAATGAGAAGGACTAATAGAGAAAAAGCAGCTTGCGTTGAGCTGCCAAGTACAGGAGACAGGTTGCTGTGGGTTTTTTTGGGTTTTTTTTTTTAAATAGCCCTTTACAAAGTCTACAAAGTGCTTTATTATTTTTTTAATTGCCCATTACAGGCCAAGGTCATGCCCCTGTGGATTCTGGGAAAACAGTCCTCTGTTGGTCAAAAGCTGTGGATGTGAACAGAATCCGGCCAGGTTTGTACAAGAGACAAGCGCGAAGTCAGCTGGGAAACAGCTGGAGAAAGACGAGGTCTTTTGTGAGTGCTCAGAATCCACCAGAGACCAGGACTCTGTTTCATGCGTCTCTTCCATCTGCTCTGAAAGGAAAAGCACGTATCTCTTTGCTACTGTTTCATCTCCCTCCCCCCCCCCCGCCCCGCCATTTCTTCTTCTTCTGACAGTAAATGTGAAGGTGAGTTCAGTGCCCCTCCCTCTGCAGCCTGACTCACGGTTCCCCGGCTGTGCCAGGACAGCCTCCCCGCACGCCTGCAATCTCAACATGCGGCTCCCCATTACTCCAGCTCTGCTGCGGCCAGTCAGTCTTTACAGGTGCCTGACGCTCATTCCAGTCCTGCTGCTCCCCGACTTCCAGCTCAAGAATGATCATGGGTGTGGTTGGCGTTTTTAGCACCTTTACACTGAGAGCTGGGCACAGAATTGGGGGATCTGGGTGCTCCCGAACCTCTTCCCCGGAGAGATACTCTGGCATGTTTATCTCGGTGTCCCCCTTTCCACTGAATCCCATTTGGGAGACACTTGGCCACGCCACTTGGGAGATGATGTTGATGAACAAGTGGCCTGGGAACCTGCTCCAGACACCGTGTGACTCTGCTGGAATCACTTATTCTGGATGTGTCCTGGGGCAATTGAATGGCTTGCTTGGGATGGAGTCTGTGGGTTCCACCCAGGCTCATCTCTGTCTGGTTTGGGCTCCGTGTCCCTTGCCTAATGATGGCTAATTCCACTGGGGCTGTGGCCAAGCTGGCAGCTAGAGGTACCAATACGCCCTGAATGCGAACGTGCCCACTGCCATTGGCCTGCCGGGGGTGCTCTCCACTGCTTGGCTAGAAACCATTGAGCCAATGTCTTGAAGAGGGGCTGTTTTCTGTGGCAATAGGATTGTCTCTTGCTTAAAGCAAAGACCTGAGTGTCAGGAGGCCTCCGTTCTGTTAGATGTAAAAGCAAGGAGTTGTATTGAGAGGGTATCTGCCATAAACCCTTTCCATTAAGCACAGAGGACCCCTTGGGGTACAATCCTGTACAATTTGCAGGAAACCAGCCCTTTCATGATCTGTGGAACGTGTTCTCAGTCTCTTTCAAACGGTCTTGAAGCCCTCAGATCTTTCTCACTGTCATGGGGAGGATACCTTGAGGGGGATCAGGAGATAAGGGAGTTTGTTTGCTTTTCATTGAGACCTCCTGTCCCTGATGCAATCTGCTCACCTCCTGCCTTCCCCTCTCTCTTTCTCATTCTGTCTCTCCCTCCTTCCCTGTTCCCCAGGCTGTGTGCATATGTATGTTTTGCTCTTTCCCTTTTTGTCTCTGCTTTTTAGTGGGTTTCCTTTTTTAAAAAGACTCTTTGATTTATTATTACTGAATTTCTCAAAGCCCATTTGTCGTGTTCACACTCCCCTCCCTGCTACCAATACAATGGAGCGTTCCAGGAAAGACACTCTGTTCTTTTAGCTAAGGTTTCACTGGGGCAATCAAACTTTGCTGATCGGAGAAGCGGGAGATTAGAGCTGTTTGAGGTTTCTCATTTGAAACTTTCATTTTCTGACTAAAACCGGCCTTTTTTCCCCAAAACAAACATTTGGGTTTCTTTCAAAATTGTTCATTTTTGTAATGAAGAGAAAAATCTGTTTGAAAATGAAACACAATTGAAAATAGTGTCCTGGACAGGGCATAAGAGGATCTCCGTTCCCGTCCTTGCAATGTCACTTTAAACATTGGTCCACACTAGAACGTTTTACCTGCAAAACTCATTTTCTTTTGGCTGTGCCTGGCACCCATCTGTCATGTTCACAACATACAAGCAGAAGTTAGATATAAACATACAATACTCTTTCTCAGGAATGTTGCAACATAATACTGCTTTATTTCTTAAAATCCAGATCCTTAACACACCAGAACCAAAAACACACAGAGAGAAAGCAGGCTGCCCTCTAAGGCAGGGATGCACAACTCCCCCAGCTTTGCTCTAGGGAGGCTCTTCGCAGACTGACTGCACAAGTCCCAGATCACATGCTTCCTTACAGAGTCCCCTAGCCTGCAAGCAGGACCAGGAAACCCCCTGAGGATTTAAAGTGATAGCTTACAATTGTAATACAGCTTTCAATACACCACAGCATCAACACTTAATTTTGTGTCCTACTGACACAATCCTCTAATTTTGCCAGCATAATTATTCCTCTTTCTGAACAACATAACCCCTCCTCCGACATAATTCTGTTGGTACCATGCCAGACCAGTATGGAAGCGCATGGACCTGTAGCAGGATAAGAAGTCCTCCAGCAACAATCCCACAATGCAACATTCCCTTCAGTAGTGACCTGTCTCTTCTGCCAAACATTTCAAAATGATACACTTCCATATTTTTTTAATCTGTTTTTGGCAGAAATGTTCACTTTCCAATGAGAAAGCTGCATCTATGTATAATTTAGGCTTCAAAATCTGAAACCCGTTCAAAAACTGCAACACAGGTGGTTTGTGGGGGGAGGTTAGAAAAGAGTTTCCAGTTACAATTGTTGGGTTTTGTAATTAAAAAAAAAATTGGCAAAACTATTTGAGCGGCACAGGAGATACCAGGTGACAGGCTCTGCAGGGCTCCAGCTGAATCTTTCCTTACCAGATGCCACCGATACTGGGGCAGCAGATCTGGGTGGGATGAGGCTTCTCTGTAGTTTATCCTAGAGCACCTGACACTGCAGGAAGATGATTACAAGTTGCCTAGCAGGTGGGTACTCAACACCTGCCAGAATTCCAGGTGGACAGTCACCTGGGGATGAGCACATTTACCATTATATTAGAACAAAAACTTCCAGAACACAATTAAGGACCAAAGGCTTGCAATCCTTCCTCAGATCTCCCGGTGATTTGAGTGAGAGTTTCTGTAACTTACTAGTGAGTGTGTGTTACAGGGCCGACTCTGAGCTGAGAACAGAGTTTTATAGCCCCCGGCTATGGAATCTTGGCTGGTTAGCTCTGGTTGTAGCAGCTCACACTTTCCACGCTGGATGGCCCCTGTGTATTGGCCAAGAGGATAGCCATCATATGTTGTTTTAGGACTAGAATAGGTCCATCTATGGCTATTAGCCAAAGTGTTCAGGGATGCAACCCCACGCTCTGGGTGTCCCTAAACCTCCAACTGCTGGAAGCTGGGACTGGATCACAGGGGATGGATCACTTGATGATGGCCCTGTTCTGTTCATTCCCTCTGAAGCATCTGGCACTGGACATTGTCGGAAGACAGGATACTGGGCTAGATGGACCATTGGCCTGACCCAGTGTGGCCATTCTTATGTTCTTAATGCTAACATTTGGCGATTCTGTAGCCATTTATCATCCATACATCTCCCATTGCTTCACAGAGGTGCATCTGTATCATTTTACATGTCGGAAAACTGAGGCACAGAGCAGGGCTGTGATTTACCAAGATAACACAGTGAGTCAGCGGCAGTATTGCCAGCCCAAACAGTGATGAGATTGGCTGGCTTATGCTAAGCTCCTACCTGTCTCCCTCTTCGTTGCTATGATGCTCTATGAGCCAGTCTCTCTGCTGAGTTTTGCCCTCTTCCTGCCACTCCTGCCAAGTTTCCACCTGAGCCACCCCATCCCCCTGGTACAATCAGCTGAGTCCCTGCCTGTACATATGGAACAGAGAGCTGGCATCCTGCACTTGGCACCAGGCAGGCTGGGCAGAGCATGGCTGCATGAGCTGTCCGCTGAACCTCGCTCAAAGCTGCCCTCACCCAAGGAGTAAAGCAGCTGAAATGATTCATTTGCTGTGCGCTGATCTCATTATCGCTGGAGTCTTAATGAAAAGCCCTTTTAAAAAAGGATCGCTGGTTAGGAAAGGCATGCAGCCTGCCTTTGTGGAATAGACGTGCCGCTTAGGCATGAGCGTGGCGGGGTGGTTTAAAGGTGCAGCCTCAGTTCAGGTTGTATCCCTGTGCCATGGAAACCAGCACAAAGCAGAGCCTGGATAATGGTAGAACAAGGAGTCTAGACTTTGGGACAAGAACCAAACACAGCTGCTGCCAAATGTCCCACCCCCACCTGTCACAGATGCCCTCTGGTTCCACTCAGGCACAGTCCAGGGAGGCCACTCCAGCTGCTCCTTTCTGATCCTTCATCCTTCCGAGGTCAGGAGGCTGAATTCTGTGAAGCTTACGCTGTGTGGGGCTTTCCCACGTAAAAGCCAAGGCCCCCTCACCTCTGCAGCGACAGTGAAAGCTCCCACTGAAATGATCCCTCTGGGGCCGCATGCCAGTTGCTTCCTGCCGCTGTAGAAGTGGAAGGAGAAACTTTCCACTCTGTTTTCTGGATACTGCACCTTGAACTGTAGACACGCTGCCATTCTGTGTTCAGTTCAGATGCAGAATGTTACAGACTGCGTCATATGGGGGCGAGCTTTGTGTGTAGGCCAGGCCTGTGTCCTCTCACTTTGTGTGCAGCTCGAGGTACCCGAAGAGGTTTTCCCTCTTCCTCTGTCCAGGTCAAGGAAGGGATTTGGAAGTCATTCCAAACAGGTCAATAGAAACCTCTGCTCAGTGCAAAGCTGTGGTCAAATATGTGAACAAGCGGTAATAAGGCATAGGCAATGGGATGGAGAAAAATATGGAAAATATCATCATGCTGTTATATCGCCTCAGTGGGAATGCTGCGTGCAGTATTGGTCACCCCCCATCTCCAGAAAGATATTGCAGGACTAGAGAATGATCAAGGACCAGGAAAACCTGTCCTATGAAGAGAGATGGAAAAGACTTGATTTGTTTCCCCAAAAGATGAATAAGATGGGACATAAAAGTCGATTAAAATATTGAAGGCCTAGAGAAGGTAGGGCGGGAGCTTCCATTTTCACCCTCGCATAACACGAGAACAAGGGGACATTGATTACATTAAAAGGTGGCAAATTCAATACTGATCAAAGAAAAATAGACTGTGGAACTCACTGCCACATGATGTTGATGAGGTCATAAATTTAGCAAGATTCAAAAACGAACTGGCTGTTTTATACAGAGAATCCGAATATCTAGAGCAGGGGTCGGCAGCCTTTCAGAAGTGGTGTGCCGAGTCTTCATTTATTCACTTTAATTTAAGGTTTCGCGTCCCAGTAATACATTTTAACGTTTTTTAGAAGGTCTCTCTCTATAAGTCTATATATTGTATAACTAAACTATTGCCGTATGTAAACAAGGTTTTCAAAATGTTTAAGAAGCTTCATTTAAAATTAAATTAAAATGCTGATCTTACGCTGCCAGCCCGCTGCCGGCTTGGGGTTCCGTTCACCTAGGCCGGCAGCGGGCTGAGTGGGGCCTGCGGCTGGGACCCCGGCTGGCAAGGGGCCGGCGGCCGGGACCCCAGACTGGCAGTGGGCTGAGCGGGGCCGGCGGCCGGGACCCCAGACTGGCAGCGGGCTGAGCGGGGCCAGCGGCCAGGACCCCAGACCAGCAGTGTGCTGAGCGGCTCAGCCCGCTGCCAGTCTGGGGTTCCGTCTGCTGGCTCCTGCCACCCAGGGTCCCGGCTGCCGGCCCCGCTCAGCCCGCTGCCGGTCTGGGATCCCGGCCCTGCCCACATACAGTGGGTACCTACCTTCTCCCTGGTTCTAGCCCATTCTCTTCCTCTCTCTGCACTGAGCTGAGGGTGGGAGTGCACTGAGCACAGGGCTGGGGGTGAAGAAGCAGGCTGAGGGTTGGGGTGCAGGGTCTGGCCAGGAGCTAGAATGAGGGAGGGGGCTCAGGGTTGGGGCAGGAGGTTTGGGTGTGGAGTGCTTACCTGGGCAGCTCCCATTTGGTGCGAGGGGTGCAGGTGGAAATGTGGGGGGGGGAGCAGGAGCTCCTGTTTGGTGCTCAGGGTGGGGGTGGGAATGTGGGGGGTGCAAGAGTAAGGGCATGGGGTATGGGGGGGCTGGGGGTGTGTGAGGAGGGTGCAGGAGTCAGGGCAGAGGGCTGGGGGCATGTGTGCGGGGTGCTGGAGTCAAGGCTGGGGTTGTGGGGGGGTGCAGGGGTCAGGGCAGGAGGCTGGGGTGTGTGTGGGGTGCAGGGGTCAGGGCAGAGGGCTGGGTGTGTGTGAGGGGGGTGCAGGAGTCAGGGCAGGGGGCTGGGGTGTGTGTGAGGGGGTGCAGGGGTCAGGGCAGGGAGCTGGGGTGTGTGTGGGGGGGGTCAGGGCAGAGGGCTGGGGGTGTGGGCTGGGGTCATGGAGGTGCTCCCAGCCCCCTGCCCAAAGTGGCTCATGGCAGGGAGCTGGAGGGGATATGTCCTGATTCCACCCCCCCATCCCCATGGCCCCGCCTCGTCCCCGGAGCAGCGAGCGCGCTGCGGCTCCGCTTCTCCCCCTCCCTGGCAAGGGCCATCAGCTGATGGGCAGCAGGGAGGGAGAGGACGAGGGGCAGGAACCCAGCATGGCGGGGGAAGAGGTGAGGGAGGGGGGACCTTGCTTGCCCTGCAGCAGCAGCCGGCAGGACCGAGCTTCTTCACCCTGCCTCGCGGGGGAGGAACGGCGGAGAAAAGCGGGCCAGGGCGGGCAGGATTTTTAATGGCTCGCTGCTGCCTGCCGGGGTCCCGGCCTGAGTTCGGCAGCGGGCTGAGCGGGGCCGGCAGCTGGGACACGGCAGGCAAGAGCGTTCCATTAAAAATCGGCTCGCGTGCCGTCTTGGGCCCCCGTGCCATAGGTTGCCGACCCCTGATCTAGAGTTAGAGCCCATGGTGACAAGCATTTTAGAAGGGATGTTAAACCTTGTGCTTCAGGGCTTAAAATAATCTCTAGCTGTTAGAGATCAGGATGAGACCTCCTGTGAGATTATCCCACATTTGCTACTGCGGGGCTCTTGCATGTTCCTGTGAGGCTGTGGTACTGGCTAGGTGGGGTCTGAACCAGCTTGGTAATTCCTACGGTCCTTCTGTCTCTCAAGCACCCAATTTACAGCTTTCCCCTTGAGCACCTGTGTAAAGGAAGAGGGAAGCTGAGCAACAGTGAGGGTAACTCTTTGTTCACCAGGAACCAAGTCATGCCTAGCCCCACTCAGTTATTTTTATTCTGTCCTTTTTGTTTGAGTGTATTATTATTTGTTTCAAAGTGGCACCTACCTAAAGGCCCCAGCAGGGCTTGGTGCTATACCCACTGATAGAGACAGTTCCTGCCCCAAAGAACTCAACTAAATAATAAGACAGAGAAAAGGTAGAGAGCGGAAACAGAGAGAGGGAGTGACTTGCCCAAAGTCACACTCCAAGTCAGCGAAAGAGCTGGGATAGCAGTCCGCTCTCTAGACTTCTAGATGAATCAGGCCCTATCCATTGGACCTTTCAAGTAAACTCACGAACCCTTCTACAGACTGCAAATGAAGTCAGTTCAGCTTGCGTTCCCCTCCGTCCCGCCACTCAACATGTAGAGCAGAGCAAAATTTTTGGGATGCAATTTCCCCCCCAAAAAACTCACATTGAGGTTGTGACAAGATTTCAGAAAGTCACATCAAATTCCCCAAATTGTTTCAGCTGGAAAAAAAACAACAAAAATTAGATTTCAGAAAAAAAATCAAAACGTTGAATTTTGACATTTTGATTTTTTTCTATTCTGAATATTATTATTTTTTAAAAGGTTTAAAAATCCCTCAAATACAAAATGAAACATTTCATTTTGGGTTGAACAAAATGTTTTGTTCATCCTGAAATTAAATTTCTGGTTCTCTAAAAATTCAAAAGAACTTCTTTTGTTTCAGGTTGACCTGAAACAATGTTTTCCCCCCACTTTTGGGGGGGGTTTGGTCATTGAACCAAAAAGTCAGTTATTTGCACAGTTCTCCCAGGCTGTGGTTGTCCCATGAATTGTGCTTTCTCCAGATGGTCCCCTGATGTAACCATGGCACTGGAGTCAAGTTGGGTGCTTTTACTCAGCTCATGCCAAGCCTGTAGTTTGTATTTCCCTTTGAAAGATATAGTCTGAAAATACAGTTTGGAAATATTAGAAAAACCACTAAACACATTTCTTCTTTATATTCTTTGAAGTAGAATTGCCCGGGGCTTAAGGACCGATAAATATGCAGATAGAATGGAGGCGAAAACTCCAGTAAACCCAGAATTGACTGCATGAGACAGTACTTTAGTGTCGCATCGTTAAAGCAAGAGTAGCACGGAGGGGGGAGAGGATCAAGGGCATAGCAGAGTGGAGGGATAGGAAGGGGAGTGGAACCCTGGGTAGCTGCAAAGATTAAGCTTCCTGAAAGGGGAATTTATTTTTCCATTCACCACTGCCTCTCCCCTATGAGTTTCAAATTAAAATGTGATGGAGTGAGAGCAGCAGCCTGCGGTACACGGTTGCATTATACTCAACAGGAAAAAGACATTGCCCACATTGGGCTATTTCATTCTGTGCCTTGCCAAAAGCTCCGGCGAGCATGGGGTTAACCCTCCCTGCCCCTGTTTGCTTTCCCCCACTCTGATATAACCCCCACTCCATGCACACACCCCTTGATTGCTGCACTGTGGTCTAAGTGTTTAGCTTCATTGTACAGTTGGGGAACTGAAGCACAGACAGATTAAGAGACTTGCCCAAGGTCACACCAGAAGTCTGGGGCAGAACAAGGAATTGAATCCAGGTTTCTTAAGTCCTATGCTAGGGCCCTAACCACTGAACCATGAAGAGGGATAGTAGTAGCTCCTTTGTCTGCCTTGTCTCATTAGATTGTAAACTACTGAGGGCAGACACTGTCTCTTATTATGGGTGGTGGATCTCAGTTGGGTGCTATTGTATGGCGATTAATAGCCTACCTCCCGGGGGACAGAGGACTGTGACAGATAAGACAATATCCTGGACAAACCTTATGGAATTAAGTATTTTAGGAGTCCATTGTATTAAAATTGCAATTGTTTATGTGTTACTGTGGAATTCTATGTAACTTCGCTAGGAAATGCGACTAATGAAATCTCTAGGAAGTATTGGGAATATCTGAGGACTTTGGGGAACAACATGTGTGAAGTTGATGTCCTAGGAAATACTTGGGGGTGAGGAGAACTCAAATGACCCACCTTGCTTTTTGAAGCTTTGCCTTGAGCAGAAAACCATTCTCTGGGGAGACAGACGCCTAGGGTAGGGGCCCTTGCTGGATCACTGAGGGGAAATACAGGTATATTTGCCCTGACATGGACAAATGGCTTAATTCAGACTGATAAAGCATTTTGGTCAGGTCACGGTCTTCTCAAAGGCCCAAACTGGATAAAGGCGTCATAAGGGTGTTTGTTCTGAGCTGAAGCTGTGATGAACTTGTGACCACAGGCAAAACCCCTGTCTGGGGTTTGAAAGGCTAATCACCAGGCAGGGCCCTTGCTGGAGTTGGGGTGAGCTCTGGTAAGCTTGTTTGCACGCATGTAGGTTCTTTTATTGTTTTTAATGTTTTCTCTGGATTGCTTTTACCTTAAGAATAAAATGTGCTTGCTTAGAATTAGCTATATGGTAGCTTAACTGTGGCAATTACACGGTATACCGTCTCTGAAGAAAAGGCAAAACAGCCTGCTTAGGCAGCCTGTCTTTTTCTGGGGATAACGCAGAGTATGCAGGGAAATGTTCAACCTGAAAATACCCCGGTCAGAAGAGAGAGAGAGAGAGACGCACAGCTCCATCCAAGAGAGCTAAAAGCTGAGGAGCCAGACGCCTAGGGTAGGTGCCCTTGCTGGACCACTGAGGGGAAATACAGGTATATTTGCCCTGACACAGACAATTGGCTTAATTTAGACTGATAAAGCATTTTGAGATCCTTGGATGAAAGGCATTATTGAATTGGGAAGTACTGTAGTGATCAGATTACTGTGCTTGGATAACACAGCCCTCTGCTTGATTGTGTGTCATAGGCCCCATCCCACTGGGAGCCAGGAGAGGCTGAATCTGAGGTGGTAGGGTCTTGTAGTTTTTGGAGCAGGGAGATCTGAGTTTCTAGCCCTGTGGCAGTCATGAACTTGGGAGAGGTCATGGTGTGGAGTGTGATGACAACAATAAAGTACTAGATAGTCATGGATTTATTGCATGCTTTTTTATTTCTTTGACACTCTTAAATCTTGTCTCCCAGGAACACAGATGGAGAGAAGGTGGATGGTCTGTTGGAAGCTCAGTTCACACATGTAATCAGTGTATGATGATGCTCTTCTCCTTATCAATTGTAAACAAGACAGTGAGATTTGCATAGGACATTGGCATCTGAGATTAACAAGCATGTTTTGCAAGGTGCTAGTCTCCAGGGGGAAAGTTTTAAATAGGGTTCTTCCTTTCCTTTCCTTTCCTTTCCTTTCCTTTTCTTCAATTATAAATCCAGTCAGGTGGGTGCTATTGTACACAGGAGTCTATTGTAAAAATGTATTATTGGGCAACTGGTGAAAACGTGTGTCAGTGATGCTTGGAAACAGGACCCTGATAATAGTTACAGTGTGCTGTGAAACAAAACATGAATTTGATTTGTTCACTGTCACCTCTTGTGATCCGTTGAGTTATAGATGTTCTTTGCAGCGGTTCGCGTTTGAAACCCTGATATTTGGACTGCAGCATTGTCAGTGTAGTCCAGTCTGTCTGGAACTGGCGCTGGAAGAACCTGGCCCTTTGGAGGATGGATGACGATGATAGAGCCTCACATCGATGTTGATGTACAAGGATTCAGCAAACACCAGTGTGTCACTGCTGAATCACCTGCCCTGTGATTGGATTATAGTGGGGAAGGCATACGCTGTTCCAGTCTCCCTCTTTTGTCCATGCAAGCCATGTGCCATACTGCTGCAGAAATTGCAATGAGTAGGGCAACAACTGTGGATGCTAGAGGACTAGGTTTGTGTCAGCAAGGCAGACTGAGACCACCAACTTATTTGCTGAGCTAAGCTAAGCCTGGGACAGTGTTGGTTTTGCAAATTCAAACCCGGAATTTGGGCTGGTTCTGATCCAGGGAGAGTTGAAGAGAAGGTGATCTAGTTTGGGCTGATCACTACCTAACTCATGCAGGACCTCGTAGCAGTATTTGGTTGCTACCAACTAACTCTGTACTCAGAGCACCGAGGTAGAGGTAGAAGACTCTGTCTCTCTAGTAGAGATGGGTTCAATCTGGATCTGGATTTCAATTCTCTGCCCCCTGACATTTGGAGATTGGTTGGGTCAGATTCATCTCTGCTTACCTCTCTGCTAAGTCATCTGTTCCCTTGAGCAGAGTCACACTGGATGTCATTTAGGCAAAGGGAAGAATCCTCCTGTGACACCCTGGCATCCCCTTATTCACCACTATCATATAATTAGGATATGTTTTGCATGAAGTGTGCCTTGTGAGGTATCATTCTCAAAGGCTTGATCTGCTAGACAGCAATATCTCGCTGGATGGTACGTGCTATCGTTGTATGTGAAGTTACGAAGTTTGGCTCTGTATGTGTTACTGAAACACGTGGCGAAGTTGAAAACACCCACAAGCAGCCTTTCCGGTACAACAGTAAAAAGGCCAAACAATGTGAATGGCTTACTGAGGAGATGCACACAAGCACCAGGATTACCCCAGGAACTGTGGAATAGAAACCTCTCAGAGGTAGCACTGCAGAATGGGAACTGTTTGACCCAGGTCACAGCAAAAGAGCTTTCCAGCAAGTGGGAAGAAGATCTAAAAGAGGAAAATGACATCATGATGGTACCTCACTTTCCCCGCAACAACAAACCTGGAAACATCTGAGGAACAAAGATTGAACTGGGGAAAGTGATGGTCCCAGGCTAAAGGGATTTCTAGCCTGGGTATGAAAACCTGGGAAACCCAAGCTGCAAAGCAAAGGCAGCTGCCAGCCTGTTTATCGCTCAGGGTGAGAATTTGCTAATTCATATCCTACCTGTCTAGTATGTTAAGCTCTGCTTGCATTTTTGTTTTATTTACTAGGTAATCTGCTTTGATCTGTTTGCTATCACTTAAAATCTCTCTTTTTATAATTAATAAACATATTTTATGTTTTAATCCAAACCAGTGTGCGTTTGATTAAGGTGTCTGGTGTCTGGTTACCACAAGTGTGCATGGTCCTCTTCACGTTGAGGGAGAGGCAGACCGGGTATTAAACCCACATACTGGCCAGATTTGACCAGGGCAGGACAGTACTGCTCTGGGGTCCTAGGCTGGGAGGCTGGTGCTTAGAGAGCCCGCAAGTGACTGCAGCTGGGGGTGTCTCATGTGAATGCTGATGGAAGTGCAAGCTTGGAGGGTTTTACCACTTGTCACAGCAGTACAGTGTGAGAGGGAGCCCAGGATGGTGGGTCAGAGGGCTCAGTGATACCCCAGTTCCAGGTGCCACCCTGGGGTGAACCCATCACACCCCCCTTCAGCCAAAGGGTAAAAGTAACACAGTAATGCCCAGGCCAAGCAGCGGGACATGATAGACTCCCTCCCTGATGCCTGGAAAACAATGTGACCCTTTCCTGCTTCAGCTCATACCATCTCAGCTCTGCTGACGGTTGATTTCTCCCGATGGCGAGCGCTGATGCATTTACCTCCTGCAAAATGCACCCTGTGCCTTTGACACTCCATCAGCAGACATGCTGCATGCACCGTGCAATGCCATAGCACGCCAAGCCCTGCCGCCTGCACCTTTGCCAACACCACACTCCCAGTTAGGGCATCAAAGGGTTAACTCTGCGTTCTGCCTGCTTCTGCCAGATGGATTTCTTTCTCCTATTTTTGTGAACTTCAGCTCCACTTCTCGAAGTACTTGGCAGTGAATAGATTTAATACTTAACTACAGTCTATTCTCACACCTCACCTGCCTGAGGAGACACAGGGAGTGATTTGCATATTTATTAAATATCTTTTAGTAGGCTACACAAACCGCATTGCTACATCTCGCTCACGGTGCAGTCCTGCTGGCAGACAAAGCAATGAGAGGGGTAACACGGCATAAAGACACATTAAATATATGTTCTGATTCTCCGAGGAGGGCGGTGCAGGGGGGGGGGAGGTTGGGGAGCAAGGCAGATGGGAAGACTGGATCCTCAAAGCAGAAAGGAAGCAGGACAGATAGCGGCTACCTGGAAGCGAATCTTCTAGCTGGAGTGGCCACCACTTTGCTAGTTGCCACACTGCCATTGTGGGCTGGCTGACTGAATGTTTCAGGGGCAGTTAGATATAGGCACAGCTTGAAGCAAAACTCTGGGTCCACCCACTTTCTGGGCTCTGCCGGGCTGGATTCAGATTGAGCCCTAGGGTTATAATGGGATGAACCAAAAGCCCGGATCAGAATTTGGCCGCTAACCCAAGGAATTTGAGGGAGGCCCATCACAAGCCTAGCAATGGGACCAAGTTTGGGGCCAGGTGGTGGGGAGAATGGGAGATGTAGAAAGCAATAAGGATGCTTGACTGATGGGCTTTCTTTCCCCATCACCCCCCCCCCCCCCCCCCCGTCGCAAATTCCCGAGATTGGCAAATAAAAACTAACACTTGTGTGAAAATCCCCACCGGCTGCATGTGCCCCAGGGGGAGCCAGAGTTAGATTCTCCTATTGCTTATGAAACACTCAGGGTAACATTTTCAAACACGTCGAAGTCACTTAGGCTCCTGAGTCCTATTTACAAAAGTGCTTGAGGCACTGAGGTGCCGAAGGGTTTGTCATCACTTGAAAGACTGCATCGGCACTGCTGTAGCACTTCAGCCTAGACACTTCCCATGCCAGTGGGGGTTGTCCCATGGGAAGAGGTAATTCACCTCTGTTGATCTAGTGCTGTCTACGTGGGGACTTAGGTTAGCTTTACTACGTCACTCAGGAGTGTGGATTTTTCATTCCCTGAGCAAGGTAGTTAAGACAACCTAATTTTCTAGTGTAGACCTGACCTAAGTTTCACTGAAAATTAACTGGAGATAGTTTTCTAAGGCCCATATCCTCAAAGGTATATAGGTGCCTAATTCCCCTGGATTTCTAGGCACATTTGGAAATCCCACTAAATTTCTAGGTGCCTAAATACCTTTAAAATCTGACCCTTGGGGACTTGAAAATTTTATCTTTGGTCATCAATGAAACTGGAACAAAGAAAGTTACCCTCCACAGACTAAGGGTTGGTCTACACACACTTTTTGCACCAATTTAACGTAATCAGTTTTTTTCTACCAAATTAGTAGGAGAGGTAGGGAGGGTGCTGGAGGGTAGGGATAGGGTCCAGAGTGACCTAGACAAATTGGAGGATTGGGCCAAAAGCATTCTGATGAGGTTCAACAAGGACAAGTGCAGAGTCCTGCACTTAGGATGGAAGAATCCCATGCACTGCTACAGACTAGGGACCGAGTGGCTAGGCAGCAGTTCTGTAGAAAAGGACCTAGGGGTTACAGTGGACAAGAAGCTGGATATGAGTCAACAGTGTGCCCTTGTTGCCAAGAAGGCTAACAGCATTTTGGGCTGTATAAGTGAGAGCATTGCCAGCAGATTGAGGGACGTGATCATTCCCCTCTATTCGGCATCGGTGAGGCCTCATCTGGAGTACTGTGTCCAGTTTTGGGCCCCACACTACAAGAAGGATGTGGAAAAATTGGAAAGAGTCCAGCGGAGGGCAACAAAAATGATTAGGGGACTGGAACACATGACTTATGAGAAGAGGCTGAGGGAACTGGGATTGTTTAGTCTGTGGAAGAGAAGAATGAGGGGGGATTTGATAGCTGCTTTCAACTACCTGAAAGGGGGTTCCAAAGAGGCTGGATCTAGATTGTTCTCAGTGGTACCAGATGACAAAACAAGGAGTATTGGTCTCAAGTTGCAGTGTGGGAGGTTTAGATTGGATATTAGGAAAAACTTTTTCACTCGGAGGGTGGTGAAGCACTGGAATGGGTTACCTAGGGTGGTGGTGGAACCTCCGTCCTTAGAGGTTTTTAAGGTCAGGCTTGACAAAGCCCTGGCTGGGATGATTTAGTTGGTGTTGGTCCTGCTTTGAGCAGGGAGTTGGACTAGATGACCTCCTGAGGTCCCTTCCACCCCTGATATTCTATGACTGGAAAAACTGTGTAGAAATGCACTAGCATTTCAGAGGACTATCAGCCAGAGCAAGGAGTTAGGTTTTATGAATGATGCTAACCTTTATGTTGCTGAGGGCTAGACCCAGTTTTTTGCCTGATTTTATAATACCTCTAGCAAACCC
This sequence comes from Chelonia mydas, assembly GCF_015237465.2. Lineage (NCBI taxonomy): Eukaryota > Metazoa > Chordata > Testudines > Cheloniidae > Chelonia > Chelonia mydas. The sequence goes on from NC_051258.2 coordinate 7,273,228, forward strand.
AATTTATCCCAGAAGTCACCAGCTCTGGCTATTCATCTCAACCCCCTCTGGAGTAGCTGGAGATTTCCCATAATGCTGTGACTAAAAGAATTAAAATCTCTCTTTTCATTAAAAAACCCCTCCACAAAAACAAAAAACCACAACTCACTTGCACTGTTCCGGGAAACTCAACACCAATCCTTAGTACGAAAACACCGTTAGTAAAACCACGGTCTTTAACGTAGCTAATCCCAGACAAACAACAACTCCTGCAACAAAGCCATCAGGCAATTATAGATCTACAATTCCCAAGAGAGCGCTGGTCTGGGGTCATAGTTCCTACTACCCAATCTACAGCCCTTGATTTCAGGTCACACATGGGGTACAGAGCTGCTTTTGGCCTTGATTCAATAAATATGTGCCTAACTTTAGGCACACAAGCAATCTCACTGATTGCATGGCAGTGTCCCAGAACTGGGATAGCACTAGATGCTGCATTGATTTCAGTGCAACTATTCAGGTGCTTAAAAATGGGCAAGTGCTTAAGTGGCTTGCTGAATCAGAGCCGCAATTGGCAAGGAGGGCGCCCAGGGTAAGTAGCACTTTTTACCTCTCAATGGCTATGTTGTATAAGCAAAACCCATAATTTACAAATCGCAGCCAACAAGATGACTAGAGGGCAGAATTCATTGCCACAGGAAGTTGATGGGGCCAAGAAATTAACAAGATTCAAAAAGGGATTGGACATGGAGATCGATATCAGCATCAGAATAGTTCATGCTAACAACAGTTTTGGAAGGGATACTAAATCTTGTACTAGAGATTAGGATGAGACCTATTTTTGGGTATGGAGGCAGATTATCCCACATCTGCTAAAGCGAAGCATGGCCACAGTCAGAGGCAGGATACTGGACTATATGGACCCCCAGTCTGATCCAGCCTGCAATTCCTAAATCCTGTGAAGTACCTTTAACAGGACATAAATGACAACCTTACGTACTAGTCTCTCTCTGGCTTTCATAGAAGATATGACTTCAATGCTCAGCTTCCTATTCAGAAAGGACAAACCATTCACAGCAAACCTCTTCTGAAAGTACTCTTAAAGGTACAGACCACAGCCTTCGGATGGCTTAATTTTACCCGATATTCTCCCTGCCGTAGGATAAGACTTGCATAATCCAGGATTGTTGCAGGATGCACCAAGCAAAACCAAGTCATCTGGCTGGAAAAAGAGAAATAAAACCAATGTGCTCCCTTGGGTGAAATCATGACCCCATTGAAATGAGTGGGAAATTTACTTGTGACTTCGGTGGAGTTAGGATTTCACCCCCTTCACATACACTGCCTGTGACTTGTATTTCCTATTACATGCATTTCTATAGTCCTGTCCATTATAGTTCTATAATGAACAGAACTTAACCCCAGCATTTAGACCACAAACAAATACTGCTAGCTGGTTAAAGGCTTCCATGCTTCATGCAACACCTTCTGTTCCCAAGCTAACACATACACCATAAGAGGTCCCCAATGATATATAATCATTTATAGCTGCTGCTAACCGACCAGCAAAGTTCTAGAGTGTTTTAGGGGAGACAAGGAGGAGAAGAGTTTCAGGGAAACAGGGCAAAGGCTAGGGTACATAACTGGGCTTCAGGACCACTGGGTTCCAGGCCCAGGTCTGCTACTGATTGTGTGACCTGGAGGTAAGTCACTTTCCTGTCTCTGAGCCACAGTTCTGCTTGTAAAAGTGTGTGTGTGTGTGTGTGTGTGTGTAACAACTTACCAACCTTACACGGGCGACGTGAGGTTTAATTCATTTATAGCTGTAAAGTGCTTTGGGAATGTTGGCTGAAAGACGTTATGGAAGTGCAAATTATTGTTCTTAGAGAGTCACCGCTCTCAGAGAACTGCAGTTCTAATATGATGTAATTTATCAACACAAGACAAGTCTGTTTTACCGTGTCTTTAATACAGATGGTAAGGTAAAGCAGAGTTAAGTAAAACTCCGGGATGGATGTCTCTCAAATATACGCTCTAGGCCCAGCACAAGCAGTTGAGCTAGACGCAAGAATTGCTAGCTGGCCTGTGCTATGCAGGTAGGGTTGCCAGGCGTCCAGAACGCCCAGTTGAAAAGGGACCCTGGCAGCTCTGCCAACCACACTGTTAAAAGTCCAGTTGGCAGCAGAGCGGGCTAAGGCAGGCTTCCTACCTGCCCTGGCTCCGCACGGCTCCCAGAAGCAGCCGCCATGTCCCTGTGGCCTATAGGAACAGGGAGGCTTCGCACATTGCCCCGCCCTGAATGGTGGCACCGCAGCTCCCATTGCCTGGGAACCATGACCGATGGGCGCTTCAGGGGCGGCACCTGTGGGCAAGTGGGCAGCGCGTCAGTCTTCCTGGCTGCCCATGCACCTAGGGACTTCAGGGTCCTGGCAGCTGCTTCCTGGGAGCCATGGTAAAAGCCATTGGGACTCTGCACCCCCCTCCTGCACCCCAATCCCCTGCCCCAGCCCAGACCCCTCTCCCCCACCCTGAACCCCTCATTGCTGGCCCCACCCCAGAGCCCACCCCCGTAGCCAGAGCCCTCATTCTACTCCCACACCCCAACCCCTGCCCCAGCCCAGTGAAAGTAAGTGAGGGTGGGGGAGAGCAAGCGGTGGAGGGAGGGGGGATGGAGCAAGTGCAGGCGGAGCCTCAGAGAAGGGGTGGCACCTGGGGAAAGGGACTGTGGGCGGGGCAGAGGTGTTCAGTTTTGTGCAATTAAGAAAGTTGGCAACCCTATATGCAGGTCAAACTGGACCATCCAAACAGTCCCTTCCGCCTTGAAATCTATGGATGGCATGAAACCAGTTAGAAACTTAGAGCAATAACGCTTCGCCGAGAGAACTTAAGAGGCCTGGCCAAAGGAGAAAAGAGCTGGTTTCATGTAAGATTTGAAACTAGATGGCAAATTAATGAGGCAGAGAACAACAAAGGATCTCTTGCCCTCCTGGTGCTGTAAATATATGTGCAGGTCAGGGTTTCGATGGAGGGTAACGGTGAATTGCTAGACCGTACCTCCGGAAGATCGGAATGGCAGCATGTTACATGGGTTGCAGTAGGTGCTCTGGCAGGGCACGGCCTCCCATTAGACAGGAGTCCTGGGCGTTTTTCCCAGGAGCAGGCAGAACTGTTCAGAAAGTCGAGTCCAGTAGAGTGGTGCCCCTTGCACCTAGCACGGTACCCTGTGCTCCTGCCCGCGGGGGTGCTGAGCTGCTGTGGTGTATATTGTCATGTGTCGGAAACCACCAACCAGCTATCCAGCCAGGGGCTGTCCCTCTTTTCACCATGTCTGGTCTGGAGCAGAGCAAAAGCTGGCCCACAGGCAGATCTTCCTGCACCCTTTTGTTCTCAGTTCACTGCTCTCCTTGTTTGTGTTCAATCTCTCTCACTCTAGATGGCTGCTAATAGATTGTTCGTCCTTCAGTCACTCTGCTAATTGACCTTCAGTGGGCACCACTGAACAGAGGTAACCAACTGAGTTACCATTGGGGGCAATGCCCCTCGTCCTCATCCCAGAGCTGGTCCTTCCAAGGCAAGATCAAGACACCCGGAGGGGGCTGGACTGGGACTCAGGACACCTGGGTTCTATTCTAGGGCAAGTCACTCCCCTCCCCCTTTGCCTGTCTTGTCCATTTTGATTGCAAGCTCATGGGGCAGGGACTGTCTCTCACTACATGTAACATGCCTAGCACAATAGGTCCCTGATCTCAATTGGGCATCCTCAATTGGGTGCTATTACGACACCAATAACATGTTCTGTGTCCCACAGCCCTTCTCTGCAGGATCGAAGCCCCTCCCAGCCATCACACAGAGGGAAGTGTTATCCCTACTTCACAGATGAGGAACTGAGGCACGCAACGGTGAAGTGACTCTCCCAAGGAGCCTTCAGGACTTGAACCCTACTCTCCTGACACCCAGTCCAGTGCCTTGACCACAAGCTCAACTACCACTGCGTGTGCCCCTCCTGGCCTCATTCTGTGGGTAACTAGAGGCCTCCGGGTTTGCCAAATACAGCACTAAGAAAAAGATGAGCCTCCCGGAGCATCAGCCTTTGCTTCCAGCAGCACCAAAGGCCAGTCTCTCGAAGGCCGGGCAGGTGCCTTGGCCTAGAATTCTTCCGTTCTTGCTCAGCGTCTTAAGACTCAGCAGGGCTGCCAATTTTGGTTGGATGTATTTCTGGAGCTTTCATCACATGACCATCTTTAAGTAAAGATTAATCTTCAATTTCTGGAGACTCCAGGACAATCCTGGAGGGCTGGCAACCCTCAGACTCAGTGAAGTGAGAGGGCTGCAGGCATTCAGCCAGGTGATGCTGGCGTGACGACGGGACGGATCAGTGGTTCCTTGCTCTGTGGGCTGGGAGCGCGTGTCACTTTGGGAAGGAGCAGCCAACACGCAGCCAGGTGTACGGGTGAGACAAATTGCTTCACGATGGAAATGCCTCTGGGTTTCTCCTTCTGTGACAGCAGCATCAGCGTGAGTGCTCCTAACCCGACGTTCACACGCACAAAGCGGCTCGAGCTTCTGCTTCGCAGTGTCTGAGCTGGATATGCTTCCGCTCCTAGGAGAAGAGAAGGATGTGTGTGTGCATTGCGGGGAGGAAGGCTGGCTCAGGACCTCTTTGCTCCTGCCCCTCTTGCTTCCTTGGCACCGAGGTGGGGACTGGGAGAGGGAGCTGCAGGGAAGCCCGTCGTTACACATCTCTGGTTTTCCGAGGTCCTGAGCACCCACAGCGCCAGCTGAAGTCAAGAGAAGATGCAGCTGCTCAGTACCTCGGAAAAGCAGGCTCCCATCTGGTTTCAGGCAGAGCTTCTCCTGCCAAGGGAGAGTGAGAGGAGAACGTGAGAGGGAGCAGCCAGGATCAGAACTCTCCAGGGAAGTTCAGATCTGCATCCAAATGTTATGGCTCAGGCTCATCTCTGCTTCGTGGGGCTGGGCAGCTTCACGCTTGGCTCAAACAAGGGAGTGGGGTGTGGAGAAGCCAAACAAATGCAAAAAATAAGACAACCGGGAGCCTTCTCGCGGAGCCCAGTCTTCAGCTGGTGTAAATCAGTCACTGTGATGGCCCTGGGCTGAGTTACCCCAGCCCAGGATCTCAGAATCTGGATGCAGGAGCAGCCACTGGCGGTCTGAGAAGGACAGACCACAGCCAGATTGTTTAGCTGGGCTTAAGGAGAAAGGTGCTCTAGGCTGCTGACGGGTCTCGGGACACTGTTTCTTGTTGCTCACTGATCAGCGGGTGTGTGTGTGTGTGTGTGTGTGTGTGTGTGTGTGTGTGTGTGTGTGTGTGTTGGTACGGCGGCTGGATTGGGAAGTGACTGACTATGATAGAGTAGATCTTCATGTCTCTGACCGCAGAAGTGGATCTGTTCACAACCCTGGTTTTAAACGCCCCCAAACTTCAGGGAAGTTTGAAGCAGGCCCCAAATTCACTGCTCATATCCATCCCTACAAGGTGGATTCAGACAGCCACCCCGAGCCAAACTCCTTCAAACTCTGGAGATGCTGAAGTCTAAATCTGGCTCCATGCTTTGTGGCATGGTCCTGTGTCTCGGGGCAGGTGACTATTTTGCTGCATGCTGCCAATACCCATCCGCCACAGATCCTGCTGCCGTGTTTGTCTTTCCACTCTTTCTGGAATCGCACCACCATGTAGGAGAATGCCAGTTGGCACAGTCCAACAAGCCATGCTCTGCCAGCTGTCCAGAACAGTTCTGCACTAGGAATGTGAACCATAGAGTGTGGTTATTTGGCTCGACTTCTCAGGTGTACCCCACAGCTTTTGATTAACTAGGTTCACCTCTTTGGTGCTGTGGTGGGGCGGAGCCCCATCCCCTGAGAAAAAGGGCTGAACCAGACCAGAGAGGCTGCGCAGACCAGCAGCCAATCAGTGAAGGCCTGGGGAGAGCCAGTCAGGGCAGGGGAAGGGGCAGCCAATCAGGACCGGGCTAGGTCCTATATAAAGGCTGCCCAGCTAGGGAGGAGGCAGTCACTCCCTGGCCCCCAAGGGAGAAGGATTGTCCCCTGAAGAAAGGAGTAACATCTTGGACAGAGCAGTGCTGGGCAGGCTTGGGGGAGCAGATAGGGGCTCCAGCCCATTACCTGCCGCTTCGGGCCTGTTGTAAAGGGTCAGGAAGGTGCATAGGGTCAAAGGGGAAGTGGCCCAGGGAAACTGAGCAGGCAAGAGGGGAAGGAAGAAGGGCAGAGAGAGGCTGCTGCTAGAGGGTCCCTGGGTTGGGGCCCAGAGTAGCGGGCGGGCCTGGGTTCCCCCTTTTCCCCCTTTGAACTGCACCTGGCCATTGAGGAGCGGGGCCAAGACGGACAGCAACTGGCCCCTGAGATAAGGGGCTAGACTACAGGGTTGCGGTTGGCCACTGCAGCAGGTGCAGACAGAAGGACTGCTGTTAACAACACCCCACCCCGGAAGGGGGTGAGACTGAAGCAGTGGGCACTGCTGGAGAGCAGTGTCCTGAAGCAGATGAAGACTGTCCTGAAGAGAACGCTGCTGAGCAGGGAGCAACGTGGGTCCCAGGGCAGCAGAGCAAATGATGGGCCTGACACCATGCGTCCAGGGTGCTCTGCAGCTGTCGAGGGCGCTCTGCAACTGTTGAGAGCTAATTCCCGAAGCGACCGGCAGGAGGCGCCAGCGGTGGTGAGTCAAACCTTGTCACAGGTGCCCTGTAGATTTTCTGCACCTGTCTAGAAAAGTGATACCCTGCAGACCCTTAAGTCAGATGCCTCATGTCCTGTTGCATTAGTTGCCAGGCTGAGGGAAACCATCTGGTCCCACAGAGTACACCAGGTATGGTACTCCAGGGGTTAATGTTGTTGGCCTCTATCCTGATCCTGCTAGCAGAGACACGAGAGCCAGAAAGAGCCTTTATACAGCAGCCTCTCTGTGCAAAGGCCCAAGGAAGGGATGGTCTACACCAGAGCTCTGCTTGGAACCCAGGGGTTCATGGTGGGACGACTACCACCATCAGCTCAGACCTAACTTCCCTCCTCCCCATACACCAGGGAGAATGCATGAGCCTTCAGCACGCTGGAGCAGCCAGGGAGACTGAAAAAAGGACTTGGCGGGCTTTTCCCTTTGTGCAATGCAAGTGAGTAATAATAACACGCGTTGGCAAAGACCTAGTAATGAGATGGCGGGGCTGGAGATGGCAGCTGCGGCCTGTGTTCTGCTGACCCTGGCATTGTTACTACCTGAAGGGAAAGGGCCCCTATCAAATATTGAAAGGAACTAATAGAAAGCTCGACAGCGTGACTAATGGAGAGGAGGTGGGGAGAGCCTGCCAGGCAGCTCCTGAGCCTGCTGGATTGCCGCTTGCTTTGTTCTGAGTTGTCAGTGGATGCAAAAACCCAGGCTGCTCGGCAGCCAAGTGAAGCATGAGCAATGCAGAAGTGCAACTGCATGAGAAAAGCCGCAGGTGGGAGCAGGAGTGTCCATGCAGGAGCCCTGCAGCTGTGCTAAGCAGGGCAACAGCGGGACAGCAGTTGCACCAGTGGGCAGGGTATTTGGGGGCAGGAAGAGAAGCCAAAGGAATGGGAGCCACCCAGTTGGGTATCTGGGGGTTTCCCCCAGCCTCTAGCTTCGCACTTTCTCTAGCTCATGAGGCCACCTTGCATCACGGCTACCGGCCCATGGCCAAGGAGGCCTGGATGAGAACCTCTTTGGAACCCGTCAGCGTTGCTCTCTATTCAGAAACGGGACTTCACTGGTTCAGACCTTCCCCGCTCTGGGGCTGTCCATGCTGCCAAGCTCCTCTGGTCCTGTGGAGCAAGAAGCCAAATCCAGATATTGAATTTCAACTGCTCTGCAGTATTGCTGTGTGGCGGTTGAGCAGCTGCTATGTTCCATCCCAGAGGTGGCTGCATTTCAGTGGCGGGTCAAGCCATCCCCAAGTGCAAGACCACCGGGATTCTTGTCCAGGGGAGGCTGTTGTCATCTTCTTTGACCTCTGTCTGCCAGTGGCGAAGGCTCAGCCTTGCCACAAGCCTGTTCCCCCAGGTAGTGCCACCTCTTCCAGACCCTGACAGGCCACTGGAGCATGTGGATGACTGAAAATAATGGTCTCATAGTGGCCCCTGGGTGGTTTCTTTCTGCCGTTGCTCTGTACGGTGCACAGTGAGCTGGGATGTGCTCCGCCAGGACAGAGATTGTGGTGACTCGAGCAGAGATTCACACCCACCCTCTCCAGCTCGGCTCCACAGCGCAGAAGTGGTGCCTACTGAGAAGCAATGTTGCCTAGGGGATAAAGCACCAGGCAAGGACTCGGGAGATCTGCGTTCTCTTCCCGGGTCTGCTGGGTGACCTTGGGCAAGTCACATCACTGCTCGGTGCCTCAGTTTCCCCATCTGTAAATTGGGGGCTAATGATACTGCACCTCCTCTTATCAAGTGCTAGGGTGACCAGATAGCAAGTGTGAAAGATCGGGATGGGGTTGGGGGGTTAATAGGTGCCTATGTAAGAAAAAGCTCCAAAAATCAGGACTGTGCCTATAAAATCGGGACCTCTGGCCACCCTGTCAAGCACTTTCAAATCTACTGAGGCAAAGCCTACTAGGTAGGATCATTATTATTGCTGCTGCTTACCTGCCTTCGCCCTGCATTACCTCTCAGCTCCATGTCTGCTCCCGCTCTCACCTGGCTACTAATGGCTTCCCTCTCTCCAGCGCCCCGGCCCGTTAATAACATATTTTGTAGCCCTGATTAGAGAAGCCTTGGGAGTGAGGGGGATGGGAGAGGGGAACAGCACGCTCTCCCTGGTTCTGAGGAGCAGAGAGGCTATGTCGGGTTTTTTTTTCCCTTTCCTCCTGAAGAGCTGTCAGAATCGTTTACATGTAGGCAGATTGGCAGACAGCTGACAGAACTAATTGGCAGGCCAGGCCAGAGTGCTGTTCCAGCCCCTCTGCTCCCAGCTGGGGTGACCACTTCGGCTCCAACAACAGGAGAGTACGGTGAGGGGCTGGGAGCGAGAGGATGAGCTAGGAATCTAGGCCGACGTGCTCCCAGGACTCTGCTCCCTTACACGGGATCTAAGGGAACGTTTCCATGAGTCACGGCACAATAGCGCCCAGAGAGAAACAAGGTGAAGGGTGCGGAGGGAGAGCCAGACTCCTGACACCAGCACCGTCACTTCCAGAATCATGAGTCAGACCCGCAAACCTGTCATGCGATTGGCTTAGAAATCACGAGATCTTAAAAGTGGAGGTCTCTTTAATCGGCCTGATGGTGCGAGAGCCTGGGGGCGGGGGGGGGGGGGGGTTCATGTTTCCAAGCTTTTCACTGCAGCCGTCAGGGCCAGAAACAGACTTCTTGTAAAAAAATGAATGCAGAGATTCATGCACATTCACATGAATCCAGGAGCTGGAGCATTAATAAAAGCACCTGATACAATGAGACTCATGGTAAAGTCATGAGAGCTGACAACACAACCTGGGAATGGCTGCCTGGCCCACTTCCTGCCCCATGGTAGGCCTCAGGTCACTACATCCAGGGCCTGTTGTGTATTCCGTTCCTCTACCTTCTCATCTCCTGCAGTGGACCTGTCATAAATATAAAGGGAAGGGTAAACCCCTTTAAAATCCCTCCTGGCCAGAGGAAAAATCCTCTCACCTGTAAAGGGTTAAGAAGCTAAAGGTAACCTTGCTGGCATCTGACCAAAATGACCAATGAGGAGACAAGATACTTTAAAAAGCTGGGAGGAGGGAGAAAAACAAAGGGTCTGTGTCTGTCTGTATGCTGCTTTTGCTGGGGACAGAACAGGAATGGAGTCTTAGAACTTTTAGTAAGTAATCTAGCTAGGTATGTGTTAGATTATGATTTCTTTAAATGGCTGAGGAAAAGAACTGTGCTGAATAGAATGACTGTTCCTGTCTGTCTTTTTTGTAACTTAAGGTTTTGCCTAGAGGGATTCTCTGTTTTGAATCTAATTACCCTGTAAGGTATCTACCATCCTGATTTTACAGAGGTGATTCCTTTACTTCTATTAAAAGTCTTCTTGTAAGAAAACTGAATGCTTTTTCATTGTTCTAAGATCCAAGGGTTTGGGTCTGTGGTCACCTATGCAAATTGGTGAGGATTTTTACCAAACCTTCCCCAGGAAGTGGGGTGCAAGGGTTGGGAGGATTTGGGGGGAAAAGACATGTCCAAACTACATTTCCTAGTAAACCCAGCTAAAGTTTGGTGGTGGCAGTGGAAATTCCAAGGGCAAAGGGTAAAATTAATTTGTACCTTGGGGAAGTTTTAACCTAAGCTGCTAAAAGTGAGCTTAGGAGGTTTTCATGCAGGTCCCCACATCTGTACCCTAGAGTTCAGAGTGGAGAAGGAACCTTGACAGGACCCACTAACCCATCCAGTAGAAGGCGCCATTGATCTTACCCCTTCACCCTTTACCAAGGCCTTGTGGCGCTCTGGTACTTTGCGTGCTCCAAAATGCACTGTGGTATTGTGAAACCGCTCCCTTTCCTCCAGGCCAGGTCTTCAGGAGGACCTGCCACTGCAGGCATGAAATAGTGGCTGGCAGCTTAAACAAATGCTTTCAAATATGGCTGGGTGGAGGGGTTGGTTTGAGGGACACAAAATGGTTCAGAGGAAGGGAGGTTCTTTTATCTAATAGCGGTGCTCCTCTATGCGCCTGGCTCTGGAGAACTGTTGGGATCCTTTCTGTCCAGGTATATGGAGCCAAAATCTGTCTTAAAGAGGAGGTGTCTATGAAACAAAACAGCAACAGCCACAAACGTACAGATTCCACACAGCTTGAGTCCCAACTTCGTCTCTCTTGTTTATCAGGGTCCACACCATGCCTGGAACTCTTCATAGCATGCAGAGCCATCTTGTGGCTGAATAATGTATTGAAAGTTAATCTATCATTGCATCTTCCACCGGCTGGCACTTTTCAAATGCCATAACCCACACCTTTCATCTCCACTTCCCCAGCATTGTCATGGCCACTTGTTCTCTGGGACTACCCTGCAATGCCGCTCCATTGATACGTCCCTGGACTGTGTGGGGGCAGGGCTACCACCTGGTGACCCCAGCTGTCCAGCTCAGAGATTGGGTGCAGATGCAGAGACTGCGGAGATCTTGGCTCTGAAAACCATGTCGCGGCTTCTTTACAATCCTTGCACTCTGGAGAGCCTTTTCTTTTCTCCTGTCTGTTGTCTCTCTCTCTCCTGCCACACTCATTTCCTTTCTTGTTCATTGTCTTGGGGGGTTTTTGTTGTTTCATTGTTGCCATTTGGTTTTGAAATCCCTTTTCTTCTCCTCTGCCCTCCGCTCCACAGGGATTGAAAGTTTCCTAGTCAGTTACTATATAATTAGTCACAGCTGGAGTCTAACCCCCCTGCCAGGCACCGATGGGCCTCATGAGGTCAGATTTGACTCTGTAGCCCCTGAAAGCTTATGCTCTATTAAATTTGTTAATCTCTAAGGTGCCACAAGTACTCCTGTTCTTTTTGTGGATACAGACTAACACGGCGGCTACTCTGAAACCTGTACAAGTTGGATTCTCTCCTGCTATTCTTTGTTGATGGATAATAAGGCGTAGGGGGTGTCATAGATTCCGAGATTATACAGCCAGAAGACACCACTGTGATCCTCAAATCTGACTTTGCGGATAACACAGACCGTAAGACTTCCCCCGTATCTTATAGAAAAACACCCAATCTTGACTGCAGAAATAGCCAGTAATGGAAAACCCAGCGTGAACCTTGGGACGCTGCTCCAGTGGTTAATTACCCTCATTGTGAGAACACCGCACCTTATCTCCAGTCTGATGGCACCCCTGCTTTGCACTCCCAGCCTTAATTCTCTCTTCAGTTTGGCAACAGTCAATCTCGAGCAGTGGTTCTCAACCTGCGGCCCGGTCAGCACACAGCTGCGGCCCACGTGACCTCCTCATGTTCACAGCTCGTATTGGATGCGGCCCACAATGGTAAATAGGTTATGATAGACTCTGTTATAAGCGTAGGGTCTGGGTGTTCGGTACTAAGGCTGCTGGACACAGACAGACCCTGTGGTTCTCTCTGTCTCTCTAGCGCCTAGACTAACCCAGTCAGTGCTGCCGGACAGTCTGATCCAAAGCCCACTGAGGTCAATGGGAGTCTTGCCATCTGATCTCAATGGGTCTTGAAGCAAACCCTCAAGCCTGGCCTGTCTTGGAAGGGATGGTTGGTCTCTTCACAGGCAAGGTCAGCCGCCGACTGGGGGACATGCCCAGCGTGGCAACTGACACAGGAGCTGGCTGGGAGCACAGTGGGAAAGTGACCGTTTCACCCTCCCTTCTATCTGCCAGGGGTGGGTTGTATTTTTTTTGTTCACACCAGCAGTAAATGGTCCCACTAACATTCACAAATGGCACCAAGTGAAATGTCACCATTGCTACACAAAGCCCAGCTCTTCCTTTGGCATGTCCCCTTAGAGGGCTTAATAGGCCCGGTCCAGGGTGGGGAACAAGGTACAGAAACCTAGACAGGCGGCACTTACCCTCTGGGTACTAGCACACCCATGGTTTGGGCAGCTGCAGATTCTAGGCTGGTTCCCATCTCTGTGACCCAAGCCCTGTGTTCCAATATCCCCGGGCGTGGAGGAAGTTTTGTTCAGATTAGGCACTTGCCTAGTTCAAAGGGAAGGTAATGATGATCGAGGATGTCGGATCAATGGCACTGGACAGCGTGATCCTTTGTTTATCCTCCAGGCTGCCCTACCTCTCAATCCAGTCATGGAAGGAGCACCACTAAATGGGATCTCGTAGGTCTCCAGGGCCCAACCACACTTTGGCTCCTCTATTGAGTCTGCCAGTGAGGGGGCCAGCTGGGGTGGTTTGGTGACATCACCATTATGTTTGTCCAATAGAAAGCAAATGCAACATTTCCTGGTGAAAATGGCAACATGCAATCCTCAAGGGGGGGAAATATTAATTATTTGTATTACCATAGTGCTAAGAGCCCCCCCCAAGTGAGAATGAGGGCCCACGCATATGTACAGTAAGAGACAGTCTCTGCCCTGAGAAGCTTACAGTCTCAATGAGCAGCACAGACAGTGGAAGCATTATTATTTCCATTTCACAGATGGGGAAACTGAGGTACAAAGCGATTAAGTGCAGTCTCGAAGGTCACCCACTCAGTCTGTGGCAGAGCTGGGAACTGGCTCACGTCAGTGCCTGAATTGCAATACCCCCTGGCTCTCAGCAGGATGAATTCTTGTGGAAATACTGAACCAAAATAATGAGAAGTAAGCAATGGAAAGTCCATCAGGCAAGGCTATGGGTGTGGTTGTAATGGCACAAGCTGCTCTACCAGAGAGCAGCCAGCTGGGAGATGCGTGGACTCGGAGCATGTCGCAGACAGCTTCCACGAAGACCCCCAGGCTGGATTTTGAAAGCTGTCCTCCCCAGGCAGAAGGCCATCCCTAACGAGTCCCAGGTCGCGGGGATGGCTGGCAGAACTAGAGGCAGGCTTGTTTCACTGGGCCCTTAATCTATTTCATGGATAATTTCACAATTATTCATCAGGAAAAAGAAAATCCCAAACCCTCCTTCTTAATCAGCATCTGAGCTCTGAGCCTCGTCTGCTTATCTCTGCTTCCCTGCTAATCACTTACCACGGCGCTGACTCGCCTGCGTTGTTCGGAGTGACTTCTTCCCAGTTGTACGGTGGCTGTTCGGGTTGTTTTTTTTCCCTTCTCCCTTTTGTCCCTTGTTGCAGTGCTGGTTATGTCTTCCAGGCCTCACTGCTGACCGGTCCTTCTGATCCACCACACCACACTCCAGCCATTTGGAACGGGGCAATTCCCAGCTTGCCAGCTGTCGTTGAACCGAAATGATGATGATGGTGATGGAACAGTTTCTTTTTATGAAATATCCTAAAAATATAACTATAGAATCTGAAAAACAAACCAACAAAATCACCAGACCGTGGGGTATTTTTCTATAACATAGATTGAGGGCTTTATGAATGAGGGTTAATAATAATACCTACCTCTTACAGCACTTTTTACCAGTAAATCTCAAAATGCTTTACAAAGGAAGGTGACTATCCTTGCACTGTGCTGTTGTCATGCCTTAGAGGGCCTGCAGCTCTGGGGCAGCTCCCCCAACATGGTTATACCGGTATAAAAATTGTGTGTAGACCAGGCCTACTCTAGATTTAAACTGATTTCAGAGTGGGTAAACAGTGAGGTGGCAAAATTTGCAGACGATACTAAACTGCTCAAGATAATTAAGACCAAAGCAGACTGTGAAGAACTTCAAAAAGATCTCACAAAACTAAGGTTTCAGAGTAGCAGCCATGTTACTCTGTATCCGCAAAAAGAAAAGGAGGACTTGTGGCACCTTAGAGACTAATAAATTTATCTGAGCATAAGCTTTCGTGAGCTACAGCTCACTTGTAGCTCACGAAAGCTTATGCTCAAATAAATTTGTTAGTCTCTAAGGTGCCACAAGTCCTCCTTTTCTTTTCACAAAACTAAGTGATTGGGCAACAAAATAGCAAATGAAATTTAATGTGGATAAATGTAAAGTAATGCACGTTGGAAAAAATAACCCCAACTATACATACAATATGATGGGGGCTAATTTAGCTACAACTAATCAGGAGAAAGATCTTGGAGTCATCGTGGATAGTTCTCTGAAGACGTCCACGCAGTGTGCAGCGGCAGTCAAAAAAGCAAACGGGATGTTAGGAATCATTAAAAAAGGGATAGAGAATAAGATGGAGAATATCTTATTGCCTTTATATAAATCCATGGGTGATCCATCCCACATCTTGAATACTGCATACAGGTGTGGTCTCCTCATCTCAAAAAAGATAGCCTGGCTTTAGAAAAGGTTCAGAGAAGGGCAACTAAAATGATTAGGGGTTTGGAACGGGTCCCATAGGAGGAGAGATTAAAGAGACTAGGACTTTTCAGCTTGGAAAAGAGGAGACTAAGGGGGGATAAGATAGAGGTCTATAAAATCATGAATGGTGTGGAGAAAGGGAATAAGAAAAAGTTATTTACTAGATCCCATAATACAAGAACTAGGGGCCACCAAATGAAATTAATGGGCAGCAGGTTTAAAACAAGTAAAAGGAAGTTCTTCTTCACTCAACGCACAGTCAACCTGTGGAACTCCTTGCCTGAGGAGGTTGTGAAGGCTAGGACTATAACAGGGTTGAAAAGAGAACTAGATAAATTCATGGAGGTTAAGCCCATTAATGGCTATTAGCCAGGAGGGGAAGGAATGGTGTCCCTAGCCTCTGTTTGTCAGAGGGTGGAGATGGATGGCAGGAGAGAGATCCCTTGATCATTACTTGTTTGGTTCACTCCCTCTGGGGCCCTTGGCCTTGGCCACTGTCGGCAGACAGGATACTGGGCTGGATGGACCTTTGGTCTGACCCAGTATGGCCATTCTTATGTTCATCCATGCACAAAATTGGCCCACTGTAAAATTACACCTTTACACCGGGTCTACACGTGGTTTTTGTACTAGTTTAACTAGTTTTCCACCAATATAGTTATACTAGGACAACCCATAGTGTGGATGCAGTTATACTGATGTAAAGGTACCTAGTACAGGGATAGCTATGGCAATATAAGGCACCATTATACTGCCATAATTGTATCCTCTTTATAATTATTCTTACCACCAGAGTGTCTAGGAGCCCCCGTCATGGACCTGGACCCCATCGTGCTAGGCACAAACACAGAGCAGGACTGAAGCATTTGAATTCCGCCGGTATTCCTAAGAAGTACCATTTTTGTGGGCAGACAAGGCCTTAATTAAATTGGCACGACTTTGTGTGTTGACCAGGTCTAATTGAAGTAAGCGTGGTTTAAACTGAAATAAGAGCGTCCACACAGCCTCTGGCAACAGTTCAACTAAAGCGGTTTCAAACCACACCTTTAGTTAACCCAATGCACTCCAGGCAGACAAGTCTTTAGGGAGAGACATTCCCCGCTCTGAAGAGCTTGCAATCTAAGACCTGGGCTACACCTAAAAATTATTTCAACCTAGCTGCAGTGCTCAGGGCTGTGAAAAATGTCGTGCCCTGCACAGCTTAGCTACGTTGACCGGGAGATGCAGCTCGGTCGACAGAAGGATTCTTTTACGCATGGGAAACTGAGGAAAGAGAGATTAAGTGAGTTGCTCCCAGCTGCACAAGGAGTCAGTTGCAGAGGTGAAAATTGGACCCAGAGCCCTAAACCCTGAACTTTAATCACAAGACTATCCTCCTTTTTAATTTCTCCTCTGCTGTAGGGGAGCAGCTAGAAATAATAGTGGCATACCTGTCTGCTTTGGAAAGTTTTATCGATACAGACACTGGGTGACTGTTAATATTGGTTATTTGTATTAGAGTAGCACCTAAGGGCCTCAGTCCTTTATCCAGTCCTGTTGTACAAACACACAGTAAAGAGACAGTTCCTGCCTCTAACAGGTGATGCTGTATGCTATTATATGACACCATTTGAGAAATAGGATGTGATTGTCTAATTAAGGATTGTATGCTGAGGCATACACACAAAGAGGACAGAGTTAATGTTGTTTTCGTTAACTTTGTCCCTCTACCCATGTGTATGCCAACCTTATTTTGGCACTTCCTGATTTGTATGTGCTTCGCTTTGAGACTTTAACCGAGATGGCTGTGTGGAATTTCCTAGGTTGTTTTTTTTTAAGAACACAAAGGTGCGGGGGAAAGAACTACCCCAAAAGAAGCATTGCTCTGCAGGACTTCTAAACACTGCGGCTATGCAGAATTATTATTATTAAGCATTTACATTATGGTAGCTCCTAGAGGTCTCAGCCAGTTTGGAGCCTATAGCGGGGTGGTCACCCCGCTACGGCCCTGAAGGGGTTAAAAACAGCCCTGGGAAAGGGCTGCCCTGGGGGAGCCAATCATGGGCGGGCTTGAGGCAGCCAATGAGGGCCCAGCTGGGCTAGTATAAGAAGGGGTCCTGGGGCGAAGGCAGTGAGAGTCTCACTCTAGCCTTTGAGTGGGAAGGGCTAGCTGCCTGGGAGCAAGGTACCTGAAGCAGTGCTGTGCTGGGGAAGGGCAAAGGGAGCTGGGGAGCTGCAGCCTGGTAAACCCCCAGGCTGCAGGCCTTGTTGAAGGCCTACGAAAGGTACTGGGGCTGCAGAGGGGCAGCTGGGGATAGGCAAAGGCAGCAGGTCCTACCCCCTAGCCAATGATGAGTGACCATTATAGACTGCAGTCTGTCCCTCAGGGAAAGGGGGCTAGATGATGACTGGCAGTAGCCACTGAGGCAAGGTGGGCTTAGAGGGTTGGGGGTTCCCCTTGGAGGGGAGACCCAGAGAGTGGGGGTACTTCTGGGGCAGCACCCTGAAGTAAATGGCACTGGGGTCTGGGAGGGACATGGGGGGCCTGAAGCAGGTGAGCTACCAGCCAGCAGAGGGTGCTCTGAGACTGGAACAGGGCTAATTCCCAGATGACCAGCAGGAGGCGCTGCACAATTCTTAGCTAATTAGGACCAGGCAGTGTGAGCGATTCCAGCCAATCAGGGGCTAGCTGTGTGCGCAAGTTGTCAGCCACTCGGGCTGGCAGAGTACGTGATTCTCAGCCCATCAGAAGTAGAAATGACAACTTGCCCTCTACCTAGCTGGCCGTTTTCTGCAGGCGTGCTAGCGGAGGGGAGTTTTGCAAGGTGGAGAGGGGTGGCTGCCTGGACTCTGAGTGAGAACATTGCCAGCAACAGCACCTGCGGGTTCCAGAATGAGGAACAATTTGGCTGGACTCTGAAGGAACAGACTTGACATCCACACACCAGGACGTTCCATACGCGCCAGGAAACCTGCAGGAGACGACCCACCTCCTGCCGGGATTAGGCTCTTCCCCTTCCCTAGCTGTAATGCTCCTATGGTGCATTCACAGAGGGCTCCACTCATTTCAAAGTGGGCCCCGCTTGACCCCTGCTATATCCTCTGAGGTCTGCAGGGGCTGAGTCAAGCCTTGCACAGGGCAGGAGCCAAAATCCCATTCATGGCAAGGCTCCTACTTGTAGTAGAAAGAGGGCCTGAAACATAAGCCCTTGTATCAGAGTTCTGAGTCCTGGGCTTAAGTAGTGGTCAAAACTTTGCTGCTAAAAAGCCAAATCAGGCTGTGAGCTAGAGACAGGGCCTGCATCTGACAAGAACCGGGCTGATGTTGCAAAACCACAGGCCTAAGAAAGGCTAGGCACCAGGACACTCACTCAAACACATTCCAGAAGGGTGATACCGGAACACCCCGATACCCGGTATGGTACAAACACAGCCCTCAAAGATATCGAGAACACACTGACCCTTCCTAAAGATGAGCTCGGGAGGACGGTGTGGTGAATCAATATGTTTTGGTCGAACCAACAGGTACAAGGTGGCGGGTGGTGATTAGCTACGTCAGAGAGTGCTATCTGGGTACGTCAGAGGGCAGTAACTAGCCGCGACAAGGGGGAACACGTAACTTGTTTGTATCCACGTATAAAGATGTATCTCAGAGGGAGTGTCTTTGTCTGGGGGGAATGTAAAGTCCCGCCATTCACCGAGCTGGTCCAGTGTCACGAGCACACGTTAATGTACCTGCAGCCATTGAGCTGGGGCATTCGCACCGTGCTTCATCGGCAATAAACCTGACCAAGTTCCTTTGCTACGAGTCAAGTCTGTGGATGTATTGGGCAGTTTGATCAAAGTCTGCTATCTCCACTATCTGCCACACATGCATAAATGGGGATCTAGAGACCTGGATTCTAGTCCCAGCTCTCTCACTGACTAGCTGCATAAACTTGGGCAAGTCACGACCTGGCTCTGTGCCTCAGTTTCTCCATCTGTAAAATGGGGATAATAACAGTGCCACTCCTCACGCTGAGGGATGTTTTATCAGTATACATCAGGACCCAGATAACATAGCCCTGAGTGCCATAGAAATGCCTATAAATAAATACCCTCAGGCCGAATCCTCTTTATCGGCTCCATTCCCCCTTACTATTCACATTCTTCTCGGGGCTTAATCCTTCTGTTTTCTTCCAATTCCTTTTCTAACATCTATGCTCCTTCCTGGGGCTCCCCCTCCTCCTTGCCCAGAAGGCTTCAGCCCCTTCAATGGAAAGCAGCTCTCTGGCTTGTTCCTCTCGGGAAGGCTGTAGGTAGCCCCTGATTGTACCGGCAGCTCTGTCCTGACCCTCTCAATTACATGGTAATGCACGTTAAAATTACCAATTTACTTATAGTATTTATTTATTTTTTACTCTGTAATTTTTTACAGCTCATCTGCTGTAACAAATTCTACTCCATAAAGCAAAGGAACAAGTTATTATTACCTGATGGAAATAAACTCTAGTAGTTGATCTTTATTCCGGGCCTCGGCGTTTGTCTCCTGGAACACTTAATACCGTTTCAATCAAGGCTCCGGCTTTGTTCCGGTCACTGAGGAGGGAGGAAACTCAGCTCAGGGGTTCCATTTTTATGTTCTTCCCTCTCCGCCCCCGTTCGATGGAATTTACTCCAGCACCAAACCCTTGTTATTTGTTCGCCTTAGATGGAGCGAGGAAGGGTGGTAATGTGTTTGTTCAGCACAGCCCGGTGGCTCTGATGAGACTCTAGCAAGGGTTTTGGGTCCTCCAGGGAACGTTCTGTTCCAGGAGTAGGAGGGGATTGGAGCTGTTTGCCAGCACCTTTCTTCTGAGCCCGGTGACCTTGGTCTTTCCTTTTTAACCGAAGGAGCAGAGTAATTGCTGTTTTTACTTTTAGTTTGGTAGGCTGGTGTCCTTGAGACAGATATTCAGAGCTACTCTGGGGAAGATGGAAATTCATATTTATAAACCAGTAGGCCTCAAATCCAAGCGCGGCCCCGCTGTGCTAGGCGCTGCACATGCACGTAGGGAGAAGGAGCCCTGCCCTGAAGTGCTCACCGTCTAAATTGTCAAGGCCTGGGAGGGGAAACTGAGGCACAGAGTGGGAACGTGTACGTGCCCAAGAATTACACAGCAAAAGCAAAGGCAGGAAGAACCCAGGTCTCTGGAGCCTACTCCAGTGCCTTTCCAAGTCTTAGAGCCCCCACCCGCAGGCAATGGAGTCAAAGAGAGTTTTGCCCTTTGGGAGGAGAATGAGCCCTTCCCTCTCTTTTGTGGTGAGGAGCCCCCTAAATTCTCATTGGAGGCAGATGGCACCACACAGGATCGGGCCCTTACTCGCAAGTACGGGAGTGCTCAGCTACCAGGAGGAGACAGATTTTAGGGGTGCGTGGAGAGCCTTGCTGCCCTGCCAGCAGGTGCCTCCGGAGCAGCCAAAGGAGAGCTCTGAGAGCAGCGCCGGTCAGCTGGAGGAGCAGCTGCGGAGCTGAGAGGGGACAGCAGAATAAGGAGCAAAGGAAGGATTTGACAAAGGACAGAGACTGCACAAGACCGTTCTGCGGGGATGCGTTGCACAGGTCTCACCCCTCTTCTGTGCAGGTCATGATCCCCATTGCACACATAGGGAAACTGAGGCACGGAGCGGGGGGAAATTCCTTATCTGAAGTTGCACGGCAGGTCAGCGGCAGAGCCAGAAAGAGAGCTCAGGTCTCCTGGCTCCTTGCCTGGTGCTCTAACCATCCGATGGGCCCTATCCCTAGTACGAGTTGTGCCTCGCAGGAGACCTTTTTAAAAAAAAAAATTCCCGCTTTCCTAGCGCAGTGCTAGGCTGGGCTCATGCTTGAGGCAGGGCGTGGGGCTTTGGAAAATGTCGGTTCAATTCCCAGCTCTGCCTTTGGCTCCCTCTGTGACCTTGGGCAAGTCACTTCCTCTCCCTGTGCCTTAGGCCAGGTCTACACGACAGACTTGCAGCAGTATAATTATGTCGCTCGGGGAGAAGCCACCGGGGCATTGAGCTAACGATGCCGAGGAGAAAAACTCGCCCGTTGGCGTGGTAGCGTCTTTTGTAAAGTGCTGCAGTGGCCCAGATACGGCGCTGTACGTGAAGACAAGCCCTGAGTCTCCAGGTTGCAAAAGGGTGCGAATCCTTCCTTAGTCTGCCTTGCCTATTTAGATTGTCAACTCTTTGAGCCAGGCACCGTCTCTGTCTGCGTATATGTGCCGCTCCGAGCACAATGGGGCCCTGACTGGTACAGCGACTGTAACGTCCGCAGTAATTACATGAAAACATAGATTAAAAGCACATTAAGGCTGCAAAGAGAAGCCCTCAAAAGTTAGAAAATTGCAGAAGTAAGGTTGCCTCTGTTTCCTCCCCTTGGGAGTATTATGCATTACGATGCAGCCTTTAATAACATGGTCACACACCAGTCTGGGGAGAAGCCAGGAGTAAGGTGTGGAGGGAAGCCCTGGATGGGACTAGCAGGAAGGCTATGGTTCAGGACTGAGGGGTATTGGCAGAGCTGCATGTGGGAGCCCAGGACCACAGTGGCCAACTTTCACAGGGTAAATAAGCACTTGGACTTTCACAATAAGCCAAACGTCAAGCTAATCCCATTTCAAAACAAGCCAATCCCTAAGAACCCCAACCCTCTGTGTGACTAGATCCCCCCGGTGTGCAGTCTGGGACTGTGGTGGGCCTGCTGAGCACCCCTGACTCTCTCCCCCCCTTGCCCCTGCTTGCCGGGAGCCGAACAAAAAAAAGAAGCAACAAGCCAAACAAGCTATAAGCCAAAAACTAGCCAACAAGCAACTCACAAGCCAATCAAGCCAAAAATAAGCTCAATTTCTGCGTTTTTTTTTTCCGTGGGTTTGGCATGTCTGCCCAGGACAGGAATATGAAGTGGCTGCAGGTAGGGGCTGATGGGCATTGGCAGAGCTGGAGAGGCAAAGGGAAATTTCACACAAAACCTGCTAGCCCTCTTCTGGTTGTACCCGCAACCAGTCCTGCGAGGCCTTCGGCACCAAGTCCCTTGCACACAGCAGCTGGGGGCGCTGGGGGAAGTGTAGTTGTTTCCGACTCTCAGAACCGTTTTCCCTGTTTGAGTCCGTGACTCAGCAGACTCCCCCTCCCCGCAATCACTTTAAAAACCAGATCCCAACACCCTTAATCTCCTCAAGTGCTTCTGTTCTTCACATTCCAACCAAATATTAGCTCTACCCACTAACCCCACTCGAACCAAATTGCATTAAACAGAAAGCCTGCTTTTTACGTTACCTCCCAGATGACTGACCGTTGTTATAACAACCCAGTGCAAATCTACACCCCCCCACACCACCACACACACACACACACTCAGTTCCTCTCCCCCAAACCTCCCGGCCCAATCTGCTGCAATTTCAGAGTGACTCTTATTAGTGACAGTCTGTCCTTTGCTTTCAGAAATGACCGCCCACTGCCGGCCAGGGTTAAGGAGCTT
This sequence comes from Chelonia mydas, assembly GCF_015237465.2. NCBI lineage: Eukaryota > Metazoa > Chordata > Testudines > Cheloniidae > Chelonia > Chelonia mydas. The sequence goes on from NC_051258.2 coordinate 7,295,547, forward strand.
AGAATGCAGTGGGTTTAATGGGAAACCTCTCTGAGCCGGAAAATGCTCTCCGTGGCTTTTCTGTGTTCTTTGCCTTGAGCCCCGCTAGCTCCCGCTTGGTTTTCATCTATTTAGAGGCACCGCCCCTTTCTCCACTAGCCTCAGGACATCTGCTTGATTCTCACCGCCAGTGGCTGACTTCCCGGGGTGATAAAGCGCGGGAGAGAGAGTTATTCCAATTTCGTTCCAAACCTCTCTCCCTCTTGCTCGGTAATCCCCGTGTCAGCTCTTTAGCCTGGGACTTTCAGCCGACGCTGGTTCTGAGCGTCAGCAGAGCCAGAGTCTGGTGAAGGCATGACCCACCTCGGTGCCCGCTCACCTGTTCGTAGGATTCCGAGCAGGTTGGGTTTCACTCGAAGAGGAGCCCAGTGTTGTCAACTATCATGATCTTATTGTGCGTCTGGTGATATTTGATGCTTTTCTTAAAGCCCTAGCTCCTGGAATCATGTTAGGATCTGGCTATGGAACAAAATTCCTGAGATCAAGTGAATCCAGAGTCTGTCTCTAGGAACTGCTGCAAAGCCTTTCTCTTCAGAGGAAACATTAGCTTTTCACCATATGACTGACACACACAGCACCGATACCCCCGCCTACCTCCTCCCCCACCAGAGGAAAATAAAATAGCCTAAGAAACATCCCTATCCCAAGTGCAATTTGATCCTGAAAAGGGAGACAAGCCAGTGACTCGGTAAAGTTCAGTGGGGACTTTACTATTGCTATTGACTTTATACAGAAGGCACTCAGATTCTACGGTGATGGATGATTAAATAGATAGGAATGTATGGTGATAGATTAGATTAGCATCTCAGGTTTCTTTGCTTTAAAAGTAAGTTTCTAACTCTCATGGTTGCAGAGAAACCCTTGAAGATGTGACCACTGGCATGAATTTCCCAGGGAGGTTGTGGAATCTCCATCACTGGAGGTTTTTAAGAGCAGGTTGGACAAACACCTGTCAAGGATGGTCTAGATAATACTCAGTCCTGCCATGAGTGCAGGGGACTGGACTAGATGACCCCGCGAGGTGCCTTCCAGTCCTATGATTCTACGAAAGGCTCTGACCCAGGAGACGAATTATTAGACCCCCCGCCCCACAAAGGGACTCGAAGGGATGGGTCCACAGGCAAGTCTGTGCCTCACAAAGGGGCCTGCAGAAGGGAAAGGTTGGGGAACCTTTCATTTAATGGGTTCTTTTGTTCCATTGTGGCATCAGACACCTCAAGGTTTGAAAACATGGCCTTCCTAGCCTGGGCAATCATCTAGCATCTGCTGTCAGAGCACGGTGGAGCGTTTGCTTCTCAAATGCTCCTGGGTTCCTGCAGCTGCCCTGGGAATCAGGGATTGGCTTCATTTTCCAAAACAGGCACACGTTCAGAAACTGTTCCGTTTCTGAATTTCGCATTTGGTTGTTTCTGTTCCCTGATTGGGTAAGAGTAGCTCTCAGGACTGCTTTACACACGTTTTCTACTGGGCTTTAATGTTTATCTATTTAAAACCGGTGTGGTAAAAGAGATCCAATGCCCTAGTGGGATTCGATTATACCATCGTAATGGAATATATAACCGTAGAGCTCATTCTCATAAATTTAGGGGCATAAACTATACTAGCATTATTATAATAATCACCCCTAGCACTTATGGAGTACTTTCCATCAGTAGATTTCAAGATAGCGCTTTATAAATCAGGGTCAGTATCATTATCCCCATTTTAGAGATGGAGAAACTGAGGCACAGAGAGGGGACGTGGTCCAGCAGCCCAATGGCAGAGCATGGAATAGAACCTACGTCTCTTGCATCCCAAGTCTAGTGTTCTACCCACTAGGCAACATTACCTCCTAGAAGACACCTTGATACCAGTATAACTGTGTCTACACCAGGGGTTTTCTAGATTGAACTATTTCAGTAAACAAATTACCCCTAACATTGTTAAATTGGTACAAAACCAGTGTGTAGGCCAGTCCTTAGAATCACATTGTCAGTGCAAGATTTGGCAATTCGGATTCACTCTCCAGGGAAAGTCTCAGGATCAATGTTTGGACTGCTTGAAATGTTTCAAATTTTGAAATTTCAACACCACCACACAAAAAAACAGGGGAAAAATCTGCTAGCAGACATTTATCGTTTCTGACCGGGCTATAATATATCGAATGATGGGACGCTGGTGAAAAGTTTGGTACAAATTTCAACAGAAAAAAGTGGGGGCAAGAAAATGTTCCCGGACTGGGTTTTGGTGTTGTCCCCCACCTCCCTGCCAGTCTCCTGTTTTCCAGCCAGCTTTGGTTGAGGTTGGAGTGATGGGTCCTGCCAGACTGCTCCATGCTGGAGACTGTGCACCAAAGAGCGATTAGCCGGGGCAAGGAGGCTTCATTTACACGTTCAAATGTAGATTTGTGGGAACGTTTGTGCGGCGTCCCCTCAGCTCTGTTCATCAATTAGTGACACTGCATGTGTGTGGGTGTTTCTCACTCTCTTCCTTTTCTTTCCTCAGCGGCATGTGACCTCTCTTAGATCTTAGCAAGTGGGTAAGAAAAGCTACTCGTTGAATTTTTGCCCGCTGCACAGTTCTGAGCACTGAGGATGAGGTCACCAAAATGGGTCCTGTTGGCATATTTTATCTATGGCGTAGTCTGCAGGAACATTTCTAGGGGGGCATTTCTCCTCCCCAGGAAAGGAATCGGCAGAACGGTCATAGATTTCTCCAGGCTGCGGGCATGCATACAGCAAACGAGGTGTGTGCATGCATGCCACGGAAAAGGATGGAGGAAGATAATTCTGAAGAATGCAGCGTGACAGCTGGCGAGAGACAGAAAGTGCCTGTAACTTTTTGTTCTTATTTTTATCTACCTGGTGGATGTCATCAGCCTATTTATACAGATTCTAAGATGCCCCTTTCGTATGTGGTTTTTATGTACGTGTGTAGATATATATGGATAGGCAGGTTTATATTTGCACAGCTCCTGGGAGGATTCATGTAGCAAAGTGACTGGAGATCTTTCATTAGCCGCTGTTGGAGCGGTGAGAATACAGGCGACAAGTCTCCTGGTGGCGTCGTGCATGCTGAGGGTTCGCCCGTCACTCGTAGCAAGACTCCCCCTTTCTCAGGCAACCTCAGGCCCCCAAGGGTGACTTTGATTTCCCAGCCAGTTGGAGACTTTCCATTGCCTACCTCTTCAGTGCCTCCCTTCCTGACCAGCAGGGAGGTCTCCCCACCCCAGCTCCGAGATTGACTGGTGGGGCGCTGCTGAGCTATGACACTTGAGCTTCTCCCTCGGGTTCTGAGGTTGGTGGGCCTGCAGCCCTCCCAGGCACAGGGAGCACGGCCAGGGGACGGGGTCTGAAGCTGCTGACTGGGGGAGGGGTCGTGGTTAAGGTGGATGGGGTATGTAGGCAGCTTGGCTGCATCCCCGGGGCAGCTGCTGCCAGCTACGGAGCCTCCCATAGGAGCACCCAAAGAAGGCAGCGTCCACTGGTTGCAAATGAATCCCCACTGCCAAAGTGGAATAGCAGGGAGGGAGGGGCATCGGCAGAGCTGGGGGGTAACCCAGGGCTGGGATAGTGGGGTGCTGCAGGTCGGGAGTGAGGGGCACCAGCAGAGCTGTGGGGGGGAGCTCGGGGCTGGGATAGCAGGGTGCTGCAGGTCGGGAGTGAGGGGCATCGGCAGAGCTGTGGGGGAGCCCCAGGCTGGGATAGTGGGGTGCTGCAGGTCAGGAGTGAGGGGCATCAGCAGAGCTGGGGGGAGCCCCGGGCTGGGATAGCGGGGTGCTGCAGGTCAGGAGTGAGGGTCATGAGCAGATTATGGGGGAGCCCCGGGCTGGGATAGCGGGGTGCTGCAGATCGGGAGTGAGGGGCATTGGCAGAGCTGTGGGGGAGCCCAGCACTGGGATAGCAGGGTGCTGCGGGTCGGGAGTGAGGGGCATTGGCAGAGCTGGGGTGGGGAGCCCCGTCTGCTGAAGGGAAGTGTGGTCTATACCGAACTGGGAAAGCTAACAACTAGCGGGAGCAAAACCTCCTCTGAGCAGCAAAGCCCAAGCCACAGGCAGAACCTTCATACGGTGCGAGCTGAGAAAGCCAGAAAGCTGGGGAAGGAGCAAGGTTTAATTCCCATGCTCCGATTGAGGCCATCCATTTAACACTGTCCCCTTGCGCCCCCCCCCCCCCCCTGCCTTGCTCTTTCCGGCACTCCATGTTACAGTGGCACCTCCCCCGTCTCCGGGGTCAGGGCTGCCTTTGGCTCAAGACAGCGCTGTCTGGGTGGATAAAGCATGCATTTAAGCAACCTTTATTGCAATCAATAAATCATGGCACCGTATCTGATTGGGGACAGAAATAGCACGCCAAGGACTTGCCGCTGCGGCAAGGGTGACCGCCACGTGTAAGATAACGAAGCCCATGACTGATCGGGGGTTGGCTGGGAGCAGAGGGCACTTAGCCCCTTCGTATACAACCAGGAGCTGCACCCCCCCGCCCCAACCCCTTGGCATTCCCTCCTTGCTGTCCAGCACACTGCAGTTCTTAGGCCTTATTTCCTACAGCCTGATGACTGGTTAGGTTAATCCCAGCTGTGTATGCCCTGGGGTTTGCCAAGTCCTGTTTCCTGTGCCATGGCCTGGAGGGGCAGATCCTACAGCCATCCCGCGGCAGCCAGTCAGAGCTCAGCAGAGTGTGGGAGCAAGCGCCAGGCCTTCAAGAGCCTTGCCCCGCCCGTCCCCAAGAGGATTGTGACCTAGGGGGTGGGGAGAGGAGAGGCGAGTAGGTTCTAGTTGGTTTAGGTTAGATGGCGAGGAGGCTGTAGAAGTTTTGGACAAATCTGAAGCGAACCTTCCAAGCTATTGAGGGCCTACATCGCTGAGCAGGCCAGTGCTGCGAATCAGTCGTCCTGGAAGCAGGAAGGGGACTAGTTTGCTTAGGAGAGTGGACCTGCAGAGGGCAAGTTGGGCTAGTGGCGCTGCAGAGAGTGGCCCAGGCTAATGAGTATGAAGTCTCTGTTTCCATTCACAGTTTCCTTCCCCTTGGCCGATGCCCCTCACAGATGCAGCAGCCGATATGCGCTCAGCAATAGCAGACAGCCTTGGCCAGGCAAGTCCATGTGATTAGCAAGGGAGCAATGACCAGGAAGTTGGGGGTTACCGTCAACTTTCTGGGAAAGGTTCTCGGTCATCTTTCATTTGCATGTGGTGGAAGCCATGGGGGCCTTTGGTTTTGCATCTCCTCGGAAGGCTGGCCTGGCTAGGAAGCTACGCCTGGCGGCACGCCGTGAAAAATAGAAAGAGCTAAAGTCAGAACCATGTGGAGCATGAATGGACGGTCTCCTGGCTGCTGATGGTAGCATGTGGTCAAGTGGGCTAAGCATGCAACCGGGCAGCCAGGAACACTGAATGCTCTTCCACTGGCTTGCTGTGTGGCCTTGAGCAAGTCTTTTGATAACTAAAGATGGGGCTCAAGCCACAAGTTCAGATCAGGATCCTCAAGCTTTGGGGCATTTGGATGTGTGTGTGTGTGTGGGGGGGGGGGTTGGTTCTGCACCAAGATAGAGAGAAGGCCATTTGTCAAGTTTAAACCTGTAACCAGACTTCCTCGAAGTCCACGGGGGTTTGAACTCATCTCCGCAGGGCTCTTCTGTAACTCGGTTTCCCCACCTGTAAAACGGGGGTAGTGATACTCCCCTCTCTCCCAAGCAGGGGTGCAAAGGGTAAAGTTTGCACAGGGCTGTGACTGTGTTAGCCGGGAAGCAGGACTGACCGAAGAACCCACGCGTAGGTGTGCACTGAACAGATACAGCGAAAGCCTCATTGCCAGGGAGTGCAGATGCTCCTCTCTCAGGGCTGAGATGTTATTGGGACCCACAGATGTGACTTCAGAGCCGTGACTTTTCCCCACAACATGGTTTTATTAAGATTGTTCAGGAGATCTCTGCCCTTGGGCGTGGTTATTTGGTGTCAGGTCTGTGGAGAGGCACTTCCTCGTAGAGGAGTGGAACGTTTCTGCTGATAGATTTTCCGCGCGAAGTCCGATTTCCCTGCGGTTGCAGAGCAGCTGGCTTAAGATACACGAGTCCAGTTCAATGGGCCTCGTGAAATACACCTCAGCACAGGGCACGCTGCAGAGAGCAGCTGCACCTTTGTCCAGCCTGAGAGCTGCCCAGGGAGCACGGTGGCGTTGCTCCGTCTTGCAGAGGGGTGAACCAGTTCTGAACGGTCCTGCCTCTGACTCAAGCTGGTCCGTGGGGTTGCAGCACGGAGAAGGCTGCAGGCTTCACTGGAATCAACCAACCTGTCACTGGTGGGGATTGTTGGCACTGGGTGGCAGTTGCTGGGCTAACGAGGTAATTGGCTTAGTAATGGGAGGAGATATAACTGGGAAGAAGGGGAATTAAAGGGGAACTCAGAGAGGGTGCTGGGTGGAGGCGAGAAGCTGTGTGAAAGGTGCCACCTACCCTGTCCAGGAACAGGATTAAAGGAGCAAAGACAGAGCAGGTGTTTTTCACTAGGAAGGTGGTGAAACACTGGAATGGGTTCCCTAGGGAGGTGGTGGAATCTCCTTCCTTAGAAGTTTTTAAGGTCAGGCTTGACAAAGCCCTGGCTGGGATGATTTAGTTGGGGATTGGTCCTGCTTTGAGCAGGGGGTTGGACTAGATGACCTCCTGAGGTCCCTTCCAACCCTGATATTCTGTGATTCTGATTCTAAGTCGGATGGTCATGTGGTTAAGGTGCTATTCAGGCCGGGTGAGTAGGATGCTGAGCTGAAAGTCAGCAGATCTGAGTTCTCCATTGCTGGCTCCATTCCTTGACCTTGGGCAAGTCCTTTCATCTCTCCGTTCCTCTCTTTCCCCTCCCACCCTTTGGCCATCTTGGCTAGCTAAGCTCTTTCAGCCAAGGACTGTCCTTTTCTTGTGTACATACAGCATCTAGCACCCAGAGAATCTCCATCCTTAGAGGTTTTTAAGGTCTGGCTTGACAAAGCCCTGGCTGGGAAGATTTAGTTGGGGCTGATCCTGCCTTGAGCAGGGGGTTGGACTAGATGACCTCCTGACGTCTCCTCCAACCCTGATATTCTATGATTCTATGATCTAGGTTGAGGAAGCTAGGCACTACTGTGATAGAATAGCGACTTGGTTCACTTCCACAGATTTTCTGGGTGATCTCGGGCAAGTCATTTAATCCTTCTTGAATCGTGCGAGGGTGGGGGGGCGGAATCCATGGATTTAAATTACAGATCAAAAAAGGGACTCTTTTTGCAAATACTAGTCAGAAGTACTTGCAACCCACCTCTACGCTCTGTGTATTGCCGTAGTCACATTAACTATAAGATCACACGTGTAAAGGGACAGAGCTGGGGTGCCTGAGGGCCCAATTCTGCTATGTTACACTAGTGTAAACTGGGAGTGACTTTCCTGACGTTAGTGCTGCCGCCGGATTTATACTGGTGTAACTGGGAGCAGAATCCGACCCCCTGGATCTGAATTTGCTGAGTGCTGCGAGATTAAAATCTCAGCTCAAATGCTGCCCTAATGTCTTTTTATTTATTCAGATATATGCATAATGTATATGGACAAAAACCCACTGCCAGCTTGTGGGGAGAGAGTCATATTTCACAATGTCACCAGAGAGCAATAATTTAACTAAAGCAAATATCTAGACTCCATATAACATCAGAGCTGTGAAATAGGGACTTTTTAAAAGCTTTAGACACTAGAACAGAGTCACATGAATAATCAGGGCTAAAAATGCCAGCCCTTTACACACTTAGCTAGTGGCCATCTTAGATTAGAGGAAAACCACAGTGTTTCTAATAACGTTTTGTTCTCTTCATGCATAAATCTCCAAGGGCTTTACAATGGTGCGAGAGGATCATCATCCCCATTGTACAGAGGGGGAAATGAGACAGAGCAGCATGCTGACTTGCCTATGACCACCCTGCAGGTCTATATCAGGCAAAGGCATGGAACCCAGGGGAAGGATGGTCCAGCAGTTAGAGTGCTGGCTTACACCATAGGAGACTCAGGTTCAATTCTCCACTCTGCCACAGACTTCCTATGGGACGCTGGGCAAGTCACTTAGTCTCTCTGTGCCTTCATTTCCCATCTGTACAATGAGGGATGATAGACCTGCCCTCATGGGGATGTTGTGAGGATAAATACGTTCAAGATTGTGAGTTGCTCAGATGTTATGGGGAGGGATAGAATCAGTTTAACTCAGTAGCAGTTCAGTGCTATAGCCAGCTATCAACTTAACAGTAACACCCCTATGGCTCAGTCCTGTAGAATTTAATAGGAATGAAACCAACAAGGTTCTCTAGCAATTAAACAGGATTCTTCTAGAAACTATTCTAAGGAGCTGTAGAATCGAATAGTGATTAATAGCTTTCCATCCGCACATTTAAAAATGTAACCACTCAATAGAATTTTGTTCTAGGGTTCAAATTCTCTCTTAGATTCTCTAGACTACTCTAGTTGGAAGTAAATGCTATGGAAAGGTTATCACGCACTATTCCATTCCATAGGGTTTGTCCATACGGGCTGCCAGCTCTCCAGTTATTTCCACTGAACAGATTTGCTTCTTCACAGGGGAGAATTCGGAAGAGCAGCCCCCGTGCCCACCCTAACACGGGGACATGTTAAGCTGGCATGTTATGATGTTATAATACATGAAGAAGCAGCCTTAGGGATGCCTAACCCAGCAAAGCTGTGTAGACATCAGGTGGTTTTGATGTCACAGGCAATTGGAAGTTCATTGCCATAGTTACGATGATGTCTTAGAAACTTTTGGCTGTTTCTATGGTTTTCTGCCATAGTTCTATGGTTTCTATGGATTTCTGCCCCATAGTTTCCTCCCTAATATCCTCCCCCTTGCCCCTTTGTAGTGGGGTGGGGATACCCTGGCTGGTTAAATTCCAACCCACGTAGTCCAAGAGTGGAGACTCCCCCCAGACTACACCATGGCCCAGCAGCTCTGTAGGCCTCGTGAGGGGTTTCAGAGCCTTGAGTCACTTTTTTTTGCCCTACACAGGAGGCAATGGGAATTGCTGAGAGGAGTCAAACCCACTTCCCTTTTCAGACCTCATGTCTGACATAGATTCATAGATTCTATCAATGGTCTGAGGTCAAAATGGGGGGCATGTATCTAGTGGGGTCTGTCCTGGGTCAATATTTTAATTAATGACTTGGAGAATGAAGTAGAGAATGGTTATAAAATTTGTGGATGAGACTAAATTGGAGGGGCTGCTAACACTTTGGAGGACTGGATCCGAACTCTAAACGACCTTGACAAAGTGCAGAATTAGTCTGAAATCCACAAGATGAAATTCAGTGACGTCTAGGGCAAAATACTACATTTCGGAAGAAAAAAAATCAAACACATAACTACAAACTGGGGAAGAAGTGGCTAGGCAGCAGTACTGCTGAAATTAAAGTGGGTCACAAACTAAATGAGAGTCAACAATGTGGGGCAGTTGCAAAAGTAGCTAATATCATTCTGGGGTGTATTAACAAGAGTGTTGTATGTAAGACACAGGAGGTAATTGTCCCGCTCTACTCAGCACATGTGAGTCCTCAGCTGGGGTAGCATGTCCAGTTAAGGGGGCTACACTTTAGGAAAGATGTGGAGAGTCCAAGGAGAGCAAGAAAAATGATAAAAGGTTTTGAGAACCTGACCTATGTGGAAAGGTTTAACTGGGCATATTTAGTCTGGGAAAAGAAAACTCCAGGGGACCTAATCAATCTTTACCTATGTTAAGGGCTGTTATAAAGAGGATGGTGATGAATTGCCCACTGACGGTAGGGAAAATTAGATATTAGGACAAACTTTCTAACTCTACGGCTAGGTAAGCTCTGGAATAGGCTTTGAAGGGAGGTTGTGGGATCCCCATCGCTGGAGGTTTTTAAGAAGAGGTTGGACAAACCCCTGCCAGGGAGGCTCTGGGTATATTTGGCCCTGACTCAGCACAGGGGGGCTGGACCAGACGGCCTCCTGAGATCCCGTCCAGTCCTACTTTAAGTAGGAGGTGCCAGTACGTGTCGACTGACAGGATCTGAGTTCTATCCCAGCTGTTGCTGTGAGGTTTCAAGTGGCCCTAGAGTGCGTTCCAATGCAAGCTGTCACCTTCCAATTGGCCGCGTGTCACTCTATAGCGGTAGCGGCCAGAACCCACTGGGTTAGGTACAAATACGGTACAAAAAGGCAGTGCCCTTGACCCAAAGAGCCGACAATCTAGGTTTGGACTCGTGCAGATTTCGAATCCATTAATACTTCACTTCCTCACAGGGCTGTTGCAGGTCTTCACTCATATTTGTAACATGCTTTTATCATCCTGATTAAGGCAAGATATGGCTTTCTAGACCACAGGTATATTCCATCAGGGGGGTGCCTCATGAGATTAGAAAATTGGAGGGGAGGGAGGGGGATAGATCTATAAATAAGCCGACTGGATGATTCAGTAGTTCTCTCCCCTCTCTATCTTTGGTGAGAGAAAGCGAGAACTGTCTAACAAAAGATGGTGAAGCAGAGGAATGAGGAAACAAGGATATAGCCCTAATCAGGCCCAGCTCTGACTGCAGTGGTCTTGAACAGGATTCTGGAGGAGAGTGAGCAGAGGGGGAAAACCTGGCTAGGTAATGGTAAGTGCCTGAGACAGGGCCATGCACCAGCTGAGCCTAAGAACGAAATTAAAGAAATTTCCTTGATCCCATTTTAATGACTTGACAAGCAGAGCAGCAAAAAGGCACTCGGAGCAAGAGGGCTACTCCGGCTTATTTTTAGCAAAGGGCTTTTTTATAGCTCACTTGTTCTGTACAGTTAATACACTCCAAGTTTAATGGATCTGTACTGGAGCGTTTCACGTGCGACTCCTTGGTGCATAGAAACACTTGTGTGCTTGGAGCACCTGTGCGCACAGCCACGAGTTTTGTATGTGGCACGTGGCACACTCACACGCCCCTTCCACACCTGCACGCACAGCACCGTCCCGCTCGCACGTTTGGACACGCTCGCACGCACGCACGAACAATTGCATCTCTATAATGCATTTGGGTGCAACGACCTTTTGAATGAAGCAATGTTCCCATTCAGAGGGAGGATCCAGCCCTGACGGTCTCAGCCCTAGGGGGACAGACCCTCAACAGCTGTAAATCAATGCAGCCTTTGACTTCACTGATGCTTCATCTATTTACACCAGTTAAGGGGCCGCCCAGGGGAACCTCTTACAGAACGATCTGTAGGACACTCTGCTCAGTCTCATGGAGTTTCCTGGCCTTTATGTGGGTTTTTGCTAAATAAGGGAGAATATGGCCTTGAACTTCACAAATCTAGCGTTATTGCTAACCAGTTGCAACAAGAGGTTGTTGAGGCTGAGAGCTTAGTAGCGTTCAGTTAGGGGTTAGGTGAGAAACAGGGCCTCTGATTTTCCTCCCATCCTGTTTCTGGGCCCTGGCAAGCTTGCCAAAGCATGGCTCCCATGTGGGATGGGGTTAGGGAGAAGAGAGGCAGATTTGGCCAGAGATCCTGGGAGACGACCGAGCAGCCAGGACTGAGGAAACAGGCCAAGTTCCATCTGTCAGTATGTCAACACTGCAAAGAGACACCCACCGCTGGCCCAGCTTGGGTGACTTGGGCTTGGGCTAAGAGGCTTGGGCTTGGGCTAAGAGGCTTTTGAATTGTGGTAGAGACTTTTCGTTTGGACAGCAGCCCGAGCTCTGGGACCCTCCCACGTTGCAGGGTCCTAGAGCCCAAGCTCCCATCTGAACCTGAATGTCTACACTGCACTTAGCTTGCGCCAACTGGCTTGGGCCAGCACCTGGTTTTTATTGCCATGTAGACATGCCGTGTATGTCCCATCCTCCTATTGGCTTGCAATGCAGCCACGCCCGTTCACACCACCCCTCGGCCGTCAGAGCCACCAAACCCCACAATGGCAGGCTTCTGCCAGGCTGTTCTTCCTTCAGGAGCCTCGGGCGGCTGTGCAGTGAGCTAGTGATATTCTCACGCAAGATAAAGCCCCTCATGGTTGGGTGCAGGCAGCGCTTTGGGAAGTGACATGGGAGAGGTGGAGAGATATCAATGTTTGAATGGTCTGAGCCAGTATGACAGACAGGTCTGAATGCTGACAGGGCATTCACGGGAGAGACCAGCGGAGGGGACCCCAGGTGGCTGCCTCGCCTCTTATGACTTATGTGCATGTACAACACATGAGTTATGAGGAGAGGCTGAGGGAACTGGGATTGTTTAGTCTGCGGAAGAGGAGAATGAGGGGGGATTTGATAGCTGCTTTTAACTACCTGAAAGGTGGATCCAAAGAGGATGGATCTAGACTATTCTCAGCGATAGCAGGTGACAGGACAAGGAGTAATGGTCTCAAGTTGCAGTGGGGGAGGTTTAGGTTGGATATTAGGAAAAACTTTTTCACTAGGAGGGTGGTGAAGCACTGGAATGCGTTACCTAGGGAGGTGGTGGAATCTCCTTCCTTAGAGGTTTTTAAGGTCAGGCTTGACAAAGCTCTGGCTGGGATGATTTAGTTGTGTTGCTCCTTCTTTGAGCAGGGGGTGGGACTAGATGACCTCCTGAGGTCCCTTCCACCCCTGAGATTCTATGATTTTATGATTCTCTTGCTGCCTTTGCCTCTTCTTGCTCTCTGTCCATTTTCCAGCATGCTCTGTTGTTATTTGACAATTGTTCCTTGTTAGTGGAGCAGCCACGCTGCGTGGCAGGGGAGAGTGTTGTGTCAGCACGGGGATGGTTAAGACAAGGGTCTGGGAGTCCTGGGTTTTACTGATTCCCCAGCACCATATTTCTTAGCATTCACCCCTTCTTACTACTCCCTCTGCTGGGTCCTCGGCAGCACAGCGTGGGTCCTAGCAGCTCTCTTGGCTGGGCTTTTCTTATTTCTCTACGGGAGGGTTGGACCATTTTGAAGGCAGCTAGTTAGAATCAGGGGAACAGTCCATCTCTCTGCGCTTTTCTACCAGGCGCATTTCTGCCGAATCCTGGCCCCCTGCCACCCTGTCACGTGAGACGATCTGTTCACTTCCGTTCAAAGTCTGCCACCAGGTAACAGCATCTCCCATTAGGGTCTGTTCAAGCCTAAAAAAGATTCCCAGGGGTCCCTCCAGGGGGAGGAGTACAGCTGTTCTTCGCAAGTACATTCCCCTTGCAGTTGGGTTTGTGCAATGGGCCTCTAGGATCCCACCTTCTCCGCCATCTGCTGAGACTGCCACTATTTCATGGGTGAGGTAATGGTCTGTTGCCGTGGAAGTGGCTATGATGCAGTCGGCTAGGGCACCAGGCACTGTTCGGGGTCTGAGCTTGCAAGGAGCATCCTCTTCCATTTAGATCTGCGCGAGGTTTCCAAGCTTCTAAAAGGACCCCATTCTCTCAAAGGGAACGTCTAGCTGACTCAGCCACGCTCCACCTGGCTTCCCCGTGTGGCTCCGTGTGGGGCAGCACCTTGCGTGGCTTCAACTCTAAGCCAGAGGTTGGCCCAGGTTCACATGAAAGGCCCATGGATCTTAGCCACACGGGACAGAAGCCAAGGCTGGGCTGGTCACTGAATGCCCAGCGGCAATGAGAGTCCTATCCCTGGCTCTGCTGCTCGCTCCCAGTGCGACCTTGGATCTGTCAATTTCCCCACCTGTAAATGGGGGGTAACCCTCCACCTCTACGAGGATGTGGTGAGGGTCGGCTCCCTGATGTCTGCAAACTCCTGCGGTGGAGGGTGCTAGAGAAAGGCAAAGGGTCCGCACGTATTCCGGTTCTAGCGATGGCTTTGAGGGCTACGTCAGGTTGTGGGCTGGCATGCACAGACATTACGACGTGTGTTTTGCAGCATGGCGCATGGGGTAATTAGGCAAGGATAAATCCCCATTAATGCTAATGGGAATTATCTGTGGCTAATTACCCCTTTGTGCTGCATCTTCAGTAATAGAAAGTGACTTCATCAAAGCCTGTGCAGGGGAAAGGAGCTTGTGTTTTCCCCTTTCCTCTGTGCGGGTTCAACTGCCTGCCCCAAAATGTAAACCCCACACCTTGCACACCGTGGGGAGGAGTTGGCTGCGAGGAACTGTGGGGAACATGTCTGCATTAGGGTCGGTATTCCGGGGGGACTAGCATCCCCAGCTGAGATCAAGGACCTAGGGTGCTGGGTGCTGCACATGCACATAGTGTTTCACTATTCCTGCCCCAAATAGCTTATTGCATAAATAGACAGGTGAGGCAAAGGCCTTCTCAAGAGCTCACATTAAATTAGTGCCAGAGCCAGGAATAGAATCCAGGTGTCCTGACTCCCAATCTGGGGCTTGAACTACTAGCCCATGCTGCCTTGAACTTTGCTAGCCTGTTCCTTTCTCTTACGGTGCAAAGCAGCCATCTCACCTGTGAAGTATCAGGGACCTGGGTTCTAGTCCCACCACTGACTTCTCCCAGGTTAAGGAAGGCTTCAATTGAGCTCCCTCAACTATTTGTTCAAGGAGGCGTGTATCGCCCTCCGGTGGCAAACAGCTGTATTTACACTAGTTGCAAAGTGACTCAGGCCACGGCTAGCTAGGTGGCTAGGCATACTCTATAGAGGACCAGCACATGCTGCAAATCCTAGCAGTTTGCTGGTTTTGGCCCAGCTCTGTTCTGTGTCCAGGTAGCAAGAACCCAAGTGAGGAGAAACAGAGAAAAAGATTCCCCATGGACTCAGAGAGGCAAAGCTTCTGAGTTTCTTGCAGCTTTAACGTGGCGATGGATGGAAGCCTGGGAAGGAAGTGGGAGGCTGCTGGAGAGACCAGAAGACTGCAGCTCAAAGACCAGTGCAGCCTCAATGCAAGGATCTGCACAATGTCCCTCACCAATTCATCTCCACCTGGATCTAGATGGACCCCAAGGAGAGGATATCTCACTATCACTGCCTGTTGTTCCTCAGCTGAGATTGCCAGCAAAGGTGCCAAGCAAGGTGCAGACAGCCATTCCCTAGGAACCAGCCTGAGCCCCTAACCTCATTTCACGTAGGGCCTCTAGATGGGAACGCGTTTTTGTCCTCTACAGATCTAAGAGGGCTTGGAGCTCGTGGCCTCAACCTATCCCCTGCAGGAGAAGAAGCTGTAATGAGCATGAGCCTTTCTTGTGAAGGGGCAGCCCCGAGAAGACCCCATTTTGGGAGTTGCTTCCCGCTCCACGAAGGGCATGAGGGAGGCAAAAGAGCAAAGCGGAGCTGTTTGCTGCTTTCTCTCTGCTTCCTCATTAATCTTGATTATGGAACCCTCATGCTGAAGTTAATTTTCTTGTAGATGCATATCAGTCATGTAGCTGGGAATCTCTCAGAAGCTAATGAGGGATCGTATCCTTGCCACATTATTACTCTGCTAATTAGTACACAGGCTTCTTCTGAAAAGGTCAGAAGAGAGACGGCAAGAGCCTTGAGATTTTACAGTAGGACGACATCCTCTCTTGTGTCAAAAGTAGCAAGAGGAACGTTGGAGACGCTCAGGTCCCTACAAGGATGGGGGACGAGGATGCCAAATTTGAATCTGGATTTGGAACGTCCCCAAAGCATGGTGGGGAGGGGCGTGTTCGAATTTAAGGCTTTGATTTAGGCTCATCTCTAGTTGGGACAGCTCTGAAATCTACAGCAGATAGTATACAGCTACTGTTTTAGCCATACCACTGTTAGGTAGGAGGTGGAGAAGGACAACCATGCTCCCAAATGGGTGACATCTTCATCCCAGGGTAGGGGCACGGGTCATCCTTGAATGGTTCCTGAGCCCTGCTCTCCTCCTAGAGCAAATGGCAAGGACACATGCAATTCACTCTAAGGAGGGGGAAAATGTGTCCCAAAAAAAAAGAAAAGAGTACTTGATTAAGCACTTGAGAACTGGCAGAAAAATGTCCAACTAAACTATTTCCTGTTGAGAAATGCCACTTTGTTGAAATCAATATGTTTCAGAAAAACATGTCTGTTCCAATAACATTTTCAGGTCAGAACTAGAGTGAGTGAACCCCAAATCTGGCACTGATCCAGGCAGACTGGGGATTTGAACCGGGGTCTCAGCCAGGGGTCCTGACCACCAGGCTATTGGCTATCCAGGGGTGGGGTGCTTCTTTCTCCTGTTGGTTCATGACATTTGCCAGAAGGTCTCATTTCTGTTCAGAGACGGGATGAATATACATTTCCAAACTTGACACTTCTTGGCAAGGGAATTGTGTTTTGCAGCCCACCCCGATCAGCACAGCACAGCGGTACCACCACGGCTGTCGATTCCCCAGCCGATCCAATGCTGAGTCTGGAGGCAGCAGGGGAAGGGGCGCGCATGGGGGCGGTAGGACCATGGTTGTGTTGGTAACTTCCAGTGTTTAGCATTTGCCTGAGTGTGGTTGTGGTTAGTCTCCTTTACGGGCTTGCTTCCATCCGCGATCGGGGAGAAGTGACACCACACGCTTGTCTCTGCAGACGACACACCACCCGGCTGCTGATTCGTTAATTCCACCTCACGCTAGTGCCCTGTTAGGATGTGGGGTGCAGCTGCCTTGCCCCATCCTGGGGATGGGCAGAGCTCACAGGGCCTAGACTGTGACTCATTGGGCCTGACCCAAAGCCCACTAAAGTCAATGGAAAAGACCCTTTTTAACAGTGAGCTTTGGAACCGCCCTTGTTCTTCACTTTGGATTGGACGCTACTCGGGATTGCCTGGAGCCATGGGACTAAGGCAGGAGGTAAGCTGGCAGATCTCATCCTTCAGCAAAGAGGCTTGCCCTGGGCAGCTGGTGGGGTGGCTTTGCAGCTTGTATGGGGGCGTGTATGTGTAACAGTTAGCAGGATGAGACGAGAATGAAAACCCCTTAGCCACATCCCCCATTTGAACTGGCCGAACATTTGAGTCCCTTCCACCTGGAACCCAGGACCCTGCTGATGTGAGCATGGTTAAAAGTAAATCATTTGGGCTCTTTTTTGTGGACACCAAACAGGATTATTAACAAGCTCCTGTCCCTAGAACCCTGGAGCTGACGATAACCATCTTGGAACAGGAGTGGAGGTTAATTTCCCAGCACATTCAGGGACTAGCAGAAAACAGACACACTTGGTGGTCTTGGTCTAGTTGCTGGTAGACGAGTATCCACACTTCCAAGCATCAGTACCAGCACCCTTAGCAGTGAGAGACTGAGTGGGACATATTGGGATTTGGGCCCCCAATGTAAGGGAAACCAGGCATCTAAATCCCTTGGGCAGCTTTGTCAATTTCCATCTCGGAGCCTAACATTAGGCTCCTAAATTTATATGTAGGCCCCTGGTTAGGTGGCTGGATTTTCAACAGGGCTGCAAACCCAGCAGCTCCCACTGACCTGAAAATCTTGACACAAAAGCTTTGCTCAGTCCTAGCGGGGTCACTCCAAGTCATGTATTGATTGATTGCACATCGGTGAGTGGCACCATGGCAGGAGCTTGCATTTTTAACAGGCCGCAGGTTTAAAACAAACAAAAGGAAGTATTTTTTTCATACAATGCACAGTCAACCTGTGGAACTCCTTGCCAGAGGATGTTGTGAAGGCCAAGACTATAACAGGGTTAAAAAAAACCCAACCTAGATAAGTTCAAGGAGGACAGGTCCATCAATGGCTATGAGCCAGGATGAGCAGGGAGGGTGTCCTGCACCTCTGTTTGCCAGAAGTTAGGAGTGGATGACGGGGGATGGATCCCTTGATGATGCCTTGTTCTGTTCATTCCCTCTGGGGCGCCTGGCACTGGCCACTGTCGGAAGACAGGATACTGGGCTAGAGGGACCTTGGGTCTGACTCAGTCTGGTTGTTCTTATGGTCACAGTTACAGCCTGTGTCTGTTCTAAGGATTCCAGTCTCCCCGGCTGCCAATCCAGCCCCTTTCACCAGCCACGAAATTCACACAAACTTAAAAACCAAGCAGAAAGCAACAAAGCCAGACACCCAATACAAGCAACGATGTTTTTAACCGGCACTTTACATCACTTACTGTCTACTTTAACATCCTGGGATTCGGTTGCTGCCCTGCACATTTCTCTGGGCGTGGGCTTGTACTACAGTAGTAAATCTGGAGACTGTCACACGTATTTTGCTGCAGGAAAACAACTACTGGTAATTCCTTTGAAATGTTTTGGGACAAACATCTACATCTCAAACTTCTCCTCTGCACTCCGGGTCGCTGTTGTGTCGTAGGGTTAGGTCATGCGGGAGCTCTCCCAGGGAGAGGGCAGCGAGCGAGAGCCACGCCATGCATTTGCAAGGAGACCCCAAGTTGCGTCACGCTCACTGGGATCTGGGTTTCTCGCTATGTGATCAGAGGTTTGTGGTTCTGTGGTTAATGCACTGGACTGGGACTCGGGAGATTTGGGTTAGATTCCCAGCTCTGTGACAGATTCACTGTGCGATGTTGGGGAAATCACTTGATTTGTTAGTAAAGACGCGAAGAGCAGCTAGGGCAGAGCCTCCTGGAGTGGCCAAGAACGAACAGAAGAGCAAGGGTTTCTATTCTACAGACGGAGGCCCTGTGGGATCCAGCACCCAGAGGTCCCACTGGTTGGTTCTCAGTGTGTTTCATTGTCTGGATCACCCAGGAAGGTCTCTGCTGACACACTTGAGAGCAATTGTGACAGTGAACCACAGAAATTCCATCCTGGACCTGAGAAACCTTCCTGACAAAAGTTTTGTCAAAACTGCCTGTAGGGAGCCAGGGTGGCTCCCCCCCGAACCAGAGGGTAAGGAGCCACCCTCTGGGCCTGAGCGGGCGGGGCCAGGCCAAGCTTCCGCCAATCCCCGGAAGGGGAAGGGTGGGACGGGAAGTACATAGGGCGGGGCCCTCTGCCCAGTGAGGAGAGCACCAGGGAGGGAGACAGACACAGGCTGCCGGCTGCTCCCTTGCAAGCCTGCTGCTGACCCAGGGGAGGCCCTGGGCAAGGAGGAGCCTGACCGGGGGGAAGGCCTGTGGCAACCAGGGCTGCCGGCCGCTGAATACCCGGAGGAACCGGGGCTGCCCGCAGCGGATTACCCGGAGGAACCGGGGCTGCCTGCGGCGGATTACCCGGAGGAACCGGGGCTGCCGGCCGCTGAATACCCGGAGGAACCGGGGCTGCCGGCCGCTGAATACCCGGAGGAACCGGGGCTGCCTGCGGGGGATTACCCAGAGGAACCGGGGCTGCCGGCCGCTGAATACCCGGAGGAACCGGGGCTGCCTGCGGGGGATTACCCGGAGGAACCGGGGCTGCCGGCCGCTGAATACCCGGAGGAACCGGGGCTGCCGGCCGCTGAATACCCGGAGGAACCGGGGCTGCCTGCGGGGGATTACCCGGAGGAACCGGGGCTGCCGGCCGCTGAATACCCGGAGGAACCGGGGCTGCCTGCGGGGGATTACCCGGAGGAACCGGGGCTGCCGGCCGCTGAATACCCGGAGGAACCGGGGCTGCCGGCCGCTGAATACCCGGAGGAACCGGGGCTGCCTGCAGCGGATTATCCGGAAGAACCGGAGCTGCCCGCAGCGGATTATCCAGAGGAGATGGAGGATCCGGAGCGACCTGCCTGAGAGAGACCGGGTAGGAAGTAGCCCAGGGGCCCAACTGCACCGTGGGGTGGGTGTGTTTGGTCAGCAGGTGCGGACGGCCCCGCTGACCCAGCGGCGGGACCTTCGCCTCCCGCCACTGTCGGGGCCCTGGGCTGGAACGCAGTGGAGTTGGGTGGGCCTGCGTTCCCCTCCCCCGGCGCCCCCCCGGCCCGAGGGGCGCGCGCCATTGACCCTTGCCGGCGCTCCCCGGCCCGAGGGGCGAGCGCCATTGACCCTTGCCGGCGCTCCCCGGCCCGAGGGGCGCGCTACGGACTCCGGCCGGCGCACCTCCCCGCTAATTCCCCAGCGCCCGGGAGGTGGGGCCGAGGCCTGCTACAAAGACCATTGCTCTCCATCGCCCCTAGGGGCTCGGAGGACTGACCGACACCCGTCACACTGCCCCTTTTGCAGGACAAGTATCGGATTTGACGAATTGCCATTTTCTGACCTAAAAATAAAAAAAATCCCAACCCGCTCGAGACCGGACTCATTTGGGTTGTTAAGGAGCCCACGGTACTTTCTGCAAGAGAAGGCGTGAGAGCTCTCGCCTCCTGGCCCAACCCCCAGTTCAGATGACGACAAGCAGCAGGATGATTTAAATACCCTACCACGGGGCATGTGCTCTTCATTTCCTGCCCGAAACATTTCAGCATCCCCGTAGGCTGGCTGCATTTCAGTGCCGGGCAAATCATCTCCAGCCCATAGATGACTTCTGGGCACGAGGTGCAGTCTAAAAATAAAAACAACAAGGAGTCCGCTGGCACCTTCAAGGCCTCGTTGTTTTTGTGGATACAGACTAACACAGCTACTCCACCTCCCATTAAACAGAAATAACGATGCTTTATTTTTAAAATCAGAGAAGTATGAGGTAAATGGTGGTTCAGTGCTGGGTACTGACGGGGTGGAGATATGCCCCCTAAGGAGACATCTTGGAATGCCTTCTACAAAAGCTAACGGAACCATGTGGGTCAGGCATGCTTGGTTATCCGGACACAATGGATTTACCATCATTCTCCGATTTGCTCGACTCAGCCTTACGTCAGAGTCAGTTCCGTGGGCACGGGCAAGTGTAGGTTCTTTCACAAGGCCATATTTGCAGTGAATTTACCAGCACCTTCCCTGTAAAGCGTGGAGAACTTGGTACACGACGGACATGGGTTTGCATGGAAGGCGCCGTCATTGTCAGCCCCCTCGCCAGCCCCCTCGCCAGCCCCCAGGCTACTCTGTGGTTAATACCTCAGCATCACAAAGCGTGAAAGATCAGTTTGTTTCAGGAACGGCTCTCTGGAGCATTCCCTCTTCATCTGAGGGGATGTTTATTTTTTTTATTTCAGAGAGTAATGCAGTCATTAAGAATTAATCTGCCTTGGGTTTGCAAGTGTGGAGAAGCAGCCAGAACACAGCTTCCACGGCCCCATCTGTATTTCAGAGCGGCAAATATTCCAGACCACACAGGTTGGGAGGGGACAAGTTTTCCCTCTAATTTGCCCCCTAAATTTTCCAGAGAAATATCCCTTTTCTTAAAAAAAAAAAATCCAGTCTCACCAAAATAACTAGGCGATTTCAGATGGAAGGAGCAGTCCAGGGCAGCTAGGGTGGGCGGTGGCCCCAAACCCTGCCTCTGCGAGCCATATGCACTTTGGCTCCCTTGGCTCTTGGGAGCCGATGGCAGTGAAGAAACGTGCAGCCCCAAACACAGCGCTCCCCAGTGTGGATTGCTGTCATCAGGGGTTAAAGAATGAGAATGGGGTGGCCCCAGGGCTTAATTTGTGCCAGGACTGAGCCCTGGCATCTCCGGGCTTGGCAGTCCATAGCCCCTGCACCTCTGGGCTTGCTGTGTCCGTTATGAATGTAAAAATCCTGCTTGAGCCCCGGCACCTAATTGCATGAGCCCCGGCACCTCTTTCATTATAAATGAAGCCCTGGGTGGCCTCTCTCTCCCTAAAACAGAGCCAGCGCTCCCCATTTTCACGCCGGCTGGAGTAAGCGGGGCTCCCCCGCAGCACCCTCTCCTCCTGGGCTGGACCTCGTGGGAGCTCCCGCTCCTGTTTCAATCCACTGTGACCCCCCTCCCCCACAGCTGTAGCTTCCCCCACGGCCCTGGGCGCAGGGTTTAGAGGAAGCCACGGCAACCCCAGCCGAACCTAAGCCTGAACTGGGCTGCAGCCAATGCCAACCAGACAGGCGCCTTTGTACTCCCTCCACTTCCTTTCGGAGGGGAATCCCCTGCCGTCCCTGGGCAGGGAAAGCTGGGGTCACCCGCTCCCTGAACCAGAAGAGCTGCCCCCGGTGACAGCCCTGCTTTGACACCATAGCACTGGGCTCTGCACTTGGAAGGCTGGGGAGGTGGGAACCCTTTTAGCAGTTGCTACCGGAGCTGGGGAAGCAGAGAGCTGAAAGCCGCTCTGGCTGCACCTTCTGTATCCTTCTTGCTCCCTTGTGGACCCAGAGGGTCTCTGTTTCTCTGGGCTGCAGTGACGGACAGGCCATAGTCAAAACTGTCCCCACCAGGCAGGAGACTCTGCTAATGGGTTCCGTTCCTTCTTGAGTCTGGCCAGCCGGGGGCAACAAAGGCAGGGAGTCAAGACCTGTCCAGCTGTCATGAAAAACAGATCAGTCTTCAAGCTTGTTCTTTGCTATTTACCTCACAACACAAAATAAGGAGCCAAATTCTTTGCTGCTGCAACTCCGCTGGAGTCAATCGAATTACGCGAGGAAAGAATTTGGCTCGTGTTCTGCAGAATAAGCGTCAGCTACATAGAAAAGGCCCTTCTGGGCAAGAAGAACAGGATGCCCAAACTGTTCAGGAATCTTTCCAGTCCTTGTCTGCTAATCCACCTCCGTGGAAAGAGGAGACCCCACTTGCTTGCCTTCCTGTATGTGCAGGCAGTGTCTGGTTTCACATTGCATGTGTGTGTGTATGTGTGTGTGTGTGTGTGAGTGAGAGAGAGTGAGAGAGCTTAAACAAGTCCTCTTTTACATCATTATTTATCAGGCAGATTCCACCAAAATCATAAGAGCATTAATAATATCTGCATGTTCACTAGCAAGCCGGCACATTTGCCTTCCCTTAAAGGACAGTGTGACTTTCCCAGGGTGAAAACCTTCCTTTCTGCATCTCTAATTCTGAGCCAGTTCCAGAGGATTTTTTTTTTTTTTTACCTGCTGTTGACTTTGCCGTCTGCTTCTCGCAAGGCCTCTTTTATAAAGGAATGGTGAACAAGAGAGAACTGATAGGAGGAAAAACAAGCAAGCCAGGAAAGGATGGCGTAGACTGGTCTGTTCAGAGTGCCCATTTATCCATTGAGGTGTATTAGAGGGAGACTCCCACAGCTCTAACTGATTGATACAAATTGTATCTCTCTGAGAGACATTAAAAACCCAGCTGCCTGGAGAGAATGCTTGTATAATGGTGGAGAAACTGAGCACAGGTATATGGATAAGGAGGAGAGGGGGAAATGGCGTATGCCAGAGGATCCCAAGCCTTTCCCAAACTGACCAGCTGCAAGCAGGAGGAACAAGATGAAAGGTGAGATGGTCACTAAAGAACCCAGCCATCCTGCACTCTGTGTGACATCCAGCTTCTGAATTCCAGCTCTATCCACGCCTGTCATCAGTTTCCCTTTTGTAACGAGAGAAGGGCCTGAGTCCTGAAGTTAGGATCTGGAATTGAATCCAGCTCTGAAGATAGTGGGTGTTTTGGACTAGATGCCCTGTTATAGAGAGAGACCCAAATTTTGATCTGGTCTCCCAGATTTCAAGGCCATTTGGATTGGGTGTTCTGGTTCGTTGTATTACAGAGACGGGCCCAAGCCATGGTTTGGATCAGGATTTCCTTAAAAGTTAGGGGGAAGGTTCAGAACTGGTGTTCCAACTGCCCTCCATGCTTCTGTGTGAGAGCCTGCCTCCTGGTACAAGAAATGCCTAGTACACAGCAAAGATGGCAAAGCTGGAGTATGTGGCATTAAACACCTGCTGATTATGGTACCAAACCTGTGAAATCTGGGGCTTAAGGAGGCCTTGAGACAAACACTGGCTGAAGTTTAGGCTGAGCTTGGTGATGTTATAACTGCTAATAATATCTGCAGCTCTGCAAGCTCACACTGTGATAAGGGACATCAGACTTCAAGCTTCAGGGTGGGAGCTGGTCTCGTGTGGGAGTCAGGAAGGGATTTTTCCTCCTATGGTACCAGACTTCAGAAGTGACAAGAAGCATTATGGATCAGCTGGCTTCTTTTACAGGATCAAAGCTGTGGCCAGTACAGGTTACAGGACTAGCTGGAGCACTGGGCTCATCCATTACAGCAAACCCTGTATTTTTATTTCGGAGACAGGCCTGCCGCACAGCTCAGAGCTGAACCACGCTGCAGTAGAGGGAAGTTTGGATCCACATCTTAACTTCACAGCTCAGGAGGAGCAACCCCCCACCCCACCCCAGCAGCTGCCAGTCCAACTGGCATTTCACCCACTGCAATACCCTCTGCTGGGGGGTACCTTCAGGGCAGCCGAGCCACGTGGCCTGTTGGAAGGGTGCACAGGTGTGCATTTGTGGAGCTCTCCCGGCACATCTCTTATCACGTTTGGTGGTATCCAGAGTGGCTCATTTGGTGTCAGATGTTTCCCTGCAAGACCCCATTCTCATTGCATTTGGAAGCCCAAATGACTGCAGCTTTCTGCCTATTTTAGATACTTATGACTCCCATTACCATGCTTCCCAAGCATGGATTTATCCTCACAGCACCTCTGTGAGATAGGGCAGTGCTATTAGCCCCAGTGTATAGATGGGGAACTAAGGCATCTTGCCCCAGGCTAGGGACTTGCCCCAGAACAGCAGGAATTTGAACCCATGGTTTCCCAAGTCGCAGTAAGGTGCCCCTAACCATTGGACCATCCTGCCTTTCAACAGTCTGTTCTAAGTGGCTCATTCTGAAGACAGAGCCTCAGACTTCATTATTTTCTTGCCACGCTCTGTTTCTTTATACTCGTGTCAATACAGACATGCAAGACCCAAAAGCTACAGCAGCATCTCACTGGCAGGAGACCTGCAGAACTGTCAAATCCATGATCAAATAAAATTAGACCTCATTAACATACAACCTTTGCCTCATTCCTTTGCAATATGTAACCAAGGCTTTCACTGGAGGATGAAAAAGGGCAGAGAACCCATTTCACTCTAAAGAATTTTAAGAATGAATTGATTTCTCTTTTTCCCTTTAGACATTGATATATTCTGGGGCTGGTTTTCAGGTGGTTGGCTTATTTAAAATATAAATCTTAACCGAGAAGATTTAAAAATCATGATAGCACTTACAGTGGTTTTCCACCATGACTCTCAAAGCATTTCAAAAGGCATTCATACACTACCATGAAGGCAGTTTAAGAATCTGTGTATAATAGAATAGTGCAAAGGTGTGTAAATGTCATTATACATATTTTCCGGATGGGGAAACTGAGGCCATACCTAACTAAAAGTATGATTTTTTTTAAATGTGTGGGGGAGGGGGAATAAAGACTCTCAATTTGATTTAAAGCTGGCTATATTGATTTGGCTTTGCTGGAGCTGAGTGTCTATATAGATTGTTTTGCACAGGTTTGACTACAGCGGGTTTTAAACAGAGTTGAAGCTAAACAGAGCAACTTTGATAAGTGTATAAAATAACCAGTGGCCTAGGGAAGGTATAGCGGGAGCTTCTGTTCTCCCTGTCTCATAACAAGAATGAGGGGACAGTCAGAGAAATTAAAATCTGATCAAAGGAGGTACTTTGCCACACAATGCATAATTAGACTGTGGAACTCTTGCCCCAGGGAGGATTTGAGGCCAAGCACATAGCAAGATTCAAAGAGGGATTGGACATTTATATGGGTCACACAAACAGCCAGAGTTTTTTGTTAGCGTTAACTATATATATATATAGGGGGGGGGGGGGGGAATGTTAAGCCTTGTGGTTTAAACCAATTTCTGATTATTAGAGATTGGGATGAGACCTAAGGCTGGGGGTAGATGGTCCCATACCTTCCCACTGGAGATACTTACACCTTTCTCTGATGCATCTAGTGCTGGCTATTGTCAGCCAGGCCCCTGGGCTACATGCCCAGGTCTGATCCAGCCTGGCAAGGCTGATGTCCCTGTATATAGATGAGAAGGGGGCTGTCTCACCCGAGACAGGTGGGGTGAGACAGCATGTCAGGGGCACAGCCAAGAACACAGCAAATGTCTCCTCCCTCCTAGCCCAGTGTCCTAGTCCCTGGACGTGTTAGGCAGAAACGTCGGAAAGGAGCATAAACAGAGGAAGTGCACAGTAAGTGTAGATTATAGCCATTAAATTAAAAACATCCCCACCATCCACCGGTTTTAATGCTAAAATAGCGACAGGCAGAGCAGAGCCATTAAATTGTCATTGAGGGTTAGTATTTGCATCTTTACTCAGCCTTTCTTGAGGCAGAGAGGAGAAGGTGCGGCAGGGCCAGCTAAGGACACCATCAGATTGAATGCAGAATTGCATGGCTCTCATTCTTAAAGCAAACATGTTTGCACAATCCACTCCACTTAATTGGGAAATCCTCTTAATTGGGCCATCTTCCAGGGAACAGATTTCAGCTCAATACTGTAATGAACAGCCAACTGTATGTGTGCACCACTGCCCTCCACTGGCTGGAATAAGGAACTGCTCAGCTGTGTGTCTTAGGCCCTATACTGCTAACAGCCCAGAGGGTTTCTCCTGTAGTTCAAGTAGTGGTTTTGAGCAAGAGGACATGGTGCTGGGGCATTCTGAAGAGAAAAATGGTGCGACCAAGTGAGAAGCCTGGCATCCAAGGTGCTGTGGATTTGTTACAATACCAGTGACAGAAAGTCTGGTAAGGGGATAGAAAGTCTATTGAGGGGGGACACCTGCTTTTATCTGTTTAATATATTCAAAGTGGGGTGGGGGACATTTATGGGCCCCCTAGAGTAGAACTGTTGAAAACACTTTCTAATGAAAAATGTTTTCACTAAAAAGTAGGGTTCTGTCCAAAACAATTTTTCCCCCATGAACAAAATGTTTACAACAAAACTGTCCAGGTTGGTGTTGAGAAACCAGGGTGCTAGAAAACCAAAGGTGTTTTCTTTTCAGCCACAGGTTTAAATTAAAAAAAAACCAACTTTCTGTTTTGTAGAAAAAGTTTTGCCAAAAACAATTGGTTCTCTTCAGAGTTTTTCACTGGGGAAGAAAAAATCATTTCCTGACCAGCTATGCACAATAATAACAGACTCCAGGAATTCTGCTACCCAGCCCTGCAGCTCACAGGAGCAGGCCACGCTGCCTCAAGAGCAGGGGATAGAACCCAGGATTTCTGCTTCTGGCTTTCCCCTTCTCTGGTGCACTAGATTCTTAATTCCCTCCCGCTTGCAAGAACGGAACCTGGGCCCCTAGCTTCTAGCCCCCTGTTCTACTGTAGACCACAGACTCTGAAGGGCTAGCAATAGAGCCCAGCAGGCCTGCTTCCCCCTGCTCTAACCACTAGGCCACAGTGCAAGAACTAGATCTGCAATTCAGGAGCCCAGCTTCCCTTTTCTTGACCCCAGTCTCTTCCCACAGCTGGGCATGGAACCCAGGAGTTCTGTCTCCCAGACTCCCCCCCCCAACTACTAGGCACCACCCCCCTTAAAGAACACACTTTTTCTAAAATAAAAATAAAGCCCTGGGCTCATTGTGTGAGGCCGGGGAGTGCAGGGCAAGGGCCACCTTTAAGAAACCCCAGTGGATTGCTGCACGCTGGCCCAGTTCGCAACTTCAAATCAAAGGGGCCATTGAACCGATGCATTGAGGAATTCGGGGCTCTTGGCAGCGTGAGTCCTGGGGAGGGGGAGGTTATTTACCAAACCCTGCAAAGAAGGGGATTAGAACGGAAACTGCTGGCACAATTTTCACTGGAGCGCCCCGGGGCTCGCTAATCTCTGGCTCTCCGCTACCCGTGCCTGGCTCTCCATCTGCGCGCCTGGCCCGTGCCAGCCACGGGCGCTGACCGGGGAGGCTGAGCCGGGGGAGATCTGTATTTTTTGCAAGCCGGGAAAGGGTTAAGCAGCAGCCGAGGGTGGGGGACGTGGGGAAAGCAGGGGGGAGGGTGATCTCTGCCGTGACTCTCTTGCTGCAATAAATCGGCTTAAAGGACGGGAGCGCAGAAGCCAGGGAGGATTAGAGAAAAGTCTGTCTGATACGCACACGCCGGAGAGGGAGCGGAAGGGGAGCGGAGTGGAGATTTCCTCCAAAACTCGGGCAGCTGATTTGGATTCCTCGGGCAGCCTGCGCGCAACGAGAGACAGAGGCGGGCGCGCCACCCAGGTGCAGCGTCTCCTGCTTGATTCGGGCTCTGCCTCCCCCCTCTCCCCCCCCTTCGATCCCCTCCTCCTTCCTCTTCCTCCCCCCGCCACCCCGGACTCCAGCGGGCCGCGATGTTTGACCCACGTCGCTGTCCCGTCGTCCCCAGCCCTCCCATGCCCCTCTCCGGATCGCCCTGCGGAAAGCTGGGGCGCTTCTGAACCAGATGGAGTTTTTTTTCCGGGGGGCAACATGCGAAAGATGAACTACCTGCTCCTTTGCTTTCTACTTTGGGACCTTCTGGATGCGGTGCTGGGTGAGTGACCCCCCCCCCCCCGGGGGGCTTTGATTCCAACCCCGAAAGGAAAGAAGGGGGGGGGGGTCAGGTTCCCCAGCTGGTGTAAATCAGAGTGGCTCCAATCAAACCTATGGGCTTGCTGGGGTAAATCGGAGCGAAGTATTTAGCTCCAGGGGAGGATCTGCCCCCCGGCTTAATTTTGTAACGCACTTGCTCTGGTTCTTGGATACTTTCCTGGGTAGTCTCTCTCTGTGCAGCCCTTCCCTTAGGCGAACAGTGTTTTGGTTTCGTTGGGGTTTGGGGGCGAGGGGGGCTGCACGGGGGGGGGTGGTTTCGTTGGGGTTTGGGGGCGAGGGGGGCTGCACGGGGGGGGTGGTTTCGTTGGGGTTTGGGGGCGAGGGGGGCTGCACGGGGGGGGTGGTTTCGTTGGGGTTTGGGGGCGAGGGGAGCTGCACGGCGGGGGTGGTTTCGTTGGGGTTTGGGGGGCTGCACGGGGGGGTGGTTTCGTTGGGGCCGGGGGGGCTGCACAGGGGGGGCTCGTTGGGGTTTTGGGGTGGGGGCGTTGTTTCATGCCAGCCCTTTCCCTCCGCTTCGGCTGGCGGGTGCAGAAGGCAGGTCTCTCGCGCTGCCAGTCGCTCCCCGGTGGGAAGAGGAGCGACAATCACGGCGCATTGTGGAGTGCTCGTTACAAATAATAACCCGCCGATTGCGGCTGATGAGCCGGGGGCCGGGGTTCGTCCTGTGCAAACACAACCGCCGCCGCCAACTCTGCGTGCGTGGAAGTCAAACCCGCCCGAGTGATTTACAAAGTGGGGGTCGCAGAGAAATAGCTGGTGCGCAGAGCCCGCCACTCAGGGTAGAGAACGGAACCCCAGCAAGGGGAGCTGGCTTTCTGCTCTAGCAACAGCTCCCACTCCGGAGCGGCACCTGTTAGGCGTGTAAACCTCTGGCGAACAATCCGGATTGAGTTCGGCTTAAAGGGATGGGAGCAAAAAGGCTTGGCCTGGGGGCTGGCAATCGGGTCTGAGAGTGGGGCTGGCAGCAGCGCCCCCCTCCCCCTGCAATCCTCCGCCCCTTCACACCCCCTTTTCCTTTCCGCCTAAAAGGAGCGGCGGGGGAGGGGGAACTAACCGGTGTCAGCCCAGGGCAAGAGGCTTTTAAATCTCAACCAGCCCTTTCCGTGGGCTCAGCTGCCCTGCCACGCTGCGGAGCTTCCTCCTTGGCTCCGGCTGGGAAGAGGCTGGGGGGGGGTTCAGGTGGCCGATTTGCCCGCTGCTCGGTCGGGGTGTTTTTTGTTTGTTTGTTTGTTTGTTTGTTTTTAAAAAAACAAAACCAGCCCTACGCTGGGGCCGGGGTGTCTGCAATGCGATCGCGGGGAAACGTGCAACCTCTCCTGTGCAATACCCAGCGCCTCGGGGGGGGGCACGTCCAGTGAGCCCCCAGGCTGAAGGCTATCCTGGTAGCAGGGAAGCAGAACCCTCCCGGCACAGCTGGGGGGGGGGGGACCCGTCCGGTCCCCCTGGAGCCGCCCGGTCCATGGAGATGCCGGGTCCATGGACCGGAGAATGCGCTTGACAAAGAAGGCTCGTGTGTCCCCTGCCCGGGGTGGCTCGGCCGCTGGGGGTGAGCCGGGGGGTGTCTCCTCGCTGGGTTCCTCTGGGGGCCCTGGCAGGGCGCTAGGCGGGAGCTGGAGCCTTGCTGGCTCAATGCTGCTCTCCCCGGTGTATGTCGCCCGGGGGGGGGGGGGGGGGGGAGCCGCCCGGGGAGCGCCCCCGGCCCTGCTGGAGATGCGCTTTTGGGGGACACCGGCTGCGGCGATGCTCGCCCAGATCCGAGAGGGGGCGCCCTTGGCAGCCGGCAGAGGCCGCTTCTGGCGCGGGCTGCCAGCCAGCCTGGCTAAGTTTGCAAACTCCGGCGGGACCCGCAAGCGGCTCGGCTGGGTTCACACAGCAATTCGGTCTGCGCCCCCCCCCCCCCGCCTCTCTCGGGGCCAGGCCGGCCGCTTTGTTCTGGGAAGAGGGGTTTGAATAATAGAAGCCCGGCTGGGCTGGGACCTTCTTCTTTCAAGCGGGCCCCGGGATGGTGAAAATTTAATAGCCAGGAAGCCGTTTCATCTGCCTCCAGCTCGGCGCGGCGCTTCCCAGTGCGGGTGGGGGGCTTGCCCTCTGCCATCGGCCGAGCGAGTCAGCCCAGGCGGCTGGCTGGGCCCGACACTGGAGGGGGCTTTGCAAGGCGCGGTGCAGCGTCCCCCTATGGCAAGGCAAGGCGCGGCTAGCGCGTTAGCCGGAGATCCCCCGGCAGGACGCCTGGCTGTGCCAGAGGCTGCCTGCATGGCTGGTTTGTTACCTGTGATACCCAGTGTGTGTAGGGAGGGTGCATTTCCCAGAGCTATGGGGCTGGCCAGACTGGGATACCGCCCCAGTGTAAGCGGGGCACACCTGGCTGGAGCCGGCAGGTGGCCCTGGGGGAGGAGGGGGGCTGGGATCTACTGGCTGCCCGTTGGCTAGGGTAGCATTTGATGCGTGTTACCAAGCACGTTTGCAGCGGTGGTGTAGCCATGTTGGGTCTGGGGCAGGAGGGAGACACGGTGGGCGAAGGGTTTTACTGGGGCAACTTCAGGCTTTGAAGCCTCTGAGCTCTTCAGAGCTGGGGGAGGAAGCCAAGAGGGTCCGAGCTAACTGCGAATACCCGGCGTGCCCAGCTGTACAGGGAAGAAGGGAGAAGCCTGCCCAGCACATCCAGCTGTTATGCTGAGGCTCCTACCTGGGCCTCACGTCCCAACCCTTCACCGGTGCACTGGGGACGGCAGCGGGGAGGGGAGCCCCATTCGCCTCTGCCACTTGTCCGGCTTCCTTAGCTGTGGTCAAACTGCCTGACCTGGCCTCTTACTCCTGTCCCGACCTACCCTGGAAGATCTGTAGCAACCCAGAGAAATACTTTGACCTCAGCCGGCCCCATTCAGCACTGGGCTGTCACAGCAGGGCCTCCCTTTAACATTACTTGGACCCAGAAGAGGGGAGGCCGGTTTATTTGCTCAGTGCTGAGTTTATTTTGGCTTCTGGTTTGATCTTCTTTTATCCTCTAATGGCGTTTCCCCGGCTGTGGCCTGCAGACAGTGACCCGGTTCTCACACCATGAGTGATCTCGCCCTCCACATACCTCTTCTCTAGCTTTCATTGAAGTCACCTGCCGTCTGGGCTCAGGTGGCTACGGTCTGATCGGCATTTGGGAGAGGTGAAAGGAAAGTGTCCATCAAAACCTGGCCAGGAGAAGGGAGTTGTGCTTTATTGGGGTTTGGAAAGCACCGGAGAACACCTGGGGGGAAAAAGAGGACTGCAGGTTTTCTTTTGTGATGTACTTTACACCCACAAGGAAGGCTGCTGTCAGCTACAGCATCCAAGCGTTACTGGGAGCGAGGTATTTATTTTCCACACAGCGTCACGATTGACCCACAGGGGCTGTTTCTTCTTTGTTTAAAGTCCATTTGCTCGGCTCAGCACAGCACAGGGTAGCTCTGTGCCATCTTGGCACTTCCTGGGTTCTGGAGGCTGCCAGGGACTTGCGCAGTTTCTGGTATAACGTAGACCAGGCCCAGGGGCTGCTCTGACTTACCTCACCCGCGGCGTCTCTCCAAGGAGCTCCCAGCTGCCCAGTTCAGCCAGAGTGCAGTACGGACTGGCCACCTCTCCTCCCTCCCCTTCCAGCCACATGGACAGCATGCCACAAGGCCTCCAAGGAGGAGCAGTGTGGGGCTGGTTGCTGGCTTTATACCTCCAGGGAATCCCCCTTGCACTAGGGAGATTCCCTGCTCAGGAGATCCACGGGCGTGGTGTTCCCTGTATGCCCAGAGTTGGCACGTAGGAGCTGCAGTGGTGTCCAGAGTCAGGGTAGGACCCCTCTGCAGCAGTGTAATGGGGGTGTTAAATGCTGCCCCCCACCCCCAGCCCAGGGGAGTGACCAGAGAATGCAGATTTAGTGCAATTTAATGCTCGCTTTGTAAGCTCTGAAAGGTGCAGGGCAGGAGAGATTCAGGCCTAGCCAGGGTCCAGTAACTTCTCTGAGAGACACACTCTTAGGCCCCTGCTTTGTATTGGATTGGGGCGGAGAGTGGGACTGGGGCACGCTTTTTCAATGCACTTCTCAGTTATCGTTTAGGGACCTTAGCACTGGTGA
The DNA here is from genome assembly GCF_015237465.2 of Chelonia mydas. Classification (NCBI taxonomy): domain Eukaryota; kingdom Metazoa; phylum Chordata; order Testudines; family Cheloniidae; genus Chelonia; species Chelonia mydas. The sequence continues at coordinate 7,327,880 of NC_051258.2, forward strand.
AAGGTCCGCCGTTACGGTGTCTGAGCACTTCACCATGCCCTGTGAGGGAGGGAAGTGCTATTATCCCTTAGGACATAATAGATGGGGAAACTGAGGCTTAGAGGGACTTGCAGGGAGCTCGAGGCAGAGCTAGGAACTGAACCCAGGTCTCCAGCTAATGACATAACTGCTGGGCCTCTCTCTTCCGATGCAACAAATTTTAAAAACCCCAACAAAGCTAGGCAACTGGTGTGCTGTGAATGCTGTTTGTCATGCTGCTCTCAATCCTCCCAGTTTGCACTGCCCCCATCTGTCTGTACCCACCTACTGTCTCTTCTCTGACACCTTGTCAGATCATTGGGACAGGGCTGGCTTTCTGTCATATGTTTGTACTGTACCTTGCACAACAGGGCCCGATCCCTGATTTGGCTTCTTGGTGCTACCACAGTACAAACAATAAATAAATGTGTCTTTGGGAAGGATCTTGCTTGCAGATTGTGTTTGCCCTGGCTACAAACCATGCTGCACTGAGGCAGTAAAGCCACCTAAGGGCCTCTCTGTTGCCTCTGAGTCTCTTGGCCCAGGATTCCAGCCCAAATGGAGCCTCCTAAGTGAAGTAAACTTGACAATCTGGGCTTGTGGCTCAGGGGAATGGCTGGAGGCCATGTCAGCCAGCCCCATGTGATGCAGTGGAAATGTCAGTGCAGGATTCTCCTACCTGGAGAAGGAGACCCCAGTGCACATGTGGGTTGCGGTAGGGTGCACCATAGACAACTGCAGCCGGGAGCTTTGTTTAATGGTTGGGAGCGGGGTGGGGCTGAGATTCGCTCCAGCCCTTCAGAGCATCCTCTGACAGCAGGATGAGAGTTCATAAGCTAGGGGGGAAAAGCAGAAAAGTGTGTCTGTGTGAGAGAGAAAACCATTGAGGCCATCTCTGTGCTGGAGAAAGAGCAGCAATGGCTACAAGAAAACCCTAATCGCTTCAGGAGGTAGCATGGACCCGTGGGACACTAAATTGCGGTCAGGAGACTTCGGGCTTGTCTGCATGAACCCTTAGGGCATGTTGCCACGGACTCACAGGTCGTGCCCACCCTTGGCCCCATGCGGTCTGTGGGGGGAACCCCCTTCAGTGAGACAGCCCTTCTCGGGGGTCCACTCTCTCTCGGGGGTTAAACCCCTCCACCTCTTGGAGCCGCACCTCTCCGAGCCTTAGCACACCTGTTTCTCGCCGTGGGCCCCCTCAGGGAGTCCACTCGCTCTGGACCCCCAGGGCCTCCTCTCCCAGAGGGAATAATGCAACCCTGCTCTCTAGACTGGAGTGACACTCAGCCGGTGTAAAACCGGAGCAGGGCCGGCTCCAGGCACCCGCTTTCCAAGCCGGTGCTGGGGGCGGCATTCAGAACGGGGCGGCAGTCCGTGTCCCACGGCAGCAATTCGGCAGCAGCTCTGCTGCTCTTCTGGGCGCGGCGGGAATTCGGTGGCAGCCCCGGCACTGTTGCGGTGGTGGCAATTCAGCGGCTTGGGTATGGAAAATTGGTAGAGCCACCCCTGAACAGGAGGGTTTATTAAGCATTTGAACACAGCATAGGAAACTCTCAGGCCTGGCCTCCCTCAGCACAGGACATCCAAGTCTCCCCCGCATCCAGGTGGGCTCTGCCTGCTCTCTCTCCCCAGCAGAGAGCCCCCCTGCTTCCCAGCTGGGCAGCTGATATCACCAGCCCCAAGCTGCACCTTTGTCCATTGTCTTCTCTCCAGGTAAACAGGGTCTCCTGGGCCTCCTCTCCCCTCTTCTGTCCTCTGGCTGGTTAGGTCACCGGGTCCTCTCTTCACAATCCATTGTCCTCTCACTGGCCAGAACCGGCTGCAACTCCTGAGCTGGGCCTCCCAGTCGCTGGGGTATCCATTCTCCAGGCCATTGGCTGGGGTCCCAAGTTCCCTCACCGGTCCTCTGTAACAACAGACTCCCTCTCCCATCACCTCGTTAAACCAGTAACACCCAGGGAAACTGAGTCCCGCCCCCCCTGCATGCAAACCATTGGAAAACAAGGAAAAAACAAGACAATCCCCCACTTCGTCACACATGTCTACACTAGAAACACTCCAGTGGCACAGCACCACTGTAGTGCCTCAGTGTAGATGCTGACTACAGCGACGGAAGAACCCCTCCTTTCGCTAGTAAATCCACCTCTCCGAGAAGTGGTAGCTAGGTCGTGGAAGAATTCTTCCGTCCACCTACTGCTCTCTGCACAGGGGCTTAGGTCAGCTTAACTATGTCTTGTGGGGGTGGGTGAATTTTTCACACCCCCTAGTGACATAGGTGGACAGACCTAACTTTCTCTTGTAGATCAGCCCTTGGTTTGGAGAGCTGGGGTGTGACTCTACCCCACATTAAGTATCCATGTGGACCTTGCTGTTGCACACTTAAAGTGCCCTCGTTTGCTTTAATCTGCTTCAAAGCAGAGTATATCAAAGTTCACTAGGGAACCGGGTCCACCCGGACACTCCGTGTGCAACAGGTTAGTGCGGGGTAGACTTACACCCAAGCTGGCTGCAAGCTCAGTGTTTGTGCAGACAATCCTGGCTCTAAAACCAGCCTACTCCATGACCCTGGGGCAAGTCACTTTCCCACTCCCTGTCCTGTGTCCCCTCCCACTGTTTGTCTGCCTTGTCTATTTCGATTGGTGGCTCTTCAGGGCAGGGGCTGTCGGTCGCCATCTTTGTGTCCAGCACCTGGCGCAATGGTTCCCTGACCTCAGTTTTGGCCTCTAGGCACTACAAGAATATAAATTAGGGATACCAGACTGAGGCTTGAGAGCTGCAAGTGGCTTTTTAATGTGTCTCCTACCGCTCTTTGCAGCACCTGATCCTAAAACACTGTGTGATTTAATTATTAACGGATCTAAGTTATTAACCAATTAGGGTGCTTTTACTGTGTTGTTAACCAATTGTAGTTGATATAATAATACTTGGTCAGTCATTTTGCTGTGAGAATAACATACTATAGTAAATGAAACAATGAATTCACACTGCTGCGGCTCTTTGGGTAATGTTGATCGCTAATTTGGCTACTGAACCACTGAGGTCTGAGTATCACTGATTTAAACCGTTGTTTTTCTTGTTGCACTTTAAGGTCTGGGATAGATCTGGGGAAATAATTCACTAGGGACAACATTATTTATTGACTTTTACCTCTTTTTCTGTTTGCAAATTGGTCCCAAACAGAGTGATTTTTGTCTTCATTTGTCCGTTATAATTTCTGCAAATAATTCTCAGCCTATCGATCATTTGCAAGCAAGTCACTCTATTTGATAGTCAACATTTGAGCTGGTTTGATTGGACAGGCCTGGTGTGTGTTTGTCCCCTCCTAGAATGAACACGAGTCTATTAGGCTTCTGAAATCTCTGAAATTCCCTTTGTGTCCGTATTCTGCAAGGTTGGCTCAAAATATGCAGTTTCCTCAAATGCTCCTGCCAATAAGCTCCTTTTCTTTGGCAGTGTTTGGTGCCCATGGACCGTCTAGCAAAGTCACTTGAACGTCAGAAAGTCATGTACGTTCCCGGGAAATATTTGCAGATTGTCACCTCGCTCTGGCCAGGACAGCTGCAGACATGAATACCCTCAAAGGTAGTTAGACTCCTCACTTCCATCCTAAATACCTTTGAGGGTCTGGGCCAGAGAGCCTAGTCCATGGCTAACCTACATCTTGTGTGATCACCAGTGCAAATACTTACAAAGCGGGTGCAAATTGCTGCCGTTCTGATGGGGCGGGGCGTTGCGTTGCAGGGCAAGCAATAAGCCGGGAACAAATTGGACAAAACCTTACCTCGTGGATAGCTCTGATTTATGGTGAATTGGTCCTTTTGAGCTTATATTTATTCGGGAGCCAGGAATCCCAGACTAATGAGAGAGACAAGCTCTGTTTGTGAGGGTGGAGAGGAATCCGGTAGTCCCAGAGGAGCTGCCGTCTGGCAGGAAAATATACCGCTTAGCCAGTGGGCTCGCTCGTTAACAAGAAGTGATGCAGCAGGCAGAGGTGTAGGGGGGAGATCTGTATGTACAGAGGCCAGCGTTACATGCCGAGAGGCCGGTGCGTGTCCAGTACTGGAGTGGAGCAGCCTGCCCCCAGCTTGTAACCCCGCTGAGCCCCTCACATCCCCCCCAAACTAGGTTCCTCATTTTCTCCAGGTCCACTCAACGAACAGGGCTAAGTAGAAATTCCATGTACCCCAAGAAATGGGCTCTCCAACCTCCAGTGAGGTTGCCCCTCCCCAGATGCATTCATGCCCCCTCCAGATACTCTGCTCTGGAGGTCAGGCAGCTTCTACCAGGACTTGCTGGTCGTCTGTGTAGACACCCTCCTGATCCTGTGGTCCCACTGTCACTTGCTGTCCCTTCACTCCTGTTAGGTAAGAGTGTCTGCAAGATTTGCACCGTTGGCACCAACTCCACAGCAGCTGGTCCTGCAGGACCAAAGCAGGGCAACCTGCACCAGTTCTCCATGAACAGGCTCTGCAGGTTCCCAGGCCTTTCTGTCTTGGGGGCAAAGGCCTTCTGCAGCCTTCTGGCCCTGACAGCCTGGCACAGGAGAGGTTAATTCTGCAGGAGGGAGGCGTCTCTGAGAAGGTCAAGGATGCTCTCCTGGATCCTCCGAGTCCGGCCATTTCCACTGCGCACTGAAGGGTTTGGTGCGGGAGAGAGAGATTTTAGCCATCCATCCTGGTTAATCCAGCCTTCCACGTATCCTTTGAGTCCAGTCCGAAGTGTCCTGCAGAAAGGTTTGAGACGAGCCTGGCTGGCTGTACTTTAAAGGGCCAGACTTCAGCTCCCCAGTATGGGGCTGGGTCAATGGAACCGAGGAGAAGATCCTGGCTCAGCGTATCGGTGCCTCTTGAGTACTATGGCTGCTACCGACCAGCTGCAGAGTCTCTGCCAACAGCAGCCGTGCAGCAAAGAGAGGAGAGGGGCCCGTAAAAGCCTCTGGGGAGCGTATTCATGCGGGGCAGCTCCTGTACTGGCAGTTCTTGGGGACAGGGACCCATCCCCATTGATCCCCTGTCCCATGGAGTCCAGAGACCTCCTCCACACATACCTCCTTGGCAGGGAACTCCTCATGGGATGGGGCAATCCAGCCCAGACTTCTCTGCCATCCTGATGCCACCCTCTGGCACCAGCTGGCTGGATGCTTGCAAGCCCGGAGTGACCTGAGAGTCTGTGGCCATTCGCGGATAGCACAGAGGCATTTCTAGGATGAGAGAGGGCAGTGGGGCAGTGCTGGGTCCCGGGGGTCCCAGCCCTGCCTCTACTTTCCAAAGGCCGCAGGCTGAGAGGGGCGAGCGGCCTGAGCACGGGCAGCATGGGGATACACAGCCTGTGCACGTACATCCTGGTTGGCTTGCACGAGCCAGTTGTGCTGTTCCCTAGCCCCAGGACTATCCGTGTGTATCTGTAGCGGCCGAGCCGGAATATTTCTCTTCTGCAATTCCTTCTCTTGATCTGCAACCACCTTATTTAAAAAAGATCTTCCCCGGGGAGCGACGTTGCAAAGAGTGTGTTTGTATGCGTGTGCAGAGAAAGCACCCTCGCTTCCCTGCATGCCTTGCTCCATAATCTCCCACTGGTGTGTGCCCCTTTTTTCTACCCCGTCCCCTTTCCTCAAACAACTCCCCTTGTCAGTCACTGAAGACACTCTGCCTCCAGTTGACAAATGTCATGCCAAGGAAGATACTCGAATGGGAACAATCTAGCTGCATGTTGCCAAAACGGAGAAGGGGGCCAGAGCCACCGGGCCCCTGTCAGAAGTGGTTACAGTCCATCAAGCATCTGCTTGAGCTATGGCTTCTTTGTATCGTTTGGGGGCTTTCTCCCGTGACCGTTTGTCATACGCTGTCCACTTCCGAGTTGGCGGCAGGTTGCTGCAGTGCAAAGCGTGTGTCTCTCTCTCGACTCCCTTCTCCTAGGATTAGGCCCCACATTTCCTTATTGCTTTTAATGGAAAGTCTTTTAGCACTCGGAGGAAATGCCTTGTAGTTTGGACACTGGGACAGGAAGTTCCTCCTTGTTTCTGTCTCCCCTCTGTTGTGCGGGTTGCTCTGCCAACTCCCCCTTGGTGTGAACCTCCCAAGTGCCCCCAGCTTTGTGCCTACTTCCTGGTCCCCAGTTCTGTGTTTGGTGACCGTCTACCTGGTATTTGCATCCTGCACTGCAGCTAGGTAGTCAGGCAAGGTGAAGTTTCAGTGTAGATGTAGAGCTTGGGAAATATGCCCTCCCTCCCCCAAGCTCTGAAGATTCATGCCAATAGAAACCACCAACTCACCGTGCAGATATGGAGGGAAAGGGTTCCCCAGTATAAAATATTCACACTGAATCATGTTGGTTTGGTGGGAAGAGAGAATGTTGCCAGTCCAGCCATGGATATCTCTTCAGGTGAGTATTCAGACTAGAAATGTTTCCACACCTATCCAGAAAGCTTGAAACATCAGAGTTACCTCAGAAGGGGAATTGGGGCCTAAGTGACATGCTTAAAATCACACATCAGGTCTGTGGCAGAGCAGAGACTTGCACCCCTGTCTCCCAAGACCTAGGCTAGTGCTCTAAGTACATGGTCCAGTCTTCATCGGAATACGTAGTGGTCTAGCTGGTTTATTGATCCACTCTTCCCAGGTTCCAGTTCTTGGCCCTGTGTTGTATTGAGAACTGGCCTGGAATTGCAAACTGTCACTTACGCTGCTTCTCCAGAGCAGCCTGTTTTTTCTTTTACATAAGAATGAATTATAGAATCATAGAATTGGAAGGGTTGGAAGGGACCTCAGGAGGTCATCTAGTCCACCCCCTGCTCAAAGCAGGACCAATCCCCAACTAAATCATCCCAGCCCCAGGTTTGTCAAGCCTGACCTTAAAAACTTCTAAGGAAGGAGATTCCACCACCTCCCTAGGTAACGCATTCCAGTGTTTCACCACCCTCCTAGTGAAAAAGTTTTTCCTAATACCCAACCTAAACGTCCCCCACTGCAACTTGAGACCATTACTCCTTGTTCTGTCATCTGCTACCACTGAGAACAGTCTAGATCCATCCTCTTTGGACCAATGGTCCATCTAGCCCAGTGTCCTGTCTTCCAACAGTGGCCAATGCCAGGTGCCTCAGAAGGAATGAACAGAACAGGTCATCATCAAGGGATCCATCCCCTGTCGCCCATTCCAAGCAAACAGAGGCTGTCTATTATTGCTGATTTTTATAATTCCATCCTCCTCACCAGTTTTCTGTTCTGTTTCATGGCATAAAGAGAAATTAAATACTCTTGCTGGAGAGTTGCAAGGTAACCCTACTTTATTTCTGAGAATTCAGAACAATAACACACAAGAAGCCAGAGAGAGACAAAGCAGGCTGCTCCTAAAGTCAGCAAGGCTGACAACTCATCCCTCCTGCCCCTTACTGTTCCTCAGGCACTTTCCAGTGACTCCGTTCATGCTCTTTGCTACAAAGACACCTAGAAACCTCCCCGCCCAGCTCTTGAAGTGATAGTTTGCAATTCCAATGCAGTCCTCAATACACCCCACCCACTCCCCGCCCCCGAACAGATGTCAGACCGCTGCGTGACATGGCCCTGCACTGTTAGCCAACTGCTGAGCTCTGTCCCGGCAGCAGCAGCCCACAGCCAGGTGAAAGTGCTCCCTGCACCAGGTGTTTGTAGCGTAATCCTCTAAAGTGCTTTTTGAGGCTTATGAGATGTGCACTGCGAATCGATTAACAATGATGGATTTGAGGGTGAGGGGTATCCCGAGACTGCACCCTGCCCCACCAATCCAGCTGCTGGCGAGCAGAAGCGCAGCTGGCACAGGGTGCATTACGCTCGAATGGCAGGCAGGGAATGCAGCGCTGCGTGATAGGGATGGCATCAGACAGGCCGGGAAGCTGAGTTGGGGGGCGGGGACGTGGGAGGGTGTGCGTAATAAACGATGGTGTGTTGAAAAATTCACACCCTGCTCTTTCTGCAAACTTTATTACACCAAAACAACAGAAGTTCTAAACCTTCCCTCCCTTCGCCAGCCCTTGTGTGGAGCATGTTGTGGCCAGGAAGGGATATTTTAAAAAGAGGGGTTTTTTGTGTTGACGAGCATTGTTTCTCTAAGATCCTTGCAGGGAGGAGGACAAAGAAACAACTGGGGGTTCCCATCCACGCAGACTCTGTCTCCTGAACCTCAGAAGTGTGTGTGTGTGTGGGGGGGGGGATTGAACAGCAGGTGGATGTGAAAGGGTTAATGGTGGCCGGGATTATGGGAGTTTAGGAGACCTGTTTCTGCTAATCTGATCAATCCCGTGGGAGGAGATGGTGGTGGTTTAGAAGCGTTTCAGGGGAATTACCCCCCCCACACACACTCAGATAAGAAGGGTACTGATGATGATGATGTTGGGGGAAGGGGATTATCCCCAAATATTAATGGTCAGATTGTATCTGCCCTTTACCATGGTGGAGTGGTAATAACTTTTGCCCCAAACAGATTTCTTATCTGTTTTGCCACCCAGCCACCCCCCAATGCTGATTGGATACAGGCAAAGCCGGGGCGCTCTCTGACTTTATGAAGGCTCAGTTGGGCTGTAGCTTTGCCAATCCCAGGGCTGGTTTGTCTCTAGGCCCCGTTTTAGCCAGATTCCCTCCACCCTCGAGTTCAGAGTGGGTACCAAGTCGAGGTGCGTCGTTCTGATTTTGGACCCTCTGGGGGATTGTTTTCAGATGAACCGATGGAAATTAGGCATCCAAGACTCATTGAAAGTCAAACTCCCGGGTATGTCTTTGAAATCCTCCCCCACATCCCTAAGGATTTTGCTACGCGCTCTGGACTCTAGCAGTTGGGTACAAAAGGAGCTGCAGGATCTCTCTACCGTGCAAGGTCTTGTTTACTTGGTCCTGCCACAGTGCAGGGGGCTGGACTTGACGTCTCAAGATCCCTTCCAGTCCTATGATTCTATGGCCGGGTCTACACTTTAAACTTACGTCGGTGTAACTACGTCGCTCAGGGGTATGAAAGATCCACAGCCCTGAGTCACACAGTCATACTGACCTAACTCCCAGTGTAGACAGTGCTATGTCAATGGGAGGGCTTCTCCTGTCAACTCTGCTACCGCCTCTCACAGAGGTGGATTTACTACGGTGATGGAAGAACCTCAGTGAAGTGCTGCAGTGAACCCGCACCAGGGCAGTGTTTGTAAGTGTGGACCTGCCCTATGAAAATTTCCAGCACTAATACCATGAGAATGGACCATGCAGCAGTGGTCAATTACAAGTTCCATTTTTGCCAGTGTAGATGTAATGGGTGGGTGTGTTGGTGGGTGGGTGTGTTAGTTACAGGTCCTCCTCTGTGCTGATCCCCAATGAATATGAGTTAGTACACACATGTACACACACACACACATGCTACAAAGCCTTAGTTCTTTAACTTGAGCTGTAGCAGCTCATGTGTTTGGCTCTGGAAGTCCCAGTTCAGTCCCGGGTGTGGTAGATAAGATGGTGGCTGTCGCATAAACACAGCTCCTGTCAGGTGAGATTCTGATCTCCACTCTACCTGTGTAAAGGTGCGGTAGCTCCATGGATTTCAGCAGAGTTACTCCTGGATGGAGCTCGCTGAAAATGGAAGCTTCTGTTCCGCAGGGAATTCTGAGACTTACGAACCTGGTTTTGTCCCAAATTACCACAAAAAGTCAAAAGCTTTGAATTCCTTGCGAAGTGAACTACTCCGAAAATATCTCATTTATCAAAATGTTTCCTTTCAACTTGGGTTTTTCTGTGCAATAGAACATAATTAATAAATAGTGAAACCATCTGGATAACTTCCAGTGAAAATGTTGACAATATGTTCCTGCAAGACGTTGAGACTTCATCACACGAGCATGGTGGTGGTTAAAGTTAATATCGGAACCGGGTCCCCATTCTGCTGGATGCTGAGCTAACATATGCGATGATTTGGTCCCTGCCCAGAGGAGCTGACAAACTAAGAAGTCCCTGGATTTCTTCATTGCACATCAAGGGATCTTTAATTTCCACCTCTGTTTGTCATCACAGCTGGTGAGAGACAGTGTGGCCGAGTGGATCGTGCATGGAAGTGAACTCTGGCTTCTATTCCTGGCTCATCTGCTAGGTGAACTTGGGCAAATCACTTCCCCTCTCGTGCCTTGGTTTCCCCATCTGTAAAATGGGGGCGCTAATGCAGTGTGCCTACAGTAGGAGTTTGTGCGACTGCAGTGTGCGTATAGGAGGGGGTTGTATTGATGCAGCTACATCCACACAACCCGCTCCTATACGCACACTGCAGCAAATATCCCTAATCTAGGCAAACCCATGGTTTGTGATTTATACAGAAGCCAGCCAAGGGATGAAATAATAATACTTAGCACTTGTATAGCCTTTTTCTTCCAGGGATCCGAAGCATTTTACCAAGGCAGAAGGTTTCTACAGTTTCGACAAGCTGAAACTGATCAGAGGCAGAGCAACAGTAGCACCTTAGGTAAACTGAAAAGGGGGCATTCGGCCTAATGCTGTGTGCCTACGCAAATGGGGATCGGCCACTTTCTAGACCCAGGAGCGCTGGGAATGAATCGCAGCTTTGCCTGTGAGGAAGGATGGGAGCATCCACCAGTGATGGGTCTAAATGCAGAGTTTTGGGTGGAGAGAGTACCGCATTAATTCAGCGGGTACCTCCTTGTGCCTACCTCTGATATAAAAGCCAAGCAGATTGGTTTTGGCTTCAGCAGCGCTGTAGCAAAGCCTCAGTGCAGAAGGCCCAGGAAAACGCTTGGCAAGGGGGGTACAAGTGCACGTGAGAGCCCCTTTTTGGAGGATGGGGGACAGTGCTGGTGCAAGTCTTGCCTTGCAAACCTCCAGGCTTGCAAATCACCCGAGGAGAGCTCGGGAGCGGTGCTGGGAGCATCAGCTGAGCTGTCTGTTTTTGTTCCCTTGCCAAGTTGCTCTCTTTGCCCTTTTGTTTGCTTTTTGCTGAGACACTTGCAGCGCTGATGGGGTTTGTTTTTAACTAATGACTGGAGCTTACATTATCTCCTCGGCATTATCTCCTTCCCGCTTTCTCGGCTCCTTCCTAAAATAAACCGTCAATCATGGGCTTGTTTTCAGCTCTGGGCTTTGACCATCTTTGGGATGTGGATTCATTGCATGAGCACAGAGGGCCGGAGCACTCTTAGCAAAGTGCAAGGACAATAGCCAAATGCAAAGCTTTTCCTCCATGGAATTATTGTTCTTGCCAACCATATATTTATAAGAACAATAGCTGGAAGCAGGCACTGGACCTATAATAACCAGGTGATTAAACTCCAACTGGTGGCCAGTACCAGACATCAGAGAAAGATCTGGGAGGAAAGTGTTGGATAATCTCTGTTGCCCCGCTCAGCAGAACAAGAACTGCGAGGGAGGGGGACGGGACATGGCTTGTGGGGCTCTAGCGGGTAAGGAGAAGATAGAGGGGAGTGATTTTCAGCCATCTCTTTGTATGTGTAATAGCTTTATTTATGTTAGAGTGGTGCCCAGAGACCACAGCCAAGATTAGGTCTGCATCGTGTCCGGTGCTGTACGTACACGAGTGACGATCCCTGACCTGAAGAGCTCACAGTCTGCACAGACAGGGGAGGTGATCTGCTGAAGGTCATGCCCCGGGCCAGTAGCAGAGCCAGGAACAGACCCGCCATCTCTTGACTCCTGGTTCAGGGCTGTGCCCAGCAGCGCACACACGCATCCTGACTCTCTCTCCATTCTCTCTCCAAGATGGGGCCCTGGCAAGTTGAGTTTCTCTTGGGAATTTTCATTCCCTGGAGCCCTTGGTGGAGCTCCATGTGGCTGAGAAAAGGGGGGTGTTTCCTCGTAAAGGGGGGCTCCTTTTGAAATGAATCTTTTACCTGGGCAATCTGCAGGGCTGGATTAAGGCATAAATTAACTAAGCTACAGTTTAGGGCCTCGCAATATGAGGGGCCTCTAAAAAAGAAATCTGACTCCATTTCAAATGTTATCAAAATTGGTTGATAGAAGATTCTCTCTAAATATAGCCATTTTAGTTCAAATATGACAAAAATATACACAACTGGCTACACAAATAACCTTACCCTTCACAAATTGTTCATTATGGACAGGCGGGAGGTCAGGGCTGAGAAAAAATATGATAATTGCACTTGTAAAATCAGTATTTCTACGAATAAGTCTGCTATCGGTCTCCTAAGGCAGCGTTTTGTTGGCCAGCTGCTACTGGTAAAGTTCGGACTGTGCCTTCAGATCTTATTTCAACAAATAAATAATCTCACTGCCGATAAACCCGGGAAAAATGGGAGCTCGGCGACAGCAGTGTCGTGAAACAATCCTGCCAAGCTCGTGCTCGTACGGGACTCGTCCGAGGAGTGACGTCACGTATCGCGTCCCTCGTGGCGGGTAATAGCCAGGGGGGCGCCGTCTTTTGTTTATGGTCCAGCACACTCAGTCGTATAGTGCCTTCCCTCCTGTTTTTCTTCGTTTTTTAAGGGTCCGTGTGACCTTTCCTCTTCTGATCTGTTCCTACGGACAATTGTGTGTGTTAGTGCGCACGCCGCTTTCTGCTCCATGCGCTGTCTGTGCTTCACGGGATTGAGTTTGCAGGTGATCGTCTTATGGACGTGGGTCAAGTGGATCTTGAGGAGGATGAATTTGTCTTGGCTTCCCTCCGCCAGTTTCGGGAGGCTTCACAACTTTTTGCAACTTCGCCTTTTGTATATATGCAGATATAAAGCTTTCATGTTTATATATTCCACATCCTTTCTGTGAAAACAACAATAATCATTTTTTTTTTTATGATATGTCTTACACTTGACATAGTGTAGGGCCTCAGAACGTCATAATCCAGCCCAGGCGACCCGGGGGCACCGCTCTGCTGCAGTTACACCCTCTCTTCTAGTCCTCCCCCCACCCACCAAGTCACCTCTGGCCGATTTAACGGCTCCAAACAGAGGATCGAATCCTGCTCCCGTCAAAGTCAATGGCATAAGGATTTGACCTTCTGCTAGGAATAGCAGTGATAGGACAAGGGCATTGTCCAGGATGCATTGGAAAAATCCACCAGCATATCCAGAGCGTTCAGGTCAGCACCAGGCGAGCAATCACTCTTCCGCCACCATAGTAACTGTACTGGGCTCCCCCAAGTGCTCCTCTGGAGAAGCCCCCATCTGGGCTGCAGCAGTGATGTAGCGTACTGCATGCTTTCCTGGCCAGAGCATCCCGTTGCCTCCCCTCCCTTATTACTGCCAAATCCTGACGCTCCTTACACCAGCTATGCTCCTGTTGGAGCCCATCAAAGTTTTGCCTGTGTTGGGATGAAATAAAAATGAAGGGACTTTGTGAGCTGACCTATCGGGATTAGCCAGAGCGGGCCAGAAACTGGGCTTCCCATTCCGCAAGAAATTGTGAAATTTAAAAAAAAAAAAAATCATTCAGAAACCATGAAAAATGAATTTTTGGGATTTCCCGCAGAACAGGAATTCCAAAACTTTTTATTTAGAAAAAGCTGAAGCGATGGGTTTTAGTTTTGACCTTTCTGAAACTTTTTTTCAGGCTCAGGCAGGGAGCTGGGCAGCTCAGGGATCCTGGGAACTCCAACTGCATGGCAGACCACATGGTGTAATATCCCAGAGCCAGGACTCTGGGAGCCTTAGCTGTCAAGGTGCCTGGGACCCTGGTCTCCCCAGCAGCCCACCAGGTGGGCTGGTGCAGAGCTCGGCGGGTGAGCTGGCTGGAAACCCAGGCATGTTTTGGAATCTGCATAACAGGAGGAGTTTTCTCGGAGGATAGCCTAACTTCTGTGGGAAATTCATCAAAACCTGCACATTACCATAGATCATTTAGATTTGATAAATCGGCCTTTTCTGATGGGGAAAATGTTCTACTGGAAAACTTCCAGCCAGTTCTATTATGAATGTATATTTCTATAGCACCGTAGGAGCACTTGGTGCTTTGGATTCTAAGGCCAGACCAGGCCTTGCAGAATTTACAATCTGAGTCTGATTTTGCTTGCCTTGTCCACTAGAGTTCTTCCCATTGACATCAGTGAGGATTTGGCTCTTTACTGGAGAGACAATGACTTCTTTGTGTGGCTGATGTAAATGTAGAGCAACAGCTATATCTTTACATTTACATGGTTAGGCCAGATAATTACACTCTGCTACTCCGGATGCATCGCGGTGATGTCTCCTTCATATTTGTGAATCGGGCATTGAGTTGTTATATGTTCCATGGCCTGTTCTGGGTGACCCCAGTCGCACACTGGAGAGTCTTTAATTTTCCATTTGTGCAGTATTTATCCCCATCTGCCACGGTTTGTGTGGATACAGTTGAGGGTTGCCCGTGAGTAGAGAGACATGAGGCAGGTGAAAGAGAGGGAAGAGGGCATAGCTCTAAGGTGATGCGATCGGGTCGCTGTGCTGTGTGTCTTGTTTGATCCAAGGATTTTACAGGACATGTATATTTCTGTCTTTATTCTACCTCATGCTGAATTCTAGGATGACGAGGGGAGGCGTGGGAAGGGACATGGATGGATAGCGGTGGACGGCTGACCCAAAGAGTGGAGGCCAAACATTTCAGATGCACTGAGGGCCCCCAGCTGAGCTGAAGCCGTGAGGCACCCGGGTTTGAAAACTTGCCCTGAGGGTTTTATGGCACCTGGTCTGCTGAATGGGGAGAAGATGATTGTGTTTTGCAGTATGGCTGCACTGCATCTGATGCAAAGGTCTACAGGCTCCTCCAAGCAGGACTTGCGCTAATGGGCTAAAAATAGCTGTGGGGATGTTGTTTTTGAGGCTGTGGCCTGGGCTCTCTTGAGCCAAACCCTCCCACACACCGAACTCCCAGGCTTGAAAGCCCAAGCTCCAGCGTGAGAGCTCCAGTGGGAGGCTGACCTGCCATTAGAGGCTTCAACCTAGAGCAGGGTCCCATTGTGCTGTGTGGTGTACGCCGTAGGAGACGGCCCTTGCCCCCAAAGAGCTTGCCTTTTACATGCAGGAGACGAAGGATTATGAGCCCCATTTTGCAGATGGGAAATTGAGGCACAGACAAAGTGGCTTGGCCGAGGCTCTTCACAGAACTAGGAATTGAACCCAGCTCATCAGAATCCTGCTTCACTGCATCAACCACAGTAATAATCATCCCTAGCTCCTGTCTAGTGACTTGCATCAGTAGGTCTGAAAGTGCTGTACAATGGAGGTTAATATGATTATCTCTATTCTACAGAGGGGGAAACTGAGGCACAGGGAAGGGACGTGACGTGCATAAGGCTGCCTAGCAGGCAATAGACTGCAGGTCTCCTCAGTCACAGTCTGGCGCTCTATCTGCAAGGCCACAAGACCAACTTTCCTGTCCAATGCTCTTCCTTCGGGCTCCCGTGCGGGCACAGAGGAGGGGGTTGCGTCTGCCGTGGCCTGACAGGCTCCGCTCCCCAATGGCACATGGTTTGAGGAGCACTGTCTCCCATCACCACATGGAGCTGCCAGTCTGTTCTGATACCGAAGACAACATGCTTTGTTTATCCTGGAGAGAGAAGCAAGACTCCATCTGTGAAAACCTCATCGGCTGAAAGGGAAGGAGTCTCTGAGGGCCGAGTGTCTTTGAAAATGTACCAGGGGGCCAGGGATTTGGTTGCTGTTCTGACCAAGTGTCGATATATAATTTACAGTTTTATAATTTGTGTTGAACAGAATACCTGAGAGGGGGCGGCGGGAGAAGATTAGCAATCGTTATTCCATCCCTCCCCTCCCCTTTCCTCTCCTCACACAGAGATGAATGCAAGAGCTATCAAATCCCAGGAAGCTGGGAACATGAGCTGTGTGGAGGAGCTGTGGGGCCAGGTCTAATCTGCATATTAATTTCCATACATTTGGTTTCTTTGGATCAGCAAATGCACCCAACTGCAGGCCCTGATCTGAAGCTCATGGAAGCGGATGGGACAGAACCTGCTCAGGCCCCTGTGTGTCTCACCTGGCAGGTCACGGGCATGGAGCGGCTGGCTGCTCTTTGTACGTCCCGTGGGTTGGGGCTGGCCTGGACTCTGCGGGATCTGGTCAGCACCCTGGGGCCCCGTTGATTTAACTAGGATTTGAGGGCATTTCAGTATCTTGCAGGGCCTGATCGAAAGCCTGTTGAAGTTGCTGGAAGTCTTATGGCTTCACTGGGCTTTGGATCCGGCCCTAAAGGAGCAGAAAGTGTGGAAGAAGGGCCGTTGCCGCGGGGTGAGACCGGCCTTTTGAGATTAGGTTTTACTTCATCTTGGCTATGGGTTCAATCTGTGCTGCTAGCCTACAGGAGCTAATCATGGGTCCAGCTTCCTTAGCCTCTGACACCATGCTGGTTACCGTGGCACCAGATCCCCTGCCCTGGACTGGGAGCTGTCCGCTCCTTGCTGCGGTCTCATCTCTCTGAGCTACGTTCCCTGCGTGTTCCTCACCGCAGCATCCAGACGCAGCTCTCCGGCACCATCCCGCTGCTTTCTGACACCGCCCCCACCCCCCGCTCCGCTTCGTGAGAGCTCCGCCCTGGCCTGGGTCTGATCCACTTTGAGAGTTACTGCCGGGACTTGGAAGGAAACCGAGTCCAGGACCAGGATTCTGACCTCAAGGACTCCGGTGGCTGAGCAGCATTGAGACCTAGAGAGGTCTCTGTATGTGCTCCTGGAAGGTGCCACGAGGCTGGATCCGGGGTTTGTGGGGTGGGGAAGGTTCAGCAGCTTGTCCCAAAGCGACAAGCGATTCTAGGGAGCCCTGTGTTTGAGGGGCCCAACCTGAGACACTCTAAAGAAGCCTGATCTCCAGAGACCGGGTGCTCAGCGTTTCCCGACTATCCCAGGCCCTTTGTAGTGCCTCAGACTGGAAATGCAGCACCCAGAATCCCTAGTCGCTTATGGAGAATCTAGGCCTTTTCATAATGAGGGAAAACCCAGGGGGCAGCAGTGGGGGAGCCTCTGTGTGTGGTAAAGGTGGGACTCCATTGCATCCCAAGGGAAAGGGGGACATGACAGCACCACGGCCTTTTTCCCAACCTCGTCCACTCCCGGTACGTGATCCTGGCCTGAAATGGCATCTCAGTTCAGTCTGTTAAATGCGCCCACACACACAGAGGGCTGTTTTGGGAAGGGAACCCTTTCGAGAGCAAGAATCCTGCTGGGGAGGGAGGGTGACATCTCCAGCTGGAGATATAGCCTAGTGTCTAATGATGCACCCCAGGCTGCTCTGTGATGAGGGTTGCAGGGGGAGGAAGGTCCAGCCAGAAGGTAGATATGGTCAGATTATGAGTGCTCCCTTCACGCTGGAGATTGTGTTTGAGCAAAGGAAGCCAGGATTCTTACTTCCTGTGAAAGGGGCCATTTAGGCTGGTAATTATTTGTCAGCATCACATGATGGACAAAGCAGAAGTCAAGATGACTTTGATTTGAGATGACGGCTCCTACCAGGGGGCTGAGCAGGGGAATAGAATCAGAGGGAGAGAAATATCCTACGCACTCCTCCTCTCTGCCTCTCTCATGGCCGGCTGGGGAAGGGGAGAAGGCAGCATTATCCCAAGAGTGACCAAAACGAGGCCCCGTGTTGAACTGCACACAGCCCAGGTTCAGAGGTATGACCTTTGGGGATGACAAATCCCAGAATGCTCTGCTCCCTTTTGATCTAAACTGCTGAAGTACTGCACACGAGGGCCTGTGTGCAGTAGTCACAAGGCGGCTGCAGTCTGGTCCCTTTTTGCACATATTCGGCTCAGCCCTTTGGCAATAGGCCAGGAGCCAAACTGGCCCTCTGCTCGGGGGGAGACCACGCTGGCTGGAAACTTGGAATATCAGACAAGCAGGAGGGTAGCTGCACTTGATCCAAAAATGGGCCAGTATTTGGCAGACGAGAAGCTGCTTTGAAATCCCAAGAGGCATCAAATACAATAGATGCAAACTCTATCCCCCAATGCCTTGCAAAGCAAAAATCGGTTTTATACGTGGCCTGATCCTGCCACGTTGACACTAATGGAAGTTTTGCCATTGACTTCAACTGGAGTGGGATTGGGCCTTTAACAAATAATAGCAGAGCAGCTGAGACAGGCCAGGGAGGGGAGTTTTAATCCTGTCAGATGAGATGTTCAATGAACTGGAGAGCAGATTCATGCTCTCTAAGAGCAGAAGGTGCTCTGTGATCATCTAGTCGGACCTGCATAACAGCCATAGAATTTCCCCAGAATAATCCCTGCTTGAACTAGTGCAGATCTTTTAGAAACCAGCTCATATTGATTTAATAATTGCTAATGTTGGCGAATCCACCATAACCCTTGAAAAGTTGTTCCAGTGGCTAATTGCTTCAACTTCCATTATACTCATTATACTTTTGTCTGCTAGATTGACGAGCCCATTATCAAATATTTTTCTTCCCCGTGTAGGTACTTGTAGATTGCGTTTAAGTCACCCCTCAACCTTCTCAAGGAGCTCAGTCTGTCACTGTGAGGCAGGTTTTCTAACCATTCTTGTGGCTCTTCTCTGAGCCCTCTCCAATTTATCAACATCCTTCTTATAGTGATGAGTTTAGGTTGTTTTGCAGACAAAATTAGTCGTGATAGTTGCGTTGCAATTCCTATCTAGAGACCTTTGCTTGAATGAGGAGGTCCTTGCTAAATGAGCTGGAGGAGGAGAGTAAAAGTGGAACAAATCTGTTGGAGACATAAACGGAGCAACTTTAAATTGGACTGAGATGAATGGGAGGCTGATTGAGGTAGTGCTGCTTAATGGGTACAACGCTAAATTGAGACTCCGTAGATGGGAGTTCTGTTCCCAGACCAGTTGTGTGACCTTGGTCGAGTCATTTCCCCTCCCACTTGGTGTCTGTCTTGTCTATTTAGATCATAAGCTGTCTCTCGCTATCTCTACAGTGCCAAGCTCTACTGCAATACAGATAATGAATAATGATGGGATGTTTGTATCTTTTTCATTATATAATGCCTCTACACTTTATTATATCAAAGCTATCTTTATAAATAGTTTATCAAGGGTTAATACTTGCTTCGTGGATCTTATGCTACTGATGTCTGTGATACGCTTGTGTGTTATAGAAGCCAAGGTTATTAGCAACCGACTGCTCTGTTGGCTTCTATAACAATTGATTAACCATGTATTAGAACACCTATTACTCATTTAACCCTTTATAAGCTATTGATAAATAGAGGTTGAATATAAAGTGTGACTATATAAAGGATGCATTATTATACATGGTCTCGGCTATAAACCAATTTTCTAACAGCCTAATCTATAACATTGGCTCTTTCCTACCATAAAGAGTCTGGCTCTTTTGGAATAAATATTCTTTTTCCAGGTAGGCCTGAAGCGATGCTAGGTGGCTGGGGGATTTAGACGCAGGCCTTACCTTTCACCTCCAGAGACCAGGGTTCGCCGCAGCCCCCCGTGGTGGTATCTCCACGTCACACAATCTGGCACAATGCAACACGCGTAACCTTGTGCGCTCAGAAGGCAGTGGGGGACGGGGAGAGGTGGTTGCGACTGAAAGACGCAGGCAGGGGCTGGGGGGAGGCCCAGAGCGGTTGCGGGTCAGGAATGAGGTGCACTCGTGGCGTTTTGTGGGGGCTGGGGGCTGGAATCGTCGGAGTGTTGGCAGTCAGGGCTGAGCTGCATTGAAGAACTGGTGTGAGGGATGGGCAGACCTGGGGTAGTAGCACAGGTTAAAATAGATGGGAGCAGGATGGGGAGCTCTGAGTGCCCCAGCCGGCGAGATGGGGGAGCTGTTGGGTGCACTGCTTACCCAAGCCAGGCAGTGGAAGGGAAGCTGTCTGTCCCCCTACTTTAACTCCAGTCTGTCAGTGTCTTATCCAGACAGCTGAGGCGCTTGAACCAACAGCCCCAGAAATACCTACCTGAGGGGTGTCGGCAGGGCATTCTCAGAGAGGGGGCCTGGACGCTGGGCTTCCCTCTTCCCTCCCTCACCCCACAGTCCAACCCAACCCAAGTGCATTGCCCTTCAGGGTGTGCTGGGTGACCTTTCCCTTACCCATGGCTTCTCCTGAGCCGATTGCTTGAGTTCTGTGTCCAGCCAGACACAGCAGAGTGCTCTGATGGGTACCAGATACGTTGATGTTTGATGTCAGTCCCTGCCACACCGATCAGCCCGTCAAGAAGCATCACTTCTCATGACAGCTGGCCTAAAAAGAATGACCTGGTTGGAACCCTAAATAAAGCCAGCCGCTGCTGGTGGACTAAGAGCACCTTGTGGACAGCAGAGAAGCCAAGGATGGAATGGGCCCTGTAGACGCAACTCCCCTCCTGTCTCCGCAGGGGGCCCTTCCAGCCCAGGTCATGTCTGACGTCCGTGGGGAAGGGGCAGCGCATGGGACCCTGCCCTGTGGGAGAGGATTCCTGTCTCCAGGGCTGTCAGCCTTGGACTCTTTTGCCAACACTTAATTGAGTGAAAAATTAAAACCTCTTGAGGCTCAGTGCCTGAAGGGAGCAGCCCCTAGACCTAGGGGTTAGAGCCCCAGTGCTTAGCCAGAGAAGTGGCCTGAAAGAGCCATGGCTGGTGGTTCTCTGGATGACCAGCACAGCATTCCCCATGCACAGGAAGGATCTCACCTCTCCTAGTGACAGGGTGATTTCCCAGCCAGCCCTCCTTTGTCGGTGCATTTCCTTTCTGTTAAACGCAGCGCGTCTCGAGCATGTTTGTTTGCAGCATGTCTTGGGAGGACAAGCGTCTGGACCCTCAGTTATCATGCTAAAGAGCTGCTCCATCCCAGTGGCTTCTGCCAAGCGGAGCAGGAAAGGGGGCTGTGGGGGGGAAGACCGGCACCTTGTGGCCCTTGATCAACCAAATCATTTTTGGCTTTAAAATCTTGCAAATGAGGAGCAGCTATTGTCATCCGCTGTGAAATACAGAGGACGGGGTTGCTCATTATATTCTCTTTCCCTCATGTCGCTACAGCTGGTTTAAAAGGATGACTTGACTTTTCTCCCTCACTGGGAAGAAGTGGGGTGCAGGAGGGACTGGACACCGAGCTGGGACTCCGGAGATCTAGGTTCAATTTCTGGCTCTGCCATAAACAGAGAGTCTATTTTGCATTTCAGTCCACCTAGGAGCCCTCATTGTTGATCAGGACCGCGCTGTACTAAGCGCTTCCAATCTGTCACAAAATATCTGTAGCTCACGAAAGCTTATGTTCAAATAAATTGGTTAGTCTCTAAGGTGCCACAAGTACTCCTTTTCTTTTTGCAAATACAGACTAACACGGCTGTTACTCTGAAACCTATCTTCGTCTCAGTTTCCCTACTGTAAGATGGGATTAATGGTAGCCTGCATCAGAGGTGTTATGATGTATATATTTGGGAGGTGCTCAGAGATTACTAGAGTGCAAATCATACCATGTACCCAGAGAGCTAGAGAGTGTGACCCCTATACGTACTTCAATTGGTAGCGATTGTTTAGAATGGCTCATTGAATGTTGTTGCTTATATCACCCTACCACCTAGGAGCCCTAGTCCTGGACCAGCCCCCCATTGTGATAGACCTTGTACCAACACACAACAAAAAGTTGGTCCCCTGTTCCAAAGAGTTCATCATTTAACTGGCCCTAGAGAAGGGTCTTAACTCAAAGCACACACCTTGTTTGAAATCTTTGCTGTTGGAGACCATCTCCAATGAATTGCTTCTGCTAAAATCCTCCTTAGAATGTAAAAGTTATGAAACAAAGCAACCCAAACATGAGAGCGGGGACACTGAGTCATGAAGGTTGGTCATGAACTTTCATGGAGTTTGCTGGGGGGTCGTCTTTGTTTTCAGGGGGCAAGGGCAGGCTTGCTCCAGAGAAGAGGGTGAGCTGCAGAGTTCACAGCCGGCTCCCAGTCCAGAGCTCTCCAAAGTATTTTTGGAGTTGGAAGGTTTGGAGTTGGACGTTCTGGATTTGGCCACATCTTGGGGGAGCTGGATAGGAGGGAATCATTTGAAAGTCTGAAAATACACAGTTAAATTCCCACCAATCATCTTAACTCTGCTCGTTGGCCTGCCCTACTGCATCATCCATGGCTTGTAATGTAAGGTACAGCCAGTGATGAGCTGCCAAAATCTTAACAACGGGTTCCCTCCTCACCCCACTAGGGGGTCGTTGCCCACCCCCGCCCCTTGGGACTTCTGCCCCATCCAACTTGCCACGTTCCTTGACGCTCCGCCCCCCCAACCCCCAGGACCCCTGCCCCATCCACCCCCCTTCCCTGTCCCCTGACTGCCCCCAGAACCGGGCAGGAGGGTCTCATGGGCCATCGTAGTGGGTGCTCACCCCACCCCTAAGAGCCAGAGGGACCTGCCGGGGGGCGAGGTGGGGAGTCCCGGTGGTGCTAACCTGGGGCAGCTCCCAGGAAGCATCCAGCAGGTCCCTCGGGCTCCTAGGGGCGGGGGAGCGTAGCTGGGGGGGAGCAGGAGGAGCGGCCACTCCCCCCCACTGATCATGTCAAAAGTGGCACCTTAGGCGCCGACTCCAGGGGTGCTCTGGGGCTGGAGCCCCCACCGGCAGCTCCCCGCCCCGCACCCGGCCCCAGATCACTTCACCTCCCCTGAACGCGCCGCCCCGCTCTGCTTCTCCTCGCCCCCGGCTTCCCGCGAATCAGCTGTTTGGCCGGCAGCCAGGGAGGGCTGAGAAGCAGGCGGTGGCTTCCCGCTCAGGCCGAGGGTGGTGGAGGTGAGCTGGGGTGGGGAGCAGTTCCCCTGCGCGCCCCCCCACCCCGGGTTACCTGCTGCGGCGCGGGCGGCCCAGCTCACCTCCGCCTCCCTGGGCCTGAGCGGGAAGCCGCGGCCTGCTTCTCAGCCCACCCTGGCTTCCCGTGCGAACAGCTGATTCGCGGGAAGCGTGGGGGGGGGGGGGGAGAAGCAGGGTGGGGCAGAGCATTCAGGGGAGGAGGCGGAGCGGAGGTGAGCTGGGGCCGGAGTGGGGCAGGGAGCTGCCGGTGGGTGCCCTGCACCCCACCAAATTTTCCCTGTGGGTGTTCCAGGCCTGGAGCACCCATGGAGTCGGCGACAAAGGCGCCACTTTTGGCCAGTTAAATTTAGAAGCCCTTTTAGAACCGGTTCTCCCTCGCGGAACAACTGGTTCTAAAAGGGCTTCTAAATTTAACAACCGGTTCTAGCGAACCAGTGCGAACTGGCTCCAGCTCACCACTGGGTACAGCACATGCAGTCACAAGGGAAATAGTCTGCAGAGCCAGGATTAGGGAGAAAAAACAGGTCTTCCATTATCCCAAACTGCAGGTCTCTACTACTTTGAGCTAAAGGAAAATTCCCCTGTCTGGCAGCATTAGTAGGTCCCTTATTTTCTCTCTGTGCAGCTACTAGAGGGCAACATCTCTCTCTCTCTCTCTCTTTCATTCCTACAGCTAGTACGCTCCAGAAGACTGGCAGCTTTACCATGAAAATCAAGTACATTTAAAGTCTTTGTCAACTCCTTTGTCCTCTAGCTAGAATAAGACACGGTCATACATGTGTGCCAGAGAATGACACTGAATATTGTCGCCTGCAGCTAGGATTTGTATGAGCTCATAGCGGATATTCAGCCATACAACTTTGTGTCCCTGCCACTTACTCATTAGGGGGGAGAGTAAGTGCATTCGAGCAGGATGCCCAGTTCGTGTGGGGAGAGGAGTGTGTGTGCCTGCAGCACCTGGCACAATGGGTCCCTGTTCTTGGCTGGTCTCTAGGCCCCACCATCATAAGTGCTAACCATAGACGGTCGGGGCGGAGGGTGTGGAGAAGGTTTGTAGCTCTTAAGAGGTGAAGGCATTGTTGTCCCCCAGCTATGGCAGGAGTGTGGGGGAGGGTCAGGGCTTGGTTCTGTATCTACTGGATAAGAGAACTGGTGGTTGTTACTTTGCTCTGGGAGGGTGGGTTGCAGGAAAGCCTGAGGTTGAGTAGGCAGCTTCTGTGTACTGAGAGCATAGTTTATATGTTAGGTGGGGTATGGGGGTGGGCCTATCGGCAGTGTGACCTAGTGGACAGAGCACAGCACTGGGACCTAGGAAACCTGGGTTCTATTCCCAGCTCTGCCACTGGCCTGCTGGGTCACCTTGGGCAAGTCACTTTGCTGCTCTGTGCCTCAGTTTCCATATCTCCAAAATGGGAATGACAGTGTTATGCTTGGACAGCTACAGATGAAAAACCATCTAATAAAATAGGTATTGACATGATCCATGACTCGGACTGGAGATGCATAAACGGATGCCCCATATAGATATAAGGGATATATGCCAGCAGGAGCAGGCAGGTTTGTGGCACATGCCAGGGCAGGGTAAAGGGGTTTGGAACACTAGCCCTGAATGTCCAGACACTGAAATGCTGTTAGGGAGGAAACGCCCCTCACATTTAATGTCCACTCAGAATTTCGTCTCTTTGAAACACTCTTCATATCTCATGTTTTCAGAAGCAGTAACTGATTTAGCTCTTTAGCTATATTTGTATCTTAATGCTTTTTTTTTTTGCGGGGGGGGGTGAGTCTGGGATATTTTTTTCTTTTTAAGAAAGTGTTTTAAAACATTGCATATGGGCAAATTTTGCTGTCGATAGTTATTTCCTTCCGACAGTGAGAAGCTATACTTTGCCATAATTATAGCTGTGATGTGCAAATGACAACTGCTGTTCAAAGAAATACAGGACCACTCAGTATTCAACCCAAAGTAGCAGAATGAAAGACTCCAGCAGCAGCTGGTCCCTTCCTTCTCCCAGACCACTAAGGCTGATGGCGAAGGCTTTCCAAGTGACTACTGATTTTTGTAGAATATCCGGGTTGGAAGGGACCTCAGGAGGTCATCTAGTCCCACCCCCTGCTCAAAGCAGGGCCAAGCCCCAATTTTTGCCCCATATCCCTAAATGGCCCCCTCAAGGATTGAACTCACAACCCTGAGTTTTAGCAGGCCAATGCTCAAACCACTGAGCTACCCCTCTCCCCCATGCCTCAACTGGTAATTGCCCAACTTGACACCTTAAAGGGGCCTTATTTTCAGAGCGTGGGCGCTCATGAGTGGCATCTTGGTGAGGGGAGGGAAAGTGAACAGAGCTTCCCAGATATTGGAACTCAAAGGAAATGTCCCCATGAATCGAAACCGCTTAATTTAGCACTAGTCATTGGCTGCTTGGAGGGGCAGCGAGGTCTAGTGGTTTAAGCACGTGACTGGGATCCCTGAATTAATATCCTGATTCTGCCACAATGTGACCTTGGGAATGTCATTGAGTGAGATTTTTTCAGAAGAGCCTATGGGAGTTAGGCACCAACCCCCAGGAACACCAATGCGGTTTGCTTGCCTAACACCTTTAGTTCCCACAGCAGATCCCAGCCATAAGCGCTGTGCCTCCATTTCCCCATCTGTAAAATGGGTAAGAAACCTCCATCTTGGAAAAGTGCTATACACAGAGGTGCCGTGAAGACTGAAATCTGCAAAGGGCTCTGAAGGCACCAAGTCCAATGTGAATTATACATTGATGCTGCCCATGTTGACTTGCACTGGATGTGCATCTGGGTTGGCAGGGGAGAGCGATTTCCTTGGGCTAAAACATGAGGTTGAAAATGATCTCCAGGGAGGGTCTATACTGGAAGAAAGGGGAAAAAACCACCTGTGGCAGTGAGTCTCCGAGCCTGGGTCTGCACACTTGAGCTCATGGGGCTTACGCTATGGTGGAAAAATAACTGTTTCGACATTCCCACTTGCGATCTGAGACCCAGCTCCCGTCACCACGTTTCAGGGCCTGGGCTCCAGCCCCAGCGGGAGCGTCTACACTGCTGTTCTTAGCACCGTAGCCTGAGTCCAAGTCTGCCGACCCGGACTCTGAGACTCACAGCTTTGGTTTTTTGCAGTGTAGACGTGCTCCCTGGTGGGGTATTTTTCCCCCATGCATGAAACACGGTAATGGGATGTTGCTGGGTTACCTTCCAGCGGCTTCTGAGTTACTGTGGAGAGTGGATGTGTTAAGATGTTGTCAGAGGTACCCACCTCCCCACACCCGGCTGTCTATGCACACTGCTAAAAGCTTCCTGCAGAGACAAAATAACCCAAACTCTTTAAAATTTAAAGGGCTTATTTAAACAATGTTATCTCTCTCGGAAAGGAGAGAGCATATTTAATGGCTATATTTAGTGCTCAATGTAGGACAAAGCAGATGCAGCAAGATTTCGAACCGAGAGATACCAGAACTGTTAATCACTTCTGCCACAGTGTGTCGAGAGAGAGAGACAGACACTGTGTTCGGGGGGTTGGTGAGGAAGGGAAGTGGGGAAATATACTGGGCTGGCACAGGTGATCCTGTGTGATTGCACCCCACTTTTTATCACCCTATACCCATCTTGATCTGCCGTAGATTTTCTCTGAGCTGGGGGGACCTGTTGCTCTTTGCCATACTGCATAACGGTATTCCTTTCAGGACAGAACTTCCCAAACATGGGAACCCAAAGGAAATGTCCCCAAGAGCCTCCTATGAATCAGAACCACTGTCGTGTTGTGCTAACCATTTGGGTCTAGCAGCTTAGGCATGTCTTTGGGATCCCTGAATTAATAATCTGATTCTGCCACTGTTTCACTGTGTGACCTTGGGAAAATCACTTAGAGTGGGACTTTCAAATGAATCTATAGGAATTAGGTGACCAAATCCCCCCTATGTTCTAGAGGTGATCAGAAAATGGATTTATTGTCCCAGGAAAAAAAATTGAGATTTTTTGAAAAAAATGTTCCTGCTGAATTGAGGGAAAACCCAAAATTCTGAAGTTCTTCACAAAACAAAATTTCCCCCAGAAATTCCTTAAGTGTCATTCCAAATGTTTCATTTTGATTTTGACTTTTTTAATATCTTTAATTTTATATGAAAAAATGTAATTGTGAAATGAAAAGGGGTTTCAAATCATAAAAGCTCAACTTTTCATCCTGAAAATGTTGAAATGGGAACATTTTGGACTTTTTCAAAATGTTTTTTTCCCCAACCTTTTTTCCTAAGTGAAAGGTCATCAAAATCTGTACAACTTCCCACAAACTTTCCGTTTAGCTGCAATGGTATTTTCTGGCAGGGAAAACTGTCTCACCAGAAACCTTCTGACCACCTCTAACCCTATTGTACCATAAGGAATGTGAGATGCAATCTGACTGGTGGGCCTTCCTCTAGCCACAGGGTACAAAGGTTTTGTTATGGAGTCTATGAGGTTGTTCCCTCAGAGTAGTTTAAGAGAGGGTTGCTGGACCCATCCTGAGCCAAGGTTATTCCACAGCGCTAGGTGTGCAGTGCTTTTAACAGGAGCTGTGTTGCTTGGAGAGTATGGATTCGCTGCTGGGTCCCTGGATGGCTCAGGGCCAGTAACAGGGTGTAGAGCCTGTCCCCTGGAGGTGGGAATATGGCCCGGCGTGGTAGTGTCCGAAAGTCAGGACCGCCTGATGGCTTTTGGTTACCTATGTAAAGTGTGTTGGAACGGTGGCTGTGGTGGGAAATCCCAGACCAGCTGGGTGTGGACGGGTATCTACAGCACAAAACCCACCGCCCTGATTAGCACTCATGGCAATTACCCTTCTTGGCAATCTCAGGGGGGAAGGCAAAGGTTGAGGGAACCGCCTCGTCCCTCCCTAGTGGTGAGTCTGGAGTTGCATGGATGGAGAGAGCCTGGTGGGGGAAGCTCACCCTGCTTTGCCCATCCCAGCTGGGCTACATGGAGGACAGTCAAGCTGGCACCTCTCGCCAGCAATGCCTCCCCCAGCCTGTCTGTCTGTCTGTCTGAGCTACCACAGCAATTGGCATTGCCTGGGCTGCATTGCACCACTCTGGGAAGGAGGATTAGGTACTTAGGGGGACATTTTTGAAAGCACAAAGAGCAGGTTGGTGCCCAACTCCCATTGGCAACCAATGGGATTTGGGCACCCACCTTCCTTGGTGCCTTTTGAAAATGTCCCATGAAATTCCAGCACTGGTATAAATAAAATGGGAGATAATTATTTCTATTGCTGTGGCCCCGGCCCCCGTGGCGCTTGGCGCTGCACAAACACAGAACAAAGACAGAGGGCTGAAGAGCCAAGTGTCAGAAATGCATGCGATCTCCGTTCCCTTGGACTGGGGGCGAGAGGCTTTTACCCCACTCCTAGTACTGCCCCCTACAGAGCCCTCCCTGGCACTGCAGCCTTCGGGCACGCCCGGGAAATGAGCACTTACAAACGCCCGGGGCTGCAGGCAGGCTGTTAACTACACCAGCAGTCCTTTCTCCTGGCCAGCTGCTAGGAAAGCCTACTGCATTACCAAACCGCTATTACCCACCCTCGTGGGAGCACTGAATTAACGGAAATATTTTATGATCCTATGCTTCGTTATGTTTTATTAAAAGCAGAGCGTCCGCTCTCCCCTGCCACATCCATCAGATTGGAGGCTGTTGGTTTTTTAATTTTTTTTTTATTTTTTTTATTTTATTTCTCTCCCTTCTGCCGCTGTTGTCTTTAAAGCTGCAGGCTCTGTGGGCCGGATTGCAGCCCGCGTCTGTTTTAGAGGTGGTGGTTGGGTTGCGGGGGGGAGGCGTCCTGGCTGCTTTTCAGGATGTTGACTTTCTCCTGATCGAAGCTGGTTCAGCAGCCCAGGAAAATGCAAGATGCACAAATACGTTGGAATACATCAGGGGGGGCTGAGGGCAGGGCGGGGTGGGACCGACAGGTAGCAGGGAAGCATGGCCCTGCGAGACCCACACAGCATTGAGTTGTGGGGAGGGCAACTAAAATAGCCTCAAGGGAACGCCTCCCTCCTCTCCTGCCCCAAATCCCCCATGTAGTCCCCAAAAGAGATTCCCGTGCAGAAGACCTCTTGGTCCTCCAGAAAAGCCCTTGTGATTGATAGAAAGGAGACTTTTGGAACGGAGATTCGGGAGCTTGGTAAAGGGAAAGGGCACTGCTTGACCTCCCCACCCACCCCAGCATGGAATGGGATCTGGGGTCAGGCCAGCAAAGGGCAAGTCCTCTCGCACAGTGAAGTTTTATGAGTATAGGGGAGGGAACTCAGTTTATGTGGAATGGCGATTGGAAGACAGCCCTGCCCCCCCGCCCCACCTTTGGCAGCCAGTTACACTGCAGCAGTCCCATGGGTAAGGTGCTGGTGGCGGTGAAGAGCTTAAAACAGTGGGGATCCCCAGGAAAGTGAGAGTCCCAAGCCTGATACTGCCGCCCAAAGGCCAAATTCTCCTCCCAGCGACGCTGGAGTGACCCTGGTGAAATCAACGGGGCTGCACCAGAGGAAGTGGGAGGAGAATTTGGCCAAAATCTGTTATACAGCCGGAAATAAAGAAGAGGATACAGAGCGATGGGGTGGGGGGGGGGAGAACCTCTCTGCCTCAGTTTCCCCGTCTGTAAAATGGGGGCTGATGAAAATAACTAGCCCATGGATCTCAAAGCACTTAATGCTGACCCCCTTTGTAAAGCATTTTGAGATCTGTTGCCGCAAAGCACATAAGAGAGTTAGGTGGTGGCATATATTTTATTAACCATGTCTCAGGCCCCAGAATAAGGCGAGCTGCGAGTGGGACCTGGCAGAGCCTACTGAGGCTTGCATCTACAAAAAGGGGGCAGGCAGGCGGTCTACCCCTGAAAGAGAGATCCTGGGTTTGGAAGGGGTCGGGGGGGTATGTGTGTGAGGGTGGGGGGGTAGGGTCTTTCCTGGCCACTCCACTGCCCAGCCCATAGATCTGGCAGGTGGTCAGTGGCCCAACAGCTGAAGATGCCTGGAAGTTAGATGTATACCCCATTCCTCTGAGCTGCCTCCTTAGCAGACAACACAAGAGAAGAGGGAGACTCCTGGGCCAGAAGGAAGGATCAGTTACAAGGGAGCTGACGCCTGCATTTGTTCCCTATTGAGGCTTGCATGCTGGTGGCCCCAAAACCATGGGAGGTGAAACCAGTGGTATCCCTCTACCCTGCTGGATTAAGGTGAGACAGGACAGTGAGTTTAGGGTGAGATAGAATCATAGAATATCAGGGTTGGAAGGGACCTCAGGAGGTCATCTAGTCCCACCCCCTGCTCAAAGCAGGACCAACACCAACTAAAATCATCCCAGCCAGGGCTTTGTCAAGCCGGGCCTTAACAACGTCTAAGGATGGAGATTCCACCACCTCCCTAGGTAACCCATTCCAGTGCTTCACCACCCTCCTAGTGAAATAGGGAGAAATAGGTTGCAAGAAGACCCTCTTCCAACTCCACAAAAGAAGAGGTCATAGGGGGAAATAAAACAAATATAAAGAAAAGCAAATCACTTTGCAGAGGTAAAGTACAGGTTTCAGAATAACAGCCGTGTTCGTCTGTATTCGCAAAAAGAAAAGGAGTACTTGTGGCACCTTAGAGACTAACCAATTTATTTGAGCATAAGCTTTCGTGAGCTACAGCTCACTTCATCGGATGCATCCGATGAAGTGAGCTGTAGCTCACAAAAGCTTATGCTCAAATAAATTGGTTAGTCTCTAAGGTGCCACAAGTACTCCTTTTCTTTTTTAGAGAGAAAGTAATATCAGTCATGAACAGGGCTGGGAGTTAAATATCAGCCATTGGGATCGCTGGCTGAGTGCCAGATGAATATTGATCGCCAGTCGTATCTGGAAGCAGTTGGGAGACAGAAAGGTATTAATTAGCAGTTATTTCTCAGCAGCGTAGAGATGGATAGGGATTAAGGTAACAACCATGCGCATCCGTTCTGTAGTCGCTGCGAAGTAATGGTAAATCAGCATTATGAATCGGTGCTGTGAGAGGGAGATATGTTTTAATCTTATTAGTGGTACAGCATTACCGAGAGAGCAAAGGGATTATTAATTAGAGTGTAAATCGGGGAGAAGAGGGTAGCTTCAAATGAGCAATCGTGCTTTGTGCGTCGACAGAAAGTGTGGAGATGGATATCGGGCGCTGGAGCGCAAGGTGAAGAAGAAAAGGAAGCCGATAACAGGATAAGTAACTGTAGAGGTGAGGCGGTAACAATGGGACATGAAGGAGAGGAGCAGGGGGATTCGCGGGTCAAAAGTGCACGTGACACCCATGGCAATGATGGAGTGACGTGCAGGAACACGGGAGGGTCTCATGGGTTTGGAGGCAATGCCATCTGGGAGCCTGGCAACTCTAGGACTTAAGGATTTGCCGTACTGTTTCCAATAATTCTGGTACCCCCTTTGGGCCCAACATTGTACCATCTGATACAAATCAGGTGCCAGGCCAAAGACAGGGTATGTGACTATCTGGGACCCTGCCTTGGGTCCAGTACTTTGCCAGGACATAATGCTTCAGAGAAAGGAGAGGAATGTTTCCCAGGCTGGGCCTGGCTCCCGTAGAGTCCTGCACATCTTGTGACTCGGTGACCAGATCAGGGGGCGGACTGGAAGCCAGGCTCAGGCACTAGCTCTATAACCTTGGACAAGTCCCTTAAGGCCAGATTTTCACATTTCTGTTGGCCGGGGGAAACCTTAGCAATGCGCTTTGGAAGAATGGCCAAAATCGGGGAAAGCCTGGGAGGTTTTAGAGAGCGGTTGGGAGTGGGATGCAAAGAGCAGGAGCCGGGATTAGGAACGCAGGTTGAGAATGGGCCTGAAATGCAGCCACGGGAACCGGGAGGTTCGAGGAATCGTGGCGGGAGGGCTGGGATTCCCAGGAGTACAAGTCAGGGGATGTGGGAGCCGCAGAGCAGTGAGTGGGGCAAGGCGGAGGGTCTGGAGGGATGACGGGAAGGAATGCGCTTTGCAAGACACCGAGGCTCTGGAAGAGCGCACTGACTGTGCTGTGAGGAACGCATTGGTCCTCTAGCCGCGGCAGCAGCCCAAGGAGAATGCACTCGGGAAGGCAGCCGCTCTGGATGAATGCCTAGAAGTGCAGTCCCAGGCAGTGCGTAGAATCAGGTAAATCAATTGGGGTGACCCCAGGGAGTGGAGCTTAGCCTCTCTTCCACTGGCCTTTCTGATCAGGTTCCTTTTCCCGCTCGGAAGCAGAGGGATTTCCCACCGAGGATGCTTTTATCATAAAAGCCACAATTCCGTCTCTTTTTTTGCACAAATCTGATCCGCTATTTACTGTACATGGCGAGTGGAAGGAGCCGAGGGGACGCAGCTGGAAGGGAAAGTGATGACGACGACAAAAACAACCGCCACAAGACATGTGCAACAGCTCTAGAAAATGAAAATTCATGCAAAGCAGTCGAGTGTGGCCAAGAGAGAAGCGTGGTGTCAGCCGGAGCCCAGAGCCGGCGCTCCATCTGCAGAGAGCCATCAGCCAGCCAGCGTGACCTGTTTAAGTCACTGCCATACATCTCCTCCATTCAACAGAGACATCCAGGAGATCCTCCCTGATGTCTTTGCTGACAGGCTGTGGCTTCGCTGAAAAAATGCCCTTGACAGTCTCCTGTCAGCAGGGGCTGCCTTTTTCTTCAGCTGGAGTGCCGACTTGTCGTCTTAAAAAAAAAACCAGGAGAGCAGCAGAAGGGGAATGGAGGGTGGGGGGCAGAAATTGAGGAGAGAAACCAGCCAGAGGGTGAATGCATCACGAGAGAAAGCAGGAGTGCGGTCACGGAGTACCCGAGCTCGGCAGCATCCTTCTTTGCCCCAAGCCCTTAAAATGGGTATCATCCCCACGCACCCACCAACCTACATCTCTTAAATGGGGGGTGGGAGAGCAGCGCTTTGCTTCCCCGTGGTGCTGTGTGTTGGGGCAGCTCCACCACTGCACTCCTGAGATTATGTGCAGCTCCCTCGTAAACAGGAAGTGGGGGAGTAGCCCCCTGGTCCCCTTAAATGAGATGTGGGGGATGCACTCACCCGCTTCTTTAAATGTGGACCCCACTCAGGAACAATAGTGCATTAGTGCTCCTTCTTGAGTGCACTAACCTGTGTCTCGCAGGTTCCTCCTAAGTGAAGGAGTGGACTTATCACTGCCTCCATTAAGCCAAAGCACCCCACGCTGCAGGAAGTTCATGAGATACAGCCTTCCGCCAACCTCCTCAAAACTCCTCTCTCTCTGTCCAGAATGTTGATGGTTTAGATATTAAAAGGCCACCATAAAGAAAGAACAAAAGTCAAGTCCCCAGAAGAGTGAGCTCTGTGTGTGTGTGTGATTCTGTAATGTGCTGCAGCAGCGCTGAGGACAGAAATGGTTGCAGGCAGGGTGCTGAGAAATGTAAAGGTGTAGCGCACAAGAATCAAAAGTATCCAGGTTTCATAGCTACATGCTCGCAGACATTCTCACAACTGATCATCACAACCCAAATTTAAGATTCAGCTGCTTCACAGAAGATTGCTAAGCAGCTTCCAATACCCTGGGATTGTTTAAAGGTGGCTTATCTCTTTGGCCATTTTTTACTCTCTTTCCTGGGATTTGTCCCCAGCTGAGCATCCTAACTGGAAGCACCAGGTTCTGATCTAGGAGGTTTTTATATTGTGGGGAAGGTGCTGTTTCTTTATATGACACACACACACCACTGTTGGAGGATTTGGTTCTCTGCCCCAAGACAATGAGACGCTTGAAGTCCCAGCCAAGATCAGGGTCCCGTTGTGCTAGCTGCTGTACATACACATAGTGAGAGAAAGTCCCCGCCCCAGAGAGCTTGCAATGTAAATAAACAACACAGACAAGGGTTAGAGAAAGGAAACATTATTATTGCCCTTCTACAAATGTGGAAACTGAGGCACAGAGCAATCAAGGGCTTGACGCTAGAGCTGACGGTAGGAGAACAATTTTGTTCTGTGGCAGCTTTCAAGGTTTCCAAGCTTGTTTTCATTCTGCATTGGAACGAAAAACCTTTTCCACACTTTTGCAAAAGTGGGGTGGGGGGGTAGATGAGGAGGGGTCAGGGATGCAGTTGACCCTAGGTTCAAGTCTCTGCTGATTCAGGACAGAGGGTTTTATCCCAGAGCATTCCAAATCAGGCCAAGCAGGGAGTTGAATCCGCGTTTCCCAGGTCCCAGGCCCATTCCCTAATCACCCCGTGCTGCTCGCTCTCTGCTGACCCAGAAGCCTTCCCTATGGAAGATTCATGGAACCTGACACGGCTCGATGAGCCATGTTAACTCTGACGAAACAGCTGATTTTGCCAAAATTTCCAATTGGATTTACTCAGCACCCACAACTGGAGCCAAGATTTTCCAAAGCCCACAGCACCAAACCTATCACTCTGGCCTTAACTGACTTGTCCAAAACCTGCTACCGAGCCAAAAATTGGATCTGAATCCCCTGTGTCCCAGAGCCTTAATCACAAACCCATCCTTCTTCTCTGAGTGCCCTTCAAGTGAACCATAATTTCGAACCGATTAGGTCATGCAGCCTGTGGATAAGTTTAAAAAGGAGGGTGAATAATCATCTGTTTCCAATCGCAAAGTGCAGAATCAATGACAGGCGTAGACATTAAATATGAAAAATGCCAAGGGAGAGGAAGAATCAATAGTAAAGAGACTGATCCAATCAAAGCTCTGGGATCATTGGATTTCCTAAAAATGCATCAACTGGGCCATTGCCACCTATTTCTTCTCTGACACTGCGCCTCCCTTCCCATAAAAACCCAGCTGATTATTGCACAGGGCTCTTAATTTGGCATGGGACGAGATGGCAATGTCTAAATCCAAATCCTCATGCTCGCTCTTCGATGAAATTAATTCCCCCACCCCTCCAAGCCTTCGTAACTCTAGCTAAATCTGGAAATAGGCGAGGGGATTGAGAAGGACTCTGGTGTATCATAAATAAAAAATCATAACCAATGGGTTGAGAGTTCCAACCCTGACCAGCGCAGCTCTTCCTTATAATTGGGGATCCTAGAAATCTGTTTGCCACAGAAAAAAACAGAATTTGCGTCTTTACAGAGAATCTTTAGATTTTTACATGCTGTGAAAAAATAAAACCATGTACAGTGGGACCCCCATTATCGGATCTAATTGGGACTGAGGCCAGATCAGCTCATCAAAAATTTGGATAATCAGGAGACTAGGTGGGGCTTGGGCTGCCAGCTTAAAAATAGTAAATATATCCATATAAAACATGTTCAACTGAGACCTATCTGTGTTGTGGCTAGGGAAACTGAAGTTCAGTGTTTCATTTTAATCATGGAAAAATCTGGATTTGGGGGTGTTTATCAGGAATACTAGGAGCCCTGCTTATAATCCTACAATGCTCTGATATAGTGCTTTTCATCTGTAGATCTCAAAGCATGTTACAAAGGAGGTCAGTGTCATTATACCCATTTTACAGGGGGAAACTGAGGCACAGAAAGGGGGTGGAGTCTTGTCCAAGCAAAATCATGGCAGAGCCAGGAATAGAACCCAGATCTTCTGAGGCCTGCGCTACGCACTAGGCGACACTTTCTCAATTTCTATGTTGCAGACCCCTGCCTGGCTGGTTCATTTGTTTGACTGCAGGAAACCATAGCAATAGCCCCATAATCAGCACAGGGAAGATAGAGCAGAAAATCAGAGAGAGGAACAGACGACTTGTGTAAGCTCTTCGGGGCAGAGACTCTTCTTGTTCTGTTTGTACAGCACCTAGCGCAATGGGAACCTGATCCATGATGGGGGGGCTCCCAGATGCTACTGCAATACAAATAAATAATAGATGGGGCATGCGTATTCATAGTGGCCCTAGGCCTTTGGTGTTACCCTGTAATCCTGGTTTTCTCTGGGGCTTCTCTGCGTCCTTTGCCCGAAGGGGGGCTGGGAGAAGGGGATGCAGTCAGATGAAGGTTCCTTGCCTTGCACTGGAAGACGAAAGCTTGTAGTGTAAGGAAAGGAGATTCCTTTGTACCCGAGTATTCCTCCGGGGAAGAATGGCTTTTGTTTCCACCTGGCAGGAAGGAGCAGAAGTGCCGCCGAGCACGGCTAGGCAAGCTGCAGCCCTGCCTCCGAAGCGCTCGTCAATGTGGGGACCGGGGAGAAGGAACCAGGCTCTGTGTGGAATTAGAGGCTGTAATTTTCAGATTGTGGAGCTGGGTGTTTATATAATTAGCATTAATGAGTTACATATGTACTGTGAAAGGAGCGCGCACCCGCGTGAACAGGCTGGGCGTAGGTTAGCTAACGAGATAGCAGCTGAATTAGGCTCTTGATTAAAGGTACAAGCAAGTGCATGGAGCCTCTCCAACGCTTGGGGCCCAGAGAAAAAGGAGATCCACAGAGTTACAGCCCAAAGGTGTTAGCCCAGAACTACAGGGGTTCTTTCACCTTCCCTAAGCAGCTGGTCCTAGCCTCTGCTGGAGACAGGACATTGGGCTATATGGACCCATAGTGTGCTTAAGGTTCTTTGGCGTGTGGGTCTAGGTGTTTGCTTTGGCCTGTTATAAAGCAAAGGGCTGGCAGTGAGGCTGATCCTCATTTTCCATGGGGAAACTGAGTCACAGAGAGGGGAGGCCTATCACCAGTAACCAGTGCTGGCCAACCTGAAATGTTGTTAGGCTTCTTCTACTTGATAACATCCCCTGTAGAGTCCTTGGTAGAAAAGCTAAGGGAAAGCGGCTCGGTAAGCCTGTGGCTCATCAAGGGGGTCTGGGCGGGTGGGGTGTTTTCCACACTGGCAGCCACCTCAAATATGTCACGGGAAATGCCTCCCGCCTCCGAAGGGTTGAGTCGGGCCCTTTTGAGTGCTTTTAACCTCAGTCAAAGCCCTGGATCCCCCGCTGTAACCCCTTGCGGCCTTCAGTGCACCATGTGTACGGCATGGGTGGCCTCTGAGACATGCCCGCCAGGTACTGACCTGGCCCACACACCCACACTGGCCCGATTCCTGCTCTGTACGTACATCTCCCTGCTCACGTACCTTTCACAATCTTCTGTTGGGTGGGGGTGTGTGTGTGAGGGACATCCTACTCACCTCCCCAAGGAAGACAGGAGGGTGGCCAACTCCCTCTATCACAAGCCACCAGGCTGTGGTAAAGCCAAGGAGGCCTGCTGCTTCCAGTCATAATAAGGTCTTCAGAGGCTGGACAGCTCATCCTGAGCCCACAAAGCGGCAGGAGAGGCCGTCGTCCTGCGGGACTGCTGCTGAATGCTCAGGGGAGGTGAGGCATTTATCTCTCCACCCCTTGGGAGCAAGGGAAATCATGGGGCACCTGGAAATTTCTGCCCGTCCCACAACTCTTCTGCAAGGGGGCATAGGGGTGGTGAAAACTCAAGTCTGGGTCCCCTTGGCCAGTGCTGCACCTTTGTAAACCTCCTCCTGAGATCCCAGAGCGCAGCGGGGACCCGGGGGAACCCCTGAGGATGCTACAAGGCCTCTGAGCTTCCTTCCCACCCTGAAGAAGACCACTCAAGGTGGCGGGAGCGAAGCCTTAGCCTGGAGTGAAAGGGGGCCCCTAGCCTTCACTAAACCTTGGTGACATTCGTGAAACCAGCCCGAGTCTTGTGGCTTCTTCATGATGTTTGCATAATGGGGAGTTCAGAGTAGAGCGGCAGCGGCTCCATAGCCCCGGTTGTTTGCCATGCAAAGCTTTGGAAGGCTGGTGGCAAGAGATTGCAGAAGGAAACCCCCGTGGGTTGACTTCAGGTCAGCGGCAGCTCGAGGTGGGGGAAAAATCCATTTCCAGTGGCCAGAATTACACTACGTTTTCTCCTTCTCTTCCCACAATTAATTCTGGATTACCCCTCTCCTCTGCTCCCCACCCTCCCTTCAGCGGGGAGCGACTTTGTGCAGAGATTAGCAGATCCTGCTGGCCTCGCAGTCATTCCATTTGATTAAAAATAATTAAAAAGCAGAGGGGATGTAATTTTCCACGCACAGGAGCCCCGGGGAAGCTGCTAAAGTTAGCAGTGTAATAGGACAGCAAAGCATCCTGTCAAGAGCTTTAGTCTGCATTGTATTATGAATGATGTTCTGAAGGTGCCATTTAAGCACTACCGGTCTGATTCCCAGCCTGTCACCTTACTGCGGGAACAACAGTGAGTGGAGAGGGCAGATGGAGAGCTGTCTAAGGGGTGACTTCCAGTTTGCAGTGAGAACTCAGGAGAGGCATTTGCAGGGCAACCGTATTTAAGATGCCGGTGGGAGATGGAATGACAGGTTCCCGAAGACGGTTCCCGGGATGTAGCAACGTATGCACCATAGTGGTGAGCACGGGGGCAGGGAATCCCCCTGAAGCCAATGGGACTAGGTGTGTGAGCGGGCAAGAGAGAGCCCAGCCCCTAGGGTTTGGAACGCCATCGAGAGGCGGTTCTAATTCTAGCCCCACAAGGCATTGAAACAGGACTTCCATGGAGAATAGCCGGAGACAATAGCACCGCCTTATTTTAGGGGGTTGCTGTGAAGATAAACACATTCAAAGCTTGTGAGGTGGTCAGATACTACGGTCAAGGGGCTCACAGGAATAGGCGTGGCTGGAGCACGAAGCGTAGTGGGCTAACAGCAAACCACCAAGCCCCTGGCAATGGGCAGCCTCAGGTGGTGCTCGTGGGGTAGCTTTATCATGGTCAGCCGTTCCCACCCCGCTGGTTTCAAAATCAGAATCAGGACCCAAAACAATCTGAAAAACCAAAACCCACTTCCCACCCCAATTTGGAGTCTGTTTTATCTGCCTTTAAAGAGCACTGGGGTCATGTGTTTTTTTTACAGAGAAGCATGAAAACATGGGGGCTAGAAATTTCACATAGTCAGCTGACTCCAGCCGCTGGAACTTTAAGGAAAAAAAGAACAAATATTATGAGACTTGTGAGAGTTGGCAACTTTGCAGAATGAAGTCCCTGGTTTGAGTCCTGGGGTTCTGTGAATTCGAAGCTACCATTTTTAATGGCAGGTGTGGTCTAGGACTCCTCGGTTCCTTTCCTTGCTCTACCATCAATTCACCATGTTGCTTGGGGCAAGTCCGTTTCCCTCTCTGTGCCTCAGTTTCCCTATCTGTGAAGTGAAGGATAATACCCACCTTTGTAAAGATCTACCAATAAAAACAGCTAAGTATTATTATTTTATTTCTTACATTAAACCATACACCTCTCAGGTGTCGCCTCTGAGCCCGCACTGCTGCTGGTGCAAAGGACTTGGGGGGCAAAGGGGAATAAAAGGTGTTTATTGTAGATGGAAGGGCAGAGGCATGATTCTGGAGGAAGAAGGGGGCTGGGTAGGCTGCTGAGCAGGAAGACTCCAATCCCCAGCGTGCACACAGCGGGTCTGGCTATTTGTTGGTTGGTTTCCTTTGATCAGGTTTTCACCCTGCCACGTTTGGTTTGTGTAACTCACTGGTGATTACGTGTTACAGATCCTAGTCTGTGCCGAGCTACAGAGGATATGAGTTCTTATAGGCCTCTGCACCAGATGTAACGTGTGTGTGTGTGTGTGTGTGTATGTTGATGGGCAGAGCTATCCCTTGTGTATGGCTAATCGGGGCCACCGCTCCGGGCCCCGCACTTTGGGTGGCCCTGCAGGCCAGTGTGATTGGCCAGCGTGGTTGGCCCCGGAAGTGATGGATTCGACACTTCCACCCTGGGCTCCGCAACTCCCTGGGGACGGCCCTGAGGATGGGTCCCCCTCTGTGCTGATCCACAGCTGATAGCAGTTGTTATAGCTGTTGCCTACAGAACTTTAGTTCAGGCTACGACAGGCCATGCTCTGAAGGTTCCTAGTTCAATCCCCAGGGTTTCTGCCAAGAGGGTGGCCATTGTGTTTGCTCTCACTGTTATTTCAGTTTCTGTATGAAGAGACCTAATTTCTTCAGAGTGACTGCAAGAAACGTTTAAGCAATCTGTTTCTGCTGCTCCCCGCTCTGCCCGCGATCTCATTATTGTCCATGGCCAGACCCACACCCCTTGCTTCTGGCTGCATTTCTCCATCTATCTTTTGTGAGACGCAGACTCTGTGTGTATCCCCAGATCTCCTTCCTTCCGGGAGCTCATTTTTTGTTCTGTTGGTTTGAAAAAAAAAAAGGGGGGGGGATTTTAAAGTCGCTGATTTCATGGGAGCACCAGGCAATAAGGCCTAGACGATGGCAGTTCCCGCTCATCACTGCTAGGGCTAGGGTGAGCCAACAGCAAGCGTGAAAAATCGGGACGGGGGTGGGGGAGTAATGGGCGCCTATATAAGACAAAGCCCCAAATAGCGGGACTGCCCCTATAAAATCAGGACATCTGGTCACCCAGCTGGCCCCTCCAGGATCACACTGGATTCCTCCCTTTTGCAATCAATGTGAGTGGTGTGTGTTTGTGTGTGTGTGTGTGTGTGTGTGGAGGGCATGTAGGACTGAGGCTGTTTTCCTTCCAGTCCCCATTGTGGTGTCACCCACTGCTGTTTACATTGTGGTAGCACAATGACCTCCATCCTAGCTGACCCACCAGAGACCTGAGAGCAGGTGTGGCTGCCGCTTGATCCAGCCGCTGCCTCGGGGGCTGTACCAGACTCGGGTCCCCTGTGGACCAGGCCCAGGAACCCCTAATCCACGCTGAGGAGTGGAAACATCTAGCTAGGGATCAGGTGTGATACTGACCACCTGCTCTCTCATGCATTCAGAGGGGTGCTGCGTTTCCCCCAAGCTCTGCTCTGTGGAGGTGTCGCCTTCCCTTCCTGGGTATGAACGATCCCCGACAAAATATCAGCAGCCCTCGCTGGCCCGCTCTCCTCTGTGGCCACGAGGCGCTCGCTTCTCTTTTGCTGCCATTTCCCTTCAGCTGTGCTCTTCTGCTTGGAAGATGGCCCGTGCTCTTCAGCTGGTAAAACCAGAGTGAAAATGAGAGGGCTGGCAGTTGCCTGGCTTCTCTTTGCCAGCGCAGAGCACTGGGTGCCCCCCGGGGAATTCAGTGAGGGGCAAGCTTTGCCAGTGCAGGGCGAGATGCAGTGCCAGGGTGGCATTTGGGGACAGGCCAGGGGATACAGTGAGAGACATAGGAGTGAAGGATGTGGGTGTGGTGAAATGTGGCATTGAGGACACTTAGCTTTTACCCTTTTGGCAGCTTTCTGGATGGCTGGACTTGGGGTTAGAGTGGTTCCCAACCTATCTACCATGGTGGGCTACATATGCAGCTCGTTATGTGGGCTTCATCCACACAATATATATACTAGCTATAGATTCCTGAGCATGTCACATGGGCCACAGCTCTGTGCTGATCGGGTCGAGAACCTCTTTGACCATTAGAACTGCCATGTGGGAGACCTGGGTCTAATCTAAGCTCTGCTTTTTGAGAGGAAGGATGACTTGGTGGTTAACGACCCTGGCCTGTGGATATGGCATGAACTCCCAGCTCTGCCAGGCTCCCTGTCCCTTCCCCTCTTTGTGCCTCAGTTTCACCATTTGTAAAATTGAGATAAAAGCACCTCTGTACCTCCCTGGGCTGTTGTGAGGCGAAATACACGAGACATATTTTGATACAATGGTGATAGGGGGCCCTATAAGTACCTAGAGAGATCACCTTCAAAGGCTTAGGCTTTGTCTACACAGAACTTTGAGTGCACGCCAGCAGGGTCAACATGAACCAGTTAATGCAAAACACATTAGTGTGCTTTAGAAATAACACCCCTGTAGAATGCATTACCCACCATGTAGACAAGCCCGGAGTTAGTAATAACAGGATTTAAACATAGATTTGGATTTCAGGGTCTGCTCCTTTCATACCATGCTCCTGAATGGCCCCTGACTTCTGCCTTTAGTCACACGGGTCCCTGTGATGTTCATTTGGCGCCATGCCTCTTGATGGGGATTAAATCCTCCTCGCAGCAGAGGAGAGTGCTCCGGTGAGTCTCTGGCTAAGGGGAAATTTCCCCCTGATCGTAGTCGCCCTGCATAATGCGAGTTGACAAGCCATTGGCGGAGGGCATGGCGGATGAGGGATGTTGTTGGAAGAACGCTGTTTTATTTATAGCAGGCGAATGTTTGGGTTTGGAACAGGTTCCAGGAGGAACATTAACCTGCTCTTGGGGGCAAGGGATGAAGAGTTGTAATTGGCAAGGCTGAGGACCGGAGGGCACTGGTAACTGACTTGGCTGTACCTGATCAGAGATTAATAGAGCAGCAGAATCCTCTACCTCTGCTGGTATGGCAGGGCCGCTTGTGCTGGCCAGCCTTGGAGTCAGGGCCGAGGACAGAGGCTCTTTCATGCTCGCATCCTGTTTTCAGGCCCTCCATGTCGCTTTGCCACTTGGGCTGAGTTTTCTCATCTTTTGTTCTCAGCCTGGAGGTGGCCTTTTCTTGGGAAGTTTTGATTCTAATTCCATGTGACTGTTTTCTCCCCAGTGCCCCCCGAGAAAGCCAAGTGTGGGAAAAGTGTGCGTTTTGCTCTTTCCCAGAGACCTCTGTGTGAGTGTTCGCAGAACTCGGAAACTGCTTTCTTTTTCTCTTTTTCCTCCTAAACGTCAGGTCTGTCGCAGATTCAATTCCCTCTGAAAATGCATTGCTTTAGTTCATCTGAAAAAAACTAGTTTAGAAATAAGGACATTGTCAGCAATTAAACAATAACACATGATGGCACCCATGCCAGCATCGGTGTGAGTGAGAGAGTAGTACCAGGCTGGGAGTCAGGAAACCTGCCTTCTTTTGGCTCTGCCGCTGGCTCACTGTGGTAAAGCTCTGTGCCTCAGTTTCCCCTCTGTAAAACGAAGCTAACGATGCTTGGCTGCCATTCAGAAGGCGCCCGGAGATCTATGGCTGAGAAGCTCAAAGTAGCATTCTCTGCTTTTAACACAAGGAGGTGCCATGCTGCGGATGGATGTAAAGAAACCCCCCACACCTGTAAGCAATATAGGAGAGGTATAGAAATACTGCAAGGCAGCACACTGTGATTTGCAGTGTCAGCACTTGAAGTGGGATAGGTGGGAGAGGAGAGGAACATCGGGTGTAATGTAGGGGAACTTGCCATATTCCTGGGCAGGAGTTAAGCTGATGGCTTGTCGAGGCGCTAAGAGTTGTGAAAGTTCTTCTAACTTCCATTGACTTCAGTGAGTCTGCCAAAATATTTCTAAGGATCTGGGCCGATGTGGTTTGCATGTAGAGGGCCTGTCCAGCCTAGAAAACATCTCCCATGCTATGGGGAAGCAGAGGGATTTGGGCTTCGTCGGGGAAAAGCTGCCTCAAAGAGCCAGTCTCACGCTTGCAACCCATGTAGCCCAGCAGAAATAAACAGGGTGCCACAAAGAGGACAGTGGAGCGGGATTTACACAGATGTAAACAGAGAGCAGACGATCCCTTCAAAAATGGGTCATTTAGCGGCCCTGTCTGACCCAGTTGTGTCTCAGCCTGTGACTTTCATTCAGGGCGAGGACAGCTGCATGTGCAGATGGAGGAGAGGCGGGGAAATGCAAGCCTTGCAACGGGTAAGGCTTTGCTGGACCCAGCGGCCCAGATTAACCTATTTTTAACAACGGGCCGAGTGTTGCTGCCCCTGTGGTCATTTGCATATAGTTCCCACAGTGCTGTGTGGCGGCAGCATACCCCCTCGCCATACTCCAGTTAACAGTTGGATTGTCCAAGTGGCTGGGGACGCGGAGGTGTATTTGAATGTTGCGTGTGGATGTCATATGCTGGTTGTCTTAGCCTTGGC
Source organism: Chelonia mydas (assembly GCF_015237465.2). NCBI lineage: Eukaryota > Metazoa > Chordata > Testudines > Cheloniidae > Chelonia > Chelonia mydas. Next base: position 7,371,323 of record NC_051258.2, read on the forward strand.
CGTTGCCCAGCCGGTTTTGCACCAGTGATTTCATGAGCCTGCTGTGGGTCTGTTCTTCGTTGGCTCAGTTACGCCCGAGGAAAATATGCAGCCGGCAGATAGCACCGGCATAAAGCAGGTGTTGGCAGCATGTGGAGATCTGATGGGACCAGTGCTGCGAGAGGCAGAATGGAGGCGGAGTTGGTCTGTGTTTACCACATCGCTCATCTCTGAGCGTGGAGCCCCCCGACTCACTCATTTTCAGTACAATCCAAAGAAACTCTATTGGCATGACAAACGATACAAGTGTATCTTGTTGCCAAGAAGGCCAATGGCATTTTGGGCTGTATAAGTAGGGGCATTGCCAGCAGATCGAGGGACGTGATCGTTCCCCTCTATTTGACATTGGTGAGGCCTCATCTGGAGTACTGTGTCCAGTTTTGGGCCCCGCACTATAAGAAGGATGTGGAAAAATTGGAAAGAGTCCAGCGGAGGGCAACAAAAATGATTAAGGGACTGGAACACATGACTTATGAGGAGAGGCTGAGGGAACTGGGATTGTTTAGTCTGCGGAAGAGAAGAATGAGGGGGGATTTGATAGCTGCTTTCAACTACCTGAAAGGGGGTTCCAAAGAGGCTGGATCTAGACTGTTCTCAGTGGGAGCAGATGACAGAACGAGGAGTTTCAAGTTGCAATGGGGGAGGTTTAGGTTGGATATTAGGAAAAACTTTTTCACCAGGAGGGTGGTGAAACACTGGAATGCGTTACCTAGGGAGGTGGTGGAATCTCCTTCCTTGGAAGTTTTTAAGGTCAGGCTTGACAAAGCCCTGGCTGGGATGATTTAGTTGGGGATTGGTCCTGCTTTGAGCAGGGCGTTGGACTAGATGACCTCCTGAGGTCCCTTCCAACCCTGATATTCTATGATTCTAATGTGAAAGACAGGGGCCGCAGGTACTGGTCCAGGGGAGAGTCGAGCTGTCCGGTTTGTTCCCCTGTCTCCATTTGTCAGCAGCATCCATCCTTGACCCAGTGTATTACCTGATGCGGCACCCTCTCTGTCCTTTCTCCTAGGGTCAGGCAAAGTCTTTCCCCCACACTTTTGATACGTCTTTTACGATGTCTGATCACTTCTGGAAATCTCTGTCCCATGCCAATGCTGGAGCAGAAAGCACTTCTTTGTCTCACCCTCTCCTCCGTGTTAGCGACTGCACCAGCTCTTGTTCTCAGGGTTCGGACTGTTTCATGCCTTCCAGTGTCCCCCTCTGGTGATTCTGCATTTGGCGAGAGTCTGTCTTAGTTTTTCACGTGTTTTATTGGCATGTGGGATCTTACTGGATCCTGTTTGTTTCTCTTTCCCGTGCATCACCCAACCCCACCTTTCTTATCTTTCCTCCCCTACTAAAAATCCCTCCCCAGCTTTATTTTAGAAAGAGAGTCCAGCTGTGGTGAGAAAAGTCTCATGCCAAACAGTTCCTTCAAACGTTGCTCGTATCTTTCTCTCTCCTCCCACGGCACTTCTGGAATGAGCCATCATTAGTATGACAGGGGAGACTTATATACCCACTCTGCTGCCCTGTCATGCTCCTTATTGCAATTCCCTGAGCAGATACTTAGAGGAGGAAGGGGAAGGCCTGTTTGCAAAGCACGCTGCTGGTGTGAAGTGCAGAGGATCATAATATGTAGTGCTTGCTTTGTAGACCTAGAGCAATTTCCCACGGATGGAAACCTGCTTTTGCAAGGTGGTAACACCAGCTCCTGCCTCATTCCTCTCTTGCATCCCTACCAAAGGCTACAGGCTCTCTTGCTTTGAATGGGGGGGGTGGGGGGGCAGGCTTTTTGCATCAGCTGATTGGCCTCCCCTGGTCTTAGGGCTGATGCCCCATCCCTGCCCTTGCTGAGTAATTGCAGCTATTCCCCTTCCAACCGTAGAATGTCAGCGGCACGACCCAGACGGGGTGTTTAAGTTGGTGTGCTTAAAATGAAGGTGGTGGCTGGTTGGAGGTGCCAGAGGGACAGCCCTGGATGCCAAGGTCCATAGAACATAGCTACAGCAGCACCGGGTTCTCCCACGCAATCCATGTCGCAGCCCTGTCCTGGAAAGGGTGGGGAAGGAGTTGAGTCTCCATGGTTAGCTTAGTCCTGGGCCTCTGCTGAGACTGCAGACAAACTGTCCGTTCTCCCAACCAAGCGCCACTTGGAATGAACAGGTTCTTCTTCCCCCTACTCTTTATTATTTGTGTGACAGCATCACCTAGAGGCCCTAACCGAGAGCAGGGCCCTCGTGGGCTAGTCACTGTACAGACACCTAGTCAACAACAAAGAGACCAGACAGACAAGTTAGCGGCTGGTGCATTGTAGAGTCACACCCTGGCTTGCCGGTAGTAATGTGCTGGGAAAGTGACATGGCCAGGTGTCATCCGGGAGGTATGGGAATTTTAGCCGTGAGTTCATTGGGGAGCAAAGTTAGACCAACACTGAATGCTTTTGAAAATCCTCCCCTCCCTGTCTGGTAGAAACTGGACAAACTCATTTTACATAGGCCAGCAAAGAGACACTGGAGGGTAACAACCTGCTCTGGGCTGGATTTGAACCAGTGGCCTTCAGATTAAAGGCTCACTCCCTGTGCTAGCCAGTGCCACTCTTTTGAGATTGAAGAGGACTCTGAGCTGTCTTCCCAAGAGACCAAGAAAACTCTGGCCTGGCCCTAAAATTAATGATCTCCTTGCTAAAGCATCTATTTGATTATTATTATTACGTGCATAAATGCTGTAGAGTTGCAAAGTGTTTGATTTTTTTAATTTATTTTTTTATTTTAAGTCCCATATTTTAAAAACCCTCAGATTGAAATTGGTTTGCGTGTGTGTGCACGGGCTGAGGGAAACATCTGTCTGGTAAAAAGAGTCCATCCCCTCCAAAGAAACAGCCCTCGTTCCCAAGAAATCATTTGGCTCTCCGACACAACCACGGACCCACGCCGGCTGATTTGTCGAGCGACACAAGGCCAGGACGGGGGCGCAGAAGAGCAGGGTGAGAAAACAAAGTCTCCCCAAAAGACCTCCACCATCATTGCGACCACTTTTAGACTGACCACGGCAGCCATAAACCACAGTTGGGCGCTTTATTACCACGCTAAGGCATTATATTTTAATGGCAAAATCAGTAATGTGAAGATGCGGTAGTAAAATATGCCCCCTCCCCCACCCCATGTCGTTAAAGGACTCCAGGCCCAGGATGTACTCCGTTAGCTTTACAGCGATCAGCTAAGCACCCTGATGGCAGGGAGAGAAATTATAAATAAAACTTTACTGCACTAGAGTAAATGCTTCTAAACATACTTCACATCTGTGCGGTGGAGAGAGATAAATATTAAATCTATAATTTATGTAGATGGTTTCCAAGCCGTACGGAGGGGACTGGTAGCGGCTAATAAAATGCAATATATCAAGAAGACTTATCAATACAGCAAATGCAAGCCTGGTAATAATTTGCATGTAGATTGGATAGAGGATGGTAGACCAGACCTATCCACATACTTGCATCTTCTCCACGAGGCTGCTGGCTGCGTTTATTGACTGAGTTTGATTTCTTTTTAAAAAGGTTTGGTACTTTTTGAAAACGTCTTATGGTTATGGCCCTGTTGTGTGGACAAGTTGACTCACCACGAGGGTACCCCAGGCATGGCATAGCAGCTATTCTGTCATCTGGCAGCCCTTGCTGACAGCCATTCCAGACCCGTGGTGGTCTCTCTTCTTGTGACTCATTCCTCTATCCAGGTCCCTTTAAAGTCTCTCCTCTTCTTGGATATCGGCAGCCTGCCTGGACTGTGTACCTCATGACGCTGGTCATTGATGTGACTTCTGCTCCTGCTGGGATCTTCTTCCTTTCCATTCTTCTGTCAGAGGTGTGGCCCTCGGGCTTTTCCCTGGAGCCTTTTAACCAAACTCGAAAGCAAACCACCACTTCTGTCCCATCCTTTGGGGTTTTATTCCATTGTTGGTCCTCCCTCAGCTCCTCATTCTTCTGCATAACCTCATGATCTTTAACATTTATTTTCACAACACCCCTATGTCATAGGCCAGTGCTATTATCTTAATTTTACAGGGGAAATTGCGGGAGAGAGCAGCAAAATGACTTGCCCAAGGTCACACAGGAAGTCTGTGGTGGAGCAGGGAATCAAACTTAGGTCTCCTAAGTCCTAAGCTAGGGTCCTGAACAACGAGACCATCCTTCCTCAGAGCAGCCAGCTCATTGTTGCCAAATTGCGTGCTTGGCCCTGTAACATGTAGCCCAATGATGTCTCTGAAACTAGGATGAGACTGGTTTGTGTCCTGTCTCGAGGCTGAAGCCCTCCATCTCCAGAAGAGAAATGCCCTAGTCAGTGTCTAGCTATGTGGGCTAATTATGTGGAGGGTGAATTTCTGAAGCAGTCCAGTCTGTACATTGGCTCAGATCTAGTGAAAACAGGAGCGAGGGGCATGGTGAGTATGGGATGTCTCGTGGAGACAGGCGTCCTCATATTGTGCTCTGGTGAACTGGAACAGCCCTGCCAATGATCATGAGCTGTAGAGGGAGCCATGAAGACGTTAACAGGATTTTGTTTCACTCCTTGCGCAAACCATGTAACTGTTATGGATGATTCTGTCTGGTGCCGATCTGTTTTTCATCAGCAGCACACACAAGGTTTATAAAAAGCAGGTGTTTACATCCTTATTATTGGGCACTACTCGGTGTCCTAATCAGAAAGTTATTTGTGGAGGCAGGAGACAGAGCGCAGGGCCAGAAACAGAGGGTCGGGGGAAGGCAGGTGAAGGGAACCAGTGTAGGGAAGGAGTGGCGGTGATGGGTTGGGGTGGAGACGCTAAAGGTTAAATGAAACTTGCTGACGCCATCTGAGACTCTCCTCTGAGGCTACCCTCCTCGCCAACTCTGTGCCCTTCCCTGTAAGCCAAGACCATACAGAGTCCAAATAACTAGGCAGCTCCCGAGGGCTGCCAAATGAGTGGAGCTTAGGAGAGCAGACAGGCTGCCAAGTCCTGCTGGGCCCTTAGTTTAAAAGGTAAAGGAAAGGAGGTGAGCAGGTGGATGGGAGTGGAAGGGTGGCCTTGTAGGCCAACACTCAGGAAACCATGGTTCTATTCTGGACTCCTTAGCAACCCTGATCTTCATCTGCAGCATGGGAATAAATACTTCATCCATCAATGTGCTTGAGATGTTATGGTGGGAGTCATGCAGGCAGTTTAAATGCATGGGAATTGGAAGAAAGATACCAAGGTCTAGTTCAGGTACATAGCTGAGGCATGTCTTACGTCCGCCATTTTGATCCAGACCCAACTAGATGGTTGAGTTTTGCTTGGGGCTTGAGTGAGAGTTCAGACCAGTTCTTATTTTGCCTGAATGAGTTTATCCATCTTTACCTAAGATACAGGAAGGTGTGTTTGGGGGGGTCAGATGCATTCTAGAGCAGGATTTTGGCTTTTTTTAAGCACATAGTAAATTAAATAATGGGCTCTCACAGGTCCCATTAAACAAGGATGTAATTCCATGTCCGGGAAGAGGAGATGTCTTGTTTGGTTTTATGGACTCTGCAAAAGCCCTTACTGGAATTACAGCTGTGTTATGCAGAGCTGGGAGTCGGGGTGTTATTCAGTACATGATCACTGGTATTTACAATGTACGGGAACACCCCACACCCACTGTACCTTGAAAGCTAGAGGGTGCACCTGACTGGGCACCGTGACAGGACTGAGGAAAGACCTAGCAGGGATCAGAATCCTTGAGTGAGAACCAATAAACTGGGATTTCTTCATGAGGAAATGGGAAAGGCCAAAGGCTAGTGCATGCCTAACTCACTGGTGAGTGTGATACAAGTCCCACTCTGTGGCCAATCCCCAGAGACTAGGAATCTGTCCTAGTGAAGGAGTGGCTCACTGTCTTGGCTTGCAAGTTTTAGCTCAAGCTATAGCTGCCGATGCTTTTAGCTTTGGAGGACTCTAGTTTGATCCTGATTGTTGGCCAAGGTGTTTGCCGTCAAACACCAGGTACCTCTAAGGCGCTTAAAGTGTTGATTTACCTTGGCCACGGAGACTGAGTTCCCCACTGCAGTGCCCAGACTCTGCCTTGGTACTGCAGGAAGGCGGGAAGCACGTAGCACCCTCCTCTGGAGACGTGCTAGGCTCCAACCACTGAAGTTCTCCTCCTTCAGCCAAAGCTGGCTTCATGGTTGGAACCTCCTTACTAAGGAGGCCAGATTGACAGCGCGTGTCAATCGACGTAGCTCCACTGAAGCCAATGGCGGTGCACCGATTACCACGAGGTGAGGTTCTGAGCCAGTGTTTGCTGGAGCCCAGTGCCCCGATTCCGGTTCTCTCCCCAGATCCTTTTGTCTCTAATGGGATTCTTGCAACCAGCTCCTCTCCCTTGGAAGAAGGAGGAGCCTGGCTGGTGGGAGCTCTGTTGAACACAGAGGTTTTGAACAAGTGCCATGTTGATTTGTCCTGCCTGAGGACCCCACGCCTGGTCTGTAGCCTTCCAGGCACAGTGTGTGTGTGAGCGTCAGAAGGCCTGTTTCACAGCATCGGATGGAAGAGGCAGGATTCCTCGCTGCCTTTTAAGTCTGTTCCCATCCCCCCTAGAGCAGCAGCGACAGCTTCCAGAGCAGAAACATGCTCCCATAGAAGAGATCTGTAAAGCGGTTACTTTGAAATCTCTGCACAGCTTTAGGCAGCCCTCTGGGTTCATGGGAGAATGTGACACAGGCTGCAGGGTTCCCAGGAGATGCTACAAGGAGTACATTGTACCAAGGAGATTTACCCCTGCTCTGGCGGGGTTGCTAGTTCTAATGCATCTCCCTGGGCAGCCTGTTCGTTTCCCACCCCGGGCACACACACCCCCACCTCCTTCTCTCTCTCCCCCATGGCTCGCAGCAGGGTATGGGCCCAGCTGGGTCTGGTAGAGCCGAATGGGGATGTGGAGAGCACAGGCTGGTGTGGGGTTGAGGAGTAACCTAGTAGCTAGGAGCGGGCAGTACCAATCAGAGTCCCAAATCTGTCACTTGCTAGACCAGGGGGGTGCAAGAGAGGGCCCGGCTGGGAGCGTGGGGCTCAGATCCCAGGACTGATAGCCAATCCGCCTCTACAATTAACTCCTTCAAAGCACTTTCCAAAGACTAACTAGTGAGATACTCCTGAACCAAACACCTGGGCCCACAAACTTAAAGGAGGGCTTGGGGTCTACACCTGGATCCTCCCTCTCTAGCAGACTGGCCTCTGAACCAACCACTCCCCATCTTTGGGGGGCTCAAAATCCTGCCACCTCTGCCACTTCGCACTCCTGCTTCCCTCCCATTTTTACAGATGGGCAGACTGGGCCACAGAGAAATGACCTGCCCCATGAGGGAGTCAAGTGTCTGAGCCAGGATGAAATTCCAGGAGCTCCTAGTTCCCAGTGCTCTGCGACTTCTGTTCCTGGACTGGGGGGCAGTCCCCCCAGTAGGAAGGAGAAGACTATGTGATTTCCTGGGACCGTCTCAGAGAGGCGTCCGGTCCAGGGCAGGGTTAGAGTGTCAGTGAGTGACTCTAACCCCAGAAGGGGGAGACACAAGGAAAGGGACTCAGACAGAGGCCCTGTGCCAGGTTTGCCAGCCCAGGTTCGAATGCCACCAGCTTCCCCTGGATGCACTTCCACTGGACTCCCTTTCTTCTCTCTTACTCTGCGCTTATCCAGGGTGACGGGGCGAAGGCAGGTGGTCTTTCTCAGGGGCTTCGTGTTCCTTTGGAGCCAGCTAAAGGAGCCACTGGGGGAAGCAGAGGTGCTGAAATCCAAGACTCAGTTTCGGGGTAGTGCAGCCACAGGGCTTCCCTTTACAAAAGAAGTGGATGTCCAGGGTCTAGCACTGAAGGATACAGTCCCAGAACTAGACAAAGGAGGGAAGCAAGCTTGCACTGTGGATCTGGGACACCTTGCCTTCAGTGGGACTGCGATTTCTGCCCAAAGTCAAATGCGGATTGAGCACCAGGGAATCCCCAGGGGGCTGGCTGCCTCTGTTGGCTGGGGGTGCAAGGTAGCCTTGGGTCTGAGTGGGGAGGGAGGCCGGGCTGGGCATGGGGAGCAGAAAGCATTTCCTCAGGCAAATTGTACATTGCACCCAAAGGCCTGTCCCCATCCAGACCCGCCTTGCCACAAGCTGCCAGCTCCGCGCTCTCTGTTTCATTGCACCCCTAATGAGCCCAGCACTTCATCCAGCGGCGTCTCATTACAGCCCATTAATATTTAAAAGCGGGCTGGGAAAGGTGCTAATTACCCTGCCCGCACGGGAGCGAGTTCGGGCAGGGAGAACGGCTCGTCTGGCTGCCGTCGCTGCCCCTTTCGATTGCTTAACAAGAATAAGTTTTATACACCAGGGATGGCCCTGCTCCCCGGCGCCTTCGGCTGCCTGTTAGTGTTCACTTATGCAACTGCTTCAGACATCCTAGCTGATCCCTGGGCATCTGGTGCTTCTGTCTCTCTGCCGAGGTTTATCCTGGGGTTAGTTTGTTTGCTCTGGTGGGGAAGAAATGAATTCAGAATCTGTCAGTCCAAGGCACCTGCTAGTCTCCTTTAGCTATCCCCATCCCTCTGCTTTCACTACAGCTCCAAAAGTATCGTGTCTTCCTTATTATTCAGCTTGCCGACCGTGACTGGGGCCCCGTTGTGTCAGGTGCTGTACACCCACCCAAAGAGCTGACCAAGGAAGTGTTGTTGTAAATGTAGAAATTGAGGGCTTGCCTACACTTGAAGGTTCATTCGGATTAAGATAGGATGTGAATTTAAAGTGCAATGGCTGCTCCTGAATAACTCCACATGTAGACATCCTGATTCTAGGATGAGCATGGCTTGTTCTAGCTGGGCCTAAACCGCTTTCAAAGTGAATTAAGGTGAACCAGAACCAGGCGCTCCATGTGTAGACAAGACCGGAGACAAACCTTGAGTGATCGTCACATAGAAAGTCACTGTCCAAAGCAATATTTGAATCCTGGTGTCTTGTGGGCGAGGCCACTGCCTTAAGCACAAGACTGCGCCAGCCTTAGCTAGCCACTGAATCTAGGAGTCAGCATCCTGTCACGCCAGCATGGCCTGCGATGCTGGGAATGGATTCCAACAAGCAGAGCTGGACAGAAAAATTGTTCTGGGAACATCCTGTTGACTTCTCAGCAGAGTTTGTCTCCCCTGTTCATGCCCCTTTTTTATTCATTTTCCACTTCCGTTTGCATGAGCGCCTGCCCCTGTGGGAATGGGGAAGCTCAGATGGCGGGCAGCAGGGCCGTTACACGGGTGCTTAGGGCAAGCGGGGAGGTGGGGACACGTTGTGTGGTGGTTAGCACTGGTCACAGAAGCTTCAATGGGACTGTAGTCAATCAGAACAGACAGTTTGTTCGAAATCAGGGTGCTTTCGCTGGAATTTTGTTTCAGAAGAAAACAGGCGGGCGGGGGGGGGGCGTTCCTGAACAAAAAGTTTTGATATTTTTTCTGAAATGACTTTTGGTTTCAAACTTTTTTTTTTTATTTTGTGTTGTGTCCTATGTCGTGTTACTCTATTATAATCAAATCTACTATTTAAAAAGCCGAACTTGAAACCAAAGGATTTTGCTGAAACAAATCATTTTGATGTACCCGAAACAAATTTTTTTTCCAGCATTTCCTTTTGTGCTAAGTCCCAGCGCCAGTCTCATTAATCTCATGCCTGCCGTGACCCATTAGCGAGGGAAATTTGCGGCGTCGGCAAATTCCCAATAGCTCCTGGCAGAAGGGGAGGCAGCCGGCTGCTTTTAAAGCCCTCGGTCCCTCATCTGGAGCTGGCACACGCAGTCGCTGATGGAGTGGGGCCAGCTGGGGGCACAGCACAGGGTCTCCGACTGCGTGCTGGTGTCAGGGGCAGCGCATTCATTCGACGGGGGGCAGGCAGAGCCCGCTGCAGCAGTGACCCCGGCTGGCTGACCCACAGCGGTGTTGAGTGCTCGGGAGTGTGGCTGGCAGAATGTGTGATGGGGGCTCCCAGAAGTGGCATGAGGGGCTGGGGGCGGGGGTGTCTGTACACAGCTCTGCTAGACGGGCACTTTGTTTAGATAAGTGGCTGGATTTTCAGCCTGAAATGAGCCTGCACAGGGGTAAGGGCAACAGCCTCGAATAGTTGCTCTCCAAGGGCCCGATCCTCCTTTTGAAGTCAGCGGCAATCAGCATCTTGCTGGATCGGGCCCCAGATTAGCACTTCCCAGTGCAATAATACTAAGCCCTGGCTCATCCCCTTCCCCTGCAGAAATGCCATGCGGCTGCAGGCCAGGCCACCTGCTCTTTCCCTGGGAGGGGAGGGAGAGGAGCAGGCATGGGAATGCTGGGGCAAGGCCATAAGGCAGAAGGATGGTGGAAGAAGGAGAGAAATAAATGGACGGTAGTAGTAGGAAAATAGAGGGGAATGAGGAGAGTAAAGACAACGATCCTGCCTCTCAGCTTCTCCATTGCTGCATGTAGGGCAGAGAAGGGGAGTGGGTCAAGTGGCTCTAAGTCACCCTGTTCCTTCCCCATGTGCTGGACCAGCTTGGGGCCTCCACAACCAGCAGCCTCAGGGCTGGTCTAACTTGTGCTCTGCTTTCCACAGCCCCGGGGAAGCAGGGAATAGCTGGAATGCAGGGGACACAAATCACACCCCTATCCAGCCCTGCCCCCAGTGGGCCCCTACAGAGAGCTGGGAGCAAGGCCGGTGGATCCCTGATGCCAGTATTACACTGCCAGGGAGCCCCCATTGCATGGGGGGAAATCTCGAGCGGGAGGGGCAATTCCACCCGTTCTAGGCCCCTTCATGCCGCCCAGAGTCGGCGGGATGGGGAATTGGGCCCTGTGGGAACTAGTGAGACGTACCTAGGTTGTGGGAACGACTCCCTCTTGAGTGATGCTGAGCTCTTCCTATGTTGCATTTTCCCCTCCCAAGCCCCCTTGCTGTGAGCTGTGACTTCCCCAGCACAAGACTAGGCCCCAGGCCCCCGGCTACATATCCAAGACGGGGAGCAGGATCGGCTCAGGACCGTGCATGGTTCTCCCCCTGCCAGTCCCATCGCAGCTGGAGTAGCCACATGGTAGCCATTGGAGCCAGGTTACTACGTGCAGCGTTGACGGATGTTCTGAGGCGTGTAATGAGCGAGGCGATGAATCGCTGGGGGCGCGTGCCCGGAACTGGATATTTACGTTCTCGTGAAGTGTGGTAAGGGCGATGGCGTGTGTCGCTGTGGGAACCCATCAGGATCCGTGCGGATAGGGACACTTCTCTCTCCTCCCGCGACGTGCCTGGGAGCTCTGTTCTCTGGAGGAATTTCACATCCCTGCAGAACCTCTTCAAGTACTGCCGGGAATCTGCAGCGGCTGCCCTGCCCTGCCCTGCCCGCCTGCCCTGCGCTTTATTAGCCTCTGATGCACTCGGACAAGGATTCCCCCCATCTCCCTAGCCCGGGTGGGTTTAACTTGGGATGCTTTTGCACTGTTTATGTTTCCCCTCCATTTGCTAGGGGAATCCTGTATCCAGTGCTGGCCTGGTTCTCAGAGGGCTGAGTACCGTCCACAGCTCCCCCTGGTTGCAGAGGGACTCCGGGATCCACAGCACCTCTGAAAGTGAGGCCTGCCCGGTGCGGGTGCTGGTGTCTTCAGGCTCCCTCCTCTCCCCCAGCGTGAGGTTCCCACTGCCCTACCCACAAACTAGGATGTTTCTGCCACTCCTGCCAGCTCCCAGCCCCGGTGCTTTGCCTGGAGAGCCGGTGCCTGGTGCTCTCGTGCGCGCCAAGAACGAGATCAGCCCAGCTTGCCCCATGTTATCCCAGGCGATGCGCGGACGTAGCAGTAGAGCAAATGGTGCTGGGATGGTGGGGGGGATCCTCTGTTGGGGCAGGAGTTGGAGAGGTTTGACATTGAAGGACGGGTGAGGGTCCCTATGAGCCTTGGGGAGGGAAGGAAGTGGGGTCCAGGGAGGGAAAACTGGGGAGCTGTTTTGCCTCATCACTTTGCTCCCAGATGAACCCCAAATACTCTGGTCTCTGCAGCTGCACCTTGTTACCCTGAGTGCCGCTAGCTGTGGACATGCAGCACCCCGCGGCACCCCTGAGCAGAACGCCTGCCTCCTGGCACAGGCTGTCCCTGCGTCCGTCATCCGGTGCCTGCAGGCTTCGCTCCAGCCGGCATGCCACGCCCCACGCTGCGTGCTCTGGGGGAGAACTACCCGCCCCTGCTCCTCATGGTGCTGACAAAGCCCTGCCTGGGATGATTTAGTCGGGGATCGGTCCTGCTTTGAGCAGGGGGTGGGACTAGATGATCTCCTGAGGTCCCTTCCAACCCTGATATTCTATGACCGTCCGCAGACTGCATACGATTCCCGAGCCCAGTGTAGCCAGTGGCGTACTGTACAGTGTCTCTGAGCCGTGCTCCGTGGCATAGCTCAGACCTGCTGATGGGGGAAGGGAGGGGAGCGAGACAGGCATGTGAGCAAACAAACTATTGCACTGATAAAGTGCCTCCTGCCAGCCGGCTGCATGTCCTCTCAGGCCCAGATTGACTTTAACGGCTTCGTAGTGCGACTCGCTCTAATGCACGTGGTGGTGTCCCAGCGATGGGTCTAAGGGAGCTCCTGCCTGGTTTAATTTATCAGGGCTGTGCAGATTCTGCTGCAGTTTATCTTTCAGCAGAAAACTGGTGTTTATAGCGGCTTCTTCAGGAGCCCCCGGAGAGCTACAGAGCTGGGGCTAACGGGGATAAGAAGAGGGCAAGCGGGGCACCTCCCTGTCCCTGGTACCACGGGGAGGAGGCAGGTTGCGGGGAGGAGAACTGCACAGAAGGCAGGGCTGTGCTTCCTGGCTGTTGGCTCTTCGGTGCGGGGGGCGGCCTGTTAACCTTTCGGAGAACAATGCTCGGGCTGCTTTGTGCAGAGCTGGCAGAGCTCCTGGCGCCGTTGTCACCGGCCGGACGTCAGCCAAAATGTCTCCGTAGCTAGCTTTTAATTAATGGAAGCATTATTTATTGTTTGCATCTCTCTCTTTCTGGCCTCTTGGTGTCCTTGCGACAAACAGGCCTCCCAGGCCTGGTGCATGCGCAGGTTAGCTGGCCGAGTGGAGGCCTGCAGACAATGGAGTATTCTCCATCTCACCGTTCTGCTCCCATTTGGTTCCCGGCTTTGGTGAGTCAGATGGATTTGTTTCGTTTTGCGGCGTCCAAACGATGACTCACAGGGACTCGGCCTGGTAGCCGAGACGCAGCCTGCCACTCTGCGACGTGCAGGGGCTTGGGGATAAGCCAGGAGCCTGAGCCAGCCCCGCACCTTCCCTGGTAGGACATTTCAGGCAGCTTCACATCTCCACAGAGGCGGTGTCTCCTGGGCACCTTCCCTCCTGAGCGCAGTCCACCTGGCAACCCTGCTGCGGCTGCTTGCATGGCAAATTACCCCGAGGGCAGGCATCGAAGGAGAGCGAAACCCAGGCGGGAGCTCTCACTGCGTGGGCTGAGGAGGAAGAGGATGGGGGTGTGCAGCTCACCCCGGTCCTGGAGAGGAGAGGGAGCGTCGCTCGGCTTTTAGTGGAGGAGGGAAGGATGTGCTGCCCCATTCCCCCTTACTCATATCCCGGCTATGAGAAAAGTGTTGACGCAATTGTAGGTGTGTGATGGGATATGGGGGATTTGCCCTTAAAAAATAAATCAGAATGGAATCATGCGTCTCCCTTCTTCTGCCTTTCCTTTCCCCCCGGCACATTTCCTGGCCTTGGCAGCTTGCTCCCTGGCATGTGCTTTCCAGCTATCTGGTCCTGGGCACATGCTTACCAGCCACCTCTTCTTCCTGCTTCTCTGGTTTCTTCTCCCCTGCTTCCCTACACAAGTCCTGGGCACCTGGCCCATTCTCCCCTGGAAATATTGCCACTGGACATTTCTCTCCTGCTCCTGCTCTGCACTCTGAGCGCAGCTCCTTGCCTCCTGCTTGCACCTGACGGCAGCCCCTAGGGCAGGCAGCTTGGGTGGAGTCACCTCCTGGCTTGCAACGGCTCTTCCAAGCACCCCTGCACTTTGCAGCTCGGAGGCCTGTAGAAGAAGGTGGAACCAAGGCGGAGGAGCCAGCCCAAGGTCACCAGCCTGCTGTCCGCGGGCCACCATCGGGTGCTAAACAGAGCTCCGCTGTTCCTTGATATATGGTGGCTCCAAAACCTCCAGCCATCACCAGGGACATCTATCCCTTCTGACACCTCCCAGCGATGGAGACCTAGCAAAACCACAGCCTGCCAAGGCCTAGCACGTCAAAAATCGCCTCGAGGGTGCAAGCTGCATGCTGGATCCGATCCGGTCCTGGCCTGCCAGCCACACCCACGAATCAAAGGGTTCACCCCGAGGCTGTGAACAGCAAGTGCCTAGGCCCGCCAGTCTCCTGGGTACATGGCCTGATCTGTTCCCAAGCCTCTCTGCGTTGCCGGTGCTTTGGTGTTAATATCAAGCTGCTTCCTCCTCCTCTGTGTCGTTTCTCTCCAACCTTCTGAGCGGAATGCCCCTCCTCGCCCGGCCCAGCAAACAGGCACAGAATAATTAGAGGTGCAAACTGATAAGTGTTTCTTCCCATTTATGCAAATCAGTGAGGTAAGAGGCATTTAATTAAATGTTTGTACTTTTAATACACTGTGGTGTGAAGGAAGATGAATTTTAATTACCGGCTCTTAATTGTTTGGTCGGCCTGTTAATATCCTGTTTACACAGTATTAATGCAGTTTGCTCTCCGCCGGCAGGGCTCTCCCTCTCTGCTCTAATGAGGCTCTTCTCCCTGGCCTGCAGCAGTTACAGGGTGAGCAGGGAGACTTGGGTTTCCCCTAAGCCCTATGGAAGGGTTTGTAGGTGCACCAATGCAGCCGCTTAGGGGAGATGCACTGGACAATGGATAAAGTATCTTGCGGTGGTAGAACGCAGGTCACTTGTTCCACGAGGGGCCCACGAGCCCTCGGAGTGGGTGAATCCAGTGTGTTTCCACCTGATCCTGCCCAAGCTGCGGGGATGCCGGGATTTGGAACCCAGCCTTGTTTCTGGGTTGTTGGTTGACCTGCAATGCGGATGATACAAGCACACACTTGCGGCCTTGTGTTCTCAGGCTCACCTAGGCTCATTTCAGCGCTGCCATGAAAGCAAAGGACCACAGGGTGGATGTCTCTGAGAGGGAGGCAAGGAAATATCGTGCTCCCATGTGGAAGCTTGAGGCATGAGCAGGGAAGCGCATGCAGGGAGTCAGTGTAGAGGATGCTGCGGCCCGGTGGAACTAAGTGGTTTAGATACTTCTAATGCTGGCTGTGATGCTGGTTTACTGGGTAGTTTAGGTGCCGATTTTCAAAAGTGGCCACCACGGGTATATCTACCCTGCACGCTAAGCTCAGGCTCGGGATCAGGTTTGACCCCAAGCCTCCCTACTGTCCACACACAAATCAGTCTGACTCAGGTCAGCTAGCACTCAGGACTTGAGTCCTAGGACCCTGCTAGGGGGGTGGGTCAGAGCCCGAGTCCCGTGGAGACTCGGATCCAAACCTTGTCTTTGCTGGCTGCAGCCCATGCTACAGCCCTGAGTCAGAAGGTCTGTACGGTGCAGTGTGGACGTGTTAGCACGGCTGTGGGCCCCGGACCCAGCAATTATAATTCAGGGTTTACAGTGCAGTGTGGACGTTCAAGCGCGGGGTTGGAAACACCAGGTTCATCAGCCCAGATCACACAGACCCGATCTTAGTGTAGAGTGTTGACGTACCCGAAGTCTGTGTATTATTATTTTTGGATGCTCAACTTGGGATACCTGGGACCTGCTTTTACCTGGGACCAGGTATCCCAAGTTGAGCAGCCGCTACTCCCACAGACTTCAGATGAGAACCCAAGTCATCTCAAATCTGGTATCTGGAAAGAGAAGGCCCCCGCCCCCACCAGTCAGTGGCCACTTTTGAAAACTTGGGGCTTAATCTCTGAACCTCAAATTCTCCAACTGGAAAACTGGGTGAACATTTACTTATCTAGCTCTTAATGGTGTCGTGTGGTTTAATTCAATAATGTTTGCAAAGCACTGTCTAATTGCCAAGCACAGCCCCTGGCAGAGGCGGGATTAGAACTCAGGATCACTTAGCGCCTCTTCCACCTGCTAGAGTGTGGGAATAAACAACACTTGGCTGCTTTCACTTCAGTGAGACCTTTTGAGCAAAAGTGACTTTTCCACTTCACAACATGCAGCAAATAGTTCATGGGGAAATCTGGCTCAAGTTGGCTTTTATGTATTGTGACAAAGTTCCTCCTCTACCTTGGTGGGTCTTGTGCTTATTGGCGGATTTGCTCGCCTTGGAGCTTCACAGCAGCCCTCAGTTTGGCCGTTTTCGTGAACCCACAGTCCAGGTCAACTCCTCCTGTGTCTGACCAGGAGTTGGGAGGTTTGGGGGGAACCTGGGCCCGTCCTCTACGCCGGGTTTCAGCCCAGGGCCCTGTGGAATGAAGCTGTCTCGAGTGCCTCCTGGAACAGCTGTGCGACAGCTACAACTCCCTGGGCTACTTCCCCATGGCCTCCTCCCAACCCCTTCTTCATCCTCACCACAGGACCTTCCTCCTGATGTCTGATAATGCTTGTACTCCTCAGTCATCCAACAGTCCGCATTCTTGCTCCCAGCTCCTTACATGTGCACCACAAACTGAAGTGAGTTCCTTTTTAAACCCAGGTGCCCTGATTAGCCTGCCTTAATTGATTCTAGCAGCTTCTTGATTGGCTGCAGGTGTTCTAATCAGCCTGTCTGTCTTAATTGTCTCCAGAAGGTTCCTTTTTGTTCTGGAACCTTCCCTGTTACCTTACCCAGGGAAAAGGGACCTACGTAACCTGGGGCTAATATATCTGCCTTCTATTACTCTCCTGTAGCCATCTGGCCTGACCCTGTCACCGTATGTATGCAAAAATGCTACCATTTCACACAAGTTTTGTAAGCTCTTAACCAGACAGTGTTCCATAAAAAGTTTTTTGCAACATATGTGTGACTCAGTCTGGTTCAATTGGTTCACCAGCAGGGACTTTTGCAGGGAATGTCCACATTCTGTTGGGAAGGGTTTTGTATGCAGGATCCCAATGGTGGGAACTGGAGAAGCTCTGAAATTTGCCATAATAGCCGGAAAGTGGCTTGGCATAGTGTCTTCGGTATTGTATTTGCAAAGCACAGGCAGGCCCCTGGGAACACTTAGATTCATAGATTCCAATGACAGAAGTGACCATTGTGATCATCTAGTCTGACCTCCTATGTACAACACGCCATAGAACTTCCCCAGAATAATCCCTAGAGCAGATCTTTTAGAAATGCATCCGATGGAGAATCCACCACAATCCTTGGTATGTTGTTCCAATGGCTAATTATCCTCACTGATAAAAATGTACGCCTTATTTCCAGGCTGAATTTGTCTAGCTTCAACTTCCCAGCCATTGGATCACGCTAGACTTTTCTCTGCTAGATTGAAGAGCCCATTATTAAATATCTGTTCCCTATGTAAGTACTTATAGATTGTAATCAAGTCACCCCTTCACCTTCTCCAAATTGCCTAGGGAAGTTGTGGAATCTCCATCATTGAAGATTTTTAAGAGCAGGTTAGACAAACACCTGCCAGGGATGGTCTAGAATTGATAATACTTAGTCCTGCCATGAGTGCAGAGGACTGGACTAGATGACCTCTTGAGGTCCCTTCCAGTCCTATAATTCTCTTTGTTATACTAGCTAGATAGACTCAAGGAGCTCAATGACTATAAGGCATGTTTTCTCATCCTTTAAATCATTCTCATGGCTCTTCTCTGAACCCTCTCTCATTTTTCAACAACCTTCTTGAAACCCTGAGCCATCTCCTAGGAAAAGTCATTCCCAGGTCCACTGACTGAGCTTCATGTAGCTTGGAATCTTGGTGGGGTCCTTAAACTCGGATGCTCTTTGGGACATTAAAGATTTCATGGCATTTCTCATCCAAGCAGGAGGATTACTCCAGGATTGGCCAAAATTCTCCTTAGCCTCTACCCCCGCTACAACCCTGAGCTGGTTGATTGCTACCCTCCTGCACCCTAGAGATGGCTGCATCTCACTAGTGTGGTATGTCTTGTGTATAGTCTGTGAAGAGCTTTGGAATCCTTTGAGGATAGGGGAAGGTTTACTGTGCATGGGAAATATGTAATATTAGGATAACTATACTGCTAATTACTACTGATTATTGTTTACTCTGTGTTCTGGTAGGACACAGAGACCCCCAGCTGAGATCAGGGCTCCGTTGTGTTAAGCCCTGGGCAGCTGTGTGGTATGAGAAGCTCACAGACCAGACACAGGCACAGAAGGGTGAAACGACAGGAACGGAGCCAGGGCTGGGAACCCAGCTCTGCTGTCTCCATGGCCAGCGTGCCATCCAGTAGACCACACTGCCTTTACATGACAGGATGAACACTGGAGGAGAGGCTGTGGGGGCAGGGAGGGCAGGGTTGGAAATGGAAGTGCGCTGGGGCTGCCATTCTAACGAGCTTTCAGGTGGGAGGGATCCATGAGTGGGGGCCCGATCCTGCCCCCATTGAAGTTGACGCAAGTTTTGCAATCCACTTCAATGGGCACAAGATCATCCCTTTAACCTGTTCCCTGGGGGGCACTGGGGGGTGGCATTTCCTCCTCCTTGCCTTTTGCACATCTGGGCACAAAACCTGCCAAGCCACTCAATATTAATGAGGCAGATTTGCATGTTTTCACCCTCCCGGCTAAAGTCTTTAGCAAACACACACACACACGTTTTCTTCCCCCACCTTCTTTTTTACAAAAGCAGCAGCTCATTTGGAAGTGTGAAGCCTGTTGTGTCTGCCACATCCGATTTCGCTTGGCGTCATTTAACCTGCGTTAAAATATTTATTCCCCCGTTAAAAAGGTTACAGCTAGGAGCGTGCCGGCACTTTGCTCATGATAACAAAGAGCAAAGCCCCAAGAATAGACTGATCTGGCACTCCCGGAATCGGGCTGTTTGATTTTTTTTTTATTCCACCCCACATGTGTTCCTCCCCTTGCCCCCCAGTTAACAGTGAGAGGCAGTGACACATTTGAATTGTAAATTTCCTGTAAGATCATAAATAAGGCATTTCTGGAGCCAGGGACAGAGTAGGAGAGAGAGAGAGAGAAGAGTATTTTGCCATGCTCACAGGAAAGAGAACAACTGCTGGCATTTAATCTTTAATGAACAAGATGTTACAAAGCGTAGGGAGTTAAGATATGTTTACTTAACTATTTCTGCTCTAGTCTTGGTTTGGTTCAATTGGTAGCAGGTGTGGCTCTTGGTCTCAGAAGTTTGTGGGTTCAAGTCCTGCACCCCACCTTGAGGCTCTGTGTTATACAATTGCAGCGTTGTGTTCTCATTGCCTTTACTTTCCCCCACCCTCTCGGTCATTTCCAGTACCTTGGTGTTGTCATGTCTCATCCTAGAGTCTCTTTTTGTGTCACACTTTATTTCCACTGGGTGAAATCTTGGCCCCACTGAAGTCAATAGCAAAACTCGTGTTGACTTGCACAGGGCCTGGATTTCACTTGAAGGGCCTGATTCTCCTAATTTACATCCCTATGCTTCAGCTGAGTCACTTCTCATTCGCACAGTGTGAATGGGATGGGAATCAGACCCAGTCTGTTTAGCAGCTCCTTAGGGCTTCACAGTGCAGGATTTGTCATTGGTTACCTGCTCCTGGATCAATAGCAGGTCACTAACTAGCATGCCTAGTCTGGATGACCTCTCGGTAGGAAGCTAGACTGGGGTCTTTGCTGGCTACTGCAGGTGGGAATTAATTATCGCAACCGCTCTGTGTAATATAGGTACCTGGCCAGTCTATAAATGTCCCAGATTGTTTCTAAGGCTGCAGCAGAACCAGCAACGTCTCCTGCACTCGCCTCTGGCATCTAAGTGGTTTGCTGGTTGTGAGCACTAGGAAAAGGGAGGAAGCTGATCATCTGCACAGGCGGGGCAGCTCCCTGTCCAGCACTGCACATTTGACATTGCTCATCGTGAGAGTGTCTTGTCTTCCTTCACAGTGATATTGGCCACAGCCGGAGGTGGGATACTGGACCTGACGGACCAATGAACTGATCTGGGATGGCAAATCCTAGGTTCCTTTGTAAAGAGCTTTGGGATACCTGTTGCTTAATATCAAAGGGCACAAAAACCATTGATGTCAGCGGAGTTGTGCCTATGCTAGGAGGGACTCAGAGTCACCTCTGTGACTCCCATGGCACCCAGAAGCAGTGCTGATTCATCGGGGTCATTACGCATTAAACTCTAGGCACATGGGCCCCTCATGCCCCCTGCATCAGAGCACAATGTCAGAACTGGCTGGCTTCCATCATCGGAGTGGAGAAGATATAGGGGAAGAGAGAGGCCACAATTAAAGAGAATAATGGAAAGGCCAAAGAGAAGTAGCGGGGGCCAGGCCTGGGCCAGGGAAGGGGTTAAGTCTAGAGCCAAAGAGGTAAAGGAGATCATAGAATCATAGAATATCAGGGTTGGAAGGGACCTCAGGAGGTCATCTAGTCCAACCCCCTGCTCAAAGCAGGACCAATCCCCAATCAAATCATCAGAATGTATTTCTTTCCGGACCGGGTCGTCTTTCTGAGAGGTCCCACTATGTCCACGGCCACATTCTGGAAAGGTTCCTCTATGATGGGTGTGATGAAGCAGGACCGTTCCCAATGTTTCCTCCGAACAGCGTGGGGGTGCCCCAGCCTCCCCCACGCAGTTCCCAAGTATCTAGGTGGTGGGATAAGGGTGCACGATCCCTGCAGAGCCCCAAAGGGCAGGCGCGCGCAGGGGTCTGAGAGAGGCCAAGCACAAGATCCAGGGGAACGAGGGGAAAGAGGCCAGACCTGAAGCTAAAGAGAGAGAGGAGGAAAAGGGCCATAAAAGAAAATGAAGCTCGGGAGAAGAAAGATGCCACGTTTATTAATAGCCAGCTGAATGCGAAGCAGAATAATTTTCTCAGCAGGCTCTCAAAGTCCACCCTGGCCGCCCGTGGAGGTCTCTAGAGTTAGTCTCATTGAGCTTTTCAATATTTAATAATCCTTTCTGAAGCTAAAAGAGGAGAGGATGTGCTGGAAGGCACCGAAAGGGTTAACGTGGGTTGCCCCACACCTAGAAATGTTACCCACTCTGCTGGGTTATTACTCGCCTCTCCCTCTTTGCTGCTTGCTCCGGCCTAGATCGCAGCACAACTGCAGCGAGGAAACTGGTTTCTTCGTGTGACTCTTTCCAAATTGTCCCCAAGACGTTTGGCGTTTCCTGGCGAGTTCTCTGGCAGGCAGTGCCCACAATGCAGTGCTGTCAGGTTACGTCACCCGGGCGGGGCTACGCTGAGTAATCCTCCTGTGCGATACCTGTGCTCTCTGGCCTGGGTCCTGGGTGTGCGTGTTTAAACTGCTGAAGAGCAGAGACTTACTTTTTTGATGATCGAACCTGTGGGCCAGATTCTCCGTTGGTGTAAATCAGTGTAACTCCTTTGAGAACAATGGACCAGATTCCAGGCTGGTCATTGCTCCATGAAGTCAACGGCCCGTTGATGCCAGCTGAGGATTTGGCCTGGTATGTCTGTGGCAGTGTGGGGGAAGCTATGAGACCATGTAAGACAACAGAGTTGCTATCTCACATCCAGTCTCAGTGTTTCTCCTCTAGGGTGACCAGATGTCCCAGATTTTACAGGGACAGTCCTGACGTTCTGGGCTTTGTCTTATTCAGAGGCCTATTATCCCCCCACCCCTGTCCGGACTTCGCACACGTGCTATCCGCTCACCCTATTCTCCTCCCAGGGGTTACATCCAGAGTCTCTTCCAAGACAACACACAGTTCCTCTGCCGGTTCTTCAGCTCCTAAAGGCCAGGTTCTCCTTCCCACCATAAAATTACTCTCCTCCAAAACACCTCCCATGCTGGGGCCTTGCACCATACCTGACGATAAGCGTTTGGAGCTCCTAAATCTCCAACATTGGACAGAGCCAAACTAAGGCAAGGCTGGTTCTGCAACACTCTCCTCCCAGTTATGTTCTGATTAGCTCTACTCTGCACTGCCCATTCAGCTGCCCAAAAGGCATCACACTAGCGCTTAGGAGGCGTTATTGAAGCTCTGCGGATGTATCCTGATTTACACCAGTGATGATTTCCTCCAGTTGCCAGGGAAGCTTCAGCTACCATCACTTTACCTAACGTTCACCTCTCGGCCACTTGGGATGGGGAGGATTTGGGCAACTGACCTTCCTTCCGCTGATTCCCAGGTAGAGCGATGTGCACAATGTGGGGGTTTTTTGGTCTTCTGGCAATTCTGAAAAACATCCACAAAATTTTTCGCTTTAGTTAAATCAAAAACGAATTTTAAAAAAAAATGTTGGCAAATGGTAACATTTGTTTTGGCTTGAACAAAATGTTTTGTTTTTCGACTTTGAGCATTTTTTTTAATACTTTTGCATTTTTTTCAAATAAAATCAGAAAAAAATGAAAATAAGAGCAATTTCAAACAAGAAACATGGAAGCATCTTGTTTCCAAAATGTTGAAAAGTTTTGGAGGGGTTTTTTTTTTGTTTTTTTGAAAATTTGGCTGCAACAATTTGGCAAAACTGATGTGAGTTCATGAAACATTTTCATATCCCGGCATCTGCATTTCCCCCTCTTCCTCTCCCCCCCCCCCCCCCCCCCCCCCCACACACAAAAAAAAAGGGTTTGGGCTGAAAATTTTCACCATAGATTTGAAATGTGTCTCAAGGCTGTCTGCGCCGTCTAGCTTTCAGCTGCTTTATACCCCTAATCTCTCCACACAGGCCTGCCGTTTACACACAATCTGCTTGCTAACACAGTGGATGCAGCGCCTGCAGCTAGTAAAACCCAGCAGGGCTTACACAAAAGGCCTGATGAGGAACAAAAAGAACCTGTCAGTCACCGTAGGAAATGTATAGGCAGTGGCCTGGCTGCAATGTGTGGCCAGGCTGGGGGCTCACCCTCTGAGTTCCCCCCAGTCACTGCCAGGATGGTGCTGATGCCTGGCTCCTCCCCTTCTCCAACTAAAGGGAACATTATACTTTTGAGCACAAGCCCCTACAAACCACTCAAAGCCAAAGCCCATAAATGTTCTGAGGCCGGTTTCTCCCCAGGTCCTGGAACAAGGCCGCTTGCCCTTCACCAGTGGATCTCTTCACATGGGCAGATGCTATTCCCAGGGTTCACCGCTCTGTGCCGTTTGTCCCCTGGTGCCACGTGCTTTTATGCGGTGTGACCTTTGCCTCCAGTGCCATGTTCGCTGATGGGCTGTGGTTCACTGCTCAATGCCCATTGCCTCCCTTTGCCATTTTCATGCATGCTGTCGGGGTTCGGGGCTTTGCCTTACCCCCAGAGTTCTCTTTTCTTTGACTCTCGCCGGTATCCCGCGCTCACCAGTGCTCTCAGAGGGCCCTTTTCGTGCCCCGGTCACATGCGTGCTGACTCTCTCCTTTCCATGGCTTTGTGCCCATGTCCACAGGACATCCTCTTGCACTGCAGGGAACCAGACGTAGCTCCTGCCTGATGGCCGGGGCTGGGCTTTGCTTTGTGCCTTTTTTGCAGAGCTTTCCGTGCCCAACTACGGGGTCCGAGGCTGTGCTGGAAAAGAAGAGCCAGCACCCTGGGGTGCCTGGTGAACAAGAGAGCGAAATCTTGGGTGGTCCCTTGCTCCTTCTTTCCTTGTTCTTGCTGACCTCAACTGCATCCTAGTCATGTTGATGAGCGAGCCCAGCCCAGCACAAAGGCCAGCAAATGCCAATTGTGGCGCTCTCTCCTTGGCAGGCTGGCACCCGGGGCTGAGCCTGGCTGCCCTTGCTTGAGCATCTGGGGCACGGAGCAAGGACAGAGACGGATGGCAGGAGGGGGGAGCGGAATCCAGGCGAGCACGTGCGGTGCTGTCAGTTCTAAAAGAGAGTGACGGAAGCCAGCAAATGAATGGCGTGAATTATGCATGAGCCCTGCTAATCATGCACTGATTAAAATGATGATGTGTTAATGTTATCTCTGGCACCTCAGCAGAGGGGAACTTGTGGACACCTGAGGGGCGGGGGTGGGACATGAACAGCCAGACTTATCCCAGCTCCTCCAGACTCTTCTCCCCTCACTGGGTCTGATGCTATAGCCGGAGGGGCCCCTGTGTGTTTACTCACGACAGGGACCCCGACTGCTGCTTGGACTTCTGTGTGCAGGAGAGAGCTAGGATTGCTACCCATCCTGACCTGAAAGGGATTCAAACAGTCCCGCTGGACCAGTCAGATAGACCCGTGTCCCACAGCACCATCGTACCAATGTGGGGTGAGCTCCCCACAGCTGCAAGAATTAATCCTCTGAAGCAGCAGGTGCTGATTTGAATCAAATCCAGTTCAGTCTCCTGTTGTATCTCCTGCTTCCTTAAGCTGTAAGGGACCGAAGGGAGCTCAAGCCAAGGAAACAAGTGGAATAGGGAGCTAGCAAGCCCCCAGCTGCACATAAATACCGCGCTGCCGTGAGGCCATGGTGATAGGCGCACTCTAGATAGATACGAGGAGCTCGCTGAGCAGGACACCTCTCTGGTTGGGAGGGTGATGATGTGGTTTTGGAAGTAGGAAGAAACCAGTTTGATATTGGCTTCAACCTCTTCCGTGCCCCGCCCCGGGCAGAGCTCTGTGAATTCCTGGCAGATGTTTCGCGCTCTGTGGATGACTTTAGTTGTGTCACTAAAACATGGAGAATGACAGGACTGTGCTGATTTAGAGCCTTCTGTCCTGTCGCAATAGTCAGTGCCAGCCTATTGGAATAGCCCTTGGAATAGCCAGGCGGGTGGGCAGAGCCCACCAGAACAACAGGTCCGCCCCCTCAAATAGGGGAGGGGCCACAGAGCCAGCAATCAACTAAATATGGGGGTCAACAAATGAGCAAACAGGAACGGGAGTGGGGGTCAGAGGTGCACTGTCAGTACCAGCCTGTGTGAATCCTAGGGGGAGGTGGGCAGAGCCCAGAGGAACTAAAAGGACACCTCAGATTGGGGAGGGGCCACAGCATTTAGGAGACAACTGAGTGTGAGGGACAACAAACGATGGGGTGGGACTTGGGGGGAGAGGGTCAAAGGTGTCTAGTCAGTACCTAGGAGAGCCCTGAAACTGCAGGTGACTTTGATCCACGGAACAGGTACAGTGTGATAAGCATCCCTCATCTCATCCAACCACGTGCTTCAACCTGGAGGGGTCTCTCTGGACTAAGAGGGGAGCCCATCTCCAGGGCTGATTCAGTCTTTGGCTGCCAGCAGGGATCCCAGTCAGGGCCAATGAAGGTGGTGGTTCTGAAGGTGTAGCTCACCCGCGCTGCAAGTCTTGAGGGGACACGTTGCAAAGCCAGTAGTGTATGCGGCCTTCGTGGGGGGAGGCTGCCAGCTTAGTCCCTGTTAGTACCACGTGGCGGCCAGGGATGCTCAGTCAAACCCCTGACCAGAGGGAGTAAACCCAGAAGGAGGTGAAAGGAAAGATGGGCCGGTGTGCAGGAAGGGAGAAGCAGGGATTGGAAGTGGCTGTGGATTCTGACGGGCTAGATCTATAGTGCTTGATATGCACTCTCCTGGGTTCACTCCTGGCCTTTCTGCCTCGCACCAGGTGCGTTGTGAGGCTGTGGCCCCTGGAAACGCTAATTCCTCCACTGCGGTGAACTCACTCCATGGCCACTAAGGACACCTGCGGGTCGGGCCGTTGGTTTGGCTGGAGAGAAGGTGCAATCGTGGTTACGTAAGATCCTCCTGTGACCAGCTCGGTCCACGTTGCCCTTTCAACTGCACTCAGAGTGGCTTCCCATACATGCAACAATACATGGTTTTATTCCCAACCTCTGCCATTGCCTGGGTTCTGCACAACGCAGGCTAGAATGTGGTTCACAATCCGGCCAAGTGTGTTTGTGTCCTGCTCTGGTGGCTGGCTCGCAAAGAGGCTATAATGCCAGTTACTACATAATTCAACAGCCCGCTCCTCTCGCTTGGACAAGAACTCCCAGGAGGGGGGTGAAGATGTGGATATAGGCGGCGAGTTCTATGGGCCCGTGGTGCCCGGGCACCAGGAATATTCCTGTCCCAGAGGCCCGGCTCCAGCAAAGTTTCCCACCTCTGCCCCCACACTGCCACCCCGAGGCGATTTAAAACAGCCTGGGGGCTCCCGCTGCCACCCAGCAGCGAAAGGTGCAGGGGCGGTGCCTGGAGACAGCAGCGTGAGGAGACCCCCCCCCCCCCCAGGCCTGCCCCGCGTAGGAGCCGCTGCTGGAGGGGGTGCCCCAGGTAAGCATTGAACTCCCCCATCCACTTCCAGAGCCAGCAACCCCTCCCCCCAACTCTCTCTTGCACTCCCACCCCTCCCCTGCACCTACCTTTGTCCCCAAACTCCCTCCCAGGGCCTACACACCCACCCCCTCCTGCACCCCCGCCCCGTGCCCAGAGCCTGCACCCAGCACCCAAACTCGTTCCCAGAGCCTGCACTCCAGACCCCCTCCCCCACCCAAACTCCCTCCCGGAGCCCGACCTCTCACCCCTTCTGCACCCAAATTCCCTTCCAGAGCCTGCACCCCTCCTGCACCCCAATCCCCTGCCCCAGCCCAGAGCCTGCACCCAAACTCCACCCCAGAGTCTGCACCCCAGATCCCGTCCCCCCTCACCAAACTCCCTCCCAGAGTCTGACCCCTCACACCCCTTCTGCACCCAAACTCCCTCTCAGAGCCTGCATCCGCACCCTGTCGTGCACCCCAATCGCCTGAACCCCAGACCCCCTCCCCCACCCAAACTCCCTCCTGGAGCCCAACCTCTCACCCCTTCTGCGCCCAAATTCCCTTCCAGAGCCTGCACCCCTCCTGCACCCCAATCCCCTGCCCCAGCCCAGAGCCTGCACCCAAACTCCACCCCAGAGTCTGCACCCCAGACCCCGTCCCCCCCACCAAACTCCCGCCCAGAGTCTGACCCCTCACACCCCCTGCACCCAAACTCCCTCTCAGAGCCTGCATCCGCACCCTGTCGTGCACCCCAATCGCCTGAACCCCAGACCCCCTCCCACACCCAAACTCCCTCCCAGAGCCTTAGGCAGGTGTGGGGGGGGAGTTTGCGGGGGGAGGGGGGGTTCTGGATGTTCTGGGCACCACCAAAATTTCTATAAACCTGCTGCCCCTGGATGTGGACGTGCCTGCAAGGATGGAAAGGTGCTGAAGAATCGCTGTTACCCCCCCCTTCTCCGCCCCCCCACAGAGCTGCCACAATAGGGATTTAGAAATGCGATCCCAGCCGCAAAACCACAATCCTCCAGCCGTGAAGAAATCATACCTAGCTCTTCCAAAGAGCTTCGCAAAGGCAGCCAGTATCCATATCCCTGTTCTACAGCCTGGAGAATGACGGGGAAATGACTCGTTCAAGGTCCCACAGCAAGTCTGTGGCAGAGCCAGGAGTTGACTCTTGTCCAGCGGCCCTGCCCACTGGACCACACTGCCTATCCATCGGATTAGCCTGTTGCTCTGGCCTGGGACGCTGGCCCTTTTGGGCAGGGAGATGAGGCAGGTGCAGGAGAGATTCCCAGCCTTTCAGAGAGGCACAATGAATCCTTCTGTGTTGTTTCCCTCCTCCTTTCAGAGTGAGAGGCCATAAATTAGCTACCCATGTCACCTGTTTAAAATTAGCCTTCAGAAACCTCCGACAGCTGAGACATTAATAAACAGGAAAAGGAGCCAGTGAATAAATATTAATATTAGATTAACACTGTCTCTAGGTTTATTTAAAAAAAAAAAAAAACAAACTGCAAATACTCTGGGAGTTGCATGAAAGGGACCAGAGGCTG
This sequence comes from Chelonia mydas, assembly GCF_015237465.2. Classification (NCBI taxonomy): domain Eukaryota; kingdom Metazoa; phylum Chordata; order Testudines; family Cheloniidae; genus Chelonia; species Chelonia mydas. Next base: position 7,399,162 of record NC_051258.2, read on the forward strand.
CCAGCCCATCTGTCACTGTCTGTCCCTCTCACATGTCCCCTTCCTCTCTCACCATCAAAGTTTAAACGAGAGGGGTCTCTCGAAGGGCCGTCTGCTTTGTTGCCTGCTCAAGAAACATTGGTTTGGTCTCTGTCTTCTACAGACGCGTCTGCTCGGAGGGAAGTCTCTACAGCTCTTGCGGTCAGAGCAGGGTTGGGCGTCGTCATTGTTTGGGTGAGAGCACTGCCGAGGGAAATGTGCGTAAGGCATAAAGTGTTCCTGTTTAGTCAGGATGCGGTACTCTTCCCCGGCCCTGGCACTGAACCAATCCACCAGCCGGGTGCTTTGGGCCACTGTGCTTCTGGAGGATGGAGAAAAGCGACAGCCCAATCATTTGTAGAAAGAGCAGAGTTATTAATCATAGCCAGATGGAATCCGCCTGCCTTCCCAAATTCCCCTGGGGCCGGCAGTTGGACAGAGTATTTTTCCTCACTTCCTGCAATAAAACTGTTGGCGTGTTGCTGTTCAACCGGTTGCAACATCCCATCGGAGAGATGGCTCCATTTCCTCCTGACTTCCCTTGGAATTGTGGGGGCTCAGCACCTTTGAGAATTAGGCCCAAGGTGCCTTCATCCGGCAATACCTAGTACCGCCAAGACCCTTGAGTGAGAGATGGACCTGATTCAGGACATCCTGCTCTGGATCCCTGCTCCCTCATCTCCCTGAACGGAAACCAGCTACAAGGAAGGAGAGCTGCTAGGTCCACCATCAGTGAAGGACTTAAATGAAAAGTTGTCTGCCCTGGCTGCCATTGCTTGTGTCCCTGTCAGAGCTCCACATTCGCATTGGGAAGCAAATGCCTTTGTTTGCACGTCTGATCACAGAGGGCTCTGGCCACTCATCGGGCAAGGCTTCCTCCGAGATCGTGGAACCGGAGGCAATCGGGGTAATATGACCTGCTGTTGCAGGGCAGCTCTTTCCTGGATCTCCCAGCTTGGCCATTCCCCTTTGCATGTGCCACGGGGTTAAATTCCACCCAGGGCCGTGCTCCACAGCTGGTCTCTCCCTATGGAAGCCCAGGGACTCACGGAATCGACCCAGGTGCATGGGAGGAACATTAGTTCCCTCGATACAGCCGTTATCCATGCAAGTGGTTGTTGAAGTCCTGTAGGTGGCTAAGAAGCCGTGAGGGTGCATGGAGCCTGCATCCTTCCCCCCATAGATGCTTTGTAATTGAAGACACTGAGCATGCTGCTTTATGCTTCCTTTATTAATGTGTCACTCCTGATTTAAAAGGACATTATATTTATCTCTCTATTATTTTCTTATGTGTCTAGCAAAAATTCCCACTGCTCGCTATCAAGAGATATTCTTATCCCCCTGGGATGCAGTCTAATCAGAGGACTGTATTTCCATGGGCCACAATCTAATCAGAAGTTTGCATTTCACATGCAACATTTTGGCAGCGAAATGTGAGTTCTTTATAAAGAGCAAAAGGGGGGGGGAACCCCCAAACCCCAGAACTTCTGCAGCATTTGGCTTGTGATTCACGCTGATGAATTGAAGTTGCCGATGACGACTGACTGGGTTACCTCTGAGAGAGATGAACCCACCCCCATCCCTGCTGTTCAGAACAACCTTTAAAATTCAGTTGTAAATTCAAACAGTCTCTGCCGTTTTTTTGTAATGGAACAAAATGTTGCAAACGTACTGGAGAGAGGGAACCACGCTGTGAAGTCGGGATCCGTTTCCGAACTTCCCCAGAGGTGTGATCTGGGGTTTGAGCTTGGCCTCGGTTCCCCAGCCACTGCACTGGAAGACCGAGAGAGGCTTGTGGTGCGGATTTGAAAAGAAACGTGGTTTTTCTCTTTAAATCTGGCCACGTCTGTCAGATCTGAGAACTCAGTGCGCAGTCACCCTTTGAATACAGGGGTAGGTATTATCCTTGTGCTGCAAGGGGACCGTCAAACTTGACGCTTCAGGGTGAAAGCCAGTTCCCAGGGGGTCAGGACAGGACTGTTTTCCGACTCTTAACGTTGAGTGGCCGGGGGCAGTAAGAGGTTTGTTTGCTTTCCTGTAGAACGCAAGGCGTTGGCCAGAGACTGGAGTCCATGGGCCAGTGGTCTGGGTTTGGGCCATACCCGAGCTCAGCTAATGATGTAGCTTCTGTGGTTCCGCTTGTACTGACCTAAGCAGAGTCAGTGTCTGAAACCGTGTTTTGGCTTTTGGTTTTTTTAGAATCATAGAATATCAGGGTTGGAAGGGACCTCAGGAGGTCATCTAGTCCAACCCCCTGCTCAAAGCAGGGCCAATCCCCAATTTTTGCCCCAGATCCCTAAATGGCCCCCTCAAGGATTGAACTCACAACCCTAGGTTTAGCAGGCCAATGCTCAAACCACTGAGCTATCCCTTGTTAATTTTTTTTTAGAGGCGCCTGTCCCTCTATTGTGTAGGCCAGCCATAAAAATAAGACCATATCATATATATTCACACGTGTATGTGTGTGGGTGTTGCGGGGGGTTCTATCTGTGGACCCCTGCACTGAAAGCTTTGGGCAGCTCACAGCTGGTAATGTACAATAACCTGAGACAGGGCGGTGCTACTGTCTTCGCTTTGCAGATGGGGAACTGAAGTCCGGAGAAAGCAAATGACTCGCCCCAGGTCGTGAGTGAGTCCCACGATACCATCTTAACCAATGAACTATCTTTCCTCTCCGTTCAGTGGCCCATCCCGCCCCGGTTGCGCCACTCAGCCAGAAGCCACCTGCATCCCCCCAGCTGTGAGGAGTCCCTTGGCATGGGGGAGTCCAGAGGCTGTAGAATTGGTTGGGTTGGTTTTTTTCAGGGAAACTGTTTTTAATGAACAAAAGGTTTTGACCAAAATGAAATGGACGCAGAAAATGTTCGTTGCCATGTCTGAGGTTCCGCCCCACCCCTTTAATTGCTCCCCTGCCCCGGGGGGAAAAATTGGAAAGGAAGGGGTAAAAAAAAAATGACCCCCTCCCCCAATGAAAAAAAAAACCCATTCAGGTTTGGTTTTGTTGAAAAAATGAACCCTTCTGCAAAAAACAAAGTCTTTCCTTTTGTTTGCTGTATATTTTTAGTGACATATTTCATTTATCAAACAGCTGTATTCCCACGTACCACCCCTGCCCCCGCCATGCCACAGGGGGTGGGAGAAGAAGAGAGGGGGTGTGGCATGCACCATCTAGCCGTGGTTGGTAGATGGGTCCTTGGGGACCGTTGGCAGCTGGCACAAGTTAGAGCAGCTCTTGGGCTGCTGTAATCTGTGTCAGGCTGGAGCTGTGCAGAGAATGAGGTGCCCTCTAGAAGAATACATCTGTTGATCTAGCAACCCCTGGGTTAAAAGCCTCGGACAGCTTTGCCAATAACCTACGTGAATCCCAGCTGGACATTCTTGTTGAGTGGAAAGGAAATGAGTTGTCAGGCGGAGGGAGAGACTAAGGGTACGTCTACACTGCAACCCAAGGCATGATTGGAGCCTGGGTGGATATATTACGCTAGCTTTACGCCAGCTCGCATGGCTAAAAAGAGCAGTGGAAATGTGGCAGCGTGGACTACACGTGCCTGGAACCCTGCTTACCAACGCGTATTGCTTGCCGAAGCCCACTCTGCTACTACCTTTACCCACGCTGGCCCGGGGATGCCTGGCTGAGCTGCTGTCACATCGTGGACTGCAGTCTAAACATGAGCTAAGGCATATAAAGAGTGAATGGAGCTGAGGAAAGAGCCGACGGTGAGCCCACGAATGTGTGTACTCTGCACTGGAAGAGAACGCACTTCCATTTGGGTCTAAACTTGGACTTTGCCCTAGGGAGGCTCTTACGTCCCCGCGTGAGATGTGGCAGGTGGGGAAATCTTCCCTAGAGTGTGGTGCCCGTCGGGGCGATCCCTTTCCAGCTCCTCTAAAGCCCAGTGGCTTTGAGAAATCCCAGGTGCTTGGGGGTTTGGACCCTGGGATCTTAGAAGGACTGAACTCTCCCATGCTCTTGAGCAGCTGCTCTGATTGGCTGCTCTGCTCTGCCTCCTCTGATTGGCCAGTCTCACCCCTGGGGAATCCTGAGGAGGAAGAAAGAAAGAGCAAAAGCACATGCAATTCCAGGCTGCATGAGAGGCGTCCAATATCAGTCAAAAGAAATTAGTCCAGCACTGTTTTAAGAGAGGAGAGAGGTTGCCGTTAGAATACTGTGTGCCGTTTGGGTCACCTGATTGTAGAAAGGCTATTACAGGAATGGAAAGGGGGCAGCCGAGGGCAAGGAGAACACGAGAGAGGGGCCTCAGCTATGTAAAGAGGTGAGCGGAACTCTGTCTCGTGTTCTTTGCTTGACGAGATTACTGGCTGGCTTCCTTGTGATAGCACGATTCAGCGTGGGATGGAGAGTTCTGCTACTGCGGTCGTCCTTAGACAGGCACCGTCAGCCCACTTTGTGGCATCTGAGATACCAGAGGGATTTCCTGCTGTAAGCAGAGGGAAGTAGCTGCCATGTGTCACAACCGCAGTGGATTAACGGTGGCTTTTCAGTTGCAGCCGCTGTCTGAGAGTTAGCAGGGCACTGACTGAAGAAGGAGTGGGACCAGCATTTTCACAAGAGGTCACTGATTTGGGGTGCTTAAATTCTTGGGAGCTCAATTTGAGGCCCTTTTTGGCTCTGATTATCAGAAGGTGCCCAGCACCCACAACTCCAGCTCATAACACTGGGAGCTGCAGGAGCTCAGCAACCTCTGGAAACTAGGCCCAGGCTGTCACTCCGAAAGGGGTCCACCTCCCAAACCGTGGCACCCAGAACTAGTTGAAAAAATTCATCCCTGGAGCCTGAATTTCCACAAGTATTGAGCACCTGCACCTCCATTCGCAGCCTGTGAGAAGTGTTGGTCCTCAGGGCCTGGATGTCTCAAGTTGGAGACCCAAAATCAGTGGCCACTTGTGTCTGCCCATGGTGGGCCAGATGCGTTTCCTGGATGGCCCTGATACTGGGTCTGAGCCAGAGACCATTAACCCTCATAGCTGTTCATGGTCATAAGTCCCCTGTAGCCTGAGGATAGCAACATAGGAGCTGTGTTCGTCATATGCCTGCAGAGGTATTGATAAAATTGGATTCTGGTGCTGGAGGGTAAACATTGCTCTGTGTGTCCACGCGGCAAGGGTGGTTTTGGTTTTTGTTCTCTGCACCTCTTAACAAACCTTGTGTAACACAACAGTCTCTGCGCTGTGGTTGATCCAGGCCACTTGTTCTGCCCCTACCCCGGGGTCCTTCTGCGCGGGCATCACTTGAGTTTCTCAAAGATGGCAGTGAAGGGGTGAAGCACTGGAATAAATTGCCTAGGGAGGTTGTGGACCCTCCATCACCGGGGATTTTTAAGAGCAGGTTGGACAAACACCTGTCAGGGATGGTCTAGATAATACTTAATCCTGCCACGAGTGCAGGGGACTGGACTAGATGACCTCTCGAAGTCCCTTCCAGTTCTGTGATTCTTTGTTGGTCTTGTGTGAGCAGAGATTGTCCCACCTCCCAGCAACCTAGTGCCTGAACTCTGCACGTAGTGGCCCTGCGAGAATTAACCTTCCACATCTGCTCACCTGGCAGAACAAGCTGAGCTGGTGCTGGGCTCACTACGAACACAGTTGGCTCCTGAGGAGTTTCAGGTCCTTCTGATTGCTCCAGGCCATCATGATTCCCATGTCCTGTCTCATCATGGGGACCATCTGGCCAAGGCTCTGCCTACAGGCCCATCACTCTGGAAATGGCCAGAAAGGCCACCAGGCTCTGCTCCTCTCTCTCTTCCCCGCTGGTGCCTGGCTGCTGAGCACAGAACCCCCAGCAGCACCCACTAGGTCAGGCCTCAGGAAAGGACCGCGGCAGTCCCAGACCCTGCATGGCAAGTCCAGAACGACCCTTTAGAGTTCAGCTTGTTTCTTTACTTTTCAGTTAGAGAGGAGAGGGATGGCCTTGACTTGTTGCCTTCCCGCTTGGCAGGGAGGTCTTGCCATTGTCCTCCACCCGTCATCACACCCTGTTTGTTCCCTCAGCTGGTACAAGCTCTGACCTGCAAGATTCTGGAGGTGTCCCACCAGGTCACAAGCACCCTCTGTGGCCATTGCTTCAGTGGCATCTGAGGGCACCAGCATGTCGCGGGATTGGACCCTGTCTCTGGCCGTGCGCCGCTGCCCTAGGGAAGGGGCACGGCTCTGGGAATGGCATGCTACAGTGGGGTGGGATCAGGCATGTGGCTGCCGTGTGTTGATTGCCAGCGGGCATAAATCAGCATCGGGCCAACGGGCCGGATCCCCATCCAGTGTAAATCCATGGAGGGGTGGTGGCGCTTCTTAGGGAGAACAGAAAACAGCAGGCAGTATGGTCACAGGGCCCTCAATGCCGGGGGAGGAAGGGGGGAAGGAGCAAGGACAGTCACAGGGCAGAGAGGGGGATGTGGGGGGTCATTGCCGTGGTGGGAGTGTCCCCATGTGGAGAGGGAGAGGGCACTAAAGCCTGTCCTGTGGGGAGAGTGATGGTGGCGAGGACTGGTAAACTGAGGCGGGCAGGTGGACAGGAGGACCCCACCCAGCTAGGAGGGGCAAATCGGGCTGTGCAGCCCACCCTGGTGGGCAGTGACGAGATGGGGGAGAGGTGTAGCCCGCAAGGACCCCCCCACGCTCTCACCTCCTTTTCTCTCCATGTGTGCATAAAAGTCCTAGCCCCGCTGCCCTGAGCAGGGGCAGCAAGCTGGCACCGGCGGGACTGAGGGCAAAGCGAGATTGCCGGAGACGCCTGGCTGAGAGCGGCCGTCACTGGTGATGCAGGAGCAAACAGGTTTAAAGTTGGGGAGGGGACTGTTTATGGATTTGCTCTCCTGCCTCCGCACCCCTTCGTACAAAGTGATGTGTCTTTAAAGGCCCTTTCCCTCTCCCCCAGCTGGGAAGCAGATGGGCCAGTGCCTTGGCTGACTGCACTAAAGCCACCTGTATTTTGCTCCCCCCCCCCCCCCGCCACTTCCCCTTCGAGGGAAGAATTGTTTGTGAAATAAAAGTATAAGACAATGAAAGGAAACAACCCAAACAGAATCATTCCCTTCCCCATCAGCAGTACCCTGAGGGGCTGCATCTGTGTAACCTACACGTTTAATTCCCTAGGCTTCAGCCCCGTATCCGTGGCATCCCCCAGCTGTGTGTTCCCTTTCCCCTTCAAAAGTCCCCTGCGATGTCCTCCATCCCCCTATGCCCTGCACACCCTCTTCCATGGGGAGGTGCTGGCCCAGTAGCCCCTTTTCCTCCCCCCACCCCCGAGCATAGGCTTCCTCCACAAAGAACTGTACTTTACTGCCAGAGGGGAGCGGGCATTGATTAGGATTCCCTGTGCCTGCTGCCTGCAGGGCTATGAATGAATCTATGATCAACAAACTGACCCCCTTATCTTTCCATTGTCCTGCTGGGATTTTTGCCAGAGTCACATGGCAAAGTCTGATTCTATTAACTGGGGTTGGCAGAGGGGACGTTGCTGCAGCTGGTATTGTTCGCAGATGGCCCAAGAGCAAAGTGTGACCCCAACCCCCTTCCCACAAACGGGACTTTGTCCTGAGACTTTGAACCCTTTTTATTCCTTCAGCTTCGTCTGCCAAAATCCAGCATCCCAGGCCTTCAGCTCCGTATTCCAGCGGATTCGGCAGTGGGCACGTTGATCCAAGTGTGCCTTTGCTGACACGAGTGTGCACACAGGTGCACTTTCCTGCTGAGACACAGATGCATGCCCCTGCTAATCCATGTGTGTGCTCTGAAGCATGGGTGTGTACCGCCCACACACAATGACTCATGCTCACACGCCGACTCCCTGAAACACAGATGCATTTGGACTCTGCTGCACGGTTGTGCTTGTACCCTTACGTACATGCTGCCATGCAAACACACACACACTGATGCATACATTGGCACATACTCACACTCTGGGGGGGATGCATGCATGCATACATGCTGATGCACTGAAGAACACACGCACGTTGATATGCACGCCCGCTGGCACGGGTGTCTTCGTCGCACTTGCATCTGTGTATCTTGTTCTGGAACAGAGGGTGGAGCTGGAGGGAAGCTGCATTTCAAAGTGAGCTGACCCCATTGGTTCAGTGCAGCTTTGGCCGAGTTCACACAGCGCAACTCCCCCATCCCCGCTGTGCAGAAACCAGGAATTGGACTTGAAGATCAGGTTTTTAATTAAAGTTGTTTCTCAGCCTTCTGCTAGCGGTGGCCATCTTGACAGATGGCACCGTGTGTGATAGGAGCTGTTAAGGGCAGGGGGGAAATCCCAGAGCTGGAGCCTGCAAAACCTCCTGCTCTTACTCCGGCACATGAAGAAGAAAGATCTCCTGATAGCTACACACAGGATAACCATATATATGGTATAAGAACAGAGGAGTGGCCGTACTGTGTCACACCAATGGTCCATCTAGCCCAGTGTCCCATTTTTTAACAGTGGCCAGTGCCATGTGCTTTAGAGGGAATGAACAGCATGGTGCAATTATCAGGTGATCCATCCCCTCTCGTCCAGTCCCGGCTTCTGGCAGTCAGAGACTTAGGGTCACCCAGAGCATGGGGTTGTGTCCCTGACCATCGTGGCTAATAGTGATTGATGGCTCTATCCTCCATGAACTTACCAAATTCTTTTTTGAAGCCGGTTATACAACATCCCCTGGCAAGGAGTTCCACAGGTTGACTGGGCGTTGTGTGAAGAAGTACTTCCTTCTGTTTGTTTTAAACCAACTGCCGAGTAATTTCATTGGGTGACCCCTGGTTCTTGTGTTGTGTGAAGGGGTAAATAACACTTCCCTGTTCACTCTCTCCACATCTTATGATATTACAGACCTCTGTCACATCCCCCTTTAGTCGTCTCTTTTCCAAGCTGAACAGTCCCCGTCTTTTTAATCTCTCCTCACACGGAAGCTGTTCCGTGGATGATTTGTGTTTCCCTTTCTGTACTTTTTTCAATTCTTTTTTAAGATGGAGCTACCAGTACTGCACCCAGTATTCAAGGTGTGGGTGTACCATGGACTTATACAGTGACATAATGATATTTACTGTTTTATAGGATATTTACTCTCTTATCCATGGGTTAATTAAGCCAGTGTTTGTGTAAACGTCCAAGTGGGACAGAGTCTCCAGGTACGACATCCGGGGCTCCCCCTATAGGAATCGGGCAACTGGCACACCGAATCCACCCAGTGTCCAATCCCCAACCATCGCTGTCCCAGATGTATTAGAGGAAGGTGCATGTAGGGAGCCCTGCAATGGAGAAATATGGAATAAGCTGTCCTCAGGAAAAGTGTTTCCTAGGCCTCAATAGAGGGTAGCATCAGCTCTGATGCCAGGGGTGTTGTGTCCCAACTGTAATTCTTTGGGTATTCTACACTAGAGCTGGAGCTCGGATAGACATACCTGTGCTAGCTCTGGCTGAGTTAATGTGCTAACAATAGAGTGTAGCCATGGTGGTGGGAGAGTTAACCGCCCTGCGTACACTCCCGTCGGAAAGCCCAGCCAAGCGCTCGGGTGGCTAGCCCGTGGTGCCGCTGCAGCTACATTTCTGGTTTTAGCAGGCTCGCTTGCTCGGAGCTAGCGCAGGTATGTCATCCCGAGCTGGAAATTACCCCTCCCGCTCCAGTGTAGATGTACCCTTTGCACACACCAAAAAGTATGCTCGTAACCGGGGTTAGCTATCTCAGGTTCATACCGTAGTAAAGCAACTAACTGGCTTAGCCCGAATATTATAGATGGAGACATATTCCACCCCTCCCTTACTTCCTGATTTAGCCTATGGGACTTTCCCCCGCCTGCAAACTCTGTTGTGATGCAGTTAAATAAGGCAGAGAGTTCCCTGCCTGCAATCGGGCGAGTTGCACTGCGCGGTCCCTTTACCAAAATAAATAAATAAATAAATGGCAGTGAAGACACGACCCCTCGGCTTTTAACTTGGGTTAGCAGCTCAAGTTCAGTCCCGTAAGGCAGCCTGGGGTTGAACTGGAGCTACTAACCCAAGTTCAGCTTCCAGGTTCTTCGCTGCTGTTTTAACCCAAGGTAGCTAACATGAGTTAAGAACGCACCTTTTTTTTTTTTTTTTTTAATAGCGTAGACCTATCCTTGGTTTGTTTTTAATCCTTGCTATTGAGTGTGCTCTGATTGTGCTCATTGTCCATATAAATGGCCAAGCCTTTCTTGAGACTTACTGAGTGATAACTTGTGGCAATGAGTTCCAAAGGCGAATTGTGTCAGGGGTGACAGGCGCACAGCTGGCTCCAAATGAAGTCACTTTTCGGCAGCGCTGTCTTCGTTCACCCCCAGATTGCAAAGCAAACCCTTTCAGCCTGGGTGGCTTTTAGTCATGGAAACCACAACTAAAGAAATAAAACCCCTATGTGGTCTCCTGACGGGTCATTCTGGCAGCTGGGGGTCATCCGTTCACAGTGGAACCCCAGCCATAGCCTTTTCCCGGCTACATCCTCTGTCCCTGGGGCTGTGTACTGGCTCTACCAGAAAAATCCCCGTGGGGCCAGATGCTTTGAGTTTCCAGCCGTTTTGCACCACCTGAGTGGCACAAAATAGCCAGAACGGCGTCCAGGATTTGACCCAAGGCCTGAGGGGTGCTCTGAAGTTCGGAGTCCATTGCCTGAATGAATCCCATACTGATGTGGTTGGGGGCTGTGAGACCATCAAAGAATGCATGTGCCGGCCTGCACCGAGGGGGTCCAAAATGAACATTTAGTTCTCTTTGCTTGGTGCAGTGATGTAAGAGATGGTTATTTAAAATAACAAGGGCAAGATAGCTTTGTAGGCCAACTCCATTTCTTGTAATGAGGGGCTGGGCAGAAACTGGAAAACTGAAAAAGAAACAGGGTCCAGCAAGAGATTATCTGTAGTATCATCCCAGGGGCAACTTAAAACTTTCTCTGTCTCTCTCCTAATGGTACCAATCCAAGTGTTGAGACTCCCAAAACTGCATGGGTTGGCAGATAGTTAGTGTTCTTAAAGCTCCAGCTCTTGGAATCATGTGATTGCCTGAGAATCTCATCTTTCGTTTAAAAAAAAAAAAAAAAAGGTGAAAAGCCCAGATCCTCAAAGGTGTTTAGGCACCCAACTCCCATTGATTTCAATTGGAGCTTTGAGGATCTGGGCCTAAGTTTGTACCCATTGTGGCTGTGGACACCTAAATGCTCAAAATCCAGAAGGCAACTTAAAAAAACCAAAACCAAATTCATTATAGTTTTTTAAAATCTCATGTTTTTTGGGGGGCTGACTTATGATTTGTTGAATGCATAAGGCTGGTAATACTGCCAGTTACAGGGCATCGTAAAGCTTCTTGGTGTATTTCAAGCTCAACCTCTGTTACCTCTGGATCTTCCCAAAAAACGTTTGCAGCTCGCTCTCCGCTTCCGAGCTAGGTTTCCCCAGGTATCCTCTGTGCCAAACTGCCCGGAAAGAGCCCCTTGCAAGCTGCATTGAGCTTCACGAATTTGAACGTGCAGGGGCCATGCTAATCTTCTCAATAGCATTCCAGTTTTAGTCTATGTGTTGCACTGGTGTTTGTTAAACTCGGTGGCCAGGTGGCATACTTGCTCTTAGGAGGCCAGACAGGAGGTTTGAGTGCTTTTAGATCCACTGGCTCTTGCAGGTATCAGCGCAGATGACAAATGCGCCATTAAAGAGCTTCGTTAGTGAAAGCCTGCAAGGTTTTAGGGCATCTCAGGCTATGTGACAGGTTTCAGAGTAGCAGCCGTGTTAGTCTGTATCCGTAAAAAGAAAAGGAGGACTTGTGGCACCTTAGAGACTAACAAATTTATTAGAGCATAAGCTTTTGTGAGCTACAGCTCACTTCATCGGATGCATTTGAGCTGTAGCTCACGAAAATTTATGCTCTAACAAATTTGTCAGGCTATGTGGCTTCTGCAGGCCACAGGTATGCATATGCATCCTGGTGCGTTGTTTCCCTAAGAAGAAAGCAGGAGGGGAGTGGGACCTTTGTGAACTGAAGTCAAAGCTTAGAGAGGACGGTAAGTACGTGACAGTAGGAGGTAACTGGCTGAGAAGGGCCGAGGGCACCCTGCTTAGCACTTACCAGGGGGAATCTCTGTCAACCACATCAAAACACTGAGCAGGTTTTTGGAAGGGTCCATTGGGATTTCTGTTTTGATTTGTCTGGCCCCCCACCCGTTGTTGTTTTTTTCCACTTAGCGTTTTTGGACCGGCTCCTTTGTGAACGGTGCATCTGTTTCTCTCTCCCCTGTCTGTCTCGCTTGCTCGTTTTTGCTCTCTTCCTTTTGCTCTGGTTTCTTTTTGAACCGGCCATCTGTTTGCCTTGTTCCCACTGGATGCGGGCACCTCACCTCGCGTTCGTCGCTGCATTTTGCTCCCGTTCCCTGTGTGAGCTGTCCAGGTTTCAGGTTGCGTGTCGGGTCACCTCTTGGTTGCTTTATAAAGGTGGCGGCAGTCACTTCTGCAGACTGTCCCCACCATGGTGCTAGAGAGGCCCCCCATGTACTGTGCTGGCAGCAATGCACTTAGCATGCTTTATTTCTTTATCTTGGCTCTTTAATCCAGCAGGGCTTGTTGGGGACGGATACCTGCCTTGCTGAACTCTAAACAGTACCAGGTTTACAATGGTGCCGTGGCACCGGGCCCACACTCAGAAGGGGCCCCAGCGCCTGGACCATGGCCCCGCCTCCTGCTCCGCCTTCATTCTCCCCGAAGTCCCGCCCCCACTCAGCCTCTTCCTCCCAAGGCTCCACCCACCATTTGCTCCTCTCCGCCCCCTCCTCCCTGTGTGAACAATGGGCGGGGCTTCAGGGGGGGAAAGAGGCCGAGCGGGGAGGGATCTTGGGGTAGAGTGGGGGCTGGAGCAGCGGGTGGGGCCATGGTCTGGATGCCGGGGCCTACAGAAGGTTAATCTGGCTCTGGCTCTAAAGGACTAGGGTCTTACGTAAGACCTGCTCATGTTTCTGTGACCTGTGGATTGATCTGTTGGTGGTGAGGGTCGGAGAAGGGAGGGGCGGATCTAGTGGTTTTGGTGTGGGGCGTGTGCTTAGACGCGAGTTCCTGGTATTCTTGCATGCCTCCATGTTGGAGAGCAGCAAATATCTGGACAAAGTGTCTTTGTAACTTACGAGATCTGCATCTCCCCACAGCGCTGTGCTGTGCTCTGCTACCTGGGTTAAGTACCCGGCACCGTGCAATGGATACCACAGCCACGCAGGGCTTCATGCATGGCATTGTACCACCTGCTGTGGCCACCGAGGACTTCAGAGTCACACGCACGGATGTAGCTCGGGATCTTCGACTGCTAAAGGAGAATCTCTTTGAGCAGTCACAGTAGTAGGACCGAACAGACTCACTTGAGCAACCCTGCCGATCCGTCCACTAGGGCGCAGTGACAACTAGTACATCATAGCTTCCAGCATGAGGCGGCGCCGTTTACAATTTTGCATGGTGTCTGTTGTGGGCTTGTCCAAGGAGTCTAGTAAAAGAGCCTAGACTTCAGATTCTAGCACCAAAATCTAGAATAAAGGTACCCAGAGCAGAAATGTCTAGAATAAAGGAATCCAGATGTAAGAGTCTAGGATAAAATCTAGGCTCAAGGTGTTCAGATTTAGGAGGGTTGGGTCTAGAATAAAATCCAGAACAAAGGAACCTGAATTTCAAAGTCTAGATTAAGATCTAGAATTAAAGGGGTCAGCTGTGGCTTTCTGGAGTAAACTGTAGAACAAAGAGGTCTATCCAAGAAAGGAGTCTAGGCTTGCATGATGTCTGTTGCAGACGTGGCCAGAGAGTCCAATACAGCACTGAGCTCTGGAGCGAGTGGTTTCAGCCTCCTCCCTACCCCCAGGGGCCCAGGCTCTCCCGCTGCAAACAGGAGAATATAGGGGAAGGCCAAGATCTGGTGCAGCGATTTCAGGCAGCTCCGATGTCTTCCAGGAGGGCCTGAGCCAACACCCGGCCCCGTGAGCATCAGGCCCTAAAAACCTCGCTGAGCTTTGTCCTTCAGTCGCTGTGCAGCAAACGGAGCAGAGGGAAAAGTCGGCGACAGGTCTGCGTGCGCAGCGAATGCAGCCAGGACGCTGCCATGGCGCCTTTCTCCTCCTCCTCTCCTTCCCCGTGCCATGTATATATTTCCCTAATCGCTCCGGCTGCTGATCGTTATCTGGCTTTGCGAGAGAGTGAAAGAGACTTCGTGTCAAACGCTGAAAAACGACTTTTCCAGCAGCCTCTCTCCCCTCTGAAAAGAGGTGACGTGCTCGGAGTATACAAATCACTCCGTGCTCCGGCGCCTGTGCTCGGCCTGCCAGCGTGTGTTTGGATTGCAAAGAAGCCTCCCCAGCCCCCGCCAAGGTCACCCAACCGCAACCCTGCCTTAGCGAGGAGCCGGGAAGGCAAAGCAGCCCATTACGAGTAACACGGCCTCGGTGCGGCCCGGGAGCTGCGCCGGTCAGGGAGTGAAAGGGCTCATCTCCCCCAAGAATGTATATCTCTGCTGTAGGAGCAGGCTGAAGGGTGAGACTGGGATGAGGGATAGCCACCAGGAGAGTCCTGCTTTGAATCAGCTGGGGGAAAGCGCTGTCTAGTGATTAGAGCTGGAAATTCAGCGTGGCTTGAATCTTCTTTTAGACCTTGATTGCACTGGAGATTTGCCCTGATTGCAGCCATGTGCGTAGATGGACCAAACTGCTATTGGCCAGAAGAGCATGGGGACCGATCTTCCCGTGTTCAGCACGCCGCTGGGGCTGGATCTTCAAAGGTCCCACCTCCCATGGGGGCACCTGAAGAAGGCCCATGTTTGCAGAGGTGCCCAGCAGCATCAGCTGTGACACTGAAATCTGGAGGGCCCAAAACTGAAGCTCTTCTGAAGCTCAGCCCATGAATGGGAGGTCCCATTCTAGCGACAAACCTGGCCTGCTTGCGGAGATGGGGCTAACCCCCGTTGAAGCCACGTGAGCTCAGGTGTGCAAATCCTGGCTTATTGTGGTGTAGCCTGTCTACTCTAGTAGTGCCTGAAATCAGAGCAAATCCATTGGTAATGCTTGAGAGGAAGAAGTGTACAGTGGTTAAGGTGCTAGCCCGGACTTTGGGCAGACTTGGGTTCCATTCCGCTCTGCCATAGGCTTCCTACAAGACTAGGGCAAGTCATTTAGTCTATATGGGTGTGTCCACACTGCATTGTAAACCTAGGTCTGTGGGACCTGGGCTTGTGGACTCAGTGCTTGAATGTCCACACTGCACTGTAAATCTGGGCTTTCAGTTGCCGAGTCCAGATCTCACAGCTGTGCTAACACGTCCATACTGCACTATGCAGACCTTCTGACTCGGGTCTGCAGCTTGAGTTGCGTCTACACTGCAAAATGACAGGGCTTGGACCTGAGTCACAGTGGGACTTGGGCTCTGACCCACCCCCTAGCAGGATCTTTGAACCCAGGTCCTGAGTGCTTGCTGACCTGAGTCAGACTGATTTGTGTGTGTGTGTGTGTGTGTGGTAACGGGGCTTGGGTTCAAACCTGAGTCAGAGCCTAGGGCTTAGTGTGCAGTGTAGGCATACACTATTTATGTGCCTGAATTCCCATCTGTCAAATGGAGGGACTAGCACTGCCCTGCCTCACAAAGGTGTTGAGAAGCAGGTTCGAGAGTGCTCAGCTAGACACTGGATTGTGGCCGGTGGAGTTTCTCTAGTTCTTCAGTGGTGTAGATGAGAATCAGACTTGGCTTGTGTTCCTAATTTGCTCTGGAACATTGGGCAAAACTGCGTATGCCTTCTGCTTACTCGCTGGGGGTAAACGATAGTTACAATGCTCGCTTCCCAGAGCGCTGCTGAGAATGAATTCATAATCATTCATAAAGTGCTTTGAGATCTTTGGCTGAAAGGCGTTCTAGGTGCAAAGGCTGATTATTATTTTATGGGCAGGGATTGTCTTTTTGTTCCATGTTTGTCCAGCGCTGAGTACAATGGGGTGCTGGGCATGCCGGAGGCTCATGGGTGGAAAGAATCACAACGAATAAATAGCAAATCTTGAGATTTTTCTGATGCTGTCAGAATCCAAACCAGGCCTCCTTGAATGGGCAGCATGTTGATGGGTTTTTTTAAGCATTATCTTTCACTGCCTGGCAATTCCAGCTCTGCCGTCTCCTTCATTTAATCGCTCCTGTTATCTGTAACCAAAAAAAAAAAGTGTAATCTCGTCCAGTTGGCTCCCAACATTTGTTAACAAATAGGCAAGGTTTTATCGTGCTTATCGGCACCACTCGTCCCTCTGTCCCCTGCCGGTTTGTCAGATAAGGCTGTAATACTTTAGCTGTTTCGTTCTGGCCGCTGCCCAGGATGGAACCCTGATACGCCAGTTTGATCAGAGGCGGATAGTGGCTGATGTTTGTAAACTGGAAGCTTAGCTGCAATCTGTGTCTGAGCGCACGCACGCATGCGGCCCGTTCAGAAGGCTGCCTTTTCCTCTAGCAGTATGTTTCTTTCAGGAACGATAACGGCAAAGTGGGGGGAAAGGTAAATCAATGAGACAGGCGGGAGACAGGCGGTCGAGGGAAAGAGCTGTCTCTCGGCAGTGCGGGCCTGTGGGTGGGGCGACAGACCAGCACTTGGGAGATCTCTGTTCTGCACCACGTTCTCCGCTGACCTGTTGCGTGACCTTGAGCAAGTCACTTCCCGGCCCTGTTTCCCCTCCCAGCCGTTGTCTGTCTTGTCTAGTTAGACTCCTAGGGGGTTCATAAAAGGCATTTGGGTGCCTAACTCCCATTGGTTTCACGCCCTTTGTGACTCCCACCCCGAGCCCTTCCAAGCTGGGACTGTCCCTTACACCCGGACTGTCCCCACCTAGCACAGTGGAGTCCCATTCGCCATTGGGCCCTTTAGATGCTGCCCTAGTACAAATAATGACTAACCGTCTCACTTACGTCCGCACTGTGGCGGGAGGTGTAATTCCCAGCTCAGGTCGACAGACCCGCACTAGCTCTGACCGATCGAGCATGCTAAAAATAGAAACGTAGCTGTGGCAGTGTCCTGAGGATGTCCTGGCTAGACCCGAAATACGTGGATAGTTCCTTCTGCCCCTTGTGCTGCCATTTTTAGCATGCTAGTTTATTCAGAGCTAGCGTGGGTACGTCTGCCCCAGCTGGAGATTACAGCTTCAGCTCCAGTGTAGATGGACCCTGAGGCCTTGTCTACGCTAGGGATTTTGGCAAACAGTGGCCACCACTGGTTTAGCTGTCGTGGTGCATATTCTTAGTGTAGACAGGGCAAACTGCAATTTGCAGCTAGGGAAAGATAAATTGCACTAGATTGAATGGAAACTTGTAGCAGCTTTGCCTGTATACACTAGGTTGAAGATGGCTGACATAAGTAGACAAGGCCCTATGCTAGGTTTGTAAAGGGGCATCACTGAAGTTAATCCAAGATGTGGCCCAGAGCATATTAATAATCCCCAGCTCGTATATAACACTCTTCATCAGTAGATGCCAAAGAGCTGTACGAAGGAGATCAATATTGTGACCTCCATTTTACAGAAGGGGAAATCAAGGTACGGAGTGGCAAAGTGACTTGCCCAAGGTCACCCAGCAGGCTAGTGGCAGAGCTGAGAACAGAAACCAGGTCTCCTGAGTCTTAGTCCAGCGCTGTCACCGCTGAGGCCCACTGCTTCCCTTAGTATCCTCTCCTGCAAGGTAATGAAAACCCTCTGCTCCAGTTACAGCCAGTGGGTGATGAAGGAGGCGTCTTACTGGAGGTTTAAGCACCACAACTGAGCAAATCCGTTTGTTTAGAGCTGGTCAGAAGTCACATGTTGGATCATTTAGACCAGGGATTTTGCAGTCTTTTTCCAATAAGAATTATGGAGGCTCTTCTTGGTTGTGTGTTTGTTTTCTTTGTTGTTCACCCGGCTCTGCTCTGGATCCTCCCCTCGCCCCCCCCGCAAGTTGGGTGCGTTACAACTGCGAACGGCAGAGAGAGAGAGAGAGAGAGCGGCCTTGTAGCTGCGACAGCTCCTCGGCATCAGATACCCACCCCATGCGCACGCTGATTCATGCAAAGCCAAACGAGCAGACGCTGGGAGCCTGTTCCTTTGGTGGGATTTTACAGAACGCTTTTACAGTCGAGGCAGCTGGAAAAGCAAGGAAATGAATCTCTTCAACTCTCATCTCGATTTCACACCCCTGCGCTGCTGCTCTTGAAGAGACGGGTTTTACTTTGGTTTTTTGCAACAGCTACAAATGTCTGTCTGTCTGTCACCATACATTCCTATCTATCAATCTAGGGACTTCCATGACCCTCATTACAACAGTGGCTGAGACCAGTTCCTGATATCTAAAGCATGACGAGCCTATTTCTGTAGCCCTGGAGTTTGCATCAGCTGCCTGCCTACACAGCTCTCCCATGCCCTTCCCTTCTCTGTGGGCTCTTAGCTTCCCTGCTTAAATATAATTAAAACTATTAGAAATAGAACATCAAGCTGCTGCTCTTAATTATAATGCGTAACTCACTTAAAATGTTTTGCATCTCCAAAGAGCTTTACAAACTAGCTGGTCTATTTTAGGTATTTCTAAAGAGCCCATCACCTCCTTATTTAAAAGCCCAGGTTTATCAATCAGTCCTTGCAACACCCCTTTGAAATGTTATCCACATTTTATAGAGGGGGAAACTGAGGCACGGAGAGGTTAATTTTCAGTCCCTTCATTTTTCAGTCCCCAACTTCAGGCATCCAACGATTGCAAGAACTGTGGCATCCCAAATCAGTCATTACTTGAACAGATGGGCCTTCGTGGCTTGCCAAGACCGTGTCTGAGCCTGGATTCAGATTGCGGTCCACCAAGGTTTACAGCTCTGGGCTGTAACCACTAGCCCATGCTGCCTCTCTTTTGCGGTCTGACTGAGTGTGCAGTATGCGTCTGTGGGGTACAGTGTGGATTTATCATGGAAATGTATAGTAATGTCTTTGTAAATACCATAAGGATCGTGTTCTATTTCCGTGCTTTGCTTGTGGCAAACACCTGCCAGGTGTAAAGAATGAAATCGATTTGCCCAGTCAGTTCAGGTTTATCCTCTGCGCTGTGACTCAGGTCTCTACCACCCTGGTGCCTTTCTGGTCCTCTTCACGTTCTCTGCTTGACACTTCCATTTGGAGAGCTATTGCTATTTCTCACAGCACATATCTTGGGCTTTCTCAGTGTCGCATTTTTATGGTGATACAATGGCTACAAACAGCCATTTTTAAAAAAAAGCCCATTGCAGTCTTCCATGTGTGCTAAAGATGTGAGAGCTGCGATCTGCGTCTGTCTCGTGGTAAATTGGTACCTCCATACCCACCGGTTTGGTGAGAAGACGGGATTGGAGTCAGTCTTCTGGTTCGTGCCCATCTCTAGTAGCGATGGCCAGCAGTTTGGCTGGTTCTGTGAAATGAACTAGCCGTCTCACTCTAGAGTCCACATCATAAACTCTCGTTGCATTGCTATTAGATAGATGATGGCAGCACCCAGAGGTGCCAGCTGAGATCAGGGCCCCATCGCACTGGTGCTGCGTATACACGTAGTGCGTGATAGTTGCTGCCCCAGAGAGCTGACAGCCTCACCGGACAACACAGACAAGGGGATCAGCATTCTCCCCATTTTACTGCTGAAGAACTAAGATCCAGACGGAAGCCCCGATCCACAAAGGCACTTAAGCACCTAACCCCCGACTTAAGCACCTATCTCCATGCTTTAGGCTTCCCTGTGATTCTCAGAAGTCTTGCCAAACGATGTAGGTGACCAAACTCACTGGGCACCTAAGTTTCCAGGGTAAAAGTCCCCTCAATGCTTAAATTTCATCCTCAGGTCCTGTTCAAAATCTCCCATGGGAGAGAGGGAGTGGTACCCACCTTATACATTTTAGGCCAGTGGTTAGTGCGCTCCCCTGGGAGGTGGGAGTCCAGAGTTCAATCCCCTCTCTGTCAGAGGGAGACACAAAGATTTGAGGCGGGGTCTCCCACCTCTCAGGAAAGGGCTTTAATCACCGGATGTGGGGCGGGGGGGCTGCCCCAGTCTCTCCTGTCAAAGCTGCTCCAGGGTGGATAGATAATTAATCAGTGGAGTAGGTGGTCTCCCACCATCCGGCTAGAGAGCCATTCTGACGACTCCTCTTACTCTGGCCCTGTGACTCGAAGTTCCTCCCTGTTACAAGGCAGGTGGCCTCGCTACCTCCTCCTCCGGCCATTTTGCATGAAGTGAGGTGGGCACCTAACACATTCTTGCAAGGAACAATTTGGGCGCCTGATTCGCCTGCTTCTGGGGGCAAGGTTCCTGCTCCTGGATTGCTCATCAGAGCTAGGCAGCCTGGATTTTAGGAGCCTATCGCTGAGAGCGGGACAGGGATTAGCTCACACCCCTCTGGCCGGCATCTCCCGTCAGCTAGCGTGCTGGCATTGGGAACCGCAGTTGAAGGTGCCATCTGTCCCCATTCGTTACCTAGGGAGCCTTGGTGCCTACCTCAGGCTTCGTGTGTTCCTGTGGTTTTTCTAACCACCTAAGAGTTAAGCGCTGTGGCGTCATAATACCTAAGTGCCTGTGTGAATCTGGGCCGAAGTGACTTGCCCAAGGGCCCACACAGCCAGGAATTGAACCCAGGCCTTCAATCTCAACCCTTTGCCCTCAGCAAGGCCCGGTGGATAGGCCGCTGGAATGGGGGCTCAGGAAACCTTGGGTGAAATCCTGGCCCTATTAAAATCAATAGCAAAGCTCCCTTTGATTTCACTGGAGTGGGTGTTTCACCCTGGATTCTCTCCCAGCTCTGCCACTGACCTCAGGCAAATAGCTTCCCCTCCCCGTGCCTCAGTTTCCTCACCTGTAAAATGGTGGGAATGATACTGGCCTTCTTTGTAACGTGCTTTGAGGTCCGTGGAGGAAATGCCCATTACTAACCCAAGGTCTCCCTTCCTCCCACTGGACACCCTTGCTGCCTGCAGACATGACCGTTTCCATCCCCCCCGCCATCTCACTTCCAGATCAGAGCCATGGGGAGGAGGCATGAGCCCAGTGGTCGGAGCACTGGCTTGGAGGACCCACGTTCCCTTCCCTGCTCTGCCACAGACTTCCTGTGTGACCAGGCGACTTGGCCATGTCACTTAGCTGCTCGGTGCCTCAGTTTCCCACCTGTGAAATGCACAGGGACGTTGGGAGGATAAAGATTGTGAGATGCTCAGATACTACATTGATGGGGGCAGACAAGTACCTAAGACAGATAGCTAGAGCTGCGGTGCCTTGCAGAGGGAAGCTGCCTGCTCTTCAGCTAAATAAAGACTCTGGTTTCCAGGGCTGCCAATCTAACCCTTTTCACCAGCACTAGGAAATACACACACAAAAATGAAATGAAATCAGGAGACCTCGTGACCCCTTCTCGGCAATGTTCCTGCAATCTGTTTGCAGCAATCGATGGGAGGAAGTTAGATGGGAAAACGAAACAGAATAAAATAGCCATCCAGTGACAAGCAAGCGTTTTATAACAGCTAGAATGCAGTGCTCTGATTCCCATCTTTGGCATGTGCTCATTTCATAAAGTATTAACAGGAAGCAGGGATTGCATCGCCCGTCGTGTGAGCAGGGAGAGAGGCTCCCACCCGAATGCTGCTAGGGAGATATGGGGGCCAACAAACATGGCTCATTTTCTGGTTGAAGATGAAGCCAAGGGGTTAGCAGCGCTACATAAGAACGGCCATACGGGGTCAGACCCAAGGTCCATCTAGCCCAGTATCCTGTCATGTGACAGTGGCCAATGCCAGGCGCCCCAGAGGAAATGAACAGAACAGGTCATCATCAAGGGACCCATCCCCTGTTGCCATCAGCCTATGCTGGCCGCAGCAGGTGAGCCAGGGAGAGAGATTGCTTCGTTCCAGCATAGGTTAGTGCTCAGCAGCGGCTGGCATCACTGGCAGTGGTGCCTGCCGCTCTGGTCCTGCGGGGGTGGTCCCAGCTCCCAGCTCTGGGCACTGTGGCCTGATGCATGGGGCCACAGCACTGCTTAGGTTTGGCCTGGGCACCCTCCCCACCCCTCATGATGGAGGGGCTGCCGGGCCAGACTTGAGCAAGTGACGTAGCGACCCCCCCGCCCCCCGGCACAACACCCGGAGTGGGGAACTGGTCCCAGCCCTGCGGGACGGGAGCCACAGGAGTGACCGCTGTGGGGTGAGTTTTGCACTTGATCGTGTTGTTTCACGTATGCAAAAACACGGGGCTCTAGGAATTGCCATATGGGATCAGACCCGTGGACCATCTTGTCTCTCATGGTGGCCAGTGCCAGATGCCTGGGAGGAACGTGTAAAAAAGAGAACCCCTCTTGTCTACTGACGTGTCTCTTACAAAACTCCTGGCACTGCCTCTGCTCTCTAGCTGGCCCCATTCAAAGAGACTCTGCACCCCCTCACACAGACTAAGTGAAGGCTTCGCCCACCTCATGCAGCCACTCACTGCATTGCCAGCCAGTCACCCAGGCTTATGCGGGAAGAGCAGACCAAGGGAAATGGGACTGCAAGGGATGAGATGATTGCTCTGTGTAGCCATAATGTATTTTCCCCAAGGTGCACTTGCGCAGCTGTTAAATCCACTCCCATCCTCTCCAGCACTCGCCTTCCAGGCAGCTTTCATTTTTTAAATGTCTCTTCTGGTCCTCTGATCCCTGAAACCTTCTGGGACATGGAAACATTGCTTTTCTGGAGGCACATGCAATCAGCTGTCAGGGGGTGGGATAACTTTCCCTACCGTTTGTCTCAGGAAAGAGACCGATGGGGGACAGGGAGCCCAGGGGTGAATGAATGGTCCGTATCTCGGGTGTTTATATCTAGGCTTGAAAGTTGCTAAATGTCGGTACACGTTGATTTCACCATACACAGACAGACGAAAAAATATTTCCATTAGCCACTGGACTATGCAGCTTCTCCCTACTAAAGGGGCTTGATTTAAGTTAAAATCTCCATCCTTCTGCTTCCTGCTCTTCTGTGCTCTGCTCCCATCTGCTTACCTGGCGTGCTCAGGGAATGTAACGAGGGGGCGGGAGGATGGCCTGAGAGGCCAGTGAAAGGTTATCCCCGTCTGTTTCTGCTGCGACTGACTCCGATTTCCCCAGAGGTCAGAGAATGTTCTGACAGCAAGTGAAGGCTGGGCTTCAAAAGCACTTTCCTTCTCGGATCAGAGCAGCGATTAATAATATGCATTACAATAGTATCTGCCCCAGCATGGAGGGAACGTCTTCACCGCGTGGGTGTTGGAATTTGTCTCCAGGAGCTAGCGGTGGGTGACCCCTTTGCTCAGGACATGCGTGGCATCGAGGGCCCGTTATCAAACACAAATAAATCCCACCTCAGCAGCCCATCTGATTTAGACAGCGCCTCATCGGCCAGGCTGGCCTTTGGATTTTAACCCTCCCCACCCCTCCTTTACTGTTCCTGGGCTCCATCGGGGGGAACCGACTGCTGAACTCTGGGGTTGCTGGGAGGGGAGCTGAGCAAAAGCCGCTCGACACGTTGCTCCTGAGTATTTGCTCCGATAAAAATGTCAGCTACAGCTGTGCTCGCTGTAGACGAATTCACACCGATTCGAAAGCCGGAAGGGGTCATGGGGGATCATCTCATTTGACCTCAACTGTAGACTAACCGCGTGGTCGTCTGCAGGGCCTGGATCTTCATCGCCTGAGTGCAGGGCCAGGTTTTTAAAGCCAGTTAGGAGCCTAAAGAAGCAGACAGGAATCTAGAGGGATTTTTCAGCAGCGCCCAGGCACCCACATTAGATCTCCCCCTAGTCTCTTGGTGGTACCTTAAAAGGTCCTGAATATCAGAAAATGCCTGCCCTTTGAAAATCCGGCTCTTCAAGGGGGCCTCACCTTGGGCACCCCAAATTTCTCTCCAGTCACCTTTGGAAACGTAGGCCCGACAGCTTAGCTGACAAGTTTGTAAAGGGAATGAGAGGCAAAGCTGGGGCCAGATCCTGAGACACTCAACTCCCAGTCCCTTCCGGATAACAGCTGCCAACGAGGAAAAGCAAGGATGGGATGGAAAAAGGGACTAAGGGAAGACGAGAGGGGCATGGGAGCAGGGAACAGCGGAGCGCCACTCGCTGATCTGCACTGTCGCTCAGCGTAAGGTTCTGGGAGCGTTTCACATCGGAGCAGAGATTTATCTCCCAGACTCTCCCTGTGTGTGTCTCTCTCTAATTCTTAAATATCGCTGGTTATTTTACTAAACGTCTCTTAATAGGAGCGCCATAAATGTTGTCACAGATACAGGAGGGAGAGTGATGGAGGTATTCAGAATAATGAAGCGTGGAGTTAAGAAGGATCCGTCGCTCATCTGCTTGCCCAGCCTCGGGCTGCCAGGTTGCTGGGGGAGGGAGGTGGGGGCCGCTCATTGGAATGGATTGGCAAACCAGGCAGAACCGATAAAACAAGGGTTACGTCTTTACGCGCCCTCTAATTAATCTGCAGGATTCCCTCCTACGGGGACCGGAGTTGAGCAATTTAGAGGACTTTAAAATGGGACTGGAGTGGTGGAGACAGGGCTAATTGGTACCATTCCGACAGCTTTGCTGAGAGAAGTGAGTTACTGGTGGAAAGGCTGGTGCGGGGCGGCGGGGGGGAGACACAGGCGTCGTGCTTCTGGACATGAGTTTAATGGTTGTGTGTGTGTGGTGGGAGGTCAGGGTGGAAGTTCCCCATTTTCCCCCCATACCCCTGATTAAGATCCAGTGTGACAATGTCTGTGTGTGTGGGAGAGAGGGTATCGCCTTCCCCTGAGGCATCAGCTGTGGGTCAGCACAGTAGCAGGATGAGAGGAGAAGCAGCCGGGGGTGGGGTGGGATCGGGGGGTGCTCGTCTGGGACTCGGGAGACTCCGGTTTGAGTTTGTGCGCCGATACAGGCTTCCTCTTATGATCTCGGCTGAGTTACTTAGGGCTTGTTTTCGGTACTAAACCCCTGCGTTTCTTACCTTGGGGTAAGTAGCGTCCTGTGGGGAAAGCAGGCTCTTTAGCTGCACGGCGCGGTGACCTCAGCCAGGGCAGCCCCCGGTGAGGGAACGGAGCTGACCCCGGGCGAGTTTACTAAGTGCTTTGTCCTCACTGTGTTTTTACCTCAGGGTACCTCACGTGTGTTAGCGACCCCAAGGTGGCCAGCGCCGCTTTTATTAGCGATGCGGACAAGACTTGCATCTCCCTGGGCCTCTGGTAGGTCTGCACTGCAAAGAAACCCCCCTTGTGCCGAGTCTCTGAGCCCGGTTCGATTGACTCCAGCTCCTGGGGCTTGGGCTCCAGGGCTAACCATAGCAGTGTAGATGCTCAGGCTGGAGCCCGGCTCTGAAACCTGGCCAACAGGAAGGGTCTCGGACCCTGGACTCCAGCCCGACCCAAACGTCTTCACTACTATTGTTAGCCCAGAAGCCTGAGTCCCGGGAGCCCAAGTCAATTGACCCCCCACACTCTGAGCCTCTTTGCAGTGCAGACGTACCCCCAGTTCCCCAGCTGGATTGAGATAATAGCGCTTCCCCGCCTGAGGGGGTTTGTGAGGTTAAACACATTGAAGGTTGCGAGGTGCTGGGGGCCAGCTCGCTATCACCGCGAATCTCTGGCGCAATCCGAGCCCTTTGGAACTGCGGGGGGTGAGCGGCACCGAAGTGCCGAGGGTGCTGAAGTTCTTGCTCGGGTGAGCATGGACTACGAGCAGGGCGGCTGTACCGCCCTGCCCCCGCCGTGTAGCTGGGCCTCTTTCCAGAGAAGTACGCCACAGAAGTGTCAGCGTTGTGTTGTCACTGCCTTGTGATGCAATCACAGCCTCTGTCAGTGCCACGGGCTGGGGTGGTTAAACACACTGGGCAGCTCTTAACGTTGTACCATGAGAACACTTTGAAGTAAGATCTCAGAGCACGTCACTCAGCCGAGTCACTATCGTTATCGCCGTTTTACACTTGGGGAAACTGAGGCACAGAGCGATACTCCCTGTCTATCTAAGTACTTAACAGGTGTTACAGGTTGGGCAACCGAAACCAGAGGCACCCAAAATCAGCAGGTCACTTTTGGAAAAGTTGGCCAGAGACCCGTAGCGAATCCCTGGCAGAGTCAGGACCTAGAACCCAAATCAGGAGGCTCTCAGGACATTTCATAAGTCAAAGCAATGCATCCATTTAATCCTGTTACACATTAAACGCTGGTGCAGTGGGATGGAGGTGACCTGTGCCCTCCTTCGCCGCTTCCTAGCTCCTTTAGACCCGCAGACCTGGGAAACACTGTGACCCTTAATCCCAGGACCTGAGCGTCTCCAGCGTTTGATGGTGGTAGCAGCAGGAGCTCTGCGGGTGCAGGGGGCCTGAGGCAATTCCAAATATACTGGCCCTTCCGACTTCCCGTTTAAACCTCGCGACTTTATTCCCACTGCCCGTCGCAATGGTGAGGAAACCCAGACGAGGCTAGTGTGAGTGCAACGCTTTGAAGTCCTGATAGCCGTGCAGTGGTTTTCAGTAGCCTCAGGACCCCCCTGTGTCACTGTTAATGGTCCTGAAAAATCCCAGGTGCTCTAGAGCATTTTGAAAAGCAAGGAGACCTCTGTGTAACCGATACACAGCGCACTCCCTCGCAAAGCGCTGGGATGGGAGTCTCACGAACCTCGGGATTTTTTCCATTCCTGAGCAGATTGCTTGTTTGATCTGGAAGATTTCGCTGTCAGGGCCAATTAGAAGCAGCTATTTAACACAGGCCTGTCTTCTCCCCTACCCCCTGCAGCTTCACCACTCTTCTTCCCTCCATCCCCCTGGCTGGCGGGAGGGTATGGTTGCAGCATGCAGAAGAAGAAAGCTCCTGCCTATAGTTCCCAGGTGCTAATTAATTTCAAAAGGCGGGCTTTTGTTTGTTTCACTGCGTGTTTTGCTAACCCCTTCGGCATCTCAGTGGTTGGAAGGCTTTGCGGATTGGCTCCTGACCCTGTTTACATTATGCCTCCATTTCCCTTACTTGGTTTTGTTCCTTCAGCAATGCATTTTAATTCACATCTTGTGATAGGGGTGTCTGCAGGTGGGTGCAGTCCCTCTCCTGATTAGAGCCATGGAGACCATGTGGTAGTTCTCTCCCCTGATTGTGTTCCAGTGAGGATGCTCCTTTATGAGAGTGCCTGGGTGTTAATCATTTGGTAGCGGTCAGTTTCATTTTGTAACTCTGGAATATGCAACCTGTGGAACTCACTGCTGCATGAGGTGAACAGCTCAGATTCAAGACCAAGTGGAACAGAATCCGAGATCCCATCAGCGAGGCGAAAACAGAAAGGTGCTCGCTTTCCTCATGCTTTCACGGCACAAGTTGTCAAAGGAGGTCAGGAAGAATGGCACTGTGTCTTGCAATTAGGTGTGCTGTTAATACCATCCTCTGCAGCACACTGCATTGGTCATTGCCAGAGACAGGGCACCAGCCCAGGTAAACAAAGAGCATGTTCTGATTTATCTGGCTATAGGATTAGATGGATGATTAGTCTACTCAGAGGTAACCATTCCTGCTGGGTGTTACAGTGAGAGAGGCCAGGTGGGAAAGTTGAGGGGACTTGGGAGACTCCAAATAGCTGGATGTGGACAGCTGATTTGGAATCCTGCTCAAGAATTGCCTCTGCTTATTCTCCATTGCTACCTCCCAAGGCATCCAGAGCTGCCATGGAGCAGGGATCCTGCCCCAGTGGTGGACAGAGCGCAGATCAGTGCAACGTCTTGCATTTCCATTGCACAACCATGGGCTAAGCTAGTTTAGGGTGAATGTGATTGAGGGGGAGAGCGGAGACACGGGACGGTCAGCTCGCCTGCATTTGGAGACCGACGCCCAAGGATTCACTCCATCTGGGCTGCGTTCACTGCCTACCCCTTGCCCCAGAGGAGCAAGGAGTGAGGAAGAAATGTGTGGGGAGAGGACCTGAGATGGCTGTAGGTACAGAGTGGGGAGGGATCATGGGACACAGAAAATACTGAAGCTAAAAATCGATGGGGAGCGATATCTCTGAATCAGAAAAACCTCCAGTCCTGACTTGTGGCCTGCTCCACACCACCAGCTTTCTGACCCTGCACGGCTTCTGCGGAGAGGCTGCCAACTGGACCGGGGACAAACTAGACTCAACCTCCAGACTCCCGTTGTGACCTGAAACAAA
Source organism: Chelonia mydas (assembly GCF_015237465.2). NCBI lineage: Eukaryota > Metazoa > Chordata > Testudines > Cheloniidae > Chelonia > Chelonia mydas. Next base: position 7,427,305 of record NC_051258.2, read on the forward strand.
TGGGAACACCCGGTCTGTCTCCTTCCCCGTGATGAGCCAGGCTGGGTAGGAGAACAGCTGCATGTCCCATGGGTCACCGAGGAGCAGGTGCTGCATGGGCATTAGCCAATCTCTGCTGGCTGCTCAGAGATGAGTACGTTCTCCCCAGCACTGACCCATGGGACTCCAGATCGTCTAGCAGCACTGCACCGGGCACTGTCCTATCACGTGGGCTGCCCTGCTGCTCCCTTCTCCTCTATCCTGACTCGACACGCCTGCATGGAAAGAGGAGTGATGGGTCCATCCGTCTGCACTGGTGTCCCTGCCCTCCTTTGAAGCAGAGACAGCCCCCACCCAGCAGCTGAGCCTCCCCACTGCTGCTGTAACCAAAAACCCTGGGTACCTTTATAAGCACCTGCTCCGCAAGCCAGACTCAGGCTGTGTAACTAATGTGGGGTCATGTGTCACCTTTCCAAGCAATCCCTCGGAGTCGCTGTTTGGGGGATAATTAATCCTGAGATTCACCTTGAGAGAAGATAGCAGGTGTACTTCAGCCTGATCCTCCCACCTGAAGCCTCCCCGCATCACACACTGGACCTGTTGGCCTTAAAGAGATAGGACCCCCTTCTTTTATTTTTCTCCTTTAGATCTGTTGGCATCAAGATATATCCGGGGCAGGGAACGATTAACTGTCCAGGTTGCTGGACAATTCAAAACACTGCGCATTGATCTCATCAGCATTTCTGGTAAACCTCCCATTGATGTCAATGGGAGCAAAGCAATGCCAAGGGCTTTTGAAATGCTACATGTACAGCAGGAACAGGTCTCATTCTGCCGGCCCTGCTGTAAATCCATGGAACTCAGTGCTGTGGAAGTGCAAGATCAGAATGGCCCGAGTCTTAGTGTGGTGGTTGACACGCCAGGGATCGAATCAGGCACCTTGTGCTCTTTAAGCAGGTGTGGCAGAAAGCGATAGCCATTTTTAAATAATTGTGGTGGACAGCATCAATGATTATTTTTCTATTTTTATTGATTTACATGTTCACAGTTGCAGGAAAGCATGGGAAGGCCGACAATCGGGGAGATCAGATAATTATTTAATGATAGTAGATGCTGAGATTCAAAAAGTTAAAACTTTCTAACCTCTAAAACACAAATATTGGATGTCGCCTGTCAGAATATACAAAGTAAACGTCCCTAACTCGAACTTTAGTAAGTTCTCGAGCAGCATTTTCCTTACTTTGCCTTTTTGTAAATTTCAATTTTTTTCTGGTTTGGGTGTGTGTGATGAAATTGACATTTACTGACATGCCCTGATAAAAATTGAATCCTTCCCAGTCTACCTATAAACCTGACTCAGTTTGCACTACAGAGCTGGCTCTTAAGCTGAATGCCGTAACAGTCCCAGAGCCTCTGTGAATTGGACCTAGACAGGAACATGTAACACACACACACTGATTGGGGGTTATGCTGCCAACTTGTGTAGCCATTTAAACCAGTGCAAAGAGGTGTAAAACGCAGCGTCGCTGACTCTCGTGATTTGATCACAAATCTTACGATAGCTGGTGTTTTACTTACGGTCCCAGCTCTGGGAGTCATGTGATTACACGAGCCTCTCAGCTTTCAAGAAAAAAAAAAGTAACTTGCTCACCCTCCTGTTTGCGGAGGAAAGCTTGGGAACAGGGCCTGAGCGTAAGCCAATCTCATGATTTTGAGGGCCTGACTCGTACTATTTTTTGAACATTTGGTGTTGGCGATGCTGAGAACGTTAACCCCCCTGGTGTGGGTGAGGGGCAAATCATTTATGATTATTCTTTGCGTTACCAGGCCCACATCGCGCCAGGCGCTGTACAAACACAGAATGAAAAGATGGCTGCTGCCTAAGAGGCTTGCAATCTAAAGAGGCAACAGATGGAGACTGATGAGGGAGTACAAGGGAACAGTGAGACACGTGGTAGGCCGTAGTCTCTGCACAGCAGCAGTTGTGTTTCGCACCCCCGGCATTGGTGTAAATGACTTCCCCACAGGCAGGGCAGAGGGAAATCAGGCTCAATGATTTCCCCTTGAGGAATCGATCGTGTCTGCAGGAGGAGGAGGGAGAGGAGTGAATAGAGGGTGGGCACGTGGAAGCCAGTCCGTATTTCCATCCCCACTTGGGACCAGTTTCCCAGCTCACTTAGGCCTGCGCCCACTTCCCAGCCCTGCCTTGGCTCATGTTGTGTTTCTCTTCCTCCGTTATTTCACAGGCTACCTGACTGTCAGCATTGAGCCGCTCCCGCCTGTGGTGGTCGGGGATGCCGTGACTTTGAAATGTAACTTCAAGACGGATGGCAGGATGCGGGAGATAGTCTGGTACCGGGTAAGTGACCGCCCGTTAACCCTCCTGTGACAGGGACAGGGTCAGGCAGGCTGTTCTTCCAGTGCATGATGCGAGGCCAGAGCCGTGCAGCTGAGGGATGTCAGAGAAAACTGTCAAGAGGTTTCTCGGTGATGGAAGCATCGATTACCCAGCCATAGCCGCCTGGTCCGATCTAAAAGGGGAAAAGGGGATGAGACAGGAAGGCTTGGGTTGGCTTTGTTTTGCTTTTAAATGAATGGCAAAGAAGTAGTGGTGAGATTGTCCCCAGGGCCCTTCTGACACTCACTCCAGTAGTTTTGTGATGCTCCCTCGGTGGGTTTTGGCACTTGGCAGTTTAACTAACAGGGCCTTGCAAAGAAAGGGAAAAAGCGGTGGCTGTTTATGTCTGCTGGCCACGGTGGTGTCTGTAAGATTATTGCTAGGGACAGGTGTTGTGGTATCAGGGCTGTTTGGAGCTGGGGCTCCTGTTAGCCCCACTGGAGAGAGGAGACTTCCTTGCAAAGCATAGATCTGGCTCCCAGAGTTCAGGGGGTCTGGATCTGGCATTGTACAGCTAGGGGCCAACCGCAAAGCTCTGATTTGGTTTGGAACTTTCCCAGTTTTTGGATCTGGGAGTTTCCGTCCAGCCATTCCGTAGTTCCCAATGTACACAAGTGTGGCCTTACATCCCAAAAGAGTCTTAAACCAGCCATTGCATGTTATTTCCATGTTGGGGCAGTCGGCTGCCAAAGTATGCTCCTCTCGGGAGCTGGAAATGCATACCATAATGCCACGTCCAGGCCAGACACAATGCCAATGGGGTCAGAGGCAGCTAGGAGTGACAAAGACAGACCTGCACTGTGCCCAGGGAACATGATCCTGCTGTCTTGTTGGGCCAAAGTGACCTCTCTTCAAGGAGAGGGCAGCCAGGTCAGTGCTGGGCAGAATCATGGGTGAAGGCTGGGGTAGGTCTGAATTGGGAGCAAAAGCCAATCTGGTGCCTGTAACTCTACCCAGGCGAGCACCAGCCAGAACGGGTCATTTGCGTTCTTGACGACTTCACCCATCTCGCTTTTCCTGTGTTTGAAGGGAAATCAAACTTAGTGTTTATCTGACTTTCCCTGCGAATGGGTGGGGTGACAGCAGAGAGCATCTCTGGCTGGGGGAGGAAACGGAGGGCCTGCACAAGCAGGCAAAGCCCTGTGTGTCGGCGCTATTTAAAACATGAAATCAGTGCATCGTAATGACACGTCAGAGGTGCCGCAGCGTGTGTTAAATGGACTGAGACGCATTTGAAACTGGGGTCAGGGATCTCACTTGCACAGATTGCACAATGCATGGCAAGCCGCGTCCTCCTAATCGATGGACAAATCCGGTGCCCATGGAAGTGAGGGACTAAGTGCAACCCGGGGTAAACCAGGCTTTGTGCAGGGCAGTGCTGGGCCAACTTCTTTCACAGAGGTCTTCCAGTGCACCTCGGTGCTGAGGTGCTATTCCAGTCGTAGGTCCCCACCTCAGCCTCCACTCCGCTGCACTGGAATTCACAGCTCTGCCAACACGCCTTGCTCCTTAATCTCAGCCCATGTATTGTACAGGCTGCAGCTTCCCCTGCTGTACAGGTTACTCCTGTATCTCAACCTGTTAACACGTAGTCCTGGGAGGCTGTGCGTTAATGGGGGAGCCCCTCAAACAACCAGCCAGTTGTGCCAGATGACGTCCATGTGGTGCCCAGCCCAGGTGTATGGAGGTGAAAGGTGGGTGCACTAGCCCTGGTACTACCTAGCTCCCCAAACACTTAACAGACAAACCCGTTTAGGTTCACCCATGGGGCAGCTTTATTAGCTTCAGGAGAGCTCCACCAGCCTTGAATTTAGCCCACAGTCCTTTAATTCCCTAGAAGCTTTTCCCTAATATGCATCCCTCCCTCCCCTGGCTGCTATCTTCAAAGAGGCCATGGTGGCTGCGCACGAGGAAATCAGTCTGACAAGGATTTTCAGAGGTGCAGAGGAGACGGGGATAGGAGTGCTGTGTTTTGCATTATGGCGGGGAGGATCCAGAGACTTGAGCAGGAAACACTGGAACAGACCCTGCCTTGTTCCTTCAAGGTCTGGGAACCTATTCTCCCTTTTCCAGCATTGTTTGCATAGATGCATGCTACAGTGGAGAGAGAAATCATCATTGTGTGTGTGTGAGGGAGAGAGAGAGAGAGAGAAATCCACCTGTGGGTGTGAGAGCATGGATCAGATATGTGGATGTGCTGCTCCTGGGGGGGGATTCTGCGCCACTACGCATGTGCAGAATTCATGTCCCCTGCAGATTTCTTTGCTTCCCCACAGCAAAATGACTTTCTGAGGGGGAAGCAAAGGGAAGCCACAAGAGCGGTCATGCGACCCTCCCAAAAATATGTTTTGGGTGCCCAGGACAGCCGACAGAGAGGTAAATCACTGTGGGGCAGGAGGCAGGACTGGGGAAGACCGAGCTGGTGGCTCCTATCCTGTGCCGGCCTCATCTGCTAGTCCAGCTGGGCTGGGGAGGACGAGACTTTCTCTTCCTCTGCATAGTGGCGCAGAATGCCCTCAGGAGTAATGTGCTGATGATTCATGCATATGGGAGAGGGCATGATTTGTGTGTGTGTGTGCCCTGTGTATGACTGTGGGTCTGCAAGTGGATGTCATCTGTTTGTGTACGGATATGTGGGATCTGAGAGTGTGTACGTTTGTGAGAAATGCATGTGTGTGATCTCTGTGTTTATGTGCAGGTGTGTGGTCTGGGTGTGCGAGATCCATAATTGTCTGTGTGAGAGATCCATGTATGTATGATCTATGTAGATACACTTGTGATCCATATGGGTGTATGTGTGCACCTGTTTGCCTGTGTGTATGTGTGTGTGTAAGTGCATGGGGGAACTCTGTGAAGAGAGAGAGAGGTCTGTGTCTCAGATAAAGGCCATCGCTTATTAGCAAACTGTCTGAGCTCATTTAGCTCCAGGTCACTTGGACGGCAGAAAAGCCAAAAGGTCCGTTTATATTGCAGAAATGTATTAAACCTCTTCAGAGCATCATGGGAATTTATCTCTATCTGGCAATTTTGTCTGCCTTTTTCCGCACCTCACAAATTGTCCTCAGTGTTTTAGTGACTGCTGTCCTGGGGTCACAGCAAGCCAGATGCCCCTGGAATGCAGAGAGATCTCTATGGGGTGATAAACACCATTGCTTCCCAGCATCCCCCATTCCTTAGTGCTCCAGCCCCACATGGCACTGTGTGTGTGTGTGTGTGTGTGTGTGAACGTGCCCTCGCATGAGTGTCTAACACAGACCCTGTGGGTGGCACAGGGAAGCAACCAAGGTAGACTTAGCCTCTTGTGCCCTGTGTTTGCTAGCTAGTGTAATGTGCAGAACTGGAGGAGATGCGCATGGAATACTAGGGGGCTTGCTTTCCAGGGGGTATGTGAGGGACTGGGGCTTGGAACCAGGTACCCAAGATGGGATGGCGAAGACTGTTTCACCAGCCCCCAGGCTAAGGGGAAATGGGGCTGGAGAGTGGATACTTTCACCTTGGCCTCCTGTGGCACAGACTCAGAGCAGTAGGTTCAATGTCCATCCCAAACCCACCTTAGTATGAACAGCCTAAGGCTTCCTTCGACCTTTCTGGTCTCTGCCATTAGCACTGTATCCCAATGGACGTGACCACTAACACCATCTCCTAATGTGCTCTGCCATGACCACCATATCCTCTACCGCAGCAGACGGAGCGATATCCGGGACTGAGCGTTATTGTGCTCTGTTGTTACTATTGATCCAAGTGATGGTTGCACTTAGAGACACAACCAGATTCAGGGCCCCATTGTGTTAGGCCCAGTACATACCCATACCCTGCTGAACTCTGCCATCAACTCTGTATCCCCTCGGACAGCAGAGGCTGGTAGTCTCAACCAGTCACTATCCCTTAGGACAACAGGGTCTAATACCATGGCCTCAGACAGACACACTGCATCCAGGAAGGCCTCTGTTGATGATACTCAAATCTGCTGGTCTCTTGAACTCTTGTTTGGCTGGTCATAGAATCGTAGGACTGGAAGGGACCTCGCGAGGTCATCTAGTCCAGTCCCCTGCACTCATGGCAGGATAAGTATTATCTAGACCATCCCTGACAGGTGTTTGTCTAACCTGCTCTTAAAAACCTCCAACGATGGAGATTCGACAACCTCCCTGAGCAATTTATTCCAGAGCTTAACCACCTGACAGTTAGGAAGTTTTTCCTAATGTCCAACCTAAACCACCCTTGCTGCAATTTAAGCCCATACTCCATTAAGACACAATACTCCATTTGAGGCCTAATCAGTGCAGAGTAGAGCGGAAGAATTACTTCTCGTATCTTGCTTGCAACAGTCCTGCTAAGACATCCCAGAATGGTGTTTGCTTTGGTTTGCAGCCGTGTTACGCCCTGTACAGCACATGCCCGTGCATTGATTCAGATCATCTGTGACTCCCTTTCCCCTTGGCACTGGCCCTCGTTCATTCCGACTCCTGGCTGCTTCTGTAATCTCCTGTCTGTCCTCGGAACGTGGGAGAGGACCAGACAGAATTGGTGACCAGGATTTTACCGTGTCGGAGGAAGTTCCTGAGCATCAGAGCTGCAGCTTAGTTTGCTGTTAGGCATGAGGACGCAAAGATTATTGTCTTCAAATTCTGTTCGTGCCAGCCCATCTCAGGTAGCTAAATTTAGCCCTGGAAGTGTGATTTCCAGCTGTCTCTGTCTGACTTAAGCCCTGCTGTGTTTAACTGACAAGAGCACTGTTTTTTCCTCTCCATGGAAAGATTAAAGGCGAACATGTGCTCTGCTGAAAGGGAGCTGCAGCGACAGTCTCATTCTGAAACTAAATCGAAGCGTGGGGATTTTTCTCCTTCCTGGCTTCTCCCCAGTTTATTGCACCATGGCCCATGCTCTGTTCCAGCCAGGCCCAGTGATATGATGGGAATCTTTCCAATAATTTCAGGGAGCTTTGGATCATGTCCTTGGAGAGCAGGTGTGAGCCAGGGGGCAGGATCAAGTTTCTTATTAGCGAATTTAGTGCCTATCACAGAGCGCAGACGCACCCGGCAGCGCCTCCTGCTGGTCGTCTTCGGGGAAATGGCATCCAGCCTCCGGAGCGCCTCCTTCAGACCAGTGTCTCGCCGGACCCCGGGTTTGGACCTGCTGCCTCTGCCTACCCGTGGCTGCCCCTGCAAGCCCTGTACCTAATAGGCCTTCCCAGGTCTGCAGCCTGGGACTTTCCTAGGTCCGAGCTCCCCGGCTCCCTGGGCCTTCCCCAGCCCTGCTCCCTATCTAGGTACTTTCTCAGACCTTGCAGCCAGGTCCCTCTCTCTCCAAGCTAGCGAGAGTCTCTACTGAACTTCTGGCTCAAAGCCTTTATAGAGCCAGCTGGGCCCTGATTGGGGTGTGGCCCCCAGCTGCTGCCACTTCCCCCAATCAGCCAGGGTTTTACTTCCTGCCCCAGCCCCAGCCCTCTGCAGGGCTTTTCCAACTCCTTCAGGGCTGGAGCGCGTGCTCACCCTGCTACAGTGCCAAGGAAGATTGGTGGATGGACAGCCCTGAAAAGCTACGTCCTTGATTTATCCACAGAACAGGGACAGCACGAGCAGTCGCAATGCACTCCCCCTCCACACCCACGCCAATGTGCTTGGAGCCCAACCTGCAGGGACCACATGGAAAAGGCAGAGATGGTTTCTCAGGTGTGAACTGAAGCCAGGGGATTTGCACCAGCTGAGGATCTGGTCCTACAGATCTTTAATCCAATCTGTAACTTAATTTCTGATGGTCCATTTACTGCAGTCCAGACACCCAGTGACGAATGAGTGACCCCTCCCCTCCTTTCCGCCTCTTCTTTTGTTCCCTTCTTTTTTCCATGGATCTTTCCACGGTGGATGCTGAAAGCTCCAGCCGCAGTCTCCTACTCACTTAAAAATGAATGATGCTCTTGAAGTGAGCTGGTGCAGAGATGCAGGGGCTGTGGAGTTATATTTACACAATTTGTAAATCATTCTGACAAGGTTTTTCTGCAAGCTGCTGGCACCAGTTGTGCAGGGCAGCTTCGTCACTTGTTTGGTTTGTTTTAAAGACGCAAGAAGGGCCCTTCCTCGTGGCAGCCCAGCTTCACACCAGCCTAGGATCAGGCCCGTTGCTGTGTATATCTCCAATCAAATTGTAGGTTCACGTTGCTTCCACCAGACCAGAGTGGCCCAGAAACAAACTATTTTCCTGCTTTCCAAGCATTTTGCACGGGTGGAAGATACCAGCATGGGTTTCTTCTCCTCCCTGCCACAAAGGTTAAGGGACCTGCCCAAAGCCACAAAAGAGCAAGCGCCAAGATTAGAACTCACAGCCCCGAGCCTCTTGCTCATTGCACTCGACAGAGCTGCCCTCCGCACTTCTCAGCCACCCGGCAGGAAAGGTATGTGGGGTAGAACATGCTCTAAAGGCCTGCATCCCTAGTCAAGAAAGCACGTTTGATTTTAAGCATGTGCTAAAGTCCCATTGAAGTCAATGAGACTTTAGCATGTGTCTAAGTATTCATCTAGAGCTGCCTCTTGTGTATCACGGCGGCATGGTCCACGGGTCCATAAAGGGGGCTGGTAGGATCCTATGCAGTGAAGTGGATAAGGCTCTATAAGGGTATATCTACGTTGCACCCTAAGTCTGGATCTGTGGAACCCGAGCTCCTAGACTCCATGTTTCCAGGGACGGCTCCGCACTTGAGCGTCCACACTGCAGTGTGAACCTGGGTTTACAATTGCTAGCCTCGGGGCTCGCAGCCATGCTAACATCCACACTGCACCGCGCAGCCCTTCTGACTCAGGTCTCTGGCTTGACCTGCATCCACACTGCAAAATGACAGGGCTTGGACTCAGGCTCTGACCCACCCCCTGACCAGATCATAGGCCCCGGTTCCTGAGCGTTTGCTGACCCAAGTCAGACTGATTTGTGGGTGGACAGAAATGGGGCTTGGGTTCAAACCTGAGCCAGGGCTTAGTGTGCAGTGTAGACATAACCCGAGAAACCGTAAACAGGTGACCGACTAGAGGACTCTGCTTTGATTGGCCTTTTCTCTGAGCTAGGAAAAAAGCATCACAAGGGAGCGATGCAGCTTTGGAGGCCCAGGGATGATCTTTACTCCCTGGATTTAAATGACTGTGGGGAGACGTGTGAACAGCAGCTGCCACCCGGAAAAAGGGGGAGCATTCAGAGATAAAAATAAAAGCCGGGTTATTTCCTTCCACCTCCTCTCTCGATCGCTGTTCAAAATGAAGAGAGTAATTTGCTTGGCCACCCCAGCACATCATCTTATCACCAAGGGCTGGAACGCGTCTCCGAATGGGGAGGATTATGCAAATAGAAAATCAGCTCTGAAGAAAGTGGGCTAATCCAATATTACAGAGCAGGGCTGCAACTGAGCGGAAAAGGGAAACAAAATGAGGAAGAGAGAACGGAGCGGGGGCCGGGGGCAAGAACTCACCAAGGGTTAAATGCCCCTCTGTGCAAAAGGCCAGAACTGACGCACCAGGAAAGCCCTCAAGCAATGCACAGGTCTAGTGCTGCACCCCTGGCACGGGGCGAATGTCACCCAAACAGGGTGGATGTGGTGGAATAAGGGGGAGAGAGACTTGCTTGGCCAGCGGGACTTTTCTAACGCCCTAATTCCGAGCCCCGCTTATGCCCCGGGCTGTGCAACAGCTCCCATCACAGGGCTGCTCCATAGCACTCTGCTGCAGAAAGGGATTGCAGCCAGCCACTATCCCCAATGCAGGTGCTGAAGCCCCAGCTTATCTCACTGACTGAGATGAGTCAGTATTGGGAGAAGAGTCCTCAGAAAGTTGCGGGGGGCGGGAGTGCTCCCTGGGGGTTCTGCCCTCTCTGTGAGATTCCCCCTGCAGATGTCTGTATATTCACAGAACGGGCTATGCTGTCAGATGCACCTTTTTATGGCTATAATTGAGTTGAAAATAGGTGTATTTAACACCAGGTTTAACTGCATCTGTTTTTGAAGAGACACAGCTAGAGCGGTGCAAAATCTGAGCACAGACCAGCGTGAATTCAGCTGCACGGCAATGCTGTGACCTGTTCAATAAATGCGTCTTTCCTCCCCAGAGGAGGCTGTATTCCAGTGGCTGATACAGTTTTGATATCGCTTTCAGCTTGGGATGAAAGGTGCTCCAGAAGGGCAAGACAGAGCTATGTTATGATCGAAAGATATTAGCCATGCTTTGAAATCTCTCTTAAGGACTTTAGAAACCCCTTTCACACTCTAACAATGTAATATGATCAATGCAAATGGTCTTACACATATACACAAAAGCCAGTGACTATGTATATGAAAAAGGATTGGAAATATCTTTGTACCAAACAGAACTATATACTGGGTAAAGAATAGCTTAAAGGTACAGAGCCCATTATTAGTGGAGCTTTGAACAATGAGGAGGTATCAAGAAAAAAAGATCCTACAGGAAGAACTCCTATTTCATCAGATGTCACCAGCCCAATTAGCCATCTCTGTCCCCTGCCCCTCCTTTGCTGGCAAACATACCACTAAAGAGCTGGGTTTTCAGACCCAGGGAAACTTTTAGTTGGCCAAGCTTCCTCTGATGAAGCCACTTCCCCCACTGTGTTTTTCATGTTCAGTCACAGAAAGTCTGCCAAGTGCTACCTGCGGGTGTTGGAAGGATTCAAAGAGTACGCGACAGCTGCAAAGTTTCTGAAAAAGTGGGTCAGGAGATGAATTGCATCCAGATCTCAGCACCCTTCCTAGTCTCTCTCTGTTGTGAGTTATTTCACTTTGCCCTTAGCCAGTTTCCCAATAGGTGGTGCCCAGGTTTAAGAGAGGGAGCTGCCCCAAATCTAAGCCACAATCAATACTGTCAACTTTCAGTCTCCAGTGGGATAACAATATGCAGCTGTTAGGATAATCCCAGGGGTGTATTTTCTTTGGACATTCCAGATGGGCAGAGGATTTATTTTGTTTCACAAGTATTCACTAGTGACATCATTTTCACAAGCATTGGTGAATATCACTCCGGGCAACATTGTAGCAATACTACTGTGGCCGCCGTGGTAAAAATGGAACGAGGATCTGCATTCTCAGGGGAAAAGCTCGGGATCATTTCCAAATGTACCGTGGTGGAAATTTGCGCTTTGCTCAGCAAAATGGCGGCGGCGTCGCACTGAGAAAAGGAAAGTGTGGGTGGGGGAGGCAGCGGTTTTCTCTTTCCAGAAGCTGATTTTCTGCTTTACCAAAAACTCAGTCTGGGATTTTTGTTTATGGGTGGTGAGAACCGTTTTTGGCTCCTCGTCTAGGATGAAGCAAGTTCAGCAGTTGGCCAAATTACTTCTGGCTATCTAGATCCCTTTGGAAATCCCAGAGAATGCAGTTCCCTTCCTTCTGGCTGCAAAACATAGTTCCAGTACCTGTTTAAAGAACCCTATTGGCTTTGTCCCGGGTGTATTTTCTCCGACTTTTCCATAAGGGCAGGTTTGGCAATTACTGGACACGTGCGCCTGCAGCCGCACCCCCAAGAGCTGTAGCCTTTTCAGCTCTCAGCAACCAAACAGGCATGGGCTGTGTCTGTCCTTGGACGCTCCAGCGTAGCCTAGGTGCCGTAGTTTGCTTGGCGGCACTCCCCTCACCGTCTGGACTGAGCCAAGAGGAATTGGCTAGATCTGCATCTTAACCCGCTGTGGTCATTACAGATCGCAGGGTTTCAGAAGAACAGTGTAACCCCAAAGTCCTGGTCAGATTCCACCTTGGAATCTGCCTACTGGAGGCCTAATCCTGTGAGATACTGAGTACCTGCAACTCCCACTGAACTCACTTCTGCAGATAGGACTCCAAAACCCCTCCTGCAGCATCAGCTGACAGGTTCTTTGCTTCCTGACTGAGGGTTCAACCCCACAAACATTGTCCGGATGAGTAGTAACTTGACTCACATGCATAAGTATTTGCAGGGCTGGGGCCCTTAAAGAGCTGTGATGTTTCACCCCAGAGCTGCTTGCCCCCTGCGCGGTGGATGAAGCAGTATTTGCATGTTGCCGTGCGGTGCAAGGGGCTATTGAAATGTCAGAGAATCGACAAACACCATCAAGGTTGGTAAGGACCATTACGTTCCTTTCTGCCTTTTGAAGCCAGAGTCCCTGCTTGCAAATCTGTTTGCAAAGTCTGTATAATTTTCTGAGCTCAGAGAGAACACAGGGTTGTGCCAACAATAGAGCTGAGATCAGAAGAGATCATTATGGCATGGTACCAAAGGCTGGTGAGACTGCAGCTGGGATATCTGGGAACCGTACTACAGAGAGGATAATGAAGAATCGGAAGAGGTGCAGAAGAGGGTAATTGGGCTGATAAAGAGTCTCCGGGGTTAGCATTACGAGGAGAGGAGAGGGTAATTAAGTTTATATTCATTAAAAAGAAAAGATTAAGATGGGACATGATTCAGCTGTAAAAAATCCTGAGAACAATGGAGAAGGTGGATGGCACGGATCTATTGCAGAAGGAAGACGGGATCAGAAACAAGAGGGAGCGTGAATTGAGTCGGAGGCAGGAGGGCGCATGGAGGGAGCTCGGGGCAGCATTCTGACATCCCCGGGGTAATTGCACCATGAAACATACATCTCCCCAAAGGCTGCAGCTGAAAACGCACAGGCACCTACCGTGGCAGAGGCCAACGCTAGGCACGCACAAGAGGTGCTGGTGCCTAGAATTGCAGATGGGCCTCATTAGAAGCATTGCAGTCTGGAAGGAGGAAACAGGAGGAGTAGAGGGTGGGACTCGGAGCAACTGACTCAAAGCTATAGTTCCTTTTAAAACAATAATTCTAGGGGCCCAGGTCTCAGGAGCGACCCTACGAGAACAAAGCGGAAGGACTGCAGCCCAACATTCATGGGCAGGCCTACAGAAGTGAACAAACAGAAAAAGAGACTTAGCCTTGCACCTGTGAAAGACCCTACAATACCAAGCCAGTGGGATGCAGCTAGAATTAATGGGCAGCCCTACAATAATCGATCATAGGCCACAGTGACTTTCAAGGATCACCAAGAGGTGCTGGAACAATTTTACAATTCGCAACCTTTTATTACAGAGCGAAAACATGCCAGCCACTCAAGAGATTTGCAGCGTTGGAAGGAAAGCCGTCAACTAAGCCAGGGGCCTGCTGTTTAGAAACGAGGGACGGGGCCAGGGCTGCAAAGGTTGGCTCTCCATGCATGCTGCTCCAGAATTCAAGCTGAGATGCATAGCTTTGTTTCAGGCCTGTCTCTGTCAATAACACAGAAATACAAACTATTCTGAGACCAAGAACTTTTTACTCACCTTACAGTTGGAGCAATCAGACTTTTCCATTCAGACAGTGGGTCCAATTCTGTCCTCACTCCAGTTTGACATCAGAGTAACCCTACTCATTTCAGCGGAGTTAACTCTTGCTTTACAGCAGGGAAAGTGACAGAGAATTGGACCTTCTGTTCCCTTCCTTCCATCGTTTGAGGAACGTTGCAAAAAGCATTGTGATCTGGGGGAGGATAGCTCAGTGGTTTGAGCATTGGCCTACTAAACCCAGGGTTATGAGTTCAATCCTTGAGGGGGCCATTTAGGGATTTGGGGCAAAAATTGGGAATTGGCCCTGCTTTGAGCAGGGGGTTGGACCTCCTGAGGTCCCTTCCAACCGTGATATTCTATGATTCTATGATCTCCCCCCATACGCTCAGGACTTTCCATATTCATACAGTTCCTTCCAGATCACTTGGTCTCTTGGGTCTTCCTTAAGCTCAGCAGCTGTTGGATGATGGTATTTCCCATGACTTCTACTGGCCAGACCTTTTAATTATATTCCTGACTAATGAAACCTCGTTTCCCTCTCAACTTCAAAGGTGACCATGCTGCATAGCTATGGGCATATATGCTGAAGGCTTGTATATTTCCATTAGCTTGGCCCCATGGTGGCTCCTGTGATATTTAGTGGCTGACGAAACCCTCAATGGCATTTTCTGGCAGTTCTGGTGGATGTTCTGCTCTCTCTCCTTCTTCCTGTGATGGTCCAGAAAGCATGACAGGGAAAGGGCCTGGGGAGCTACAGAAAGCCAGTCATTGAGCCTCTGAGACTCCATGGAAAATTGGAACCAAGAGCCCCATCTGCTACTAAATCAAAGGGGGCTCTTGGTTCAGACAGAACAGCGGCCCTGGAGAGTCAGGACCGACACTGAATCAGGCACACCAGCTGACCAGGCAGGGAAGCTGGAACATCCATCTACTCTGGGAAGCCAGCAAAGATGCTGAGACAAGATGCTCACTGGTCATCAGAGAGTCAGGACAATCACTGAACAGGGCCCCCCAGCTTACTAGTTACACCTTAGAATCTCTCTTGGCTCTGCTTAACACCCAGCACTTAGGGATCGTTATAGTTAAAACAAGTTTATTTAACAAAGAACAGTAATTGCCAGCAGAAATATTGGAAACCAAGGGTTATAAAATAAAGTCATCACCTACATTCTCAAACCGAGACTTACTTCACTGGACAACCCCTCGTCTAATAAAAGTTAGCTTACCCTGAAGTCTTTCCTGCCACGCCTGGCTGTGATCCTTTCTTCATGAGGCAAACGCACCACCAGCTTACTTGCTAGGTGAAGGATGCAGACTCAGTCCCTGCCCCTACAGTTACAGTCCAAAAATCCATCGTCATCACTTGCAAACGGGAACAGGACCCCCTCCTGCTGGTTTATTTCTTCCTGTAAATTCCCTCTCTTGAAGATTTCACAGGGCCTTTGTTGGCCTTTGGCTCAGACTGTAAATGGGCATACATTGTAAACCCTGGTTTCAGAGTTAGTCTGTGTTCGCAAAAAGAAAAGGAGTACTTGTGGCACCTTAGAGACTAACCAATTTATTTGAGCATAAGCTTTCGTGAGCTACAGTATGTGTCCGATGAAGTGAGCTGTAGCTCACGAAAGCTTATGCTCAAATAAATTGGTTAGTCTCTAAGGTGCCACAAGTACTCCTTTTCTTATTGTAAACCCTACAATTTATATGTAGCTAGACAGATAGATAAACATCTCTTGCCTGAAAGAAACCTGTTCATATCCTTCAGGGGCCAAGCCACTAGACGCAAAACT
This sequence comes from Chelonia mydas, assembly GCF_015237465.2. Taxonomy (NCBI): domain Eukaryota; kingdom Metazoa; phylum Chordata; order Testudines; family Cheloniidae; genus Chelonia; species Chelonia mydas. The sequence continues at coordinate 7,442,768 of NC_051258.2, forward strand.
TATGAACGTAATTTTCAGTATATAAACCTAACTCCTTACATGTTATCCAGCCTTGCGGTTATGATGATGAACAGTATGACACAGGCTTTGGTTAACTAATATAAAGATACCAGACCCAGGGAATCCCGGTAACCCTTATGCATCCCTATGCCCTCTGGCAGTTGGCCCCAAGAGGTCCCTGGTTCACAAGAACCATGTCCTGATATTTTGCAGTTGGTGAACCTCTCTGTGGCTTTTATCATTTTCAGGGTCTTTGGGTGAGTGGTGGAACATACAGGTTGGTACACTTCCCTTCCGTCTTTGCAGATCTAAATCCAAATAATGACTTACAGAACAATCAATAAGGAGTTTCTTGGTCTTGCATTGCTCTGTGCTTGTCTAAATCACCAGAACTGTTACACAGTTTGGTGTGACTAGCAGTATGTGCTCAGGACATGAACAGCTAAGAGTATTGATACAATAAAAGAAAAAACAGCTCTGTCATGTCGGATCTACAGATCAAGAATGTTCCTGTTCTGAGGCTCCCCCACCAGGCTCTGAAGCCATTAACTAGGACCCCAAACCTGCGGATTCCCCTGTGGGGTTGAGTTCAGTGGGATTTCATAGGGCAATGGGACATTGATTTCAGCAGGACTCCTCGTGGACATAAGATCAAATTGTAGGATTCTCACCAGGACTGTGCTGACTTGCAGAGAATGAGCCGGGGAGTGAGCCTACAGAAATCGACTCTGTGGTCTTTTTTTAGAAACACTTGTGGGGTCATTGGGGGGGAGGGGGGAACAAATGCTGGCCAAATAGAGCAGGGTTGGGATTAGCTTCCGTGATGCACAGCGAGCAGCTGTAATAGCTGGCAGGGTAACAGAAACAACATTCGGCAGCATCTCTCTAAGGGTCGGCTCAACCGAAAATACAAATTTCTTAACCTAGATTTAATTCTTTGTCATTTAGATAAAACGACCCCCTCCCACCGCCCGTGGAAAATCTCCTTCTTAATTTCCCAATAATCTAGATCTCCTCCTGCACTACATGCACCGTAATAATCCTGCTCCTCCTCTCTCTCCGTGCTGGACTCTCTGTCCCGAAAGCCACTGAGTTACATGGCTGCTAAGCCTTCCCTCGTGCTCCTCTGCACCATAATCCTGCACTCAAGTATCTGGCTAGCTCTTAAACCCCCCCCCCCCCCGTTTTTTAGCCACTCACAGGTGCCTTGTGCACAACCAAATGGGATCCTCCGACCCCTGGCTTTTGCGACAGTTTACTGACCGTGCAAGCAAATAAATGTCTCCCTGGCCCTGTTGCTTGAGGGACGTGATCAACAAAAGGTGCCAGCACGAGAAGGCTCCTTTCCCTCCTCCACTTTGGCTTCCTTCTCTGCCTGCTCAGGGATCTACCCAAAGCTCCTCAATTTGCTGGCCTATTGTATCGTGTCCGTAGAAGCCGGAACACCCCTTCCTCTCTTCTCAGTGTGCTTTCCCTGGAAGCCAGGCAGCTTAAGGGCTTGAAGGAAGTGGTGCTGCAGGAAGCAGAATGTACTTGGAGGTTCCTTGCTGTTGGGAGTCGAAGATCAAGCAGATTTCTGGCCCAATGATTTTATATGCCAAAGGCGGAAGGAGGTGTGTGGGAGAGAGATTGGACCAGAACGCAGGGAGTCAGGGTGGGATTTATCCGTCTACTCTGGGGTATTTCTGGAGCGCTTATATACCCTGGTGATGCGTGTTGTAGAAATACCTTCGGGAGGTAAATAGAGCCTGCCTTGAATCCCGGTTGGACAGTATTCTGGTCCCATTACTCTTGCCCGGGCCCTCAACATCTCAATCAAGCCTTAAAGAAACTGACCCAGGGTCAGATTTTCAAAGCTGTGCGTGCAATGCCCTCTATATGTGCTCCTCTTCGGAAAGCGAACAGACCCGCTCGTTTTCTCCGTGCAAGTTAGGCGACCACTTTGGAAAACTGGAAGATGACTCCTGAGCAGCTGCAGGCACGTGGGGCCAACAGCTGAGAGGGAGGAACCGATGCACTTGGACAAAGGACAGTGGTCCTGGGAGAAGCGGGAGCTGGGGCTGCTCCTCGCGCTGGACTGGAGCCTCAAGCAGCTCCATGGAAGAAGGAGTTTGTGAGTGTCTAAAACCTGTGATGGGTCAAAACCTCCTTCAGGGAAGTTTGGTCCCAGATCCAGGTCTGAACTTAGCCGCTGGCCTATTCCTCTGTAACGAGCTGACCTGAAAGCTCAGGTCTGAGTGCTCTCGATTCAGACTTCATGGCTCCGCTTCATCTCTAGCTAAACCAGAAGAATTGTTAATCAGCACGTTGGGGGCTTCCTCGTTGTTTGCTGGAAAGTTCATAATACTTAGCCCTTTAAATTAGCTAAATCCCTGTGGTGTTTAAGTCTCGAAGCCCTCAAGTGAACTGTGCATTACCATCCCCGTTTGACAGATAGGGACAGTGAGCCAGGGTGAGTGATTGCCCATCGCCACGTGGCAGAGTGGGGATTAGGACTCAGGATTATGGCGGCTTCTTGCTCTGCTTTCAGTTCACTTAACCAGGCTGAAGTGAAAGCTTTGCTCCAAAGGGAGCGGAGTCCGCCTCGTCGGAGCTGCTGTTCCTCTCCATTTTCTTTTCTTTTTTTAACCTGCTATTGCTCACAGATTAATGCGGAAATCATGCCCAAAGCATCCAGAGCCAGATCTCAGGACCAACTGTTTGACACAGGACCTGAGGGAGGGGGACTCCCACCTTTATTCTCCTTCTTCCCTAGCCCAGTTCAGTCCTCGGCACAATTTAGAGTATCCACGAGGCTGCTCTAACTTTCTCCTGACTGCAGTGGTCTCTAAGGCTACACCCCTTCCCACCTTCCCTTGGCCTAGTCCCTGACACGGGGGCCAGAAAAGGGTGATGGAGAGCTGGCTACCCGGGGATTCCTAGGAAGCTGGTTAAGCCAGTATTGTGGCCCCTTTTTGCCATTGTAGGGGCACAAAAGGGTTGTATCTGGCCCCTAATATTCCCCTGAACCTGTATCTTGTTACCCATATAAGAAATGGAGGGAAGGGCGTCGCGGGGAGCTTCCTATCTCTCCATCGGCCAGGTTTCCAAACCACGAGGCAGTCATTTTCTCAGCTCCACCATCTGTACTTGCGATGTATCTCAATGATATAAACATCTAGGACAATTGGAAGGTGAAAGGACACAATTCTTACCATTAAAAAAAAAAAAGCCCCAGAGAGATGGGCCCCCAGAGGTAGAGGTGGCTGCACGTTGCCATGGAGACCTCTTCCCGGCACTGACCGCCCCAGCGGGCGGAAGCGGTGTTCAGACAATAAACCCCCCCTTGATAGATGATTTATATTTCAGCTGCACTTATCAGTGGTGGCCAGAGACGGCAGGGGGGCTGGATGGCCCCCTGGCTGCGTCAGCGCGATAAAGAACAAAGGGAGCTCGCAGCCTCTGGACGCAGTCATTAAAGGGCCTTTCCACGGGCAGTAGCCGAAGTCGCAGGGATATGGGTGAGAGCGACATAGGGCAAAGGATAGACCCAGCCTGCACTTGGCCCTCTTCACCCCGTCCCCGCTTGACTGGGCCCTGCTTAAAGTGCCAGCATGTGCAACCCTGGTTCCCAGTCAGTTCTTCCTTGCACTGAGCACAATACCAGGGGGTGCAAAGCTGCCTGGGGCTCCCACGTCCTGTATTCTGGGGCTGGTGTGGCCTGAGAGGTAGATTAAAGCCTCCTCGGGACTGCTCTAGCTTATCTTCTGCTTCCCTTGGCACCCCTGCGGGCTGTGGAAAGCCAAGAAAATCCACCACCCAAGGTGTTCCAGCCAGGCCCCATTCCTACCAGGTGTCCCTTTCACCAGGGGATGAGCAGGGCCAGCGCCAACAGCTCTACAATGACGGGAGAGCTCCCTATATAGGGCGTTCTCTCTCTCAGGGCCTGTTTCCGGACCCCTTTACACCACTAGGCTGAAGTAGCCTTAGCAGAATAGAGGAACAAATCAGCGCTGAAGTCTCTGTAGCAGCTGGGAGACAGCGTTCTGTTACTTCGAATAGACCCCCCCCCCACCTTGCTCCTGGACGGACGCTCGCCAGGAGAAATGCATTGCTTTCCAGGTTTGGGTACAAACTTCAGGCCTGATTTTGCCCGACGGTCAAACCTTTTGGTGAGCCAGCCCATGCATAGGATTCCAGTGAGCCAACCCCAGCCACGGTACTGCTTTGGGTAGAAACAGAGACAAGCCCAAGTTGGTTAGGGTGATGGTTGGACTAATGGAGACTTCAACTTTGTGAGCTGGGTTTTGGGCCCGGTCCCTTATTTGGCTTTGAGGCTGTTTCCCCAGAGTTTATTTAGAGTATTCGGCGATCTATCAGCTGCTCTCTGGGCTGATGCCCCAGGGTGTGAACCCATGTCTTCCAGAACTATCCGCATGACTCTTTACAAGTTGAGCTAAAGAACTAGGCTGGCCAGCTGAGAGCTGTAACAGACTCAAATCCTCTGTGGATTGGGCACAATGGGGGCTCTGTAACTCGCACTGACCACTGATTTAGATACGCACCTAGGAAATCCATCTCTGCCTAGGGCCTCAGGGGTTTACACGAGACTTTAGTGGTGCACAGACTTTGGATGTAAATCAGTGCACAGGCCTCCTGTAGGGTCTCTGAACTGGGGGGCATCTTACCCTTAGAGAGCTTGGATTGCTGCATTGACATGAAAATCCCAGGTACTTAGCCTTTCAGATCTACAGTGCTTTCCACTCTTCTTCGCTGCTTTTTCCATGGCCTGTAGCGTACGTGTGGGTGAGACCATGAATAATCCTCCAGCATCGGCTCAGCTTTCGCTTTTTCCGCCTTGCCTCGCATTCGGCCCACGGGTGGTTGGCTCTGTACATGTGCTGTAATGTTGTACGAGTGGACCTGGCCTCTGACTGAGCAGCTCTGGGTGAAAGCTGCGTCTGGCTCCCTGGAGTGATGCTTCTGGTGCACGGTGTCAGCAGAACACGCCCCCCTCTGCTGGATTTCCTGAAGCTGGCGCTTCGTTTGTGTCCTGCGAATTACGCCATCTTCTGTGCTGCAGGACAGTCTGTTGCCAGGCAGATCAGCCAGGGATGTACACGACGACGTCTCATCACCGCTTGCCTTCGGGTTAGCCAGGCTTTAAAAGGGAACGATGCAAAACAAACCTTCCTCTTAAAAGTAAAACCACCACGCTGAACCGAGCAAAGTGCGTGAACAACACGAACCGCGGGGGAGAGAGTGGGAGCCCATGCAGCTCCAGGGAAGGGCCTTTCTCTGGTTCAAAATGATATGCGGCAATACACAAGAGCGTGTTGCACCTTCAAAACACTTGGCAGGCATGAAGGGGTCATTTAAGCCGAAGTCCCCTCCCCTGCTGGTCTGAGAGGAGAGTTTGGCTTAGAAGTCGATGGCACGGTGTGGCTCATAAGTAACTAGATTGGGGGGGGAGGGTGAGAGAGAGCGCACATGTCGGCACAGCTGTATGGGGGCGAGCAACATCTGTTGCAGGGGATGTGCTTTTGAGTGCACCTGTCGCCCTGGGCATGTTCAGAGGGGCCGTTTCCTGTGTGAGTGGGTGGCTGTGCCATTCGTTGGGCCCCTCCAGTGCACGGGGTCGCGCCTGCTTCCTAAGCACGCCTGGCACATTGGACATTGCTGGCAGCGTTCGGCTCCCAGGTGCAGTGGATGCGCTCAAGGTTTTTGTTTCCTGGAGCCCATTTCCTGCTGGCTCACACTCACAGGGGGAGCATGGAGCATGTTAACGGGGCCTATGGGGGTGCAGCAGAGATGCCATCCTGGTGCAATAGACCTATTGGAGAAATGAACTATCTGGCTGGGCCTGCAGTCACTTCATCCAGCGTAGATGATGGCCATGCCACTGGGACTAATTTGCTAGCATCGGGCGTCTTAGTGTCTGCAAACTTCCCCTGCAGCAAAGCAAGCTCCATTTTTACCTGGCCTGGCCTCTGTGAAGCTGTGTTGATCAGTGCAGTGGGGACAGCCTATTGGGTTATGTACCGGCGCTTCCCTGGTAGATGGGGAAGTAGGCCTTCACCGTCCTTGTCTCTTTGTCTCCAATGCAGGCATGAAATCTGAGACCTACCAACAGCCATGCCCCACCCTCCCTCCCAAGAGGGGGCTATCAGCCCCCTTTCATACAGGACCAATCCAGGACTGATTGGCCTGCAGGGAACTGCTTCTTTGCAGCAGCAGTGTCTCTGCAGGAGGCTGCTGACATCTTTGGCGCTTTTGAATATGTTGCTTATTGCAGACAAGCACCTTGTCAAGTGGGAATAAAGCAGCGTTTGGAAGAAATTGCAGTCCGTGGGGATGTGGCGCAGCTTTCTCCAGTGTCCACACTCCGGGGTGTTTAGACGGTGCTCATCGCCATAGGATCGGATACGTTGTCCCACTCTGCCAGAGCCTGCATGGGGGAAGAAATCCAGAATATGCGCTACTGAACACCCAGAATAAGGGAAGCTAGTCAGTTACTGCCACAGGTTATGTAGCATTAATTTGTTAGGGAGACAGGTTCCAGGCTTGTGGTTAGAGCAAGGGAACTGGCAATCGGGACTCCTGGGTTTATGCACAGCTCCCTCCCAGATTCAGCAGATGCCAGCAGATGAGTCAACTCCTTCTGCTGGTTTCCCTACCTGTAATATGGAGTTAACTGTGCTGTTACCTGCCTCACGGCAATGTGGTTACGTTCTCCATGCCAGGATCGCCTCTTTATGGAGGGAGCATTGTCCAGTGGGCAGAGCAGGACGCCTCGGCTCTATTCCCGAGGTCATCATAGACTCTCTGTGTAACCTTAGGGCACGATTTTGCGGATGCGTCCAGCTCATTGTGGGTGTCTCAGCTCCTTGGCTGTCAAAGTGGAGCCCCCCGGGGATCTGACTGTCATAGCTGAGATTGACCATCATTTGGAGATGAGGATGTTCAGCACCTCTGAAAATCAGCCTCAGCTTCCAGTTGGGCATCCACTATCGAGGGTCCCAAAATTAACTGACAGGTTACAAAATGTCACCTTACTATCTTTGTGCCTCAGTTTCCCCATCCGTAAAAATGGGATTCCTCTCTGCTCACCACAGGCTGCTGTGGGGCTGTATTACTGAATGCTTGCTAAGGGCTCTGAGATCCATCCTCCTGTGGTTCTGCAGCTCTGGGTGCAAGTAGTTTATTATGACAGAAGTGAGATAAGAATAAGTTGTTGGGGAAGGGAGGGAGATTTGGCTCTAAACTGAGGGATGGCTCAAGTTAGGAAGAGCCAAGGGGGTGGATCATGTATAAACCTGAACCGCAGTGGGGTCCACCCTCGCACATTTCATCAATCCCTGCAGGACACAGAAAGGGGTGGAACCCAGCAGCTGTGACAGTCCACAGAACAGTAGCGTAGGGCGGGAAGTGAAGGCGAACGCCAGCCTCGCTGCAGACCAGATGCACCTGGGTGAACCTCCATCGGCTTCAGCAGAGCCTCACCCACATACGGTGAGTCTGACAGTGACCCACTGCGGGGGGACCTTAGACAGGGATGATTCACCCCATGAGGAATGGGGCCAGGACACTGGAGTTACCGCCTTAGCTCTGGCAGAAATCTAGTTGGATCTTCAATTGCCACAAGTGGCCTGTAACTTGGGTATGTGTCATCCCCAAAAGCAAGGGGATATCGTTCCACTAGCGATGGCATGAATATCCTTCCTGGTAACGGATGGCCAGGGGAAATCGCACACTTGACAGCTCTTCCCTTTCCTAGCAACCCTGCCAAAGGTACTGCCCCCTACAGGCAGTGACAGCTCCCTGTGGCATGGGGAAGAGTGACCGTGCCAGCTACACGCGCTGTGTCTCACTCCCTCCTTTCAGCCTTGGACAAAGTCACCCCAGTACCCTCTTCTTCGCTGTTCTCTCTCAGGGGCGTGCAGGGAAAAACAGCGTGTCTTTGCCAGGCCCGTAGAGATGAGAAACGGAGCTGCAGTCACAAGACAAACTTCCGGGGCTTGGAGTCCGCTGATGCAGTGTTTGTTCTGCCAGAGCTGAGTGGCAGGAGGCATCTTGCTTTCCATTGTGATCCCAAGGGCCAGCTCATCTTCCAGCAGCCAGTGGGGCGGGAGGGGGTTATTTTCCATGCTGTGATCTCCTTGTGACAGGTTTCTCATCTAAGTGAAAGTGAGTGAGGATGCTGCCAATGCAGAGTTTAGGAATAGCGGGCACAGGGCAAGCTTCCCTACACGTCCATGCACCTTAATCCCTACGGGTCCACAGTCAGTCTTCTGGCCCCTTGTTAGGGCCACTGCATCTGATCTCCTGCCCCTCACCCCTAGAATCATGCATCACTCCATCTCTTCATCTCAGGCTGACCTGCAGCTCCCCCTGCTGGTCTGTCTCCAGCCAATAGGAGCTGTGCTTCCCATTCAGGCCCCCTGAAAATGCCTATTCTTTTCCCTCTGAGCTTTGGGCGAATAAATATATATAGCCACTGAGCCATGGCTGGACCTGGAGAATCCTTCTCATTCCAGGGTGCAATGAGCGATGCACAGGTGGGTGAAACTGGATGGGGATTTTTTTTGTTGTGCGTAGAAAGGCCCTAGGACCAGCTGCCCAAACACAATAACGTCCCTCTTCTTCGATCTGGTCCCTGTGTTGCCCACTGCACCTTAGCCAGCCCAGGTTTTGGTGGGCATGTGTTCATCTCTCCGGGTACTTGAGTGGCCTCCGTTCATCACCAGAGTATCTGAGCACCTCACACTCATGAATGTTTATTAGCTGTGCCTGGTGAGCTAAAGGAAGTAGCTGAACTGAAGTAGTGAAAGTGCTTCTCTACGTGGGCACGCTCAGGAACATGAATCCAAATTAAAAGTGGATTAGCTAAACTGTATTAAACCCCTGAATACACTTTGGTGAATTAAACTAAACGAGATTAAGAGCACCTAAGTTCTGAATGAGAGCATTCACATGTGGTTTAATGTGGCTGAACTAATCCTTTTTAAATTCACACCTTCAACTAATTCAGATTAACTTTCCTGAGTGTCCCCATGTAGCCAAACTCCACTGATTTGTCCCAGAGCGCACACACCACCTGTGTTTGACCCAGGCATTGAACACAGATTTCCTGATCTTAATCCAGAGTCCTAACCATTAGGCAACCTTTCCTTTCATTCAGGAACCTTTTGCAGCTTCATCAACGCGCTGCATGCAGCAGGAGCAGGAGCTGAGCTTGAGATAGGTTAGTGGCATCCCTGCAAGCTAGCCTGTAATGAGTCTTGAAAGAGACAAAGCCGTCAAGCTGTTAGCTGGCTCAGGATCCCGGTTGGCTCAGGAGTCTGCAAGAGACCTTATTAGTGTGGTCACTGGCATGCCACAGCAAGTTACGGGGATGGAGAAATTACTTTTCACAGCACTGAGAAACCAGGGGGAAAAAAATAACCCAACCAATTCTCTCCAGACGTGTATCAATAGAGAGGAAGCCAGGCAGCTGGGAGCAATGAGTTTTTATGCACAGCCGGGGTTCTGACGACAATCTGGTAATCCAACAGCAGGCTGCAGAGTTCAGCTGCGGTCATATCACAGGCACGGTTCCTTGGCCGCGAGTTCTTTGCTGCGGGCCGTGCTTGCCAACCGGCCCTCTTTTTGCCTTAAAGAAATACAGGCTTTGGGTTCTGGGTTTGTACAGCGCCTAGCGCAATAAAGTCCCAGCCCATGACTGGGGCTCCTAGGGGCTACCGTGCCACAGATAAATAACAATAGTAACAATGGTCAAGGTGGAAAAAACAAGTCACAGGGCTAAAGCATCCCTGGGCAGAGCTGGCTGGGTGCAGGCATGATGCCCTCTTGAGTGGTGGTGTCCTAGCAGGGTTTCCACAACTCCAGGGGCTCTTACATCTGGTCCCAGTGGGAGCTGCTAGGTGCTGAGAGTCTGGCCCTAGACGGGTAGATAACGATCATGTATACGCCGGCGGTGTCTAGGGGGCCCAGCTGAGAACAGGCCCCATTGTGCTCGGTGCTACACTAGGAGACTCGAATCGCTCATACAGGGGAAAAGCGAGTGACTTGCCCAGAGTCACTCCAAAGGGCAGTGGGAGAGCTGGGCCGAAAACCTAGATTCGCTGCTTATGCCTCCAGTGCCATATCCACTGGACCATGCTGCTGCCTCGTGAGTCAGCCCTTATTTCGGTGTCTCCGTGGGAGCGGGGCTCAGGGAACAACCCTAGGAGTGTAGGACTGGAAGGGACCTCCTGGGTCATCCTGTCCAGTCCCAGCTATCACAGGCAACCCATCAGCTAATCCCTTTTGTCAATTGAATTTGTAAATTCAAGCTCCGTCTTCAAACTAGTTGTGTTCTTTGCCTCTACTCCTCCTCTGGGGCTGTTCCAGAATCTCCAGCCTCTGATGGTTAGAAACCTTCTTCTGATTTCCAGGCTAAGTTGATTCAAGGCCAGTTTAACCCCATTTGTTTTGTGCTGACCCTGTCCTTAGAGTTCAGCTGCTCTGCCAGTGAAATTGTTTAGAATCCATTTCGCTTTCAGCACGAGAGCACAGCTGCTGGGTAATCACTGAATCCAGTACCAGGAAAGCCTGTTTGTACTGAATGTTATTTCAAAGAACCAGAGGAAACATTTCTCATCACTCTAGGCCTAATAAAGCTTCCCAATGAGCCCAGCATTTGGGGCTTCCCTTTCCTTTCCTTCTTCGCCACTACAAAATCAAGTCATTGTGGAACCTAGTGGCACATGCTTGCTTTGGATGCACGAAGCAGCCACGTAGATATCCACCCCGTGCACGCACATTCGTGTTTTAAATGCACACGGGAACTCGTGTGCAAAACTGTGAGTTTTGAGGCTGTGTGTAAAGAGTAGCCTGCTCCCTATGCTCGGATGTGCACACGTGGAACCTGTGGGTGAGTGTGCGTTAGCAGTCCCCGCTCTGTGCTGATCCACAGGGGAGAGGAGGTGTTTCAGCTGCCAGCTATACAGACCTGGCACTTTGTCCAAGCTATAGCCCCTCGTGTTCGGGAGGTTACTGGTTCAATCCCCTGTGGGTGGGCCAAGAAGTTTTCCACGTGTGTTGTGTGTGTTGGAGAGTACCTCCCTACCCCAAAGCATCACTTATGTCCTGCTTCATCTGCTTTTAATGGGCTTAACTGTGGAATAGTTTGATTTTGTGGTACCTGCACTTACCGCCAACAGATCTTTCTGGCAGAAAATTCCCAACCAGCTCTACCTCATTCCTCCCAATAGCGTCCAAAGTGATGCCCAGGCCCCAGTGCCAGCCCTCTGCCCTGGGTGAATTTCTCCCTGGGGCACATCCTCTGTATCTCCACGTGCTTTATGCTTAAGTGTGCACTCTGTATGTGGATACTGTGTCCATGCGTGCATCCACTCTGTGTATGTGTCCCATGGGCCTGTGCCCTCTGTCTATCTGGGCTGGGTGTTTGTGTGCAGGGTCTATGTGTGGGGAGTGTGAATGCCCTTGTCAAAATTCTGGGAGATTCCTCGGCGTCAACAGAACATTGTAGGGTTGGGTCTATTGCTAGAGAATCCTACAATGGTTTTTAACACGGATGGTTGTTTGTACTAAGGGTGTGTGTGTGTGTGCGTGCGCACGCGCACGTACACGCATAGACCTGTGTTGTACTCTGTGTGTACCAAATGTGCAAGCACAGTGTGTTCTCTGTGGTGTCCCTGGGGTACATGTGCCATTCTCTGCATGCATGTGCTTCATTGTGACCAGGAAGGTGCAGAGCTCTGGAAACCTGTCCTGTATGGACGGCTCCATGCCTGTATCCATGCCTTGGCGGGGGTGTTCTCGGGGCGGGGGGGGGTGAATGTTCTGTGCTGAGTGTATAACTGTACTTTGCTCTGTGTGCTTATACTGTGTGTGCGTGTGTGTGTGTGTGTGTGTGTGTGTATGTGAATGTACTGTTCTCTGCATGTGTATGCATGAGTGAAGGAAGATACTATGCTCTCTGTGTGTGTGTGTGAATGTGCTCTGTGTGTGTGTGTGTGAATATATTGTGCCTGTGAATGTACTCTGTGTGTGTGAATGTACTGTGTTCTCTGTGAGTGTGTGTGCGTGCCTGTGTGAATATACTGTGTGTGTGAATGTTCTGTGTGTGAATGTTCTGTGTTCTCTGTGAGTGTGTGCATGTGTGTGAATGTTCTGTGTTCTCTGTGAGTGTGTGCGTGTGAATGTACTGTGTGAATATACTGTGTGTGAATGTTCTGTATGAATGTACTGTGTGTGTGTGAATGTACTGTTCTCTCTGTGTGTGTGTGTGTGCGCCTGTGTGAATGTACTGTTCTCTCTGAGTGTGTGTGTGTGTGTGTGCCTGTGTGAATGTACTGTGTGTGTGTGAATGTACTGTGTTCTCTCTGAGTGTGTGTGTGTGAATGTACTGTGTGTGTGTGAATGTACTGTGTTCTCTCTGAGTGTGTGTGTGTGAATGTTGTGTGTGTGTGAATGTACTGTGTTCTCTGTGAGTGTGTGCGCGCACGCCTGTGTGAATATACTGTGTGTGAATGTTCTGTGTGAATGTACTCTGTGTGTGTGTGAATGTACTGTTCTCTCTGTGTTTGTGTGTGTGCCTGTGTGAATGTACTGTGTGTGTGTGCGTGCAGACATACACATTACTCTGCGTGTGCATTCTGAAGGCAATTTTCCATACACTTAGTAAAACACTGCATGTAGTTTTAAATGACCCATCACAATATTATCAACGGGAAGCGTGTTCTGTTTTTACCACAGTGCAGTCCCCTCTGTTTCAGTACAACTACACCAAACTCCCAGCACACTATGGGACAGCTTTCCTTCTGTATACGAAAAGCCCGGGGTCCTTGGCAGTACTGCCCCCCCCCAGTCCCCCAACATCTGGAAAAGTCCTCTTCTCTCCGCATGCCCTATAGAGCAGTGGGGACTGAAGCAGAGAGCTCATGGATTAATTAAACTGCAACATTGACACCCGTGCTGCTCTCTAGCTGCCTCTGACATCGGGCTTGTCAGACTGGTCTGTGCCGGGGCAAGGCAGCCCTACTCCAGTGAGTGAAAAGAAGCCATTGGACAGGACAAGAGGGGGTTGATGCATCGCACGTGCCATCTGCACTCCTCCCGGCAGCCTGATAGACTGTGACAAACTGAGTTCCTGCAGGGGGGTTGTCTGCCACAGCCCATTAAGAGAATGAGACCTTCAAATCCTGCCTGGCTCCTTCCAAGATGTCTCAAGGCGAGAAGGGATGGCGGGGAAGGTCATGCCAAGGGGGACACGGAGCCATTCCCAGCCTTCTTGGGGCACTGCTGGGATCCCTTTCCCCCAATCCCAGAAGAGAGTGCCCTTGGGATTGAGGAGCAAAGCGGGGGAGGCGCTGGCACCAGGGAGCTCTTGGCTACAGGAGGAGTCACAGGCTGCCTTCCCGCTGTCACGTCCTGTATGCCATGGTGGGCTCAGCAACCCCGCCACCCAGTCCGCAAGCAGCTTTGAGATGCCAGGACAATGTCTGACCGTGTGGGGTTGAGCTTGGAGTGAGGGCAGCATCGTGCGCCCAGGTCGATAAACTAAAAATCGGGAGAGTCCCGATCTTATCAGGACATCTGGTCACCCTCAGCGGCACTAAGGTCTGCGTGTTCACCATCTTCTTTGATTCAATCCATCCACCGCTTCCTTGGCTTTCCTAGGGGTCTCTTCCCTACTTCCCTGTCCTGCCATGTCCTTCTCCAGGTCCCCTTCATTCATCCTCTGTAGGTGTCCGAACCAGGAAGGTCATGGACTTTGACTTCCATCCTAATGCTTCCATTTCAAAATCTCTCTCTTCGTATAACTCATCTTGAGGACCAGTAGGCATGAGACCTGACATCTCCTTATTGCACCTTCTGGCACTGCGGGGCACACCATTGCTCTGTGTGGGTGGGCTTTCGGTCTCGGTGGCATACGCTTGTCAAACACCTACCCCGAGATGTTATTCCAGCACTCCCCAGCCTGGACTGTATCTCAAGTTCAAGCTCGCCTTCTTCTGTGCACAGTTGCCAAAGTACTTGAACTGGTCAGGCTGCTATAATCTCACTCCATTGATCTCTATGGCCATTTTCCCTGTGGCACCTCGACTGACCCACGTGGTCTGTCGTCGTCATTTTCATTTTCATCCCGCGCCTGCTTGGCTGGTGTCATAAATATCAAGGGAAGGGTAAACCCCTTTAAAATCCCTCCTGGCCAGAGGAAAAATCCTTTCACCTGTAGAGGGTTAAGAAGCTAGGATAACCTCTCTGGCACCTGACCAAAATGACCAATGAGGAGACAAGATACTTTCAAAAGCTGGGAGGAGGGAGAAAAACAAAGGGTCTGTGTCTGTCTGTGTGGTGCTTTTGCCGGGGACAGAACAGGAATGGAGTCTTAGAATTTAGTAAGTAATCTAGCTGGATATGCGTTAGATTATGATTTCTTTAAATAGTTGAGAAATTAAGCTGTGCTGAAAGGAATGGATATTCCTGTCTTTGTGTCTTTTTGTAACTTAAGGTTTTGCATAGAGGGATTCTCTATGTTTTGAATCTAATTACCCTGTAAGGTATTTACCATCCTGATTTTACAGAGGTGATTCTTTTTACTTCTATTAAAATTCTCCTTTTCAGAAACTGAATGCTTTTTCATTGTTCTTAAGATCCAAGGGTTTGGGTCTGTGGTCACCTATGCAAATTGGTGAGGATTTTTACCAAACCTTCCCCAGAAAGTGGGGTGCAAGGATTGGGAGGATTTTGGGGGGAAAGACGTTTCCAAACAATGCTTTCCTAATAAAAATAAACCCAGATAAACATTTGGTGGTGGCAGTGGAAGTCCCAGGGCAAAGGATAAAATAGTTTGTACCTTGGGGAAGTTTTAACCTAAGCTGGTAAAAGTAAGCTTAGGAGGTTTTCATGCAGGTCCCCACATCTGTACCCTAGAGTTCAGAGTGGGGAAGGAACCTTGACAGCTGGTCATACCACTGCTTTGTTGTTGTGTCTAGGCCTTCCTTTGAGGATGCCTTGATTGCTGTGCCATCTGCATGTAGCAGCCTCTCTCCTTTTCCCATAGGGGCGCAGTTCATCAACATGATAAACAGCAATGGACTGAGGGCCAGCCCTTGATGCAATCCAACTTTCATTGCAAGGAGGCTTGTCGTTCCAAAGTGTGGTTGGATCACTGTTTTACGTGTTCTATATAGTGCATACACTGGGGTTATTAAATCCTCAGACCCTCCATATTTCTTCATCACTGGGGCAAACATCCTTCTGTCCACCCGATCGGATGCCGTCCTAGCTCGAAGCTGTCCTGGTCGTGCTCCGGCCGTTTCTCTAACCCTCATCAAATGATGAACACTCGTGTCTGTGGTTCCTTGTGCTTTCCTAAAGGCTGGCTGTTCTTGTTCAAGGAGGGGCTCCACCATTCCCCTAATCCTAGCATCAAATATAGGCCCCGGTATCTTCATCCCACGCCCAACCGGGCATCCAGTCCGGCTCCCATTTCAGTCAATGGGAACACGATCCCTGTCTTCAGTGGGAGGAAGACCAGCCCCTCAGCTGCCTGATGTTTAGCCAAGCTCCATGCTGTGTTGCAGCCCTGCCCCCCTGTAGCTCCCCCTGCTTGTTCTGCGTGGTGGGGAGAGGAGGCTGGGCCTGCTGGCAGTCTTTAGACAGAGCAGGGCGCACTCCCCAGCTCTGCCGGCCCCTCTGCAATGCTGGCGGAGTGCTGATCAGGGCACTCAGCAGGAGCTCTGCCCCTGGCTCAGCTGGGGCAGGCTGTGCTGCAAATTGCTTTTCCAGTCCTGAGTTTCACAGAGACCGCTCGGGATGCCCACGAACGTCTCAGCTCCATTCCCAGCCCTGCCGTGTTGTCCGTCAGGCCACTTGCTCTTCCAGCAAACCCTTCTCCAGGAGGCTCGAGCCACCAGTGGGGACTGGCTGGTGCCCTGGAGTTTTTGACGTTGGAGTAGTAAATACAACTTTAGTTGTGACATTTGCTGTCCCAGCTGTCTCGCCCTGGCCAGATCTGGGGTCCAACTCATCCGTCCCACTGCACTGCTCCATTGACTCCTCTGAGCTGCACCCACTTCCACCAGGGCCGAATGTTCACCCTGAGGTCCCCGCTCTCTCTCACCCACTCTCCTTTGGGGGGCCCACCTGGGTTTCAAGAGGAGGCTGTTTCCCTAGTTGTACTGTATCTTCCTAGGTTCCTGCTGGGACAGCTGGAGCTGGTCCTGGTCTGGTGAGAGTTATATAAACCTTGTAGCAAAGACTTTTCTGCCGAGTTATACCAGAGCCACGCCACTGACTTCATTGGATATTGGGGAGCATTTGGCTCTTTGAATCATAAGAGCTTGGTGATATTAATCAGGGCTATATGGAGAGGTATCAGGTGGCTCCTCTGGGTGTGACTCTTATTACATCCAGTTATTTTATTAACAGGGAGATCTACAGAAGAACGACCCGAATCCCCCCACCCACACTCCTCATCTCACCCCCTGCCAAGATGTGCAACTGGAAATTCACTCCTGGGTCTACAAGGACCAAGGAGAAGTGGAAATGTCCGCCCAGAAAAGTGAGAGAATCGGGAGGTTAAGGGGAACATGTAACTTCAGTAGTGCTCAGCAAAATGTTTCATCCGAAACTTTGGTTCACCTAAAAATGCAGATTCAGGTCAACGGAAATTTGCAAATATGTATCAATTTCCCTGAAATGTTTCAGTCCAAAAAAAAAAAAAAAACCCCAACAACTTCCAAAAGAACTTTTTAAAAAAATCAAATTGATCCATTTTGACTTTTTGGAAGTAAAGCATTTGATTTTTTCTATTTGAAAATTGAAATTGAAACAAAACATTCAGTCTGCCTTAAAACTAAATTCTAAAAAACTTTTTGGTTGCCCCCCCACCCCCAAAATTAAAAAAAATTCATTTGTGTCAACCCAAACCAATTTTTAATTAAAAAATATAAATATATTTTTAACAATTTTTTTTTAAAAAAATTAATTGTTAAAAATATAAATATATTTTTAACAATTTTTTTAAAAAAGGTTCTGCAAGTGAATCAAAAGTGTGGTTATTTTCACAGCTCTGCCTTTCGGAAGCACCAGATCAGACAAGCTACAAAGTCACTCAGCTCTCACATCTGTTGGGTCTGGAGTATGGCAAAGAAGCAGCCCGTCCGTGCCATAAGGCTGTACCAGCTCGGCTATTTCAAGCTGCTGCTTTGTTCGCCAGAATCTCAGCTTCCATTTAAAAACAAATTAAGTTTGTAGCTGCTCTGGTTGCAATCAGAACCTCAAAAATGTGAATGGAGCACGTAACAGATGCAGGACTGAGTCTGCAGGGAGCCTGGGACAGTCGCTCGGAGAGGGGTGAACTCAGCCGTTCATCTCACGGAAGGGTTGGTTAGCTTCAGTGCCCAGCGATGATCATTCAAATGGTACCAGTGTTAACTATTTAATTCCTCTTGTGAGAATGGAGAGGAAGCATCATGGATCTGCATGTCTGCTGTGAGCAATGTTTCCTTTTGGTGCCAGTAGTGAGTGGCATTTGGAAGTCCAGGAAGGAGCCAGCAAAGCCTATAGGCATAGCCAGACCCTGCCAAGGGACAGCCAAGCCCAGTGGCGCTCAGAGAAAATGCAAGGTCCTGATTGGAGCAGCTGCCCAATCTGTGAGTGGCGTCTCATTCCGGTGACTCACATGGGTGGAGCTTATCTATGGGGTGGAGCTCAGGAGTGTATCACGCCTCCCTCTTTGGACTGGAGTAAAAGCCAATCAAGAGCCGAGAGGCAGGTTGCAAAACTAACAAGCGAGGGTGAGAGACTTAACTCAGCTGGATGAAGCTGCAGCTGCACAAGCTGGGACAGGAAGAATGCTGGGTCTGGCTTCTTCCTCTCTATCTCCACCTGCCAGCGTTCACCAGCAGGGGATCAGGCTTTCACCAGGATCAGAGAGGGGGCCAAGCTCAAAAATTCGCATTCTGGGCCAAACTGGCCCAGAGTCCGGGAGGAAGCTAAGGCTTTGCTTTGCGCCCATCTCTGATGGGCATAAATGGCCATTTGCTGATCCTATCCAGGGGACCAGACACGGTTGCTAGCTGCTGATGGATGCAGTAGCCTTTACAAATGATCCCTTTAGTGGACGTAGCATATGCCACCCATACCTTCTTTTCTGAGCCAGAAATTCCTCTATCAGAGACCTCTTCAACCCTCACTTTTCTTCTTCTCCCCTCTCTCCACTCACCGAAGGCTGGCTAGAAACTCCCATCCGAACCCACCAATGGGTCTCCTAGATTGGCACCTCATAAAGGTGCCCCCCATTCCTGCTCTTGGAATGATGCCAGGGCCTGGCATCCTGGGAGCAGATAAGAGCTGGTGAAGAGATCAAACCTAGGGCCCCCACACGGAAGCAGTAACTACACGGGGTCAATGAACCAGCTCTTCTCTTCCCCTTCCACCCAAACTTATCGTTGCGTCAGCCACGTTCATTGCTGTATCTATCAAGGATTAAAAAAACGAAAAGAAGTGACTCGTGCAATAAGGCTATCAGTCTTTTTTTCCCGGGGAACTGATATGGGTGGATGATTTGATGCACTGGTAGTGGTTCTGCAAATTACACACCATTCTTCCAGCAAAGCTCTCACCTTTGACTGCTGTAATATCTCTTTGACCATGCAAGTAATTTTCAGGCGTCACTTAGCAGGCAAGCAAAGCATGAACGCCAGGAGAAGGACCCAATCTGTACGGCAGCCCAATGATGAGCTGCAATGATGGAGGAGAGACTGAGTAATCTGTTGTCGCTCACTTATATTTACTGATGTCTCCATTTAATTAACAGTGGGGGAGGTGGGGAAGCAGGAGAAGAGGTGGGAGGGGCAAGAGCGGTGGTAATGATTTTAGCTGCGGGATCAAACAGTCTGGTCTTGGACAAACAAATCAAACGCTCCATTTCTTTGCAAGCCACGTCTGCTGCTGCCGGTGGGAGGTGAAAGGGTTTGGGGTTTTTTTTCTGTAGCATCAGCTGCAGCAGTCGGCGAATGTGTTTCTG
This sequence comes from Chelonia mydas, assembly GCF_015237465.2. Lineage (NCBI taxonomy): Eukaryota > Metazoa > Chordata > Testudines > Cheloniidae > Chelonia > Chelonia mydas. The sequence goes on from NC_051258.2 coordinate 7,461,792, forward strand.
CTCACGGCCTCGTTACACCCAATCTGCTTTATGCTAAAGAGTTGCTGTCAAGGTAGTTAGGCCTCCGAATGCACCTACTTTGGCAGCCGGCCCACATCGGTGCAGATGTTACCTGAAGCAGCCCAGCCCTGAGTCGTAGGAGCGTCGTTTCACATCGGTCTTAGCGAGAGCAGCACGTTTAAAGGGGCAGTGCCTAAAAGCAGGTTTCAGCTGAACAAACCGGGCTGGAAGGGAGTTTAGATCAGGGGCCAGATTCTGCTTGGTGGCATGGAGTAAATGCAGAGCAACTCCACCAAAGCCAATGGTCATCGATCATAGAATATCAGGTTTGGAAGGGACTTCAGGAGGTCATCTAGTCCAACTCCCTGCTCAAAGCAGGACCAATCCCCACTTTTTGCCCCAGATTTCTAAATGGCCCCCTCAAGGATTGAACTCACAGCCCTGGGTTTAGCAGGCCAATGCTCAAACCACTGAGCTATTCCTGCCTCCCCCCTCACCCCCCGGCCTTGCTCTGGATTTACACCAGTGTCACTTAGCGGAAAATTTGTCCTCTGCAATGTTAGTTGAGGCCCTTCTCCATTGCCTAAGGGGGTCGGAGCGTTCTCAGATACTATGGTGAGGAGAGCCGTATACGGATGGGTGGATGGACAGGCAGACAGAGAGACAGATCCTCTTCCATGGGCGGCGGGTATCATAGGCTGGGGGAGGCTGTGCCTCTGCAAATAGCCAGGCGTGGCCCTGCCCATGGTCCACCCCCAGGTCCCCTCCTGCTTCCTGCTCTGTGGCTCCCCTGGGCTGTGGTCCCACCTCAGGCTGGGGAGGTGTGGCTCACCCTTCTGGCGCTCGGGGGCTGGGGCCACGCAGCCTGCCCTCCCGGTGTTCCAGGGCTGGGGGCACTGGGGCCGTGTGGCCTGCCCTCCCGGTGCTCCGGAGCTGGGGTGCTAGCCTGGGGCTGGCAGCCACAGTGAGGGACTCTGGGCTCTGGCAGGGGGGCACGGAAGGGGCGGGGCCTTGGGTGGAAGGGGTGGGGCTGGGGGTCGCCTCCCCCGGCCAGAAGTTCACATGCCACCCATAGCCTCTTCTCCAAGGAATCCTCCCCGAGGGCCTCCACAAAACCACGCCTCGTCATCTGCTCTCATTCAGCATGGACAGGTGAGTTCTGGGAGCGACAGCCAGACCGTTTGGGCCGGGGTGCTCTTCCCACACAGGCCACTCACTTGTCATTGACTGAGAAGGTGTGACTGGATGGGCTTTCCTGGTACCTGGCCCAGACTGGGGCTTGGCTGGGAGCGACCGTTCGAGGCTCAGTGCAGACGAGACGGGTGTAATGCTAGCAGAAGGGATTTGATGGTAATGCTAGGTATGGGCCCAGTGGTTGGTACTGATGGGGTTTGTTCTCCCTTTGTCCAAGAGGTTTGCCATTCGGGGCTGTTCTTGGATACCCCATTTCTGGAGTCTCAGACAGAGGCGCATGGCCGGGGCCCCAGCTTCCATGTGGTTTTGCAGTCTGACCTCCCCATTGATCCTGCCTGAATCAAGGTACTGTTGTCATTGGGCGAGATCCTCCCCTGGTGTAAGTCAGCGTAGCTCCATTCAGCTACACTGATTTACACCAGCTGAGGAATCCGGGCCATTCAAAACAACCTACCTTCACAACCTCTGGGGCAGGGTGTTGGCCTTCGCCGTTGTTGCCGGACAGGTCAGCGTGTGTGCAGGATCTCCCAGCCTACTCCCTGCAGCGGGATGCCTAGAGCAAAGGGGGGGCATCGCAGTGGATATCAGGGAGTGGGAGGACGTGGATCAGAGCGGAGAAGGAGGGTGCTGGGGGTGGCACGCAGCTCTCAGTGTCTCAGTAATCAGCGCTGGTGGGAGAGGAAGGGCAGGCGGGGTAAAGCGTTTGACAGTTTAATGGGGGGTTGTAGGATGAGCTGTTCTTTGGAGTCCCTTGGATGTGCTCTTTAAGCCGGTGCTAGGAAGCAGGATGGGAAACTGATCTTACGCAGGGTTGCTCAGCTACAGCGCAGCCTGGCAGCGGGTAGGCGGGGGCCCGAGCACAGGTGTGTTCATTGGCAGGGCCTGTGGAGAACAGCAGCTGGCACCCTGGGGCACAGGTCGGAGCCTGTGGGTTGCAGTGGGTAGGCGCGCTAGGGCACGGGTCGGACCAGCGGGGCTGACCGACCGCAGCGAGCACAGGCAGTGGTGCAGATCTGTTCCCAGCCGCTGGCAGGCACGAGCGGATCACATCTAGTGGGTATATGGGTGCAGCTCACTGGTGGTGCCTACTGATCCCCCAAGCTGTGTTCGTTGGCAGCCTCTTCTCATCACAGCAGATGGAGACAGTGGCAAAGGACAGTTCAGCCACTGTAGGTACATCCTGAGCTGCTCACTGCTGGCGGAGTTTCCTTGGCTGGCTGGCTGGCTGGCCGGCTGTTTCCTGGGACCCCTGGGCACAGGTGGGCTTGACTCCCCCGTTATCCGGTGTCCAGGCACAGGGCCCTACTGTAGCAATGTCTCTGCCTACCCGTGCCTTTCGGGCCGTTTATAGCTCAGAATCACTGGAACCAGGCGTGTGGAACTGTAGCTGTCATCAAAGACAACTTCAGCCCTGCATAGTAGCAAGGAGCCCGACAATACCGGAGACATGACAGCTGATCTCTGTTGCGACGCTTATCTCCACACAAGTGGAGATGGGATAACTCAGCCACGGCTACGTCACTCAAGAGCCCTCCGCGCTCAGGGAGATAAATGTCGCGGCAGAGAGATCCGCCTCATCTTATCAAAGGCTCTTCGGCGCAGAATGCAGAGTGTTGTATTCGGAGTCAGGTTCGTGCTCGGTGTAACAAGACCGAGTTACACCTGAGACGGGTTTGCTGCTGCGTGTCTGATCCTCCTCTGCTCCCCGACATAACACTAGGAATATGGGGCCAGATCCTCAGCCGATGTAAATGGGCATAGATCAGAGCTCTGCTCACCTCAGTGGGGTATACACTGATTTATACCAGCTGGGATCTGGCCCAAGGAGTTTCTTCTAGCAGATCCATTGCAGTATCTTTGGTCCAGCAGTGGCCAGTGCTTGGTGCTTTATAAGAAGGCAACTGCCCCTCTGTGCCCCCCGCCCCCCATCAAGCCCCTGATCTTTAAGGGGTAGATAGGAGGTGCACTTGATTTCTGTAAAATCTCATTGGAGAGGTAAAACTGGACCTCTCCCCGCCCAAGCTGATGGGACTAGAGGAGGTCTGGATGGTTCCAATCTTAGCCTCTCTCTAGCTGAGCCCTGCTGTGGAAGGTTCTGCACCTGGGCACAGCGTAAGGCCTGGGGAAGGTCCCGCCGGGAGAGCTGAGGTTTTATTCACGTGCACCCCAGGAGATACAGGTGAATGGGTGATGGAACACAGAACGCTTTTCCCATTCCCCTTGCTATGGAGCCGGAGCCGGCTAGGGATGCAGGCTCTGCATGGCTCTGAGGCTGGCATCTGCCCTCATTTATGCCCATGCATCGCCACGGGCTTCAGCCAGGTGCTTCGGCCAGGCACGGCCCTGCCGTGGGCACCGAGGGCAGAGCGCTGCCCAACAGACGGCTCGGCTCGGCTCAGCCTGTCGTGTTGCCATGGGAACCACGACAGGGAGAGTTTGCTGCGAAGCCGTCCAACGTGCAGCGTTGCGGGTGAGCGCTCAGGAGTCAGGTGGGCGCGGGGGTCTCGGCTGAAGCCAGCTGGCCTGCCCTGGGGGCTCCTCCAGGCTGCGCCTGCTGCTGTCTGAGCGAACGGAGCGGCTTTTTTAGCTCCGGCAGTAACGGCTCATGCACTGAGATCCGTGGCTCCGTCCTCGCTGTTCACAGTCCGCTCGGTGGAACTATGCAACCGCCACAAGACCTGACCGCTCTGGGAAGCCTGGGCGTAAGGGAAAAGGGCGCACGGGACCGAGAAAGGAAGAGGCTGTGACTAGCCCAAATCAAAACCGCCTGTACAAGGAGTTCTCACAGCCACAAGACAGATCCTCTGCCCTGGCATATATAGCATCTCTTTCTTTTTGGCCATGCCGAACCCTTGGGTGACTGCCTCTCCTTTTGCCACCAAGGAAAAGTTCACGAGGCTGTAGCTGCATCCTCCGTGCTCACCCCAGCCCAGCAGGCCGCTGCATTCGTGCAAAAGCTGGAAAAGGGACCGGTCAGAGCCAACCGCGGCTCATCCGGTGTGTGACAGGATGGTGGATTTTGCCACTTACGCGGAAGTCACGGGGGACGGGTCAAAGCACGGAGCGACAAGAAACGCCGCCACCAGGTTGTGCCCAGGAGCGGCGGGACTCCATGGAGCAGAACGGTCCCTTTGATCAAAGTTCCTCAAAGCAGTGTGAGTTTTTAACCCTACCCTGGGACTTGCTGCGGATCAGAGCCATTCCCCAGCCTCCCAGGGAAAACGCGGCTTAATCTGGGTGTGCGAAAGCCAGGCAGACACCTTAGCTGGCCATGCAGCGCGGGCAGCCTAAGACGGGATGCTCCCCTGGTCTGAAAAATACCGCAGGGCTAGATTTTGGCCTTGTCTCACTTGGCTAAGCCAGGGAGTAAGCGCCACCCCACCCCCCAAACACACATCCCTGATGAGCTGAGTAAGACCTACCCAGGCCTCGTGGCATGAAATGCAGCAGATGCTCCTGGCTGCAGGCAAGTGGGCAGGGATGGAGCAGACAGGGGCAGAGAGTGGGTGGAATCTCTGCTCCCCTCTACACACTGGCCAGAGTAGCTGGCCAGGCGCACGGAGGGGAGGAAGCTGTATCCTTTCCAGAAAGCTTCCTGGAGTTACTCCCTGGGTAGAGCAGTATATGCACCGCCCCTTGCTCAAGGCTGTGCATTGAAAGCACCATCTAGCCTGCAGTCACTCGTCTTAGTGTGTCAGCTCAGAGCGCACGGGTTGGGCAATCGTCCCGTCACCGTGCTGCGCCGCTAAGGGCCAAACCCAGGGGCGGCGACTCTGAACACCCCCCCCAGTGCCTGTGAAATGTAATGTGCCCCCCCGTGCAATTTGCCATTTTGCTCTTTGGCAATTGTCACTCTTCCATCAAAAATAAATAAAAAAGACAACCTTACAAATGACTCCTGAGTATTCTGTATGGCTACTGCTTGCCATTCGCACCCGTCACCGGGCACGCTGACCATGTAGCCTGCAGAGCTACTGTGTGATGTGTATATAACACACTAAGTAAGCGTCCTGCTCCAGTGACTGGTCAACATCAAGGGTAAGAGCCTACTACCGCTACCAGCGAGTGGAGTTACTCCTATAGCACAAGCGATAGAGGGCCACATTTTTAGCGCTGAAAGTGATGAACCCTGTTGATGACCCTGGAGGGGTCTGTTGTTTGTATGCTGCTCTTTGCTCTGCCCAGCTCGTGCTCTGCCCAGGTATTCCATGTAACCGTGGCATGCTCCGTACTGCTACCATGTGCACAGTGATCACCATACACCTCACGCTTCATGCCCTCGTGCACACTATCACGCTGCTTAGTGCTCCAGACAGTCACTGCATGCTCTGTAACGCATCACATGCTCCCTGCAGCGGAGAATTCAGTGGCTCGTTGGCATCTCTCCCTGTTTGTCTCCAACCAGCCAATGCTACGTTGAGCAGAGGATTCAAAGCCTCCAGCCAGGGTGGCTTTGGACTAGTTGGGTCCTTCAGCCAAGCCCACTAGAGAATGAGCTGTCAGGAGAGCTGCACACTATGGGGATTTCAAAAGAGGGGCTTCCTCGTAGCACTCTGTGACATACCCCATCTCTGCGGGGCTTGGGGCACGGTTTGCTAGCCTGTCAGCATCCTGCTTTCCTAAACCCTCTCTGCTGGGATCCTTGAGATCCCGATCCACCCCTCGCAGGGGACCCAGATGAGACAGGGCACCAGCTGTCTCTGCCAAGAGCAGATCTCCCCGATTGGCTCCCAGCGTTGCTGGCGTGAGTGGGGCAAAGCGAAAGCAAAATGCCAGGTCAATGGAGAAGTGAGAGTAACCGGAGCGGAGTCAGGAGGGGATCTTGCCTCTGGCAACGCAAAGGGGCAGGAGGTTAACAGCTTCTTGGCACTGTGGAAATAATTGTTTTTTTGTCAGAAATACAATTTTCACTGTGATTTATAAATAATGCATGGTGCAGGCTCCAGCCTCGGGCAGTCCTTAGCTCAGTTCTGATTCCTTAAATGCTTCTTTCTCTCTCTCTCTCTCTTTCTTTTTATTGGTATTATTTCAGTTGTGTGTCAGCTCCTTGTGTGTGTGTTTTGCTCAGCTGAGGGTGTGCATTAAGGAGGGATGTGTGTTTGGAGGGCCGGGGGGTGTCTTTTGGTGACTTGAGGGATGTGGGCCTTGCTGTGTTTGTGCTTGGGTTGTTGAGCGATATTGTGGGAGGGATAATGGGGTGTGTGTGTGTGTTCGGTTTGTGAATGTGGTGGTGTTATTAGGGGCACGTGTATATATACTTTGGTGGAGGTGTGTATTTTTGAGACACGTCTCTGTGTGTTGTGGTTGTTAAGGCAGGAGGTTGTGGGTGGGGCATGTGCATTGTGGTGTGTGCTGGGATTATTTAGGGATGCTTGTGGAGGCTGCGTGTGTCTTTTTTTGTGTTGGAGAATGTGTCCTGTGGCAGGCGCTTGTGCGATCTGGAATTGCTGAGGCCTGTGGTGGGGTTAGTTGTGGCTTTTTGTGTGTGAGCTTGGCATGTGTGTGTCGAGGTGAGTGCTCGTGTTTAGAAGCGTGTGTGTGTGTTTTGGGATTGTTGGGGATGAGTGTGAGGGGGGTCATTTGTGTGTGGGAGACGGGGTTGTTTACTGATGTATGGGGGCGTGGTGGGGAACGTGTGCACTGTGGAGAATACATGGGTGTTGTGGAATTACTGAGAGACGTGCATGGGTCTTTGTGCGTGCAGATTGTGGCTGTGTGGGGGGGGGGGAACGCGTGTGTGTGTCGGGGTTGTGTGTGTGTGTGTGTGTTGGCAGATGTGTACGCTGGGGGAGATGAGTCTGTGATTTTGGCCCAGGCTAATCAGTCCTCCACCGTAATGAAACAGCCCCATCCCGGCCTCCAGTGCTCGGCCCCACAGCCCCGAATTATCTCCTCTCCCAGAGCGAGCGAGAGGCACCTGGGCTGGCAGCGCGGGAAGCAGGAGCTCCTGAGCCTGCAGACTTTAAATATATGTCGCTTCACTCAGAAGCCAACCCCGGGGCTCAAATAAAGGGGTACAAATCGGGCTAATCTCTGGAGATAGACTGTTTTGTATGCACCTTTTCATAGGAACTTATTAGCTGGCTTTACTCCCCCGAGGAACAGGCCATTCCGAAGTGGGGTTCATCCCACTTTTCTTTCTTCTTCTTTTTTTAAGCTCCTTGTTCTCGGTGACTTTGGGGAGTTGCGCCAGGGAGCGAAGAAGTGATGTTAATTGATGCTGGCCATGGGGGGCCAGAGCACAACATGGCACATCCACCTCCAGCCAAAGCTCCGGCCGCCCCACGTGCACCCCTCCCCAGCTCTGCCAGTCCTACCCCCTTCCCCCTGTGCACCCCCGCAGTGTAGTTCAATCCCTGTCGGGCAGTGCTTCTGTGCCTTGATCTAGACCTGCAGCATCACTTGCTGTTCCAGTCCCATGCATCTGCCCAATGCCCCCCAGTGCAGGCTGGCAGCACCCTTTGTTATCCGACACCTCACCCCTGCCAGCTCTGCCCCTTTCTAATCAGCATCCTTGCACCTTGTTGGAATCTCAGCCCAAGGGTGGAGGATTAGCTAGGCCATGGGAGCTGAACTCCCCACCTGGCCATGAGAGGTGACTGCTCCAGGGTCGAGGCACGTTGGCTGGGCGGCTCGGAGTAATTTACGCTGCCCCTGCCGTGGCCATTTCTACTCTGGGGATAAATAGGATTGACGGAGCCCAGGGAACATGCTGGCAAACAGGAGGGGTAAATCTGTCGGCGGATGTTTGTCGTCCCGGGCTGTCCGGCTGTGCTGTTTCGCAACTGAACTCTCCAAACTCATAGCCCAGCTCCCCAGCCTGCCTTTCAGCTTTGGCCAGGCTCCCCTCGGGACCTGCAAGGCCGCATGGCTTAGAGAACAGGGTGCTGGACAGGTACTCAGGAGACTGGGCCCTATTCCCAGCTCTGCGATTGGCCTGCTGAGCGCCACTGGGCAAGTCTGTTCGTCTCTCTATGCCTCGGTTTCCCCATGTGTATAATAGGAATAGTCTGTAAGCGCTTCCAAGCAGGGACCATTTTGCCCATGCAGGGCCCAGCGTAATGGGGGAACAGCCTTAGGTTCTACCACAGTACAACTGCCTATTCACATGCCAAGCCATCCTTTCACTGAGATCTGGGACCGCAAATGTTACTGTTTGAGCCTGTTTTTGAGGAAAGCATTTGCAAAGTCCTTTATTAATGTGAGTGAAGAGATGCAAACCCCTCCTCCCCCAACCTGTTACCCCTCGAGCTCATGGCAGTGCCACTCTGTTTTAATGTGGAATTCAGAAGCGACTCTAATCAGCTCAGTGAAATCCTCCCTGAAAAGGAATACCTCCAGCACCGAGCTCTGGAGTGCATGCACGCCTGGCCTCTGTTAGTGGGATAGCGAGCGCGTTGGAATGGTGTGTAATACAGGAATGTAATTTAAACAGTTTGAGCAAAACACGCAAGCTGTTTTCACTCCCTGCCACTATTCCGCTTTGTAGCAGCCGCAGGATTGGGCCGTAAGTGGGATATCAAGTTTATTGCAGCTATTTCCAACCTGTAATTGGTTTTGTGGAACACAAAGAGAAAGAGAGGTGAGTGGCTTTGCAAGGCAGCTGCTGGGAGAACGGGAGGCTAGTGGTGTTTTGTTTTATTTGTTTGCACAGGCCAAGTGAAAATCACCGTCCCGTTTGCTTGTTGCATTGACAGACCTAAGTGCATTTACCGCGCTTCCGTCCTCCAACTTCAAACACAGTGATGGGAGGGAGCCTGGAAAGAATCAATGAGATGATTTGGGCAAAACCCAGCCAGCCTGGAAACGAGCAACAGAGGGACAATAGGTGGATGCAACAACAAAAAAAGAGACGCTTAAGTAGCGTCACGTTGGGATTGTGGGTGTGGTACCGTGGCGGTGGGCGGGGAGGAAAGCTCCAACGCGGCAACCTGCTGCCGGCGAGCGGCGAGGATGTGTGGTTTCCTACAGCACAGGGCGTATGCAGCGATATTGTGCAGGGAGGCCGTGCCGTCGCAGGATGCAAGTCCCACTGATCAGCACTTTACTGTAGGCAGATTAGGCGTATATAGATTATATTGACTTGTTGCAGCACATTTGCTTCAGGGCGAAGACCGTGTTTTGAGCATGCCGATGATGCTAATTTGCTGCAGGCTACCGCCGTACACCGTGGAGCTCCTGTGTTGGGGTTCAGACGCTGGGGACTCTCCAGAGCGCGAGGCCTCCTGCTGCAGCATTGCAGCCTGGAAATGGTGGCCGGGGGATGCAGAATATACTGATTGGCCCATTGTGCGAATCAGACAGGAGGTCAAGGGCCAGCTCTGGCTCTTAGACTGGGGTTTGCTTTTGTTGTCGTATCCTGCCCGAAACCATTCTACTTGGAGAGTTCTCCAAAGGGAGATGAGCTGCAGAATCAGATTTAGCTCTGCAAGCAGGGCTACAGATCCCGGTGGACGGGAGATGCTGCAAGCTGCGTTCGTCCCAGCGGCCAGCAATGCCCCAAAACACCTCCGCCCAGGATCTCATTCCGTGTGGGCACCAGGGGCTCATGGTTCCAGTGCCGTTTCGGCAACTGGCATTTCCTCCTTCTCTTTCCGGTGTAACTAGGGGAGACGGTGACAGGAGACTAAGCTCCCCGACCACATCCCTCTGTCCTCACTCATGTATCCAGTACAGCAGGGGAGGAGGAGGAAAAGCCTTGGGCTGCTCCCGTACCACGTGGCCCAGGGCTAGCAGAGACAATAGAGCCACCTGTGGATGATACCAACTGGGTTCACGATTGGTGCTGCACCGAGTCCTGCGGTTTCAGAAGCCGGGGTTCCAGCAGGCCTCGTTGCGGGGTGCAGGTCCCCCCCTCCTGCCCTCTGTGAGTTTTGCTGAATTTGGAATTCCCCAGAACCCCAAGAGGACGAAGCAGCCCAGCCTAGTGAGTGGGACGCTGATGGAAGAGTCGAGAGACCTGGCTTCTATTCCTGGCAGCGGGTGACGTTGGGCGAGTCATTTCCTGTCCCGCCCTTCGTCTGTCGTATCTATTTAGATTGTCAGCACCCAGTGGGACTTGCAGTGGCCCTGGGGCCATCGATAGCACACATGTGCCCAAAGTTTGCCTGCCTGAAGGGGCAAGCGAGGGCATTAACTGCACTACGTCCTCATTTAACAAGCCGGATTCACGTCTACTACAACCAGGCCTCTCCAAGCCGTGAGCATGCTCAGCGAGGTGGGGCTTGGCAGGGCGAGGCTACCAGACTGAGCACTGAACCAACAGCTGCTCTGACGTTTCAAGACTAGGGAAAGCAAGCGTCAAGGCGCGAGGGAAGGTGCCCAGGAATCGGCGCTAGCCTCCTGCCCCTTCATCCCCCCGGCATGCAGTGTGACATGGTGGAAAATCCAAAGTTTCACCCGTTAATTGCTCAACAATGGGCAGCTAACGCTATTATCGGAATACTGCCAGCTCCTGTCTTGGCAAATATAAGTTTATTAGGGGAGAATAAACAAGAGGAGAGTTCATTGCTGGCTGTGGGAGAGGTACTCAGAGCTCCGGAGGGGGCTCCGGGTGTTGTCAAGGAGTGTTGTGCTTCATTCGGACTATATATTGCTCAATAGCACCTAGAGGCCTTAGCTGGGGTTAGGCACCAAACATTGTGCAAGGTGCTGTACAAACACAAGGTGAGACAGCTACTGCCCCAAAGAGCTTCCCAAGGAGACAAGAGGTGGGAGGATAATTATCCCCATTGTACAGATGCGGGGACTGATGCCCAGAGAGACTCAGGCCCAGATCCACAAAAGCGATTTAGGCTCCTAAGTTCCAGTGAGATCAATAGAAGTTCTCTGCCTCAGTAGCTTTGCGGATCTGGGCCTAAGTGACTCACCCAGGGTCACCCAGCGAGTCTGTGGCAGAGCTGGGAATTGTATCGAGATTTGCTGAGTCCCTGTCCAGTCCATTAACCACAGGCTCAGAGTGGTGACTGCAGGCTGAGTGGCAGGAGGCTCCCATGGGTGCTTGGGCACCGAGGTTGTGAGAAAGTGATTAAACTCTGAAGCCCTGCACGGTCCACTGGGTGTACCTGGCGTGGCCAGCAGGGATGTCCTTGCAGCGTTGTACCTGCTGCCTCCCTGCCCACCTCAGGTGCTCCTGCTGGAGCACACAGCGGGTCAGTGGTCTGAGCCCTCGTCCTGGCGAGGGCACATGCCAGAGATCCAAGCCCACCTGCAAGAAACCTGCCCTGAGGCACATTCAAAAGAAAACCTGAGGCAGCGAGCCAACGCCTGGGTCGGCTGACTCGGGCTTGCGGGACTTGCGCCAGCAAGCTAAATGTAGCCATGTGGACGTTCCTGGTTGCAGCATTTCAGAGCCTGGCTCCAGCCCGAGCAGGAACGTCTACGCTGCTCTTTCTAGCCCTGCTGCCCGAGCCTGAGTTGGCTGACCTGGGTTCTGAGACTCACGGCAGTGCGTTTAATTGCCCTGAGTCCCCTCCTCTGGGCTTCCCCAAGGAGACAAGCCAATGGTCCCCCAGGGAGTCTGTAGCAGAGGCAGGAATTGAACCCGGGTCACCCAAGTCCCAGCCCATATAACAGTGTCTAGGTGTAAATCAACCCATCTCCCCCCTCGGGTGTTTGTTACCTGCAGCTCTTCTCATGACCAGCATTGCATATGTTGTAACTTGGAGCCAGAGCTGGCCCGGAAACTGCCCCCTGGCTCCCCCCATCTGAACTGCCCCACACTTTGGGAGAGTCCAGAGCTGGAGCTGCACTTCTGGGGCTACAGGGAGTTATGGGGAGAGTATTTTCAGCCCAGTTCTCCCCCACACTGGCTTGGGCCCTGATTCAACATGGCCCTGTAATTGACCGCAGGCATTGCAGGGCATTCCTGTGCGTGCTGGGTAAGAACCCTTTCCTTGAGATATCGGGGAGGGCGCTCTGGGTCGCACAGGGGCAAACGCTGTCGGGGTTCCCAGTATTGGGCTCAACAGAAATAAAGGGGGCAAATACCCAGACACAAGGGCTTCAGTGGTTACAATACAGAGCCGGCTGGCTACCCAGCCGCCATTGCCTTGGCATGATGGAGCCCTCGACTGGCGGCTGGATGGGCTGGGTAACCCTGTGCCCTCCGCTGCCTGCCTAGATCGGTTGCCCCCAGCTGAGCCTGCGTGGCAGGAAGGGTCTCCACCAATGGAGCCGGCCGGTTTGTTCCAGTGCATAAGCACGTGGCTAATTCCAAGCACATGGGTCATTCTGCTGACGTCACCGCCGCGTCCCCCTGGGACTCACCTGTGGAAATCGATGGGACTATCCGTGTGCGGGTGCTTAAGTCGCTGGCTGAATCGGCGCATGGAAGATCCAGAGCTCACGGGAATCAAGTGGAAAGTTTCCCGTTAATTTTAATAGGCCTCCATGATGCCACTAGAGAACTCTGAGACACGCGCCTCCCAAAAGGGGCAGGGTAAAAGGGGCGGGCTGGGGGTGGATTTATGCCTGAAATAAGGCCTGCAGATACCTGCATGCGCAGACACTGGCTTATCTCTGAAATAATCCCAATGACTTGAAAACCCACGGTGATACTCAACGAAAGAGCCACTTCTGGCTTCCTGGCTCTATTAGCGACTGTAAAACTTCCTCGTTATCGCTGGCCCAGAGCCCGTTCACTGGCTTGGTCCAAAAAAAAAAAAAATGTAAATAAAGGTGAGGGTGAATTGGACATATCCTTGAAAACTTCCCCTCCTACCCCAAAGAGCCGGAGATTTATGGCTTGGATCATCCTTTTTGCAGTTCTTTATCTTGTGTGTACGTGAGTATGTATTGTCTTTGTAATAAAAACCCTCAGCCTAGGCAAATAAATTTGAAGAGACAGTTTTACTGACAGCTTTTCTCCTCCTCTGTGTAATAAAAAAAAATGGAGTGAAATTTGAGATAGGAACGGTAGTGCAGGCTGCAGTTTAAGTGCAAGATAAAGGAGCCATACCTGGCGGGAGGAGAAAGGCGGATGCAAGCAGAAAGCCCAACGTGCAAGTGCCTTCCTGCTTTGCTTTCTCCTCTTCTAATCCTCTTCCCTGCCCCGAGCCCAAACACGGTGCACAGAAGTAAAATGAAGAGGGGCTGTGTCATTGATGGATGGAGTTCATAGCCGCAGGGTGTTGACTCAGTAAGCTGCAGCTGGAGTTAAAACCAAAAAACAGGATGCACTTGAAATGTTTTAGGAGCATTTAGTACCCAACCCTACAAGATAAGGGTAATCAAATCTCAGGCTTCAGGGCACAGTTGATTGCCTGTCGGGGTCAGGAAGGAAGTTTCCCCTCCTCTATAGCAATTGGGCCAGCTGCATTATGGGAGATAGATGGGCTGCCTTCTTTTGAAGCACCCAGGCATGTGCTCGGGCTGATCTGAAAATGGAATATTACTGATGCTCTTCATCTGTGCATTGATCAGCACCATTATCGGTACATTTATTGACCATCCAGAGCTCCCTGATGACCTCCTAGCCCCTTCCTCAAATTCCCAACAAGCTTCTCCCTGTGGTTTTATTTTGTTGCTGTCTTAGTGTAGCCATCCCTTCACTCTCATGTCCATAAACTCCTTGTCTGGAAGTGGGCACCGTCACTTTTGACCCTGATGGTTTTTATTCTACCATACGAGCTGTGGGCGAGGAGACCAGTCAGAGGAAAGGTCTGAGAGCCTGGGTGGTGTTGGGCAGAGTTGTGTGAATAACTGATGGCTTTGTTCTGAAAAGTCAACACCAAATATTAGGTTTGGGTTGACCCAAAACAAAATTTCTTTGAAATTTTTAGTGAACCAAAAAGTTGGGGGTGGAGGGGAGATTTCATGTCAAAAGAAATGTTTCATGTCAAACAAAACGTTTCGTTTCATTTTCCTGCTTTTTTCCTCCTGTTTTCAGTGGAATTGAAGTAAATACTGAAAAGAGGTGTTTCGACTTGAATTGTTTTTTGGGGGAGTGGGGGGGGGGGTCTGATAAACAATTTAACACAAATCTGCAAAATATTTTGGTTGAACTAAATCTGCATTTTTGGTGGGGAAAAAAAGTTCTGGCCAAAATAGGCTGCCCAGCTCCCGTGCTGGATTCTCGATCAACCTGAGCCACTGTCAATCAACTCCAGGACGTCACAAACCTCACTGCGGGGCAAATGCTGCCCACCACCTGAGCTGAATTACAGACCCCAGACCTGCCACTGTTTACTAGGCAGCCTTTGCGTAATTCAGAGCGAAACATATTTGCCATCCAGGCAAAGCCCTTGCTGCAAAATGCCTTGAGGCAGCATGACCAGACTCCCAGAACTGCTCTGTGGCAGTAGCTTTGTGTTTATAATGTCATTCTCTGTGATGTACATGGCTGACTCCTTCTCCCGTGTATTTGCAAAGTGCTGCTCCTGGCTTTTATGGGCTCCATTTGTGCAAGCAGTTCCCATATAAGCCACTGAATGACTCTGAAATAGCTTCAAGGTGCCAGGAGCGCTTTATTCCCTTAGCACGTTTACTTCTTTGTTTTAAATAGAGATGAGCCCGACATGCACAATTTGGATCCAGGTCTAGGCCTTGAACAGCTCAGCATCCAGGTGCTGCATGGTGATTTTGGCCCTTTTTAGAGATGAACACCTCTTGTGAAATTCATATCGGGGATATGGATTCCAAATGGATCGGACCTGAATCTGGATTCCTGATATTCTCAAAGTGTTTGGATCTGAGGGTCCTGGTTTGGGTCCTTCTCTAATTTTCAAAGGGGCCAAGTGAGAAATACAAGCTCTACGAAGAAATGGAAGAGCTAGTTAGAGCTTTAGTGGAATTTTAAAGTCGTGCAGCGGACATTTCACTGGTAGGTCCTTTAGTTAAGTGCATCTTTCTGGCTTGCTGAGATGTACAGAAAGAAGCCACAAACGCAACAGACCCCCTTTGTGTTTAAAGGACACAGATCCACCTTTTATTTGCAGCAGCATTGGATTCATGCACCACAAATCTCTCCTTGCTTATGGAGAGCTAGGCTCCCCATTGCATGCTGAGCCACGGGACAAATGGACTTTCTCTCCCCTATGTTTCATCCTTGCCCCTTCCCTCTCCCAACACAAGAACTAGGGGTCACCATATGAAATGAAATAGGCAGCAGGTTTAAAACAAACCAAAGGAAGTATTTCTTCACACAACACACAGCCAACCTGTGGAACTCTTTGCCAGAGGATGTTGTGAAGGCCAAAACTATATAACAGGGTTAAAAAAGAACTAGTTAAGTTCATGGAGGACAGGTCCATCAATGGCTATTAGCCAGGATGGGCAGGGAGGGTGTCCCGCGCCTCTTGTTTGCCAGAAGCTGGGAATGGGCGACAGGGGATGGATCACTTGATGATTCCCTGTTCTGTTCATTCCCTCTGCGGCACCTGGCATTGGCCACCGTTGGAAGACCGGACACTGGGCTAGATGGACCTTTGGTCTGACCCCGTATCGCCGTTCTTATGTTCTCCTTGCAGCTGGTGGAGCCACAGCGCAGTGATGTAGGTGGGCCGACAGCAAGTGCACAGCGGATACAAGGGGAAGAGCAAATCAGGGAGCTCCTTGGCGGTGCCCCCCTCTCAGGGTTTTGACCCAGGGCTACTCCGCAAGAGGCACTGTCCCCGTCCACATGCAGCCAGGTCCCTCGCAGAGTGTTCAGGGTTCGATTTTTATCAGGAAGACGCTGAGACAAGCAGTAAAATGCAGCCACACGGCAGGCTAAGTCATTTAAGTGGATCTAAGGCGTGTGCGCCCACGCAGCCCTGCTGCTTGGGAAGGCTTTGAAAGCCCCTGCCTGTGTCTTATGGCACCAGCACGGCGCAGGCGAGCTCCTGGACCCTCCGGCAGTCTGCGGGAATTGTAGCCCCACTGCCAGACCTCAAAAGCCAACTGTGTGAATAGTGGATCAAAGTTTCTTTCTTTTATTTTATCCTCCCCTCTGGATTATTGTTTGTTCTATCTCTCCTCCATTTACTTTTTTTAAAACTTCGTAATCATTTGTTTTTGAACAGCCTTAACCACAAAAAGTAAGTGTGTGTGTGTGTTGGGGGGGGGGGGGGTTGCATTATAAATCTGTGAGCTTTACAGCGAATGGAGTCGGGGCGGGGGGGGGGACACACGACAGGGCAACTTAGTCCCCAGCAGCCTTTTACAATAAGATTCCTTTAACGAGAAAATCAGATCAGCTGGCTGGAGATAGGAGTCAGAGAAAATGAAGCCAGAGAAAAGGCCCCTGCTCTTGTGATGGGATAGCAGGGAGCTTTGCAGAGATAACAGCCTAGCAGATGAGAGTGGGGTGTTTTTTTTTAATCATTTGTGGGAAAAGGAAATAAAAATTTAAAAGCGGGCAGAAAAGATGAAGGGGGGCGGGGAGACACCTTCAAGGTTTGCACCTTTTCTGTCTTCTAGCTAAGGTCCTTATCTAGCCCCCATGACAAGAGCATCTGAGCCCCACACAATCGGTAAATAGAGTCAGCGTGCCAACACCCCTGGGTGATAGAGAAGTGATGTTATCCCCATACTATGGTGGGATACTGAGGCCCAGAGAGACTTGCCCACAGTCACCCAGGGAATCTGTGGCTGTGCTGGCAATTGGACTCAGGTGTCCTAAATATGAGGCTACTACTCTAATCACTGGACCATCCTTCCTTGTCTGGGAGGAGCTGGGCATTGGGTAGGGCTCAGTGATGGTGGTCTACGGTTTGGGGGATTGTGTGAGGAGGTAGATTAGTTTGTGTTACGTTTCTGTTCTTGCTAGGTGATTCCACTGGATCTTGGGGTAACTGACGTGTCTGTCTGTCTGAGGGCACCTGGAGCATTGGATGGGCGCTCTTCTATTGTGATTTATAAAACATGTGATAAACAATTTTGGAGACGGGTCTGGTACCAAACTCCCGGAGCTAAACACCCTCAGACTCTGGTCTCTATCCCTGTAACAGATTGGCCAACAACTCTGGATTGGAACCCCTCTAAACTTGGTAGTTTGGGCCAGTGTCTGATCATTAGGGGAAGTAGCTCTGCCCCGCAGATTTTGGAAGGCGATCTGGGTTGGCAGGAGATTGAGGGTTTGCTGGCTGCTGTGCTTTACTGACAGGGATGCAGAGGCAGCATGGGGCGGATGGCATGGGGCTTGCGAGCTATGGAAACTAGCCCAATGAGCCGCATGGTTGGCTATTTTCTGTGTAACTTTCACTGACCAACAGAGGTCACTCCCATACATTGTGAAGGGGGAGGCTCCAGGTCTTTCTTCACCATGAAGACAAGACAAGATGGGAAAAGCCCATGGCCCCATGCAGAGCTGTGTGCTGGGGAAACATATGTTTTTGTTACACAGGGTTTTGAGCTAGGCTGGATCATGGTTGATGAATAAAAAAGCCACCCCTGCTTTAGCCTGAAAGCTTGTGCATCAAACGTAGAGACGGAGCCAAATGGAGACTCCAGATCTGAACACCTCCTAGACTCTGAGGGAGTTTGGCTCTGAACTTGGTAGCTTGGACCCATCTCTGAATCAAATCGTGGTCCAGTAAGATGTACAATGCTGCTTTATCTGTCTGCCCATTTAGGACAAGCCCAGCTATCAAGTTCTTATACACGTTTTTGTCCTTGGCAGGTAACAGATGGTGGTACCATCAAACAGAAGATCTTCACCTTTGATGCCATGTTCTCCACCAACTACTCACACATGGAGAATTATCGCAAGAGAGAGGACTTGGTGTACCAGTCAACAGTGCGGTAAGCCATTCCGCCTCCATTGAAGAGGGTGCTCAGAACTTTCCTAAGTTATATGAGAGAGCAATTTCAGAGGAGTCTACTGGGTTAAAATATTGGCGGGGGGGGGGGGGGGGGGGAGAGATTGTGTGTCTTCATCCTGGTCTGAACTGTGCAAACCTACCATGAGGCAAACCATGCACAGACCACTCATTTTTAGGAGAAGTGTGGCATATATAATGTACTCTCTCTGATGTAATGTACTCCACTGTCAGTAAATCATTACAGAATTGTTTGTGCCGGAAAGATAACGAGTGAGAGAGAGCACAGGCCTGGGAGTGACTGTAGCCTCGGGGCCTTATGCCAGAGAGGGTTCGCAGCCGAGAATCGCTAGCAGAGTGAGGCGCCTATCTCTGCGCAAGGGGTGGGAGGTAGCATACACCCCCCTGGTCAGCCTCTCCCGTTGGCTAGCTCAGGCGTGCTGGCGTTGGTGAACTACTGTTGAAGGCGTCATCTCTCCCCATCCGTTGCCTTTGCGCCTACCTCAGGCTTCGTGAATCCCAGTATGTGCCTGTGATTTTCTAGGTGCCTGTAAGTTAGTTGTGGGGCTCAGCATCACAACACCTAACGCCTATTCTGCCTCCAGGCGCCTCTAACTGGTCAATAACTGCTTGAAAGGAGTGCAGGCAACCGGAAGCTTTAGCCAGGACTCATTGGCTCCACTGAGCGACAGGTGCTGGCATCAGACGCAAACGCGGTTGTCTGTCCATCCCCTTTAAGAAGCCCCGGAGTTGCTGAAACAATTTTCTGGTCAGTAGTTGAAGGGCTGGGCACTGCCCGCTCTGTCTGGTGACAGGCTGCAACATTTGGGATCCTTCCCACAAAGATATAGAGCCAGAGCCCAGGTGAGAGGATTTGACAGCTGTGCAGAGGAGGCAGGCAAGATCCTGACGGTCAGCAACCTTGTCCACGTTGATGCAAACTCCCTGATCGCCCGTGGCCCTCGCCTCTTCCTCACTGTGACCCTATCCTGGTATCTAGCTCCCCCCCCCCGGAAAGATGAAGTTTGAGCCCCCAGTGAATTTTCACTCCCAGTGAAATTCCGCCTGCTGCAGCATGCTGCGGGCTCTGGAGCATTCCAGGTACCATTTCAGAGCCCTAAGGAAGGCACCAGAGCCTGGTCTGGATGCACCTAGGCTTCAACTCCATATTTTGAGGTGTGCAGGGCCATAGACCAGCACTTGGACAGTTTAATGGGTGGGGCCCCCATATACAGTTGTGGGCTTCCCATAGGTCTAGAGTCAGCAGTGGCCTGGGTCACCTCAAAGCAGCAGAGGGCTCTCCAGTACCAAAGAGGCTTCGGAGACTGGGATTAAGGTTACGTAAAACATTACTGTGTCTGTATGAAGTCTGAGCTGGGCCATTCCGTTCTCCAGCAAAGTTCAGTTCCGTCTGTTGCTCATCCCCGAGGGCTTACAAAAGGCCATGATCACAGTGTGAACTCCACCCTCTGAGGCCCGGGATGGACTCTCATGAGTTTGGGTTGGCCTCCTGGGGCCCGATTCTTCACAGCCCAGCATCTTGCGCGGTCACTTACAGCAGTGCCGTGGGGCTGGAATGTTACCGGGTCTGAATGGTTGCATTCTGCACTCACGTGGCCCTGGTGCAGGGAACCGGAGGCTCGTACCCAGGGGCTCTCCTCTCTGGAGCCCATGTCAAGCATGGTAATGTCTCCAAGGACTGCGACTGAAATCAGGACGCTCAGTCACTCTGACCTTTTCTGTTGCCATTCCACTGTCATTGCCTGGAGAACCCCTGAGGAAGAGGCATATTGGAAGCCAATCAAAGCGCAAAGCATGGCCAACAAGCCAACCATGCATTGTAAATCATGATGTTCATCCTCATGACAAAGACCATGATGAGAAGGAGCGAGAATCTGCCTTGCCAGTTCCGTTGTGGCAGCTCCTATCTTCCTCTCTTTCTCTGCATTGTCTCTCCTGACCCAGTTCTGAATATCTGCCGATCTTTGCAAAGGCTGATTGGAAACTTGGACGCTAGTACTTTGTCTCATGACAGCTGAAAGTCTGCGAGGCTGCTTTTTAGTGAAACGAGAGCAGCTGCTTTTGATGGACATGTCAGGACGTGACATGTTGGTGCAATGGTTCTTTCCTACCTGCGCTCATCCAAAGAGCGAGGGGGGAAGGGAGGCGTTAGAGAGGAAGAAAGCTTTTAAACTAAAATTAAGGGAAGAGAGCGGGGGGAGGAAGCCAACAACCCAAACATTATACCAAGAGGAATCAAGTTAGAGGCAAGGGCTGCTGGTGCTTTTGCTAGATTGGCGACAGGACTTCAGGGATAAGAATGCCACATTTACATATAAATGAAGATATTTACAAATTAATGCATTTCAAGCAAGAGAAAAATCCCGGCATCACAGCTGTCAACGCTTCATCCTCTCTTGCAGTGGGAGAGGGAGAGAACGAGGCGAGGAAGATTACCAAAACGCATGATAGCAGGAACGGTGCAGTTTTCAGAGGCAAGATGCGGGGGCGAACTGTGCTTGCTCTGATAGCTTCTCCCTGCCCTTGGCCCTTCGGGGCAGGAAAGACGGGGCATTTAAAGGCGGAAAGAGCGTCCAGCCATCCAGTATAGCCTGAGCATCTCCCTGGAAATTAGGAACGGATTGAGGAGCTTGGTACTCTAACAACATGTAATATGGACAGAATCCCCATTGTTCCTGCATAGAATTGTCTGATGAGCGCCGCCTGTTGGTCCTGTATGTTCAGGTAGCCATTTGTGTCCAGATCTTCTCCTTGACTTAGTTATGATGACCTAGGCTAGATCCTCAACTGACATCACTCCATAGGCTTCCAGGGACAGCTGGTTGAACATTCTCAAAAGCCCCGAAGTGATTTAAGAGTCATGCCAGGTTTACACTACAACGTTTTGTTGGCATAGCTGTGTTAATCAGGGGTGTAAAAAACTCACAGCCCCCCCCCCCCCCCCCCAGCTGACAAGCCATGCTGGCAAAAAAACCCAGTAACCCAGTGTATCTGCAGTTACGTCAGCAGAAGAGGGCTTCTAGCTAATATAATTTGGGGAGGTCATATTCCTGTGCTAGCAGCGTCTACACTAGGAGCCTCTACCAGTACAGCTATACCAGCAAGGCGTTTGTACTGTAGACAAGGCCTAAGTCCCATTCTGAAAAGTGGCATAGGCACTTAGGAGCCTAAAAGACTCATTCAAAGTCAATGGGACTTAGGCTCCTAAGGCACTTATGTGCTTTTGGAAATTTTACCCAGAATCTTTGTCAGTGCCTAGAGAGCTGTAACTATGATCAGGGCTACGTACCGTATGTACAGTCCTTGATCCGAAGAGCTTTCAGGCTAAACAGACGAGATAGACAGAGGACAGGAGGGGAAACTGAGGCAGGAAGTGATGTGCTCAAGGTGACACTTGCAGGTCAGTGGCAGGCCAGGGATAGAACCTGGGCATTCTGAGTCCAGTCCAGGGCCCTACCCACTAGGCCACACTGCCTCATCAAACCATTGTAACAGATAATTGTTTTAATTACTCATTGCAGCACGAAACACCCTGTTTTGTCCCCATCCCAAAATGCACCAGTGCCTTTTTTCCTAAGCCAGGGCAGCTACGTTGTAATTGATCCCTATTCATAACTCACTCCACATAGACCTGAATCATTTGGTCGGCCTGACCTGTCCCTTTGATTCTCACAGACATTCTCCCGATGATAAGGTGACTGCAGAATTGCTCACAATACTGTACTTTCAATGTGATCCCATTAGGGCTTTATATAGAACTAGGGATTCTGTGGATATGTGGCCAATAAATTCCCTACTGTCTCCCCCCATCCCACCGCTCGTGCATGCACGCACACAAGCGCGTGTACTCAGCAGTTAGAATTCCAGATAACTTTACTGCACAGGTCTCCAAGGGAAGGTACCACATGACAGACTGTTGGCCATTAAAGCCTCTTTCTCAGCTGTTTGTTAGGACACGAGCAGCCATTCAGGCATTCCCTGGAGAGAGAGGCACCTGCTCAGGCCTCACCATGTAGAAAGAGGAGCTTTGCCTTTCGATTTGTACTGCTCCTTGCTGGAGAGTGGATGTGGTTTTTCCAGGAGGGAGAGGAAAGTGTTAGGAGGACAGGACAGGCCACCTAATTGCCTGCCGAATGGAAACAAAATCACCTAAATTTGCCTGCTCTGATGACATCGATTTCATTTCAATTCCCCAAATACTGAAAAGAAATTATTTCTTCCTAATGAACCTCTTTCTTTTTGGTGTCCTTTCTCTCTCTCTTGTTTGGCCCCCTTTCCACCCTCCTTTACTTCTTCCCCATTTCCTTTTTTTTTTCTCCCTCTACCTCCCCCCTTTACTCTCTATCCCTTCCTCTCTTTATATTTACCATTTAGCAGCCAACCTTTCCACTACACTCTCTGCTCATCTTTCTTTGTTTCTTTCTCCTGCATTCCCTTGCCCTTTCTTGTTCACTCTTTGCTGAGAGTCATTTTCTTTGTAACACACTCATAAAAAGAGAGGGAGGGAGAGAGAAGCTGCTAATTAATGAATTAGCTCTCACTTGTTTCCCTGTTTTAAAGCCTGGCCTTGGACTCCAAATCAGACAATGTTGTATTTTTCAGCTCTGCTTGATTTTTTTTGTGCAGTGTTCTCTTCCAGGGGATTGTGGGTAATATAGACAAAATCCTGGCGCTCTGGAGCTGCTCCTTCCGCTCTGCCTTCACCTGAGCGCGTGGGCTGTGGTCTGTCCATGCCATTAGTGTCCTTCCCCTGCAGGTCAGGACCACCCTAGTTAAGCTGTTTAGGGGTGCACTTTGACATAGTACCCTTCCAAGTGCCAGCCTGGCGGATGGTAGGCACCAGGATGTACTCTGCCTCCACTCCCCCCATGGGCTCCAGGCTCAGCTGCAGCCTTGACATTTGGAATATTTTTCTGTCCAAGGCTCCATGTGTGACCACCACCGTCTCGGCCAGCACCAGGGATCCGCAGAGCTGACCACGTGGGTCTCTGTAGCTTGAGCTGAAGAGCAGGCTCTGTAGCGGGGGTGGAACAGACTCACATCCTGAGTCTGTTCCAGGCACCGGTTAAGACACACGACATGCTGGCCAGCGAGTTACAAACTGTCTCTGCACAAGCCACTACGTGTAGAATGGCCACCGCTACGGATGGAACCAAGGACCACCAGAGCGAGAAGCACGCAGCCACCGCTACCGCTTGAACTAAAGAGCCGGGCTCCTTTCCTGCAGCTGCAACAGACTCACGTCCTTGGTGTACGGGCCCAAAGGGGGATGCACTGACCAGTGGGCTACACCCACAGCCTAATGGATTGACCAGTGGGCTACACTGGCCGCATAGACTCCCCTGGCAAGCGGCCCCTTTCTTGCACTGGCCTGTCTGCAGGTGACTCACCCGGCAAAGCAGCATTGCTGGGGTTGAGTTCCTTGTCACGTCCCAATAATGCTTTGAGCTCCAAACGCAAAGCCCTTGAGACTCACTAGGGCAGTATGTGACTCTGAGCTTCCTTGCGCCTGTCGGCACTGCACCCCGATCTGACTAAACTCCCCAAGTCCTGTCCCAACATGCACGGGGCCCGGTGGGAAACCTGGGATGGATTCTCTGGGAGCCCTTGTTCTTTAAAAGTTGGAGGGGTCATTACACGGATCACTGTTCTCCTTCCCAGTCAGGCAGGAGCTCTCAGGAGCAAAGGCTTCTGGGTACATAAGAGCATACATGGAAGGGAAGTAAAAGGAATATGCCTGGATTTCCAGTCCTAAAAAAGAAAAGGAGTACTTGTGGCACCTTAGAGACTAACCAATTTATTTGAGCATAAGCTTTCGTGACCTACAGCTCACTTCATCGGATGCATCCGATGAAGTGAGCTGTAGCTCACGGAAGCTTATGCTCAAATAAATTGGTTAGTCTCTAAGACGCCACAAGTACTCCTTTTCTTTTTGCAAATACAGACTAACACGGCTGTTACTCTGAAACCAGTTCTAAAAAAAAATCCCTCCAGTGATATCAAATATAGCTCACCTGGAGCAGGCGTCCATGTCTCATAAGCTGAACAGAGCTGGCCTGGACGGTGGGGGTGTGGGAAAACCTGGCCACTCTGCCCAGTGGTGCTGGTTATTCAGAGAGTGGCAGGGGAGAGGTGAACTTTGCCAAGCTATTCTGGCTGCAGCTAGACTCCACGCACGCAGCTGTGATAATCCCTGGATCTAATTACCTGATCATTAACAACAAAGGGTTCAGTCCTGTCCTTAGAGGCTGGGTCCATCCCATAATTTGGGGATGGAGCTGCGGGAGGTGAATTTACATAAACTACCCTCAAAAATAGACTGAGGAAAGGAGGCCAAACATAAATAAATAAATAAAGGCAGAAAAGCTCATCTTCTGAGCAAGAAATCACTTCGAGGCGTGTCACCTTTATTACTAATTACACGCTTGCTTTATGGCCAGCATTACACAAACAAAACCGGAGCCTGAAAAATGTCAGGGGGAGACTTAATTTAAGTTAAAAAGGCCAGGATAAGGTATTTAGTTTTGCAATATTTCTTAAAATTAGAATGTGCTAAACGTATTTCAACTCTTGTTTTCTGTGCGCTAGGCAATAAAACGTTCCTGTATCCTCAGGAATGTATGGTTGCTTCCCCAGAGTGACTGCTGCTGGTTACTTAAACATGTAATTTTATATGTGTGTGTGTGTGTGTGTGTAGACAAGGTGGGTGAGGTACTATCTGTTATTGGACCAACTTCTGTAGGTGAAGGTCAAGAGACAACTTTTTGAGCTCCACGGAGCTGTTCTTATTGTTTAACATGAGTAATGAGCACATATTCCAAGGAACCATTCAGGGTGAAGTGGCCTATTAACACTCCTGCAGTCATAGGACAAGAAGGGGGGTTAGTGGGTTACAGATCATTGTAATAATCCATAAATCCAGTGTCTTTATTAAGACCATGATTTTGAGTGTTATGAATTTAAGCTTCCAGGCTCATCTTTTGGAGGTGCCGTGCGGGTTTCCTTTGAGGACGAGGACTGAGAGGTCAGATATCGAGTGAGTGTTTTGTGAAGAGTGTTCGCTCTCAAGTGCTACAGTGTTTTTGTCTTTTATTGTGTAAATTTGTTTGAGGGCATAGTGATTGTCTGGTTTCACCCATATAGTTGTTGTTGGGGCATTTAGGGCACTGGACGAGGCATATCACATGTTGTGATAGGCATGTGTCAGACCCATGGATCTTGAAAGGTGTGTTGTGAGGGGTGTTGATCATCTCAGCAATGGCGATATGTCTGCAGGTTTAGCATCTGGTGTTCCGGCAGGGTCTGGTGCTGCTTTGAGTTGGTGTGTCCTCGTCTGTGGGGAGTTTGCTTCTGATGATGAGGTTGGGGGCTTGTTTGAAGGCCAGAAGAGGGGGTTCAGGAAAGATTGCTTTCAGGATGTGGTCCCCATTGAGTATGGGTTGTAATTATTCAGTGATACCCCAGAGGAGTTCCAGTGTGGAGTGGTAGGTGACAACTGGGGGGGGGGGCGGGCGGGGGGGTGGTCAGTGTTTTTTTTTTCTGCATTGAAGCAGGTTCTGTCCGGGTCTTTGGGTGGCGCATTCCACAATGTGATGTCCTTCTCTGGTGGAGTGTCCTTGTTTGGTTAATAAAAGATATTCTCTCCTTCACCTTGTTTCTCTAATATCCTGGCACCAACTCGGCTACAACAGCACTGCAGACAACAACGGAACATGTCCGCGGATGCATTCTTGTGTATCTGTGCTCATATGCACAGAGGTGTTCAGGTGTGTGGGCCCGTCTGTGTGGGCAATCTTGGGCGCATTGCTCGCGTGTGTATGTCTGAGCACCCACGTCAGTGCGGGCATTTTTGTGCGTGCACCCACACGCATGCGTGGGCATTCTTGTGTGAATGCAGGCGTGTGCGTGCACATGCATGTATTTGTGTGCATGCCCGTGTGCATACACACATGCTTTGCTTTCAGCGAGCTGCATGGGGACCTGACTAATACCCAGGAGCAGGTGTGTTGGAAGAGGGTGCTGCATGAGGGCTAAACCTTGAATGTAGAGAAAGGAGTGCGCAGGATCGGAGGCACTGGGGGAGCTCCCTTTGAGACTGGCATCAGGGTCTTGTTAGTTGTAACATGCTTGGGACTAGATAGCCCCTTGGGTTGCTTCTTCTGAGCATGCCTGGGGGGTGCCAGCCATCCCACTGCCTTGCTCCTTCTCTCTGCTGTGGCAGATTTGCTGTCCCAAAGGAGGGTGGAGGAGAGTGCATGCTGTCCCAG
The DNA here is from genome assembly GCF_015237465.2 of Chelonia mydas. NCBI lineage: Eukaryota > Metazoa > Chordata > Testudines > Cheloniidae > Chelonia > Chelonia mydas. Next base: position 7,488,013 of record NC_051258.2, read on the forward strand.
CATACTGGGAAGCTGGGAGAGGAATTGTGTCTCTGGAGCTTTCTCCCCCGCTGCAGAGCAGAGCAGCCTAGCTGATGGCCCGTTGCCACCGCTCGGCCCTCCGAATGTTGCAGAGCCGGGCCCAGTGGCTGGGAATGTCTGCACAGTAGCCAGAGAGAGATAGCAACGGTGCCCGAGGACTGAGGCAGCTTCGCGTTTGGTTTTCCCAACCCATTCCTTGGGCTTTAAGTGGGACCTGAAAGTCCCAGTGCTCAGCACAGGGCTGTTCTACATTATTCAGCACACACTGGTGGGGAGGGACAACCCCAGGTTGCTTGGGTGGCCTGGCTGGCAAAGAGGCCAGGGAAGGAGCCTTCACTGTGGGGGAGGCTGGATGAGGCTGTCAAAGGAAGGAACAGGCTTAAGGTTAGATCTGCCCTGCACGCGAGGCTGGCTGAGGGTCTGGAAGGGATAGGGATCTATGTTAAAGGGCAAAAAAACATGCTAGTGAGGCCACCTCACCCAGGTGCGTGCCCCAGTGTGTATTCCCCTGTGTCCTAGATGCAGAGCGCCAGGTGCAAGCACTCCCCCACCTGGATCTCCTCCCACTCAAATACACTTCCCAGTGGCCTTGATGAGCCGGCCAAGTAGGAATTTTAGTGGAGCACATGGGTTCTCACTGGCAACACATTCTGCCCCACACGTCGTGCCCCGCCCATGCGGCAGCAGTGAAGTGGCTAATTTACCTTGACAAGTCCAGCATCTCCCTGCTTAATGTGGAAGTTGTGATCTCAAGAGAAATGCACCAAGAAATCTGTTTTTTTTCCTCCCATAGTTTAGGATTTTGGTTTCCTGGGTAGTGTGTGTTCTGCTCATCTGCTGGTTTGATTGCTGTAGAATTTTCTGACATGACTAATTATTGTTTTGAGAGTGTTTTTGAGGCTTTACTAATTGATTACACATTCCCTGACTTGACAGATTTTTTTTTTCTGAATGCAAATGGGTTTTGCTTCCAAAACCATTGTCTTTTTGCTTTGCTCTATATTTAGTCCCTGTTTTACACAGTGATACAGGATAGAGCGAGCCAGTGGGAGCTAGCCATTAAAGCAGAACGTCTGGGTTCTTGTCCTGACTCTGCCACGGACTTGCTGTGCTGTCTGGGGCAAATTGCTTATGTCCAAATTTTCAAACAAATTCAGACTGAAAATAAGGCATGTATTTTTAACAGTGAGGCTAATTAGCCATTGGGACAGCTTACCAAGAGATGTGGTGGGTTCTCCATCGCTGGCCCTGTTTAATTCAAGATCAGAGGTTTTTCCAAAAGATCTGCTCTAGTTCAAACAGGTATTGATGCCAGGAAGTCCTATGGTCTGTGTTCGACTTAGTCTGTAGACTAAGATGATCAGAGGGGTTCCTTCTGGCTTTGGGGTCTATGAAAGGGAAGCAGCTAAAGTTAGGCACAAATCTATATTTAGCCGCCTCAGAAAGTGACATGAAATTGATGCTGCATAGTACAATGGGAGAGGCGGAGGCCCACCAGCTTGGAAGTTATCTTGGAGTGGTGAACTGATCCCTCGTCTATGGTACTCTCTGCGGAACTGAAGGAGTTGCAAAAATGTCCTGAATTATCCTGCGCAAAACAGGCCGCGAGATGCTCAAGCCCAGAGCACGTTGCAGCTCAGAGACAAGCTGGGGGCATAGTAAAGCTACCTCCAGCCTGGGATTCTGGCCAGTGCATCAGAGTTGGGAGGAAGAAGGGAAATGGCAGAGAGCAGGGACAGGCCAGGAGAACTTTCTGAAATGCCTCACTAATTCTCCATATCCCTGGTGAGACTCTTTTGCTCGGGGTGAGCACACAAATCCCCATCCTTAGCCACCCACCATCTGTCCCTTCCTACATAGGAAAATAGGAGATGCCAGCTAAGAGCTGTTTCTGGCAGTGACTGTCATGCCACCCCCTTGGCTGCTTAGCTAGTGGAGTAAAGCTTTATCATGGTCCCTGCAGGAGGAAGATTTCTGCTCATCCCAGCGTGTGCTCTCAGCTCATGCCCTCAAGTATAACTTCTCCTTCTATGGTCGTCTTTCAGGTACAGAGAGAGCGTGGGTGTTTCCCAAGCTGCCAGTTACAAAAAGGTACTTAAAGGCTTAGCCCGGGGGCGCCCTGGGCTAATTATACACTCTGGGCACGGAACCCTCTTCATGGCCACACACGTTCCTCGTACAATGAAACAGGGTCCCTCACATGGCTGAGATGCAGGCCATTTACCAGGCAGGCTGGGATGCTTTCAGCATCGTGATGACCGTGGAACCAGTGGCCCAGAGAAGGGATCGAAAGTGCCTAGGACAGGTCCTCCCTTGAACCCCTCACCCTGCATTTCTTCTACATTGAGATGCTGTCTCTGATGTGACTCCTCCTGGCCCATCCACAGCACCTCCCATCCAGAACTGGAACCACTGGAGTGCAAGGCTCCTTTCCTGCCCTCGGCCCCAGCCAGCTGAGGGCAAAGGAGTGAGTTCAAGTCCCCATCGCTGCCCAGGTTACATAGAAATGCAAATTCCCCAGGTCCAGAGCTGTCAACACAGCTCCTCTTTCCACCAGAAGAAACTTCACTTAGAAATCTCTCTCTCCCTCTCTCTATGTATACTGTAGAACTAATAGAATTTGCAGCCAGAAAATTTCACTCGCTCAATACTAAACACTTAAAAGCATCCATAATTGTCAGCATGGCTTGTGCAAATTGTCTGAATTACCGTGGAACAGAGGTTGTTTGTGGTAAAAGTGTTTTCACGCATTTGCCTTTTTCAGAGGCAAACAGCAACATTCCTCCTTCACAGTGAAATATTACCAGTTTTCCTAGGAGGGAAAAAGAGCCCATTTTCTGAATCACTGCCCCCCATAGAAACCTGGATCCTTCGGCTGTGTGACAACTTTGGCAGGGTCATTTGTCGGCCCGGCTCAAATGGATCACAGGAGTGCAAGGTTCCTGTATGGTGGTTATTATTTATAGGGTGCCTGCAGTGTGCTAGGTGCTTCCGAGGCAAGGCCCCTGTGCTGAGGAGCTTGTCAGGCTCAATAGGCGAGGCACAGAAGAAGGATGGAGCATAGAATCTATCCAAAGCCTTGTGGGGAGCATGGCACAATAGATCTAAATGATGCAGCAGGGCCCTGTGATTTATGCGACAGCTGCGCTGAATTCTGCAGCACATTTAGGTTTTGCAGCAAATGGCAACTGGTGGGGAGACGAGAATTCTGCATGGCACAAGAGCTGTGCCGATGGGGAAGGGGCCTGCTATTCAGAGCTCAGAAGCCGGGCTGGAGTAGCTCTGTGCTTTAATGTCTTCGGAGCTGGGCAGCAGAGAAAGGTGCCAGCCATGCAGAGCTCTTAAGCCCTGCAGGGATAAACTCTTACGCTCTGTGAGGCAGGGGGATGCACCTGCTGTGCGGTATGGCCCAGCGAAGCCGCAAAGCGTTCTGGCACAGCCGTCGCGCGGTTTCGGAGCTATGCTACCATCTCCTCCTGGCAGCCTCCACGCAGATCGTTTTTTAGCCTCTTTTGCCACTCTTGCAGAAGTCTGCTCTTTGCAACCCACACTCCCCCAGCCATACAGCCCCCACCCCCGCAGAGCTCCCCAAGTGGCCGGTGGACCAGCTACAGTAGCAGGAGAAACAGTCATTTGTTTGGATTCACTCGGCCAGAGCAGAGATTTATGCTGCGTCGTCACAAAAAAAGGTAAACTAAACAGCCCTTAATCGCATGATGGATGGAACGACATGCAGATGACCAAGCCTTGGCACTAGGCGCGTGCTTTGTTCGTTCCAGGGGTGTCTGAGTGACTGATGTCGAGTTTTTTTCAGGCGGGTGGTTTTGCAGGGTCCTGATGCCCTTGTGAGTTTGCGAAGCCTGTCCCGCGTTTACATCTGTTCTAAGGAAAGAACAAGCCGGCCTAAAATTAAAAAAGCTAATCGCATTTTGGGTCCACGTTTTCCCTGCCAATGTTGATATTCAGGAGGGTGCGGTGGCTCCGTACTGTACTTCCAACACACGCAGTCGTTAATACGTCAGTGAAGTGGTTTGAAATGAACGGCCGCCAATCAGATTGCTCCATCTCCCATGCTCTCCCCCGCTCCCCCTGCCTGCCGATTCCCTTTAATAAGATGATGGTATCTAGAACTGTTTGCAATTGCTCTGCAATGGGACACGCTTACTGGCTGATGATGCAGATGCCATTTGCAGCTGACTGAGATTAGATTAGATTAGATTCTGAGCTCTTTGGGGCAGGGACCATGGACTAGATTCTCTCCTGGCACAAGATCAATCAGCATAGGAAAGGGGAAGCCCCAGCCCCAGTAGCTCACGCTCCAACCACCCCTCCCCTGACTTACCTGCTCCCCCAACATCCTCTATGCTGGGAGGGTGCAAAGCTGCAAGCACAAGACCCAGCTGCAGCCAATTTGAGCCAGCAGGGCCTTGCCCTCCGATAGTGCAATCCTCTGCTGGCCGGTTGCAGCCAAATTACAGCCCATTTGCATCACCAGCATTAGTGATCTGGCCCCTTGGCTTCCAATGTGTTTGTCCAGCATCTAGCAACAATGAGGCCTTGATCCTGACTGAGGACGGGAAGGTGCTAACACCGGATACACAAATCATAAAAACAGTGACAGTCACGTTACCGACCGGTAACAGCCATTGTTTCAGGCAGCCATATGCACCGTCGGACAAGCCCGTAGAAACTGAGTCTCGTGTGCCCCGAATAGACATTAAAGCTTTACCCCGCTGTGCTGCAGTGTTACTGTGTGCTGGCTGCCTTCTGCACCCCAGAGCAGACTGCAATATAGAGAGCTGCGCGGGGCAGGCGTGGAAATGTCAACGCCTTCGTGTGGAATACACAAAGGCTGCTTAGCCCGGGGAGACTGCCAAGGCTCTGAAGTGAGGTTTCTAAACTTCTTGCACCGGCAGTTAAAGAGAAAACCGGAAGACACGCGGTAGCCCGGGGCAGCTGCTCTGACTCCATCTGCGTTCCTTCGTGCTGCCGCTCTGTTTTCTCGAGTTGTAGAGTGGTTGAAACCATCGGAGGCGGTGGCGGCAGGTGATGTCTGAAGGTGGGTAGAGTGAACCTCAGGACTCAGGATCTGAGTGTGGGCGAGATCTGGGTGGGGCAACTGGCTATGTGCCTACATGCCACTGGCTGGTTTCTTAGGATTACCCTGGGGCGCTTTGGGGTTGCTTACTTTCAGAGGGTGGGTGGGAGAGGCAGGGGGGACAGAGTATAAGATATAGATAGGGCCAGAAGCGGAAGCTGAGGTGCTGTCAAAGCCACTGACTCCATCAGGGAGTGCTTGTAACATGCCAAGCCTCCGACTGGCTTTGTGCAGCTGCCATTTTCTTTTTTTCATCAGCTTCTCTGAGAAATGTTCCCTCCCATCTCCTCTGAAGGAGGAATTCCTCCCCAGATTACACTGGCCGGAGGCCCAGCTTGGACAATCGTTATTTCAGAACCACTGATAGGTCTGAAGCCTGATCGCCTGTGACCCTGGCGAGCTAGACACAGGGAAGGGGAGATTCCTAGCTTGCCAGTGGGATGCACAGACTTTGCCTCTAGCCTGGAAAGGTCCAGAGATACTGCATTGTAAACTGTTCTCCGCGGCCTTGCATCTTGGCCTTGTCTGTAGAAGAGTCAGGTGCGATAGGTAGCCACAACCCACTCACCGTTTTAAACACGACTCTCCTTGTCCTCATGAGAGGCAGACTCGCATTTAACAGGTGCTGGTTAAAAATAGCCAGTTAGCACGTTGCCGGTATAGACAAGCCTCTTGCGGAGTCGTTTGCACCGGTGCAAAGTGGATGTCGGATGCGGCTGGTCGGATCTGGGTGCGTTTCACAGCCACATTGCACAGGGGTGCAAAGTGGGCAGTAGAAGAGGCTCAGAATGTTTACAGACTCTCAACAGCCTTTCTGAAGAAGTTTTCTCGCTGAAACAAGAAGCATCTCTGGGGTGCAGGATAGCATAACCGTTCTGGTGGTGCTCCTTTGGGCACTGTCTGTGTAGCCAGCCCCAAATCTAATATTCTAGAGATGCCACTTGCTTAACAGAAAGACTGGTTCAGAAATGGGGCAGAAAGGCTAGTTAGAAGTAGTATTTGTTACCTTAGTCTCGGAGCCTCAGTCGTGGCCCCGTACCCCATTGTGCTGGGTGTTGTACAGACACAGGAGAAAAGGACGGTCCCTGAGCGCTCTGCCCTCCGGGTCAGCATTAGAGCTGAGCAAATCATTAGAGCTGGTCGGGATTGTCCATCTCATGGAAGATGATGCGGTTTTGAATCTTCTTCTGTTGCGAAATGGAATGAGAGCAACAACAACAACAAACAATTGAAATCTCCTAAAAGACGAAATTAAAAAAAAACCATTTGGGGTTGATTGAAATATTTTGTTTCGATTTCAAGATTTAAAATAATTAAAAATGTATAATATTAAAATCTATTTTGAAAAGAAATGTTGTTTCAGAATAAGAAATTGAAATGGTCTGTTCCAGAAGATGGTACCATGGACAGCTTTCAGCTTGTCAAAATGCTTTTTTCAGGTTTTTTTCCAGTTTTTTTTTTTTTAACTGACACATTTCCCTGAAGTGTTTCACTTTCGACCAATCGGCATTTTCCAATGGAAAAACACTTTGTCTGAAAATTCCAACCAGCTCTACAGATAATTTGTTATGAGTTAAAGGCCTGTGTGCTCGTTAAGTTCCACTTAACTTAAGGGCTGTTTTTGAGTATTTGTGCTTAGGTGAGTTTGGATTGGGCTGGACCTCTGAGCAGTGGCTTACTGACACTTCTTCCAAGTTGCTTCTTGTTCTCCAGCATCTCAGCTTTCATTAAGAAACCAAACAAATATGTCTCTGGCTGTTATGGTTACAAAGGAAACCTTGAAAACATGAACTGAGTTCAAACTGATGCAGTGACCGCTGCCTGAGTTTGCAGAGAGCCTGAAACTGTAGCAGTGAGATGTGTAAGCTCTCTGACCAATAGTTCTGAGAGGCATGAGAGGAGTTTGGAAGAGTACCACTGCCCCTCCCCCTACCCAGTTTGATCTGTATCGTAACTCTTGTGCTGGCCCTCAGCACAGGGGTGAATTTTACCCAAAGTGCTTTTGGGCTTTCGGAGGATCCATGTTACTGTGAATAATAATCATCCCTAGCTCTAGTACAGCACTTTTCATCAGTAGATCTCAAAGTGCATTACAAAGGAGGGCAGGATCTTGATCCCCATTTCACAGATGGGGAAACTGAGGCACGGAAAAGGGAGGTGTCTTGCTCAGGGTCACCCAGCAGGCCTGTGGAAGAGCTGGGAATAGAACCCAGGTCTCCTAAGTCCCAGGCCAGCGCTGTAGTCAGTAAAAGAGAGCTGAATTGTTGAGTGTTGCTTTACTCTAAATGTATCGGGGTGACGTCTGAGCGTGCCAGGGCCTCACGCTGCCATGGGCCCACTACAGCCTCTGCTGCGAAGGAGGGCACGTCCAGAAGAGAGTACCAGCCAGTCCGCCCGCCAGCATTGTGCCCTCCCATAATCCTGCCAGCAGACCGGGAGCTCTCTGCGTCCTGCTCCCATGTTGTGCTCGGGCTCTTCTGCTTCCCCTGAGCCTTCCTGAAAGCTCTGTTCATCTCTCCAGGCCACCGCACCCCAGGCGAAGGAAGGGAAGGCACGCGAGTAACCTGGAGATGCTGCTGCTTGAAATGATCTTGTGATGGAAGCCGAGCGCTGTCTGGAAATCCCAGCTCTGTGCCAGCTAGGGGAGTAACTTGCTCAGTGACTTAGGGCCTGCGTGCTCAGTGACTTAGGGCCTGCCGGGATTTTCCAGGCTTTTTGTTTCTTTAATTCAATATTATGATAAGGACCCATTTTCAGTGCAGGGGTAACAATGATCTTACTGAGGATCCTCCTCCTTCCTGGATCTGGGGCGCCATCCTGCAAGGGGGGAGGGTGAGCAGCATCGTGACATCCAATGGGCTTGGAGCCAATGGGCCCGATTCTCAATCGCACCCTCTGGCCCCTTTACGTCACTCTGGGTACGGCCCTCTGAGAACACGCCCTGGGCACGGGGCCTACGTGGTGGGGAAGAGGCTTGAGAAGCACAGCCCTGAGACTGCTCTGATCCATACCCTGGGCTGGGCTTAACGTGCAGTTGCGGGGAGACCTGAGGACTGGGAGCAGGGGGTGTGGAGGGCGCTCAGCCCTGTACAGAATTGGGCCCTGAACGATGAGCTTCTGGGCACTCTACCACTGCCCTCTCCCAGCATGCTGCAGAGCTGGAGTGGCTCCGGACCCCAGCCCTGAACGTCGCCAGGCTCTGGGGTTTTGACAGCCTGAGAGCTGTTATGCGTTCAAGTCATGCACCTCTGAATGGGAGACAAGGATGCAGGCAGGTGTCACCCTGAGACCCCAGCCCAGAGCTCCCTGTAAGGGGGGGAGGCCAGGGGATGGCTGCCCTCCCAGACAGGGGAAGTGAGGAGCGGTTGCTGCTTGCTATGGGGGAGGGAACGAGTTCTGGATAGATGGTCTGCACTGTGTGAATGAAATAGTTCCCTTCTTAGGTTCTAGTCCCCTGAGCCCCACAAGGGGAAATGTAACTGCAGGTCTAAGCCCTGGCAGGTGCAGCCAAAAGCCTCAGCCTGGCAAGACAGTAACGCCCCCCACCCAAAAAGATCGGTGTCCTCAAGCCACCTGCAAAATCCACACTCCCGTGGGCCCTTTGAAATCCAGACTGGCCGGCCGCACCGCTCCACCATCCCAGCGGGAGGGGCGGGAGCATATATGTGTGTGTGTGTGTGTGTGTGTGTGTCAGACACTCCTGCAGAGCCCAGTTCACTCCCCAGGGACCAGGTTGTTTTCAGTCCTGCCAGCGTGAGAGTCTTCCAGTTCTTTGTCTCTGTGCTCCGTTTGGGAGAGGCTGAGGGAGTGGGGCGGCGAGAAAAGGGGCTCTCTGCACAGCGAGCCTGAACTGCCCCCCGCCTTCTGCTGGGTAAATGTGTCTCCCTGAGAGCCGCTGGAAAGTGAGTCCTCCATCGCACAGGGGAGAAGAAGCCCCTGCAGCTTGGCCCTGCCTCTGCTGTTTTGGGGCACGGTCCGTGGTTCCCTTTGCTAGCAGCAAGGTGCTTCAGCACCCTTTGTAAGGGGAGGCCCACTGGGGGTTTTAACTGAGTAAATATTGAGTGGCGACCGCAGGATTTGGCCTAGCATACAGAAGAAGCATCCCCTAGTCGTGTCTCTCCTGGATCAGAGGGAAGCAGTTGGAACAAAGATGAGGTGGACGTGGCCAGAGTGCTAACTGTGTCTCACTTCTGCCTCCCTCTCTGGAGTGACAATATCTGTCACCTGAAGGCTGGATGGCTCCGGGGCTGAGGAATACAACACAGCGCCTTCTGCTACTGGATCAACTATTCAAATCCAGGCCTGGCTGACAGTGATTGACACATGACTCACTTCTCTCTGACGGCAGCCTGTAATGAGCCTTGGTTCAGATTGCAAAGGACAGGTGTCAAAACATCCTCCCCCAGTGCTGTCTCTTTGGGAATGGCAGCAGGAGCCAGAGATTACACAGGCGTGGAGACTGACCTACCCGGAGATGGCATGTGCACAGTTCAGAAAGAAAGCAGAAGTTACAGCTTGCCTCTTTGCCTAGCAAGTTCCAGGTCGCTAGCACTAAGCTAATGACAGAACCTGCGTATCAGTCAGTAGCCAGGGCCCTCAGCTGATTGCCTGTGTCATGTGTTGGCTGTTTTCTGGCACCACGGCTCTGCCAGCGAAGGTGTCTCTGTACCTCAAAGCCTGCACTTCCCGATGCATCCTTCCCACTGTGACTAACTTCCTTAGGTAGATTCTTCTCAGCCTGGTGCAGGAGAATTGTTTGCGTTTAGGACAGTAGTGCCCAGAACCTGAAGCCTAACACAGCTCCAAGTGCCCCCATTCACAGGCACCATTCTTCCCCTTGCAAGGGGGCCACAGAATCTCTCCCAGCTGGACCGTCTTCTAGTTCCCAGACACCAACTGAACGGCTTCCAGTGCCTGGATTCCCTGTCTGTAGCTGGGATTTTAACCAGAACCCTTGAGGCCCTTAGCCAGCAGACCTATCGGGTGAGCCATCTCTCTGCCCTAGGCAGGTGAAGCTTGTCTCAGCTGCAAGTCAGTCCCTGTGCATCTGCAATGCACAGGGCTTCGCTGCATTAGATGCACATCATGGGGCACCAGCTGAGTTTTGAATAGGGCCTCACTAGGGTCTTATAGTTAGAAGGAAAACGGCTTTCACCCTCTCCGCCCCTAGACAGCACGTGGATGTGAGCAATGCATGCTTTGTTGTGTCTCTGTTTGCTGGGGGCTCCTTAAATCCAGGCTCTGAGACTCATTCATGAACCATGGGCTTTACTGGTCACGTCTGTACTGCGTGGGGATCTGGTCAGCACAGACTAAACTCCCAATGTCCCGGTCAGGAACGTGGAGGGGCGTCCCCAGGTCGTTACACTCCCCATGAGGATTACCTGGCCTCTGTGGGTGCAGCAAAGGTGTTCTCCAGCTCAGAAGGGGATGGGACCCATCCCCATGCTTTTTGGGGAAGGACTCTGGTTAGGATCAGTGCAGATGGACCTCAGGCTAAGATTGCTGAGCCAGCATGAGCATCTGCTCTGTGTCCTGAAACTGCCACCCACTCTAGCGCGCTCTTGCAGCCGCCAGCAGCCCGTGTGCAGCAAACCAAAAGGGGCGTTCCTATTGCAAGGAGGGCATTTAAAATCGGATTGTATCACACCCATGATGGCTCAGCCATGGCCAGCGCTGTCCTTCTGCCAGGTCCTTGGGGAGCCTCTCATGTCTGGTGGTACATGCCCGCCTGACAGACCGTCTAGGCAAATGAGTCCAGTGGGCCATCCGGGAACTGACGAGCAGTGGCAAAAGCCAAGGTGGTGGTGGTGGTCATCCCCCAAGCGGGAGGGGTTTGCTGCTCGATTGTGACAGCAGCTTTATGCAGAGGTGGATGGGATCTTTCAGCTCTTCTTTGGCAGCGGAGCCACCTCTGGCTGCCCAGATCCAAGCTGCAGCTCCTCCTCTACCCAGTCCGGAGCCAATGTTTGACACTGATGGATTGAGAGGGGGGAAGAAACTTCCATCCCGCGCAGCGGATGAGCCAAGCAGAGGCTGCGGCAAGTGGAATGCACCTGTCAGAGCAGAGACTTTATGCAGCCTGAAGCCAGCTGCAGAGAAATTTCTCGAGCCCAGAAGTATCAGTACTATCCAGTCTCCCAGCAGCCGTGAGGTGCATGGGTGGAGGTGGAGAGAAGCCATGCAAAGGTCTCCAAGGGGAAGAGCAGGCATATAGAGGCTGCAGAATGAAGAGGAGTTGGGCCGTAAGTTGTTTCTGTGCAAAGACAGACAGGAAAATTGAAATGGTTGTAAATCGAGTGCTTGGGCCGAAAGCAAGAGCCTGGGAAATGGGGGATGATCCTAAAAGCACCTCCATGTTTTATTTCAAATTAGGCGGTTAAGTTTGAGGCATCTCCCAAAGAACTGTCCTGTTAACCGGCCCCTGAATCCTCAGCTCAGGCCAGTACCTACTGGGGTGGTAATGGTGACAAGAATCAATTACATGTGGAAGAGTGACAAATGGGCAATAGCTTTTCTTGCTCAGGATCTAGCTCTTTAACTGATACAGTCCTCTAATTTTCTTGGAACATACCTGAAATTGGGTGAGCTTGGGCCCCAGCAGAATTTGTGGGTCATGTTGATGTTAGTTGGATAAAGCAAATTTCCTTGTGAGAACTCGACTAGCTCAGGATGAGAAATAGTGCAGAGAATTTCCCACTCCATAGAATAATGACTGTTAGTTCTAATACCATGCTTTTCATCAGTCGATCTCAAAGCTCAGATCTCATCTCAAAGCCCTTTACCAAGGAGAGCACTATCATTATCCCCATCTTACAGAGTGGGAAACTGAGGCACAGAGAGGGCAAGTGACTGGCCCTAGATCACCCAGCAGGCCAGTGGCAGAACCAGGCTAGAAGCCAGACCTCCTGGATCACTGTCCAATGTGCTAGCTACTCGCCACCAGCTGACTCTACTGTGGGCAAAATGGCTAAAAGCCACATTTGCATCATATGTAAATAGACACATGGCGGGTGGATATTAATTCTGGGTCAGGGTTAACATTATCTGTGGAATTTTAATTATTAATTTCCTAACATTCAAACTTTCTTCTTTCTTTCTTTTTTTTATCTCTAACTTTGACCTTCCAGACTTTCAGACTTTTTTTTTTTATGACATTGCAATTTAACTGATAGCCGTTTACACAACTTTAACTGTATCTTAATGAAGTGTTATCATGCGTATCCGGGAAGACTCATCAAGGCTGTTATCTGAACTGTACAGAGAGTGTTGAGAGATTTTTTTTCAAACAGGCTTTGAAGTGTATGGGATCAGATGTTAAATTAGAAGCAAAATGAAGTTAGAAGATATTCGGGCCTGGATTTTACTTTTTTCTTCTTAAAAACGTTGCAATTGTTTTGTAAGTCACAGACAGCCTGGGATAATAGTGACTGTTAGTTTATTATAAGTCCCGCTCTAGGACGCAAAGGAAAACATAGTCCTTGTTCTGAGGACCTTCTGTAACCCATGCTAACACAGTGTGACACTTTGTCCCCTCCTGGTGGTAAGAACAGGTATGAAAATTTGAGTCTGCTACTGCCTCTGAGGTAGCAGACCTGCTCCTCTAGCTCAAACTGCAGCAACTCCTGCTCAAAGATCCTGGGTTCACTCTCCACAAATGACCCAATCAGGGGTATCATTATATTTAAAATCCAAGAGCCATATGCTGAGAATTGCTGCGGAGAGCTGGGTGGGAAACAGTTTCTCTGTTCCATAAGTATTTTCGAGAGCTCAGACAAATTTCCTTTTCTGAGTCAGGGTGAAAAGTTGATGTCCCGAAAATATTCACATTTTTGAGAATTTTCCCATTTTTATTTCATTTTTGACCTTTTTTTCCTTTTTAAAAATCTACATTTACTAATGTTTCAAAGAAAAGTCATTTTGACTTGAAGAACCAAAACTTTCTGGTTCAAAAATGCCAAAACGGGAAGTTGTGACAATTTTGAAACTTTTTGTTCCCGAAGTTGGGAGATTTGGCTAAACCAGCCATTTCATGGACGCTTTTTGCTTTTAAGAATCGGAATATTTTATTGAAATGCAGTTTCTCGAGAAAGTCTCAACCAGCACCTCCAGCCTAGGAGCTAAGCACCCTCAGCTCCCATTGAAGAAGTTACCAAAGGCACTCCCTACTTGGCAAGATCGGATCCCAAATACACAGACTGTGATCAGACACAGAAACGCACTGGGAGACCCAAAGAATGGTGTTCTGCTCCTTATTTAAATTGCTGAAAGTAGTGCTAACAGGCCCCAGTCAGGGATCAGGGCCCCGTTGTGCTAGGTGCTGCAGAAACATGCCCCGGATTGCTCAGAGTTGAGGCTTATGGCAAGGCACTACAGGGTGGAACACAGGCCATGCTAGCTTAGAAAGCCTTGGTTTGTTCAATGGGCTCAGCATGTATTGACCTTGCTTGAGTTTTAAGGTGGGATCTGAAGTGGGTCTCATGCGCTATGGAAGGGAAGCTAGATATTACAAGATATTTTAGCACTACCTGCCTGCCTGCAAGTGCAGTCAGCGCCAGGAGGTGCAGCAGAGCTCCCCCAAATAAATGCAACTAAACTTTCCAAACTTGCAATGTTTTTCGAGTTGGATTCAGATTTCGGCTGAATGGTTGAGTCCGGCTCAGACAGTGGCTGAATGGTTGAGTCCGGCTCAGATAGCGGGTGAAAAGCCCATCCCTAAAGAAAGGCAACTTTGATCCAGTGGGTGGGGCACTGAACAGGGATTCAGGAGACCTGGGCTCTATTCCCAGCTCTGCAACTGACCCGTTGGGTGACCTTGGGTATGTCTCTGTGTCTCTATTTCCTCTCCCATTCTTTGTTTGTCATAAGCAATGTCGGGCAGGATCTCTCTTGCTCTGACCACTTACAATGCCTAGCACAATGGGGCCTTGATCTAAGCAGTGCTATAGTAGAAATAATAACGACTCCAACCGAGGTGCAGAGGATGCAGTGGTAGGTCTGACTCTCCTGACTTGCACAGAGCCCTGAGTGACCCTCCACGTGTAGGCTAGGGGTGCAGGGCTAGTCGTACCGACAGCATTCCCCTCTCCTCGTTTGCCTTCCGCAGACAATTGTGTCTAATGCTTAGACTAGGGGACTAGGCATCAGCAGACTCAAGTGTCTGTTCCTGACGCAGCTGGGCTGCGCGTGAGCCACTTCCCTGCTCTCTGCCTCAGTTTCCCCATCTATAACCTGGGGACCTGCCTCTGCTTGGAGATCCTCAGGTTGGAGGCACTATGCAGTGCAAAACAGTGTTGTCCTGCTGCCTGCTCAGAAGGGTCTTCTTTTAGTGCTTGTGAGAAGTGGCATCGGTTGCCAGCCCCAGATGGTGGACTCCTATGGAGAGCAGGAACTGGATGGAAGCCATCAACTCCTTTCCCAGAGTCCATCAGACAGCCCCAGGTGGGGAACAGCTTTCAGCCACCCCAGCCCAGCACCAGATCCTCAGCCTCCTCAGGGCTGCTTTGTGCCAGTCCCCTGGTGCAAAACCGACTTGAATTCAGAGGCTCTGGCCTGACAGGAAGGAATCCCTGAACAGGGAATAGGGTTGCCACAGCATATCCTGTCCCCGGGGGCGGGGAGCATCCCTGGGGAAAATGGACCTGATCCCTGGGTGCTAGGACAACCCTTGGGGGCCAGTGGCAGGCAACATAGTTTACAGCAGCCTTGGGGATGCTCTAAATTATGCTGGGAGCCAGGATGGTGCAATACTGTCCCCGGATAATGGAGACGCAGACAGCTCCTTTGTGCCCCGTTTCCTCCCAGCCTGCACCCAGTGCTTATTGGGTGCGGCTGGGAGTCTGGCCCCTCAGCTGTGTTGAAACGGGTGACTTGGCAATAAGACACTTGGAGAAACAGAAGAGCTGGGAGCCTGATGGTTCTGGGTCTTGGTCGTGCTGGTGGGGCTGGGCACAGTGGAAGTGTTAGTCACATGCTACACAGCTGGGTGTGTTCCAGGCTCAGAGCTCTCACCAGACTGTCTCAAACCAGGCTTCCTGGGCCAGGCTGTAGCGTTTCACCAGAACCCCCGGAGCTGAGCTGTACATGAGGGTCTTGGGGAACAGGGTGGTTTTCACTGAGTTGAGGCTTTGGGGTTTGTTCAGACGTGAGGTTCAGGAGAGGCAAACCCAAATGGGTTGAAACCAAAGGCAACGTCCCCAGCTGGGACCTCTGGGGAGTGAAGCCCTGGATGCTGTCGGTGATCTCGGCTGGTAATTCTTATGCTAACCCTTGAGCCTCCCTCTTCTTAGAATCTCTGATGTAGCCCCATCGGTAGGGTGACCAAATAGCAAGTGTTAAAAAATCAGGAGCGGGGGGTAATAGGCGCCTATATAAGAAAAAGCCCCAAATATCGAGACAGTCCCTATAAAATCGGGACATCTGGTCACCCTACCCATAGTTCCCCCTACGGTTTAGCACTTCGACTGTCTTTATGATCCCTGCGCTTTAGTCCCTAGGGGGAAGATCCTTCCCCTTCTTCTGTGGCGGTGCTGATAGACCTGGTGGAGAGGAAGGTGGGAGAATTTGGGGAGCTGGTGTGGGGGTCAACCCTCCCTGAGGGACCACTTCCATGGGCCACCATTGCACTCGGCTGGCTTTTCAGGGTGAGTGGGGGCCAGCGGACACCCATCTTTTGAGCTGTGCAGAGTGGGAGCGCAGGTGCTGCAGGAACTATTACAGGGTTGGGGTTTCAGCAGCAGCTGCAAAGCAATGAAGCACCAGGGTGGGATGGGGAGAGCTGAAGATTCCTTTCCCCCAGCCCCTGCAGAGACACCCTCTCCCCCCAAGCTTGTCCATATGGGCTCAGCACCAAGGAGAAGACTAGATTAATCCTTGTGACCACCCCAGCTTCCTTCCTCTGGAGACTCTTTGGTACAGTGAGGGAACGAAGCTGTCAGGGTCCCAGCCAAACCCTGCAGTGAATTCCTCCAGGCCCGAAGAAAATCAAAAGAAAACCTGTCTGGGGGCGTGGGACTCCATCAGGAGAGGCCTGGGAGAGGGTCCACGCACCTGATCTGCCACCTCACCTGCAAAGCACAGACGTTTTCATCACTTACTCTGCATCTCGCTTTTCTATTGTGTTGTAAAGTGATGCAGTTGTGAATTGTTCTCCTTTTTGTGCATGGGTAATTAGAAGGTGGAACAGATGGCTGAGGCTTAGTTTAAAGTGATGTGTCCATTAAAATAAGCTGCCAAGTGACTGTTCACTTTAACAGGGGGCTTGTTTACTCTAACAGGGTTTTGGCTCTGCTAAAAAATCCACAATAAACAATCAAGGGGCTTTGGGAGAGGATTTGGGAAAGAAGGTTCCACTTAGGACTTCTCGAAAATTTTCCATCTAACCTGGAGGGGGGTGGGGTTGAAACAGGAAAAGTGGGTTTTTGACTAAACATTTTTCATTGAAAGTATCTTCTCCCCATGGAATTTTTAACTTTTTGTCAAAATAATGAATGCCCGAAAAACGAAATCTTTCAATTCAGGAATGGCACTGCAGTGCCTCATGGGAGTTGTCATTCAGGTGGCTCATGTCCCCAGTCTCTGTGCAGGCTGAACTTCACAGCTGGACTTCATCTCCCAGGATGCCTCCCCTCACCAAGCGGGTGCTGCATCATGGGAATGTGGTCTGAACAGGGAGCCCAGGCTACAGAGAAGGATGGGAGCTACAATTCCCATGGGGCGCCATGGGGGCATTTCCCATGGGGCGCCCTGGGGGTGTTTCCAAATGGAAATATTTTAATTTTCATCCAAAATATTGGGGGTTTTAATTTTTTGCCAAAACATCAATGTTTTCTGTGGGGAAAAAACCCTTCATTTTCTGACCTGCACTCGTTCCACTGCCTCTCAGGGGCCGGCCCTGAATACCGCCCCAACACAGGCAGGGAAAATGGAAGTCTCACCTCTCATCATACTGTATGCCACAATGCAAAGACCTTGCTCTGGGCAGGAGCCGACTCCTGTGACCTTTTCCTTCCGTCCAGCCCCGAGGTGCTCAGTGCAGTACAAAATAATTGCTCCTGTCCTACTCTGAGACAAGTAGAGCTTGGAGGGAGTTTTATGAGCGACTGCTTTTGGATAACACAGAAAACCCCAGCTTCTGCTGTGTTTTCCAGCAGGTTTGCTTTTAGCAGTGCTGGCGAGTACCTCTGGAGTCGGTTTCCCTGTGCAGTACCAGGGGTTGGCAATCGGCCATATGCAAAGCGGTAGAGAGAAAGTTCTCAAACGCACTTTGAACTTGGAGCTTTGGTCTCCCCAGCCCAGCTGCCGTGTTTGAGCAAGCTGATTGCACTCCAATAGTTATTGATGGGAGCAGCTTTCATGTGAGGATCTCAAAGAGCTTTACAAGCAAGTCATTACGTCCCCTGACACCCAGTTAACAGACTCTGGGATTAATTCATGGTTGGGTCGCACTCCCTCCTGCCAGCATAACCCAGAGTGCAGAGCACCAGCCACTGGAAAGTCTGCCCAGCAGGGGCACACAGCCGGCCAGCAGTGCTAGCCAGAGCGGGGCGGTGCAGAGGATGGGCCATATGCTGGCCAGAGGGAATCACAGCTGATTCAGAGCTCCTAAGCCCTGACTGCTCTGTAAAGCTGTCATCCTGTGGCAGAGAGCAGCAATGCAAAATGCTACCTATCATCCAGCAGGGGTGAATTCAAGGTTAGGGTTAGAGATTATCTATTTGCCCAACGCTCAGGAGTTAAAACTACATTCCTGACTCTGACTCTCCTGTTCTAACCAGTAGACTACACTCCCCTCCAAAAACTAAGGTCCCACTCCTAATTCCTTGGTCTACCTACAAGGCCAGGCTCCCTTTCCAAAACAGAGAACGGACCCCAGAAGTCCTGGCACTTAATCTCCTGCTGTCGCTCCTAGACCACGTTCCTTCCCAGAGCTAGGAATAGAACCCAGGTGTCCTGACAGCCAGCCTTCCACTCTCAGCACTAAAGCTTTCAGGCGTGGCCCTGACATATGCCGGAAGATGCACTCTAGCATCACCAGCTGACCCCAGTTCTAAACCAGTGGTGACCCAGCACACTCTTGCCCTGTTTCAGAAGTCACGTTCCGTCACTCTCTAATGACTGCAAAATTCAGCTCCTCTTCAGCCGTTGTCTTTCTGGTCTGATCCCGCGCGCCGTCCGCTCTTTTCCCTCGGCCACGGCTGCTTTTCGATGCAGCGTGAACACGCAGTCCCCTAAGCTCCAAAACCTTGCTGCTGAAACAGCCAGCCTTCTGTTAGCCGGGAAGGGAAAGGTACACGGCCCATCTACTGGGGGAAATTTGATGACAAACACAATGTCAAACACGCGGTAACAATGCGGTGTGAACAGCCAGCCTTCTGTTACCAGGCAAAAGCCTCGCTCAGCCATCCAGGGAGGTTTTAAACAGGAAATGGCTTCTGGATTTACACACACCGCACAGCTCCTTCTTCGACATGCTGTGCGATAAGTTATGCACGCAGCCCTCATTACACACCCACACGGTTCCAGTTACTGGCGAGTGCCGTCGCACACAGCACTGACAATATCCCCCTCGGTGCCATTGAGAGAAACTGCCTTGGGTTTTTCTCTATGGAAATGACTGCATGAAAATGTTGCTTTCTGAAGCTTTTTTCTCTTACAATAAGGCCAGGAAAGGTAAAACTTTGACGAGCTAACAGCTGTGCGAGCCGGGCTTTTTCTGTTCCCTTCAGCCGCTTGGAGAGGTTTGGCGACGTAGTGTGCTGGAACGGACAGTTGGAAAAGTGTCACCCACGCCGACTGCCGTGCAGTCAGATGGGGTGTCACCTGGTGTTGATGTTCCATGAGACCAGGCTGTAAATGACGATGAGGTAAAGTACAGTATCAGAGAAAAGAAAAGGAGGACTTGTGGCACCTTAGAGACTAACCAATTTATTTGAGCATAAGCTTTCGTGAGCTACAGCTCACTTCATCGGATGCATGTAGTGGAAAATACAGTGGGGAGATTTTATATACACAGAGAACATGAACAATGGGTGTTACTGTACACACTGTAACGAGAGTGATCAGGTAAGGTGAGCTATTACCAGCAGGAGAGAAAAAAAACCTTTTGTCGTGATAATCAAGGTGGGCCATTTCCAGCAATTGACAAGAACATGTGAGGAAGAGTGGGGGTGAGGGGAATAAACATGGGGAAATAGTTTTACTTTGTGTAATGACCTATCCACTCCCAGTCTTTATTCAAGCCTAATTTAATGGTGTCCGGTTTGCAAATTAATTCCAATTCAGCAGTCTCTCGTTGGAGTCTGTTTTTGAAGTTTTTTTGTTGAAGAATTGACACTTTTAGGTCTGTAATCGCGTGACCAGGGAGATTGCAGTGTTCTCCGGCTAGTTTTTAAATGTTATAATTCTTGACGTCTGATTTGTGTCCATTTATTGTTTTACGTAGAGACTGTCCAGTTTGGCCAATGTACATGGCAGAGGGGCATTGCTGGCACATGATGGCATATATCACATTGGTAGATGTGCAGGTGAACAAGCCTCTGATAGCGTGGCTGATGTGTGTCCTATGATGGTGTCCCCTGAATAGATATGTGGACACAGTTGGCAACGGGCTTTGTTGCAGGGATAGGTTCCTGGGTTAGTGTTTTTGTTGTGTGGTGTGTGTATCAGAGAAGTGTCACCCCCTGATGATCCAGATTCCAATAATACTTTGATCACTATCAGAGATGTCAGCCCCTGCTGGTGTCAGACACAAGGATTCATTGCAATGAGGATTTATTAATGATTGGATTGGAGAGCCCCAGTCATGGGCAAGGAAGCTCTGATGCACCATCAGAGATGCGTCGCCTTGTGATGATGTCCCGCGCGAGGATATGACACTGCGCTGGTGCAGCGGTGCTCACCTCGACTGAAGTAGCCCGTGAGGATACGAGGTTGCACCGTCGGAGTGACCTCTAGCAATAGTGACATCACGCCTGAAAATCGTCCATCGCGCGGTCAAAGAGAGGTCACTATGATGATGTCTCTGGATTGAGGGTCAGGCTCCCGGGAGGCAGTCCTGGGCCGATGTTCTGGCAGAGGAATGGAGAGCTCTTCAGATGAGGGGCTCCAGAAAGCGGCCCAGGGAGAAGCTCTGGCTCCTGCTGCTCTGGAAGGAAAAGTGCGATGTTGGTGAGTTCTGTGGTGATATGGAAGGACTTTGCTGTCAGCCCAGGGGAGCCGGCGAAGGGACTCTGAAGAGACCAGGGGGGAGAAGCCAGCTTGGGGCCTGACCAGTTACAACTGGGTTGGATACTCCCGGAAGGGAAGAAACTCGCTAAAGTGGCTTGTCGGGAGGGCCAAGTCACCCCTCTGGTGGGAATAGGCTGAAGACTGACATTGGGGAAACTAAGGCAGAGCACTGTAATACCCTGTCTTGCCATGAGGGGGCACTCTGACATGGTGAGTCTTGTAACAGAGAGCATATACATTGGTGCCCCATCCTGCTCTAAGTGCAGGGATGGAGTAAATGAGAATCAGGCCCTTCCCACTGTGCTGAACTCTGCGGGATCCTTATAATCTCCACAACCCTGAATGGGGAAGGGCCATTTTCCCAGCTTCAACAACTTCTGAGTCAGCAAAGAGAGAGAAAGAGGGAGGGAAGGAGCGACTCTAGTGCTGCTTTGATTGTAAGTTCCTCAGGGCAGGGACTGTCACGTGTGTCCCGTGACCAACGGGGGCCTCTGGAGGGGATGGACCGATGGGCATAACAGTGGAGCTGTGGAGTAGGGGTTAGACCACCAGCCACCCAGGAAACCAGGCTCAGGACCCCAGTGTGCCAGGCGACGGGCAGAGAAGTAACAAAGAAGGTAGCCCCTTCCCCAGAGAGCTTGCAGCCTAGGATGTGAGAGGAGGGCAGGACAAATAGACCTGTGGGTTGCGCTGGGGGAGGTTGGATGGGGTAATCAAACAAAGAGAGTTTAGCAGAAAAGCAGGAGTCTCATTGGAGATCTATATATGACACCAGCTTTCTCCCCCCAGAATTAGAATCACCCCCACAGGCTTGTCAAGTTCCCCATCGCAGGCAGACAGCTGGGCCCTAACATTTGTGTCAAGGCCTCTGGGCTGGCATGAAAGGCAGAGCGGGTGTTGAGCTCTGCACTCAGCCCACACACCATCCACCAATCCACCCCCATGGTCATTGCCGAGACGTTAATGAATTCTTCTGTAAGGGGTGGCAATGCTCCAATGCCCCCTTCCCTGGGGAGACAGGCTGCCAAACTGACATTTGCGGATCAGATGTACTCAGGAGAGGGCAGACCCTTGGCCCCATGGCCACATCCCCACAGGGGCTGCTTTATCTGCTGCTCCTTTCGTTCTTCTGCTGGGATTGGCAAACTTTTGCCTCTTACTTTGTTCTTATTCTGCCTCGCGCATTATGGGAGAGAAACCCAGCCATTTCCATCTTCTTTCATGGCTCCATCACGGCGAGAGGATTAAATAGCGGAGTGGGACAAACCTGTACAAATATACACACACACACACATATATCTGATGGACCTATGAACAAGTACATGTGCAATACATACCTTAGCACACAACTATGTACACAATGAATACACAATATTACATATGCTCATACACACCACTAAATATACACTGTGCATACACTTGCAAGCAGCTATATATACCTGATGAATACATATACACAAAACTTAGATATAGACACGGAATACACCTATGCACAACTAAACATACATGGATACTATATTATCCACCCAACACACACACACACATATATATGACAATATATGCACTCACCTATATATAAACATATACACATATTTGGTACACACACATGCAGTATCCACACAAACCTGCATTAAACTCTACATATATAGCATATACAGACACACACACAAGTACACATTCTGCAGTTTCACAACACATGTGCCTATGCACAACTCTGTATACACAATGGTACATACACACAGACTGCCTAGTCCTCAGAAATATACACATCAGGCGTACATACACAACACACACGTGCACGATACATTCACCCACTCATTTATTAAATCACACATACACACAATTAAAGATCATAAGCTCTTTCAGCCCGGGACCTTATGTGATTGTATTTGTCTGCAAAGCACGCTGAACTCTTACAGAGAAGCAGAGAGAACGTTATATTATAAACTATACACACACACTGATGTTACATATAAACACACACACGCACACCACAGAGAAACGCAACACACACAAATGCCGCGCGTACACAGTGCATGGATTCGGACCGAGACATGCACGCACGTGTACACACACTCAGATCGTGCGCACACACAGACAGAGGCACACGCAGAGGCCCGAAATGACACCTGACGGGTGGGGGGGAAGGCCGGAAGAGAGGAGAAGGAGAAGAGTGTATAGGTACAGAGAGAGAAAGAGAGAGACATGCCCAATCCTCAGCTGGCGTAAATCAGCATAGCTCCATTGGGATCAGTGGCGCTCCAATCTTTTACACCCAGCACTGAAGCTTTGCGGACGGGATGGAGCTGCACTGATTTCCACCAGCTGAGGATCTGGCCCAGTGACATCAATGAAGTTGCCCTGATGTATGCCAGCTGAGGATCTGGACCCGAGAGAGGGAGGGGAGCTGAAGAGGGGGAAGACAGGAAGGGAGAGAGACAGTGGAAGGAGCTGTTGGAGGAGAACCAGAATGAAGTGGCAAGGTTTGGTAAAAACTCATGTGTTCATCCCAAAACATCCCCCTGGAGTGGCAGAAAGAAAGAAAACTCTGTCTCATTAAGAAAGCGAGTGAGCAAGCGAGCTCCTGAGAGAGCTTCGGTAGAATGAACCCTTCGGTGCAAAGCCGGCGAGAGCCTGAATCTGTTTCCAATGGGTCATTGGAGCTCTGCTGTCGGCATAATGAGATGTCGGTAATGGAACAGCAGCAATAGCCCTGCTAATTATAACGACATCAGCTCTGAAGTGCTGTAATTGCCAATCGAAAATGTCGTCGGTTCTGGAAGCTGGGCACTATTACGGAGACACGGCTCCATTTGTGGGGTGCATTAGGGTTTCAATCTCCGGCAACTCTGCCCCATTTCCACTTCTATCACCCGCCACACAAATACACCCTCTCTCTCGCTCTCTTCCCCTCGCTGGCTTCCATGACGAGCTGCCTGGTTGTTTTAACAGCCCTTGGTTTGATCCTATGCTCTGGTTCCGTTTCACCCACTGAGCGGTTTTATTACCGCCACACGAGTGATGTTTCAAAGGATTTAAGAGAAGAGCTCTGCACCCTCTGAAAGGAGCAATAAAGATGCTTGACTCCACCACGCTCTGATTGCAACATCCCGAATCTCTTTTCTCTCCCTCCTTTGCACTCACGCTCCCTGGCTCGGTGGCTGCTCCGTTCTGTGTTCTCCTTGCCAACTAGCTGGCAATGCTTAAATGTGCTCAGCTAAACCAAACAGGTTTAAATCAGCCACCTCCCGGGGATCTGGGAGAAGTTGCCAAGTAGACAGTGGGTTATTTCATAATTTTTTTTAGCTTACAACAAATCACTGAGACTGGGAAACGGGTGGCTTTAGAGGATCCCTAGATCCTATGCAAGGGGTTGGGGGGTTAGCAAGGTATCAAGCCAGCATCCCAAGGTGCAGGATGCTAAGAGGATGCATTATGCCACCTGGGGAGGTTCTTTGTGCCAGGGGAATCCCCAAGTAGCCTGTTCAGCTGACTTTCAGGTTGCTTGGTGCTGCTTGAGGAGGGGCTGTGGGTCTGGCACCGTAAGGCCTGATTTTCAAAAGAGCTCCGGACTCATATTCAGTTTTTATCTCTGTGCTGGGTCACACTAAATCATCCTGATCTGGCGACCTCCCCCCCCTTCCTCATTGAAAAGTCCTACAGAATTCAAAGGGAACAATCTGTTTTCTATCGAATGCATTAGCCAGGCTGTAAAATTTGGCGGTAGAGGCCTCATTCGCTACTAAACCCTATTCCTATAGGATGCTATTGGTTTTATCCCCATTTATTTCTATAGGACGTTCCCGTTAGGGCTGAACTTTGGGGGCTTTCAGATCCAGTCCTGAACTTTGTCTCTGGCCCTCTGTGCCCCATTCAAAATCCCAGTGCAACTGGGCATCAAGGGATGCCGCCCTGCACAGAGGTGCAGGGCCATTCTGCAGACTCACGCCGGAATGTCAGATCAGATGTGCCTCATCAGCTCCAGAGTATAAGTGGTTTGAGAGTCTCTCTCCAAGGCCTGTCAGGACTCGGATAAAAGGTGTGATGTCACAAGGTGTTAGCTAACAGTCTAATAAACCTCTAGTGTAGACAAGGCAGTGTAGACTGTAACATGGGCTAAATGGGTCACGTTAAAGCCTGCGCTCGTTCCTAGCTTAGCATGCGTTAAAGCCACTGGGCCTTGCTCACTAGACCTCAGGCGTGTTAGTTAGAATGTGTTAGCTAACATGTGCTAACATCACCTCTAGACAAGCCCTGAGGCAGGAGAGAGGTTGAGGGACAAAGGGAAATATCCCGAGGAACAGCCAAGCTCAGATGTTTATTGTTACTTAACAAAGGCAAATGTCAGGAATGGGGTGAGCCTGGACAATCTCTGGGTGTGGGTGCATGCTGCGTTCACACCGCTCGCTTTGGATCTGGAGGATTTGGTTCTGGATTTGAACTTTACCACATGGACCCGCCTCTGCTCACTCTGTACAGTGCTGGGAGTGAGGCTGTGGTTGATCTATCCCAGTGGTTCTCAACCCGGGGTACATAGCGTCTTCCAGAGGGTCCATCTAGGTATTTGCCGAGTTTTACAACAGGCTACATAGAAAGCACCAGTGAAGTCAGTACAAACTAAAATTTCATGCAGACAATGACTTGTTTATGCTGCTCTTTATACCATCCACTGACATGTAAGTACAATATTTATATTCCAGTTGATTTATTTTATAATTATAGGGTAAACCCAAGAAAGTCGGCGATTTGTCAGCAACTTTTGTATTTTGATATCTGATTTTGTCAGCAAGTAGTTTTTAAGTGAGGGGAAACTTGGGGGTGCACAAGACAAATCAGCCTCCTGCAAGGGGTACAGTCAGCTGGAAAGATTGAGAGCCACTATTCTATCCTATGCGCTTTACAGCTCACTGGTGCCTGGGAGGGTGGTCACAGACAGTGCTGTTCGGATGCACCAGCCTCCTAGAGAGAGCGCTTTGCTGAGAGTTTAATTTAACCACTATCCGTGTGTGAGCTCTCTTTGCTGCTGCTGACCGTGCCCTTGCATTTCATGTGCTTTTCTTTTCAATAACACAATTACTTACCCTTCTGAGGAGCTGTCAGTGTTGGTAAACTCCAGCTGCTAAACTGCATTACACAGATCTCTCCTTAAATCTTTGCAGTTATTAATAGTTTATTGATCCTGGTCCCATTGCTGGTGAAAAGAATCTCCATCCCAGGCTCCCGTTATCTGAATACGGACTGCTAACCAGCTGGCCGATCAATGCCACTCAAGCCCCTGGGGAAAAGCTCTCCTGGCTGCTTAATCCACTTTAGGAAGAAGGCACTGGCAGCTCGGCGGGGGTGGGAGATTTTGGATTAGGGGGTGAAAATATGAAGCCAAGGAGAGTTGTGGCCTGGGTGCAATTGGGGTCAGCAAAGAAAGTGCCAACAGGCAAAGACAGGACTTTGATCTTCCCCACAAGGGTTTTGCCGCCTGTCCTGCTCTGATAAGGACACTCAGGTGCGATGTAAGTTTGTGTTATCCGGGGGAGAGCCAGGATTCTTGGAGCCTGTTCTCAGATCTGCTGCTGAACTGAGGCAAATCTCTTAGCCTCAGGTTCCTCATCTGTACAATGGGTAATTACATGTGCAACAACACTGCCAGTAAGAGCATCTTTAGAGATTGAAACGGGGACCCTTGGGAGCTGGAAAACATAGAAGTCCACTGGCTGAGCTAACGGATCAGGGCTGTTAGAGCAGGGGTAGTAGCCAACTCATAAACTTCTCTGTGTAGTCTGGCCAATAGAGGGGGGCAAAGAGCTGCATTGCATTAGTGTGGCTTACCGGGGAATCCTGAGTCTTGGTTAATGTCTAGAGGACACTGGGAAACCCTCAGATCAAAGGTATCATAGGAGCACCATGTATAAATGGCCATTATTTGATTTCTCCCCGCCCCCATGCGCACCCTTCCACAGAGTGCGCGCAGAAGTGTGCGAGGCAACTATAAGGTATTGACACTGGGCCTCGGGGTGGGCCCAAAGCTCAGATCCAAATACCCCTGGAAACTGGGAACGTTTGCGGGGCAGATCGAATCACTGCAGCAGGGTGGCAGAGAAGTCCGTGGTAGGCACAGCTGGCCAGACAACAGAATTTCCCTCTTGTGAAGAATTGCTGATTTGGGGAGGGGGAGGGAATCGACCCAAAGTGGGACAAGACGTCAAAAAATTGAATTGGTTTGTGGAAGGAAAATGATCAAAAAATTTTTATTTCAGGAAAACCAAAATGGGATTTTTTGGCTTGGTGGGTTAAGAACCTGTGTTCCATGCGTCACCCAGGTGAAAGTGACAGCTCTAGCCCGTAGGGACTCCCTTAAATATTACCCATTGACCGTACCATACTGCAGGGGCAGGCAAGTAAAGTTTGCAGGGTTTGGAGCTCTCTAAAGGTGCAAGAGATTTTCAGAGATGAAACTGGCTGAGAGCTTTTTGCGAAGATGATCTGGAGTGAGGGCTTTAAGGCTAAGCAAAATGAGACAGCAAACATCTGGCTAGAGCAGAGTAAATAGAGACAGGCAGTCAGCAGGCTGTCCACACAGGTCTGCGGATGCCCCTGAATTCTGACCTACAATACCCCCTACTTCCCAGTCCTGACTCCCCACCCTGCCTGCCAATGCACTTCAATCGTAGTCTACAGCCCCTGCTCTTCCAGTCCTGCCTCTCTCGCAAGCAGAGAGTGCATTGCCCTCCCATTCTTGTTGATTTGCGCCTAGTCCCGGGGGGCTAGACTTTCTAAAGAGCTCAGCTCCTGTTTTAGGCACCCAAGCACCGCTCGGCATACTGGGTGCAGGTTGGGGGCGGGGCTCTTCTGAAAACCTGGCCCAGATTTTAGGTGCTGAGCACCTGGAAACCTGGTCTTTGAGCTCTTTGGAAATCTGGCCTGTTCCCCACCATGACCCCATGTGAAAAATGGGTGCAAGATGCTATGGCTCTGATCTGATTTTACACCTCTCTGCACGGGGTGTAACCAACAGCACAGGGCAGGGGAGAATTGGTTGACGCTGATTTACTCACCTCGCTGATGAGGTCAGGACTCACTTCCCATTCCCTTATCTCTTAGGTCCTGAGCTCCGGAGGTGACATATCAGGTCTGTAGCTCCCCCTCGCCCCTCCTGCCGCCGAGTCTCCCTGGGGCGTTTATTTGATTAACTCACAGTAACGTGCCCCCGTGGCCAGTTCGATCGATCCCTCGTACAAATAAACCTTCATCTTTGCTCTCAGCCGAGCATCACATTTATTTTCCTTCTCTGTTGGCTGCTGAGATGAGTAAGGGGCACTTTGATTTTTCTACTTCACCTTCTCAGGGCCTCCTGCCCTCAGGCCTGGGATAAGGCTGTGTCACTGGATCAGTTTAATCCCAGAGTAGACAAATGTCAGGATCTGGCTTGGAGGAGCTACTGGAATCAATACTTCCTTGGCCGGAACTTCAGTGAGAAGTTTCTCTCTCACTCCTCTCTGTGAATGCACCATATCTGGCCAACTCCCCTGCCTGCATGGCGAGGGATGTGGCCTGCTGCTTCCCTTTACACCTGCACACACTTTATCCCTCTGAACTGTACCTAAAATGTTCAGCGTAGACAGGTGCATTGGAAGGAAAAGTTTAAACCCTTCGTGCACCTTGCTCTTCATAAGCACCTCCTATCCCAGATCTCTCCGAGCTTTGCAGCCTGTGTGTGTTAAGAAATCAAGAGGTGATGTAGTTAGCAAAGATACAAAATAAATAATCCTCTAAAGAACATATAATTAACCTACAAAACTCCCTGCTACTGGACACGATTGAGGCAAATGTCTCAGTGTAAGGCAGAAGAGAATCACACTATTCTAAGAGTAGCAATGGTAACAAGTATAAGCACCATCAACCCCTAGGGCTTCAGGCCCTAATGCTGATTGTTGTCTGGTCAGGAAGAAACAGCCGCCTCCCTGTGGTATAGTGCTGTGCAATTGTCCTCATGCACTATAGGACTGGTTTGCCTTCTGCTCAAATCCTGCTGGAGAGTTTAGGAGGCAGAGTTCTAGGAAATCCCAGACACTTCCCTTCTGGTCACGCAGTTAAACAAAGCTCTTAAACAAAGCTCAGTCGTGTTTCTAATATGCCCGTGGACTGATTTACATGACTAGCTGCACAAGACTCAGTGATGAGAGGTGACCAAACATAACCCCCGCTGCAAACTAGAACAGTGAGGTGATCACCAGAGCCCTGTGTGGATACAAAATTTGTATGCGCATCCGATCCAGGATCCGCAAACATGGTCCACGGCTATAAAGCGGATATCTGCGGCTTTGCGGGGCTCCAGTGATCACTGCCGGCTTCTCTCCTGAGGGAATGCCTTCCTATGCTGCTAGCTTCTCCACTCATGCCAATGGGGAGAGACTGGTGTCGCCCGTTGCTGTGGGCTCCACATTGTAGCTTTGTGGGTTACTAACTGTGAATGAGCTGTACCACCTTGTGACCCCATCAAGCACCTAGAGGTATGGGGAAGGGGGATAGTCCAGTGGTTAGAGCACTAGCTTAGGGTATGGAGGACCTGGGTTTAAGTCCTTGTTGTACTATAGACATCATCTGTGACCTTGGGCAAGCCTCTGTGCCTCAGTTTCTCCTCTGTAAAATGGGGATAATGACTCTTCCCTGCCTCACAGGGCTGCCATTAAGGATTGTGAGGCCCTCTGATATTCTGGAGATAGGGGCCATAAGTAGCTGTGGTCGGTGCTTCAAGAAGTGGTGCTGGTGCATCATGCTTCCTCCCCGAGAGAGCCGAGGCTTTTGGTGCTAGGGGGAGCTGGGCTGTTTGCTGGTGATGAGGTGGGATGTTCAGCGTCACTCGCAGCTGGCCTCCCTTTGTACCCATTTCAGACGACACGTGTTTTACTCTTGACCCCAGCAGCAGTAGCAATTGGCCAGTACCGAGTGTTTTTGAAATCCCCACCCTTGGTCGTGGGTGTTACGTCTACACTGCAGCTAGGAGCGAGCCTCCCAGCCCGGGTAGATAGACTCGTGCTAGCCGGGCTTCCGCTCGCACACCCTTAGGAAGCGCAGAGGGGTTAGCCCCAGTGCCCTGGCCACCTGACAATGTGCATGACGGTTACTTTCTGTCCCCCTGCATCCTGGAAGTTTCAGGTGACGGCAAGGGTCACCAGGAGAACTGGCTAAAAAAAACGTCAGCTGGACACATCAGAATCAAAACATTTCGCAGGGATGTGTCCATTTCAGCTTCAACGGGAGACAGTAATAAAGAGCCACTTTGGCCTCCTCATTTCATTTTGATAATGCCAAAATGTTTTCTTCGGGTGAGGTCAGAATGTTCCGGCCCCACTTTCTTGTTTCATTTAATTTCATTTTGACTTGGTATTATATTAAAATATTAATTTTATTATAATATGTGTGTGTGTGTTTTATACTCTACGATAACATTCCAGCATTGTCGGAATGAAATATGTTTTTACCTTATTGAATTGAAATATTTCATTGTTTCCAGATCTTTTTTTTTCCCTCGGAATGTCTACCCCATGGTAAATTTTTTGAAATTTCAACTTTCCATTCAGAATGCAGACAAATTTCCCACGGAAATTCCATTTCCCAACTAGTTACTGCCTTCTGTTACAAGCTGCTGTGTCCAGAGGTGGTCCCAACCAGTGACACCAGTTCTGAGCAGACCCTCAGGTTCTGATAAAGTTCAGAGCTGGACTTGCACTGATTTCTAGTCACGTAGTGAATATAATAAAATAAATTAGCTGCAGGGGCGGGGGCAAGTCAGCGGTGGATGTTGTGGCTGCTGTATAAGGAGTGTGTTTGATTTGTAAAGCAGAGGAGAATCCTAAAGGAGTAATGATGTCGTGTGCGTGTAAGATATCAGTTATGTTACCATAACGTTTCCTTTCCCCTCTCCCTTTCCAGTCTTCCGGAGGTTCGGATCTCAGACAACGGCCCGTACGAGTGTCATGTGGGCATTTACGACAGAGCTACCCGGGAGAAAGTGGTCCTGGCATCTGGCAACATATTCCTCAACGTGATGTGTAAGTGTAGCGCCTCTTCCCTGGCTGAGGATGGCAAGGATGGGAGTTATGGGTGATGGTGGGAAAGGAATCAGTCCTGCTCTGAAATCTCTGCACAAGCCAGACAGAGAGCCAGTAGCTGGATTGCTCTGCTGTAACCCCTGGCCAGGATGCAGGGACCATTAACCCGTGCCCAGCATGCAGTCAGCATGCACGAACACGGCCAAAACAAGGGAAAGAATACAGTGCTTTGTTGGGGGCATAACGGAAATGGAGCATTAAACTGAATGAGAAAGTCCAGTGGAGGGTGACTCGCCCCACAGAGGTCCTTGCACAAGGGGCAGAGAGCATCTGCTCTGCAGCGCCCTCTGCTGTTGCTGCCAGCACATCCCCAGGTGGTTTGAAGCCCATGTCTCCCCATAAGGTAGCCTGGTGCAATCTGGCTGGGCTGGGGATGGCTGAAGTGGCCAGGTATGTCCTGCTTGACTGATGTGGCCAAGAGAGTGGTCTCTCTGGATATGGTATTTTAAGGGAGTGTGGGGAAAGTCCCAGTCTTTTCGGGGGCAGTCAGAACGAGAGCAGACGCTGCACTGACACTTACTGAGCTGCTCGGCAGGGCTCAGCGCACCGGGAGAAATAGGGAGTTTGGGCTGGAGTTTGTGGTTCCCGGGACTTCCTCCGCGACGGCGGTAACTGCTGCTCCGAGCAGAGAGGAGACAGCAGGCGGAAGGCAGCTCCTCTCCAGCACGTCATTAGGAAGGGCACCTGGCAGAAGGGGAAAGTTCGCACAGGGATTTTTATGTGGGGAATTGCTGCACCCCCCCCCACACACACACACACGCTTCATCTAACGGCAGGATTTTGCTAAAGCAATCTACTCCATGCCTGCAGGCTTCACGCCGCGGCAGGAGAAGCTTCTGTGAGCCTGGTAGATCTCAGGAGCTGAGCAGGGCCAGGCGAGGTCACGGCTTTAGATGCCAGGCCCTCGGAGGAACAACGAAGCGATGGTGCTGATTTAGAAGGCGGCACTCTTCCCTCTGAGCGAGCGCTGAATTAATGCCCCCGTACGGCGTTAGCGGGCTGCCACGGAGGAGCTGCCTTTTGACCGGCATGTAAATCCTGACCAGCTGTGGGTATCAGAGCTTCCATGGCACCACTTGTGTCTTCGATTCCATGCTGCTGCCCACCTCACCCCCCTGCTGTCTCAGAGGGATGCAGCCTCTTCCCTCCCTGTCTGTAGTGTGTCTGCCAGTCATGTGGCATCATTATTTGTATTACAGTCGCCCCCAAAGGCCCCAGCTAAAATCAGGACCCCATTGGGCCAGGTGCTGTTACAGACACCTAGTGAGAGACAGTCCCTGCCCTGGAGAACTTACAATAGGCAACACAGGGAAAGGAGCAGAGGAGAAACTGAGGCAAAGTAACTTGCTTAGGGTGGCTCGCCGAGGCTAAGCCTAATTGCGTTTGCTGGACCATGAGGGATCCCACTTGGCAGGTAGGTGAAGCCAGTCCTGCCTCACCCAGCCCTGTGGGGAGAAAGGTGTACAGTAGAACCTCAGAGTTGCAAACACCAGAGCCACAAACTGACCGGTCAACCACCACCTCATTTGGACCAGGAAGTACGCAATCAGGCAGCAGCAGAGACAACAACGACAAAAAGCAAATGCAGTACAGGGCTGTGTTAAACATAAATTACTAAACAAAAATTAAGGGAAAATTTTTAAAAAAAGATTTGTCAAGGTAAGAAAACTGTTTCATTTGAATTAAGATGGTTAAAGCAGCAGGTTTTTCTTCTGCATAGTAAAGTTTCAAAGCTGTATTCAGTCCATGTCCGGTTGTGAACGCTGGAAAGAACCGCCATGACGTTTTGTTGAGAGTGCCGAACACCCTCCATTCCCGAGGTGTTCGTAACCCTGAGCTTCTCCTGTAGTTCCAGTTGGTGGGTGATCTCGGATGCTGACCCCAGTTCTCTAGTCGTGATCACATCCTGCGTGTTTGGGATACAGCAGGCACAAAAGATCAGTCCACTTATCTCCTGCCTGAAAGGTGCTAGCTAATCAAGCCGGGGCCAAAGAGAAAACAGGTTCCCTTCTGGATCTTGGACTGAATTTCTGCACCTGCCTGGAACGGGTGGCGTGCAGAAGTCTCTTTGCTTGACAACCTTTGGGGATGGTTCTGTTTACATATATCGGTAGACACAGCTTTACCCATGGCGCTTTGTGGTCTGTAGTGACCTGCATGTGTGTTGCCTGAAGCTTCTTGCGTCCTAAATAAGCTCTAGGGCAATTGAAGAACCTGGACATGTCTCCGATAAAACAGTAACGACCAGTGGGGAAAGACATTCCGTGGCTGTTAAATGAGCAACTGGAGGAATGTGACCAGAGATCGTTATGATGTAACGATAGAAAAAGAAAAAATAATTCCCTGATGTGTTCGGAAGTTATTAGTCCAACGGCTTGTTGCTATGGATACGACGGTCTGTTCCACGCACAGCACTGGCTGTTCTGAGCAGTTACAGACGGGCACGGTAGGGATCGGCAGCGATCGCCCCCATGTTCGGAACCAGATCGGCAGGTGTTTGGATTTTTGCCTGGTAGAGGGGGAGACGCGGCTTAGAAAGCCGGGATCTGAGTCTGAACTTCCGCAAAGCTCCGGGCCGCTGGGTTCGATCCGTGATAAAGGTCGTGGCCGATTGCAAAGCTGGGATCTGGGCGTCGTGACACGGCCCAACTGGGGGTCCACAGTGGACAAGGAGCTGCCTGCACAGTCTCTGTTGGATTCAGGGCCTTGCTTGCTTGGCTGGGCAAGTGCATGTTAGTACTTCCAAGGGTTAAGGACACTGTAAACAGTATTGCAGCAGCAACAACGGGGAAGGCAGATTATCCTACAGATTTACCACCGGGGGGCCGGTCCATGGGGAGGGAGAGGACCTCTTGTTCTGCACTCCCCAAAGCAAACAGAGAAGCTTTTTATCAGAAGCGAAAACCCAAATGGAACCAGACTCGAGAGCTCAGCCTGGGTCTGGGCTGACTTTACCTTGCTGATCCCGTCCTGAGCGCCACTCCACAGCTCTGCCAGTGCCCCTCACCCTGGCCGGCGGCACCAGGCCTGGGCCCCAACATTGCTCGACCAGTGCCCCTGCCTGCCAGCCTTCAGCCCCACTGGCTGCTGTGGTCTTGAGCTCTTCTGATGTGCTCCACCCCTGCCCTTCGACGCCACCCTCTACACCACTCTTTCGCTCCAACACAGCGCTGCCAATCTGCCTCGTTCCAGATCGGCAGGACCTCCTGCTCGTCCGGCCTCAGGACCCCCACGCAGTGCTGCAGTCCTAGTCACCAGACCTGAGGCCCCCCAGAATGTTGCCTGTGCATCTCAGCCCCGACCTGCAGGACCGCCTGTCCCCAATGCCCACCCACACCCCCTTGACCTGCCCTGGCTCCTGCCTAGCTGTGCTCACCTCGCTGCCGACCTGCATCATTTGGGGCTGTTCCAGGGCCAGGCCCTCACATAACATCCTCTAGTGTCCAGAGCAGGGACTCGCCCTGCAGTTCAATCCCTGGCTCTGCCACTGATTGCCTTGCATGCCCCAAGGTGAGTCACTTAACCTCCCTGTGGCTCGTGTGATTCTGGCATGAAAAGGGCTATAGAAATGCAAAGCCTTCATGCTTGGGCAGGGGCTTATTTTGCCCCGTTCCACCCGCCTGCTCCAAATGTGCACTTCCCCATCCTCTCTTGAGCCAGGTGCCACCTTTCCTGTCCTGAGTGGGGTTCCTTCTCCAGCTGTCAGACCTCAGAAGGGTCCGAGATGCCTCCCCCACCTTCTCGCCCTTGGTGGAGGGCTTTGGGGAAGGCAGGCAGTGGCCCTGCGAGGAAGGGAAACAGCACTGAGACAGGGTTAGCTGTAGCGGAGCGTAATAAAACCGCTCATGTCCACAGGCTCTTTGCTTTTCAAAGGGCCCAGTGCTCGGCTGGTATCGACTGGCTTCCCCTTGCCTGAATCCTTCCTGCTAGGACAGTTTGTTCAGCTAAAGAGCCCATTTAAACAATGAACGCTCCTGCTGTCCTCCTTCATACCAGCCACAATGCAGCCCAAGAGCAACCAGGTCACGTGAGGAATTTCTAATGACCAGAGGAAATGGGAGGGTAGGGGTTAACACCCAGGAAGCCTTCAATGGGCACTGCTTGCCTGCGTCCCACTCACTATCTATCCCATAGGATGTTTCACAATTAACCTTAGAATCATAGAATATCAGGGTTGGAAGGGACCTCAGGAGGCCATCTAGTCCAACCCCCTGCTCAAAGCAGGACCAATCCCCAATTTTTGCCCCAGATCCCTAAATGGCCCCCTACAAGGATTGAACTCACAACCCTGGGTTTAGCAGGCCAATGCTCAAACCTGTTTTTCGCCTTCCTCTGAAGCCCAAAGCGTTGGAGGCAGGACACGGGGGCCTGGGTGGGCCAATGTTCTGATGCAGTATGGCACCCCAGGGCCAAATCCAGCCTGAGCAGAAGAGGGCACCTCTGCCATGTGTTTCCGTGCGAGTGGCATCAACGTATGCAAAGGCTGGAATCTGCTCCTGTAGCATTGAGGATCATGCCCGTGAAGGCGGGGCTCCTCTCTGCTGAGGCATCCTAAACCCAGGATCTAGCACCTGGCATAAAGATGCAGTGATTTCTGCTGATTCATGCTTACAGGTGCCACTACTCTCTAAGAGGGATTGGGCATGCCACTGGGGGGTACTGGGAACATCCAAGCTGGGGGGAGAAGTTGAGTCAGAAGTTTGCTATGTTGCGTCCGTTACTTGGCTAAATATACTCTGCTAGTTACTCTGTTCAGGTTAGGGTAGGGCTGTCAGCTTTCGACGTGTCCTGGGAGTGCTGAGTGAATAGCCAAATGCAGAGTTGCTCTTGCATCTGAATCAGAAACGCTCCTCAGAAACTCAAGGCCACTTCAAAGGCATCAGTGTTGGGAATGAATAATACCGCCGAGTTCTTCCCAGCAGTAACTCTCGAAGCAGCTCAGTGTCGTTGTCCCCAGACCTGGGGACTAAGGCACAGAGAGGGGAAGTGAATTGCCTGAGGTCACACAACAGTAAAGCTGAGACCAGCATCCACATCTTCCAAGGCTCAGTGTGGTGCCTTAGCCACTAGGCCACATTGTCTCCAGCATCTTAGCACTCAGCCCTCAACTCTAACTCAGATCTCAAGAGGGACAATTTTGGAGGCAGACGTCTTGCCCATTGTGGAAGTTTGTCTAATGGACAAAACCGACCATGGGTTTCATCCCCTGGCTGGCAGGGGGCACTGCTTGTCCGTTCCAAGGGGCATTGAGATGTGTTGGGGGACCCCTGGACTGGCACAGCAGTGGATGCTGCCAGTCAGGATTGAGGTGTGGCTCCCAAGAGAGAACGTGCTCCAGGTCAGGAGTGGAGCTGGGTGGCAAGTGGTATTTCCCTCGTGTAGGAATTGTCAATATTTCTACTTTTGTTTCGGTCCCCAGTTGGTACAACACATCACAACAGTGAAATCTGGGGCGGGAGGGGGGAAAAGCTTTGCAAATGTCGATTCAGAAACATCAGCATGAAACACGTCCAAACGCTGCTTTGGCAGACGGAAACCTCACTTTGAAATGGGCGCTTTCCCCAGGGAAAATTCCCATTTAAACCCTGCTCATTGGCGGAGTCGTAACCAGGCCTCGTTGGTGTCGCAGGGTAGCTGCTGCCTGCCCCGTGCCTGGCGGCAGTGTGATGGTCACCAGTGTTGGCTGACACACTCAGGATCTCCAGAGGTCAAAACTTGGGTTGATACTGCGGGAGCTAAAGAGTGGGGCCTCTACCATACCCATCACCTCTGTGGATTGGGCGCAAAGGGGCACGAGTAGCGCTCCCCCACCACAGGGCTACTCTAGCATTGTCGGTTCACGCGCCCATAAAGCAGGCCCCTCCAAGCAGACAAGGCGAAAGGAGATGGGTCTCTGTCAGTGAGGAGGAGTCTGAAAGGGCCAGACACCAAGGATAAACTGTATGAGAAACCGTCAGAGAAGAGTAAAAGCCCTGTTCCCGGACAGCTTGCCATATTCCACCTGTTTTATAACAGCAAAGATGGGCAGTATGTGAGGTCAGGCTGCTCTCTGGGACTCCTTGTTCCTCGGAGCTGCTGGGTCTATAAATTGGCCTTAAAAGCAACAAGGATCCGTGAGCAGGGCAGCTAGATGTGACCTTCAGAGCAGCCGTGGAGAACAGCCTCACCATAAAGCATGTCTCTCTGTTCCTGGCCGTTCCCATTGCTCGGAGCCCCTGGAGCCTCATGAATGGAGCGCCCTGCGTCTGTTAATACACTGATCAGTAGCACTTAATCACTTGGAAATTCCCGGTGTGCCAGCCAAGATGGCCCTGCTAACAGCGCACTCTGCTTCAAGACTCTCAGTGATCTTCTGCTCTCCTCTGGCACATTCTGCCCGCGGATCTCAAAGCACTTCACAAACATTATTAGTGAATTAGGGCTTATCACCCCCTCCTGGGAGCATGGTCTGAATTATTGTCCCATAGTTAAAGGTGGGGAAACTGAGGCACGGGGTGCGACTGTGACTTGCTCAAGGTCACGCAGTGAGTCAGGGGTTGGACCCAGGAGTCCTGTCTCTCACTCTGCTGCCCTGACTACTAGAGAATCCTTTCTCTCCAGAATTTAGAGATGAAAACCATCTCCCATTGCATTCTTTCCCATTTTATAGCCTCCAATGCCAGGCTGAAGTGACATTATTGTTATCTCTACAACGGTAGCACAAGAGGCTGGAGCGAAGATCAGGGGACCCCAGTCACATAGGGCTTATCTACCCGAACATCAAGTTTGCAGCAGGCTGGATGGCACATCTACCCTGCCTCGTACTAAGCCTATGTTAACACTTGCGGTGACCTGTGAAAGTCTCTGGCCGGGCTGAACGGGAGGCAGCGGGGAAAGGCTCCGGCAGCACAGATGTGGGAAGTACTGCTTGGGCGTGTAGAGAGCAGTGTATATACCCTGGGGTTCAGGCGTGTAGGGATTTCTGCTCTTTTTACCCACTCATGCCTCACCATCTCCATTGCTATTGATTCCCATGCTAGCTGGGCATGCAGTATGTATTCTACACACCGCTGTAAGTGGAGATGCACCCTAAGTGTCCGTGTGGACCCTGCTGACGTGCACTAACAGTTCCTTAGTGTGCTTGAGTAGCACACTAAGGAACATTAGTGCACATCAGCAGTGTCCACCCAGCCAGTTAGTGCGCTACTGCAGGGTAGATTTACAGCCCGGCTTGTCACAAACTAAATGTTCCTATAGGTGAGCGCATGGTGAGAGATGTCCCGACGCCAAGGAGATTATCATTAAGGTTGAGATTCTTTCACACAGATTGCGGAAGTCACAGATTCCATGACTTTCCGCCACCTCTGTGACTTCTGCAGTGGCTGGGGAGGCTGACTTCAGGGCTGCCCGAGCAGCCACACCGGCCACTGCTGGAGCGACCTGGGGCCAGCTGCTCTGGTAGTCCCTGGGGCTAGCCACACCAGCCACTGCTTGGGAGGCCCAGGCAGCTGGCTCTGGGGAGCAGCGGCTGGTGCGGCTAGTCCCGGGGACTGCTCAAGCAGCGGTCCCGGTGGCTGCCACGGGACTAACCGCGCCAGCGGCTACTCGGGCAGCCAGCTCTGGGGACTGCCGAAACAGCAGCCAGTGTGGCTGGCTCCAGGGAGCACCTGAGCAGCAGTCCTGGGGGAGCCCTGGGGACCGCTCAAGCAGCAGCGGTCCTGGGGTGTCTGGAGAAGCAGTCCCAGGGGTGCTCGGAGGTCTGGAGAGCGGTCTTCGGGAGCAGCGGCTGGGGGACAGTCAACCCCCAGCACTGGAGCAGGGGCCCCCAGAAGTAGAGATTTTAGTCATGGATATTTTTGGTAAAAGTTATGGACAGGTCACAGGCCGTGAATTTTTATTTATTGCTCATATTCTGTCCATGACTTTTACCAAAAATACCCGTGACTAAATCTTAGCCTTAATTATAATCTGCATAGTCAAAGGAAAGATTATATCCCCGTGTGTGGAGGGGGAATTGACACATAAGGAGAGATGAAGTGACTTGGCTGTGGGCACCCGGCCAGAGTATGTTCACACTGCAATATATAACCTGCAGGACCAAGTCTCGGAGCCTGGGTCAATTGATTCAGACTTAGGGACCTCGGGCTGCGGGGTTAAAAGTAGCGGTGTAGATGTTCCGTCTCGACCTAGAGCCCCGGCTCTGAGACCCTCCCTCTCATGACCTCATGAGGATTCATAGTCCAGGCTCCAGCCCAAACTTGAATGTCTACACTGCTCTGTTTAGCCCACGAGCCCGAGTCAGCTGCTCTGGACCAGCCACGGGTCTTTTTCTGCAGAGTAGATGGGCCCCCGGGAGTCTGATGCTGATCTCCTGGGTCCTAGCCCCGTATCTCAACCCCAAGCACCGACTTGCCATTGCTTCTCCTGGGACTGGAGAGCACGGAGGTCATTTGCATGCTCCCCTTCTCTGGTTTGCACACCTCCCTGCCCCCTCTCCCTCCTTCCAGCCTCATGCCAGGTGAGCAGGGACCCGCACTCTGCTAGCAGCCTTTGTTCTGCTGCTGGCTGTGAGTTAGACAAGTCCAGGGCCTCCCAGGAGATGTGCTGTTTTCTACAGCTCAGCAGATCTCCCTAGAGGACCTCCCCTGCCCATTCGGACAAAGGCACTCTCAAAATTATCATATGGCCTGATTTGGAGAGGGGATTTTTCCAGAGGGTTCCCCACTCTCCTGCCAGGAGCTGGTGGTTTCAGCGGGAGCTGCAGCAAGAGGCAGTGGGTAGAGAACAAACATGGACTGAGTCAGGTGAGACTGGAATTAACCTCTTCATCACTGAGCACTGCCCAAGGCACCCACTAGGCTACATGCTCTTCAGTTCAGCCGCTCTGTGGGAAACTGCTGGCAGCGTGGGGGTTGAGGGTGGATTTAGATCTGAAGAGCATCAGGGAAAAGCTCTGGAGTTAGGAAAGCGGGAATACTGAGCTCGACCCTAGCATGCATCAACCCAGTGATCTCAAAGTGCTCTAAACAGCCAGGTGAGTATCGTTACCCCAACTTTAGTAATGGGGAAACTGAGTCACAAAGAGGGGAAGTGGCTTGCTCAAGCAGAGTCGGGGCAGAGCACAACCACAGCTGTAATTTGCGAGATACTGAAAAACAAATTCATTTTTGTTCCAAGTCCGATATAGCTAGATCTTGCCCCTGGATCTCCTGTATCCCAAGCAAATGATCTAACGGGCAGGCTATTGGCTGTCACGGGGCTCGCGTCTCCTGTCCGCGTTTCATCCTGGGCAAGATAGGTTTCTGCAGAATACGGTGGTTATGATGAAATGGCAATTTTTGGTGAAAAAATGTTTAGTCCAAAATAGTTTTGACAGGCTCTCGCTAGAACCCAGGTTTCCTGATGCCCTGCACCACAACAGAGACAGAGCCTGCCACTGGGTATGTCTGTGGCTCTCAACCTCTCAAACTACTGTACCCCTTTCAGGAGGCTGATTTGTCTTGCGTACCCCCAAGTTTCATGTCACTTAAAATCTACTTTCTGACAAAATCAGACATCAAAATACAAAAGTGGCAGAGCCCACTCTTACTGACAAATTGCCGACTTTCTCGTTTTTGCCCTATAATTATAAAACGAATCAGTTGGAATATAAATTTTCCACTTACATTTCAGTGTACAGCTTATAGAGCAGTACGAACAAGTCACTGTATGAAATTTTAGTTTGTACTGACTTTGCTAGTGCTTTTTATGTAGCCTGTTGTAAAACTCGGCAAATATCTAGATGAGTTGATGTATCCCCCGGAAGACCTCTGCGTACCCCCCATGGGTACACATACCTCTGGCTGAGAACCACTGGTGTAGATGCTCGGGAACTTCCCGCTTGCCGGGTTTCAGAGCCTAGGTGCCCGTCTGAGCCCAAACATCCACACTGCTATTTTTAGCCCCATAAGCCTGAGTCAGCTGACCCGGGCTCTTAGACTTGCTGCTGTGGGTTTTTTGTTGCAGTGTAAAGGGACCCATAGTCTCTAGCTCCTACCT
This sequence comes from Chelonia mydas, assembly GCF_015237465.2. NCBI lineage: Eukaryota > Metazoa > Chordata > Testudines > Cheloniidae > Chelonia > Chelonia mydas. Next base: position 7,528,483 of record NC_051258.2, read on the forward strand.
GTGAAGGCTGCAGGCCTCAGACCTGGCTCCCTTCAGCACAGCCCCCTCCGCGCGTGCTCCGATGACTGATTGCGTTTGCCACTTGTGCAGAGGTGTCAGGGCGCCAGAAGCATGGGATGGAAGCGTGCGAGGTGCCAAACACGGGCTTTACAGACAGTGGCAGTGCCCTCCGCGGAGTTCTGTCATTTCCAAAGCCTGTCCAGGAGGTGTAATTGAGAATTACTGCTGATAATGATTCACATCACTTGAGAGAAGCCCCCCGAGGTATATCGGGGAATCGCTCACTCTGAGTGACAGGACAAGGCTGCAGCAAGCCAAGCTGCAGTGAAGAAGAGGTGGGGTTTTTTATTAAGAGATGGTTGCATTCTGCTGAGTCTCCCTCTGGTAGCAGGGGTAGAACCTAATCCCCTGGGACTAGTGCTAGTGGATCCCTGTCTCCCATCTCTCCAGCCCTGGGAGCAACTCTTTCACCAGGTGAATTGGAAGAGCAAGTCTTATCATCAGGGATGCAGTCTGCTCAAATCTGCAGGCAGCCTGAAACAACGGCTCGGGGACAAGTCAGGACTGTGATGTGCTGCCAACTCTGAAGCCTACTAATGCCGACCTAAGTGCCAGCACTGTTCAGTTTCACTCCCGAGCAAAGCACGCGAGGTGCCATCCACTGAATGGCCTCTCGTTTGGGTGCCCTGAGTGGGAGGAGCTTGGATTGTGGGAGGAGTTTAAGCTCGCCAGCACTTATTTTTTCTCCACGCTGACCCGTTTTCAGATAAGCTTATCGGAGAGCGCCCAGTGGCTCAGAAGACGTGATCTGTAAGACGATAGCAAAGGCAGATTGTTCCTGTACCTCTCTTGCCAGGGGTGGCATTAATCAGAACCTCCCATTGTTCCATCATACCAGGTGAATCACAGCCCACTAGTTATGCATCATCCTCTGCCCCCGGTCTACAGAGGATATGTGTCTGTTCCAGCCATTGCTGGGGAGTCTGCCTCTTTAGTTCAAGTTACGGGGACCTGTGCTTTTGGCTCTTGGGGTCCCCGGTTCAATCCCAGTTGTTGACTAAGAACGCGGCTGAGACACACGACATACAATGTATTGGTGGGGTGAAGAGAAGCCACACTAAAGCAGGGACACCAAAGGCCTACTGAAAAAGCTGGGACAAGGGGCAACAAGTGTCCCCACCATCTCCCCTCGCCAAATGGTTGCAGCTAGTTCAGATACAAAAAGTATCCACCGCTGGACCCTGCTAGCTTACAGCAAAGCTGGTTTTGAGAAGTTAAGGGCAACAGGGACTCCCGCAGCTAAAGACACTTTGCAGATGTTGCTGCAAACCTTTGAGTTTTGATGCAAAAGGCCCACTGGAGTCTATGGAGAGACGCTTTTTCTTCCCGGGGCCATTAACTAAAAAGCGCCTGGTTCCCCCCTCCCCCCCCCCCCCCCCGCCCCCCTCTCCTGCTGGTAATAGCTCACCTTACCTGCAAAAAGAACAGGAGGACTTGTGGCACCTTAGAGACTAACAAATTTATTTGAGCATAAGCTTTCGTGAGCTACAGCTGCATCCGATGAAGTGAGCTGTAGCTCACGAAAGCTTATGCTCAAATAAATTTGTTAGTCTCTAAGGTGCCACAAGTCCTCCTGTTCTTTTTGCGGATACAGACTAACACGGCTGCTACTCTGTCACCTTACCTGATCACTCTGATTACAGTGTGTATGATAGCACCCATTGTTTCATGTTCTCTGTGTATATAAATCTCCCCTCTGTGTTTTCCACTGCATGCATCCGATGAAGTGAGCTGTAGCTCACGAAAGCTTATGCTCAAATAAATTTGTTAGTCTCTAAGGTGCCACAAGTCCTCCTTTTCTTCTCCTAGCAGTTTCATTGTGTTCAGTTCACACACTGGAGGCAAACTAAATTGGCAATTAAAGCAGCAAAAATACAATGAAAAATTATACTGCATTACAGGGATTGCAGTGCTAAGTAAAAGGAACTCATTGCACAAGCAGGGACAGGGAAACTTTTCCCACCCAGCTCTGCAATCTTGACCTGTAGCACCTTCTGCTATTCTCCCAGAGGGCCCGTTGCACAGTTCTGCCAATGTACCTCAGTTAGGTCTGCTACATGCCTTTCTGTTTGAGCCTCTGCCCTAGCCAACAAACGCAGTTAATCAGGAATTTTTCAAGGAAACGACTTTGGTCAGAAAAAGCTGATTAATGGAAACTGAAACTTCTTGCAGGTCAGTTTGGATCAATTTTTCAACCTGACATTTGTCTGAAAAAAGTTTTGGAATGACCAAAATGCTCCGTTTTGGCATTTTCTAAATGAAAAATTCCAGTTTTCTGGTTTGAAATGACATTTTGCTTCAATGTTTAAGCTAACTGTAGTAAAAAAAAAAATTTTTTAAAAGGTCTAAATCTAAAAGAAACATTTTGATTGACCTGAACTGAAATTTTTTGGGGGGTGGGGGTGGAATTTCAGTTTGTGAAAAATTTTGAGATTTAGACTTTTTGTCCCACTTTGGGATGGGAAAATTTTCCAGTATCTCCACAGTTTTTCTAGGCTGGGAACACCATTTCCCACTCGGCTCTGCTGACAAATGTACCAAACAAGTAAAGATTAGGTTCAAAACCCCATGTTTATGTCACCATATTTGCACCCACATGTCGTTTCCTACAATCCAAATCCTACTGCTCTCTCCCACTGCCACGCAGAAGGCAAGCCTTCAGCTTTAGACAAATCTAATGGTGTCTGGTTCTTCCAGCAAACCCTCCAACCTGGGCAAATAACAACTTGATTTGGAGCTTTTTGCAACCTGTGTCCAGCTGAGGGCCCAGTCAAACATGTCTGCAGAATCAGTGCTCTCCAAATCCATTTCACCTCCATCAAAGCTGCCTTTCACTGAATCAGCTACAAGAGTGGCTGCTTTCCATCTCCCTCCCTCTCCAGGTGGCCCTGCTCAGAGCCTGTGCCTTTCTCATTGCCATCTCCCAGGGTGCTTAGAGCCAGACTGCTTTGCATGTACAAATTAACTCTACGCAGCCGGCTAGTTAACCTTCCCAGTGAAATTACAAAGACAGCTCATGCTGGAAACACAGGGGAGCTGGGCCGGAGTTGTCTGCAGGGAAGTGTGTTTAGTGATTAAGTGAAGGACCGTCTCTGGAAAAGCTTTTTATTAATTTCATCCATGTGCGGAGATTCAGGGTCTGTGACCGACCTCGGTGGAGAAGGGAGGCAGCAGATGGAAGAAGAGCTGGTGCGTTTCAGTGGGAGATACGTTTATTTATGGGGAAGAGATGCAGGTTCAAATGATGTGATGTGATCAGCAGCAAAATAAACCCAAGGCATATTTGCTTCTCCCCTTTGCGCCCCATCCTCCACCCCACGGAAGAGTTGTGTTGGTCCGAGAGGATTCCTAATTATACATCGTCTTTGGGGATGGTATTCTGTACGATGTGGCACTGGGTTTCCAAAGAACCAGCACCCAGGAGCCTTGTCATTGCAGGGTTAATATTGGGTTTGCCAGGGCTCAGTACCACGTCTCCAGGATTTAGGTATTGAGACCATCTGGGCTTGGCATTCGGTCTTCAGATCCCCACCCCCAGGACCCAGCGGCATGTTTCCAACATACCTGGATTTAGCATTAGATCTCCATCCTTTTGGCCAACTTCTGCACTCAGGACACCAGGAAGCGTAGCTTCAGTGGAGTGACTCTGGATCAGAATCTAGCCAACTCTGTGATGTAGCCCAGCCTTTGGAGGTGGACGGGCTGTGCTGGACCCAGAGGAAAGCCCATGCCTCTGGCACAGGGATCTGGAGCCAGCGCTAGTCAAAGCAAGCAAGAAGTTTCCAAGCCATCATCAGAGCGTCTGCAATTTCTCTACAAAGGAGGCTGGAGCATTAATGAATATTGAGCAAAGAAAGTTCATCTGTGTCCTAGAGCACTTCAATTAGTAATAAAAAGTTGTATAAAGAGTGGGGCGAAATCAGTGCAGACGCAGCTGCCTCTACTCTTGGTTGCCTCTTGCCTTTTTGCTTTCAGAGAGAAAAATCCATTAATGGCAGCCCCGAGGCCTGGGAGCAGCAACCCTGTCACAAAGCAGCTCCCAGCCTTTATAGCCAACTCTGCCAATTTGTCTGATGAAGACCCTGGGTGTACCAGCCAGGGCCTCTTGCCTCTCGGTCTATTCTCAGCCATTATGTATGACGTCACGGCCTTGTGCCTAGGAGTGAGTGATGCTGCCCTCTCGTGGCTGGGCCCACAGAGCCAATAAGGGAACTGTTGGTACCGCTGCAGTCTGTTAAGTTGAATGCCAGAGGCTGGTCTTTCTGGGGCAAACAACCTGGGCTCCACTCCCAGCTCTCTGGGTGCAGGGGATTCATAAAGCCATCGTGGCTGCAGTTATAGATTCGTGACATTCTCAGTTGACGTGGTGTGTGGGACACCCTCTCGCGGGGAGGAGATCAGCCCATGGAGCGCGTTCAACCAAATAGCGGGCAAGCAGCAGCAACGCGTTTGCACCCAGGATGGTGACTCCTCGTTAAGGGCTCTGCTGTGCTCCTGCCGGGGGGAGGAAAGGGGGTGTAAGGATGCTGCCCTGGAGGCTAGCTGCACCATTGCAGTCGCTGCACAGGGAGACCAGCCATTGATAGACTGCTGCTCCCCCTCCTCGGCAGGTGGACATGGAGTGGGTGGAGTAGGGGAGGGGAGACATGGGCAGGGGAGACACGTGGGGCGGTCATGTGTCCTCCCCTTTAGATTGTGCCCCCCAAGTATGGGGAGGCACCGGTGGTCTATGCTGCACAGGGAGACTGCAGATGCATTAAATTACTGTTCGGGGTACACCAGAGCTGTGCGAGGTGATGTGCACAGTGGTGAGGAGGAAGGGACCCTGCTCTGAAGGGGCTAAAGCTTATGCAAAATAAATCCAGCCGCAGTTGGTGGGGCCTGGGATGGAGCGAAATGCACCCCGGTGTGCGCTGGTGCAGTGGGAATATATTCCTCCTGCGTATTCCTTATCCCCTCGATGTCCCGTTCAGCATGGTTGCAGGATTCAATCTTGGTCTCCCCCTGCCCCGCACATCTTGGCCTCTCATTGTGGTGTGTCTTCTACCGCACAACCACCACTAGAGGGCTGGCAGACGCTTGAAGGGGACGCGGTCCCCTCGTGATGCCCTGCCAGTTGCGCCATCCTCGAGGCCGTGAAGGTGTTCAGCCCCCAAAGGTGACCCGCTCGCCCGCAGCCACCTCGTCAGGAGGAATATCCCCTCTCTCGCAGGGACGTTAAGGAAACCAGGCGCCTAGACCTACCCGCAAAAGAGAAGCAAGGGTGAGCCCCTCCACTTGTGAGGAGAGGAGACCCCTCCCTGCAGGCTGCGAGGGGGCATGGGAACCACGACAAGGGGATTTTTGGTGGTCACTTGAGAGGTTCCCTCAGCTCCCAGCAGGGCACTGAAGCGACTGGCCTCCTAGTCACCCGAGCTGCAGCTCCGCTAGGTGCCACGGGAGCCTCTGTGACCCGTCGGAATTCAGAGCAATGGCACAGAAGCCACGGGCCTGCTGTGTCCATTAGAGAGGCCAACCGGGCAGCAGGGAATGTCCCTCATTCCCTCCCTACCTTCTCGCTCTCTCCTGGAGGCCAGGCTGCCCTTTCCGAGAGGTTGCAGCCTGGGTTGCTCCCTGCAGGTGCTGAGGACGAGAGGTTCCTGGGAGGTGAAGGGCATGCGGAGATCCAAGGCCAGCTGCAGTTCCCAGCTGTTTGTTGGCTTGGCTTTGAGGCCGACTCCGCGGCTGAGCATGGGCCGCAGGGCGTTGGCTTGTTCTTTGCGGGGTTTTAAGCGAGGAGCTCGGGTGCTTTTCATCGCTCAGGACAGGGAGGGGGTTTGGTAACAGCCGTTGGTATTTTGAGTGCCGTGCAGGCGAGCGCCTTGCGCACAGCTCTGCCGAAGCCCCTCGCTCCTGTCCCGCAGCACCCGGGGCTTTTCCAGCCCTGCCAGTGCCACTCTCCCACAGTTTCGCCAAAGCACCTCTGTCCCACTCTGCACCAGCCCCTACAACTGCCGCCCCGCCTCGGAATGCACAGTCAGCCTTGCTCTTTTGTGGCCGGCACAGGAGCGAGGGGCCGAGTCTGCAAAGGGACTGAAGCTAGTTTGTGAGCTCTTTCAGGTGGGGACTGTCTTTTCCCCGTATGTCTGTCCCGTGCCTAGTGCAACGGGGCCCTGCTTATTGGTCGCTGCCCCAGGGGCTACAGCAATGCAAGCGTAAGGGGACTGTTGCCCCCTTACTAACATTCAGTGGGGGTGTTTTAGTTGCTAGCTCCCAGTACTCAAAGGGGGGTTGATGGGAAATCAGGACCCTGAGACTGACAGTCCCCAGGAACAATGGAGAGAGGCCAGTGCTCCGGGTCAGCCTGAATGACAGGGCGGGCAGGCTAATCAGGGAGTCAGGAGGCCAGGGAGGTCCCCTCCTCTGTGTGGGCTGGAATTGCCTGGGTCAGACAGAGTGGGGCCGAGCTAAGGAGAAAGCAGGGGCCCGAGCTGAGCTGGGGAGCAGAGCTGTGCCAGATCCAGAGAGAGCAGACCCTGTCCTGGGAGCAGAGCTGCAGCCCCAAAGCCAGAGGCACGGCCCAGAGAGAGCAGACTTGCCCTGGGAGCAGAGCTGCAGCAACCAGAGCCAGAGGGGCCAGAAAAGCAGCCCAGGAAGCAGGTCAGGGCTGGGAGCAGAGTCACAGAAGCAGCCTGCAGAGCATTCCTGTCCTGGGAGCAGAGCTGTAGCAACCAGAGCCAGAGGGGCCAGAGAAGCAGCCCAGGGAGCTGGAGGCAGCAGGAGCAGTGCTGAGACAGAGTGGTGCAGCTGGGGCTGGAGCAGTCCGGAGCTGGGTGCGGTGAGCAGCTGGGGAGACCGAGGGGGACCCTGGGCAGCAGGCCCAGCACAGGGAAACGCCTCAGCCCAGAGGCTCTGCAGGCCAGGCTTGGATCGTAACCCCGACAGGGCAGGGGCGACACTGGGAAGAAGGGTCCTACCACTTAGAGCCTGAGAGCGTGTGGCCACCACCAGAGCAAGTGTCCAACCCACAGCATCCCTGCAGCACAGCCAGGGCAGGAGAAGGCGGCCTGGGACTTACAAGGAACAGATTGTGAACTGCCCTGACATTGACAGAGACACTGTTTGTGATGTTCCCTGCCACAGAGCGGGGTGATGTGTTCCCTTTAACCTTTCCCATTTTTCCTTATTCTTTTTAAAATTAATTGTTGATTAAATAACTTGCATTTGCTTTAACTTGTATGTAATGGTCAGTGGGTCAGAGAAGTGCCCAGTGCAGAGAGAGTACCCCGGAGTGGGGACACCCTGGCCCCTGTTCTAGGTGACCACAGCAGGGTTGGGCGAGCCTTCCAGGAATCCTGGGCCCAGCCTTGTTGGGGTTACGAGGACTCTGCCAGACAGGAGAGTGGAAGGGGAGTCTTCGAGGGCAGAGAGGCCACTGGGTAAAGGAAGTGGGAGCGAGGACTCGGATCCTTTCGCTAGCCCACTTCACCGGGGTAGTGCAAAAGCCAGGAAAGTTCCCCACAACAGCGGGACCATTCCCCTGCTTACACAAGGAATAAGCAATAATCGACTTCTTACTGAGCCAATCCTGCGCCTTTCCCAAAGCTCAGCCAGTGCACGTTCATCGCAATTGCCTGTGAAACGTCCACTGCTGCAGTACTTGCTCTGCTGAGCAGCGTCTGACAACAATTCTGTGCTGGGCAAGTAAATACCCACCTACAGATCCTGGGTCTGAGCCGCTTCCGTTTTGATCTGTACAGCAAGGAAGATTTGGAGCCAGGAGGTTCTATTCTATTGTATATAGTTCTTCCCCTGCACGCGTCAGCGTAGTATCCCGGAGCCTTCCCATAATGCATTAAGAAATGTGACTAACCTCTGCTACGTTTGTTCTCTTTTCTCCTGTCCCCAGAGGGTGAAGCATGTGCAGGGACTGTCTCGTTTTGGCAGGATTCTGTTTATTTATTGGAAATGTCCATGTTGCTCTGTCTTTGTGCAAGGTGCAGCGGGAAAGGCAGGCGTGTCACGGCCAACCTAGGCATGACAGGTGCGTGTTCCGTGAGCAAAGAGAGCTCACGTATGGCTGAGTCACTTCTGACTCAGAAACCAGATCCTGGTGTCAACAGCCGGACCTGCTCCACCTTCCGAAGTGGAGGACACCCCGTGGTCTCTGCAGCCGCACCCCATCTCCTTGCACAGCAGCGGCAGCTGCTCCACACAGCATGGGCATATGCTACCAGAGCTCCCGAAGCTGCCCGGGTGCAGCTGAGCGCTAAGTCAAGCTGTGTGCAGCCAGCATGGGGGGAAGGCAGAAGGGCCGCAGTCTGGCAGCACCGGCTCCTCTGGACAGAGCGGCAGCTTGGGGTGCAGGGAAGCGCTGCACACGTGTTGAATGATGCTGTTCGTTTGTTGCATTGCCGTAGCACCCAGGGACACCGATCAGTGATCAGGGCCCCCCAGTGTTAGGGGCTGTACAGACACACAGCAAAAGATGGTTCCCCTCTATTCGACATTGGTGAGGCCTCATCTGGAGTACTGTGTCCAGTTTTGGGCCCCACACTACAAGAAGGATGTGGAGAAATTGGAGAGAGTCCAGCGAAGGGCAACAAAAATGATTAGGGGTCTGGAACCCATGACTTAGGAGGAGAGGCTGAGGGAACTGGGATTGTTTAGTCTACGGAAGAGGAGAATGAGGGGGGATTTGATAGCTGCTTTTAACTACCTGAAAGGTGGATCCAAAGAGGATGGCTCTAGACTGTTCTCAGTGGTAGCAGATGACAGGACAAGGAGTAATGGTCTCAAGTTGCAGTGGGGGAGATTTAGGTTGGATATTAGGAAAAACTTTTTCACTAGGAGGGTGGTGAAACACTGGAATGCGTTACCTAGGGAGGTGGTGGAATCCCCTTCCTTAGAAGTTTTTAAGGTCAGGCTTGACAAAGCCCTGGCTGGGATGATTTAGTTGGGATTGGTCCTGTTCTGGGCAGGGGGTTGGACTAGATGGCCTCCAGAGGTCCCTTCCAACTCTGTTGTTCTATGATTCTATGGTCCCTGCCCTGAAGAGAGCCCTCTCTAGGGCCTCTCTCTTTGCAGGTGCAGCCTGTCACTCCTCAGGGTGCAGCGCTCTGAGGGTCTCTGGTGCACCAGAGCATGCCCCTCACCTTGCCCTCTCGAAAGTGAGTCTGGGGCGAGGGTGCGGGTGGCGTTGCCGGGACCCTGATGAGGACAGTAAACTCCAAGGCGTCTCTTCCATGTTGCCTGATCTTCGCAAAAGCCTTAGGCCTTGTCTGTGCTGGGGGGGGTCGCCCCGATTCCAGCCACCACTGTCGCTGCCGTGATGCAGATGCCAGTTTTAAGCTGCCATTTGCCCCACTGCACGTGGTTTCACTCACGGCAAAGGCCCAGCGGGGCAAGTCGCAGATTTGCCTGCCTGCAGCGGGGGTTTGCACTGAAACAGCTACCCCCATGCCTGAGATTGGCACGAAGCATTGGCTCCTCTCAGCTCCCCCGTGGAGAAAGGGATCTACATTTCCTCCAACTTGCTTGTCGCTGCTTATCTCAGTCTCCCTCTTCTTCCTTTTCCCCCTCCCCTCCCCTTTTCCTTTCTCCCCTGGATCTTTCTCCTTCCCTTTTTACTTGTCTCCCCCTCCTTATTTCTACCCCTCTTTCTCTCTTCCCCGACCCCCTGGCAAATCACCAGTGGAGAAGCCTCCCAGCATGTAGATTAGCCAGGCAGCCCCTATTAAAGTGAAAAAAACCCACCGCCATCAACCCTGGAGGCCCTGCCTTGTGTTCCATTTTTGCAGCTTTCAACGTGCCAGCCTCTCTGTAATGAAGTAAGACGCCCTGCTGGGAAAATGATCCTCTGTGGTGGAGAGAGAAGGGGGCCGCTGAAGCAGCTCGATTGCCGAGGCGCCGGGTTTTGCAGTGGGGTGTTTAGCCGTCAGCCAACATCTTAAAAATTGCTTTCTCATGTGTATCGACAGGGCGGGCTTCGAGCTCCTGCTGGAGCCGCCCGTGAGGGGGAGAGGGGGCCGATGCAGACAGGTATCTGGGGGGGCATTTGCCAGTGGCATTAAATCGTTCGAGTTCGTAACAGGAACAGCTGAGCACTCTCCTCTACAGCTGTATCCAGGGGAGCTGTGGGTGCTCAGGCTCAACGCCTTGAAAGGAGGAAGATCCGGTACGCAGCACCTCTGCAAATCAGGTGCATCGTACCGAGAGGACATTGCCTGTCTCCGGCCCCGTCCGTGGGAGGCTCTCAAAGAGCTTCACAAACTTTAAGTGCTGCATGCTGCTCTCATTAACCCAGGTGTGACTCCGAAGTGAGTCCATCAGTGTGGGATAATGGAGTGACACCTGATTTATACCAGCAAGTGGAGAGCCACAGTTGGCTAATTAACTGGTTCGGCTCCAGACAACCCCCCTGCAAGGCAGGTATTACCACCCCCAGATTACAGATGGGTAAATTGAGGCACACCACAGTTAAGGGCCTGATTCTGCCAACCCTATATTGCAGAGCCCCATGCTAGGTGAATGGTCCCCTTGAAATCTTGTGGCAAGATGCTCCTTAGTGTAGGGGGATGGAGTCAGGCGTGGGAGCACGTGGCGAGTTGGTGACTGAGCTGGGAATAGTTAATTACCCGTGCGGTTAACGATTTGTGCCTTTTTTCTAATCAGAACTTATCTAGCTCCAGTCTCTCACTATAAAACATGTTTTCCAATCATTTAATCATTCACATGGCTCTCCTGTGAACCCCCTCCAGTTTATCAACTATTCTATGGCAGTTGGGCACCTAAGTGCCTGAGTGACTGAAAGAGAAAGGTGGCCCAGTGGTTGGAGCATCCTCCTGGGTCTTGAAGATGAGGGTTCAGTGTCCTACTCCGCCTCAGATGTCTTGGGCGAGTCACTTTGCCTCAATGTGCCTCAGTTTCCCATCTCAATAATGGGGATAACAGCACTGCCCTGCCTCACAGGTTGCTTGTGAGGATACATACATTGAAGATTGTGAGATGCTCAGATACTACGCCAAGGGGGACCATAGCTGTATCGTGGATAGATAAGTTCTTCTGAAAATCTCAGCCTAAAAACGTGGTCTAATTTTTCAGAGATTCTGAGCACTCATAGTCTGAAGCCCCTCTGAATGTGAAGCTGATTACGTCGGCCCTTGGATTCGGGTGCCTAACTTTGGGCACCTTCATTTGAAAAAAAAAATTGGGCCAAAGATTATTTAGCAGGAGAAGAACTTGAGCCAGGTCCTTTAAAGTTACGAAGCACCTGGTGAAATTGATCCAAGCCTGCTTTTCCCTTTCACCCGGCCCCATAAGCGGGAGAGCAGGTGGAGGCTGAAATGAAATTAAAGAGCAGAAAATTTGGACCCAATAAAAGGAACTACTTCTTTAATGCCGTGTGTGGTGAACCTGGAGGATTCACTGCCATAAGAGGGCAATGAGACAAATACCGTGGCTGGATTCTAAAAAGGCCAGGATAATTTTATGACTGCTAATAACATTTGCAGCTATGCAAGTAGGATAATAGGGGCAATCAAATCTTATGCTTCAGGGCATAAAATGATCACTCACGGGGATACGGGAGGAATTTCGCTTCCATCTACAACATTGCAACATTGAATAAGTACATTGTGGTTTCAAATTTCCTTCCTTTGCTGAGTCAGGTGCTGGCCTCATCTCTAAGGTGCCACAAGTCCTCCTTTTCTTTTTGCGGATACAGACTAACACGGCTGCTACTCTGAAACCTTCCTTTTTTCAGTCCTGCCTTCAGATATCCCTTAGTGGTAGAAGCAAACTCGGGGCAAAATTTCTCCTCTCTAATCAGTGCTGCTCCCACAGAGAGACAAAAGGTAGAACCTCTCCAAGAGGTGGGACTGGCCTTTGTTCTCCGCTCACTTTCTCTCCCAGTCTCTCTGAGTTCATCCCGGGCCAGGCCGACGGTGACATCATTAAGTTCTGACAATCCTTAGGTCAGCAGAGATGCTTTACAACTCCCTGCCGGCTGGCTCTAAATTTAGAGGTCTCAGCATTAGGTAAAGTTTCCTTCCTCCGGATGGCACCTTTAATTGCATGTGATAAGTGACTCTGGTCTGCGGGCCATGGCTGCCGGGGAGGGAGGGTGATTTTAAGGGAGAGAAGGGGAAGGTTACAAGCAACGCGGCAGCAAGGAGATGGAGAGATGCAGACCGAGCCAGACAATGAGAAAGCACTCTGCCACTCCCGTACGGCCAGTGAAGCTAAGCAGCCTGGCATTTCTCTTCTTAGAACCTGTCTGGCATTAACTGGCTGCAGGAGAGATGCCAGTTTTGACAACACGCAGGGCACTTGATCCTCTAGCTGATGTAAAGGAAGGTAGTTCCGTCGACTTCAGTGGTGTGATGCGGTTTCACGACAGCTGAGGAGCCTGGCCCGGGCTTTATTTTTACGTTGGGTTCCTGAAAATCAAAGGCCAGAAAGACCTCGTTGGCCACCCATTCCTCTCCAGTTACCCGCTGTCTCCTTTATCTGAGCGAAGACAGAGCATGGCCGAGCGAGGGCTCGTTAACTCCTCCCACTTGATGGAGATCTTCTTTGCACAGGCTGTCTTAGCTGTTGTTTTGGGTGGTTTTAGCTAAGCCGTGAGGTTGTATATTTCACCGTGTCAATGAGCGGCTTTTCATGTGGGTACCAGGGTCCCGCTAAGGGGGCACTGCTTTGGCATTAATGGCTGGGGAACCTAGGAGTAACTAGTGTAGCACGTAATCAGCCCGTGGAACTGGCTGCCACAAGAGACTGTCAACCCAAGACAAATGCCAGGCTGGTATCTATCGGCTGGGGATTTCTCTTGCCCTTTGGACTCCTGTGGAAGCCCTAACAAGGTTCACTGTGCTCCCTTCACTCTTACTGGGCACTGAGTGGCTGCCTGCCCCTGCGATGGGCTTAGCACCTCAGCTCCCCCCAGATCGGTGGGAGTTGGCTGGCAGGAGCAGGTCCTTACCCAGCCACTGGCAATGGAAAGAGCATCTGGGTCCGGAGAGGCTGGGAGGCAGCTGGACCCTGCGCTTGCTTTTCTTACTAGCTGGGTGGAAGGATGGGCTTGTGGTGACAGTGCTGGGCTAGGGCTCAGGAAATGGGAGTTCATTTCCTGGCTCTGCCACAGATTTCCTAATTGAGCTTGGGCAAGTCACTTCATCTGTCTGTGACTCATCTGTTAAAATGGGGGTGGGCGTATTGTCGTCCTTCCCAATTGTATTCCCTGTTACCTATCTTTAGATTGTCAGCTCTCTGGGGCAGGAGCTCTTTCTTATCATGTGTGCATACAGCATATCGTGTGCTGGGCCCCTGATCTCCTTCAGGGTGCTACCTGTAGGTGCGACCGGTTTCTGAACAATAATTCCAAGTGCTCATGTGAGTGTGGGGGCTTGGCAGCACCTGTCTGATGGTGCGGTGCTTTTGTTTTACTATCCCGTAAGCTGACAAAACAAAATCAGGTCTGGCTGCTTAAACCAGCACAAATCTTCCATGGGGTGGCTACTCAGCAGCTGTCACATTCCATGGCAGGGCCAACATCAGGCTGGGGGAGTAAGATTATTTAAAACTCTCACATCTCCTCTGTCTTGGTGTCTATATTTCCTGCATGTTGCCGTAATTTGCTCTCCATATATCCATCGCCCATCTTTCTCCTTTGCTATCTGGAGCGATTTCTCTCCTGTCTCGCCATGTCCATCTTTCTCCCACCGTGACACAGATCTATGGATTTTACTGTGGAGCCTGCACCGAGCTGGAATCGGGGGAGGAGGGAGCAGGTTATTTGTTACCGAAGGCTCCGGAGAGGAAGATTTTGACGTGACGGACTGTCTCATCTTGAGCAGCAAGCTCCTGTCATCTGTCATAGACAGAAGAGTGGCTTCATCCATTATTCCACAGCCAGCGCTCTTCCCCTGCGGCGTTAGCATGTCCAGTTGTCCCTGAGATATATGTGAGATGAACAGACATCTGCTCTGCTCAGGGGCTCCGCACCCAATTGGCTGTCATGAGGAGGAAGCTCTTCATTTTCCCCAGGTTTGGTATCTCTGACCAGCAGGAGCCTGGAACGAATGCTCTTAAGGGTCATGATTCACCAAAAGAATCAGTTGCCTTACTGAGCGCGACTCCACGTCTGCGTAGCAGTGTCCATGCCCCATAGCATCCTGAAATGGATTCTTAGGGGTTGGGCTCTGGTTTGGTTGTTCCAAAGTGGAGAGGATCTTTCAAGCACATAAGACTACGGACATAAGAAATACTGCATGAGACCACCAGTTGCTTGTCTGCTCTGGTATTCTCCCACCAACAATGGCTAGTCCCACATGTTTCCAAGGAAGGTGCAAGAAATCCCACATTACATGACACTGGGGTCTGTGCTTTGCAAAATCTGCTGCTCAGATGTTTCCGTTGATGTCTCTATTGCATGGGTCACCAAATCAGCTGTAGGAGCTGAACCCATCTCTCCCTGCCTTCCAACCCCAAATGTGACTGGGCCACTCCCAGTGCAAGGACTCTGCTTTTTTGCTCTGGTCCATGAAATCCACATGGTCCTTCCACATTATAAAGACTCCATGGCCACGTAGATGCAGACACCATTAGTCACCGGTGGGGATAGAACTGGCCACCTTTCGCACCAAAACCATGAGCCCCTGTTGCCTGAGCTAGGAGAGTACTTCATCCTTAAGTGTGAGCAAGTAGCAGGCTCTTATCCTGGGTGCATTCTGATCACTAAGGGAGACATAATCATCCTTAGCCAGGGTATCACATTAGCTCCTGCTGGTGACATCGATTTCCTAGTCTCAAGTACATGTGCAGCTAGCAACTGGGGTCAGGTGTCTGTTCCCTGCTTGCGTTAGTGCTGACACCAGTAAAGTCTCTGCTCCAGGCAGAACATGTGAGGATCCCCATGGAATTCTTTTTTGTCTGATGTTTTAACCTCATATTATTCCAAGAGCTGGAAAGAAGATTCCCCACAGGAGTAACCCCGAGACAGACAAGCCTCTTCTCTCATGTTGGGAACGTGGATGGATTCTCCTTTCTCCCTGCAGCAGCTCAAGCATGGACAGGCAGGAGAGGAGAAGGGAAAACTCTTTTGTGATCTCCAGTGCTGTTCAGTTCTGAGAGCAGGTTGTGTTGGTTCCAGCTCCCACCCAGCACAGACTCCTCCAGTCTGTGCTCCCAATGGAGTTTGTATGGATTCCCCCGCCCCCGAGAAAAGCCGGACAGGGGTCTCTGGAGATGTCGAGCCTCAGCTGGCCAGTGGGTTCTAGGTGAGTGACTCTGGTCCACATTCTGCGCTCAGAGGCATTAGTGTGAGTTTGGAATGTCTCTGACAGTGGAGTTGCTCAGAGTGAAACTGGTATAACTGAGAGCAGAATCTGGCCCCGGCAGCTCACCTTCTGGGTCCAGGCCTGAGTCTAGACCACCTGTGCAATGCTAACCATCCCCAGAAACTCAGAGAGGCCTGCAAAACAAACCTGAGTTTGCCACTACCCCTGACCAAGCGAGGCTCTTCCTTCGGGAGGCTTTTCAGAACCAAATGAAACTTCAGGCATCAGTGGAGACAAAGAACCAAAAATCCCTCAGCAGCTTCCTCTGCCTTTTTCTCTTCTCCCTCCTCCCTCCACCAGAAACGAGCGCCCAATGAAACTTCCTCTCCTGTCCCTGCTGTGACAGAAGTGCCTGGGTGAGCTTTTGTCGGCTGTGGAGAATTCGGCTTAGGGACATCAATGCAGGTGCAGCATCAGGAATATCTGCCGGATTTGTACTCACAAAGGGAAGCGTCGCCAGGAGAGGCGAGGAAATGTGCTTACCGCTGTTTGTGTGGAGGTGGGCAAGACACAACCCGGGAGGTTTGCGTGAGCGGGAGATAACGCACTTCCCCGGGGGGCTGGCGGCATGAGGAAAAAGCGCCTCCCCAAACACACGCACTATCTCCCGGGAGCACAAACGCACACCTTGGGGCATCGCTTAATTAGCGCAGGCACGAGACACGCAGCTGCCAGAATGAATTCTCTTCCTTTCAGGTTCCGCGTCCGTAGTATCTGAGGGCACGTCCACATTGCAGCCCGGGGGTGTGCACTCTCGCCAGCTCACTCCAAATAGCAGTGCGGATGCTGCGACCTGGGCTTCACTGCGGGCTGCGCAGGTGAGTTCCCATGGGTCGGGTGTGCTTGTGCTGTCTGCCCCGAAGTCCGCACCACAGCGACCTCCCTTCTGTTTTGAGCATGGGTACGTCTACACGAGCTGCCATTCACGTCCCCTTCCCCCCGGCTGCAGGGGAGATGGACCCCGAGCGGCTCCTAGTAGCGGGCTAAGCGGCACGATTAGCCTCTGCCGTGCCCGTGTCACGGCGAAGAAAGATCGGGGTGAGGCTTGTGGTTCATTCCCGTCCTCAGGAGGCGAGGGGGGAAATGTGAGGATCCCAGCGCCAGAAGAAAGCAAAGGGAGAAGTCCAGATGAAGGCGCCGTTACTGTGGTACTGGGAGGCTATTGGCAGGCTCAGACTGGCACCCACCAGCCCCGGCCTCTCCTGCTCTCCCGGCCGAAGTTGCTGCAAGGCACCCCCATGGCGTGAGTGATCCTGCTGTGACCGTTATGGTGAGCACCGCGCCTTCAATGTTGAACCTTGGTCCCTGTGGCAAAGCAAGCTGGGCAACAGTCAGAGAACAGCCAGGGCCTTCCAGAGACCGGGTGTCTGCAGCTGGCATCCCGCCGGACCAAATGCCGAGGGGCCGAACACCAACTGTACCCCCATGGCACTGGCGGCTCCCAGCCAGCAAGACACTGCGTGTTTCTTGCCGTCCGCTCCCACTGGGGGACTTCCTGGTGCTCGGCACCGCTGCAGGATTTGCCCTCTGGGTTCCAGGTCAGCCATCTGCGGCCTGTGATGTGCAGGAGGTCGGACTAGCTGATCATGATGGTCCCTTCTGGCCTTCCGGGCTATGCGTGTTTGAATGTGCTGCGCTGGCCGACCCCCTTTCCTGTCTCTTGGGGGCCTGGGAAGTGACCGAGCGTTTCAGCAGTGCTCTGACCTGCAGAGCCCAGAAACCAGGCGGCTTTGGTTCGGATGGGACATGGCTGAAGCTAGTCGTCACTGTGCAGGTGTTTCTCCTCACGAGCCTAATTAGAAAGCCGACAGCTAGGAGCTGCAGCAGCCCCTGGCTTCCCCTCCGCTGCCATGGGCATCTCCCGCTTCTGAGGCCATCTCATCTCTGCCACGTTGTCGCGTCTACGTCTGTCCTTTTCTATCCTGCCCTCTGTGAAGGTGCCATAGGGGAATCCGGCGCCTTGCCTAGGAAGTCTGATCTCAGCTGCAGGGTGTATTTGCATGTGCTGCGATTTGCATACCTTCTTAACGAGCTCACGTTTGCTGCCGCACCTCCTCTGAGAACAATTTGTGGGAAATCCCCAAGCCCCACGCTCATCACAACCGATAAAACGATCCACACGTGAAAGGGAGCTTCCACCTGCTGCCACGTTCAGGAATGGCCTGCCTTGGGCCCCTCTCCCGGTTCTCATCTGCTTCTTTGCAGGGGCAGAGGCCTTCAACCTGCCAGACGTCCCGGGAAGACGGATGATGAGAGCAACGCACATAGGAAAGGCGGACCCCATTCAAGCCACACATGGTGCTCTGTCGAAGAATCTGAGAGGGAAGGTGAATGGCATTTCCCTGCTCTGAAGCCAGAGGCAAGGGGGAGGGACGTGCCCAAGGAAGCTCAGCCTCAAACTTGAAAATGGAAGATACCAACTCAGGGGCATTTTATCAATGGATACACCTATCTTCTGTAACCTGTTTGTACCAGACAGTGGTGGGGTTCCAGTCCCCCCTGAGTCACTGTGGCCTTATTCCAGTGGTACAATTATTATTAACTACAGGATCGCCTTGTGACACCCCCTGTGCAAGGTGCTGTGTACACACATAGGAACGTAGGACGGGAAAGGGGCCTCCTGGGTCAACATATCCAGGCCCTGCTCTTGCAGGCAACCTCGTCATATATTCCCATTCATAAATTGATCAAGCTCCATCTTAAAACTAGTTTTCTTCTACTGCTCCGAGTGGGAGGTTGCTCCAGAACCTCCTCTTCTAATGGTTAGAAACCTGCTTCTAATTTCTGCCTCAGTTTACTCCTGGCCAGTTTATCCCCACCTGTTCTGGGGCCAGTGTTGTCCTTTAGCTGGGGTTCCCTCCCTGGTGTATTTATAGAGAACGATCAGCCTTCGCTTTGCTTGGCTAGACAACCCAAGTTATTTTAGTCACCTCTGGTGTGACAGGCTCTCCCTCCCCCTGATCATCTGAGACAGCGCCTGCCCCAAAGAACCTGCACTCTAAAACGACAAAACGCAGGTGTGGAAACGGGCACCAGGTGGTGAAAGTGACATGCGCAAAGGTCACAGTCCTCAGGTGGCCTGACTCCCTAGCCAGTGCCCTGCCACTAGACCGCATTGCCTCCCCAGTATGCTGGAGTGACTGCACTGGGGATGTTCACAGGGATAACTCGTCGACCAGCAGGGCAGCATAGGGCACTTATTAAAACGAAAGCTTAAGTCCCGCAGGAGGAGCTGAAGCTGGTTCTTGCCCCAGGCAAGAACAGGTCAGCTGGACCCCCATCAACGCTAATGGATCTTTGTTGGTATCAGGTAATGGGAGGGCCCCCTCCTTCTAAGTGGTCTGGGTGAATGGTGGTAAATCCAAGAGAGGCAGGATTCTCTCTGCATCCAACCCTAGCACTGACTTGCAAGCCAACTAGAGTTAATGGTGCAGAACAGCTTGTAGAAACTGGCAGTGTAACCTAGTGGCTAGGGCACTCAGCTGGGACTCAGGAGATCTGGCTTCCGCTCCTGGCTGGGCCCCTGGGTGACAGGCAAGTTGTTTCCCTTCTCTGATCCCCCTTCCTGCCCCTTGTCTTACCCATTTAGGCTGTAAGCTCTTTGGGACAGGGGCTGTCTCTCTCACTACGTGTGGACAGCCCCGAGCACAGTGGGGCCCTGATCTCAGTCCGGCCCTCTCGGCACTACTGTGCTATAAATTATCATAACTGGGCCATTTGTTTTCCTGACATAGTCAGAAAAACATCCTAGGCGAAACAGAACGATTCCATAATGTTCCCAGCTTACTGCCAGGGGATGGGTGCTACTCTGGGACACCATACCTCTGTCAGGAGACAAGTGGAGCAGAAAATCTCTTTTGGTAAGAACCAAAGGAGGCTTCCCAAAATGTGACTGCCTGACGTGGACGAGGAACAGTGAATCACTGGGAAGTCCGCACCCAGCCGAGGGTAAACCGATTAATACTCTGTGCACTCAGAAGACAATGGCAGTCGTGCTGGCTGCTCTTACAAACCAGAATGCTCCAAACTAAAACCCAGGAGATGCCTTTTGGGAGACTGCCGAGCAGAACAATCTGCTTGTTTGGTGGCTGCTGATTTATTTTATTAGGAGGGGGAAAAAACCTTTAAAATCAGGCATGTGTTTGTCAAATGGAACTGTTCCGTCTCTGGAAATCCAGCTAGCGATTCTCATAGCGGGTAAAACCCACAGGGCCAAGTCTTCAGCTGGTGTAAATGGGCATAGCTTCTTGGACTTCACTGGCACTACGCTGATGTACACCAGCTGGGATCTGGCCCGTGGCAACCCCACCAGTTGTAAGGCTCCTGCTATGCTCTACAAGTGGGGATGACTATTAATGGGGACTGTTCTGCCTGATGAGCAAAAGCCGAGAGACTTTTTTCAGGGGCTGATCCTACGCCCAATACAGCGACTGGCAAACGAAGCGTTAGCTGTTAGGCTTTAGACAGGCAGAACGCTCATGGATGTCTGAGCCAAGGACGTCAGGATTTTGCCCTGTGCGTGAGGGTGAAGTATCACTGCAGGCTTGTGATTTGAAGGGACCGGAGCCCCCACTTCTGTCTGTGGATGCAGCCCAGCGGGGGTATTGGTCCAGACAGAGGGAGAAGAGCGCCCCCTACTGAGTCATCACCTGCACTGCCTGCAAAAGCAGCTGGGATTTCCCTTGGGCGTCTCCCATCCAACTGCTGAACAAACATCCCAGTTAAAGCATGGTATCTGGTGAAACCACAGTCTGAGGTGGCTTGTCACAGCGTGCTAGTCACAGCGCCAGCAATTCTGTGATACCGGTCAGAGGGCACCAGCGGTCCCGTGCCGCCCAGCAGCGGGCACCGGCAGTCTCATGACACAAACCAGAGGGCACCACCAATCAGAGCATGATCTCAGAGAGCTCTGATGGTCTCACCCCACTAACGAGAGAGCTAGCTAGTTCTGCTACCACCAATCAGTACTGCCGTCCGCTTTCTGTGTCTCCCACTCGTCTCCCTGAGACCAGCACCCTATAAACTAGGGCCCTGGAGCTTGCATTTTAAGAGCCAGTTGCTCAGAGAGAAGGAGACTCTGGGCCTCTGGGCGTTGTTTCCATTTTGCTCTAAGCAGTCATCAGGCTTCCCCTCCTGCTGCCCAGAGGGGATGGAAGTAGCATGTGAATAGGTTCCCACAGGCGGGGGAAGAGAAGAGTGTGTTGATTTACTGGCCCATAAAAGGCGGGAGCTACAGGAGACGCAGGAGGGGAATGGATGGAGGCGCAGTGGGGCTGACGATGCGGCCTGAGATGTGTCTCTCTCCCCAAGCGAGCGAATGGCCTGGGAGGGGTAACCCATGGGTGGGGGTGGAGAGAGATGAGAAATTTACGAGCCCTCTTACAAAGTTTTCTGCGCGGCTGTAATTAACCGACGGGAGGGGCCGGCTTGCGCGGGAAGGTAGAAGCCTGCAGCAGAGGGCTTGCACAATCTACGGAGCAGCTGCCACATAAAAGGAGCCCTTGCTGCCGACTACAGATGCGGTAGTTTGTGTTTATCTCTCCTGTCAGTTGGGGCCCCGGCTCGGCTGCTGTTATTGCTCAGTTCAATAGTTAATTTTCACATAAACCAGAGGGCTGGCGCTTTCTCTTTCCTTTTCCCCCTTTTGTTTTGTTTGGGCTTTTTGAATTCTCTCTGGCGACGCCTCCGATCTGACTAAAAGCTTTAAATTTACGGCTTGCCACTCGGCGGGGCCTTTCGTCCCCAGGCCTCGGAGACTAGCCCCCTGCCTTTCACTGCAGCAGTACCCCACTTCTCCTCCCCTCCTCCGCTTTGGTACCAGGCCCCACCACACTCCCCCTGCACCGGGAGGATGCCGCAGTGGGAAGGGAGGGTGTTGCTGGCAAGTGCACTTGGGGAGCTAGATTAACTGGATGGTGTGAACATTGTGGTGGGGGTGGGTGCAGGAGAGTGAGTGTGTGAGCAGCGGACGAAGGGGATGGGCGTGGGATCCGGGCAGCACCTCACTCGTGACGTTCCTGTGTGGCTAGAAGCCATGAAAACACTCTGGGGCTCCGATAACATGTCGTCATTACACACCTGCCCAAGCTGTGGGGTTTGGATCCGGAAGTCCAGTTGCATTGGGATCTGGTTCAGCCCTTCTGGAGGCAGGCCCATGCTGCAAAGTTCACCATCCAGCCGGATGCAGCGTTTTGGGGAGTTCGGCTCTGTGGTTTTCAATCGGGCCCTTCTCTGGTTTATAGGCTTTGCAGCCCTGTAATGCCCCCAATTTCAATGGGCCAACACATTTTTAGGTATACATCACATCCAACGTATGATGGACCCTGTACATGTGCAGAGAAAGGCCCAGGTCTTCAGCTGGTGTAAATCAGGGTATCTCCAGGGGTGCAATGTCCATTTACACTAGCAGAGACTGTGGCCCATTGTCTCCTCCCTGAAGAGCCCATGCTTTGGAGATAGACTGATGGAGGGTGGAGAGTTGGGCTCAGAGCAGAATCAGGTCCTAGCCCTTCAGCAAACAATAATGCAAACCACCATTTGGCTGGTGATTTGTTGGCGAACCCAGGGCCAGTCATGGCCGTGCCCTGTGTCTCTATGTGCCCACCTGTAACAGGCAGTTAACAATACCTACCTACCTACCTGGCAGTGACACTCACACAGTCAATGTCTGTGACGGGCTAGGGGAACTTTGGCTGAAAGGTGCGGCAGACCTGCTAAGCATCACTCGTGATTAGTTTTCAGTATTGCCAGCCCCACGGGGTCTTATTTGCCTTCTGGGGTTTGGCCTTTAGGTTATGCTCGGGTCGCGTTTTGAAGCTTTTCCCCACCACCACAGAAACTAGAAACTTTTTTGATGAAAGCCAAGATTCTCACATGATCACCTGACTCCAGGAGCTGGGGTTTTCGGAAAAAACACCAGTTATGGTGAGAGTCAGGGTCACATTTCCCGAGAGTTTGTTAGTATTGTTGTCACACTTCTTATTATTTGCTTTTAAGCTAAAGCAGCTTTTCGGAGCAGGGGGGTGGTCGTGCAGTTAAGGCACTGGAGTGGGCCTCAGGCACTCTGTGTTCTAGTCCCAGCTGTGCCACAGACTCACTGTGGGCAAGTCACTGAATCTCTCCGGGCCTCAGTTCTCCATCTGTACAATGGGGACAATAGCACTTTCTCCCACCTTTTGCCAAGACAGGGACTGTCCCATACTCTGCCTGCACAGTGCCTAGCACCGGGGGGGCCCTGATCTCGGTTGGCCACCAAGACGCTACCAAAAAGTAGGTAGGAGATAGCAATTAATAACGAATGCCGAGTTAACGAGGGCGTCGCTCCCATCCCAACTTGACACTAGCCCCTTTGATCCTTGTGGGACGGGCCACCTCAGCAGAAGGAGGAGCCGCAAAGACCCCAGGATCAGCTAATGGCTTGGAGCAAAGAAAGCAGGGACAGGAGTGAGGTCAGAGGTTGAAAAATGAGGGATCCGTGGGGCAGAGAACCGCAGACAGTGCCCTCTGCTCCGAGGGGAGTCCGTGGGCACTGCCCAGAGGATCTCTGCTGGGATGCGTGCTCGGAAAAGGCCCCGTGGTGACAGAGAGGCTGCCTGTCCACCTTCCTCCATGTGGACGGCCAGGTTGGTCAATGCCAGGAGGAAGGCCAGCTCCTGGGAGCTGGAAGCTCAGCGGTGAGAGCCGTGCCACAGTCTCTGTGCTGGGACAGCCCAGGCCTCCGGCTCTGTCTGAGGCTGGGTCTCAGTGAGAGGCGAGGCTGTTCGGAGCCGTCTGCCGAGGAGCCAGGGGAGATATCCGAAGTGACATTTGCCGTGATGCCGCGACTCACACATCGGCGTGCCATGGTAGTGGCGGGCGAGGAGAACGCATGCGCCGCTCTCATTCGGGGCTGGGAGGTGTCACGGTCTGGCCGACTGGAAACTCCTGTTCTCCCATGAACTTGGTCAACTGCACACGCTGCTGCACACCTCGGGGGTGGGGGTGCAGAACAAGAGGGCAAGGGGGAGGCGTGGGGGAGTGTGTGTGGGCACCTGGTTATGGGGGGGTATGGCTGTACCGTGGCTGGTGTCGTAGAAGGCATGTGTGTCTGGGGAGGTTCTGCAGTGCGTTCTGTACATGTGTGTGGGTGTGAGGGGTAGGGCATGGGTGATCTGGCGTGGTATATGCATGTATATTAGTAATATATTGGTGCATGGGGGGGTTCCCGTGTTTGCATGCGGTACTGTATATGTGCGCCTGTGTTGTGTACACAGGTGTGTGGGTGTGTGTACACAGACGTGTGTGGGGTGCATTAGGTGGAGCATGACCTTGTGCATGCATGCGTACACAGCATGTACACACGTGTGATTACGGGTCACGGGGGGGAAGTGGGTCTGGGCCTGTGTTTGCGCGGTGTTTGGAAGTGTGTGTCAGTGTGTGTAATGCCGACAGACCCCGGTCGCTGGGATCGAACTGGGGACCTCTGGAGCTTAGTGCATGACCCTCTGCCGCATGAGCTAAAAGCCAACTGGCTGTTCGCTAAGGCTGTAGGGCAGACTCATTAACCTCTCTCTCTAAGTGGTCTGGGTGCCACTAGATGGGACAGACGCCACACCCAGAAGGTGTGTGGGTTACATGTGCACTAGTGTGGGGTGCGTATATGGAGTGCTTGTGTATTTGGGGAGGGGGGCACATTGAGTCTCCACATGTTCCTCTGGGGGTAGCCCTGTCCCAACCCACTTCCCCACTGCCCTGTCCCCGTCCCAGCTGGCGAGCCCCGTGGGACAGGCTCCTTGTCCGATCTCTGTTCGGCGCGGCTCAGGGCACCATAGCAGGGCACTGGTGATAACCCTGGCCTTTCTCCCCAACAGCGCCTCCCATCTCCATCTCAGTCATTGCTGCGGACACGCCCGCCCCCTTCAGCCGCTACCAAGCGCAGAACTTCACCTTGGTCTGCATAGTCTCTGGAGCGAAGCCTGCCCCGACGGTGAGTACAGCAAGCCCACGGGAGACCCCGTGGCACTTTGGTTCCTGCCCCGCATACCTGGCGCTGCCTGCCCCGCATACCTGGCACTGCCTGCCTGCCGAGCCGTCCCTCTCTCCAGCCCTGCAAGCCATGCTCACGCAATGCAGGCACTCGTGCATGCACTGCGGGGTTGGTACAGGGAGCACAGGGGCAGCAGCGCCCACCTGCCCTGCCAGGACAGCGGGGTGGCATCTGCAGAGCCTGCAGCAGGCCCGATAGGGGCAGCGGAGTTATCTACAGGCCAGAGGGACGTTCCCATGCACCATGTGTCTGCATCGCTACAGTCCAAGCTGAGACATGCGGGCTGGCGGGCGAATGGGCCTGATGCTTTGCTTGGAGCACGCCCTGGAGTAGACGTGCTTCCCCACCCCTCCTCGGATCCTTCTCCCCGGTGCAAATAGTAACCCCCTACTCCGGCCTCCTTCCCAGGGCTGATCTCCCCTGTAGGATCCCCAGCCACCCTCACCCCCAGGTCCCTCGTTACCTACCATCTTCGGTTCTGGTCCCAGCTCCACTCCGTGCTGGGCCTGGTGCTGATACACTGCTGCGGTCTCTGAAGCGAAGTGTCTCACTGTCCGTAGTGACGCGTGTCCCAGAGAACTGTGGCTGCCGCGCTGCAGAGGAATCTACTGGGGTCAGACAGGGTAAACGGCCTGTATGTTACCTGGCTGGGCACAGGTTTGTGCCTCACCAAGTAAAAATGCAAACCATGTGCCAGCCAGGAACCGGGATGTTCTTCAGCCTCTTGAGCATCCTGGGTTGGTGAGACCCTGAATCAAACTGGCCTTGTGTGGAGGAGATTGAGACGAATGGGTTTTACCCTTCGCATGCCAGGCAGCAGCCAGCCCCACCGTCGGAATCAGGTTCCATTTTCTTCCAGGCAACAAAGAAATCTGCCCCCCAGTCAGTCCGGCTGGGACTGGGACCCCGTCCGGCTGGCAGGGATGTCAGGAAGAAGAGTGGCCTTGGCTTGGGCTAGCCGTCCAGCCCAGCCGTGGTGCCCTGAAGGCCAGGGGCCAGATCTAGTTTGAAACCACGAGGGAAACGCTAGGTCCTGATTTTACGGACTCATCCCGCAGCGCAGTCTGAAGGAAGATGCCTGGGACTGGAATAACAGCGGGGCGGTGAGTCAGGTGTGAGGTTCATCGGCAGAGCTGGCAGGTGGACTCCTGCCCGCGTCACTGGTGAAATCCACTCCTGACCACCCACAAGCTGTGACCAAACCAATGTCATTGCCCGCCAGGCTCGAATTCCGCACCAATGCCAAAGGCTTCCATGGTGGAGACCAGGCGGAGCTGGTGCCCCCTACTGGGGCTGTTGAAGGCTGTGATACATACCTCCCGCTGCCTCCTGGGTAGTGTGACTGGGGCACTGAGTCATCTACACCTGCTGTGGGATGGTGGTAAAGATGGCCAGGCCCTGTCTCTGCTAGCCCTGCTGCCCTTGGAGACACACTGGTGGGCGTGTAAAGGGGGGGCGTGTTGCGGGGAGGAGTGGTTCAGGTGGGATGTAGTGCAGCCACAGGCCCTGGGGAGAAATGCCATTGCCTTGGGGAGGGAGGAGAAACGCAGCACCGTGTTGTCAGTTCCCAGGAAGGATGGGAGGTACGGCGGTGGGGGTGGGGATATAGGTGGGGTGATGGGGATGGGTCAGAGAGAGGGTGTGAGTGCAGGTGGTGGGGACGGTAGGTATGGATGGAGCAGGGACGATGCTAGGTATAGGTGGTGGGTACAGGTGGAGTGGGGGCAGTGGTGGGTACAGGTGGAGTGGGGGGTAGCAGTGGCAGGGGGTACAAGCAGCGGTGATGGGCACAGGTGCAGAGGTAGGTATGGATGGAGCGGGGGCAGCGGTGGGTATAGGTGGAGTGGGGAGTAGTGGTGGAGGGAGTGGGGGTGGCAGAGGCTATGCCTGGGGGTAGCAGGCACAGGTGGGGTGGTGGTGGGCACCAGTGAGGATGGTGGGGGTAGCTGTAAGGAGGTGGAGGAGGGTCCTAGAGGCACTAGGAGTTCCCTCCATGCAAAGTATGGATTGTTTTCAGCTGAGTCTCGCTCTGGGGGAAGGTGCCAGACTGACAGCTCTGAAGACAGGAGTCCTCTGGGTGGCCCAGAGAGGTCCAGCCTAGACAGCAGCAGGGGATGTTTCTCCCAAACCTGGGCCCACCTGTAAAGGTGAATAGTCCCTGGGTGTGTGCCCCAACAGCCAAAGGTGCTTCATGATTGAGGTTTTACTGATGTTCAAACCTGCCCACAGGAATGAAGCTGAGATCCACCAAACTCATCTCACATGTGCTACATGCTCATTGCCAGCTCAGGCCAGATTCTGACTGGCACCACCACCTTCACCTCTTTCCAGCCTCTGGCCCCCCCGTTTCCCCAGGGAAACGCTGTTAGATGCTCTGGTTTGCTCGGCACTCACATGAACATACAGGCTCACAGCAAAGGCCTAAGTCCACTGCATCAGGTGATGTCTTCGGCAGGTTTTATTGTCTAAGCTTCCTTGAAGGCAGGCTCTGAACTTAGTTTGTGAATGATTTTCCTTTAAATAAACACACAGAGGAGACTGGGGGGTTCTCTGCTCTGTCAAAGGATCAGGAGTTATTCCAGCCTCTGCATTCTGATGTTCAAGGCATTTAAATAAAAATATTGTGTCATTTTTCAAACACTTATCTCCGAAGAGTCCTGCAGCCTTTATATTACACCGAGACTTCAGAGACTTTGAAGGAGTGCTTTGAAATGGAATACAGTTCTGCTGTAGAGCGGCTTTCAAAATCCCTACGCAGGCGTTGTTGTGTCTGCGAGGGACACTCACCCTGAGATCTCAACACGCGCACCCACAGCTGCTGCCCTCGTGAGCACTCTGACATACACACACACCCTGCTCACACACCGTCATTTCCTCCCACACTCACCTCAGACACACACTCACCCCCTGCACACACTCACCTTCTCAGATACACACTACATACACACACTCACCTTTTCATGCATGCACTCACCTTCTCAGATAAACATGCACACCCCCTACACATTCACCCACACTCCCCTTCTTGTGCAGACACTTCACACCCTCTCCAACTCTCTCTCATCCCCTCTGGACTTTCCCCTCACACTCGGCTGCTCGTGAGCAGTCCTGCGTCCTCTTGCTCTCACACACGCTCATCCTTACGCTGTGACGCAGACAGACACACACCCGTGTCTCGCACACACTCACCTCACTCGGACACTCCGGCTCATCTCTGCCCCGACACAGAGAGATCATCGGCTGCTGTCTAGCGGCACGCGCACCGCTCTCTCTCGCACGTACACCCTCCCCTCTGCCTTGCCCACATATTCTGCGTCCCAGGATCAGTGAGGAGGCTGGGGTCAGAGAAGCGGTAGAGGACAGTGCTGGATGAATAATGTCTCATGCAGGCAGCCTCAGGGAGCCAACTTGTGTCCCACCCCAGTGACTCTCTGGCCATCCGTCCCTGTCACGCTGCCCAACCGTCCTCTGCTGGCATTGGCCACCTCTGCCTGTCTGGCCTTGTCGCTCCTGGAAGGCATTGTGGGTAACATAGCGCAGCGTCTCTTGTGACTATTACTGGCAGGGCTGTTTCTTTAGCTCACTGGCCAGGTGCAGGCCTAGAAAGTTAGCGGACCCCGGTTCTAGTCTCGGCTCACCTCTGCCAGAGATCACCAGCCTTATGGAGAAGCACCAAAAGAGACCAAGAGGGGGTACGAAGGTAGAAGCTAATGTAGCCCCCCGCCCCACCACCACGTTGACTTGCCCATTCTCCTGGCTCCTTGGTGTGTGATACCAACTTAGGTCCCCGTATGCATCAGTAGGTCGGGTGACTGGGGTCTCAGGGAGTCTGAAGGTGGGAGAGTCCATCTCATATCACCTCTCAGTGCGACCCAGAGTCCTTCATACCCAGGTTGCTGGTTCAGATCTAGCCAGGGCAGATCGTAGCTGGAAGTTGCTGCTGTCCAACAGCCGTTCAGTGGCCTGGATGGGACGGGTTGTGTTTGCTGTGATCCCGAGTGGACAAGTGTCTGTCCAATGGGCAGCCCCAACAGAGGCCAAGAGCTGGGTGGAGCTACGCTCTGGTCCCAGGGATGGACGGCTCACGGGGGTCAGAGTGGAGCAGGCTCATTGGTGCAGAAAGGAGCTGCCAATGCGGCGCCATCGGGTCCCCCCGTCTCTGGGACTCTGGCTGTCCCTGTGAATCCTGTGTGCTTGCCAGCAGGTGAGGGGGGGGGCGTCCTTTGGGACCCGGGGTGAGTGGCCAGCAGTAACCCAGGCCCTCCCTCTATCCCTCCCCAGGTGTATTTTAAGAGAGACGGGGAGCTCATAGAGGTGGTGCCCCTCCTGGAGCCTCCATCCAGCGCCGCCGGGTTACAGGACAGCCGAGCTGCTCGGAACCTGCTGAACCGTGACCTGGATGACACCAAGATGCAGAAGTCCCTATCCCTGCTGGACGTGGAGGACCGGGGCGGGCGGCCCTACACGGAGGACCCCCTCAAGAGCCTCACCCCTGACCCGGGACTTCTGTTCAGCCCGGCCACCGAGATCATCCCAGAGACTGTGGTGAGCCGGGAGTTCCCGAGGTGGGTCCACAACATGGAGCCCATCTACTACTTCCACCACACGCACATCCCCCTCAGCGACGGCACCGTGGAGGTGCGGGCCATGCTCATGTGGACGCTTAACCCGCAGATAGACAATGAGGCGCTCTTCAGCTGTGAGGTCAAGCACCCCGCGCTCTCCATGCCCATGCAGGCCGAGGTCACGCTAGGTAAGGCGCGCACGGGGGCGGGGTGGTTTAAAGGGACACGGCGTCATGTGTGATTCGCAGTGCTCTCGGCTTTTGTCTGTCTGGTTTAGGGTGATAAAGACCCCTCCGGCCCTACGCTCCTTCTCTCTTTCATCCCCTCTCTCTCCTTCTCCCATCCCACCTCCTCCAGCTCCCCCCACCCTTTCTTTCCTACCACACCCCGTGTTTTCTCCCTCTTGCTCATCTCTCTCCCCTCCCACACTCTTTCCTACCCTTTGCTTTGCTTTCCAAGTCTTTCCGCTCCTGCCTGGGCATGGAGGGAGGCCTGCCGACCGTGGGTTGAGGGGCTTCTTTGGGTCTCTGTGTCTGCTGGTTACGGGAGGGGGTGGCAGTCAGGACCCTTGGGGTGTGTCTAAACAGCAGCTGGCGGCACACCTCCCAGCCCGGGGAGACAGATTCATGCAAGTGGGGCTCGAGCTTGCGTGCTAAAAAGAGCAGTGTGGCCATCAGGGCTCTAGCTGGAGCCCGGGCGCTCAAGCTTAGGGTTCTTAGGTTCTATCAGGCAAGGTTCTATGGGGGTTCTTGGGTTCTGTGATCAGCTGAGGGAAGCTGCTTCCCTCCCTCCCCTGTGCCCGCTGCAATGGAGCATGGCCTAGTGGAGAAACCATTGGACTAGGATTTGAGGAACTGGTTCTATTCCCAGGTGACCTTGAGCAAGACACTTACTTGCCTCAGTTTCCCCATCTGTCAAATGGAGATAATGATCCTGACCTCCTTTGTAAAGCACTTTGGGATCCCTGGATGGAAAGCGCTAGGTAAGCGCTACTTACGATGATGATGAACTGCACCTTGAGCTGTGATTCTGTTCGCTCTCAGGAGCTAAGCCTCGTCAGCTCTTGGAGGGGTGACCCCCCCCAAGGCACAGACCTGGGGTGTACGGGGCAGTAATGCCAGATATACATCAGAAGATGCTCCTCTCTCTGAGCCAGGACTGGGCTAATGGGTCAGCGGGGGGGGGGGGGGGGGGGGGGGGGGGGTGCTGGGAGAGGCTGTCCTGCTAGAGGGGCCATGTCCTGCAGGAGACGTAAAACCAAGCTTCTGACCACTTGCAAGCGTGAAAGATGCCCTGGCGCTTTTTGCCACAGCGGGCATTACCCTGGCTGTTCTGCAGGTGTCCCTCGTTTCTCCTACAGCACTGTGTGGTGTAGCTGCGCTGTTACGCTCCCCAGAGGGGGTTGCATTTAACCACGGCTGCGTGATGAGTGGATATACGCCTGTGTGGGCTGCTCCAGGAGTCAGTCTCCTTTACTCTCCCTTATTTCTGGCTGCCTGTTCGTTCAGCCCCTTCCTTAACCCTCTGCTAACCCAGGGAAATGTTTGAGACCTGCAACCGCTCAGTTCCCCTCTTGCCCTGCACCACATTCACCTCTCTTCCTCAGTGCCTTGGCCACACACCAGTTCCTCGGAGATTGTTCTGCCAGGCCCATTGGGCGCCCTCACGCACTGGGCCGAGGGGCCAAGGCGGGGCCCTCGGAACACCTCTTACCTGGCTCTCTGCGCTGGGGCGGATTCCAGCCCTCTCCCCCGGCGACGCGGCCCTTGTGCTGAACGGCACTGGCTCCTGTGCCCAGTCCCATGGCAGCCACCAGAAATGGGGCAGCCACCACATCCGCAAGGGCTGGCTTTGCCTCAGTGTCCTCCGTTGCCAGCGCTGCACCTGAAGCCGGCATCTTTCCAGGCCCTCGTTGACGCATCGGTCTGAGGGTCTCTGCCGGGGGAGGGTTGGCACAGCCCCGAGAGCCTTTTGCCTCGGGCACCCACTCTGGCACCCAGTCGGAAGGAGCAGAGCTCACTGGTACACCCACAGCCCCGAACCTCCCAGCTGGCTCCTTTAGACAAAAAATAAGGGGGGCTGGGGCACCCTTTCCTTGTCCCCAGAGAAATGCTGAGCAAAGAGTGGAGGAAGGGAAACACCTTGTGGCCAGAGGCAAGGCTTAGTCAGCCACCAGCTCTGCTCTGCCAGTGCTTCTCAGTCTGGGCCCACAGCACCACCTGCTTTCCAGCTGGGCCAAAGCTTACGGTGCCTTTGTAGGGTGGCCCTGGGAGGTTTGGACTCTCCTCTGCCTCACTCCTCATGTTCTATCCCCACTATAGAGACCCACTGAGCGGGCCACGCCCAGATCTTGGCTTCTATGGGCCAAGCACCTCATGGCAGGGGACATTTTTGGCAAGGGATCCTCCCATCTAGATCTGCCCTTGCTGTGATGGATGGAGCCAGTTTGCTGACCTTCAAAGCTCGTCCCTTTCCCCCAGTCTTTGCCAGAGCACCTCTGTCTGGGGGCGGTTCAAGGCTCTTTGCTTCATGGGCAAGAATCCATTGACCTTTAATGGACTCAGCATCATTTAAGTTACTTGTTTTATTTCAGTTCATAGACATTCCTCTGCCCGGGGCTCTGGATACCAAAACAGCCCTTATCCAATAGGAGCCAAAGCAAATCTTCCCCTCGTGCCCAGCGTGCATTTAAAGAGCTGCGCTCCAGGGTTAAACAAGCAAGCCCTGGGATGCTATGAAGGGGTCCCAGCCATACATGCAAAGGAAGAGGGGGATTTGCACTGAAAGTGCTGCCCAGACTCATCAGTGTAGCCACATCCTCCAGTGGGTCTTCTAGCCTTTCCGCTCAAGGCACCCTCTCCGGCATGGACTTCACCCTCCTGCATGGTGGCTGTGTCGGCCCTGGAGTCCTGCTCTGTCCCTAGAGTGGGCACAGCATGGCCAGCAACAGCCCAACCACCCTCTGTGCTAACCCTGCAAGAGCGCCCCACGCTGGGGGAGAAGGCCGTCCTGAGTCCATGTCTGCTGAGGGAGCCAACAGGCAGATCCATTCGCGCCGGCCAGCTAGAGAGGAAAGTTTGTTTTTTTGTGATGTGGCCCTCAGGAACCAGAAAGAGAGCCCCTCTCCCCGAAACTCATTGCACCCATCACAGTCATCAGAGGGTAACAATGTTCCTTCAGCACTATCTGGGCTGGATTCAAATCAGCCGCTGCAGAATCAAAGGGTTTCCTAGTGCATGACCAATCAGCTGAGCTGTCCATTTCCCCCCTCCCACCCCTGGCTGACTGTACCCCTCTTTCCTGACACACTCCTGTCTCCATAGCGGAAAACTCAGTATAACAAGGAAATGATGGGAGAGAGGCGGGGAATCTTCTGCTCTCAGTTGTCTTTAGCAACTAACGCTGGAACTAACAAGGCTCCAAATCGTGCTGACTTTATGAAAGTGGCTCCTTCCCCCGCTTGTAAAGCAATTCACTCTTCAATGAGAGCCTCTCCAAAACAGCCCCCGCACTTCAAAAGGAAGAAGAGGGGAAGCATCTTGCATCCTTGCTGTTTTCTCCAAGCATATCAGACAGCAAAAGCTGCTCCTCTCAGTCCATTATTTTTCAGCCCAGAGAGGATTAAAGCCACCCTCATTAATATTTCAGGTTCCAGCACCCAAGATTAATTATCTCTTTCCTCTCGCTGGCACAAAAAAATATAGAAAATCCCATTCAGCAGACACACTGCACAATGAAAAGGTCACTGTGTGATTGTTAAATGAAGTAGCTTAGAGGGGAGGCAGGACTTAACCTGCCCATTGGTTTCCCTGTGTGCTGAGAGTATTTTTCACTATGCAACCCTCACCGCACGTCTCATGTCCCTTCAGATTGCAGTGTTGCAGCCCCCCTTTGGGTAGTGAGACTCCCAAATCCATGGCAGACCCTGGATCTGTAGAAGGGGTAAATATCCCTGATGCTGAGGACAAGGCCTGACTGGATTGGTGCATGTGTAAGAATTCTGGGAGATAACCAGCCATGTGGTTTGCAGGCCAGAGCAGAAGCCATGTTCAGGTGACTCAAGGATGCTGAGAGAAGTATGGGGGCAGGTGAGCAGTCCTCAGTGGTGAAAGAACAGGTTAAGGACTATTTAGAAAAGCTGGACATGCACAAGTCCATGGGGCCAGATCTAATACATCCAAGGGTGCTGAGGGAGTTGGCTGATGTGATTGCAGAGCCATTGGCCATTATCTTTGAAAACTCGTGGCGATCAGGGAAGGTCCCGGATCATTGGAATAAGGCAAATATAGTGCCCTTGTTTAAAAAACGGAAGAAGGAGAACCTGGGGAACTACAGACCAGTCAGCCTCACCTCAGTCCCTGGAAAAATCATGGAGCAGGTCCTCAAGGAAACCATTTTGAAGCACTTGGAGAAGAGGAAGGTGATCAGGAACAGTCAACATGGATTCACTCAGGGCAAGTCATGCCTGACCAACCTGACTGCCTTCTGTGATGAGATAACTGGCTCTGTGGATATGGGGAAAGCGGTGGACATGATATAGCTTGACTTTAGCAAAGTTTTTGATATGGTCTCCCACAGAATTCTTCCCAGCAAGTTAAAAAGGTATGGATTGGATGAATGGACTATAAGGTGGACAGAAAACTGGCTAGAATGTCAGGCTCAACGGGTAGTGATCAATGGCTTGATGTCTAGTTGGCAGCCAGTATCAAGCGGAGTGCCCCAGGGGTCGGTCCTGGGGCTGGTTTTGTTCAACATTTTTATTAATGACCTGGATGATGGGATGGATTGCACCCTCAGCAAGTTCGCAGATGACACTAAACTGGGAGAAGAGGTAGATACTAAACTGGGAGGAGGGTAGGGATAGGGTCCAGAGTGACCTAGACAAATTGGAGGACTGGGCCAAAAGAAATCTGATGAGGTTCAACAAGGACAAGTGCAGAGTCCTGCACCTAGGACGGAAGAATCCCATGCACTGCTACAGGGTAGGGACCAACTGGCTAAGCAGCAGTTCTGCAGAAAAGGACCTGGGGATTACCGTGGACGAGAAGCTGGATATGAGTCTGCAGTGTGCCCTTGTTGCCAAGAAGGCTAACGGCATGTTGGGCTGCATTAGTAGGAGCATTGCCAGCAGATTGAGGGAAGTGATTATTCCCCTCTAGTCAGCACTGGTGAGGCCACATCTGGAGTATTGCATCCAGTTTTGGGCCCCCCACTACAGAAAGGATGTGGACAAATTGGAGAGAGTCCAGCGGAGGGCAACAAAAATGATTAGGGGACTGGAACACATGACTTACGAGGAGCAGCTGAGGGAACTGGTCTTGTTTACTCTGCAGAAGAGAGGAATGATGCAGGATTTGATAGCAGCCTTCAACTACCTGAAGGGGGGTTCCAAAGAGGATGGAGCTTGGCTGTTCTCAGTGGGAGCAGATGACAGAACGAGGAGTAATGGTCTCAAGTTGCAGTGGGGGAGGTTTAGGTTGGATATTAGGAAAAACTATTTCACTAGGAGGGTGGTGAAGCACTGGAATGGGTTCCCTAGGGAGGTGGTGGAATCTCCTTCCTTGGAGGTTTTTAAGGTCAGGCTTGACAAAGCCCTGGCTGGGGTGATTTAGTTGGGGATTGGTCCTGCTTTGAGCAGGGGGTTGGACTAGATGGCCTCCTGAGGTCTCTTCCAACCCTGATCTTCCATGATTCTATGAAGTGGATTGTTCATCTGAGCTTTCGGTGCTGTTGTAAATTTCCAGCTGGGAGTCCAAGTTACCAGACTCCTGTGAGAATTAGCCTCAGTATAACTGGCCAAAAAAAATGCTAATTGTTTTTCCTGGGAACTTTTACAGCATCTTATCCTGAAAATTTTCAGATTTTTCAACAACAAAAACAGACGGATGAACAAAAAAACCCAAAAAACCCATCTGTTTTTTTAAAACTAAACATATTTTCGGTAAAAATGTTTTGCTTTTGGTTAGAAATGCTCAGTTTTAGAAAATCAAAAATGTTTCCCCCCCCCCCCCCCAAAAAGTTGGATTTTGATTTTTTGTGTGGAAAAAAATCAGATATTTTTCACTCCCTGCCGATGACCGAGATGGCAGGCATTCCAGAACCCCCCGTACCGTTTGCAGGCCTCGCAAAGCAAGTGTTGCCAAACAGGTGAAAAAGAGGAAGTGAGACTGCCAACTGGAGCTCCTTTCACTTCAACAAGCATAACCTCAGAAGTGCTAAATGCTGGCTCACTGCATCTCTGCCAGCGCGGTGGGATGGGCAATACTACCCAACACCCCATAAGAATTTCCACCAGGCACGGCGAGCTGCTCCGTCAAAAGCTGACACCTGCCTGGCTGACTTTCCAACATGTTCTGTCAGCCCAGGGTGCTGAGAACCAGAGAAGGACGAGGAGAGGCTTTCACAGTTCCCCTGAAGAATGAACAAGGGAGAGAATAATCAACAGGGGAGATGCTCCACATTGATTGTTGGCAATATGTGCAACCTCTACCTCACTGGAGGTATACGGGGCGAGACTGTATTTGTAATGGTGCTGTGTAAAGGAGAGTCCCGATCTGAAGTCCTAATTTCTTCCCCTCTAACTGTTGGAGGGAGAGAAACTCCATGGTGCTCTCAAAAGCAAACAGTCGTGGTTGATGCAGCTTTGCCAGTACACCTTTCTCCTGTTCTTCCAGCACTGGCCACGCATGTACGTTAGCCCCAATAATGTTGGTGCTGTGGTAAAATTTTGAACTGGGATTGTTGAGGAGCAGGATCTGTGGGTTCCCTAAGCATTGAACAGAGGGCCCCAAACTCATTGCTCAGAGATCATCATTGAGTTATCAGATGATAACAGCTTTCTGTCCCTGCCAAATCCTGGATTAGATTCAAACCAGTGAGTGGCCCTGGCCGAACTTTTCTGAGGCCTGATCTCAAACTCCCTGAAATCAGTGGCAGTCTTTCTGTGAACTTCAGTGGGCTTTGGATCAGGCACTTCCCAACTCTGGATCTCCCCAGACCTTGGGACTAACTCATCACTAGTTCCCTGAGAAGCACTGTGTGTCTGCCTTTCTCCTCCTCCAAGATTTGTTCTGCTCTGAGTACCTAGGACCTGTCGGTGCCTCCTCTCCCCTACATACACATAAAGGCATTTCCCCTCAGCCCAAGGGCAGGAGTAACACAGCCAGATTTGCATTGCAACAGGTGGGTAAAGTCAGCATGAATTAATGCAGAGCAAGATTAGAAGCAGCAGGAAAGAGAGAGGACTTGCCGAAGGTACCCCTGTTCTCCATGATAAAGCCTATTCCACCACTCTGCTGGGACAGAAGTCCAGGGATCTATCCAGATGAACTATTAACAAGGGGAGAGAAAGGCATAGCCACTTGAATCCATGTAGGACGGACTGACCCAAATCTGCTCCCGGACACCAAAGCTTTAGAGTTCCTCACCAGCCTGAAATCCAGTCCTTGTGTCAGGAAGTTCCTATAGAGCCAGGTTCCGTTTCTCTTCTCCTCCCAAACCCTGAGACTGATTGTCATCAAAGGACCCAGAGTCCGTGTAGTGGAAGGAAACGGTGGAGCTCTCCTGTCTGAAACCATCCGGCTAGCAGCTTGAAGAGGCCTGGCAGAGGAACATCCTCAAACAGCAAGAGGAGCCAATGGACTTGATCATCCTGTTGATGGTGCCTGGCTTCAGATCAGGCAGTGGCATCACGATGAGCAAGAGGGACCAGGCAGAGACAGCTGCTGCTGAGAAGGTTGTTTGCATCTGCGGAGAATGAAGCTCAGCAAAATGAAAGCTTGGAAGCAGATCCCATCCCATGCCTGCCCCACCTCCCTGCTGGTCAGTGCACCACGGGATTTGTTAGGACAGCTGCGCTGTGCTCCTGCTCCAGATCCGGACCCCGCCAAGGGGGAGCTGTGTTCATGAGTGTGAGCGTGGGACACGCAAAAGCATCTGCTGGTGCTCTCCGCTCCTCCCATCCCATCCTCCCACACACAGAGATCCCAGCCCTCTAGCTGTCACTCAGTCTCCAGTCGTGAGCCCAGTGTTCCCCAAAGGAGTCGGGCCTGCAGCTAAACTAGAACCAGAACCTCCCGTCCCTGAACCCTGGGGACGCTTGGCTGCAGATCTGAGTTCTGCAGCTCAGGCCCGTCTTTGGGTAGGGCACCCATAAACCATCCAGCAACACTTACAGCTGCCCACAGTCCTGGGGGCTCAGGGTCTCGGCCCCTGGCCACTTGTGAGCCAAAAGGCAGGGTCTGAGACTCAAACCCTACACCACCAAATGGTAGCATTTGCGCATCTCCGTGGCTAATCTACTGGCGCATGTGACAAACCTGTGCTTTGCCTTGTGTCTGTCCCCTCCGACAAACAGCCCACAGGAGAAAGGCAGCCTATGATGGTGGCTCTTCTGATGCTCTCGTCTACAGCATTATAAGAACACTGGGGCTAAGCTCATACACATCAGCGAAGCACCTGGTCTGCTCTACGGAAGTTGTGTCTTTCTCTGCAGAGTCAGAGTGGAGAGGAGGGGGTGAGCGCGTTGGATTGGCTGTGGCTGGAGCCTGTGTCAGGACCGGCACTCTCTGACCTTGTGCTGGCAACAGATCAAAGATCCAGCTTGATTTTTACAGCTGTCCGCTCCAGAGCAACTAGCCTAACGGTGCAGTGCTGGGAGCTTGGCGGCTGCTGCCCGCATGGCCACCCCCTGCTGTTAGATCACGCTGAGAGATTGAAGGACAGATCTTTCCCACGCTGTTGCATCTTGCAGGTGACCAATGTCTCCATGCATGGAGGCAGAAGTTGGCTATTTCCCCTCACCAGGTGTTTCCTGGACAGTCGACGTGTTGGAAATCCCAGTAGGCTCCATCAGACTCCTCCGGTTGGAGTTACCATCACCCCAGTAGCTCCATTGCTCTCTTCCTGAGTCAAGTTGCCAGCTGGAACCAATGTGAGAACTTCCATCTGGAAATTCCCCTGGAGCCCTTTCCCAGACATACAGCATGTGCCCCCACCACGTGCCGGAGTGCTCGCTCGGCCAGCCCTGCTCCTCAGGCAGACGGGCTTTGCCCACGGAGCTGACATTGGTCCTTCATAGCCGGGTTGGTGGTGGCATCCTGTCTTTGAACTGCTGGCTGCTCCCCAGCCAGGCAACATCCTCTCTTCAGCAGGGGTAGGAGCACTTAACAACCTCCCCTTCCTGAGCACAGCTGGGCCAATAACGGAGTTTTTACTTTGCTGATAATGCCAAAAAATCTGAAAAAAAACCCAAAATCTATTTGGATGGAACTGAAAAAAAGATTATTTTTTTTTAAACGTTTTCGTAATCTGGAAAAGAAAAAAAAATGGTTTTGTTCCAACGTTGAGTGGTTTTTAATGTTTTTCTTTAAACCATTCATTAAAATTGAAAGACACTTCAAAACAAAGCATCATTTTGAACCCAAAAAGTCACCGCAATTTGAGAGTGTTTTTTTCCGGTTCGAGCAATTTGTCGAAACCAACACAAACTCGAGGACCAGTTTGGTGTCGCCGATTCTTCATTTTACCCCGAAAACCATTTCAGCAGACACATTTTGCCTCACTCGTCCTCAGCTCCGGGAGGGGCCCAGAACCCAAACGGCAGGAGCCCGTGCCGAGCCAAGCAAGCTCAGGAGACAGGTGGTGAGCTAAAGAGATGAGACGGTTGTGCCAAGCACCGGGGCCGCTGTGGCACAAAGCGAGCCAGGGCCCTCTCTGTGGGGAGCGTGGCCAGATGGCTGCCGTGCGTTTCTTCCTGCTGCTGTGCCTTAAGGAACCCTGGCTCAGATCACAGCCCTGGGGGGGCAGGAGGATGGAGCCAGAGGGGTGTTTCTGAACAGTGGGGAATCAAGGGACACAGGTGGATTCTGGGAAGATGGATGAGGAGGCAAATAACCCGCTGCCGCCTTTCCCTGTTACCGGAGGACATCATGTCAGGCCGTCACAGGCGATTAACCGCCCGTCAGGCTGTGGCCGGGGTGGGACTCTCTGCCTCATTAGCTCACCAATGCCCGCTGTCTCTGAAGGCCAGAGCTGGCTAATGAGTGACTCGCTCTCATGCTTATTCATAGGGGAGCAGGTTTCAAGACGCGCTGATGATATCTCAGTGATTCATGGTTTCTGGCCCGTGTCCCCCTGCTGATCTCTGCCCAGATGCAGCAGCTGCCCCTGGCACCCCTGAGAAATCCCAGCTCCCCTTGTGTTTGGCTGCAGGGCAAACACGCAGGCCCTGCAAGGGGAGATCACCCATCCTGCCATCGCCTAACCCACCTGTATTCCACCGTAGTCACGGGCGTGTCACCCACTGGCTGGTGTGTGTGCACCAGCGCCCTCTGCTGGCTGGCATCTGAGCCCCGCATTGGTGTGTCATAGGCTTTCTACTGCTAACAGCCGAGGAGGAAGCCCCTTCCAGTCAAGGGGAAGGGGCTTGTGCTGTAGCAGCAAAAGGATCCCATCCAACCAACAGCGCTCAGAAACAGGTGGATTGGTGAAGAACTATCTGGTCATCTAATCTCTCTCCGTGGGGGTGCACCTACGCTCCCTACACCCGGCCGGCTGTGCAGTGAGGAGATATGGGGTGTCCAGGCCTCTGTGTGCTTCCTCAGCCCCACACATGATCTGCTCACACCCTGAAGCATAAAATCTGATTAGCTTTTTATTAACAGGCATAACGACTGCACCAGTGTTTATTAATGCGCATAAAAATTAGCCAGCTTCTTTTTTATACCCAGCCACAGTATCTGACTCTTCTGAGTATCCCACTGGCGTGAAGAAACCTTTGCTTTTAGCAGCCTGCCATCACTGTCACGAGTGGCCCCTTGTTCTTAGCTGGTGGGACTGGGGGAAAGGAGGAGGGAGGCACTGTGCAGTTTTTTCACTTGTCATCTGTGAAGAGACTAATCCCCTCCTACCCATTTCGTTCCCAGGCTCCACGGTCCTGGGTTCTGAAAGCTGCCATCACAGGCCAGCACTGATGTACCCTCTTCCCAGGGTTATGCACCGGGCCCTACCAAATTCACAGCCACGGAAAACGTGTCATGGACTGTGAAATCTGGTCTCCCCCTGTGAAATCTGGTCTTTTGGGTGCTTTTACCCTATACTACAGAGATTTCATGAGGGGGAGACCAGTGTTTCTCAAACTGGGGGTTCTGACCCAAAAGGGAGTTGCGGGGGGGGGGGGGTCACAAGGTTATTTTAGGGGGGTTGCAGTATTGCCACCCTTACTTCTGCACTGCCTTCAGAGCTGGGTGGCTGGAGAGCAGCAGCTGTTGGCCAGGTGCCCGGCTCTGAAGGAGGTGCCCCGCCAAGCAGCATCGCAGAAGTAAGGGTGGCAATTCCGCAACCCCCCGCTACAATCACTTTGCAAACCCCACCCCACCCCCAACTCCTTTTTGGGTCAGGACCCCTACAATTACAACACCGTGACATTTCAGATGTAAATAGCTGAAATCATGAAATTTACTATTTTTAAACTCCTACGACCGTGAAAAATTGACCAACATGGACCGCGAATTTGGTAGGGCCCTAGTTATGTGACACAGCTCAGGGATGATGGCTCAGTGGTTAGGGCACTTGCTTTGGATGTGGGCGGCCTGCGTTCAAGTCCCTGCTTTATCACAGGCCGCCAGTGTGACCTTGGGCCAGTCACTCAGTCTCTCCGAGCCTCAGTTCACCATCTATAACATGGGGTGACTAGCCCTGCCCTGCCTCACAGGGGTGTTGGAAGAATAAATATATTAAAGAGTAGAAGGCGCTCAGATACTGCTGTGATGGGGGTCTGATAAGTACACGGTGAGCTGGGGGTACAACACGGCCGCACACCTAAAGAATCACAGGCCAGTGGAGAGAAAAGGGCTTGGGATCTCAAGGGAGTGAAATCTCCATTGGGTCCAAGGAGGGAAGGGGGTCATATCTCAGGACTGTCCCCTGAGGAATCTCTGCATAGCGATGCTCAGTGTGCCACCCCCTAATGCCGTGAGCCTGCTGAGGAGAATTATGGGGTGGGGTGGGGTGGAAGGAGCTCTGCATGAGCGACCTCCAGTGCCAGTCCCGGCTGCTGTGCCCCCTCCTGCAGAGGTGGACAGGGGAGTGGAGCCAGCAGGCCTGTGCCAGGAAAAGGGCTGGCACAGCTTGTTTCCCCCACGGAGCAGGAAACAGAGGTTGGTTCGGATTCAAAATCTGAGCCCCGGCCCTTGAGGCAGCCCGACTCTGTGTTGCCCCTTACCCAGGGCAGACAGGAAGGTGCCAATCCAGCCCTATATGAGGGAAAGGCAGAATTCGGCTCTTTAAAAGACCCAGTCTGAAGGCTCTGGGTTGAGCTGGAACGTGTGGCACAACCTGGCTGCTTTCTGAGGCCAGCAATGAGGTCCTGCCATGTCAGTGCTGGTTTGGAGCTGCTGTGTGACGGGGGCACCTCAGAAGAAGCAGAGAGCCCCAACCCAGGGATTGTTACGCTAATGGAGCAAGTGCTGCCGCCCTGCTGGCTGAAATGCAGAGTGGCGGATTCAGAGCAAATGTATCGGGCCCATTTGTTTTCTCATTTTTATACTGTGTAGCTCGAGTGTGAATGATGGCGTTAATCCTGCTGTGTATGGATGGAAGTGAGTGGACAGCCATCCTAGTGTTCGTATATATATTCAAATAACATAGATACCGGGCAGTGATTCAATGGCTCCATGTCTAGTTGGCAGCCGGTATCAAGCGGCGTGCCCCAAGGGTCAGTCCTGGGGCCGGTTTTGTTCAATATCTTTATTAATGATCTGGAGGATGGCGTGAATTGCACCCTCAGCAAGTTTGCAGATGACACTAAACTGGGAGGAGAGGTAGATATGCTGGAGGGTAGGGATAGGATACAGAGGGACCTAGACAAATTAGAGGATTGGGCCAAAAGAAATCTGATGAGGTTCAACAAGGACAAGTGCAGAGTCCTGCACTTAGGCCTGAAGAATCCCGTGCACCGCTACAGACTAGGGACTGAATGGCTAGACAGCAGTTCTGCAGAAAAGGACCTAGGGGTTACAGTGGACGAGAAGCTGGATATGAGTCAACAGTGTGCCCTTGTTGCCAAGAAAGCTAACGGCATTTTGGGCTGTATAAGTAGGGGCATTGCCAGCAGATCGAAGGACGTGATCGTTCCCCTCTATTCGACATTGGTGAAGCCTCATCTGGAGTACTGTGTCCAGTTTTGGGCCCCACACTACAAGAAGGATGTGAAAAAATTGGAAAGAGTCCAGCGGAGGGCAACAAAAATGATGAGGGGACTGGAGCACATGACTTATGAGGAGAGGCTGAGGGAACTTGGGATGTTTAGTCTGCGGAAGAGAAGAATGAGGGGGGATTTGATAGCTGCTTTCAACTACCTGAAAGGGGGTTCCAAAGAGGATGGCTCTAGACTGTTCTCAGTGGTAGCAGATGACAGGACAAGGAGTAATGGTCTCAAGTTGCAGTGGGGGAGGTTTAGGTTGGATATTAGGAAAAACTTTTTCATGAGGAGGGTGGTGAAGCAGCAGAGGCCCTG
This sequence comes from Chelonia mydas, assembly GCF_015237465.2. NCBI lineage: Eukaryota > Metazoa > Chordata > Testudines > Cheloniidae > Chelonia > Chelonia mydas. Next base: position 7,570,966 of record NC_051258.2, read on the forward strand.
CACAGCTGCAGGATTCACTGGCGTGTAGGGCTACTACGTCCCACAGGCTCAGGGTGGTATGCCTTAAGGCTTGTGATGCTCCAGCTGCGGAGCCAGTGGGGACAATGGGCCAATTCGCTACCTGGCATATATGTCTGTGCAGCAACTGACGGGGCCAATACACTACCAGGCACCACAAGTTCCATGCTGGACTTAAAGGGGCAGCCACAACCCGGGCTCCATCTGCAGCGTCAGAGAGAAGAGGTCCCCCCGTGCTGGTGATCTGCCTGTGGATATGCACCAGGTCCCCTTCAGCAGAGCCTGCTGCCAGCCCTCCCCACCTCGCCTGCTGATGAAGGCCCTGCTGTCCCCAGGCAGCCCCCTCGTGGTGCTATTTATATTTAAAGGCCGTGTTTAAAATAAATTTGCTGCCAGAAGCGATCAGAGGGAACAGACCAGGCAGGGTGCGCGCCACTCCCCAGCTCTGATTTATTTAGAGCGATGCCTTGTAGAACGCTCCTCTGTTGTCTCCTGGAAGAGAGTTGATTTGGGCTTTGAAGATGTGGGGATGCAGGGGACGCGGTGCCGGAAATCCCAGCCCTGCTAGCGACAAAGAGAGAAAAGTTACTTCATGAACTTGGCAAACCTGTGGCTTCCAGAGAACAAGAAGATCTGGCTCAGAGCTCTGTGCAAATCCAACTGCCAAACACCACCAGAATCTGGGTGTGAGGGGAGCTGTACTGGAGAGGAGGTTGGAGAAGAGGGTGGCTGAGGTTCTGCAGGGTAGAGAGCACCTTCACTGGGCAAGAGAGGTATTTGCACTGGGGAAGGGGCATGGTCCTCATCACCTGTGCTTTTGGCATGATGGTGTGACTTGGCCAGCCGTGTTTGGGTGGATGGTGAGTTTGAGAAATGCAACACAGTTGGCCCATGTGGGCCCTGGCACCTATTTCCCAAGGCGCTTTTAAGCCCCTTTGCCACAGAAAACTCTCCCGGGCAAATGGAGACTTCAGGACAAGTGCTTCCGTTAGCCTCTCTCTCCCTTCGCACCGTGTGCATTGTCATTGGCTGACTGGCCACTAAGTTGTCTTTCCTATGGATTCAACTGGACGGGCCCAACAGCCACAGCTGTCCTAGCTGTTGCTATGTATTGTTTTTCTTGAGGCACATACAGACACACACACGTTTTTCCATCTGCTTTCCATGCATTTCTCAAGAGCGGCTCTGATGCACCCAGGGACAACGTCCTTTCTCCAGAGTGTCTCAGAGGCCACGTGGGTCCCTGCCAGTGAAAGATCAGAGCAATGGCTCGTTTGAGGTGCCACATGTCAAAGGCCATTCTGGAGTTCCAGCCGGGTGGGTGTATCATGTCCCCCAAGTGGGAGAGCCTTGTTCAAATCCCAGGCTCAAGCCCCAGCTGTTTGGGCTGGCAAGAGCTAGGAGCAAGCATGGAGTGGCCATGGGAAGAGAGGAGCTGACAGGGGGTGTCTTGTCAGCGGGGGCGGGTGTCATGTGGAGACCAAAATTGTCAAAATGGGGGGCTCTGATGTGGAGTGCCACAGTTTGGGGGGGCCCAGCCTGAGAAATCTTGAGCAGAACACCCAGAACTCTCATGGGAGCCAGGGGGTCCACAGCCCCTCTGAAAATCAGGGCTCAAGTCAGGCAGGCAGAAGAAACTGAGGCCCCAAAATCAGAGGCTGCTTTGGAATATTTTGGGCTATGGCATGCTGCCCCCTGCTGGATGGAGTCAAGCGTGCCCGAGTGTTTTGTGACTCATTCAAGCTGGGTAGGGGGGCACCAGACTAGAGGCAGGTGGCGGTGCTGGGAAAATGCAGGGCTGAAGAGAGGAGCCTAGTGGGTGGGGAACTTGGCTGCAAGACCTCAGCTCAGTGAGAGTCAGGCAGATGGGGCGTGACTCCCCAGAGCTTGGGTTTGATGTTCACTTTATGAAACTACCCAGCGGCCTCTTGGACTTGGGATGCATGTAGGCCCCGATCCGCAACGATATTTATGCTCTTAACTCTCTCTGAAATCAATGGGGGGTTCGGTACTTCGATACCTTTGAGGCTCTGGGCCTTCGAACCCTACCAGTACTGAGTAGCCACTGGGCCATGGCCTAATTCCCGGAAGCAGAGCACTCATCCAGAACGAGGTTGCATCTCCCCAGCCCTCCTGGCTCAGGGCTGAAGAGTTTCCCACCCACCTACCCTCCAGGGCCCACATACCGCTGCTGTCCTTGCAAAGCAAGAGGCAGGGATGTTCCTCCCTGTGGGAGGGCGGCTATTGAGGTTGGCACAAACTCCCCTACAGATGGCTGCGTGCATTTCCCACCCCCACCCACCCAGGGAGCAAGAGGCCAGAAGACGTGCCCCTTCTCCAAGCGACGCTCATCCCATCCTCCAAGGCGAGTTGTCAGAGTGACCGAACGGGCCAGGTGGGCTTGTGACAGGAGGCGAAGGTAGGACAAAGCATCAGTGTCATCTGCTCACTCCGCCAGCCAGTTCCCCAGCACCACTGAGGCCTCCGCTCAGCTGCTTCATCTCGACCCGAAAACGCCCCAGCCAGGACGAGCCGGGGGGAGGAGGAGGAGGCAAAGTTGTCATGGCGTTGCCATGGCAATGGCACAGGCAACCTTTCCAGCTGAACCTTTGGCTTCATCCCTTCTCCTTTTTGGCACACGGCCTCATGCCACGCACCGGGCGCCATCCACCGTAAGACGCGACCGAGCACGCAAAGCCCATTACCGCCGCCGAGCAACAGTCACTGTGTGCATGGGGTCACGGCTTCCCTTCAGCGGCCAGCTACCTGGCACTTGGTTATTTGAATAACTAACCAGCATTTGAGAGCCACTACAAATGAAAAGCAGACAACTTTGGAAGGAGGGGGTGGTCATCGGGCTGAAGGGGGGGCACTATACCAATTTTGTGCAGAGTCTCCTGCCGCAGAATCTGACATCTATGCAAACAAAGGGCTGCAGAAGGAGGAATTAAACATAATGAGGGGGGTTGAGAGCTGCTAGCCGTATTCTCAGGGGTGGCATGGGTGGGGTAGCATGGGGGCAGCTTGCAGAGAGCCTAGTCCTGTCTAAAACGATGCTGCCTGCCTGGCCTCACTCTGAACGTAGCAGCGTGAGAGCGATTGCATGGGGGAGTCGTGGTATCGCCACTCCAATAGGTCAGAAAAGAGAAGAGAAAGAAAAGGAACCAGAGGAAAGAACAATAAACAGTGGGGCTAAATAGGGATTTATCTGTGGAATTATTTAAGGGCCCAATCCTACCCCTGTTGAAATCAGTGGGAGTTTTTCCATTGATTTCAATGGGAACCCTGCATAGTCATTCTTAAGAAGTCTCTGTTCTGTCTTAAATGCCGCATGGCCTTGACTGTAGGAGTGAATGGGTGACTCCTTGTATGTTGGGCTTTGGTAACAAAATATGGAGGTTTTCCTTTTTAAAAAAAATATTTTAATTAAAACTTTTTTTGTATTACCCTCTAATGCTGTAGGAAACATTTGATTTGCTTTAGTAAGAATCTAATTTAAATAAACATGTTATTTAAAAAAAAACCACTGCTCACCGAGCGGTCCTGAGCCGGAGTCTGAGCATTCGAGTACCTGTCTATCCATATATCACTCACGCAGGCATCTGTCTGTCTAGCCGTCTTGTAGGCATCTGTCATTCATGAAGATATCTGTCTATCTATCAGTCATCTTGACAACAGTCTATCCATCTATCAATCATGAAGGTATCTGTCTATCAATCATCTAGACAGCTGTCTATCCCTCTGTCACTCACGCAGACATTTTTTTATAGCTACTATATCATCTAGGCATTGATCCCACACTTTTCTTTATGGTACTGTACCACCTAAATGACTATTCAAGGTATGACTATTAACCAATATGGGCTGCTCACTATGGCAGTGTTTGTCTAAGTTGGGGATTCAATGCTCTGCTGACGTCCATTCTCTTTCCCCTCCTGTTTCTCTGCAGTGGCTCCCAAGGGCCCCAAAATCATGATGACCCCAACGAGAGCCCGAGTTGGAGACACAGTTCGGATCTTGGTGCATGGCTTTCAGGTCTGCAGGTTTTTTTATCCTCCTAGCTCAATAGGGCCTGGTTTCTGTTGCACTGACAGATGGTAATACATCTCCCTATGCAGCAGATTTATGAAGACTGGCAAAGGAGCGGATTAGGGGTGGGGAGAGTGGGTTGGTTTAGTTTAGTTTGACTTTAGGGTTTGATTTTTTCCCCCCAGCAGTCAGGCCCTCAACTAAGCCACTAATTTTGTTTGCAGGTTCTGCAGTTGCACATGCAAAGCAGGGAATTGCGCATACAGGTGGATAACAACGGCAGTTGGCTTGCAGAGTTCCTTGAGTTGCATGTCCACTCATACTAACTACACACGTAAATAAGACGTGCAATTCCTCATGGATTTTGCATGCTCAATTACACCCTCAACTCTTGAAATTGGCTCTTTTGTCTCCCAGTTCGAAATTGATTTGTTGTCACTTGGAGTTTTCTCTAATAGAAATCACTTCACTAAACAAATGCCCACGCTTTTTGGCCTGGCGTATTTATTCTGTAAATGAACAACGCAGTAATTATGAACCTAGCTTGCGACTTTAGAGGTGGGTGCTCTCTCTCTAGACTAAATATGTGCCTTTTATGGGATCTATTAACGAGGAAACAAGATGTGTTCTTAACTCCTTTTAGCTAACACAAGAGAAAGAGTGGTTTGAGCATTGGCCTGGGGGGGAGGGATAGCTCGGTGGTTTGAGCATTGGCCTGCTAAACCCAGGGTTGTGACTTCAATCCTTGAGGGGGCCATTTAGGGATCTGGGTCAAAAATTGGGGATTGGTCCTGTCCTGCTTGGAGCAGGGGGTTGGACTAGATGACCTCTTGAGGTACCTTCCAACCCTGATATTCTATGATTGTAAGAATAGGGTGACCAGATGTCCTGATTTTATAGGGACAGCCCCGATTTTGGGGGCTTCTTTTTCCCACCCCCTACCCCGATTTTTTACACTTGCTATCTGCTCACCCTAGAAGAGAAGGCAGTTTGTAGTTCTAACACACACTGGCCGGTCGGGGCAATGCCTTGACCTGCTAACACCTACAATAATGACAGTCTGCCTTGCCTGCGCTAGGGTTTTAGCTTGTTAGTTACCACATGTTAGATGATCCGAGTTATGAACACAGCTTTTTTCCTGGAGCAGACAAGAGTTAAGCTCTAGTATTTTGTTATTATGAGACAGATTCTCTAGGGCCTGACACCTTGTGCAGCCCTTCTCATTTGTGCAAAGGCGTTGTAAAGTGCCCCCCCTCCCAGATCTTCCTCTCGTGGGTGGTAGCATTTCATATCCACCTGTCCCGTGTTTTGCACAGACTCCAGTTGCAAAGCAGCGTAGGACCAGCCTCTGTCTGTACATCCAGCCTGCTGCCTGTTGAGTTTTTAATCTGATTCCTTTAACGGTAAATGACTTGTGGAGGATTTGAGATCTACTACATGCCTTTGTATCTGCGCCTGCATGTGTTGTTTTTACAAGGCTAACACAGCTAAGGAAGCTAAAATCTAACCATGCCAATTAATTTATTCATGCCCTAGAGCCTTTAAGGTACATCTACACTGCAATAAAAGACCCATGGCCCAGCCACAGCTGGCTCAGGTCAGCTGACTTGGGCTCGCAGAGCTGCAGGGCTAACAATTGCAGTGTAGACATTTAGGCTCGGGCATGGGTTGGAGCCCAGGCTCTGAAACCTTGTGAATGGGGTGGGTCTCCAAGCCTAGATTCCAGCCTGAGCCCAGATGTCTACACTGCAATGTGTAGCCCCAGCCTGAGCCCCACATGCCCAAGTCAATTGACCTGGGTTCTGAGAGTCGGTGCTACAGGGGTTTTTTATTGCAGTGTAGACGTACCTTAAGTGGTGAGCACTAGCATTTCAGGGGTGACTCGGGGCAATCCAGGCTGTCACCTGGAGGATCTGTGAAGTTCTCTGCCAGCTTTGAGGTCAGACTGTCAATGGTTCCCAAACTTTCCTGGTCCACGTAGCTCCTCCTTAAAAAATTGGTGTAAGGTGACTGGCTGGTACATCAAGCTCAGCTATCACATGGGATACATGTACCACCATTTGGGAACCCTTGGATTAGAAGATCTAACGGTTCCTTCTGGCCTTAATATCTGACTCCATGGGTCTTTGGGAGGAGGAAAGGTGCTATCTGCAATGCCAGTAATTAACTCTGTGTTAGGTCAGCAGAGGTTGCAGTCATGAAAATGACTCTGTTTTATTAAAATAACCCATGTATTTAAAGCTGTTTTCCCCATCTTGGCTGCAGAATGAAGTCTTCCCCGAGCCCTTGTTCACCTGGACCCGTGTTGGGAGCAGGCTCCTGGATGGCAGCGCTGAGCATGATGGGAAGGAGTTGGTCCTGGAAAGAGTGCCAGCTGAGTTAAACGGCTCAATGTATCGCTGCACTGCTCAGAACCCACTGGGGTCCACAGACACCCACACCAGGCTTATAGTGTTTGGTACGGTTTATACCCTTCGGAAGAATCCTCCTCTGTCCCACGTTACTCCAGCTTACAATCAGAGAATCATAGAATATCAGGGTTGGAAGGGACCTCAGGAGGTCATCTAGTCCCACCCCCTGCTCAAAGCAGGACCAATCCCCAACTAAACCATCCCAGCCAGGGCTTTGTCAAGCCTGACCTTAAAAACCTCAAAAGAAGGAGATTCCACCACCTCCCAAGGCAACGCATTCCAGTGCTTCACCACCCACCTAGTGAAAAAGTTTTTCCTAATATCCAACCTAAACCTCCCCCACTGCAACTTGAGACCATTACTCCTCGTTCTGTCATCTGCTACCACTGAGAACAGTCTAGATCCATCCTCTTTGGAACCCCCTTTCAGGTAGTTGAAAGCAGCTATCAAATCCCCCCTCATTCTTCTCTTCCGCAGACTAAACAATCCCAGTTCCCTTAGCCTCTCCTCATAGGTCATGTGTTTCAGTCCCCTAATCATTTTTGTTGCCCTTCGCTGGACATTTTCCAATTTTTTCACATCCTTCTTGTAGTGTGGGGCCCAAAACTGGACACAGTACTCCAGATGAGGCCTCACCAATGTCGAATAGAGGGGAACGATCACGTCCCTCGATCTGCTGGCAATGCCCCTACTTATACAGCCCAAAATGCCGTTAGCCTTCTTGGCAACAAGGGCACACTGTTGACTCATATCCAGCTTCTCGTCCACTGTAACCCCTAGGTCCTTTTCTGCAGAACTGCTGTCTAGCCATTCAGTCCCTAGTCTGTAGCGGTGCATGGGATTCTTCCGTCCCAAGTGCAGGACTCTGCACTTGTCCTTGTTGAACTTCATCAGATTTCTTTTGGCCCAATCCTCTAATTTGTCTAGGTCCCTCTGTATCCTATTCCTACCCTCCAGCGTATCTACCTCTCCTCCCAGGTTAGTGTCATCTGCAAAGCTTGTTCACAATGTCCTCACTACCGCTGACCAAATAGAAACTGGCTTTCCCTTTGGCCTGTCCATGCTGCCTTGTCATTTGCTGTTTGCGACTCCATGTGTGACTGGCATTTTGATTGTACGAACGTTTGCCAGCAGCACATTTCAGGCCCTTAGCTGAGAATAATCATTAATATTATTTATTTTATGGCTCAAATAACTAGCCCAGGGTCCCTGTCCTGAAAAATTTATGATCAAGAAGTGACATTTGTGGGAGTTGTTTATAATGCATATGGGACAATAACTGATTATTTTGGTTCTCTGCCAGTTCTGGGAAAAAAAAAAAAAAAATCATTTAGGATCAACTGAAAACACATTTTTTGACATTTTTGCAGAGAGGGACAGGGCTATCTTTTTCATACATTGGGCTGCTGAGAGACCACGAAGAGAGAATCAATGTTAACCATTGTCCTCCCAGCAGTATGGAGAGTAGAACGGGTCTAGAAATGAGAAAGAGGCAAAAACTCTTGAGTAAAAAATCCGACCTCAATTCCTCTCTGACCCGCAGTCAGGAGCAGTTAGAGAGATAAGATTCTGTTCCTGCTGACGAAACTCAGCAATGCAAGGAAATCCAAAGAGTCAGAGCTGCCCAAGATCACCCTTTTTAGGGTTTCCCACTTCGTTGGGCATCAATCATTGACTGACCCTTGTTATCGAGAAAGGCAGAGTGCAACAGTGGTGTGAAAGAGACATTAGCTTTCCGTATCCCATGAGATAAATGTGCACTTAAAAGCTCCTTTTGATGTTATGCCATCTGAAATTAGCATCTAATTCTAATTAGTATCTGTGTATATTTTGTTTTAATTAGAAAACCCAAATATTCCAAGAGGAACAGAGGACTCAAATGGTAAGTTTGGATCCTATGCTGCGTTTCATCATAAATTACAGCTAATTTCTGAGTTAGAACTGAACACCTCATGTTCTTAGGAGGCCATGCACAGATAAACCTGTGTGCTTAGTCTTCTGGCCAAGAATCTTCCACGCCCCAAGGAACCAAACGTTTTCTGACAGTTTATATTATGATCCATAGTGTTACTAATCACCTAGCAGTCAATAAGGAGCAGGACAAACTATGCAGACTATGATGATTGTTCCTCTATATAGACAAAGAAGTTTGTTTTCACCATCATCACTTCAGCTGGTCAAAATAAATTTCATCTAAACTTTTTTCCAATGAAAAAAAGTAATTTTTGACAGAACAGATGTTTATACAAAAAAACAAATTCCATTTTGTCAATTACTTTTTCAGGTTCTCACTGAAAAAAACAAGACCCAAAAATTGAGGGCGGGAGGGGGGAATCAATTTTGGAGTTTGTTTCTTGATGAAAAGCTGTAAAATTTCTCAGAAAACGAAAATGTTTGGTTTTCATCCAGATTTTTCACAAGGGGGAAAAAAATCATTCCTGAATCAGCTCTCCTCCATTCTCACGGCAATCTGCGGTATTCCAGCCCCGAGCCTGCCTTTTCTAGCACATCCTTACACTGCTTCCCGCTGTAGTGTTCAGGCCCTACCCCAACAATTGTTGGCAGTACAGGTTCGGTTTCAACAAAACTCCTGCTTTGAAAAAAAAAAATTGGAAAGAAAAGGGGGCTTGAAATTGTCAAAATGGGACGTGTTTTGACATTTGCTAAACAAAGAGTTTCATTTTCCAGTTCAAAACTACTTTTCATTTTGAAATTTTAATTTATAGCAGAAAAATAACCCCAAAATAAGGTCAATACTGAAATGGAACATTTCAAAATTATCTAAAGAAGACGATTTGATTGATCTGGCCCGAAAACGGTTGTGGATTTTTGGTTTGGGAACATGTTTAAGATTTTTGACTTTTCATCCCAGTTCAGGACGGGAAATTTTTTTTTGAAAATTCTCAAGAGTCGAGAAAAGCATTTCCCGGCCAGCTCTACACACAGCTCTTTATGCCAGCAGAGAATTTGCCCCAATAAGGGTTGTGCCTGGTTCTGACACTGCTGAATTTGGCCCTGGAAGCCCTGGGGATGGTGCAGGGTATGTTAAAGTGTTGGCAGGGATTCTGCATTACCTTACACCCTCCATTGGTTTTCCTATGGCACGGACACCTCCTCTCCCCCAGTGTTTAAACTGCACTGGTTTGGCACACCCAGTGAATGCCAGATCAGTAATCAGCAAAAGTTACAGCTGTGTATCACTGACAACCATTTTGCAACTATCATATCTTGGCATGTCAGCACCTCAGGGCAGGGCTCTGGGCCAGATTCTGATCTTGGACCAACCACTATGAGAAAGGATGATCTTGTGCTTAAGGGACTGGACTGGGATTTGGGAGAGCTAGGATCAGTTCCTGGCAATATCGCACACTCCCTATGTGACCACAGGCAGGTCACTCAGTGCCTCAGTTTCACCGTCCCCGAAATGGGGATACCAGTACCTCTGTTCTCCCACCCTTTGTCTTGGCTATTCAGACTGCAGGCTCTTTGGGGCCGAAAGCGTCTCTTGCCATGTGATTGTAAACCACAATGGGACCCGATCTCAGCTGGGGCCTCCAGCTACTACCATAATACAAGTAATGAATATTAAACTCCATTAGCATTGGTGGGAATCCAGATTAATGTCGCTGAAATCAATGGAGTTACTCCAGCAGCATGACTGTGATCAGAATCTGGTCCATTTGTCTGTAAAGCACCATGCCTGGTGCTATAGAGAGAGAGAAACAGTCTCTTAGTTTGCATATAACTACAGGACACCATTGGTCACCTCATCTCTAACCCTAACCCTTCCTTGTTTTGTCTAGGTTCAGTGACCAGCCACAACGGCTTCCGACTAATTTTGATGCTCACCCTGACAGTGATCCTGGAGCTGACGTGAAGGCTTGCCTCTTCTTCCTCCTCCCTTGAACAGCTCCACCCAGCATTTACCTCTCTGTCAACTGGTTTTCTTTTCTTTTCTTTTTTTCTTTTCTTTTTCTAAACTATTTACAGTCTTGTTATTGGTCTCTTTCTGTCTGTGTCTTGGCTTCCTCAGTCGATTTAATTAAAATGAAAAAAATTCCCCCTGGTAAAAGGCAGTGCGTATTATTTGCCATGTGCAATCCTTGGCCTATAGAAAGGGCAATCTGGTCCTTGCACATGCAAAAACAAGGGCCGGTGATTACACACAAAAGCACATACAGGGAATGCATCCATGCGCATATTTTGCAGATGCAACTTGGGCACTGATGTTAGCAAAAGTCACCCCGTCTAGCCATATGGAGGCAGAAAGTCTAATAGAGGATGGGGCTGGGAGCGAGGACAGCTGGACGCTATCCCCAGCTCTGTCACCAATTCTGTGTGACCTTGGACGAGTCGTTTTGGTCAAAATTTTCAGAGGTAGCCACTGATTTTGGGTTCACACCCCAACTTTCCAGCTGTGCTGAGCTCCCATTGATTGCAGTTGGAGTTAAAGGCACTCAGCCCCGCTGAAAATCAGACGCCAGATGTCTTAGGTTATTTACTCAAAAACTGTGGCCGCTTTTGCAAACTTGCTTCCTTAACTTCTGCCTCAGTTTCCCTCACTGCAGATTGGGCCAGATCCACCTGTGCCATAACCCCATTGCTTTCAGTGGCGTTACACCAGTCGTGATATATTAGACTTGAAATCAGAATCTGTTTGTCCCCCTTAATGCTTGGGCTCTTGTGAGTAGAGGAGAGAAAACTAAGTGTAGCCAAGGGTTTATCTAGTACAAAACAGAGGCCAATTCTAGGGCCAAGGGCAGATTCTTTAACCCTTGGTTGCTGAGTGCCCAAGTTTGTACATATTCCATGTGCTTTTATTGTTATTCATTATTACATTTATGATGTTAGCCCCTGCAAAGGGAGAGCTGCATGGGACCCTGTTTTCCTGTCTCATGAACATTTCTACTATATAGAAAAGTGACAGGGTGACAAACCAAAATCCTGAAAATATTTGCAAACCAAAAAGGCCAATTTATTTATTTATTTATTTAGGTTCTGGGCCATCAAAACATTTTGTTTTCAATGGCAACCATTTGTTTGTATATTTTGATTTGTTTGTTTGTTTTGTTTTCTCTAATTAGCTTAAGGCTCTCAACAAAACGTCCTTTTGAACCAGAAATCCAGACTTGGTTTAGAAAAATGGTGAAACAAAATATTGACAGTTTAAAAGCTTTGGTTTCAACTTTGTTTTAGTCAAAAAAAAGGTGTCACACCAGGCCCTTTCCCACAAACCATTTCAGTTGCAACAGAACGGCATGTTCTGATACCAAAAAAAAAGGGAACCGCATTCTGGCATGTCTTCGCAGCAGTGTTGTAAGCAAGCCACGAGAAGTCATTCTTCTGCTCTACTCCACTCTGATTAGGCCTCAGCTGGAGTATTGTGTCCAGTTCTGGGGGCCACATTTCAGGAAAGATGGGGACAAATTGGAGAAAGTCCAGAGAAGAGCAACAAAAATGATTAAAGGTCTAGAATCATGACCTAGGAGGGACGATTGAAAAAATTTGTTTAGTCTGGAAAAGAGATGCTTGAGAGGGGACATGATAACAATTTTCAAGTACAAGTTGTTACAAGGAGGGAGAAAAATGGTTCTTCTTAACCTCTGAGGCTAGGATAAGACGCAATGGGCTTAAATTGCAGCAAGGGCGGTTTAGGTTGGACATTAGGAAAAACTTCCTACCTGTCAGGGTGGTGAAGCACTGGAATAAATTGCCTAGGGAGGTTGTGGAATCTCCATCATTGGAGATTTTTAAGAGCAGGTTAGACAAACAGGGGTGGCAGATGACAGAACAAGGAGCAATGGACTCAAGTTGCAGTGGGGGAGGTCTCTTTTGGATATTAGGAAACACTATTTCACTAGGAGGGTGCTGAAGCACTGGAATGGGTTCCCTAGGGAGGTGGTGGAAGCTCCATCCTTAGAGGTTTTTAAGGCCTGGCTTGACAAAGCCCTGGCTGGGATGATTTAGTTGGTGTTGGTCCTGCTTTGAGCAGGGGCTTGGACTAGATGACCTCCTGAGGTCTCTTCCAATCCTAATCTTCTATGAACACCTTTCAGGAACAGTCTAAATAATACTTACTCCTGCCATGAGTGCAGGGGACTGGATTAGATGACCTCTCAAAGTCCCTTCCAGTCCTATCAGTCTATGAAAAACGTTTCATGGGGCAATGCCCAACCAGGTCCACCTGACGTCCCTGACTAAGATCAAGGTTCCCACGGTGCCAGGCGACGTACACACATACTGAGACAACCGCTGCCCTAAAGAGCTTACATGCTAAATAGTCAAGACAGACAAAGAATGGGCGAGCACAAGTATTATTAGCCCCCTTGCAGCTGAGAGGCGAGACTAAGTGGTTTGCCCAAGCTCCATGACATGAATGGCAATCCCCTGAGTCCCAGCCCAGAGACTTAACCACAAACCTACCCCTTCTCTCAGCTCCTCATCGGTGCCGACTTCCCCTCTTTCCCTTGGGTGCTCAAACATTTCCCCCCCCCGCCACCTCCGGCCTTGCCCCCATTCCAAATCCCCACCTCTTCCCCGCCTCCTCCTCTGAGTGCGCCACATTCCCGCTCCTCCCCCTCCCTTCCGGCGTGTGCTAATGCCACCAAACAGCTGTTTGGCAGCGGCTGGGCGGGAAGCGCTGGGAGGTAGGTGGCAGAGTGGGGACATGGCGCACTCGGAGCGGGGAAAGGAGGAGGAGGACGGGCAGGATGGGGGGATGAGAGGAGCTTGGCTGTCAGTGGGTGCAGAGCACCCCCTAATTTTTCCCCATGGGTGCTCCAGCCCCGGAGCACCCACGGAGTCGGCACCTATGCACCCACTGGAGCCAATGGGCAACATCATGGTTCCAGCACCTTAGCCAGGCTTGAGTGCCGACTTCATTAAATAGCACCTTAGAGCCAGGCCAGCTGGCTGTAAATCCTGGGCTGGAGATGAGTGGATTCTGGCTCCAGCCACTGCCTGCGGGCTGGTGCCAACGAAACAGATTGAGGCGCTAACACATGCTTAGCAGGATAATAAAATAAAAAGCAGCCTCTCGTCCAAAGGGAGCGGGGGAGGGAAGCAACAACAAAGGTCACTTCCTGAAAACTCATTTTAATAGGCAAACAAAATGCCTTAATTATGCTACAGCATCATTTATTCATGATGCCTCATGCAGGTCCAGGAAGAAACCCTGCTCGGAAATGAATATTTAATTTCCTTGTTCTGACACCTGCAATTTTTTCCCCCCCTTGGTTTTGTTTAACTGGGATTTGGTGCTTAATCGCATGGCTGTTTCAGCTCTGGGGGGAGTGGGATTTAGTGTTTTCCTCTCGCAGCCCGGTTCGGCGCGAGCAATAACACTGTGCAAACACACCGCGCTTGGGGAAAAGCAGTGAGGCCTGTAAGACTTTTCCCTTGTTCTGCTCAAACACAGACTGAATATTTATTATTGTTGCAGCAACGAAGAACGCATGGCTTTGTGCTCGCAGGATGCAATGAGTTTGGGGCTCCCTGGAACTTCCAGTGCACCCCCGATGGCAGTGCTTACCTTCTATCTAGCAATATGTCACCCTGATCAATGGACAAGCACCCGTTTCCTTCCTTGGGCACCGGAATAAGGCCCCGTGTGAGCACAGCACAGTCATGCTAGACCTCATGTAGGTGTGGCAATGCCAAGGGGTGAATCCTCAGTTCTGCCTAGTAAATGCTGGCTGCTGCTTAGCTGGCATGCCACCGACAAGAAGCTTATGACGCCACTGTCTTGGGATTGGGTTTATGTTGTTCCCATCCCAAGCCTGGTTTGGAGCAGCCCAAGGACTGCTCTAAACTACACTGGCTTGAAATAGCCCCTGTTAGAACAACAGGGCTCATGAAAGCCCAACATGGAGCCCATGGTGGCCCCTATGTTGGCCCAGGAGGGGGCCATATAAGGCTAGCTATGCCGGCCATGGCTCAACCAGGGAGTCACCCACTCCCGGAGAATCCTCGGCAGCCCATGGGTGACAGCTCTCAGTCCCCTTTACATTAGTGCTGTGGCAGAATTTAATCCCATATTTACAGATAGTGCCATCCTGCCCCTCCCACCCCGCCCGTTAGAGTCCACATTCCCCTCAGCTATGTCTTGCTGGGATTTCCTCACCCCTTAGTGATAAGGTGAGGGGCTCAGAGTCCGGGTAATGGGCTCACTATAACATCCTGACTGGAATGGAATAGAACAAGCGGGACAGCTGACAGTAATTAGATGCCGCATAAAATTTGTCTGGAATGTAGCCAGCTGAGCATCATCATATAGATCAAAGACACCCACTGTTGTGGTTAGGGCGGTCAAGCGATTAAAAAAATTAATCGCGCTTAATCACGCGATTAATCGCACTGTTAAACAATAATAAAATACCATTTATTTAAATATTTTTGGATGTTTTCTACATTTTCAAATATATTGATTTCAATTACAACAGAGAATACCAAGTGTACAGCGCTCACTTAATAGTTATTTTTGATTATATATGTTTTCACTGTAAAAAACAAAAGAAATAGTATATTTCAATTCACCTCATACAAGTACGGTGGTGCAATCTCTTTATCATGAAAGTTGAACTTACAAATGTAGAGTTAATGTACAAAAAGTAACTGCATTCAGAAATAAAACAATGTAAAACTTTAGAACCTACGAGTCCACTCAGGCCTACTTCAGCCAGTCACTCAGACAAAAAAGTTTGGTTACAATTTGCAGGAGCTAATACTGCCCACGTCTTGTTTACAATGTAACCTGAAAGTGAGAACAGGCACTGTTGTAGCCGGCGTGGCAAGATATTTACGTGCCAGATGCGCTAAAGATTCATATGTCCTTTCATGCTTCAACCATCATTCCAGGGGACGTGCTTCCATGCTGATGACAGGTTCTGCTCGATAGCAATTAAAAGCAGTGCAGATCGACGCATATTCATTTTCATTATCTGAGTCAGATGCCACCAGCAGAAGGTTGATTTTCTTTTTTGGTGGTTCGGGTTCTATAGTTTCCGCATCAGAATGTTGCTCTTTTAAGACTTCTGAAAGCGTGCTCCACGCCTCGTCCCTCTCAGGTTTTGGAAGGCATTTCAGATTCTTCAACCTTGGGTCGAGGGCTGTCGCTATCTTTAGAAATCTCACAGTGGTTCCTTCTTTGTGTTTTGTCAAATCTGCAGTGAAAGTGTTCTTAAAACGAACGTGCGCTGGGTCATCATCTGAGACGGCTAGAACACGAAATATCTGGCAGAATGCGGGTAAAACAGAGCAGGGGACAGACAATTTTCCCCCAAGGAGTTCAGTCACAAATTTAATTAACGCATTATTTTTTTAACGAGCATCATCAGCATGGAAGCACGTCCTCTGGAATGGAGGCCAAAGCATGAAGGAGCATATGAATATTTAGCATACCTGGCACGTAAATACCTTGCAATGCCGGCTACAAAAGTGCCATGCGAACGCCTCTTCTCACTTTCAGGTGACATTGTAAATAAGAAGCGGGCAGCAGCATCTCCCATAAATCTAAACAAACTCGTTTGTCTTAGCAATTGCCTGAACAAATAGGCCTGAGTGGACTTGTAGGCGCTAAAGTTTTACATTGTGTTGTTTTTGAGTGCAGTTATGTAACAACAACAAAAATCTACGTTTGTAAGTTGCACTTTCACAATAAAGAGATTGCACTACAGTACTTGCACGAGGTGAATTGAAAAATACCATTTCTTTTGCTTTTCATTTTTACACTGCCAATATTTGTAATAAAAATAACAATATAAAGTGAGCACCGCACACTTTGTATTCTGTGTTGTAATAGAAATCAATATATTTGAAAATGTAGAAAAAAATTAAATACATTTCAATTGCTATTCTATGGTTTAACAGGGCAATTAAACGTGATTCATTTTTTTAATTGCAGTTAATTTTTTTGAGTTAATCGCGTGAGTTAATTGTGATTAATCGATAGCCCTAACTGTGGTCATTCAAGTCTTCTTAGCGAGAGTACCTCCTGCGCCAAAAACCACAGGCCCCATCCCTGTGAGCTAAAGGAGCCTTGTCATCAGCTGCTTGCACTATAGGGCCTGTGACACACAGCTGGGGGGTGTGTTTCTGCTCAGTGGCAGGTAGGGCTGTGCACGTCAGCCCAGCCCTTTGACAGCCCCTCAGGGATGTCCAGCCATCCTCTGCATCGTAATCTAACCCAATCTGCTGCTTTTGCCCCATCACGCCCTCCTGTGGCTCCCCCATGAAGGAGGCCACCGGCACCATCCGGCTTGTAACTCAGCTGCAGCTCTGCCCTGGCCCGCTCTTTTGACGCACCCAGCCCACTTCGTACGGCACGACAGCTCCCCAGCCTCTCGACCCACACAGCCACAGCGCCTCCCCACGCTACATCCCGGGGCGCCCAATGCATGCGCCCCCTCGCTGGCTCCAACGCCTGCCCCCAGGCCAGCCCATTCAAAATGCTGAGAACGTCTTTAGCAACCCGGCTGGGTGCTCTGAGTAATTACACCCCCTTGAGTGTGCCCATTGGCTCCCCCTGCTGTACCCCTCAGCCACAAACGCCTCGCCCTCCCCTTGAATCCCGCCACCATTTCCCCCACCCCATGCTACGTAGCCAGCCTGTTCCCAGGAGGGTGACGCCTACCTCCGCCCGGCCCACGATCGCAACCCCACGTGCCCATATCTCCCTCGCGCCCCTTTGTGCTTTTTTCCCCACGCTGCCCCCTGGCCCATGTGGAAAACCGCCCAGTCAAACGCCGCACGTCCCGGGCCAGCCCCACCCAACTGCTCATTGGCTAGCAAAAGGTGGACGCCTGCCTCCGACCAGCCGGTGACACCAGCCGCCATCACCCACTTGCTGCGTTGTCAGACACGAAAGGGCCTGCTGTCTCCCACGCTGCTCCTCCCACTTGGCCCTGGGACGAGCTGCAGGGCTCCGGCATTGGTCTGCGGCTCTCGCCTGAAAACGCGTCTGTGCCGTGATGCCCACAAAATACTGACACCGGTTAGGTACCTGGTGTGCGGCTACCACTGCCTACCAATATTGTATCGTTGTTTCATTGTCAAACTGCCCGTCCCCCAGCCCTGTCTGTATGCAGCTGTTGGCTCTTGTTTTATACTTGGCTTGGAAGCTGCTTGGGGCAGGGACTGGATTGCTTTTCTGTTTGTACAGTGCCTTGCACAGTGGGGTCCTGGTCCATGGCTGTGGCTCCTAGGTGCTACTGCCATGCAAATGAATAGCCTCCAAGACTTTAAGGTCAGAGGGGCTCATTGTGATCATCTCATCCAGCGTTTCTCAAACTGGGGATCCTGACCCAAAAAGGGGTTGCGGGGGGGAACGATCACAAAAAATATTGCTGGGGGAGCTGAAGGGGGGGCACACAAAGGGCAGCGGAGTCTTTCCAAAAGTGGGGGGGGCAGAGGCCCCTGCTCCCCAAGGCCGCACCCCTTCCGTTGAGGGCCTACCCCACCCCTTCCCCCTAGGCCACACCCTCACCTCTCCCCTTCCCCTCAGAGGCCCTGCCCCCAACCAAGCCAGAAGCTGGAGCAGGGGTGGGGAGCCTGCCCCCCCCACCCATGTCCCCGCCCCCACAGGCTTCCCACCCAGGGCAGGTGGAGGGACCCAGGATCCTCACCGCTGCCCACGTGGCTCTTCTCCTGACCCGGCTCCGGCCTGGGGGCGGGGCCTCGGAGCCGCCCCCCCGACCATGGGAAGAGTTTCGTGGGGAGCCCGGTGCGGAACCTCCACCTGCGCTGGGCAGGGGCCACTGGGGGTGGGGACATTCTGGGGCCTCCCGCACCGCGGGCAGGTGGAGGGTCCACCGCGGCTCCCCACAGCTGCCCACACGGCTCTTACCCCCTCCACCTCCATCTGCCCTGGGTGGGAAGCCCGAGGGGCGGGGACACGGGGGGAAGAGGAGGGGGAAGGGACAGGGTCCGCCATGGCCCCCCCCCGTTCTGGCACCACTAGGGTACAGCAGCCGCCGCTCTCCAGCTGCCCAGCTCTGAAGGCAGCGCTGCGGCCAGCAGCAGTGCAGAAGGAAGGGTGGCAATCCCATGAGTACTCACTCCTGCACAGTAATTTGCTATCACTTCTGGTGTGTGTGGGGGGGGTCATTACAGCCTGAAATATTTTCAAAGGGGGAGGCAGCAAAAAAAGTTTGAGACCCCCCCAGCCCCCTGATATAATCTGACCTCTTGCACATTGCAGGCCACAGAACCTCCCCCACCCACTCCTGTATAAATAATAATAAAGCCATCGCCTTCTCCTCCTCCCAGTTCTCCCCCCAGAGCTCCCCTCTGACGTGCTGCACGCAGAAAACTGCCGCTAAGCAGATGGCGAGCAGCGCTCCTGATTGGCTAAGAAATGCAGACGCAGCCTGACTGTGCTGAAGTACCCTATTATTTTGGTTACCCCAGCCTCCCGCCTCTAGCCCCCCCAGACCCACTGGTGCCTCGGCCACCTGTCATGGCTTATCCTTGAGATTGCGGCCTGGGCTGTCATTTACAATATGTTTTTTTCCCTGCCAAGTACAACAGAGCGCTAAGCTGCAACATAAATCTCCCTTAGGTCCCTTTGCAAATCCCAGCCGGCATGACCACACCAGTTCAGTCCATTCTGCATGAAGCTGGACTTGTCAATAATCCGCCCGGCACTCAAATTCTCTCCTGTGGCAAGGGAGAGACCCCCAGATTTAGAGCCACTGGGGCCCCCACACTTTACAAAGGTGTCTAACTGCAGAACAAAGCAACAGCAAAAAAAAAAAAAAAAAAAGACCAGCAAGAGAAACAAAGTCGCATCAGAAAAAAACCACCCCACACCCGGAGCCAGCCGTTCTCCCGACATGGACTATATTTCACGCAGGGGTATGGACATGAAAGTGCGCCTGAGGGGGCTGCTGAATGCTGCTTCATACCCCAATCGATCACGGGCGCAGAAAGGCCCAGCACTAAATCACGCCCCACTGATTGATCCCTTGTGAGCTCTCACACTGCTCAGTGGGCCTCACAATACTTCATTTGTTACCTTGTGCTGAGGCGCTGGGGTATAAAACAGCCTTGCTGGGACAATAGCTCACGGCTTCACAAAGGGCTTTGCCGATGCCTGCCTCCCAGGGCCTGCAAAACTTCCTTATTTATTAGCATCCATGGCTCCAGGTTTTGCATTTCAATGCACTGCCTGTGAAACCAGCTTTCTAAAGGCTATTGACCTAATTCGTACGGACTTGGCACAATCCCACGCACAAAGACCACCAGTGAAGGCAGACAACACAAGGTGGCTGTGGGGTGGATGAGCACGGTCAGTGCTAGATAAGACTAGAGCTGGTTGGAAGACACATC
The DNA here is from genome assembly GCF_015237465.2 of Chelonia mydas. Lineage (NCBI taxonomy): Eukaryota > Metazoa > Chordata > Testudines > Cheloniidae > Chelonia > Chelonia mydas. The sequence continues at coordinate 7,590,750 of NC_051258.2, forward strand.
AGGACAGGACGTCACAACAGCAAAAATTTCGGAGCACCAAAAAGTTTTCACACGAAAGGTCAGAATGAAATGTTGACGTTTGCAGTGCCAACGAAAAATCGATTTGAACCGGAATGGTTTGTTTCCGGGTGGCATTTTAGCTTCAAGGGACACAGCAAAATTAACTGGCATGTTGGAAATACTGAAATGTTTTGGTGACAGATATTTTCCCGTGGACAATGCTGATTTTGCCCAAACCACATTTTCAGATTAAAAAACAAACAAACATTTTCTGGCAGAGAACGTTGAACCAGCCCTGGAAAATATCTAATACTCACTGCGCACAGCCTGCCCCAGCATCCCAGTGATCGCACATTTTAAACTGACCGTATCCTACAAGCCCCATTGCCTTTTGTAATCCGTGCTAACACAGAGTGGCTCTGTGTCCCTAGGGAGACCACCCGTACAGGTTTTTGAGCTTGCTACTGCCTGAAGACTAACAGACCTCGTTCTCAAAGTCAAGCTGCCCAGGATAAAGATTTAACATCCAGCAGTCCTAGGTTCAATGCCCACAGCTGACCCCAGCTAGGGACCTTGTTACATTTCCCAGGGAGTCTTGCAACAAGCACAAGTGATCAGGTCTCTGATCTTAGCCAAAGGGCTGAGAAGAAGCCCTTTAAACTGGAGACAGTCCAAAACTAGAACCGAGAACCCCAAGCCCTTCCAAAGTTGGAGGGGGGAAATTCAAGTTTGAAGCCATAGATCTGAACGTGCCACCACTCACTTCTGGGTCAGATACCAAAGTAGAAAGGGCCTTGACACCTCTTTTTTTATTGTTTAATCCAGTTGGGATGCAGTCAAAAAATCACTGTCATGAGATTTCAGCCCCAAATGGTACAAGATTTCCACCATTCTGGATCTCCTGAGCTCACTAAACCTCTGCCCTTTGGGCAATACAATGTTAACAGCTAGTTTGTAGAATTTCTGCACCATTAACTCTGAACTCTGGCCGCACACTGAACCCCAGCCACCCCCACCCCCTAGGGCCTTCACCAGTTTAGACCAGGAACCTGGAAGCCCTGGCATGCTTGCCTGCACCAGATTTGCAGACACGGGAAGACACAGGGTCCTTAGCAGCCCGGAAAGCTGTCAGGATTCCCATGGAAACCTGTGTTTGATCTGTCAAATCTGTTAAACATTTTGGGTTCAAAGAATTGGCATTTTCTGACAAAACTCTGCTTTGCTGGAAAATTTCCAACCGGTTCTAATTCCCAGAAGACACGGCGGAGCTGGCAGAATGGTTTCATGATCCGAGCCAAGGATTCTTCAGCTCTAATCCTGTATGACCTTAGACAGGTCACTTAACTGCTCCACACCTGAGTTTTTCCCTCTGCAAAGCGGGGGTGATAATATTGTCCACCCCGTGGTGGTGTTGGGATTTTTAAAGCCCTACGCGCTCGTTATCCCTGGACAGGATGATCAGTATAGAGCAAAGGAATGAAAGGGAGGAGGCAGGAACAGAGCGACAGAAAGAATCAAAGGGGAGTTCTAGTGATTTCAGTGGAACTGAGCCAATTGACAAAAGCTGAGGATCTGGCCCCTTAACTTTAATGAAGCGCCACTGATTTCCACTGCTGGGGAAGCTAGTCCATAATGTAATTAAAGATACATACACACACACACAGGCCAGATCATGGAAGTCAGAGGATCTAGCCACCTGGGGATCCAGCTCCCAGATCCTCACCCTCTATCCCGATGGATTTGTTTGTGCAATTAGAAAATGGAACAAATCTTCACACAAAACAGTGCTACAGTAGGAGACAAAAATAATACAGCGAGGCTGTTGTGAGCTGCAACGTTCCAACCCAGTATGGCAGAGCCCTGGCACACTAAGGGTTTCACTGGGAAGGACGCTGCCTTCCTACGAAGTAGACTTTTGTTTTGCATTTAAGATTTCACTTGCCTCTGTCTTATGTTGACAACAAACCCCCAAACTAGAAGCACCTGGTGTTTAGGGCAAGCTCACCCGTTTTCACCCTGCTTAGTGGCTGAGAGACCGTTCTAACATCCCTTCTCCCCACGACACAACCGTAGTTGCAAGTGACCTGGTGATAACATGGTTCCATTGTGTACGTGAGATTTCACATGTCCCAGGCTTTTGCCTGGTTTGGGGATGTGGTTCTGTTCTGTCCACGCTACAGAACCCAACTATGTCTTAACTGTGTAGAGAAACAACCATCTAACCAGATACCCCATCAAGGCTGCTGTCATATGTAGAGAGGGACCACAGACAGAGAGAGGAAATGATCCATCAGTACCAAGCCACGCTGGCACACCCATTTCCTGGCCTTATCCAATGACCCCTAGACTCTAGGGCCTAGAGGAAGGAATGGACTTTCCCCCAGCAGGGTCTGTGCTAGCTGGCTGTACAATGGCTGGAGATGCATCCTGTCCAATATGTTCATCACCGCTTCTCCTGTGCAGCCACTGACTGAGAAAAATTGCAGAGCACGAGGTTTCCATAAAACCCATCAACCTTCTGACACAAACAGCTAAACCCAGCCCACGGGTCCCAGCACTCCACTCTCCAGCCACCTCATCATGCCCAGGTCCTGCAGGCTGAGTGGTTCCAAAGAGAGCAGCGCTATGGAGAGCATCCAGTTTCATTCAGAACTGGTTGGTTCCCTTTGATTTGCCACAGACCCATAAACCCTCCCTTTCCAAGGCCCTGCCTGCAAATCACTGCATAGGTCAATCTGGTATTGGGGTTAGGCTGTGGGTTCCCATTGCACCCCTAGTCCGCAAATTGAAACATTCATCTAATAAACCCCTGTTTAAAAACTGTCCTTCTCTTGAACTCATTCATCGATGGATTCTTTATTTTACAGATCCACTAAAATGTACATATATATATATATATATATATATATATATATATATATATATATATATATATTACACACACCTTAGTTGTTCTCCAGGGGCTATTATCTAAGAATAATTTATCCTAGAAATTTGTTATGTTCGAATTACCAATTAGATATGATTATAACTTACATGGCGAACACTGCACTACTGTTGGAAAATGTGAATTCCATTAAAATCAAATTAGCATGTGTTAGAGGAAGGGAGCTTTTACTGCACTGCACCAGGAGTTTATTGCAGAGCTCTGCCAACCAAGGGATGAAAAAAGGGCTGCCCATTTGTCTGCAGCTGATGGGCTAGCACCCACAAGGGGGGGCACAGTTCTCAGGCACGTGTGCAGGGCTGGTTTTGAGGTGTGTCAGTGCTCATGCAATGTATGGCGGGAGGTTAAGGCTGGCTTTTCTTCTCTTTCCAGGGGGGAAAAAAAGAGACTAAACTAAAATTCCCTGCTCCTGGAGGAGTTTGTCAACTCTTTGCTGCCAGTGACAAGAGCAAAACCGACTTTGATTTTGGATGAAGAGAGAGAATCAAAGTAATGTTTCCGTGGGAAAGTGCACAGCACGCAAGATTTCACATTGCCCTGTATCTTGTGTAGTCGTGTACGCCAGGGAAAAGCGCAAACGACTGCACAAGGCTCAAAGCAACAGAGAATCTGCCCCAGAGAGAGAGAGAGAGAGAGAGTGTGTGTGTGTGTGTGTGTGTGCGCCTCCTCAGCAACAATCTGTGATGAATTGAACACAGAATGGCTACCTGGACTCTCTGCAATTCACAGATTAACGGTGCAGTACACAGAAACAGTGTCCTAAGAGTTCCCTCACTACGAATGCCACACGAACCGGCTTGGAAGGATTAGATTTTTGTCAGTAAACATCAATTCCACCGCAAACGAATCAGCAAAAAATATGTCCAGCGATGATCATCGCACTTTACAGATGAGCAAAATAAGAACAAAGCTGTTTGAGAACGCGCTAGGATTAGACGTAAGGCTATTTACTTGGTCTGTTTTGGCAGGCGATGTTGAAGACTCGTCTCGCTCACCAACAGAAGTTGGTCCAAGAAAAGCTATTCCCTCAGCAGTCCTCAACCTTTCTCTTCCTGGCCCCCCCCACCCCAACATGCTATAAAAATTCCACAGCCCACTTGTGCCACAACTGTTTTTCTGCATCGCCAGTAGCTGAAAAGCCAGGGCTGGCATTAGCAGGTGGCAAGCAGGGCAACTGCCTGGCGACCCACACCACAGAGGCACTACAAAGCTAAGTTGCTCAGGTTTTGGTGTGAGCCCCGGACAGCGGGGCTCAGGCTTCGGCTTTCTGCCCTGGGCCCCAGTGAGTCTAGCACTGGCCCTGCTCTCTGGATTATTTTGGCGGACCCCCTGAAACCTGCTTGTGGCCCCCCATGGGGCCCTGCACCCAGCTGAGAACCACTGTATTACCTTACTGTGGTGTTTAGATGCTGCTTGTAATTATTAGAACTGGGAGAACTGGCTGTTGGGAGTCTGAAAGGACAGGAAACAGGAAAGGGGGGGAGTTGAGGAGGCAGAGTGAGAGCTACCAAGGGTGCAGCAGCAGCTTGGTAAAGAGGTTTCCACTTTAAAAATAAAGTCCTGTTGAAGTTTGTTAGTACCTTGCCTGGTTGCTACAACATTTTGGCGAAGAGGATGGATCTTCTGCCTCTGAACCCACCTGCACCCTTTCTGCAAAGCCCAGGTGAGCCTCCAATTGCTTTTACTGCCTGGATCCATATGTTTGAAACTTATCTGCTTGCAATCAGTGCTACAGAGATTTCTGAAGTAAGAAAGTGTGCTCTGCTAATCCACTGCCTTGGAGCAGAAGGGCAGCGTATATTTTACACTTTTCCCCTTGCAGGTGATAAATATGACACTGCACTCACTGCATTAAAGAACTTCTTTGTGCCAAAAGTGAATGTAGTAGCTAATCGCTACAGATTTCGCCAGCGTGAGCAGAAAACAGGGGAGACTATAATGCAGTATATTGCTTCCCTGAGGAGTCTGATTGTAACTTGTGGCTTTGGGAATATGGCAGATGAGATGATTAGAGACCAGCTCATTGAGAAAACAACCATGCTTCGTGTAATAGAACACTTACTTCTAGAACCACAACTTACACTAGAAAAAGCAATAACCACTGCTACTCAGATTGAGTCAGCTACAGCTGAAGCCAAAATAATGAGCATGGATACAGGAGGCACAGTTCAGGCTGTGACTCCCTTGCAGAAAAGTTCACTATTGCTGCAGACAAACGATTACAAGAAGAAAACTAATGGAAAACCACCGACTCAGCAAATTCAAAATACAATAAAAGCATGCTTTCGCTGTGGATCCCCACAACACAGTATGTCTGGTAAAAGTAGCTCAGTGCAATCATTGCAAAAAGATTGGGCATTTTGCTAAAGTTTGTCGCAGCAGCCAGTTCAATCAACAGGTGCATGCAGTTCCAATACCAGATGTTACCGTGCTGAGCGTGGACAAAATCACTACTGCACATATTCCAGAACAAATAAAGTGCACTGTAAATGTTTCCGCCATACCCTCAGGCAAACCACACTCTATTCAGCTAATGTTGGACACTGGCTCAGCAGTATCTATACTACCTGATTCCATCTATCTGCATTACATTAAAGATGTGCCTCTTACTGAACCCAAACGTCACTTGGTGTGCTACTTGAAAAAACATATTCCAGTACATGGCTGCCTGCCAGCAATAGTTACTTTTGGTGATTGCTGTGTAACTGCAGAGTTCTACATTGTCCACAAAGGCACTCCTATCCTTGGCAGAGATATATTGGCTGCTTTAAATCTCAGGGTAGTTAATGGATGAATTGATCTTCCTCAGCAAAGCACTCTGGCAGTACACACACCAGTTTCAGCTGGGACCCAACACCAGGTTGAGGAGAAACTCAGTTGTGCTCATGGGTTTCTGCATAAAGTTAAAATGTGGAATAATGTGATGCCTGTACGACAGGAGTTATGGCGCTTACCATTTTCAGTCAGGGAAGCTGTTTCAGAGGAACTTAGAAAACTTGTTCAAAAGGACATTATTGAAGAGATTGACTCCTCGGAATGGATTTCACCTATAGTAGTGACGCAGAAGAAGGGTGGAGGCATTCGCCTTTGTGTGGACTTAAGGGAGCCAAGTAAAGCTATTGTGATTGACAGCCATCCTCTTCCTCACATAAAAAAAGTATTTGCAGAACTCCATGGAGCAAAGATGTTTTCTACTCTTGATTTGCAGACTGCATACTACCAGGTTATGTTGCATGAAGATAGCAGACACCTCACAGCATTTATTACACATGAGGGACTATTTTGTTTTAAATGTGTTCCATAAGGTCTCACATCTGCCCCAAGTGCCTTCCAAAAAATGATGTCATTATTCTGAAGAATCAACATGGAGTTCAGTGCTATCTGGATGATAGTATCGTGTTTGGAAATACTTCTGAGGAGCATGACAATAACCTGCAGTCTGTACTAAACTGCATCAGCAAAGCAGGCCTCAAGTTCAATAGGTTCAAATGCAAATTTAGACAAACTGAACTCTTCTTTTTTGGGGCATACAATTTCACAGGCTGGACTAAAACCTGATCCAGATCAAATCCTGGCAATTTCAAATGCTCCTCCTCCAACAGATTTGCAAACCTTACCTTCCTTCTTGTGTCTTACCTCCTGGTATGCAAAATGCATTCCCAATTATGCTTCTGTCATTGAACCATTACGGGAATTACTACGGAGAAGTTCAACCTTAGCGTGGATAACGGATGTACAAGCTAGTTTTGAAAGAGTGAAAGACTTGATTGTACATAGTCCAGTACTTGCACTATTCACTCCTGCATTGCCCACAATTGTAACTACTGATGTTTCTGATTATGGACTCGGGGCTGTCCTCACACAACTACATGAGGGCAACACAGAGAGTACTGTTGCATTTGCTTCAAGGACACTAAGTAATGCTGAGAGGAAATATTCTACAGTCGAAAAAGAAGCACTTGTTTGTGTCTGGGCTACTGAAAAATGGAGAACTTACCTGTGGGGCCGCACGTTCAAGTTGCGCACAGACCACAGCCCTTTGCCGACGTTGCTCACCACAAAAGGACTGGGAAGAACAGGATATCATATTGCTAGATGGTCTGCAAGACTACTCTCTTTCAGTTATGAACTGGAATATAAGCCTGGAAACCAAAATGTGGGAACTGATTGCCTTTCTCGCCTGCCTTTGCCTTCACCAGATGGTCCACTGGAGGATGGGGATGAAGTAGTTGCGCTTATTACAAGCGCTCTTACTGCAGTTACAAAAGAACAATTTCAAGCTGCTTGTTCAGCATGTGCAATTCAACAAAAACTATGGGAATTTCTGACAAAGAGATGGCCCAGTCACCCTAAAAACCTTGCCCAGTTTTGCTGCCTTATTTTAGAGTTTGGGATGAACTTTCTTTGCTTGATGGCTGTGTGCTACGAGGTACACACCAGCTCCTTGTGCCAGAAGAACTACAGTCAAAATTCATACACCTGGTGCACGATACTCATCAAGGAATTGTCAGAACCAAACGACCACTATGGGATCTGTATTGGTGGCCAGGGATGGACTCTCAAACTGAAGCACTCATAAAATCCTGTGTCACTTGTCAAATGCATGATAGGACAGCAGTGACATGTACCCCTCCATTACAGCCTGTTCCTCTTCCTGAATCTGCATGGGAAAAAGTGGTGATTAACATTGTAGGACCCTTTGATACTGCGCCAAGTGACTGCTGATATGCCATCACTTTAACAGACTATTTCAGTAAATGGCCTGAGGTAGCGTTTACATCACAAATCTCTTCTGCTACAGTAATTAAGTTCCTCTCTTCCGTTTTTAGCAGGAAAAGTAACCTCAAAGAATTGGTTTCAGATAATGGTAGTCAATGTACTTCCCTGGAGTTTGAAACTTTTCTAGCAGAGAGGAACATTTTAAAACAGAGGTCATCCCTATATTACCCTCAAGCCAATGGGGAAATCGAACGGTTTAACAGAAGTTTGAAAGAGAGTTTGCAAATGGCTAAACTGGAAGGGCGATTGTGGATAACCTTCACTACTGATTTCTTGCAAGCATACTGGGCTACACGACATGCCACAATGCAGAGACCACCCGCAGAGTTACTGCATGGGAAATAGATGAATACTAAACTGAACATTGCTGCATTGTTAAAGGCACGACCTGATGCCCCAACAGAGGATGATGTGAGAAAAACAGTTGAACGGAACCAAGCAAAGTATAAGGCTTTTACAGACAAGCGGCGGGGTGCTAAGGAACCAAAGTTTGAGTGTGGTTCCTTCGTTAGAATACAAAAATTTGGAATTTTACACAAAGGGGACCATAAATTCACAGCTCCTCTTAAAATCATAGAGAAGAAGGGACCTTACACCTATCGACTTTCTGATGGGTAGGTATGAAATGCTTCTTATCTTGCACCTGCCTATGCACCAAATGGAGATTATGCCAACACCCAGTCTGCATTGGATGACTTCACCGTAGTATCAACACAACAAGACATTGCATTGGAACTGGGGCATGAGAGACGGCCTGTCAGACCCAAACGGCCACCAGTCTGGACTAGAGACTATGTTATGTAGTATCAACAGTGTTTTCAATGTAATATTTCTGCCAACAGTATAGTGTCATTTCATATTTTTTCCTGTGGTTAGAATAACAATGTTTATTTTAATTGGGAGAGTTTCTTAAGAGAGGAAGGAATGTGGTGTTTAGATGCTGCTTGTAATTATGAGAACTGGGAGCACTGGCTGTTGGGAGTCTGAAAGGACAGGAAACAGGAAGGGAGGGGGAGTTGAGGAGGCAGAGTGAGAGCTAGTGAGGTTGCAGCAGCAGCTTGGTAAAGAGGTTTCCACTTTAAAAATAAAGTCCTATTGAAGTTTGTTAGTACCTTGCCTGGTTGCTACAACACTTACCCACCTTAGCTTTTTGAATCTCAGCATCTACTGCCATTAAATAACTATTGTCTGACTCTCCCGTTACCTGAGTCTCGCATAATTTCCTGCTGCTGTGACAATTTAAATCAATAAAAACGGAAAAAAGCGTAAAAATAAACATCAATATTATCCGTCACAATTATTTTTTTTTAATTAAAACCAAACTGCCAAACCTTCACATGAGGAATTTGGGGCAACGGAGAGATTGTTCTCAGTGTGCACATGTCTGGACATGTCCCCAGAGCATCCCACAGAACAAACATTACATAAATAAAGCCCCCACATTGGGCTTTTTACATTGGCTCTTGTATGGACCCAGAATCAAACCTGGAGCGGAACAGCCCCAGAACTTGGCTCCAGATCCAGCTCAGGCCCATCAGTGGATAGAAACCGTCTCCTCACTTCTTAGAACTGTGGCCTTATAGCAATTAGAGGTGGAGGAGACCTACTAGGTGGTCAGTCCCAGAGGTTCTCAAACCTTGTGATGGATCATCTTCGCATCTCCACACCCAGTTCCTCCACTGCTTGGTTCTCAGGACATTTCATTCAGCACACCATTAAGAATGTGAGCTGCATTTTGAGTCCCCCTCTGATCTTACCTCCCCAGTCCAATGTGGGCTCATTTCCTACTTTGTATCTTCTAGGGATTTGTGCAATGGCTCTTCCACTACCATGCAGGAGACTCTCCCACAAGCCAGTTGATCTCGCCCAGCGAATTTCCTTTTCTGAATGTTGGCCCATGACTCCTGCCTGTAACACAAGAAGCAGAGAGGGCTTGTGAATAAGGCGCCGAGCTCAGACTCATGAGATGGGGTTATATTCCCAGCAGGGCCACTAACCTGCTTTGTGACCTTAGCCAGTCACTTCACCTCCGATCTCCTTCCCCTTCTCTGTCTGTGACGTCTATTTAGACAGTAAGCGCTTGATTGTCTCTTACTATATATTTGTATAGTACCTAGTACAATTGGCCCCCAATCTCATTTAGGTGCTACTGTAATACAAAGAACGAAACTGAAACAATTCTCCTCCATCCATAGTGTTCACACCTTTCAGATACTTGTATGGTACACGATCCAAACAACAGGCCTGATCCAAAGTCCAATAAAGACTCTCATGGACCTCACTGAGCTTTGGATCATGCCCCGAATGGTAGAACTTCATGCCCAAGACTTGTAGAACTTCATCAGGGAAAAGTACATATGTGCCATAAAGATTTTATATGGTTCATAAAAAGTCTTGCCGTTTATATTCAAATGATACATTTAATAGTGTATAAAACACATTTTAAAATGTTAAAACACTGGCCTCGTTCTCCTAAAATGTAAAAAAATTCCTGTCACCGTAATAAGCTAGGAAATGAAAGGTGTAAGGCCAAGGACTTTAAATTACAGACTGCGTGACCCAGTTTCTATTATTTTAACTGTACTTGCAGTGTACGTGCAATACTTCTGAGAGAAAAGTTCACTCCTTGTAAGTGGAACAGCTGAAGGTGGAAAGATGGGCTAGACAGAGTGTAGTGAGGTCTGACTTTAGCCCCTTTGTATGTCCCCCAGAATAAGAGCTATTCAATAAGGTGATAAAACATACTGAGGATGAGGAATTGGGTCATTCTGCCAACATAGCAAGTTCAGAATGGAGTGACGGGCATTCTGGGTGAAATCCTGCTGCCATGAAAACCAATGTCAAAACTCCCATTCGCTTCCATTGGACCAGGATTTCACCCCATAGGGACGCAGAGCACAGCTGACTCCTTCACTCAAATTCAGTCTCAAGACACATAAGCAGGGCTGCCAGCTTGGAGAGTTTCTCCAATGGGCTAAACGTGTCACCACCACGCCAGGATGCGTCCCAAGGCCGGGACAGCGTGCGAGCTGGTGGCGAAGGTGTCACAGAGCAGACTCATCATTTTACATCCAAACACCCTGCCCCAGAAGTTATTTCGCACCACTCTGCATGCATCGAATGGAGGACACAAAGCAGGATGGGCGGCCACGCTGTAATGGGGCTAGGGATGCAAATCAAGGAAAAGGCAAATACCGTACATTCAAATGCTACTTAATGCCAAAAGTGAGAGGTAGAAAAATCGGACAGACTATGCTGGGTGCCTCTCCAAATCCCTCTGTATAACACCAGTGGCAAGGAGGGGGAAATAATCAAGTCAGATACATTTTGAACGCTCCACACTATTCAGGTCACCTTGTTATAAATGGGACGTTACAGACAGAGAGCAAGTACAGTGGAAGGCAAAGAGAAGGAGACGGGGAGTCATTTTAAAAGATTAGAGCGATGTTGTCTGTGGCTTTTAGAAAGGGGCGATTGAATGACCTGCTTGAGGATGGTACCATTCAGAGGGAAGCACAGCAGAGCCATTCAAGGACAGAGTCAGATGCAAGGACAAGGGGCCAGGAGCTTCAGACAAGGTAGCGCTTTGGCACTCGAGGAATTTCAGAGGAGTTGTGAAGGTAGGGCTTGAAGCCGCAAACACAATAGGAGAAACTGGTTTGGAAAGGAATGAGGCTCCTCACTCACTTCCAAATAGAATTCCAAGGGCCTGATTCTCATTTATGGTAAGCCCCCTTTGCCCTGCCAGAGTGCTGTAACGGGGCCTTAGCAGAAATGAGAACCTGGCCCAAAGTCTTCGTCTACAAAACTGTGAATGGATAGAAATTCTGAGCGTTTACTCTGTGTGCCTCAGCCCCAGAGCTCAAAGTGCTTTCCAAAGGAGGACATTATCACCAGCCCCTTTTTACAGATGGGGAAACTGAGGCACAAAGAGGGGAACTAACTTATCCAAGATCATCCAGTAGCAGAGCTAGGAACAGGATCAAGGTCTCCCGAGTGCTAGTCCATTGCCTGCTCCATGGCAGCTGGGGATCTAGAGGGAATTTTGGTCGACTGTATATTTCGTAAAATGGATTGCACAGAACCCTGCAGCTGTAGCACTGCATGATGGGAGCTCCTCTACCCATTCACACTGAACCGGTTCAGGCCTGGCTGGGAGACCACCCAGGGAAAAGCCAGCTGCAGATTACCAGAACTACAGGATTTCTCAAAGCTCTTATTATAATGGTCGTAGAACATGGAAGTCATGGTCTTTGTCCTAGCAAGAGAAGAGGACTGAACTAAGACCTATCTGTCCTCTGAAGATTGTTTGTTTTGGGGGCACCACCATGTTCCCCCCATCCCCAAGAGAAAACGGTTCTGCTGCCAGGGGCAGGGGCGGGTGAAATTGTACCCAGGCTGCCTGGACAGGTACACAAAAGCTTTACTGGGACCGGCAGACGGACTGTGTCATCACGCTTTGCTGGTCTCTGGGCCAGACATCACTCTCCTAGAATTGTTTGTGTTTAAAGAACTGCGCCAGGAATAATATCAGTCACCCTAGTGAATATCTCCCTTTTCTCGCCTGCCCTCTATCTTCTGCAAATTCCTCCTTAAGAGCCCACATCTTCTGTGAATCCTTCCTGCACCATCTTCACCTGAACCATTGACCCATATTTTGCCTTGGCGCCGTTAGGTTGGAAGCTTAGGGGCCGGGACCATACCTTGTTCTGAACAAACCTCAGTTATTTGGGGTGCGACATCAAATAATAAGCAATCTAACAGCAACGGCTATCGACGGGGGACAGGTAAAACTTATGAGTTAATTGGGGTGAATATCTCAGAAGACTAAGTCCGTTCTTCCCACCACCTACGGTGAAATCCTGGCCCCGCTAAAGTCAATGACAAAATCCCCATTGATGTCAATCTCCCTATGATACTTATATGGCGCCCATTTACCATAGCATGTTGAACACCCCCTGTGAAGTGAATGCAGCATACCCAAGTTGACACAGTGACCACCGGGCCATCCTTCCTGCACAGTGGGGCTAGATTTCACCCAATGTCTTTATCATCTGTGTAAAGCCAGCCTATGGCATCATCTACCAATGTTACACTGTAGTAATCATCCCTCGGAAATAGCAAAGGACCAACCCTGTCCCACTGAGGGTATTTCAGCCTTTCTGTCCCTGACTGGAACACATAAGCACTGAAGCAAGCTTCACAATTCAAAAGCAGTTACATGAAAGTGACCCCCCGATTCAATCCAAGTCAGAGATGGGCGATCTCGGAGGAAGACGGCTCTGCTTTTCTCCAAACCTCCTTGTTTAAATGTCAGAGCCATGGATTCCCTAAAGTCATTTGATCATTCTTTTAAGACTTTGTTAGCATACACCTTGTTGTGGCAATTTCATACGTGAACTGCCTATCAGGCACAATATTGGTTAAATATATATTTTAAATGAATGAGATCTACCAAAGAAGCCAAGTTGGAACAAGATTGGTTCAGCCACTTTTGAGTTATCAGTGCACAAAATTTCTGATCAGAACAAGCGAGGAAGGATGAAGGGTTTTTTTATTTATGCTGGTTTGAGCAAAAGTTTTGCAAAAAAATATTTGCAAATCCCCCCCACACACACACCAAACAAAAACTCCTGGTTAAGACAAAGCGTGGAAAATATCAGCCCCAAAACAATTTGTTTGAGAACCTTAGAAGCAACTGAGAATGTGTATTGGGGGGGGCGGAGGGGGCAGGGATGCAGAATGAAAGCTGGAATTCAGCTGTAACTAGAGATTGAGCTACTCATGTGGCAGGCACCTCGAATCTCATCAAATATTTATTGCAGATGATCTTGCCTTTCGCTGTGTTTGCACAACTGTTTAGTTGATGGAAAGTAGGCTTTGTCTGATCCATAAAGACCGAGAAATATTTGACACGATAAAGATTAATAAAATAATCCCGCTGGCTCCCTGTCAATCCGAGTCCCAGGCCCCCATCTAGGAGCGATTCTGAATCGGAGAGTGGAACAGGATTTGATAACACTCCTGGGCTGCTCAGACCACACAGAATTGACAGGCTTCCTGTGTGCTTCGGGTGAGCATTCAGAGATCCCAAGAACACCACTCAAGTCACAGAGTTTACGACCAGAAAGGGGCCCCCAGATCAGCTAGTTGCACATCTGCCTTGAGGTGAACCAGAAATTCCATAGAAGGCTCAGGAAACCTGAGGGTGCCTGGCAGGACACTCAGGACCCTGCAGAGATCAGCCAAAAATTCAGAAGACTCTTGGAGAGTCCATAGGCCGGGTCCTCGGCAAGTATAAATCGACATTGCTCCATTGCTGTCAGTGGTGAGGATCCTGCCTTGTTACATTCAGGAGCCGTGGACTCCCACAGACAGCTTAGGAGACTCTAAGGTGGAGTCAAGGGACTTTGTGGGATCCAGCAGCCTGCTTGGATAGAACTGCAGAATCTCAAGGGAACCCCTAGAGTGAAGTTAACGCCTGATTGAGTCACAAAGCCAGAGTTTAACCGGCTGGATCCCCTCCCGCAGGAGGAATCTGGCGAGGAGTTAAAAGGCCTTCAAGAGGGGAAATGCCACGCAAGCAGGACACATCCCAGCCCAGAGATGTGTTGTATCAGATGGCTTGGAGCCAGACTTCCTATCTGCTGAGTTCCATCTTTTAGTCATTATGCAAATATCCCATCCCGGGCTATTCAAAGCAAGAGCCATTCAGCAGAGCTTCCCCTTTGCTCTTTGGGCTGGCAGTAGGGTGACCAGACAGCAAGTGTGAAAAATCGGGACGGGCGTGCGGGTTAATAAGCACCTATATAAGAAAAAGACCCCAAAATCAGGACTGTCCCTATAAAATCAGGACATCTGGTCACCCTAGCTGGCAGGCTGAGGGGCAGACAGGAGATTAGCAAGGTTCACTTGGGAAAGGCACAATTAATTGCGTTTGGGGGCGTTTTGTTCGTTTTTGAAGCAAACAAAGCAGGGCGGGGAGCGGGCCAGAGACAAAGCCGAAAGGTTGGGTGGGCGGAGTGCAAGCAGCTGCCTCTGAGACACACACCCGGCCTATTCAGGCCCTTGAGGAAAGAGCTACACCCTCTGATCCCCCAAAAGAAGGGAGAGCTGCATACTGTCCAGAAAACACAAGGATTGCTCATGGGAGCTGCCAAACCGACCTATCCTAAGGGGATTAGGAAAGTTAGTGGTGGAGTGGGGTACCGAGCCACTGTGAACATTATGGCAAGATCCAGCATTCAGTCTGGTCAGTGGAATGACAATCCCCCTGGTTGAGACCTTGATCTTGTCGGTCCATGTGCAATGGGTGACG